>NC_071502.1:125335781-126575918 GCF_028408465.1 Anastrepha ludens | reverse complement strand
ATTGACCGAATGTCTCCAAGTGTGCCGTTTATCGAACCAACATTTAATGCCAAAAAAAGCTGCTATGTAAAGTCGTTAAACAACATTGATGATATTGAAAATCTAAAGCAAGTTATCACACCAGGAAGCGATACTAGGTAAATTATTTTAAATTTTTAGAAACTTTTTTAATAATTATTAAAAATAACAACTATTAACCGGGTTTAAATTAAGCTCCTGCTGAAAAAATCAGCGATTAAAAAGTCACAGGGAGCCAAGGCGTTAACTAGTTAATATATTTGCATGTTTTTTTCGGTAACTTGAAACCACCGCCAGTGCACAATGGCTTAGAGCTCATATTTAATACGAACGATTCGTATCTCTTATGAAGCGTGATCGATTATTCTTGAATTCGAATACGATAATTTGCTTTAAGGGGTTCATTTGAAACTATATTTCGTTTCGATACCTCTATTCGTACCTAAATTATTGAATTATAGTCACAAGGAATACTAAGGTAATACATCGATATCTATATATTATATAATTGGCGCGTACACCCTTTCTGGGTGTTTGGCCGAGCTCCTCCTCCTATTTCTGGCATGCGTCTTGATGTTGTTCCACAAATGGAGGGGCCTGCAGTTTCAAGCCGATTTCGAACGGCAAACATTTTTTTTGAGGAGTTTTTTCATGGCAGAAATACACTCGGAGGTTTACCATTGCCTGCCGAGGGGCGACCGCTATTCGACAAATGTTTTTCTTCATTTTGGTGTTTCACCGAGATTCGAACCAACGTTCTCTCTGTGAATTCCGAATGGTAATCACGCACCAACCCATTCGGCTACGGCCGCCGCCGTTCCTTTAATGTCAAAACGCATCATACTTTTGTGTGAGCTTTTGAGAAAATATAGTTTATTTAAAAAAATACGAAAAAATTAATATAGAATCTTTTTTTTTGCGAAAATTCGTCCAATTTAAATATAATTTCATTAAAAATCAATTCCTCAATTACCTTTCTTTTGAAACACCATAGGTTCTTCGGTTTTGATTCTACTTAAAAAAACTTTCTTTGAACCACCTACATACGTCGGCCACACGCATCATTCCCAACGCTTAAAAAAAGCACAACTCCAGAGTATACCTATTTCGTAACTTTAAGTATGATGCAAACAAAGATGTGATAATAAACTTCTTATATTTTATTGGATCAAAGACTTTCAAAACAGCAACCTTAGATTCTGTTGGGCGGCTAAGACAGTAGATCAAGAAGAAAAATAAATATTAATAAGGGAGCATAGAAGTAAAAAGAGTTTAGAGCACTTAGTGCCGTTGTTTCGAATTATTTTTTAATCAGATATTTCAATTGAGTTCATGCAAAAAATTTCATTTGAGAAAAAACTGGAGTGATACTAGTTTTGCTAATTGACGCAAATTGGAAATGCCCAATGAAGCCAAGTTTTCCTCCACCTGGTCTTTCCAATGTATCGCAACCCATATTGCACACTTTCAAAGCTGATACATTTCTGTCCATTCGTACGCGATGGGGAAAACCAGCAGAATTGCCGTTGTTGTTGTTGTTGTTGTAGCAGCATAAACATTCCCCATACTTACATACGGGGAATCCTGCTGGAGTGACAGTCCTCGGCCGGATATAAATCCGGGTCGTTTTGGTAACGTAGAACCGACTATTGTACAGCTCATAGAGCTCCTCATCCAATTGTCTTCGGTTTTCGCCAGCGCTAACGTTCAAAATCTTCCCCAAGACCTTTCCTTCGAGAACTCCAAGAGTCGTTTTCATTATCCATGCTTCAGGGCCATACACCACTATGTCTTTTAAGAATCGACTATTTTCGATGCAATTCAATATACGTTTCATACTTTAAGGAGTAATTGAATAAACCGAATAGTTGGTATATTATCGTTCTGATCATTTATTCTGATAGCTTACTCGAAGTAAATTGAACTGAATGAAACGAAAAATTAACAAATATAAATTTTTAGCTACAAAAATTCATAGAGTAACAAAAATATTAAAATTTTTTATTTCTAGGACGAAATGTGATGATAGTAACAACCGAGTTGTTACATTATCGTTACAATTATCTGCTGTTAATAATATATTTGGTGTACTGAAGGACTTGGCTAATTTATTGCATATACCGGCGCTTTCAATGTATAAAATTATTGATGCACCATCATTTAACTTATGTAAAGACTTTTCACCCAAGAACAATAATAAGTTAACAGTTAAAAGTCAAATAAGTTTTCAGCAAGATGTCATCTGTGGTAGAAAGAGAGTATGTTACAATTGTGGTGCCTTCGTTTCAGAGGCTGGAAATCAAGCTTTTAAAGTTCCTTTCTGTGATATTAAAGGAATATCCAATTCCACTTTGTCTCCGAATTTGCCGCCAATGAAGTTGAAATTCTGTGGTAAATACTGTTATGAACAATTTCAATGTCCTAATAAAACACAGTTTGCAAATTTGGCATCAAACATGGAAGAAATACAAACGAATGTTGAAAAGAAATGTAGTAACGAAAACACGAATGTAAACAGGACTGGTGGAAAACAAAGTATTACTATTAAAAAGCCCGAAACTAAAGCTTGCAGCTATAAACACTATAATGCCGAATGTTTTAAAGAATTACAAAAGATTATTCATGTTTCTGAAAATGAAGCGAATGAAGCTCAAATCTATATAAATGATCGAGGTATGGATGAAAACTGCGAAAAAAGTGGATTTGCTAGCTGCATCTTAAACAGCAACTTTGAAGATATGCGTCAATGCGTTTTTTGTTACCAACGCGGGGACGGTGTAGCCAATGGGCCTTCACGACTATTGAATTTCGATATCGATAAATGGGTATGTTTATGTGTCCATTTTATTTTTTTGTAGATACATACGTGTGCACATATGTATTGTATGTACATGTTTATAAATGCTTAGAAAAATATTTGGCATCTACAAACTTTTGAATATGAACACAGTGTTACGTGCGATCTATAGCACGTTATTTGCCAGAGTTGGTTGGTCAGTTGGTCGATTATCATTTTATATACATTTATTTATTGGTACTATTATTTTATACCCGCGCACTTGTTTCCAAGAGTTTACAATTTTCGTCCACATAGCGGTTGTAAATAACATTATAAAATAATCGAGCTACATGTATATCAAAATCGCCAGAATGATAAGAGTAGCACGATGACTCAAACAAAAATTAATATATGTATTTCCCTGTAACTTGGACACATATTACCCTTTGTCCAAGGTAGTTTGGTATTGAAAATGGGCGCAATCGGTCAATAACCTCTTCCACCTCCTACTTTTTTTATTTTAAGGCTAAATTTCGGTCCGTCCCTGCGATGTTACAAGCCATAGCTCTCATTGTCTATGGATTTGTTTGATTCCAAAAATTAACAGCCAACCCAAATTAAATTTTACAAAAATGTGTACGGGTATATAAAGTTCGATCCGGACCGAATTTAGCCTTCCTTACTGGTTTTATTTTAGAACCAAGTAAATGATGCTTCAGACAAAGTAGTTTATTACTGTATTGACAAAATACTACTTAAGAAAACAACACCTAGTATCTGAGCTTTCTGTGACTATTCCAGGTTCATTTAAACTGTGCGCTATGGTCCAGCGAAGTTTATGAGACTATAAGTGGAGGGCTTATGAACTTTCCGGCAGCTTTACAGGTAGGCCTTAATCAGTCGTGTAGTGGCTGCCAACAACTAGGTGCCACCGTGCGATGCTTCAAAAACCGATGCACCCAAGTTTTCCACTTGCCCTGTGCAATAAGGGAGCACTGTGTTTTCTACAAAAACAAAACAATACATTGCCAGCAGCATGCAAATCGATTAGAAAAGGAGAACGAGCTGACATCTCTTATAGTTCAGAGAAGAGTTTTTGTTGAACGAGATGAAAATCGGCAAGTGGCGACTGTTATGCATCACTCAGAATTGACAAATTTACTTCGTGTCGGTACCTTAACATTTTTGAATATTGGACAATTACTTCCACATCAATTAGAAGCCTTTCATAATATGGATCACATATATCCTGTAGGATACAAAGTCGTAAGTAAATTAGTCAAATTCCATATTAAATGTGTTCGATTGTAATACTTTCTATATTGAATTGAATTATATTTAAACATACACATTTTTCAGATTCGTTTTTATTGGTCAATGAAAAGGTCGAATCGACGCTGTCGGTATATATGCTCCATAGCGGAGGTTGCTAGTCGCCCCGAATTTCGAATTCAAGTTCAAGAACCCGGAAATGAAATCGAATTGCGCGATTCTTCCCCGAATGCTGTATGGAAACAGATTTTAGCACCAATTGCATTAATGCGCAAAAACAATAAAGTTGTACAACTTTTCCCCCAATTTATTTCCGGTGAAGACTTGTTTGGATTAACAGAGCCATCTGTAGTTCGGATCATAGAGAGTTTACCGGGCATAGAAACCTTAACGAACTATCGCTTTAAATATGGTCGTAATCCCCTTTTAGAGTTACCGCTTGCAATAAACCCCAGTGGATCTGCACGAACCGAGCCAAAACAGCGGCAAATTCTTGCTTGGAGAAAACCTCATACGCAACGAACTGGCTCAACCGCAAACCAACGTATGGCAAATTCTACAACATCTACTATAGCTGGAGAAATAGCCTGCCCCTATAGTAAGCAATTTGTCCACTCAAAGAGCTCGCAATATAAAAAAATGAAACAGGAGTGGAGAAACAATGTATATTTGGCAAGGTATACAGAAATTTATTAATTCGCCGCTTTATTTACTTTATTATAATGTATATGATTAAATTCTAGATCGAAAATACAAGGGCTTGGTTTATACGCTGCTCGTGATATAGAAAAACACACCATGATAATAGAGTACATTGGTGAAGTGATTCGCACCGAAGTGTCAGAAATTCGCGAGAAACAATATGAAGCAAAGGTAATTGACTTATTTTTTATAAAACTATACTATATATTCATACAAGGATTAAATAATTAATAGTGTAGCGTATCCACAAAATTTGAAAGGATTAGAGCGAACTTCTTCTCCCCCAATTTTTGGCACTTGTCTCATGGTTGCTCTACAAATATGCATTCTGGAGCTTGACATACCTAGTTGAGGTTGTATAAAAGCAATTAGCAGTTAATAGTCAAATAAAAAAATTACCTTAAGTTAAAGAACAAACACAACTACTTCACTAATAGTTACAGCCATTTCAAATGAAACTGCTGCAGCACGGTATAAAACTGAAACAAAAAATAATAATTTAAATAAATTCTTTACGAATCCCACTAAAAGGTAGATGTTTCGCGAATGTTCATGATTCGTCACAATACCTAACTGATTTTCAAACAGTTGATCTATATTGGATATTCAAAGTGATTTGTGTTGAAATATGGTATGCTCTTATTTATCTGCCCATTTGTGTAGTTTTGTAGACGCTGAGCTTCTCCTACAACTTGTGCTGTGTGGCTTGAGGTTATTCCACAGAATAGCTTTATGCCGCCTCCGATGAGCAAATTGTTTTTATGAAAAGCATTTCGTGATATTTATCAGTTAATGATCTTTTTAAGTTCTTTGTTCCGGTTCCACTAATACTTTAAAGGATAACATTTGCAGATACATTATTATTATTGTTATTGCTTTGCAATATTATTTTAAGGAATTGTTGAATTTTTCGGGCGATAATTTTACCAGAAACTATGTATTTGTTTGCTTATCAGAACCGAGGAATTTATATGTTTCGTTTGGATGAAGATAGAGTTGTTGATGCTACGTTATCTGGAGGATTAGCTCGTTATATCAATCACGCCTGCAATCCGAATTGTGTAACTGAGACTGTTGATGTTGATCGTGAGCTGCGAATTATCATATTTGCTAAGCGAAGGATTAACAGAGGAGAAGAGGTAACTAGTTTTATGATAACAGATCAAGAATACATATGGCTAATATTTTTTTTTCTAGCTGTCGTATGATTATAAATTTGATATCGAAGACGATGCTCATAAGATATCTTGCATGTGTGGTGCCGCGAATTGTAGAAAATGGATGAACTGAGCCGCTATTTTTATTGTAGTGAACTATATTAAGAAAACTCATATCAATATTATATAAATTAAGGAGTAAAAAATATTAGTGATAACTAATATTAAGCGAATATATTTAATATCTTCTTCGTTATATATGTATAATCATGTAATGTTATATAATATTAAATTAAAGTTGCGTGGAATTCTATATCCCTGCAGAATAACAAGAATAAATAGTTTTAAATTGTAAAATTGCCTTTGCTTTTGACAAATACAAACTATCAGCTAACCATATGTTTTTAGCACGTAATATGGGTACAAAATATTAGCTTACGGCTACTAGAATGCATTTCTTCACATAACTCAAAAATATAATGCTTACCGTTATCTTTCTCACCGTTTGGTATATTTGGACATAACACTACCATATATGAAACTAACGAAGCAATTAAAAATAATGATAAAGAGTGTTCTGTCTTATAATGTTTACCGAATACCGAATTTTAAAATTAACGAACTTTGTCTAAGTACTCCTAATATACTATATTTTTATTTATTTTTTGTAACTGAACTGGGATCCCCATGTACAGTAAAAGTACTATAATTTTTGATCCACGAAAATGCTACTAAAATTTATAATAACCAAATAAGCTTAAACACACTTGAAATACTACCAATATTAAAATTCTTAAAGATTCCATAAAATGTAACATTTTTGTACTTGCTTTCGTTTTTTACGAAAATCGCTTTAAATAAACGTAAAGTATGATGAATTTCATTGGGTTACTCCCATTCAAATTTTTTAATTGGATAAGTAAAGGGTTTTCCAATATTTTGATATTCAAAGAAAAATGCTATTTATTAATAATAAATGATCGGATGTTTATTTCATTATAACGAGGAAGGTATGATGTTAATAGTGGAAAATAACATCAGGCAAATGACCACCACGGCCACGCTTACAGGACAATATCCTTATCATGCCCTATGTCCTCGATAGCCTCACGAATTCCATCTTTGAGGTCTTGAGTCGACCCTGGGCTGTTCTCTTTTACGTGGTCCCTAAGAAAAAAGTCACAAAGTGTTAAATCACAAGATCTCAGTGGCCAATTGTGATCACCTCTTCGAGAGGTACCATGGTCCGAAAACTTTTCCCGTAAAAGATCAATCGTTTCGTTGCTTGTGTGGCACGTAGCCCCGTCTTGTTGAAAATAAACGTTGTCCAGATGAAAACCATCCAATTCCGGCCATAAAAGATCGTTAATCATCTCTCCTGTTTAACACCTAACACCTGTTATTGGAAAACCCTATATTTAACATCTACCAGTTTTCTTCAGTGCGTTAATCGACTCAATGTTAAAAGAAGGTGGGTCTATGTGTTTATATTTAAATTATATGTTATAACGTAAAAACTTACTTAATCCTGCAAAAATATAAAAAAAATTTTAAACGACAGCTAAATTTGCTCATATAAATGCGCATTCTTTGCATTGCCTTGCCATGCCATTTTATTAATAACATTATTTTTATATGTAGATATGTATTTGCAATAACATAAAATGCTTTTTTCTGAATATTTTTGATTTTGAGTTGTGCCGATTTTGCAGAGGATGTGCAATATGTAGGCAATGTAGGAAAATGTACTTTTTAAGTTCCTAAAAACCATCTCGAACTGGCATACCTATGTTCATGTGTAAGTATTGTACATTTGTATGTATTTTACTACATATTAAGATATACATCCATATGTACATACATATTGTGTCTACATTTATTTTTAGTGTAGCTAGCATCTTGCATAATGCATATTAGGTAAACACACAAACATGTGCAGAATTAAATATCCCAGTTGGCCACAAGAAAACCTCAACCTTTGGGTAAATGCCCATAATACAAATAAAGTTGTTGTCAAATAAAAATTTTTATATTCTATATTTTCAATGTCCGTTAACAGTGTTTTCAACGATGAGAAAATTATTGGTGGAAATGAGTTCCAAGCTGATTTGGTGGACTGGGAAATAACACAATGAAATATGTATGCACATATATGTATGTATACATAAATAATAAGTACAATTGCTGTTATGCACATATATTTCTGTGTAATTTGTACATTCGGGCACTAATGATTATATTTGTATGCCCACATTTTTACATGAGTACTAAAATATCTTCATATGTATTTTTTAATGTGAATATAGTATGTACATATGCATGTACTGTGAAACTATATACATTTGTCTTGTTTAAGTTGAAAAAGTTAAAGTCAAGCTTTTTTATATTCACTTTTAGTTGTAACGTTAATTGTCAAAGTTAACTCGGTAAGAATGGGTTGGTTTTCGGTTTCTAGTTTTCTTGCTTTTTTGGAGTTAGTAAGTAAATGGAATTTTTTTGAATTTTATACATTTTAATTGAAAGGCATGTCTTCATTTAAGTGTACAAAAATTTAATGCACTTTATTCAAAATAAATTTTCGTGTCAAAAAGAACTGTGCAATTTTGGTACACATGTATGTCGTTGATAATAAATGTGGTGCTACTTATTTCCTACTTAAACAATATTTTCCTTTTCTTATATTCCTGTATAGATAAAGTGCATATATGTAGAAGTTTATTTTGATATATAAAAGAAACCAACTTCGCAAAGTTGAAAAATGTATTTCCTTCAAATGCATTTATCTATGTATGGATGAATATTCATACGTAAATTTATTTTGAATCATATAAGTATTATATAAACGTTCATAACTAATATTGTTAAAATGGCAATGAATTGCTCAAAAACCTAATTTAATCCTCGTATACATGTATGCAATAAACCCCTAATTGTTGCACTCTATATAAAATAAAAAAACCTAATAATTCTACTAATGCACTTACATACATATGTATTCATTTTGGCCGAAAGTTTATTGCCACCCGCATATATGTAAGTATATGCTTTTGTATGCACACGCGTACATACATATTTCCCAGTTCAATATGCATATGTTCTATTCTCTTTTATTTTTATTTAAGGCAGTATCTTTCGCTGCTTTAATCACCAAAAAGCTCACAGATAACCAAGGCGAGCAAGTTTACAAAAGAAACCAAAAATTATCAAGTGAATGGAGCTTACTTAATAACTTAAATTGGTCCCAGGCTGGAAACGATTTTAGCATGCTCACTTATGGTGGATATACGTTAATAGCCGGGGCTTTTTTGCTTTCAAGGTAATGCCGTCAACTTCGTATTTAATTATTTGACTATTACTCCGTAATGCATTTATTTTCGATAACATACTTGTAAAATACAGTGAAACTTTTCTAACTGAACAATACTCCATAAATCCAATATTTGTAGTAAAACATAAAATATTTTCTACGGATATGGATGTGCAACCATATGCACAGAAGTTAATAGTATATAATATACTATACTATATCTATATGCTACCTTTATTTACTTTTTTTCTTTCAAAATAAATGCATACAATGAACCATATTGAATTATTTTCAGATTGAATGGCAATAAATATGGGACGTGTGAGAAAATACTATTAATTTGTGGATTAATATTTTTCTTTACTGAAGGTAATTCTGGATCTTATATACCTGAGACCAAGAAGTTTATACTTTTATGAACACATAATTCGGGCATACTCATACTTTAAAAATTTTAGCTTATCAAATATATCATGTACCCGCTTGACTTCCGCATTAATAGTTATTAATTACCTATATCTTCACTTGTTCTACAAATTCGGAAAATGAATCAAGAATCATTCTAAAATTTTGAACACGATTTTTAAAATTGCTTTTTTTTTCTTCATATTAAAAAAAAAAAAATATTTCAGCGGGCTTAGTATTTGGAACATTGGAGTACATACCAATAGATATTCAATCAAACGCTCTAATTCTCGGAACCCTATCGGCGGCAGGAGCGATTTTATTCTTCATTGATATTTGTTATACAACTTCTTTAACACAAAGTGTATCAAAGGTAGTGCAAACTGAAATTCAGTATTCGTTCTTGAAAGACGAACCAAGTGTTCTACACAAGTCATCCATTCATTCATTGCCACTGGTTCCTGCAAGCGTTCAAATATATCCCACTGATGACCGGGTATATTTACAACCACAATCAGAGAAAACTAAAGGATGTTGGGAAAAAAAAAATTCTATGCGAAAGTATTTAAAAACACGTGTACTTCAAACTGATGTCTAATTTAAAACGAAATATAAATAGTTGCTTTCCTCTACATATAAGATAAACAAACGCACTTGCTTATATGATTTTTTTTTTCAATAAATAATAGATGATAGAATATTTCTCTAATAAGTTGTAAAAATTAATAAAATAAAGCAAAATTACTAGTAATCCGTAAGGCTTAGTGGAAATAAAATTATGAAATATTTTAATCGCTCAATATTTAAAACTTAATAGCTGAATATTTACAGCAGCTCATTATAAGATACATATGTGTATACATCAACACGCGTACGCACTTAAAGCAACTTACTTTGTAAGTAACTTTTACCATCACTGTTTGAATATTATCAGCAAATTATTTTATTTATATAAGAATCAAAAATCACCCCACTGTAATAATGAGAATATAGAAAAGCATTTACATTTTTTTGTGATAAATATCATATATGAAATGAGATTGTTTAGAAAATTTTACGTGCCAAAAGTATTTTCCCGGGTGATAGAGAGTCTGTCTATTTGGGAATTTTGCCAAAATCAAAGATTTTTGTAATTTGGAAAGGCACTCTCATCAGGCATTTGTTCTCATTTTATTCAGTCGCCGTCGATCGTTTCAAAAGCGCGATCTTTCCTTAGCTCTTATTTTCGGCTGGGCTAAACATTGTTTCGCAATAAGAAAATTTTAAAATTTTAAGTATTGACGCCGAGTTAAAAATTGGTGTAAGTTTTTAAAATCCACAATAATTTATTGAAAATTCTATGTGGAATTTAGTCGAAATAAACACACAATTCCTAAAGAATATTTTTTTAGTGATATCTGTAATCAAACATCATTTTCGATCTAAAAACTACTCGAAATAATAAAGAAATGCTTGTTTCGAGGTGGATGAAAATCCGTTTTTTGTGAGTTTATAAAAAAGTGTAAAGTGTAATATATTTTATATTGACTCATTGAATCTCATAACATCGCATCATATGCATAATGAAAATCTCTCGGAAGATTTAAAATTTTAACATAATATTCTAAAACCGAATGATATCAACAAAAGCTTTTCGTAATGATATATGACAAGGAAAGATGAATTTCTACAGCTATTATAAAATGAATTATTTTTAGAATACTAAGCACAGAACAAAATTGGAGCAGACCATGTGACAGTCTCCTGGGCAACAGTGATAATGTGTATGGATACTCACACATATCATACCCGTGCACACATTATAATTCTACTCTCATCTCATCATATTAGCTAAGTCACCTATGGAGTTTGCGCACAATTCTAACTCTGGAAATGCCATACTCATGTCTTTAGAAATATTATAATTTAGACTAAACAGTGGGTAAAACATCTTATGTATGCCTAGGTATGTTTCGAGATGTATATGTACATATATACATATACGTATATGCTCATACGTAATTATCTGCTAATAATAATCAGGGTTGGCGCAGTATCTGCTCAATCGTACGTATTTATTGTTATAATATATCTAACGAAACATTTATCTATAATCAAACCAACAATTTCGAATGATTTATGTATCGGATAGTTAATATGCACCTGCCATATTTAACCTAACATATTTGTGACCAAATTTGTAATAATCTACCAAATTCATACACAAACATATATATGTATTTAGAGTATATAAACGACTACAGATATGTATTATTCATACAGATGCATATGTATAAGTTATAAGGTTGGGGTAAATGTAGGTATTTTAAAATAGAATCGCGTTTAAGGGTTGTGTTTGCATTTATTAAACTTCTAGGATATTTAAAATTTCCTGAAAATATTTTTTCTCATCAATTTTTAAGACTCTGTGTTTCACAAAATCTAAAATCTTAACTTTTTCCTAAGTATTAAGTACACTCTGTTTTTAAGTCGAACTTTAATAAAATCAATGTTACAAAATTACTTCGCATTTATAAATTGTTATAATCGCTCTGGTGTATATATTTACATAAATGAGTTTTGCAAGTTTTTCGACAAAAAATCATAATAGCTTATTGTAAAACCACTACATTTTTCTGAGTGTTTCGAATTTTATTTTAACAGTTGGCAATTCTTTAAATGACAGGTGTCAGGCCATGCTTCCTCAATATCATGAAAGACAATGGTACATCGTCGCGTTCTAGAGTAAAATTCGCCATCGCATTTGTCTTTTGTTATAGTTTCTCTCAATTGCTAAAATAAGACGCATTAAAACGATTTGCTTAAAAATAAGCATTTAATAGTGTTAGGTAAATGTGTATAAATAAAAGTTTTATCTGTGACCTGCTCGGAAATTTGTCACATAAGGAAAGTGCATCTGATTACCTGTTCTAACCAAGTAAATGCACTTTGGATATATTTTAGATAAGTATGTAAGTATAGTATAGCGTTTCCATCCAACATTCATAATTTAGTTTATTATTAGAAGCACTAAACTGTTCTGCGATATTTACTATTGGACAGAAATTTAGCGCACCTTTTTGATTCATATTATATATATACTTAAGTATTGACATATATGCCAGCACAAAGTAGATTTTCCCGAACCAGGACTGATAGTGATAACACTCGTTTCTTATATTCTTAAACATTTTTACAATTGGCAAAACCCATAAAAGTGCACATGAAGAAACTAAATCACACTCCTCTCAAGGATTAGTCTGTTGCACATGCAAACAAAAAATGGAGCAGTAAAAAGTCCACGTCATTCAACTCAGAGTTATCAAATTATCGGTTAAATTTTTTTTTTTTTTTTTTTAAATAACTTTGTTCTTCCAGTGTTGTCAAATTTTCAGTATATAGTTATAACCACTTAAACAACTATCGATATACTAATTTTATAACGCACCAACGGCATCGTTGAATACTTAATTCATTTAAACGTTCAACATATTCAAACAGCTAAATGTACTTTTAACAACACTATTAGACAACAGTTTTAGACCGAGCGTCGTGTAATAGCCACAACAACGTTTTTCAATATTATTAATACTTGAATAGATAATTTTAATTTAAAACAAGCTTTTATTCCTTTTCTTTTTCAGATTTCCTGAGCGTCGAGTATTTAGTAACAATGGAAGACGGCCACGCTAAAACCGTCGAACAGGCCTTAAACTTTTTTGGCACAGACCCGGAACGTGGACTAACATTGGAACAAGTTAAATCCAATCAAAAGAAATATGGTCCTAACGGTACAAAATTTTGTTACTTAGTACCTATGTACATAGCTAAACTCTTGTTTTTTTTTTCATTCTTTCCTTACTAGAACTGCCGACGGAAGAAGGTATTAGAACTAGATATACCATATTTTAATTTATTAACAAAAAAAGATATGTTTTTACAGGAAAAACTATTTGGCAGCTTGTTTTAGAGCAATTCGATGATCTTCTTGTGAAAATTCTGTTATTGGCCGCTATCATTTCTTTTGTAAGTTCAATTTTGCACTTAAGAATTTAGCTATTATTAAGTGTTGATAGCAGATTTCCAGCATTTAAGAAATTCGCAGTGTACTTAGAATATTAAAAAATTTGCTTTATTAGTTTACAAGTTTTTTTATTAGCATATATATATAGGGTTTTTCAGTAAGAGCGCTTCAACTTTTGAACTTTTTTGAATAAAACACAAACGGTTTGACTTTTTTAACTAACTTTTTTATTATCGAGTTTGAACATATACATTTAAGTATGAAATTCGATTTCTTTTGCATGACCACCGCGTGCACGTTTTACGAAGTCCAATCGTTGAACCCAATTTTCGACCACTCTTTTGCATAAATCGGCCGAAATTCCAGCAATTTCGCGTTCAATATTGGCTCTGAGCTCACAAATCGTCGCCGGCTTGTTACTGTAGACCAATGACTTCACATAACCCCAAAACGGGACGGCTTGTTAAATGGACCGTAAAATGGCCGTAATGCTCTTAAAGTAGCAGCTACAGAACGATTATTTTCATAAAAAATTTGCACGATTTGCAATCGTTGCTTAAGTGTGTAGCGTTCCATGATGAAATGTATACTAATGAAGTTCACAAATGACAAGCGAAAAATAAAAAATATTGCGTCGTTCGCTCTCCCTATCGGAAAAAATTTGAAGCGCACCTATTGAATAACCCTATACTTTAAAACAAATTTTATAATTTCAATAATTTGATTGCACCGTACATTTTGAATTCTTGTCTTTCAGGTCTTAGCTTTATTTGAAGAGCACGAAGATACATTCACAGCATTTGTAGAACCTTTAGTTATTCTTTTAATTTTGATAGCAAATGCCGTTGTAGGTGTATGGCAAGAACGAAATGCTGAGTCTGCTATTGAAGCCCTTAAAGAATATGAGCCTGAAATGGGTAAAGTGGTCCGTCAGGATAAGTCTGGAATTCAGAAAATTAGAGCAAAGGAAATTGTTCCTGGAGACATTGTCGAGGTATCAGTAGGAGATAAAATTCCTGCTGATATTAGATTAACACACATCTACTCGACTACCCTACGAATCGATCAATCAATTCTGACTGGTGAATCAATATCGGTCATTAAACATACCGATCCTATTCCCGATCCACGTGCCGTTAACCAAGATAAAAAGAATATCTTGTTTTCGGGTACAAATGTGGCTGCTGGAAAAGCTCGTGGCGTCGTCATTGGTACGGGTTTGAATACAGCGATTGGAAAAATTCGCACAGAAATGTCAGAAACGGAAGAAATCAAGACTCCATTACAACAAAAACTAGATGAATTTGGTGAGCAGCTCTCAAAGGTGATTTCGATCATTTGTGTTGCTGTGTGGGCTATCAATATTGGTCACTTCAATGATCCCGCTCATGGTGGTTCGTGGATAAAAGGTGCTATCTATTATTTCAAAATCGCTGTTGCTTTGGCTGTTGCAGCCATTCCAGAAGGTTTGCCAGCTGTAATTACAACATGTTTGGCATTGGGTACTCGTCGTATGGCAAAGAAAAATGCTATCGTGCGATCATTACCATCTGTAGAAACATTAGGTTGCACATCGGTGATTTGCTCAGATAAAACTGGTACTTTAACCACAAATCAAATGTCTGTTTCAAGAATGTTCATTTTTGATAAGGTCGAAGGCAGTGATAGCAGCTTCCTCGAGTTTGAGCTGACAGGATCCACTTACGAACCTTTGGGTGAACTCTTTTTGGGTGGCCAACGAGTAAAAGCCTCGGAATATGAGGCACTTCAAGAACTCGCTACTATTTGTATTATGTGTAATGATTCCGCAATTGATTACAATGAGTTCAAACAATGCTTTGAAAAGGTAGGTGAAGCGACAGAAACAGCTTTAATTGTACTTGCGGAAAAACTGAATCCCTTCAGTGTAAATAAAAGTGGACTAGATCGTCGTTCAGCCGCTATTATTGTGCGGCAAGAAATCGAAACTAAATGGAAAAAAGAATTCACTCTTGAATTTTCGCGAGATCGTAAATCAATGTCTTCGTACTGTACACCCTTGAAAGCATCGCGCTTGGGGACAGGTCCTAAGTTATTTGTTAAAGGTGCTCCAGAAGGCGTTTTGGACCGTTGTACGCATGCACGTGTTGGAACAAGTAAAGTTCCACTAACTTCTGCTCTCAAGAGCAAAATTTTGGCTCTAACTGGACAGTATGGTACTGGGCGAGATACTTTGCGCTGTCTGGCTTTAGCTGTTGCTGATAGCCCTATGCGCCCAGATGAAATGGACTTGGGCGATTCAACAAAATTCTATCAATATGAAATTAATTTAACATTTGTTGGTGTTGTTGGCATGTTAGATCCACCACGTAAAGAAGTTTTCGATTCTATTGTCCGTTGCCGAGCAGCTGGAATCCGTGTTATTGTTATAACTGGCGATAATAAGGCCACTGCTGAAGCCATTTGCCGTCGTATTGGAGTTTTTGGGGAAGACGAAGACACAACTGGAAAATCATACTCCGGTCGTGAATTTGATGACCTTTCACCCGCTGAACAAAAAGCAGCATGCGCCCGATCTAGGTTATTTTCACGTGTAGAACCGCAGCATAAATCGAAAATTGTTGAATATCTACAAAGTATGAATGAAATTTCTGCTATGACAGGTGATGGTGTCAATGATGCACCAGCTCTTAAGAAAGCTGAAATCGGTATTGCAATGGGTTCAGGCACTGCTGTAGCCAAATCAGCTGCCGAGATGGTGCTCGCTGACGATAACTTCTCTTCCATTGTATCTGCAGTTGAAGAAGGCCGTGCAATCTATAATAATATGAAACAGTTTATTCGTTACCTTATTTCGTCGAACATTGGCGAAGTAGTCTCTATCTTCTTAACTGCTGCTTTGGGATTACCAGAAGCTCTGATTCCTGTACAATTGTTATGGGTTAACTTGGTAAATATTACTAAATGCATTTTATTTTTAAATTGCAAATTACACTTAACTCTTGTATATTTACAGGTTACAGATGGTCTTCCAGCAACTGCTCTTGGATTCAACCCACCTGACTTGGATATCATGGAGAAACCCCCACGCAAAGCTGACGAAGGTCTTATTTCAGGCTGGCTATTCTTCCGGTAAATATATATGTATATATAGTTATGTCAATTTAGTTGAAAATGAAGTTCTTAAACAATAATATAATTCTATATATATTATACATTTAGATACATGGCTATTGGTGGCTATGTGGGAGCTGCAACAGTCGGCGCTGCTGCTTGGTGGTTTATATTTGCGGAAACAGGTCCTCATCTAACCTATTGGCAGCTAACTCACCATTTGTCATGTATTGGCCCAGGGGATGACTTCAAAGGTGTCGACTGCAAAATATTCAGTGACCCTCACGCAATGACTATGGCTCTATCCGTACTTGTAACAATTGAAATGTTAAACGCAATGAACAGGTAAATAAAAAAACACTTGTTTGTAAATTATTTACAACGCTCTTTTACAGTTTGTCTGAAAATCAGTCGCTCATTACTATGCCCCCATGGTGCAATATGTGGCTAATTGGTTCTATGGCTCTTTCGTTTACGCTTCATTTTGTTATTCTTTATGTGGAAGTCCTTTCTGTAAGTACAATACATTGACTAGCTAGTTAGAAAACTTATTCAGTAAATTAATGAAGAAATATAATAACTGTTTAATTGTAGACCGTTTTCCAAGTGACTCCACTGTCTGGAGAGGAGTGGCTGACTGTGATGAAATTCTCAATTCCTGTAGTTTTATTAGATGAAACACTGAAATTCGTTGCTAGAAAAATTACTGACGGTGAGAGCCCCATTCTAAAAATGCATGGGATTGTTTTAATGTGGGCCGTTTTCTTTGGCCTTTTGTATGCAATGACGCTTTAAATAGTTTATTCAAAAAAACTTATATACATACACATTTCTAGAAAAATTAGTTAAAACAACTATTTAATTATCTATACTAATTTTCCGTATGACAGATTTAAATTTTAATATTTTAGCATTACGCTACTGAAACTAATTTAAGAGCTTGGAGAATGTTATTTTTAAATATTTTAGGTTAATTAAAAAAATAACAGTATAGTAATGCCTTCAATGTTTACATGAACTAATTCTTTAAGTTCGTTAGGTAAAATACTCCAACTCAATTACAAATTATAGGATATATGACCATTACCAATATCTTCCTGCTTAGATAAACTACCTTAAAGCATAACAGTCAGAAAAAATTATTTTTATGCTTGCTTTACAATTAATATGTAAATAAAAGTCATCATTAAAATTTTCGAAATTTCATTTAATAAAGGCATTACTGAATCTCCATATGTAAATTTTAATTCGATAAGGTATGAAAGTACAAAATATTTAAATTTTCCGGTTGATATTGTGTACTTTGCATTTTAATAGTCTGAAAGTCATACAAAATTATTGATTTGAATCGCATGATTTTGCGATAATTTATTATTAAGGGATTTTTTATTGAAGTGGATTTAATTACAATATTTGAGAAGATCGTTCCCAAGGTTCATCAAAATTTCTACCGATTAAATAGCAATGTACTTATACTAATAAAATTGTGTTTCAATTTTAGCAATTTGAATGATATTTTTCGTAGACTCAACTTGTTGCATTGAAATATATCGCTGTTAAAAAGCCTGAAGCGAATTGTTTCAAATGTCGTGGTAGTTATCATTATCGGGTCATCGGCGCAACCGGCAACTACTGCCGTCTGCACTCATGAGCATCATTGCATGTTAATAAAGAGAATCCCCCCAATAAAGACCTAAATCCGATGGCATTAAAGTACCGATTAAGTTAACGGGTTTATGTTAGGGTGTACGGATCCCACTGATTTGATTGTAAACACAAGCCACTAAATTATTACTACAAAACCACGGATTATCTAGCTTTTATTGAGTTTGCTGATGTTTTTTTACATCTTAAGGCACATACTTGTCAGCAGGTGGTATTTTCCACATGCTTTTGAAAAAGGAAAAGTTCTCTAAATCTACTGATTGATTTATTCAAAGAAAATAAAAACAGGAGTAGTACCTCACAATTACTAATATCCATTAACGAATACATCGATTTATTGTGCATGTGTGATATTATGACTAAGTAATTTTTGAATTGCTGTTGCGCGGTTATACTCGTACGAAATATACCAAATTAAATTTTAACTCAAAGCAATATTTTTTATAAAGTATGAATTTAATACTCAAAAGCTTCTGACGTGTGTTTTATAATTGTCACGTCAATGCTTATACATTTCAAGGTGTTATTTCAAGAAGCTCTAACTTTCTGCTGCTTAGCATAACAATTTTGCGCCAAAAATTTATAACCCCTAGCTTGCACACATGCATACATACATATGCATCTCATAATTCGCAAAATAATATCCGCTTTTATTGTTTGAACATTTGACAACGTCTCAAGTGCCTTGATTTTTCATAATGAAAAATCTATTTGCGTGCCATATGTATGTATATACGCAATTGCTGGTTGCCCAAAAGTTATATACACATTTTTATTCACATATACCTACATACATTATTTCAAATTTCCGTTTTCATACAGTCAACCCCACGTTCCACTAAAAAATAATTGAGTCTGCTGTTTAATACTTCAAATAAGAATAATGACAAATTCCTATGTGATGAAATCTGCCTTACCGGTCCTACAACAATCTTAGATGAAAGGCTTAATCCACGACCTATAATTCCTGGCCATATTACGAGATGCTTGTCCTATGGTTGTAACAAATATCCCTTTGCATTAAATATTGATTTGTAAACATCAATTAATTGTATCATGTAAGATGCCACGCTTTCAACGACACCCAAATATCAAATACCCAAAAATTACACTGAAGTTTACACTTATACTTTTAAGATCTATTTGCAGCTTCCCTATTTACGAAACCTGCCGATGGCTTTAAATAATGTTACCTAGTTTTTTTTTTCTAATGTGGAGACTTATATGCAATGCATATATAATTCACATATTAATGTGCGGTGCTGCATAAATATATTAATCTGTGCATAATAATTAATTCTAGTTCCTGAAGCCGTTATCGTTAAATGGTAAGCATTAGATGACCAAGGCTCTCAAATCCACTCAAAAAATACACATTTAAAAAGCGGGATGTTACGCACATTAGTCTACAAGTTGATATTAATAATTGCAATATCCTTAAGGTATGAAAATTTGAAAGGATTTGTTTAAAATTTTGCAATGTGATTCATGTGGATTGTGAAATAAAATAAATATAACAAATAATTGCATTGGTTGAATTTTTATTTCATTGGAAGATTACACCTAAACCGACTAGATTAAAATTTCATATTTAAATAGTTACAGAACCAAAAAATAACCTAATGAACAAAAATCGAAAGAACTTGAAAATCTTCTAGATTTAGACACCTCTAATTTACGTAAGAAACAATTGGCAAGCAGAATGACTTGCGTATGACAAAAACACAAATAACGTACATATTTTGAAGTTGTTTTTATAGTCCAAAAAAGTTAGTTTCTAGCATTGAATGTTTTTTTGTCGTTTTTTATGCAAAATCTAACCATAAGAATTTCTCTAGACAGTTATTAAATTTTTGTAGATACAACTTAGTAATATTATAAAACAAATAAATTATATTTATTTGGATAATTTGTTTTACTCACACTGAACAGCATCATATTACCTTGAGAAACAATTTAAGATATGGTTTAACACGATTCTTTTGTGTATACGCAGTTATATTGTAATAAGAAATATGTTATCCATGCAAAAAAAAAAAACAATTCAATTATCCCAATAGACTTTGTCAATTTATTAACATTGTTTTAGAGCATACTTCACACAAATAACTAATAGCGCTTTCTGTTCCCGAAAAAATTGTCGCCTCATTGCGAAAATATTGTCAAATGAAAATAGAACAAGAAAGATTTAACAAATGAACGATTGACTGTCATTTTCTTGTAACAAAGTTGTCGCACATTATTTTGATGAATTTTTGTGAACAGATATCCGAAAACCAGCTAAACAACGCGCACTCTCGCTTATCGCTTATCGTAGATGGTAGAAAATGCCAATATTCGCCTGATCAGAGTACAACACTTTGAGAAAAGAAAATGAAAACTTGACAGCACCGGCGTCGGGCAGAATAAATGTGAAATTATTGCGAGAAAAGAAAACACATTAGTTTATAAAAAATTGTCTACTTATACTCAACTGTAGTAAACAAAATATTTACATTATATATTTATATACATGCAAATCAATGATATAATTATTGCTTTTTATGCTTCTGCATTTGTATATGCTCAGTAATTCGTGGAACTACTTCTGTAAAAACGATTGTCCCGAAAAAAACTAGTCCTGTCCCAATCCAGTGATAAATAGTAAACGGATTTTTAAAGTATACTATAGAAAATAGTAAGGATACAAATTTTCTTAAAGTTACCACAAGTGTAACTGTTAACGAAGCACACTCAGTTGTCAAGACATACACCGAGCTAATACAAAGATACTGCGTAATAATATTACAAATTAAATAAAACATCATTTGAGGAATTTGAAGTTTCAACCCAATTAATGAAATTACTGGTAAAGTCATTGGTTCACTTGCAATTGCTATGCTCAAGTGCTCCCATATATTTTTATATATCAAGAAAAAACCGGGTAACGGGATCAGATGCTGAAAATTGAAAGAAAAAAAAAAAGTTTTTATGTGTTTGAAACCTCGCTCCTTTAAGTTAACTTTTTTGAACAATTTTTACCGTGTATAAAAGTGCCTCTTCCGGATGTTTTCCAAATCTTTTGTAAAGAGTTTCCTGGCAAATGCCCATATAAGCCGATATAAAAAGAGCTATAGAAAGTAGACCAATGCCAATAATCCATATGAAGAAATCCGAATATGCGGCAGTTCCGCTGTCTATTGGCGAAAACGCGGAGGCATTTTTCTGTGCAAATGGGAAAAGTTTCAAATAAGAAAAAGAATATAACAAAAGGCCAGAATTATTTCAATAATAATATTTCAACTCCATGATTTAATAAATATTATTATTATTTTGCCATTTATACTAAAATAGACAATGAGATAGCACTTCAGTCGAATGGTAGTTACAATCCCATTCAGCTATGGCGGTCATCAAGTAATATTTATTTTATGTTACCTTAAAATTTATAGTGGCATTTACTATATAAGGATTTTAATACAAATACGAATTCTACTTACCACATTACTTCCCGATATAATTGTACATAATATAATCCCGGCTGTTATCATAAAAACTGATAAATATTTGGAGAAAATATATCTCTTTTTCAAAATAAGAATGCCCATTATCATATTAGCAATAAGAGATCCCTATTAATAGAAGTATTAAGATATATGAGAATTCAATGTAATTTATTTTCAACTCACCGCTCTAAATATCATGTGTAAAGGCATTGGTATGTTGAAATCAAACGCGAAGTTATTGACTACGCTTGTCACAAAAAACATAACTACTAAGAGCGTATAATTACGCAGTGGTATTTTCGGCTTCAAATTACGAGACGCAATTGTATGCACCAGCCCTTCAATAGCAATAAAAAGAAACTGTGAAAACGTTATCAGATTCCCAGATCCAGGGTCCTCTCTAAAATATAAATATTGAGTATATATAAGTAAATTTATTATTGAACGAAATCATTAAGCACATTTCGCGACTCTCGCCGATCAAAAACTACTCTGTCGTACCAAGCAATAAATCACTCCGTATTTTCGTAGAGCATGTTTATTAATTAAAGAACACAAATTACAAAAATGTGATAATTGACAAGTAGGAGGCTTTTCTTTCAATGATCATATATTTGGAAGTAAAATATTTATTATGAACCAATTACTTTCTAGACTGGAGCTTAGTTAAAGTGACAACGGACTTTCAAAACTAAGACAAAGGTTTTGATAATTAAATTTACGTATTTGGAAGCCATTGAAATTAGAAGGCTCCAATCTAAATTCAATGGCTTCCAAATTTTTGTATCGCGTTTACGTTATTTGAAAATTTCCTTCGGTAATCCACGCTAACCAGCCCACTTTTTATATATTGGATTTAAATTTTCGTCCGTACTTTTGATTTTACAAGCTATGCCTCTCATTGTCTATGAGTTTGTGTGATTCCAAAAATTAACTGTCATCCCGTATTAAATTTTAATAAAATGAGCTCGGTTATGTGAAATTCAGTCCAAACCAAGTTTAACACTTCCTTGTCATCAATTCCTAGAGTTCCAAGTTGGCGCTTATGGTCATTATAAATATGTAGATTTGATTAAATGATGATCGGTTAAAGATCAATAATCATTAAAGTATATGTCACAATCAAGGCTAAGATTTTAATTATAATATTTTAAATGCTTAAAAACTCTATATGTGAATTACAAATCCCGAATGCAATATGATTCAGCGAGTAATTTGATTTTTATGAATAAAGCTAAAATATATATATATATATATATATATACATATATCTGGGCCCAAAAATTAGTTAAATTGGACTTCGAAGGCAAAGAATTGTGCGATATGTAGAAATTGAATTAGTTTATCGGGTTATTAAAATTCGAATTCTGCTCATGATCATAGTCAGAATGGAGCCTACCTAAATACTAACTTTTGTAAGAGCATTAACTTAGTAATTTACTCTATTTTCCCCATTTTTTCGTACTATACGCTTTTAAATAGCGCTAAACCATAACTTACTTTACGAGGTATTCCAAAAATATAACGTTACTACAGCATCCAACGAAGACGCATATGACTGCCGTAAATGCTTTGAAATTCATTTTCTGTCTAGGAATCTGGAAATATTTATAATACGATGAAACAAAATGGTATTATGAATCTTATAAAGAATTAAGCAATTATCTCTGAATGTATTTGTACCGTTTAGTTAAATGCAATAAAACCTTTGAAACTATGCTTCTATTCCAAAATCGTTTTGGTATCACGTTCGAAGTATTAAATATCTTTAAGGGAAAGTAAAAATGAAAGAGAACAAAATTGATTTAACCCTAGAGAACTAATGGTTGCCGTTTCGACGACTACCACTCTCATTTCCTCTTTGCTGAATAGTGTGATCGCGGTAAAACCTTAAGTAGGGTTGTGTTCTGAAAAGTGTTTTATTTTTAAATTCAGTTATCAAAAATAATATAAAGTTTAATGTTGTTGTTGTTGTGTCAGCATAAACATTCCCCATATATGGACGGGGAATGCTGCTGAAGTGAAAGTCCTTGGCCGGATATAAATCCGAGTCGTTCCGGTAACGTAAAACCGGTAAAGTAAAACGATGTTAGTTTACTTTTCCATTTGTAAAAATAAGGTTTCGATAACAGTTCGCCGAACATGAAATGAGATATTAAAATAGAAACAAGATTTTGATAATTGCGCAGGCAACATCTATGCGAGGGGAATTCCCCTACATCCTGATTATTCAGTCAAATACTTAACAGAATTAATAAAGTAAGCAAAATTCTCTGAAAATCGAAATATTTTTCCAACTAGCTCTGTTTACCGTACCTATGCCGTGGAATTAAGTATACACTTTTATTTTTGTATCGATACTCTTATTACGTAAAAACACATTTCTCAAATTCCTTTCTTCCTTACAACACTAAATTAAACAGTTTGTTCGTATTGCTTATTGCAAAAATGAAACGGTTAGGACTCCTTGCACTGCCCCCTCACTTGTTTTGAGAGAAATATTACGAATTTTCCAATGAAATTCACAGGAGATGTTGATTTCGTGCTTATTTTGCTAAAACTAGCACTAACACTATTCAGTTAATAATAGTTTTTAAGTTATTTGTTGATAAAATTTCTCTTTTACCTTCACCAAATTTTGATACAATAAGTGCACTTATCACATTTATTTTAATAATTATTCAAACTACATTAACATACACACACGTTTCTAACACTTTTTATTATATATACCATAAATTAACAATTTAAATTGCATTTATAACTTGCAAGCTCTTGACGCGCCAGCAAAATTAACAATAACTGAAAAGCAGGGCTGAATGGAGTGCTACCAGTATTAAGGGTTATTTTTTTGAAGTACGGCCGAAGGCCGCCTACGCAGAGACAAGTTTTACGCAAATTTTTTTAATTATTCTTTTTTATATATAGATATTTAATATAATATAATGTGTTCATAATATAATGCGGCGCTATTTTTTTTTTTAGTAAAATATATATATGTATAAATATATATCATAAATTCATAATATAGTGAAAATTTGAAATTAAAAATAGCGCGATTTTTTATTCCAAATTTTCGCCTGCGGTGCTATTTTTGTTTTTTAATAAAATATATATATATTAAATATTTATGACGTATTTTTGTTTAAAATAAAATATATGTATAAATATACATATATATATATCAAATATTAATATGTGGTATTTTTTCAAATACAACATATATATGTATGAAATATTAATAAATAACTTTGTTTTTGTTTGAATACAAATCTAAATACACCCACCAAATACAAATCTGTAAACTCAAAATGCATACGTTTGATTGTACTTTACTGAAAATCAAGCATTAATATATATATGTATATAAATATATATATATATCCATAAATATACCTATATACAGTGAAATTCCCCATTACGGACAGTCCTTATAACCGGACAGCTCCAATAACCGGACAAATTTTGGGCACACAGGTTTTTCATTCATTTTTTCATACAAATATCATCCTAATAAACGGACACTCTAATAACCGGACGCGGACAAGGTATTTCAAACCATTTTCATAAAAAAATTTCTCATAAACGGACAAAATTCAAAAATATCACAAGCAAGCTTTGTTGTTCATTATAAAAATGAAACAGGTGATTCCCCTTTTAACATGTATACACTCATTCAAGTCCTGTGTTTTAAATTAAGAGTAGTTTTCCATTCAGTTTGTTAAGTCAGTTGCATGCGAATGGTTGCGTTCAAAGGTTTTCTCCAAATGGATCAAAATGTTTTCACTGAGGACAACAATATAGAAGTTCAATTTGACCAACAAGATGATACTATGGACATAAGTGATTCAGAAGATGAATTTTCAGAAGAAATAAGTGAGCCTATAACATCATAGGATGAGGCTTTAAAACTTGTTGCGGGCTTGAAACAATATGCAAAAAATGACTATGTAGCTTTTCAGCACATTAAAAATATCGAGAGTCACTTTGAAAATGAACATTTTAAATTAAAGCAATCAAGCATTACCTAATTTTTTCAATCAAACTAGTATTGAAATGTAAAGACTTGTACAATGTATTGTACTTAATCGCTATATGTACATATACGTATTTATATGTAATACTAAAGTATGCAAATATTCTTTACTTCCAAAAATTTCTTAAATAAACTATGTACAATATAATTCATATGTGTGGTATATATTTTGTGACTTCATCCCTTATAAGCGGACATCTCCCATAGCCGGACAAAAACACTGCGACGGTGAGTGTCCGGTTATAAGGAATTTCACTGTATATATATATATATATATATATATATGAATAGACGTATATAATATAGAAATAATTTGTAAAATTTGGTATTTTTATTCATTTATTATCTTCTAAAATTGTTTATACGATGTCTGGCAGCACTTCGGCTTGTTGAAATAACCAAAATAGGAGGATTGTTGGTCAATTTTACAAATTTTGAAATCAAATAACTTAAAAACTATAAACGCCCTGAAGTGAGGTTTTCACTTTTAGAAAGTAGAATACCCCCTCTACCAATCCTCAAGGGGCAGTACATGCCGACTATCGATTTTACAACTATATATCTTAGCTTATGCTAAGATGTATGCGAAGCAAGCTGCATAAGATAACCCTTATAACTTTCGAAGGTTATATACAATCAGATTTGATGTAACAAAGACCACTACGTCTAAATCTAGTCCGGCCTGTTTCGCATATGTCCAAAATAAAGTCTGACTCAGGTAAAGATCTATGCAGTGAAACGAAAATGCTTAGAGTAATGAATTGTTTTTGATCTTTGGTCACCTTTGATGGTTTGGGTAGTTTCGAATTTAAAAAGTTAAGCAAAAGCGTAGAAAAGACACCGCTTTGCCCATTTGCCCGCATTGTCTTTGACAGACTGTGCCGGGAACTTTAAGCACGACCCTCTACAGGTGCTGAAAGTTGTTTTTAACATCAGTAACCAAACGTTCGGCGATTGCAAATTTATTTATTTCACTTTTATTATCAATCACCGGCCGCCCGCAATTGCTAACGTACTTATTTTACCTTTACCATGCTTCATACTAAAAAATAACTAGTTATCATATAATATAATATATGTAACTGCATACTAAAGGATGCGCCAAGAGGTTTAAGCACAAAAACAATTTCGCCACCACTTGCATGAATAAGCACAAATTAATCTCAAAAAAAATCAAATAACAATGTATTATCTTACAAACCTAATTTACCACACTACCTATAGCAAAATCACTTTGAAAATAAAATTGTTCTGAAATATACATAACATTGAAGCACTGTCATCTTATTTCTCTTAATTATTTTGTGTTGCCATATTTTAAAATTTCTTCAACATATTATAGTTTTTCACACTATGGTGGATTCATGTATAATTAACTATTATACCACCATTGTACAATATCACCACCACAAAGCTGATTGTATTCCAGTTGGTAAATGTAACTCAGTATTTCTTTCAAATACAATTACTGCCGATTTTACTAATTTTCAAAACATTACAGCTGAACTACTAGATATCTTAGCAACCTTAAATTAGAAGTTTCATTTTACTGTTATTTTCTAGTTTTTTGAAGTGAAAACTTCTTTAGAATCGTTGGGAGTGATTTGAGAAAAAGTGAAACGAAAAAAGCGACACTCTTGGCTACGAATATTACATATACACGTAGCGACGAACTAAATAACTTTTAGGCCAGCGCCGACAGCATGGCGCGATAGCCGAGCGGCTAGCAATGTGAGCTTCCGATCCAAAATCCTTGGTTCGAATCACAAGAAAAAATTTTTTTTTATACAGTTATTTTATTTTTTTATTTTATGATATGTTTATGAGGAGCTTTTTTTCATGGCAGAATACACTCGGTGTTTTGCCATTGCCTACTGAGGGGTGAGCGCTATTAGAAAAATAGTTTTCCTTAATTTTGGTGTTTTCACCGAGATTCGAACTGACGTTCTCTCTGTGAATTCTGAATAGTAGTCACGCACCAACCCATTCGGCTACGGCGTTTGTTTAATTTTACTAATGCAAAAATGAGGAAAAATATATGAATAAAGTTTGCTTACTGTTTACACATTTTCCAAAGGTGACGGAGAAAAAAAGTCGATTTTCAAACAAATACGAGTGCATATGTGTAATTGTGTTAGAGTTTCGGTCACGCCCCAGCAAAACCTGCGTGCATATGTGTTTGTAACATTCAAAAAAATGTAATTGTGTTAGAGTTTCGGTCACGCAGGTTTTGTGGGGACGCTCATAATAGCAACCGCGTGTGTATTTTTATATTCGTAAATATTTTAATTTTTAAATATTTACCGCAATTATGCCGAAAAATAATGCAGAAAAGTGTCGTGAATATCGACAGAAAAAAAAAATCAATAAATAGCATCACGGAATTCATTCACGAAAATTTAATAAAGTATACACCAGAAGTATCGCGGATACTTAGAAAAGATTACAATAAAGTTCCAATGATTTTAAGTGGCGATTTTAACGTAAATTTTGCATTGGACACAGCGGTTCCTTTAATTGACGTTCTCAATACACCATTAAATTTAAAAATGTGTAACAATCGCACTGAATCGACAACACGATCAAAAACAACCATTGACGCGGTATTTCAAAGACATGTTGACAACATCGAAACCAAAGCATTTGTATCATATTTTAGCTATCATAAGCCACTCGTATCATTTGTTGAAATTGAAAACATTGAGGATGAATAATAATAAAATGAAGAAAATAAAATATGAACTTTATAGCGATATTATAATGAACCTATAATTATCTTGCTCCTAATGCTGCTTTCGTCTTATTCTCTCTCAGTTTGTTTTACGGAAGGTTTCACTTCTATCGCGTCTAACCGTTAGACTGGTGTTTTTTTTTATTTATTTATATATGTACATACCACGACTTCAGGCACAGGAATTAGTTTTGTTTGGATGTGCACCTACATACACATAGAAAAATACGTTACGTTGTTCCGTAAATAGAAATAATATGGGCAAACTCGTTTTAGAGAAATCCATTAGAAGTAAAGTCATTAGATCTAATTTTAAAAAAAATGCCAACTTTAGTAAAAATATAGAGGAAAGTCCATCTCCAAGTTCAACTTTTTCAATCATACTGCTTTGATTATATTTCCCTCACATGTATTCTCGCAAAAACATTCAATATTATATCAACGTGTTAATACAACAAAAAAAATGGGGTTCGTCCGGCCACGATTTTTTTTTTTACATAATTCAATAGAATTTGTTCAACAATTCTGAATATCCGATTTTTCTTAAAATATATGTAATATTCGATAAATAGCGGTACTTTTTGTTTATGGTGACACGTTGGACTCACATTGACCGTTAGAACTTCTGTGCCACATGAGAACAACGTGTCACTACACATTCTTCTTTGCACTTTAAACCGTTTTGATCATGTTTTAGCTTGCAAGCTTTAGCGTTTATTTTGATTTCAAATTGTTTGGCTGAATAATTAGTTAGTGATTCTGTGTGCGTCGGTGAAAAAGTAAAAAAAAATTCGTCTTATGAAAAAAAACCAGAGCACACACTTGCGCTATGGCAAGAACTTATGTCCGATGAGGAAAATGAGAGGAGTGATACGTTTGCTAATAATGATACATCGGATGAATATCAACCAAGCTCAAGTGATTCCGACTGTAGTGAATATAGCGAACCACCTCCTCGTAAAAAAAGAGCAGAAGTAAATCCTGGGGATGAACCATCAACTTCAAGACGCGAAATGGACGCTATTGATCAAACGTTTTCGAGAGTTATTAAAAATTTGCAATTTTCCCGATTCCGAAGAAAATGAAGAAGTAAATTTATCTGAAAATATAGCAAACAGATCTCTCACAAACGAAAGGAGTACCTTTGACTGGTATCCTGCAGATGGAAACAAATTTAAAACTTTTTCTTTCACCGAAGAGTCTTCTGGCTTTCAAAGTAAGCTATACGATATTTACAATAAAGAGCCAGTGGACTTCTTCAAATTGTTTGTAAATAACGATACATTCAATATCTAAAATTGTTTGTGTTTAGGTACTGGAAACAAATCGCTATGCTTCTCAATGCACCCAGAAAGACTCTTTGCCGAATTCCCGTATTCAAAAATGGACACCAACTAATCGTAATGAAATTGAAAAACTTATCGGTATAATCATCTGGATGGGGTTGTGCCCATATCCTTCATTGCAATCATATTGGCAGAAAAAGTCGATTTATCAGAATTGCTTGCATAGCATAATGCCAAGAAATCGTTCTCAATTATTGCTGAAAATGCTGCATTTCAACAATAATGAGGATCTGACAGAAAATAGGTTACATAAGCTTTCACCATTAATAGAAAAACATATTATTCCATCTGAATATGTCTGTATCGATGAAACACTTGTACCCTTTCGCGTCGAGTAAAAAAATCCGTTAATTTTAATCACTTTTTGAATAGGCCATATGATGCCACATTAGTTTCGTACCCATAGGCCAAGCAGCATAAACAATGCAATGGCTCTAGTATGTCGTGAATACACTACTACTAATAGCCTCTATGAAGCAGCTGCATCAGCATAAACCAAAATCTCACACATTATACCGCGAGACCAAGTGTCACCACGAGGCCTGAAAGTCTCTTCGCACTGTGAGACCAACCTGGACTCACATGGCATTCAACGTGTTAAAAGGTATTTTTTACTTTCACATTAGATGTAACAGATATTTCACTTTACGATTGTATTGGTCTGTATTTTCCATTATATTCGACAGTTCCCATTCAATAAGAATTAACACAAAGCTGCCTTTGGAATTTTCAAGAATGAATTCATGACAATATTTGAGTTTATAGATATATATATTTATTGAAGCATCAGCGTTATATTATAAATTACACAAGCGCAAACAGTTTACGACGGAGTGCAATTATAAGTTTACAGCTTCAACTTTGTGCGCCTCCAGTGACGCCTCTTTGCATTATACCTAACAAAACAAAGAACAGAACAGATTAAATTATAAATTTAATAAAATAGCATAGGATGAGCTTTACCTGATAGTATTCCCAGTACGTAAACGTATCCACTGGGGAACCGAGCGGTTCTGCTTCAGTTTTTTAGCAAGTTTTTGTTTAATCCTGAAAGATTTATGCGCCGCCTGTAATAATAGAAATTGTTAACATAAATACACAATTTTTCTTTATAAAATAGCAATGATGCGACAAATTTAAATGGATTAACAATTTACCATTCTATCTACTTTGCTTCGCTAGCAATAAAAGAACGTAATTTCGTAGGAATGGCAAACTTTATAACATTTTCATCGATAACTTAGCGTTGCCAGATAATAAATATTTTTCCATGTTCTGCGAAATATTTTTGCGTGTGCGACATATATGAGGATAATTCAGACATTTTAAATCTCACTATATATGTATATGGCGCTTACACCCTTTTTGGGTGTTTGAACGAGCTCCTCCTCCTATTTGCGGCGTGCGTCTTGATGTTGTTCCACAAATGGAGGGTCCTACGGTTTCAAGGCGATTCCGAACGGCAGATATTTTTTATGAGGAGCTGTAGCAGGTTAAATCCCTACTTATCCAGAATCGACAATATACTAAACATATGTCCGGCATGTGAAGGCACCCTGCACGACACTAACCACCTTTTCACATGCCCCATCAAACCCACTCATCTAACACCTCTCTCCCTCTGCACACCACCCGTTGTTGTTGTAGCAGTATCTTCGCCCTGTCAGTGTAGTGTAATCACCGGTCGTCTAGTTCATCTAACGGTAGGCACAGGAAACTAGCTGTTTTGACGGGTTGGGTCCAGAGGGAGAGAGGTGTTAAATGAGTGGGTTTGATGGGGCATGTGAAAAGGTGGTTAGCGTCGTGCGGGGTGCCTTCACATGCCGGACATATGTTTAGTATATCGGGGTCGATTCTGTATAAGTAGGAGTTTAACCTGCTACAGTATCCAGAATGTAATTGTGCCAAGGTTACGCGGGACTCTCGGGGAAGCTGGAGATCTTCGTCTGCAATAGGTGGTGGTTGGACTCCGATAACGGCATTCGGAGGTCGGGAGCTTAAGAAGGTGGTAAGGGTCTCCCGATGAATGTCGTTAATGGCCTGTCTGTACACTGTCTGATCCTAGAGTGGTCTGTCTGTTTTGTCCTGGATCTCGTCCACGTAGTTGAGGAAGTGTCTCCTGATGTGCCTGGGAGGTGGCTCAGGCTCAAGCAGGTGTCTGCATGGGTGAGGCCTACGGTGACACCCTAGCAGAAACTGCTTGCCGAGCATTTTGTTGTGCTCCTTAACGGGGAGCATGTGAGCTTCGTCATGCAGGTGTTGAATTGGGGATATCAGGAGACATCCTGTCGCGGTCCTAACGGCAGTATTTTGGCCGGCCAGGAGCTTCGTCCACTGCGTATCACTGGTTCCAGGCGACCAGACAGGCGCGGCATAGTTGAGAACCGGTCGGCCTATTGCTTTGAAAGTCGACAGCAACATTTCTTTGTCTTTGCCCCAAGTGCTGCCGGCGAGCGACTTGAGGACCTTGTTGCGATTCTGTACACTCGTTGCAATAGCGGTTATGTGCGCTGAGAAGGAGAGCAAGCTGTCAAAGGTGACTCCCAAAATTCTTGGGTTATTTACCGTCGGTATTGGGGTATCATCGACGTGCACCTGAAGTTGCAGCTTGACCTCCTTTGTCCAGGTGGTAAAAAGGGTCACCGTTGATTTAGTGGGAGAAAGTTTTAAGTTTCTCGCAGTGAAGAAGCGAGAAAGGAGGGCGAGGTAGTCGTTTACTTTGGTGCATAGGCCATCAATGTCATTGCCCGACGCCATTATCGAGCAGTCGTCGGCGTATGAGACCAGTGAGACTCCCTCTGGTGGTTGGGGGAGTTTCGAAATATAGAAATTAAAAAGCAAGGGTGAAAGGACACCACCCTGCGGTACTCCTTGCTTTATTTTTCTCTGTTATGAGGTTTGGTCTCGAAATATTACCGACGAGTGACGACCACTCAGGTAGTTCGCGGGCCACCTCTTCAGCCCTGGCGGGAGTGTCGACTGTAAAATGTCATCTAGTAGCGTGGCGTGGCTGACTGTATCGAAAGCCTTTTGTAGGTCCAACGCTACTAGGACAGTCCTCTCGCAGGGGCGGTTTTGGTTTAGTCCACAGTTTACCTGGGTATTTATGACGGTGAGTGCCGTGGTGGTGCTGTGCACTCTACGGAAACCATGCTTATGTGGGGCTGGAGTCAGGTGTTCTGCGAGGAGTGGGAGTAGGAGGGCTTCAAGCGTCTTCACTACTGGGGAAAGGAGAGTTATCGGACGATAAGACTCCCCTTGGTTGGCGGGTTTCCCAGGCTTCAGTAGTGGGACCACTCTCCCTAATTTCCATTTATCAGGAATGATGAGAGTGGCCATAGACAGGTTGAAGACCTTAGAGAGGAATTCTACTCCCAGTGGACCCAGCTTTTTCAACATCAGCATGTTTAGTCCGTCAGGACCAATGGCTTTAGATGGTTTCATATGTTTGATGGCCCCCTGAACCTCGTCGCTGGTGAAAGTAAGCGGTGCACTCTTGTATGGCAGTTTGCGCAACCGTCTGGTGGCACAACGTTTGGATCTGTCGACCGGAGGATGCAGTATAAATTGCCGGCTAAAATAGCTCGCGCATCTCTTCGGGTCCGACGAAGTACGACCGTTGAAGGTGATATCCACCTTGTCGTTGTGCTTCGTCGGGTTCGACAGGGACCACAGCTTGCTCACACCAGAGGTGAAGTTGCAGGACTTCAGATGTTCTACCCATTTGGTCCGCTTATGTCGGGTTACCAGTTGCCGGATCCTCCTTTATTCGAGGATCCCCGGGATCGGCCTGGCGTAGGCGATCACGTTCATTCGCCAGAACAGCTGCTTCTGCTGGGAAATTGGGGCGTAAGTCCCGGATCCGTCCAGCGGCTATGAAGCGAGCCGCGGCGGCTGTGATCGCCTGCGCGCACGTTGGTGGGAGTGGGTAGGGCTGCGAAGATGTCCTCAGTAAATTCCGCGAATCTGGTCCAATCAGCTTTGTTAAAGTTGATGTATGACCGGTGATTCGCGGAAACAAAGTCGGCCGGTCTCTCAATCGAGATGATAATGGGCAAGTGGTCTGATGCAAGCGATATCATAGGTCGCCAGGTTATGCTATTTATCAGACCAGCGCTAGCAATTGTTATGTCAGGCGAGCAGCTACAATTGCCCACTACCCTAGTGGGGGCATCGTCGTTTACAGTGCTGAACGTCGAATCGTCTATCTGCTGTCCCCTACGATCATTTGGCAGGCTTGAATGCCAAAATCGTGATGCGCGTTAAAGTCACCTACTACCAATCGGTTTTCTCCCCTGATGAGCGCACCAATATCAGGGAAATGTCCTGCCGGGCAGCAGGTGACAGGGGGTATGTAAATATTATATATTTCGAGCTCGGCATCGCCTGACCGGACAGCTATACCTTGACATTCTAAGGTGCTGTCCCTGCGGTCGATGCCTTCATCGATGAGACGATACTGGCCTGAATGGTGGACTATGAACGCTAGGCCACCACCGTTGTCTCGCTCGCGGTCTTTTCTATGCACATTGTAGCCGTCCCTGGTAATCAGGGGGGAGCTAGCGTGCAGTTTTGTCTCCTGAACCGCAGCTATCTTGATTCCAAACCGACTCATGAAGTCGACTATTTCGTCAATCTTGCTCGTGAGTCCGTTGCAGTTTAGTTGCAAAAGCTTGAAGCTTCGCGGGAGTGTCGTCGTAACTCGGGGGGTGAGGGATGCGTGATGTTGTCTGCGTTGGTCCTGCTGTGCGTTCCAAAAAATTGGTAGTAGCCTGATGTTGACTGGTGGCCGCGCCACTGGGGGCGGTTGCGGATGCAGAGCTCTGCAGCAGGGGCAACGTAGTCGCGTGTCCACTCACGGGTGGTGTGCAGGCCGGAGCACCTCCGAAAATGACACCAGCCACTGCAGGAATTGCATTGGACAGTTGTCAAGTTCCGAGGAACTACGGTCTGACACACGGAGCAGACTGTGCGGGGGACCAAGAGCTGCTGGTTTATCCCCGCACTGGAGTAGGAGCAGGAGGGTTGTGGGTTAGAGAGGGAGTTGTGTTGCTCGTGAGGGCTCCTTACCGTTGAGGTGTTGTTGGTGGCGGCAGTGTGACATGCCGGCACTGAGGGCAGTGTAGCCGCAGAGGCGGGGGCCGCCTGTGAGCGGGAGCAACACGTGGCCACATACCTTGTGGACCACTCCCTGTGTGTCTTAAGGCCTGAGCAGGTCTTAAGATGGCACCACCCGTCGCACTGGTTACACCTAACCGAGGTGGAGTTCGGGTGGAGCCGTTTGTGGCAGATACAGCAGTAGAATATCTCTGGTCCGGGGCTGTGTTCGACGCCACCCCGGAAGAGAAGTGATTGGAGCAAACTAGTTGCAATGAGTTGCTCCTGTGACGAAAGATTGGGGGTAGGATGCGGTACACTAGACAGGGCTAGTTTACTGGGGCGGCAGCCCTTGGTCGGGAAAAACCCGAGTCATTCCGGTAACGGAGAACTGGCTGCACCCAACCCGTCGAAACAGCTAGTTTCCTGAGCCTACCGTTATATGAGCTAGACTAGTGACGGGCAAACTCAGCACGTTTGCACCTTGCAACAGCGTGTGCTTCTGCGTGCTAAAAGTGCTAGGTGAAGAGAAGACACAGAAAAATTGAGCGAGTTGTGTCTGTGTTTGTATCCTGAATGAGAGAGCAATTATTCATGAATTCTTACCAGGGATACCAACTTTTAACTTCATATCAAAAAATTTCTAAAAAATTAGGTTTTTTTGATAGATTTTCCTTCAATAACTAAATTAAATACATATTACACTTTCTATTATAATAATGAATTAAGGTAATAAACAACAATAAACATGCAATAAAACATTTCAAAAGTTCGCGTAATACTGTTTTTTAATTGCTAGATGTAAAGAAGATTAAGGCCTCTGAAAATATTTAATTTGAGACTAAACTAAAATCTGACATATTGGAAAGCAATGACAGTTAAATCTTCAATAATATTGATCCCTGCATATACTGACGAATCTGTAAATTATGCACACTTATCTTATGATTACTTAAATGGTTATTTTTTTAAATTGATGTTTTTTAAATTGGGCTAAGAAATCCAGATTTTAAAATTGTTTAGCAAATTACTTTATAAAACTGCAAACACTCTTCAGCTACCGAAGTTTGTTAAATGTTTCAGAATTTTTAGCTACTGAATGATACCATTTTTTCTTTTATTTTTCATAAAAAGTGAACGTGATTGACAACTAATTTCGTCCATCTAAATCCAATACACTCTGACATGCACAACTGCATATAAAAATAAACAACCAAGACTATATATACATATATGTATATTAATTATCAATAATAAATTCAGCAATGCCCAAAATTGATTTCCACATTTAACAACTGCGGCAACTCTTACTCATAAGTTTTGACATTTCATAAATAAAATAAGTTTTTTCGTGATTTCTTCACTTTTCGACGACATTTTTTGAGACCGTAAGTTACATATTATTGTCGCATAAAAAACCACTAATATGAAGAGTATTTGTATGGTGTGGATGCATTGAAAGTGCTGAAAATTCTATTTAAAAATTTGAAACGGCGAACGTCAAATGTGTAATATATTACTCTGTTTTAATTTTTAATTTAGATAAACAAAGTTAAATAAAATATTAATATTATCATTGAGCCGTAAGCCCTGGCAGCTAGTGCTCCTTTTTTATTGTAAAATAATAATTTATTGTTATTTTCCATATATTAAATAAATAAATAAATAAAATATTAAATATAAAACATTAGGTTCAGCATGACCTCAAATAAAAGAACATTGTTAAATTTTAATCCGAAGTGGAATGTAACTTTTTTATGCAAATATGTAGACGGAGAATCACATTATGAGCTGCATAGGAGTGAATATGATAAATATGTAGGAGAAGAAAGGAAAAGTATATACAAATCCTTAAGTCTAACCGAAGAGTCCGATGCGATAGCGGTAAACTATGTGCCAAATTACAGAAGGTCGGAAAAATTAAAAAATTATTAAAATTTTCTCTAATCATTTTTGTGTACTTTGTCATACTGTGCGCATTGCCATATGCGTGTGATTTGAATATGAGAGCAAGTAAGTACTCACCAAGAATACCCTCTCTACTAAGATAATTTCCACAATGTTTTTTTTTAAAATGGAAACATGTTTTCCTATCAATGTCAGGTAACTAAATTGTGCTTTTTAACAGCATAAAATGAAAAAAAAACGCATTGTTTAAATAAAACATGGCTAGTTGAGATTACTGTTTGCTGTTGTGACCAGCATTTCTTAAAAAAAATGCACTAACATTAAAACATACGATATACAGTCGAACTTCGATAACTCGAACTATGACATCCCACAAAAAAAAATCGAGCTATCAAGATTTCGAATTATCAAATATAATATGCATATGTACATACATAGGTACATAAAAATCCATAAACAAAATAAAACCTGATGGAAAAATAAAACAATCCATGAAACTCAAGGGTTAGTAAACAATTTTATTGATAAAACAGTACATGCTTCAAATTATGTATAGTTGCTATATAATATTGTATGTGTATATTTTAAAATTATATATACATAATTAAGAACATTGCATGAATAGATGTATAGCTTTCATTCGTTTAAAGTAAAAAAGTCAGTTATTTAGGATTGACAAGAGGATTTTTTATTATGATCTTCAAAAAAAGCTTCAATATTATTTAAACCATTGTACAGAGAATCGGTTGTATGTTCATTGGTTTTTAAATATGACCGCAAAATCTTGAACGAATTTGCAACTAGCTCGTTTGAAACTGGTTGCAGCATATCATCTTGCAAATCTCTTCTATATCACTTTCGCTATCATGCTCAAATTCGGATTTAGATCCCAATAGCTCCACAATATCTTCATCTGTGGGAAACTCTGAAGTAACAATATCGTCATCCACATGCATAAAATCATTAAAGGTGACACCTTCTATACCTTTGATATTTTGCCAAGCTTCATATTCATTCTGCAGTTGAATTTCTTCCTTACTCCTTTACTCTTTTATGCGTTCGCTTATGAAAACCAAAGGAATGTCATCTTCTTGCTCCCATTCAGAATATTGACCGAAGCCGACTTTTCTAAAACAATTAGAGATGGTTTCAGGCTTAACATCGATATTCCATGCATTAGTTATTTCATCAACACAGTCCATTAATGTAATGTTAAGATTTTTGATTTAAAAAAATGCAAGTTTGATAAACTTTAATCTCTGTTGGATGTCTTTAGGATGGGCTGGGCAGTTGTCAATAAAAAGTAGAGTATTTCTTCCGGCTTTTCCAAATTGTTTGTCTAAGTTAAGAAGCCATTCTTCAAAAAAGGGTCCCGTCATCCACGCCTTTGAATTTGCTTTATAGTCGAGAGGTAACCATTTAACACCTCTAAAACAGCGGGGTTGATTACTTTTACCTATCAAGAGTAATTTAAATTTTTCTGATCCATCCATGTTTGCGACAATCATCAACGTAACTCTCTGTTTACTGTGCTTTCCTCCATGGCATTTCTGATTTTTAAAAGTTAAGGTGTTATCTGGAAGACATTTAAAGAATAAGCCCGTCTCGTCTATATTGAATACGTCCCGTGCTTGGTAACCTTCTAATAAATGAGGTAAAACATCACGTTGCCATTTCATAAAGTCTTCTTCGCTTACATCATTACTCTCACCACACGCCTTTTTATGACATATACCAGATCTTAGAAAAAAAATAACTTTAGGTGCCAGCTTGCACATTTATTTTATGAATGTACATACCTTCGTTTCCAATTATCGAGCCAACCAGTGCTTGCCTTGAAATTCGGTTGTTCTAATTTTTGACTAAATTCCAATGCTTTTTCTTTAAGTAATCCTCCGGATATAGGCAAATTCCGTGTTCTTGCCGATTTAAACCATTCTAAAACTGCTTTGTCCACATTTACGTATGTTGGCTTTTTTAGTCTCTTTAAACTCCCACTTGCTCCACCACTTTCGATTGCAGTAATAACCGTTTGTTTATTTTTTAAAATAGCTGACACTGTATTTGCCGGAATAGCATACTTTACAGCTACATCTTTTTTTCGCGCACCCATTTCTACTTCCTTTATTAGTTTAAATTTTTCATCAATAGATAAAGTTTTTAAACAACGTTTTGATGACATGTCAACAGATTTTATTTTCACGTAAGAACTACTAATAAAATACCTGTGGACTTAAACAGTGCAGCGACCCAACTGCTGGCATCTGTTTGCTATAAAATAAGCAACACGTAATAAGGGGATTCCCCCGGAAATTCGACTTATCAAAGCTGGCGCCAAATATTCTGTTCGAGTTATCAAGATATTCGAGTAATAGAAGTTCGAGCTATCAAGTAAAAATTACACACAATTCTCACTCTAAACGCCATTGGCAAGCAATTTGATTCGAGATATCGAAGTTCGACTTATTGAGGCTCGACTGTACATACATACTTATATGTAAGCGAAGACAATTTTTTCATTCAGAAACATATACACCGATTTGACATGCGAATGTTCAAACTTCTTGATTAAAAAATCGCCTGTGCTTCTTGATTACAAAAATTATAAAAGTAAATAAAATAGAAATTTGCAAAGATGATGTCAATACTCAAAGAAGCGTTTCCGATAAAACAAAATCAAAAGCATTTTATTATTTAATATGAACGATCTAGCAAATTCCAACACTTCAAAATCCGCTAACATGGAATGAAGTCCCCCGTATCTGGTAACTTTGGTATTGGCAAAGCTTCACTCTCTTTGCTAGCACGCTCTGCTGCGAGCGTGCCACTCTGCTGCCCGTCCCTAAGCTAGACGAAGACGACCGGTGATTACGCTACAAACAAAGTTACTGCTACAACAACAACGAAGCGTATGCCAAATAATAACCATAGTTTTTGACATACAACCCTGTATTTCTGTGTAATATAGTAAATATATCATTAATTTTACGCGTCAAAGTAAAAACTAAATAAACGGGATGCAGGCAAAGAAAGCAGGTTTGTTGAATAATTCTAATAAAATGTTTGTTAGGTATTATTAACTACGCATTCATATAACAAAAAAAACCGTGTGTCCTCTTATTACTTATTATAAAATGTAATATCGGATTGTGAAAGCGTTTTGCTTCCATAATTTTTTGAAACCTCTGTAAACGTCGTTTACGGATTTTCTCCAACTGTTTATTATTAACAGCCAAATGCGCAATTAAATTAGCTATTCCTTCTCCTTGTATTTTCTTCATATCATTAATAATAACACTGCGTTACGAAAACGAACTTTTTTTCTGTCCTATGAACCAAATATACTTTTTCGGAAAGGGAAGAAAAAAAAAATACACGTGTATCGGCGATTTTCATGTACACGTCAGAATTTTTTTTTTATGTATAAAATATAGAGCTCGTAGTCCGCCTGTGTGAAAAACTTTGGATAAATTTTTAACCCTTTTTCCGTGATCCAATCGCGCTGAATTTCTGCAGGCAGACTCGTGGAAATGTTTTTATTATGTAAAATTAAGAAAACAAAATTTCATCAATTCTCAAATTTTCTTGAATTTTTTTTTCTAAAAAAAAAAATTTTTTTCTAAATTTTCGGCATTAACTTGAAGGGACTCCAAATTTTTAAACAACTATTAACCTTTAATTTATTGTTTCATACAACACACTCTCTGCCGTTTGTGTGTTTGTTACAGTTCCGATCATCTGACATTTGCGCTACTAGGAGACGTATACTTTGACAATTGTTGAAAACGTCTTTCTGTATATTTCATCTTACGAAAAATGCAGTGTCCCACTCGAACGTTTGTGGCTTATTCGCACCAAGTAAAAATTTTAAAAATATTACGAAAAGAGTGGTTAACTCGTTTCAGAAAATATTCAAGACTGCTTATGTTCCTTACTTGTGGTATACTCCGGAAATCGTGTGCGACTATTGCTATAGAAATTTATGCAAGTTTACTGATGGAAGGTCAACAATAAAGTACATTGTACCAACAATTTGGCTACCACGTACGGAGCACTGCAGTGAACTGTGCTACTTTTGCGTAACTTTTGCTCAAACTAAAGGGTACCAATACTTTCGCCGCAACAAAATTCACTACGCTAATGTAGAATCGGTTATTCCAGTGGTTCTGTACTCACCAGAAGAACGTATAGCGGCTTCAATGGAGATTTTTGATGATGTTCCCGAATTAAGGGATGGAGAACTAACAGTAGCACCGACAATTCTATCAACATTTCTTGCATCGAATGCGAGATGCGGGGAACCAGGAGTATCGGAATTTGTACCAACACCCAGTGAACTTGGGACTGCAGTGCCGCATTTAGTAACGCAAGCCGGCTTCAATGACCTAGTACGAGAAGGAAATTTGTCAAAGAGAGCAGCCGAACTCTTTGCATCACGCTTTAAGCAGTGGAATATAGTGGCGGCTGATTTTAAAATAACTGACCCAAATGCTTACAAACGCAAAAATAAAAGGTCTAAGTTTCTTTAAAAGCATTAAAATTTTTAATGTAGCAATTTTTAATTTTAATATAATAAAATTCATAAAAAAATTCGGGGTTTTAAATCTCTATTGTAATGCGGAGTGAAATACCTTTCTTTTGATACCCACATCGGCATATCTCATGCAATTTTTTTTTTAATTTCGAACAGGTGGCAACCCTGTGAAACATTGTCAGTGGCAACACCTAGGTGAAAAGTCTAGAAATGTGATACACTATCTGTGTGCCCAATTTCATTCAAATCCGTTAAGCTAACCCTGAGATCGTGTGGCTATACAGACATGCATACAAGAATTGCTCGATTAAAGTTATAAAATACAAAAAAAAAAAATTGTGACGTGTACATGAAAATCGCCGATACACGTGCATTTTTATTTTTTATCCCCTTTCCGAAAAAGTATATTTGGTTCATAGGACAGAATGTGTGTAACGCGGTGTAATTAAACAAACTAAAATCACCAAAATATTACACCATAATAATTTCCATGAAAAAACCCTTTAACAACAGTATTGACAGCTGATTGTCAATTTTGCAGGTAATCTGCCATATGTGAACGAATAAAGATCCAGCGGCTATGTTGGCTGGGTAATGTCGTCCAACACCAACTAGCGCGCTTTGTTAAACTCGGCCAAACTCGAGTAAACGGTTATCGCGCCAATTAAGAAGATACTTGGTAGAAGAAAGTAATAAATTTACTACTGAAGCACATTAGTGAATAAAGATTTATATATTATATTTTATTGTTACATAAAATCATCCGAATCATTTCCATCATCATAATTGCTAGACATGCTTTCGGGCTTAAATAATTTATCGTAACTACGATTTTCCGCTTCTGCCCTTCGGCGCTTAATGTCTTCTTCTTCCCTTTCCTGCTGAGCTCTTAAAATGTGTTTCTTTTCCCTTCTCTCTTCGGCATCACGCCCTTCCCTTTGGCGACGTAAATCTGGATAATCTTCGGTTTTCGTTTTATTTAGCCGATTCACAATTTCATTTACTCGTTTCTCAACGCGGATTTTTTTTACACTTTTTTCGCAAAAATAACCTATTTGGCCAACATCCATATCTGGTGTTTTCTTAAGGTTCGACCATAATGTGTAAACGACATCTATATTGTTGATTTTATTTCCTTGAATGCTGTTATATTTCACCAACTGTGCAGCGTCATTAACGAGAGCCTGTGGAATATCATCTATAGCTTGACCCTTTAAAAGAAATTAGTATAAACAATCTATTACGTTTATTACATAAGTTGTATTTTCAAAAAAACTTAAACATTCAACAAATAAATTCAAGTAAATTTAAGAAGTAAAATTAAGAAGAATATTTACAACAAAAACCAAATACTGTGTAAAACGACTTCATAGCTTATTTCGTGTGTTTAAGTAAACTTAAAAATTTATTCAAATTTTATGAAAATTTTATTTTAGACGAAACTGCATTGAACTTACACGATTTTCGACTTTTCCCCCCACTACTGTTAGTTGTTTACGCGACGTTTTCTTAAATTTCAATTTCAATTACATTGTGATCGGACGATTGCGTTGGCGTTTCAACCACATGGGGACAGTTAAGATAAAATCTACGATACTACGATACGGAAGGAAGGAATTTTTCATTTACATGGGGTTCTCATTAGTTTGATCGTAACAGCTGACAGGGGACTGCGTTTACATCGTTCACTGTTTTCAGCATTAAAGATAACTCATCATTGAAATATTTGATTTGGGTTTGGAGAAGATAACGTTAGAATCGAAATACCCAACTTTTTAGCATTTTGCAATAAATTATTTTTCAATAAATTTAAGTAAGTTGTTTTGTGATGTGAATTACCTTTTTTACCGGCTGATTTTGGAATGAAGGGAGGAGGGCAATGTAGCGCGGTATTTAAAATCCCACATAGTGAAGAGATAGTCAAACATTTAAGAAAAGTACCTCCTTAACCTTAGACCTTTACAGATCCCTGAGCGCCGTTTGAAAATGGCACAGAAAATAGGATGCTATTTAGACCAAAAAACCTTTCGTACAAAGACCGTTGCATATATACATATGTACATAGTGGCCGCCGTAGCCGAATGTATTGGTGCATTACTACCATCCCTCCATTTGCTAAACAATGTCAAGACGCAGGACACAAGTCATTGGGAAATTAACTAAATCGTACCCCACGTCAAAAGATAGAGGAATTATGATTATATGGATTCAAGCCCTTCTTTTATTTTTTTTAATATTACAATATAGATGTGTACTATGGTCTTAAGATCAGAATTGTATCATTATTAGATTACAGTTTAAACTGTGGTAAATTTTTTTTGTGGAACAACATCAAGACGCACACCACTAATAGGAGGAGCTCGGCCAAACACCCAAAAAGGGTGTACGGGCCAATTATATATACATATATATACATTTTTTTTAACATAATTAACAACCTCATCGTGGTTGGTCTCCTTGTCGCGGAGATGGGGCTTAAATGAAGGCTAAACTCCTTTTAGGAATTTAACCTACCATGAACTAAGAGGGAAGCTCTGTATGGGGATTGGTCGAACACCCTTACACGATACTGCGTGTGCGATGCTCGTCCAACCACCTATACGAAGAGTACCGTACCAACACATTCCCAAGTCAAGGTGTGCTTGGAATCGTGCCGAGGACTGAATGGTGCAGGGAATTAAAACATGTGCATCGCGAACGGAGTTTCCCTCTCGAATACCTGGCCGCCTTCGAGAGTAACTGTGGCCTTACCGCGGGGGACCCCATTACTTCCCCTAAATACTCGTGGGTTGTGGAGCTTGACGTAGTCAGGCGAAGCAACCGTAAGAAACAGATGATATGAACACACAAAAAAACGAACAAAACAAAAAATTTGTGCCGCGCTGCGACACAATACCATCCTCCGAGGAGGATACCCTGCTGGCCTCTAGTCAAGATACGGCTGAGTCAGCAAAGAGTAAGGGAAGTACCAGCCATAGCACACCCTTACTAAACAAGCAACAACAACAACAAAAAGTTCTACCACAAACCTCGAAAAACGCGACGGACGGCACTCAGAGAGAGAGTCAGGCCGCTAGAAAACACAAATCCGAGGGTGCCCTCATGAAGTCTCGCTACACGAAGGCGAGGTTCATTCTAAGCAAGATTGCCAAAAATGAACTCGCTGGAGCGACTGACGAGCGCGACGCGGCCGACAAACTGAAATACCAGCAGGTGGTTAAGGAGTACGAAGACTTCTTATCCAACAAACCCAAGGAGGACAACAAGAAAAAAGGCGATGCGATGAAAAGGAACAGGTCACAGGACGTGATCGACCAGGCACCGAAGAGACCTAAGGTGTCCAGCAGCATCGAAGAAACAAAGCAACGACCGTTCAGTGAGGTGGTTAAGGATAACCTCCTATATGCACTGATCGACGAGACCACAAACAGCGGCAAAGTGGTCCTGCAGTAGGGGGGGCAAGTGGAGGCCAAACTGTCCAAGCTCGTGTTAGACAAGCATGTGGTTGGAGCACAGGGCGGAAATCTCCCTTCCTTCGATTCTGCAGGAGTACTTCGCGGCTGTAGGGTTATCAAGTGCGACGACGACTGGTCAAGGGTTGTCCTAGAAAGGTGTGTTGCTGAGATCAGCAGCACACTGGAAGGCTTAAAACTTAAGCTTATTCCGGCCAAGGACATCCCCTGCCCTCCTCGCGCTTGCATTTGGCTGCCGGTGATGGACTTGAGCGGTGCAGAAGTGCTGAAGTACCTGAAGTCACACAACCCTGCGGTGCCGATGGACGACTGGGCAATCGTGAAGGCAGAAAAACCGCAAAAGAGCAGCATGTCATTCGTTCTGCAGATTAACGATGAGTGCCTGCCAATACTAAAACAACACGACAACAAAATGCGGTTTGGTCTAAGAAAGGCCAAACTAAAAATTTTCAAAGCAGACAGCAATGAAAATGAGGAAGACCCAGATGAGGCAGACAACAATATACAGCTAGAAAGACTAGAAAAGCTCGACCTAGCTGAAGACAAAATAAATCCGATGCCTAGAGCCATACAGGTGAATCTGCAGCACTCGAAATGTGCTACAGAGAACTTGGATGTCTTCCTCAGGGAAGGGGACATCGACATCGGTTTCATACAGGAGCCCTGGGTCAGAGACAACGAGATTAAGGGATTCCAAGACAACAAGAGCATCAACATATTCTACAACAAAGCAGACGGTAAGCCACGGTCATGCATAATCACTAAAAAACACTTAAAAGCTTTTCTGTGTTCTAATTTTAGCACTCCCGATTTTACGGTGGTGAAAGTGGAGCTACAGAAATCGGCGATATACCTGGCATCGGTGTATATGCCACATGAGAAACCGGCGCCGCCAGACGAAGTGGCTCGTTTCCTGTCAACATTGAACAGCACGGACAAACTATTGATGGGCTGCGACACAAACGCAAGAAACGAGCTTTGGGGCAGTTCAGAGACGAATGAAAGAGGTGAGTCACTTTTCGAATTCCTATTAAACACCAACCTAGACATATGTAATGTAGGGACCACCCCAACCTTCACTTTTCCGAGCTCGGCAAATTTTCCAGGCAGGGAAGAGGTCTTAGACATTATCCTATGCACAAATAATAATTCCCAAATAGTCACAAATTGGAGGGTATCCGACAAGAGATCCTTTTCAGACCACAGCTGGATCCTCTTCGATATTAATCTTAAGCTTGAGAAACCCCTCCCATATAGAAATCCCAGAAGAACAAACTGGCATACATTCCGTAGAGTGACCCAGTCTAAACTTCAAAACTTAAATAGAACCATAACGTCAAGGGAAGACCTAGATGAGAAAGTAAGAGCTTTCGAAACTTCCCTGACGAAAGGACTTGAAGCCTCATGTCCCACCACATATGGCAAAACAACCTATCCTACCTGGTGGAATGAAGATCTAAGTAAACTCAGGAAAATGACAAGAGAAATCTTCAATATCTGCTACAAACACAAATACTTCAAACCCTACAAAGACTGCCTTAGGGAATACAAGAAAGCAATCAAAGAGGCTCGGACAGAGGCTTGGAGAGATTTTTGTAGTTCCATAGAATCGACCAAAGATACGGCCAGACTAGGCAAGCTTCTATCCAAGGAACACTCCTGCCCTTCCTTCTTGAAGAAAGACAACGGAGAGTGGACAAAATCATCAGCCGACACACTAGAACATCTGGTAAATACACACTTCCCAGGCAACACAGAATATATTGAGAACAATACTGACAGTGTTCAAACATCCAAACTATTACCCATTATAATCAACCACATCGTATCCCAAGATAGAATACAATGGGCGATAAAAAACTTTGAACCATATAAGGCAGCCGGTCCAGATGGGATATTCCCAGCCATGCTGTGGAACACTCGAGAAACGACGATTCCTTGGCTGGAGGTCTTTTTCAGGAAAAGCCTTATGCTAGGGCACATACCAAAGAGCTGGAGGAGGGTAAAAGTGATATTTATCCCTAAAGCTGGTAGACGCGGTCATGATACAGCAAAAGATTTCAGACCCATCAGCCTATCCTCCTTCATCCTCAAAACTCTCGAGCGACTGTTGGATGTATATCTCAGGGAAAAGATTACAGACTCAACGATTTCACCATCTCAACATGCCTATCTCAAAGGAAAATCCACAGAGACAGCTCTTCACGAGGTTGTAAGTGCGATTGAGAGGAGCATGGAATACAAACAATACTCACTAGTCGCTTTTCTCGACATAGAGGGGGCCTTCAACAATGTCACCACAAGATCCATAATTGAGGCTCTTAACATGTTAGGCATAGACACAGGTCTCAACGAATGGATAGAGAACATGCTCAAAACTAGAATAATCATCGGTGAGGTAGGCAGTAGCACGATAAAACGCTCTGTCAACAGGGGAACCCCTCAGGGAGGAGTCTTATCCCCTCTACTGTGGTTACTAGTCGCCAACAACATCCTCACCAAATTTAACCGAAAGGGAATTAAAGTGGTGGCGTACGCGGACGACATAGTGCTTATGGTTTCAGGAATGTTTCCAACCACAATCAGTGAGATTATGGAAGGAGCTCTGGTATTACTCAGCAATTGGGCCACGGACTGTGGTTTAAGCGTAAACCCGAGAAAAACTGAACTGATGCTATTCACCAAGAAAACCAAGGTGCCAAACTTTAATCTCCCAAAACTAAACGGCGTCAGCCTCACACTAACCAAACAGGCCAAATACCTAGGGGTTATCCTGGACCCCAAACTCAGCTGGAAGTCCAACGTAGAGTACAGGGTAAAGAAAGCGAACATAGCACTTTACACATGTAAGAGAATGTTGGGAAAAAAATGGGGTCTCCAACCAAAATTATCCAACTGGTCCTACACAGCCATTGTAAGGCCAATACTCACATATGCGGCACTAGTTTGGTGGCCTGCAACAGAAAGGAAATACAATACAAACTAAGCTGAACAAGATACAAAGAACAGCGTGTATCCTAACTACAGGAGCGCTTAGCACCAGTCCTACTGAAGCGCTCAATGTACTAACACATCTATTGCCATTAGATTTACACATTAAAACCATAGCTACTTGCAGCGCGGTGAGACTCAGAGACATAGGAAGCTGGACAACAAGGCCGTACGGTCACAGCAAGATCCTCCTACAGGGACCCCCGCTGCTCAAAAACGGATCAGACTACACAGTCCCCGACCTAAACTTCAAGAAAGGCTTTACGGTACGCTTCCCAAAGGAGAGGTGATTGGAAGACACGATATCGAAATATATACCGATGGTTCTAAGATGAACTGTGGTGTGGGAGCTGGCTTCCATTCGGAGCCACTCAACCTATCTCAATCAATTCGTCTTCCTGATTATGCCACCGTGTTCCAGGCAGAACTTTTAGCGATCAGAGAAGCATGCAAATCCCTAGAACTCTACAAGGTAGTTGGTGCAAGAGTAGCTATCTTCTCAGACAGTCAAGCAGCTATTAAGGCCTTAGACTCCAACTACATTTCATCCAAACTGGTCCTACAGTGTAGAGAGGAGCTGAAACTGCTCAGCCATTGGCTTGAAATTACCCTGATATGGGTTCCCGGTCATAGGAACATACGAGGCAATGAGATAGCGGATGAGCTAGCAAGAAAGGGCTCAACACTAGACATAACAGAGGCGGTGGCAGTTTCCACCCCACTGAACACACTAAAAGCATCTATTGCTTCACACTATCATGCTTTAGCCGAAAGAAGATGGAAGCAAATACCTACATGTATCACAACAAAAAACACATGGCCGTCATATAAAATCCAAAGGACGAATGACCTGTTAGGATGCTCTCGGCCAAACATTTCATGGATCACTGCAACCCTTACAGGACATTGGAAAGTAGGAGATCATGCAGCTAGACTCAATCTACCCTTCAATCCTATCTGTAGAAGCTGTCAAGCGGAAGGGGCGAAGGAAAGACTGTTCCACTATTTATGTGAATGTCCGGGACTAGCCAGGGCACGACTCCGATCCTTCGGTAAGCCTTTCCTACAGCAAATTAAGGAGATCTCAGTCATCGAGATAAAGGATTTGCTCCTATTCTTGGACCTCACTAAATGGATCTGACTTGGAAACAAACAAACAAAAAAAAAAAAAAAAAAAAAAAAAAAAAAAAAAAAAAAAAAAAAAAACTTCATCATCATTTCACGAGATAGTGGTATTAAAACGGTGCTGGTCACTAATTAGGAGCATTTCAGCTAAGAAATGTTCAACCACCTCAACAACAACAACAACAACAACAACAACAATATAGATGTGTACTATGGTCTTAAGATCAGAATTGTATCATTATTAGAGTACAGTTTAAACTGTGGTAAATTTTTTTTGTGGAACAACATCAAGACGCACACCACTAATAGGAGGAGCTCGGCCAAATACCCAAAAAGGGTGTACGGGGCAATTAATATATATATACATTTTTTTTAACATAAGAACATACCTCTTTGAGGTTCAGTCTTATTCGGGCAGTCGCCGCGTTAAGAACGAGTATCATAAACGGTGTGTTAGTAACTAGAAGTTATAGTGATATTTTCGTGGTAGAGAAAAAACGTTGTTTCTTTTTTTCCATACGAAATAAAAATTACACACGTATTCTGTACTGAATTAAATTCAAAATGAGTGGGGTTGACCACCCCAACAGAAACCGGTTCCGAGACCTCGATCCGGATAACCCCCCAGGAAAACGACTAAAAAAACTGAGACGAACTTTATGTACCTACCAGAACATAAACAATCCGACGACCACATTCCCCGTTATCTTGTGGCAGCGGCAACGGGCCCAATTGTAGAAGACGGCATACGTTCACTCTCCAAATACAATGTGTTCCAAACTGAAAGAGGATTAAAGCACATAAGCACTGAATACACGCAGGTATCAGAACTTAAGTCTGGAGATCTACTCATCAAAACAAATAACCTAAAAGCGGCTGAAAAATTCATGAAAGCCACCCACATCGGAGTAATCCCCGTCAAAATCACATCGCACAAAACAATCAATACCATTCAAGGAAGAGTATATTCGAGGAATATAATCACCCTAACGGAAGCAGAATTGGTGGAAGGTTTGGCTAAACAAAAAGTCGTCGAGGTGAAGAAGATTATGAAGAAAGTCGAGGACAAACTAGTTCCAACCGGCGCCGCAGTGATAACTTTCGATCTAATACGCAGACCTGACACACTCATGCTAGGTTGGGAAAGAGTTCGCGTGCAGGAACACATTCCAAATCCCATGAGATGCCAAATGTGTCAAAAGCTAGGGCACACGAAAAAATGGTGCAAAGGCGTAGAACTATGCAAAGAATGCGCAGAACCACCACCACATGAAACTTGCCAGAAAAAATTCTGTGTGAACTGTAACAATGACAGACACGCCTCCAGCGATCCCGCATGTCCAAGCTTTCTCAAACACAAAGCAATAAATAAAATAAAAATTGAAAACAGGTGCACAGTAAGACAAGCATGGAAATTATTCAATACAAACCCATCAGCCTACGAAATAGCACCGTTTCAAAAACCAACAACAGCACAAATAGGCAAAAACAATATCACAACTACAAAAAATATAAAAAGTCAAAACAAAAACAACAACCAAACTACGCCAACAACATCAAATACAACCAAAATAAGCAACGAAGAACTATCAAGCGAAACTGTACAAAATCAAAAGAATGCATCTACTTCTATTACAACACCAATTACAACGAAACCAAATACACAAACTCAAAACATCACGCCATCATCATCTACTACTACAAAAGAAATTGAAAAAACACAAACAGAAAACAATGAAATTGAGTTTTCGTCTTCAGAGAGTAGTGACATTGAAATGTCACCATGCTCTCAACTTCATAATAGATTTCCAGATCTCAAAACCATCATCACACCTAAAACATACAAACACACACTTCCAGACTCAAACCAACAGCAATAAATTAAATATATACAAAACACTCAACCAAAAACAAAACAAAAATAATCATAACCTTGACTCAAAGGGATATTGGTTTTAACTTATCAATATTACAGTGGAACATACAAGGATACTCAAATAACAAATTTGCACTCGAATACCTCGTACACAAACATAAGCCAGACGTTCTACTCTTACAAGAAACGCACATTGTACAACAAAATCTGAATTTTTTGCACTTACCAAACTACAAAGCCTATCATCACAACAAAACATCACCATATGCCAAATCCGGTATAGCGATTTTGGTAAAAAATACAGTCAACACGTCCAATCACAGGACTTCTACTAGTAATGTTTTACAGCAGACAATTACAGTACACGGGGTAAAAGACTTACACATTACAAATATATACAAAGAAACTGATGTGAACTTAACTACACAACTTCTCGACGACATACCCGAAATAAACACAGGTCACCACCTCATAGGAGGTGACTTAAACGCCCAAAACACCTTATGGGGTTCGAAATACTGTTCAAGAAGTGGTGCACTGTGGGAACAATTCGCAGATCGACGAAATCTTACCATTATGAATGACGGATCGCCAACACTTTTAAACACAAGGACCACTCTCACTTCAGTCGACGTATCTATGGCAAACGCTGAACTCGCATCAACGCTAAACTGGAGCTGCCCAGCTCAATCAATCGCGGGAGACCACTTTCCTATATTCATAACTAATACCGGACCAAAATACCTCAAAAAAGTTGAAAAGCGATTCCAGGAACGTAAAGCCAACTGGGATCTGTTCAAGCGGAAAAATGACATCCTACACCATCAATTTGAACAAACTAGAAACGTGAATAAGGAAGCGGCGCAGATCAAAAAAATAATTCGGAAATCTTCCAACGAATCTATGCCACTTAACCAACCCCTCAAACAAAAGGAAACACCAATTTGGTTCAACTCCGAAATAAACAAGCTCGTGGTTCTAAAAAACAAAGCATGGCAGAAGTTTAAAGCGAAAAAAACTCCAGTAACTAGTCTAAACTACAAAAAGATCTCAGCTCAAGTTAGAAGAGCATGCAAACAGGCTAACAAGGAAACATGGACTTGTTTTGTTAACTCACTTAACCCTACCCTTGACACAAAAACAATATGGACCAAGGTCAAAAAGATAAAATCATTTAAAACACTAGACTTCCCTCCCATTTTTGAAAATAATGACATACTGTCACACCCAGAGGTAATAGCTGAGAAATTCGCAAATTTATGGAGTTCAATAGCATCAAACGATAATTTCAATCCTCAATTAATCCACGAAAAAGCATAAATAAACTTCAGCAATGTTTGCGACAACAAACATTTGCGACAATAACACATTCCCATGGCAGCCGGTTCTACGTTACCGGAATGACTCGGGTTTTTATTCCCGACCAAGGGCTGCCGCCCCAGTACACTAGCCCTGTCTAGTGTATCGTATATCACCCCACCCCTTACGTCACAGGAGCAAACTCCCGCAGCTAACCTGCTCCAAATACTTCTCCTCAGGGCTGGTGTCGAATCCAACCCTGGGCCAGAGGTATTCTACTGCTGCGTCTGCCACCAACGGCTCCACCCGAACTCCACCTCGGTTAGGTGCAATAAGTGCAACGGGTGGAGCCACCTTAAGACCTGCTCAGGCCTTAAGTCGCACAGGGAGTGGTCCACACGGTATGTGGCCACGTGTTGCTCCCGCCAACAGGCGTCTGATGCCTCCACGGCTACTACACCCCCTGATAGGCCGGCACTACCAACCGCCACCACAACCCACACCTCCACGGTGAGGAGCCTATCGGAGCAACACAACTCCCCTTTAACCCCTCCTATCCCGTCCTGCTCCAACCCCAGTGCGGGGACAAACCAGCAGCTCCTGGTCCCCCGTACAGTCTGTTCCGTGTGTCAGACCGTAATACCTCGGAATCTGGTATCAGTCCAGTGCAATTCCTGCAATGGCTGGTGCCATTTTCGGAGATGTTCCGGCCTGCGCACCACCCGTGAGTGGACAACTGCCTACGTTGCCCCCTGCTGCAGAGCTCTGCACCCACTACCTCCCCCGGAGGAGCGGCCGCCCACCACCATCAGGCCGCAACAACCACAGTGGATTGCACAGCAGGTCCAACGTGGACAACCCCACGCGTCCCTCACCCCCCGGATTACACTGACCTCACCGAGAAGCTTCAAGCTTCTCCAGTTTAACTGCAACGGACTTACGAGTAAGGTCGACGAGATAGTCGACTTTATGAACCGGCACAGTATCAAGATAGCTGCGGTCCAAGAAACAAAGTTGCACGCTAGGTCATCTCTGATCACCAGGGATGGCTATAACGTGCACAGACACGATCGCGAGCGAGACAACGGTGGTGGCCTAGCGTTTATAGTCCACCACACTGTGCAGTATCGTCTCATCGATGAAGGAATCGACCCCAGGGACAGCACCTTAGAATGTCAAGGCATAGCTGTCCGGTCAGGCGATTCCGAGCTCGAAATTTTTAATATATACATACCCCCTGTCACCTGCTGCCCGGCAGGATATCACCCTGATATAGGTGCGCTCATCAGAGGTGAAAACCGATTGGTTGTAGGTGACTTCAATGCGCACCACGATCTTTGGCATTCAAGCCTGCCAAATGATCGTAGGGGACAGCAATTGGCAGAGCAGATAGACGACTCGACATTCAGCACAGTGAACGACGACGCCCCCACCAGGGTAGTGGGCAATTGTAGCAGCTCGCCTGACCTAACAATAGCTAGCGCGGGTCTGATAAATAGCATAACGTGGCGACCTATGCTATCGCTTGCATCAGACCACCTGCCCATTATCGTCTCGATCGAGAGACCTGCCGATTTCGTTTCCGCGAATCACCGGTCCTATTTTAACTTTATAAAAGCTAATTGGGCCGGCTTCACGGAATTCACCGAGGACACCTTCGCCGCTCTTCCCATCCCCACTGATGTGCGCGTCGGCGAACGCGCATTCCGCAAGGTGCTCACAGCTGCTGCGGCTCGCTTCATCCCAGCTGGATGTTATAAGGACATCCGTCCCCACTTCCCAGCAGAAGCAGCCAGTTTAGCAAACGAGCGTGACCACCTACGCCAGGCCGATCCCGGGGATCCCCGCATAAGGGATCTCAATTTGGAGATCCGGCAACTGGTAAATCAACACAAGCGGACTAAATGGGCTGAGCACCTGAAGACCTGTAACCTCACCTCCGGAGTGAGTAAGCTCTGGTCCACCGTTAGGTCCTTGTCGAACCCGACGAAACACAACGACAAGGTGGCTATCACCTTCAACGGTTGTACTTCGTCGGACCCGAAGAGATGCGCGAGCTATTTTAGCCGGCTGTTTACACTGCATCCTCCGGGCGACAGAACCAAACGTCGTGTTACCAGAAGGCTGCACAAACTGACGAACGACAGTGCGCCACTTACTTTCTCCGGTGATGAGGTTCAGGGGGCCATCAACAAGTCGAAATCTTCGAAAGCCATTGGCCCTGACGGACTTAACGCGCTGATGCTGAAGCATCTGGGACCCCTGGGAGTAGGATACCTCACAAGGGTCTTCAATTTGTCTCTGGCCACTCTCATCATCCCTGACAAGTGGAAAGCAGGGAGAGTGGTCCCACTATTGAAACCTGGGAAACCCGCCAACCAAGGGGAGTCCTATCGGCCGATAACTCTCCTTTCCCCAGTAGTGAAGACACTTGAAGCCCTCCTACTCCCACTCTTCACGACCCACCTGGCCCCAGCCCCACATCAGCACGGATTCCGACGAGTGCACAGCACCACCACGGCACTCACCGCCATAAACGCCCAGATAAATCGCGGGCTTAACCAAAACCGCCCCTGCGAGAGGACTGTCCTAGTAGCGTTGGACCTAAAGAAGGCTTTCGATACAGTCAGCCATTCCACGCTACTAGATGATATTTATCAGTCGACACTCCCGCCAGGGCTGAAGAGGTGGTCCGCGAACTACCTGAGCGGTCGGCACTCGTCAGTGATTTTTCGAGATCAAATGTCAAAGCAGAGGAAGATTAAGCAAGGCGTACCGCAGGGTGGTGTCCTTTCACCCTTGCTTTTTAACTTCTACATCTCGAAGCTCCCCCAACCACCAGCGGGAGTTTCCCTGATCTCATACGCTGACGACTGCACGATAATGGCGTCGGGCAATGACACCGATGGCCTGTGTTCCAAAGTGAACAACTACCTCACCGACCTTTCTCGCTTTTTCACTGCGAGGAATCTCCAACTTTCCCCCACTAAGTCCACGGCGACCCTTTTCACCACCTGGACAAAGGAGGTCAAGCTGTCCCTTAAGGTAAAAGTCGACGACACACCAATTCCGACTGTGAATAACCCCAAAATTTTGGGTGTAACCTTTGACAGCTTGCTCTCCTTCTCTGCGCACACAACCGCAATTGCCACTAAAGTCCAAAATCGCAACAAGGTCCTCAAATCGCTGGCCGGCAGCACTTGGGGCAAGGACAAAGAACTGTTGCTTTCGACATTTAAGGCAATTGGCCGGCCGGTTCTAAACTATGCTGCGCCTGTCTGGTCGCCTGGCACTAGTGATTCGCAGTGGATAAAGCTTCAGACATGTCAGAATACCGCCATTCGGACAGCGACCGGGTGCCTCCTGATGTCACCCATACAACACCTGCACAACGAGGCACAAATGCTCCCAGTCGCGGAGCACAACAAACTGCTCAGCAAGCAGTTCCTGCTGGGGTGTTACCGCAGGTTTCACCCCTGCAGACACCTGCTTGAGCCTGAGCCGCCTCCCAGGCACGTCAGGAGACACCTCCTCGACTACGTTGACGAACTCCAGGACAAAACTGACCGAGACCTACTGGACCGGACAGTATTCAGACAGTCAATAAACGACATTCACCGGGAGGCCGTTACCACCTTCATGAACTCCCGTCCCGTGAATGCCGTAATCGGAGTCCAACCACCACCCATTGCAGAAGAAGAGCTCCAGCTTCCCCGTGAGACTCGTGTAACATTGGCACAATTACGTTCTGGATATTGTAGCAGGTTAAACTCCTACTTATCCAGAATTGACCCCGACATACCAAACACATGTCCGGCATGTGAAGGTACCCCGCACGACACTAACCACCTCTTCACATGCCCCCTTAATCAGACTCATCTAACCCCCCTCTCCCTCTGGACCCAACCCGTCGAAACAGCATGTTTCCTGGGCCTACCCCTAGATGAGCTAGACGAAGACGACAGATGATATACCCACACTGACAGGGCTAACTATGCTGTTAAAACAACAACAACAACAACAACAACAATAACACTAATGGAATAATGAACGAAGTAACATTGATCGAATTAAATCTCCCTCTCCAGCGTGTGAAAGGAAAGACACCCGGAAAGGATAAAATCACTTACTCCATGATCAAAAACGCATCGACCATAATCAAAAACCGCTTATGCGAGCTTTACAGTGAAATCCTCAGAACAGGAACATATCCACACGACTGGAAGCATGCAACACTCACACCAATACCAAAAGCTGGAAAAAATCAGAACTCCACGGAAGGTTATCGTCCTATTTCCTTAATAACAGTCCTAGCAAAAATGTTGGACAAAATAATAACGCAAAGGCTCTGGAAAGTTTATGGACACAACATTCATGCATCGCAACACGCATACAAAGCCGGACACGGAATACATACCCTTTGTCACCTACTTGAAGCAAATACGAAAACCTGCTTGGGAAATCAGAACCACAATGTCATAGTTTCTGAAGATATCGAGAAGGCATTTGACAGGGTCATATCAACACACGTAATAAAAGAATTAAATATATGGGGTGTACCCCAAATGCTTTTAAAGCTTATACTATCTTTCCTTTCACATAGAAGGATCACCGTCAAAGTCGGCGGGTACTTCTCACGCCCCTTTACTCTCAACAATGGCATCCCACAAGGTTCACCTCTGTCAGTATTCCTCTTCAGCGCATACACAAACACACTTTCCAAGTTGGTTAATAACACACCCGGTGTAAACTTTATAGGGATATACGCAGACAACATATTTGCACTAGTCTCAGGAGCCGAAGCTGAAGTACAACAAAACTTGAATAATCTGGACAGGAAGATACAAAACTGGGCAAACATGACAGGAGCAGTGATTCCAGCTAACAAGATAGAAGCCCTGCACATATGCAGGAAAAGAAGCTGCCACGCAAATAATATTACAATTAGAAACACCACGATAACATTACCAAGGAATATGAGAATTTTAGGTGTCACTTTCACTAGAAATGCTCTTTGGAATGACCACGTCAAAAATATAGTTAACAAACTTAGCAAGGTGCACAACGTGCTGAAGATAATATGCACAAAGAAAAAAGGCCCACATATAGATACGGCACTCGCAATATGTCGATCTTTAGCCGAAGGAGCAGTACAGCACTGCGTGACCCTATACGGATGGACATCCGAGGCAAATAAAAGCAAAATAAACACAGCCATGAACAATTGTTTCAGAACAGTGTCTGGGCTACTAATATCAACACCGCTAGATGCCACCAGAGTAGAGGCATGTTTCAAAGATTTCGACTGGCTACTGAACACCAGGTCTATAAATATGGCGGCAAAGGCCCTAACATCTCCCGCACACACTCTGCATACAGAATTCTGGAACGTAATAAACAAAAATCAAAACAAAGAAATACAAAAATAACCAGAAGTTGGTGTAGCATTAGATTGATAGCAACGAAAATGCGGAGTACAAACATACCAATACCGGCCAAACCCATAGAACAGATCACAGCACATTCAAAATTAATGATTGACATCTCCTTAAGTAGACAAAAAAAAAACAACACCAACGCAATCATCTACCAACAAGCATTTCTAGAATACAAAAATAGGCACGCTCCAGATATAACCATATATACAGACGGTTCCCTGCTCGACGAAACAGCAATATACGCAGTAGTCGAACAAAACTCTAAGAATGAATACAATGTCGTTCACGAATCACTATTACCACCTAATACTGGAATTCACAACGCGGAGCTGGCAGCCATACGATTTGCAGTACACCATGCAGCAACAAAACATAATTGTGCACTAATATGCACCGACAGCCTCAGCGTAGCTGTATCTATTCTTAATGAAAACAGCGAGCAGTTCACATATCTTACAAATGGTCTGCCAGGCCAAGCAAACATTACAGTGTTATGGATACCAGGTCACTCAGGGATAAAGGGAAACGAGCTAGCCGATGATGCCGCCAAAAATGCCAGGAAGTTGCCGTTAATATCAGAACTTCCATGTTTAAGAACGATTATCTCAAATTATTACAAAAAATACGTCCAAGAGAATGAACATCAAAAATGGTCGCTATTAGAATCCTTTTTGAACAAACACAACACCGGCATCGACCGACCCAAATACAACCCAAACTTATCCAGAACAGATTGCATAATCATGGCTCGCATGAGAGTTGGCGTAACAAAGTTCTCATCCCAACATTACTTTCAACAGTCAAGACCATTAGAATGCGCATGGTGCTCAACCATCCTCAGCGTTGAACATATACTCAAACAGTGTCCAGTATCAGGAGACCAAAACATCAATCTAACAAAAGCCCTAGACTGTAGCCAGGAAAGTGCTATGAAAATCCTTAAAGACACTCTTAGTGTATATAACTTACTTCATGAAGTGTAAATCAGTTTTCCTTGGGGAATTATGGCCTTAGTTGCCCAGCCCCAACATATGCTTTATAAATTTAATTTATCTTATTTAATTTATTTATAAAGTATAGAATAAATAAATAAATAAAATAAATACCTCTTTGAGTCTCAAGTACACGTGCGCAGAAGAGTAATTATGAACATGAAACCAAACATCTTCTGGCCAACCCCATCGTATAAGTTCCTCATCTGCAAATAATCAGATAAATCACTTAAAACCTTACAAGTTTTTTATAATATTCAATATGTTTATAGAGGACGTGAATATGAATATTAGGGGTGACCGGTTCAATAGGCGCTTTTTTTCTTCAAATACAATGTTAAAACAGAAACTGCTCGCCTGCGGAATTTAAGACACGAAAATAATTCATAAGACGCGAGGGATGAAAGATGTAAGCATAGTTATAGGTTTTGTTAAGATTTCTCACCAATGTGAGTTATTTATACCGCGCTTTACGTAGGGCAGAGCTACACCTACGAACATTAAGTAATTACAAATATTAATATTCATACTCTGCATCTAAATGTAAACACCCACAACCAGATATTTACTTTCATGCTTATCTTTTCCCATGTAAATTAAGGCTGGTGGCGATACAACATTGCTTTTAAAATAAAAAACCATTGCTATAAACCGTAAAACGAAGTTGAAGAACAAGGCTAAATGTACGTCGGTCTCACAATACTATTAATTTATATTTTGCAATTACAATCCGAACTTATGCTTGTGCTATAAAAATGTTTAATTCCGGCTATATAATCTCAGCTGAAATTTTGGAACACAGAACGAGTCGTACGATATAAAAATGTCCATAGTCGGCTTATCTCACGGTACACAGGATACAGAAGGTAGTGCTTTCCGAAGGTAGTGATACTTCATTTTTTGCGATTTTAAGCCCTGATGACATTAGTGCTGCGAATAAATGACCAAGAGGAAGAAAATAATATTATTACTGCATTGTACATAATATTATTAATACTGTGATATTCAGATTTGAATTTTTTAAATTAAACAAACCAATAAAAATAAAGAAACGCGAGTTAAATTGTAAAATCACGAATTATATGAATACCTACAAATGCAGTTTTTTTGCCGATGAAACCGAGGCAAGACAGTGTGAGTGTGTACAATCCTGCTTACATACATATATTTATAATTCAATGGTTTTCGCCCGTTAAGGTTTTAGTTGTAAATAACTTCGCAGAATTTTTTACACCATTTTCAAACAGCTCCCCACGAGTCTGTAACATAGAGTCGTTAGAAAAGAGTGCAGGACTTTTGTTAAACTTTAGACTGCCCTCTTTCCAGTTGGTGAGGTTTATTCCCCAAATTTACATCATCTGGTCACAACAAACATTTTTCTTTTAATCAGTTAAACTCAACACTGCTTAGAAGCAATCTAATCTTCTCAATTCAACATTGCTTGGAAGCAATCTCCTGTGTTTTTAAATTCACAATTATAATGAACAATGAATAATGTATATAATAAATAATTAAATTTTATTTCTAAAATATTAGTCCACAGAAATACTCAAGAAAACGCCAATAAATACGATATAATAACGTATCATTTTGTATATCCTTTATATTTTATTTTTTGGTTCAAACCCTGTTGGTATCGTTTTAAAAATTGCTATTTGAGGCACCCTACATATTCTATAACCAAAGCATTTTCCCATGAATTACCTTTTATTAAGTTGGATATAGTTTTCTGTGGATTAAATCAAAGTCAAATCTACTAAAAATGATATTTCGGTCAATTAAATTAACTAGATCTGAATTCGCTTCAGGTTACATTGTCCAAAAAATTTGCTAGTGTCTAAGAATCGGTAAAAAAAATGCATAGTCACACTGCTGGAAGTATAGTAGAATCTCCAATTTGTAAATAGTGAACTGACTTTGTGTGAATAAACTATCCCGAATCAAGCATTCATTAAGTTTTAAATAAGCATCTCTTAAAATCTGCTAACGGAAAAGTTGTAACTTTAATGTTTGAGTTAACAAAATTAAGTACTCAGTTATTTGGTGAAAAATCAATAATCTTACGCAAAAAGAAACTTGGACATTTAAGTGTTTTACCACACCCGTAATACAAAAGAAACTCTCAACATGACGTGATTGGTAAGCTATACAGAGTACAGATATTCATAACGAACTTTAATTGGTTTTAAAACTAAATAAGGTTTATTAACAAAATGAAATAAACATAAATGTTAATATAATCAATGAGCATTAGTTGCCAGAGCTATCAGCTCTACTAAATTAGATACGGTAGCAAAACTATTTAAACTGTTTGTTTATACATATTTACCTACATACGTGTATGTATGTTTGAATTTTTTCTGCTGTGTTTTGCTTTCGAAAGCTTTGTTAATGCTATATAATAACAAAAATTGATTAAAATCGATATGCTGAAAAAACATATTTTATATATTGTACATAAATGATTTTTTTGTGTATCTTCTTTTTGAAAATATACTTCTGCCCAAAAAAGCAATAACACCTTTTTGAATATTTTTTCAGTTCGCAATATATATATATTTGTTGGCTTTGTTGTAGATAATATATGTAAATTGATATAAATATCTTCATGTAGGAACATATAATATTTCCAAAGCCCCTGCACTCACAAATGCGTGTAGCTACTTTACGGAATAAGCCTGCCAGATTTATTATAATTAATATTTATAAGGATATTACTAGACTCAGACATTATCAGATGTTCATATCTTACTCCAGTTTTTAATATTTTTTGTTATTTATGGTCTGTAGATTAAATTCTATCTAATATTGTGGGGAAAAACCAAAAAATGGATCCACCAACGTTTAATGAAGCTGAATTGAATTGCCAATATACAGCTCTACAAGATTATGAACAATATCAATCGCGGTACCCAAACTCCTCAATATACGTCACCAAGTCTCCTGAGTTGGCACTTTCAAGAGCAGGGGGGCAATGTTCATATGGATCGGATCACAATGCACCTAATTTAATTGGACCACAAGGACAACTTGCCTCTTCGCAGGAACAGAATGAGCCTGTTATACAAGAACGCTCGTCAGTCTCTACTGTTAGATACATGCAAGCCTCACAATATGATGAAATGCCAGACTATGGTCTAAATGCTTGCCCCGTCGAATCCCACTATATTGAGAATCCCACCATTGCTTATGGATATGTATCAGAAGTTAATTTTGATTTTCCCATTGAAGCTGGCAACACTAATTCTTACTCACCAAGGCCATTACTATTCGACAGCAATCTCAATGGTTCAGAATCAGCACTTCCTTCGGATGTAGCAAGGACTTACGATGGTCATACTGATTATCAAAATAAAATGGCACAACTTACTCTAACACCAATGGACGCGGTTTCACACATAAGAGATTCAAAACATTTGCTCATGGAAGGTTCAGGAAGTGACATATGTTCAACTATGAGATGGCGTGACCCAAATCTTTCAGAAGTTATAAGTTTTTTGAACAATCCAAATAATGAAATTAAAGCAAACGCAGCAGCTTATTTACAGCACCTATGTTATATGGATGATCCAAACAAGCAGCGAACTCGGACTCTGGGTGGAATCCCGCCGCTTGTACGTCTGCTATCGTACGATGTTCCAGAGATTCACAAGTAAGATATTTTCAATATTTGTTTCATGTCATTTATTTCCTAAAGAAAGTTTGCATTAAAGCTAGATGCAAACCACACCCATAATATAAGTTGTAAAAACAACATGCGTAACAAGTACAAATCAAAATATTGATAAAAATGAAGTTACAAATCGATTCATTTAAGTTAGAATATAGCACGTTTTGCTAAGTCGTTTGAGATTATCTATAACTGTACCTTTTTTAAGGAATGCATGTGGTGCGCTACGAAATTTATCCTACGGAAGACAAAATGATGAAAATAAACGCGCAATTAAAAATGCAGGGGGCATAACTGCGCTTGTAAATTTGTTGTGCAGAACACAAGAATCAGAAGTAAAGGAATTGGTCACTGGAGTTCTATGGAATATGTCTTCCTGTGAGGACATCAAACGCTCGATTATTGATGAAGGTTTGAATGCTATTGTTAGCAACATTATTATACCCCACTCGGGTTGGGATGCGGTTTGTGCAGGAGAAACATGTTACTCCACAGTTTTTCGAAATGCCTCAGGAGTTTTACGCAATGTCAGTTCTGCCGGAGAGTTTGCAAGGACTAGTCTGAGAAACTCGGAACACCTAGTAGAGTGTCTTATATATGTGGTGAAAATGGCTATAGAAAAGAACAACATTGGAAATAAAACCGTCGAAAATTGCGTTTGTATTTTACGCAATCTATCATATCGCTGTCAAGAAGTGGAAGATCCGAATTACGATAAACAACCAATGCCAATACAAAGCCGACCTCAATCGAATTCCTATAAAGGTAAAAATGCTCTCATTAAAGTTTTACATACTTAAAATATATATATATAAATAATAATTTTGAATTTGTGGGTTTATTTTTATCAGCAGCGGCAAGTGGTGTTCGCAATTCTGAAAAAGCCAATAGATATTTTTAAAAGATCAGAACTGTACATTCTCTGACCAATTAATTTTCTCTGATAATTAATTAAAATTGTATCCCCAAAGTCCTTTAAATTTTCTATATTCCCTACTTTAAGACTTGGAGTTTCCTCAAATTTACTGTGTGATAATTTTTTCAAGAAAAATGTAAAGATACATCGAAATTTCAATTTGAAATAATGATTTCGCAGTACCCGTATAAATGAGAATTTCTAAAATGATGTAATTTAAATCAAACAGAGTTTCGTAAGAAGGCTGTTGTAAATTGGGGTCAATATTGGTAGATAAAAGCAAACCTCTGAGTGTATTTTTGCAGTTTTTTTAATTGTATTTCCATACACATTTCCTATTTTCAAAGTATTTTGAAATTATTTTTGCTCTGACGAATTTTGAGCCTTACTTTATGTGAGATTTATTGTTATGCAGAAAAATATAAAAACCAGTTTTTCACATTCTCAAAATAGTATACTACTATATAATAAATCAGGTACTTAAAAACACACATATATATACGTATGTATATAGGCATCTATATACATATAAAGTTATATTCAGTATATACATATATTACATATCGGCCCTTTTATGCGAGAAGCATGAATGTGCAAATTTTCTAATTTTGAGTTAATGGGTTGACTAATTAACCTTTGGATGTTAAATCTTATACTCTAACCAAGAATACCATGCGTACAAGAAAATTACAAATATTTTTTATATCAGAAACCGAATTTTCTAGTTTTCGTGGAGCAATAAACTTTCAAACTTGATTTCCTAAAATTTTAATTTTTACACATTCAAGATTCTAGGATAAGCGTAACGATATATATTATATATGTATTATATGTCTTTGAATATTATATGTTTGATATCGGCTTTAATTAAATAATAATCTTTCTAAGGAGAGAATCTCGGCTGTTTTGGGACAAGTAAAAAGAAAAAGGAGGCTGCACAAAGTGAACATCAAACAGAAAATAATTATACTCCCAGCACTTCGAGGAATTCAGTACCCAACAGTTCATCACACAAACGATATGAACTTTTGTGGCAACCAGAGGTTGTGCAGTACTATTTAGCTTTATTGCAAAGTTGTTCCAACCCGGAAACTTTAGAAGCGGCTGCAGGCGCTATTCAGAACCTTTCAGCCTGTTATTGGCAGCCAAGCATTGATATTCGCGCCACAGTTCGCAAGGAAAAAGGGCTACCCATATTAGTAGAACTGCTCCGTATGGAAGTTGATCGTGTTGTTTGCGCAGTGGCAACAGCTTTACGAAATCTTGCTATAGACCAACGCAACAAAGAGCTTATTGGGAAGTACGCCATGAGAGATTTAGTCCAAAAGCTTCCAACTGGCAATCCACAGCACGATCAGAACACCTCCGATGACACAATTACTGCAGTATTAGCCACAATTAATGAAGTAATAAAGAAAAACCCGGAGTTTTCACGATCGTTGCTGGATGCCGGTGGTGTTGATCGCTTGTTAAGCATAACGAAGCAGCGCCAAAAATATACATCATGTGTATTAAAGTTCGCCAGTCAGGTTTTGTTCACAATGTGGCAACATCATGAATTACGCGATGTTTACAAGAAAAACGGATGGAAAGAGCAAGATTTCGTATCAAAGTCATTTACAGCTCATAATATTTCGCCAAATTCACCCAATAACGTAAACAACACTCTTAACAGACCCATGGCTTCACAAGGTCGAACAAGATATGAAGATCGAACGATACAAAGAGCTCCAAATAATACGGCTCGCAATAATACAGGAAATGATTTTACAAGCTGCAATGAGTCACCACTCCTTTGTCAATTGGTGAGTTCTTTAAAAACAAGTACAAAAATAATTTAAATTCGTTCTTAATAACTTTGGAATCTGTACCGAAATGTTTTTTTTAATTTTTTATTTTAGGTCGATGATGCATCGAGCAATGGTGTAGGCAATGACACTTATCAACGGAGAAATCAAAATCCTCAAGCGGCTATGTATATACCCATCATGGAAGGCGGACGGAATCATTCCAATTAAAAAATTATAACTTTTAAATACTTTTCATATTTCATAAATATAATAAAATGCACTTACAAATATGTTTCAACAGATAATATATCGATACCTCAGGGTGCATTTGCTTTAAGTTAAATACATATAACTTCTTGTCCGATTAATGCAAATGAAAGTTTGATTTTATTTGCAGTGAAGACTATACGATAACGACACCATCAATATCAAATATCATAAAAAATTATAGAGAAATGAAATATCTAAGGCAAATTTCAAAAAAATCTCGCTTAACACATTTGTGCACTGAAATATCGATATTCTATAAATGTATACAAAAACTAGTTTACACGATAAAAGGGGTATATAAAACGAGGTATATTTACCAATACGTATAAATAAAATTTACATTCTCGAAATGCGTTTAATACGAACATATATAATAAAATTTCTTCGTAGTAACTCCGTCGCCTTTTTATTTCGCTTGATTTGGGGTTAGTATTTATGAAGGTTAATCGTACAGGAAGTAAAAAATTAATAATTTGGTATAAGATTTTGAAAGAAAATTTCATTTGTTTGAAATTATAAATAGGGCAAAAACGAAGAGGTTCCGCTCCCACGTCGATTTTTGAGACAATTGAATCGGAAGCACCCCAATTTAGTTCAATAAGTGAAATCTAGTTGTTGTTGTAGCAGCATAAACATTCCCCATACATGTACGGGGAATGCTGCTGAATTGACACTCCTTGGCCGGATATGAATCCGGGCCGTTCCGGTTTCGTAGAACCGACTGTCGTGAGAACGTTAAGGTTAATCGTACATGAAGTAAAAATTTAATAATTTGGTATAAGATTTTGAAAGAAAATTTCATTTATTTGAAATTATAAATAGGGCAAAAACGTAAAGAGGCTCCGCTCCCACGTCGATTCTTGAGACAATTGAATCAAAGCACCCCAATTTAGTTCAATAAATGAAATCTAGTTTATATTGTTCGATTGTGAATTTAAATTTACACACCAAAAGTTCTAATAAAATAGTTTTGTAAAATGTTTTTTTTTTTTGTGAAATTAAAAAATAAAAACATTTAATTCATATTAACTAATTTAGTTAAATAATGAATGACCTGGATTTGTTTCCTGTGAATCCTGGGTCATTCGTCAAAAGTTTATGCGACTACAAACAACAGTGAATATGTATTAATAGAAATTGAAGATCACATTATTTGGCTTTGTACCGTTGTTTATTAAAAATTCAATACCAATAAATTTAATTTGTAATGGTTTATTTTATTAGGACTTCTGCCGTTTTTTGTGAAATATTCGTGACCTCTATTTTTACGTTTTCTTTCTGCAATTTGAAAAGAGTTACTTTATTGATTAAAATATTAATATTGTTAAATAGCTGTGAACCTACTTTTTGTATCGCGCTAGAATTTCATGTTTGAAGACCTCAAAACGTTTTCGATTTATATTATTTTGCTGTTCGCGCCAAACAGGCCGCGCCTTTTTTTGTTGTAAGCCCCAATGACAGGTAAAAATAGGTGATAGTACAAAAAATGTATACCCAGCAATATACATTTCATAAACCTGTATAAGAATTGTTTTATATAATTGTCATAATTTCAAAATGCACATATGGTTAAAAACAAAACAAAATCACCTGCGAATTTCGGGTAAACCCATAACCTATGAACCTCTCATCATGCGCCGGAACGTCGTCAAAGGCGACATAAAAAGGTTCGTATAAAAACTCAAAATTTGTTACAACGTGACTTATATGAGGACGTTCATCTTCAGTTGAAGAATTTGTAAGCCAAATGGAAAAGTTGGTTGCATATTGGTTATAAATAAACACTTTTTCGTGAAATGGACGTGCGAGACCTTTTCGATAAAGGCGCATAAGTTCCGGCTTCGAAACCGGAAACTTTGCTCTGTTGTCTATTTCAAAAGTTGGAATAACATACGCACATCGATAGCTGCATTTCGCTGAAGGAAGAAAATTATTTAGTAGCGAGACCATATTCCCACTTGGAATTATATCAATATCGGTTAAAAATACATATTTATTTTGGCATCCTTTTCTTGCTAGATTGCGTAAGTGGTTTTGAGGATACTCGTTTTTTAGTCGCCAGCGTATTGTGTCAGGACTACGTATTTTGAGTAAATGGCGGAGTGTTTGTTCAGGGTATTGACAATCAAAGCTTTTTATAAGATTTGGGATATGTTCGTGTGTTGGTTCCTTATTATATGGGACAGCAATGTGAAATGCAACGTTATCACGTATGAATGAAAAGCAGAGTCGCATATATGATACAAAGTATTTTAAAATAGAAAACTCCTCATTTCCAGCAACGTAAACGGCAGTGGATATCGGACCGTTCCATTGATAAGCTACTTGTGTTAATGAATATAAACGTTCCACAGAGCTTTGTGTTGCTAAGCACACAATGTTTTCGCGTGAGGCTTTTATAAATTTATCTCCAACCAAGGCAAAATCATACATTTTGTAAAGGCGATGATTGTCCCATCTTCCGGTATCAAAGCTTATATTATCAAACGCAAGCCTAAAATTATGCTCCGATACTTTTGGAAATGTTGTTTTATTAATCGAAGATGTTATGTTCACGGACGGTCTTTCAAATGCAACTAACGTTTTAGTTATTCTATTTGACGACTTATTGATATATTGCGATCGCGTTTTCGTTTCAAGTAAACAAAGTGTCCACAGAAGATTCGCAGCGGTTAAAAATATTAGCACTAACAATCCCAAGCATCTAAGTCGAACTAGTTTCCACTGAAAAAATAAATAAAATACATTCAAATAGTAAAACATACCCGCATACATAAGGATGTTAATAAAACAATAGTGCGAATTAATTTAATTTACCATTTTAATTCTTTGGTTGTTTTACCTTCACTTCGATTTATATGAAGTATTAATGTATTTGACAGCGCTTAGGAATGGCAAACTGAACTAAATATACGTAAAATATATTGTTCGATTTTTGGTGTTCCAATCGATTTCAAATAATCTGCTATCATCTTTTTTACCATCTGTGTTACCTACTTTTTTTAACAGTTAAGTAGCACTTTTCATGAAAATGAAAACTACTTTTTTAATAAATCGTATTTAATGTATTCGTGTATGCGAGTAGGTGTTTATTTAACTATTTACTAAGCACTACCAGTTAAAGACGCAAATTTGTATTGCTACAAAGTAACTAAATATTCAGTGTTTGCATTAAATAGTCGAAGAAAAGCTGTTATTTATTTAAAAAATACTTATTTGCATACAAATAAATATTCGACAACCATATTGGACCTCCTGAAATGAAGAAGGGTCTCATAGAAAATACACTATGGCTCGGAAGCGGAATAACTCTGTAGGCCTCAATTGTGCAGGTAATTTGTCATATGTGAAAGCGTCCCCTGGCTGTTTTGAAAGGTGTTTCCTCATAGAAATTGCTTTGGTGCAATATTTTGGTTTGTTTAATTATTATTCACAATATGAAGAAAATATAAGGAGAAGGAATAGCTATTTTAATTGCGCAATCGGCTGTTAATAATAAACATTATGGCATCAACACGCATTCGAAATTCGATATTACATTTTATAACAAGTAATAAGAGGAAGCACGTTTTTTTCTGTTATATGAATGCATAGTTAATAATACCTAACAAACATTTTATTAGAATTATGTCTACAAACCTGTTTTCTTTGCCGGCATCCATTTTATATAGTTTTCACTTTGACGTTTTTCGTTACATGCGTAAAAATAATGATCTATTACACAGAAACACACAAAAAGTATGGTAATTACCTGGGATTATTTTATAATCTGAGAATTTGGGAGAGAAATTTTGTATGAGAAATCTCGCTTTATAATTACGGATTGGGAGTAATGCACGAAAAAGTAGATCATCTACTTATATGTGAACGTATTATTGTATAAATCTACCTCAGTACGTGCTTTCGATTTTTTATGGATTTGAAATCGCAACAACGAGTTTGTATTAAATTTTGCGATAAAAATAGATTCAATGGTTCGAAAACCTAAAAAATGTTGGGAAACTGTTTCGTTAAATAGCCGTTTACGCTTCAGAAGAGATCGTTAGTCCATCGAGGATGACAAAAGTAGTGGCAGGATGTTGGCATCGAAAAATGATGAAAACATCAATAAAGTGAAAAGTTGATCAATAGCTGCAAATTCCATCAAAGAGTTGGCAGAGGACTTGCTTATGGATCCGTTCATGATTTGGGTTTAGCCGTGTCGCTGCAAAGTTGGTCTCAAAGGACCTGAATTTCATTCAAAAAGGAGACCGCGGTGTTATCGCCAAAGACATAATTTCAAAGGCTGGATACGACCCAACATTAATCAAACGCATTATTACAGGCAACTGACTGGAGAGCTCCAATTGAACCAACGTTAAGAAAACCACGTCGTTTTCAGTCAAAAAAAGATATTCTCACGGTTTTTATGTATTAGAACGGCATTGTGCACCACGAAATTTCAGACAGTTAATAAAGATTAGTATTTGGGTTTGTGGGAAAATAACTCGTCGCACAGTGTCATCATTACCCGTGAATTTTTGTCCAAGAACGTAACAAATACCATCCAACAGCCATCGAATTCACCATATGGCTTTCTGCAATTTTTTCTGTTTAATCCAGTCAGAAAACTACTACGGGGTATGCGTTTTAACAGCCGAAAGGAAGTAAAGGAAAAATTTAAGACGGCTTTGATTGCTATGATAGAGTTTCTGTAATGTTTCGAGAACTGGATTAAATCCTGGCAAAAGTCCGATGCAGGCGATAATATCACTTTTACATAATTAACTTGTATTTATTTAATTTACTCAATATATTCCAGGAACTTTTTGATCAAGTTGGTATAACACCAAATCTGTCTTTAAAAGAAAAAAAAAACACTCAATTTTTACAAGATTTGCATTACGTACTTTAAATTTCTCACAACCTCTGCCATCTTAACTCTAAGTGTTTACTCTTAAGCTTGGAATCACTTGAGAATAGAAAAAAATACCTTGCCCGTTCATTTATTCTAAAAGTCCTAACTGAAACTGTCCTGGTATTCTAAGTAGGATCCCTCTCATTATCCCTACTAGGAACTTGCGTCACCCTGACTTATTCTACTTATTCATAGCTAAATCAAATTACGTCATCAATGCACCTATCAGTCGAGCTCTTAGGGAATGTAATCAAATTAATCGAATTATTTATATTGACGTCTGTTTTTCTGGACAGATATTAGACAATATTCTCTGAAATGACTTTAAAAATAATTATTAGTAGTTTTAATGTAGTGTAGTTGTACGCTGCAACTTTCTAATGAATATTTTTGTAAAAAAATCATTTTATTTTTAGATTTCCCCAGATAATTCAAAGTGGAACTGTAGAAGAAACAATAGCTCGGAAATAAGTTGTGAGTCTGCACATTTTTGATTGAAAAATTACTTTGTTCTTACACTTCAATGTATTCACTTAAAAAAATCGCAAAATGTTTACATATCTGCCATTTATATTAATATTTACCCATTAGTATTTTTTGGGAATAAATGCAAAAACTCACATATGTTGTATCTATGTGATGATTACGTAGATATCGGTGATTTTAATGATAACAGTATTCTATCTGTCCAGTTTTAAATCGATATATTCCTTACGAGAATTTTTCAGAATATTGCTAGTTCGTCTTTACAAAACCCAGAAACTCCATCTCAAGGAACGGAAAGGGATGTTCAAGGCAAATCTATTAGAATTGATATCAGTAGAACAGCATAAAATTAAATGACGAAAAGCCGTTTCGTTCGCTCTATCGTCATATGCCTTTGGCTTCAAATGCATGTCGGCTGTTCAAAGCAGCTCCATTTCTTTTTCTTTTCTAAGTATTTGTTTTTTGTCATGACATTCCAATTTACAAAACGTTATTGTTGGTGTAGTACCATCACCTTTAACAATAGATTACCCAAGGAAGTCATTTTGACTGCCTTTTTAGTTTCAATTAGAAAAACAATTAACACAATTTCTTAGAATTTTGTGACTTTTTGTACAACATATAAATGCGTTTATTAATAATTGTAGTTACCTCCCCCTCCTTCATTTCCGTTATATTCATATGTGTTATACCTATATTGCTCAAAAGCAGTCATTTTGACTAGTTAGGAAATTTTAAATAATCAAATGACTCTTATTGAATTGAGTAAATTTCTTATATGACCAGTCCGGCTCTGTACTGCAATAACAGTTTTCATTTTACCGTTAGAGCATTTTTCGGTTGCCGCCATATGATAATTTGTCGATTTGGCAGTATACTTGATAAGTTGCAGTTGCTCAATAAGCTAAAGTAGTACTTGTTATTCGAATCTTTATATAGTGATACTTGTTCTAAGAAGTTGTTTATTTTATTTCTTTTGTTCCCTAAATTCATGAAAGTAATGTCGAATAGAAGTGAGTTATTGGAAAAGCTAACGAACATAGTGAAGAGTGCTCCGATATGGAGTCAGGTGCAATAAATTCTGAACTATCATCTGAAGATGAAGCGGATTATATTCAAAGCGAAACATCTGACACTGAAGATAGTGATGAAGAGTCGATCACCAATGATGAAAATAAAAGTGTCATCAATATGCCCAGGAAAAGGTGTAGGGTGCTAAATAGTGCAGACTCTGATGAAGAAACTGAAAATATCTTTCAGGACCGAAACAGCTGCCGATGGTCCTGTATGGTAAAAATTTGACGAAGGTGGTATTCCTGGAAGGTTACCATCTACTTGTATTTTCAAGGGTGTGAAAGGCCCAACAGGCTACGCAAAAAGGAACATTATGGCAGATAATCCTATCAGTGCATTCTCGTTGATAATAGATAACTATATTATCAAACATATAAAAAAGTGTACAGAAGAAGAAGGCCGCCGAAATTCGAGGAACGATTGGACAACATCATTTCCGGAAATATGTGCATTTATTGGGATTTTATATGCTCGTGGATTTAAAACTGAGTTATTTATGGTCAGCAAAGTGGGGTCCCGAATTTTTTTGAAAAGCAAGTTCTAGCGGTTTATTCGGTTTGACAGAAGAAGCGAAAGAGTAGACGCCTACAAACAAATAAATTTGCCTTGGTTTCGGAAATATGGGACAAGTTCATTGAAAATAGTCAAGCTTGCTATCAACCAGGGCAAAATATAACAGTTGGCGAGCAATTATTTCCGTCAAAACCCAGGTGCAGGTTTACCCAGTATATGCCTAATAAACCCAACAAATTTGACATCAAATTCTGGCTTGCATCAGATGTTATTAGCAAATATATTTTAAATGGTTTTCCTTATTTGGGGAAAGATGAACAACGACCATTGTCAATGCTTCTCAGTGAACACGTTGTTCTGAAACTTGTCGGGCCATATACAAAGTGTGGAAGAAATATCACGACCGATAACTTTTTCACTAGCTTGTCACTCGCGACAAAATTATTGGCCAAAAAAACAACTCTAGTTGGAACTATTAGAGCAAACAAAAGAGAACTACCCAAAGCAGCCAAACAAAGGAAGGATGAGATGCCTCGTTTTTCCACTCTGCTATATAAATCAGAGAATTGTGTTCTTACACTATATAAAAGCAAACTAAATAAAATAGTAGCTATTCTAAGTTCTAAGCATACATTTGTGAAAATTGATAAAAGTAATAAAAAAATGTTACCGAAATCTATACAATTTTATAACAGCACAAAATGTGGAGTTGATATGACGGATCAAATGGCCAGAAAATACACAGTAAAATCTAGCTCTCGTAGTTCTCCAAATATTTTTCAATATTTTAGATTTGGCTGCAATAAATTGGCAGAACAGTTTTCCACTGAATACAGAGCTGCAAGACAGAAAAATTCATCAGAACATGAAGACCCAAAAAGATCAACTGCAAATGCAACCCATTCTAACAAACGCAAAATTTGTCAAATACGACTTTCCCACAACAACAAAACAAATAACATATGTGCAAAATGTCAAAAATATGTTCGACATCGAACAATTTGTCTGAGCCTATTGTGCGTAGTCCGTAGTACTTATTGGTGTCATTTATGGCAAAATATGTATGTAAATATCGACTAAGACATGAGATGAAAGTTGAATGTGATGGTAGTAAAAAAATATATATTTTATAAAATTATTATTTATTTTCTTAATTATCTTTATTTAAATTATCCTCTCAGTATTTATTTCAGTGCTGAAGGTTTTGTTGTGTTGGGTTTGGGTTTCGTCAGTTAGCGGTTTATTATTCCAATTCTGAGTTTGGTGCGCCCCCCCGCATATGCATATTGCTCGTTTGCTGTAAAAACGTCATAACTCATAAAATTAACCTAAAGCTTTCAACTTACTATGCATTCCTAAGTAAAAGTAAAAAGCACTTTTTCATCTAATGAAATACCGTTAATATAATATATTGCCATGAATTTCATTCTTTCATAAAACGAGCGATGTGTGTAGATTTCTTCTCAGTGCAAAACAATTTAGGGTCTTTCGTTCTTTATTTTGTTCTCAAATACGCACAGTTTTTTCATACAAATGGCACTAATATACATAAATACTTGGCGACAACTTTTGTATTACACGTACACATATATTTTGTTGTCGTTTTTATAAATAAACTATATACACGTATAGTATGCATTCAGAAAATATTATAAAAACATATTTTTATTCATTCAACTCAATCAGTAACTTATTTCAACACGTTTCTTACAAATTATTGATACACGGTACTAAGAGAACAGTCTTTAAATGACTTGAGGAAAGGAGTTATTGAATGAATTGTACGAGTAAAAGATGTACTTGTAAAAAACAATAAAAAATCCATCTTAATTTATCCACGCATACACAAAAATTAAATAAAAAGTATAACGTTCGTCCTCGATGTAAACTAATTTGTAGAGCGAGTTTTCGTTGAAAAAAGATCGTTGTTTATTCTTGTCGTATTTTAATTATATAATACCTACTTCGTACTGAAAATTATAGCCGTTTGCATTTCGTTATATTCGTTTTTTTGATTTTGTTGATTTACTTTCATATGTACATATGTATATATGCATACATGTACATATATTTTTTATACATATTTTTACTTGGAAAAGTACTTTATATCATCGTAAGCGTGCCCGCACCAAGTCCGAAACCAACACCTTTTGGCCCGAAATTTCGGCCGTAACACGCCCTGCAATAAATATCTCCATCTGGACCGTCATTTAAATTTGTTGAATCAAGAGATTTTCTACAATCAGCACAATGGAAACAACGTTTGTGCCAAATTCGGCTTTTGCTAATCATTTGCTCAGCTGCGAAGACCGCATATCCACAACGTGGACAGCCTCCTGATGAACGTGCCCCAGTCAATGGTTTACCTTCAGGACTGCAATATAAAAATTATAACATAAACAATATTTTATTAGTAAATAATCCCAATTGTAATTAAAGCAAAACCGATGTACGTAGAGCAAATTAAACTATTCACATAAATTTTCCAATATTTCAATGATGCTTCAAGTGTATAAGATGTCAAAAGAAAAACATGACATCCAATCGTTAGTTAGCTTAAAACTTAAAAGAAATCAGTTTTGTTACTTACAATTGAATGGTGGATTCACCAGAAGTTGACACCAATGTTGGTGCATGTCCGTAACCAAACCCTTTCGGACCAAATCGTTTGCCATAACAAGCTTTGCAGTAGATATCTTTGTCTGGTCCATCACAGGCAAGCATCGAGTCTAGCGGGCGATGACACTCAGAGCAGTTGTAACACTTCTTGTGCCACATACGACCTTTTGAGAGTTGTTGTTCTGCTGCAAAAACAGCTCCGCCACAACGTGGACAACCTTCGCCTTCAGGCGCTTTTATTGATGTAGTATCTGGGCACACAAATGGTCGCTGAGACGAAATTTGTTCTTCACTGAAAATGATATTAAGTTACCAACATTCTTAAGATTAATTAAGGAACAAATTTAACTAACGTCATTCCATCTGTTTGCAAAAAACCAGATCCACATGCGAATCCATAACCATGAGGACCCCATTTTTTTCCATAACAAGTTTTGCAGTAAACTTCTTTATCTGGTCCATCGCATGCAATGATAGAATCCAAAGTTTTTGTGCAATCTCTGCATTTGAAGCATTTCCTGTGCCATTCGCGGCCCTTCGAGAGAACCAACTCTGCAGCGAAAACAACACCACCACATCGCGGGCAGCCTTCACCTGGACGAGCTTGAATCTTTCCAACATCTATGTCTGCTACTTTTGGTGCCATATCACTGCATATCATAAACAACAACAGACAAGTAAAAAAAGTGTTATATGAATTTTTTAAAAAGTATGCAAATTTATATTTTTTGTGGAGAATTACTTTTACACAATTTGCGAGTTATTTGCTATTCAGTTTTATATATAGAGGCAATATGCAAATATGTTAAGGCCACTTTTACAAATGAGTATATGTGTATAAATCAAAATCACGCGACTTCGATATTGTGTACAAGTTTACGAGTAAGTCATATCATTAGCTTCATAATTAATGCATTTTTATATAAGTAGTAAATGTACATATATGTGTATGGAAATTTCTTAGAGCATTTATTATTATAACATTCGTTTCAGCTAAAAGAATTTTCAAAATTCATTTTTGTAGGAATAAATCATATACCTTTGCCACTCGGCATCTTTTATGTCAGACATGAGTCCCATAGAAGAAATTCCTAAATGACCATAACCCCTGGCGCCAAACTTTTGAGCGTAACAGCCTGCATTAATTAGAATACATAAATATCTAAAAACACTTCAATTAATTTAATTTGATAAACTTTTATAACGCACACTGAGATGCAACAATCACTTATACCCCCAAAATGGATTTGTACACACATGCCTGTGCACAGCTACACGTAAATACCTCCATACACATGTACTTATACAAACATATATAGAAAGACGTGCAAACATATCGGAAAACATGAAAGATTGAAATATTTTTAAGGACTTACCCATTTTCAAAACAATCGGACTGAAGAGCGCCACCGCCTTGACCATATCCATACCCTTTAGGTCCGAATTTCTTTGCATAACAAGCTAGTTTTGGACAAAATATACAAACACAGGGCAGAAACACACAAATGTAAGTATGCTACACAAATTGTAATGTATGTATTCGAGGTAGTTTAGACGTATTTAAATATATATGTATGTATGTATTTATCAAAGGTAGGTAAATGGGATTTTGTGATATTGGAGAATGAATGAGGGGCTAATATTTATATATATATGTGTATGCATATGTATGTATGCAAAAATTACATGTTTTCAACGCTAATGAATAATCATAATACCTTTGCAGTAAATATTTTTGTCTGGACCTTCGCAGCAAAGGATGGAATCAAGACCCTTGGAACAGTTTCCACACTTAAAACACTCCCTGTGCCATTGCTGTCGAAAGGATATAAGGTTAATTTTATAAAGAGAGTTTGCTTTGTTTTTATGTATCATAGATTAACATTTTTCGACCTATATTGGATTTGATTGGCTGGTCCTTCAATAAAATCAAAGCCATTGTTATTCTTTTAACTTGATATACTTCGTCCATGGTGCTGTCAATTTTGTCATGTCCCTCAAATACAATTTCTTAAAGCCTTCAAATATATGTAAGTTTTTTATCGAATTCTACTTCATTTGATTCAAGCCTCCACCGCCGAGCCATCTCCTTTTATTTGGAAATAAGGAATACTCGCAGGCGACTAAATTTAGAGAATTCGCTGGACGGGGCAATTCGTAACTTATTTAATGAAATTGTGTCATTGCGACTATGGATTTAAGCATCGATCCATTATCTTGGAGTAGGAGAAACTTTTTGTCGCTAAATGCGAATGAAAACTTTGAAGTTGTCAATTATGAGCAAACGTGGCTCCTACCTTCGGAATAACCCAAATACCTGTGCAACACTGAAATCACTGAGCCAAGTGATTCACTATGTTCACGCATCTTCATACGCTGTTTTGCAATATTGTACCATGAATTTTATGTGAAATTGAGTAATCAGCCTTAAATATGTAGTTCCATTAGTTGACGAAGTACTTTTAGACCATACAACTTTTAGACCTTTTCTTAGGTTTGCACGGTGTTTTCTTTTCGCAAATCAAGGGTTATGTCAACAAACCGATTGTCAGAAAATTAGGACAGTTTCTTGTGAAAGATGCAAGATATTGATTGACAAACAATATGGTAGATGTGATGTGGTAACATCTGTTTCAATTTTCAAATATTTATTCACACACAGATTTTTGTTATTACGATCTGTTATGTATGCATGTCTTATGATTTATTTACCAAAAAGTAAACTAACCAAGCCAGCAAATGATTCATACTAAAACTAACTGGTAACATTTAGCTCCAACACACATACACATTTAAATTGCTGTTATTAATGGAACACTAATGAACTAAACAATTAAATTTAATAAACCTTGAAACGAAAAGAAAAATGTAACACTTTACCGTCATGCCAAATACAGATAACATTGGTTATAATATTTTTTAACATCCTGTACCTCTGCAATAAATATCTTTGTCAGGGCCGTCGCAATGCATAGTAGAGTCCAGTGTTCTGTTACAAAGTAAGCATTTGAAGCATCTTCTATGATATCCCTATTTTCACATTTTCAAGGGAAACGAGAAAAAATTGTCATACTTAAAACTCAACATCTACATAGGTACTATATATTTTAATAAAAATAAATCTATTATATGTAGTTAATCTCATTTTCAAAGCATTGGAGCCAAAATAGATATTGGTTGGTTGGTTTAAGGGTGACCCCGCATCGGAGTGCCACATAGACCGCAAGTTGGGTCCGTTGTGTTGCCCTAGAGCTCATTATTTTATATGATTTCCCCACCTAACCGAGATTTTTATTATACAATAGATTTTGGTCCAAAATATTAATTCGTTTCGAGAATTTAATGAGAGATTCGATTTTCAAGGTCCGAGAGTGCTGAAAGATTGTCAATTGTTGGAGAGCCTAGAAGAGCGAGTCGACTTCTGGCTAGGCCGGGACAACTGTACAGCAAATGTCTGCTCGATACTTCCTCATCTATATCAAAATAGATATTAAGAATAAAAAAAGAATAATGTGCTGTGCGGTAGATATTTTTATGAGGAGCTTTTTAATTAAAAAAAAAATAATACTTTGAATGCTATATTTTAGAAAACTTTTAGCAGTATCCTTTTAGTAGCATAAAAATATAAACAGCTTTCAAGGCAAAGGCGGATACAGGAGATCTATTTCATGTACAACTGATTTTAGGCTTCACTAATTACATTTCAATGAGTTTATTTCGACAAATGTTTCAAATCAACAGTAATGCTTATTCACCCTCCAAAAATGTATATTTATAAGATTTAGTTTAAACTTACTCTGCCACGTGCCAACATCTGTTCAGCCGCATAGACGTAACCTCCACACCTAGGACAGCCCTGTCCCTCTGGAGCTTTAGCTATTACTCGCGGCTCTAAGCGTGCTCCATTACGTACGCCATCGATGTCGCTATTGTGCACAAAAAAAAGTTAATATACATATATGTATGTAAAATGTATTTATATATGTATATAAATTGCGTAAAGTGATGTTGCATTTAAGTACATATATGTGCAATATATGTTTACATACATAAATGGTAATGGATACGTCACATGTTAATATGAATTTATGTATGTATGTATACAGTATGTACATTTAAGGACATGTGGAGGGGCCCATAAAAGTTAAATTTTTAAAATTGAACTTCTTCTTCTTAATTGTTGCAAAGGCGGTCAGAACCCAGAATATATAAAAATAAATTTCTTTAATACCAAACTAGAAGAATAGTATTTCCTTTCCAACAAAATTTAAAAATTATTGTTCCCTATAGGAGAACCTCTCAAAAGACTTCGTTATGGAATTTGTATACAACGCAAAACAAAAACACATTTGCCTTAATGGATGGAATCGTAAATATACGAAAAATACCAAATAAATGTACATACGCATGCGATTTACAATATTATGTCATTATGCGCATATATTAATTTCTAAATACATACATATATATATGTGTATGCACACATTGCAATTCTCTTTCCGTGAGTATATGGTATTCATACACTATGTGCAATATGCCATATACGTATGTATATGTTTATAAATATGTGTTCGTGTATAGCCAGTCCCATTACATACGTGCAAACATACGTACATACATACCTATGTATGTACATAATAGAGAAAACTCACAAAGTGCTATTGAAGAATTAAAAATGTAAAAAAAAAAACCAAATCTCCCATTGTAAAAATTGTTAATGCAACATATTTTCGTTAATAAAATCCATTTTTATTTTTATTTTAATTTTTTTAATAACATTTCACAAATACAAACATATATTTATGAAACATGCATCAATACAAAAAAACACAAATATTAATAATATTTCGAGGCGACATGTGATTAAACATTGGAACATGTGGTAGACTATCTTAACGGGAAAGGTGTTCACATTAACACGACAGAACATTTTTCATTCCTGAACTCCATCGCTGCGTCTATCTTTCGCCACGTAAATTAGTTGCTGCGATAATATGAAAAAATAATAATATGTTTGAATTTAAGGAAAACGTATGTGTTTTCAAATATTCTAAAATAAAGTTAAAGCATGATGCGATAGGCATTTTGAAAAATTAATTTTGAAATTTTAATGTGAACTTTTACAAGTTGTTTATGCTACGGCGGAAGCATGAAAAATAGTAATTCTTTCAGTTTGAAATAACATCAGCGGATAATGATATTTTAAATGCATATTTACAAATACAAACTTTCTATATCGCATCGAAAGTCTTCTACAATTGTTTTAAATATGTACTTTCTTTCTTTACCTTTTACAATGGGAGAATTACGGTATTAAAATAATTGATCTTAATTTCCAAACACAAATTTTAATAATTAGAAAAGCCTACACACATCTGTAATTTATTCAATGTTTTATGCAATATTCGTATAGTCAAAAATACTGCCTAATAAAAACTCATTTCCAATGTATGTTGAAATATAATCGTTCTGAATTGTAGATTTTAAATTTTGGATTATGGCAATGTTTTTGAAAATGAAAATAGGATGGACGAAATTAGTGTCTGAATAATGAGAAAATGTAAACATGCACACATATGTACATTTGTATGCATGTAAAAACAGCCATATGCATTGAGAAATTGTCTATTTATAGAGGGAGTGTGGAAAACAAATACAATAAAATGATTACTTTTGCCGTTATATGTATGCACACAATATATGTATGTATCCACCAAGCTATGTATGCACTTATGTATGTATATAGTTTCAGTTTTTTAATGGTGTGCGTATACGTTATATATATGTATGTATATCGTTTTTGAAAAATAACTTTTGATGCTTATGAATTTTTGGATTTTTGGACGAATTGCGGTAAATCCGAGTACACACAAACGTATTTTGAAATATTCGATGCCACAAAAGATTGGTTATAACAAGCTCAATCACATATGTATCTATATGTATTCAACAATAAATGCCACGATCATTAAAAATACTTACTCTCTGTTTAAATGTGCTCCAGAATCCATTGACAAACACCCGGCACCTCCTCCGAAGCCGTAACCTTTTGGTCCATATTTACGGGCATGGCAATTTTTGCAATACAGTTCTTTTTCGTGTTCTGTGCAATTCGTGGAGTCTAAGGCTTTGTTGCACATTCCTGGATGAGAAAGATAAATGTATAACGAGAATTATTCACATTTGATTGAAATAATTCATTTTTGAAGAAATCGAGGCTGATCGATTGCCTTACCGCATTTGAAGCAGGTTTTGTGGAACTTGTAACCACCAGCTACTCTCTCTTCAGCGGCATAGACGGATTTGCCGCATTTTGGGCATTTTGGTGTTTCAACAGGTGTGAACGGCATTTTTGTATCTATGGATAAATATAATTCAGTTACTACGACAATTCCTACGAGGACCTCTGAAGTTTTTATTATTTATTTTCAAATGGTTCTTTAATTTGTACTTTTTTGTTCAATTTATTATTTAATAATTGACTTTTGTAGAAACACTTAAAAACTTCTGTATATTGCATACGTTATTTTGTCGTTGGATAAAACTTGCAATTTCATACCTTAGATAACTGGAATATTTTTTATTTTTCAATTTAATTAAACTATGTGAAATATTTCGGAGCACCGCGCCAAAGTACTTTTCCTCGATTAGCAACGATCTCAAATGAACTGAAAGGTTGCTGCACGCAGGTAGTCTATATTTGTGAGTGCACACGGCACAACTTAATCGAATTTTGTGTTATTAGATAGAGACGGCCATCGTTCAAGAGATTCGTTGATTTCTCGTTTCTCGTTTCTTCTCTCTTCGTTTAAGGTATTTTAGAGAGGGAGAAAGTTTTTGCAGACAAATTATGCGAGATTTGTGAAGAAAAAATCGTTTACTCATGCATAAATATTTAGAAGTACAATAAATATTCAAAAAATGTCATGATCTTACTCATAAGTTTTATTTATTTCCTTAAACTATGAATACATATTACATTATAAATTATAACAAATAATGTTGAAAAATATAAAGTAGTAGCTTTTACTGAAAAACTGAAATCTATTTTTAAAAACTTTCTACCAACTCAATAAAATTATAATTTTTATTTCAAGTCTTTCTACGCTTATAATGCATATACATACATACACAAATATGTATGCATGTGTGTACTAAGCTGGTATATGGATGTATGTATATATACTATGCAAATTTGGAATTTAAAGTAACGATCGGCCTACATACATACAACCATATATATGTATATGTACATATATTGTATAAATAATAATGTCAAATTGGTATCAAAGTACTTAGTATACAACGTTATCTATAAATGGAGTGAAGATAATTATAAATTCAATAAACCTCCTCTTAATATATTTGTATATTCCACATCATAACATATGTATATATGTACATACATATGTATATACAAGAGTTAAACAGTATATTTGTAAGAATATTTGTTAAATTTAACTAGAATTTAAAGATTTTGCTTCAGGATACATACATATATACATATGTACACATATAATATTAAAATTATGTATATGCACCCGAATCCTGAAGCAAAATCTTTAAATTCTAGTTAAATTTAACAAATATTCTTACAAATATACTGTTTAACTATTTGGTGGACGAAACAAATATATCAACACTCTTTTAATTAGCGTGATGTGTGTTAGTCTTAAATGCATGTACGTATGTATATATCTATATATATGTATGTATATGTGGGTATATACGCTAATGTGGGTATACTTGTATATTCAATTCGTTTCATACGGATAAAACAGATTTAAACCGATTTTTTTTTGCATCGATTAATTACATTCACATTTATTAGTAATTGACCATTCCCTGATCACTGAACAAGGAAGAATAAATTGAATTGATTCAACGGTAGCTTTCGGGTTTAACAGCTTAGGTTTGGTTGAAGCGGTTATCGTCTATGGGACACACTCAGGCTCATGGTATATTATGATGCCGCGTGGCGAACTTGTCCGTATAGCTCCTGGTCTTTTCCACAGCATCGAGATCTTCCAACTCATTAACGACTTGTCCACCTAAAATAGTAAAACTACGCCTGGATAGAGCAGAACAATGGCATAGGAGGTGACGATCTCTTCCTTTTCCTCATCTGTATTCAGGCAGTGCCATGTCATAACTGAAATCAGCAGCTTACATCATACATCATACATACATATATACATATTTATATATATATATAATTAGCGTTTACACTTCTGGTTATTGTTTAGCCGAGCTCCTCCCCCTATTTGGGGTATGCGTCTTTATGTTTTCCCACAAATGGAGAGAAGTACAGTTTTACTTCGCCTCCAAACGGCAGATGGTTTCTCAAGAGAAGTTTTTTTTTCTCAAATACACTCGGAGGGTTTTTATTGCCTACCGTGCGGCGATCAGTACTAAAAAAAACTTTTTCTATTGTTTGGGGTCTCATGCTCATCAACCTATTCGGCTACAGCGGCCATATATGTACATATTTATGCATATGAACAACGGTTCAAATATCTTTATTATTATGTGCATTATTGAGAATCAAATTGCATAAAACAGTAGGCCCCTCCATTTGTGGAAGAACAGCAAGATGTACTCCACAAGTTGGAGGATGAGCTCGGACAAACACCTAAGATATTATACATACCATTGAGGTATATTTTTTTTAGAGAATAAGTTAATTTTAACTTTTTTCCGTTAGGATAATGGAAGATGTCATCAAAAATTTGGCTCTATGGAATAAGGCTACTTGCAAACAACTTAAGAAGAAATGTAGACATTTCATAACACAAAATTTCTACGTTCCATATTTTTTAATGGTTATAATGCATTAATTATCAAAATTATAAAGAAGCCGAAAAAAGTAAAAATTTAATTTACATTCATATATGTACCATAGAGATATCAGATTAGATCTTTTGAGTTTTAATGCTTTAATGATTTCCATTGATTAAAGAGTGGGATAGATGTTTTTTTGTATTTCAGCGAAAATACAGATTTTTGGATTCCGGAGCTTCTAAGGCGCGTAGAAATACAAATGCAAATCTAACCTGCCAATAATCATGTTAAGAAAACATATAATCATAAAGGTAATGAGTTCAATGAACATTTTAAAAATTTAACAAATTATAATACAAGTATAGTAAGGTACAAAAATAGTGTGAACCAGGACATTAAGCAACGAGCCCTCTGGGACTCAAGCGTACTATACATACAAAGATATATTGGTATGGAAAAATCTTTCTTTAGCAAAGCCTCATCAAATGAAATAGTATAAAGTAATCAAATACATACTAGATACATTTATATATTCATAATATGAGGCAACCGAAAAAAGTGTTAGTTTTGTATATACAAAATTATTTAATCAAAATTTGTTAAGAATTTTCGAATTTGATATTCTGTTGAAAAAAGTGAGGCCGTCTGCAGATGAATCCTATCGTCATCGACAAGTATGAGTCACGTCGTATGAGTAAAGTATGATTGCTTCTCGCTCACTTACTATAATAAGCATATAATATATGTATGTACATATACATACTGAAAGCTGATCAATCAGCTGTGCGACATACAAGTATGTATGCATGCATGTATGTTATGTAGTAAAAAAATAAACCAAACTACAAAACTCCAGAAATGTCGTAGAACTAACGTATTTGAGGTATTTCTTAAGATACATATTTCGTTTTAAAATCTCAGAGGGGCAAGCATAAAAATAAGATTGATAAATATTTCGTGCGCGCGAGAGTTGAAGAGACGATGACGCGCCAATGACGATACGCTACGTGTTTGAAGAATTTAGGGCTTTTTTCTTAAAGTGTGTAGATATATATGTAAATCAAATTTAATGTACGATTAAGTAGTATGCAGTGGAAATGATAGTTGAGACGACTGCACTTTCACTTCAAAATAATTAGATTCTTATTGTGTTACAAATCTTTTACATGTTAGGGCTTTTATTTTATTGATATTAAGTTTTTTTAGTAATACAATATTGATTTTTAATCGATTTTAGTGAACGAATGTGTCACGAAGTCACATTTTACACTTTCAAATATTTTCTAACTGTATATGTATGTGCGTACATACATATTCGCACCTTAATATAGAAAGGTCCTAACTCATATTTTTGTTACTTTACAGTAAAAGGAAAAAGTGAACGGAAGATTTTTGCATTGCTTGTATTACAGTTAATTTCCATAGTAATACAATAATTTTCTTAGTAAATTAAAATCCGTTAAAAGGTCGATTTGGTAAAAATTTGAGTTAGGGCTAAATACCAAGTAAGAAATTTGCATAATTTGCCATTTGTGCTTATAATTCTGAAAGTGGTCAAGTCGTTTATTTCTTGTTTCGAGATAATAAAGCGTTTGTAATTGAGTAAATTAAATTTTTTTTTCTATTGTGATATACATTTTTTCGGCTTTTTATGGTTTTAAGTAATGAAAATTTGCTATGAGTGTTAAGTTTCAAACTAATCTGGCTCAAATTTAGGATACAAATTTAATAGGGAAATTCGCTCAAAATCGTTTGTAAATTTTAAAAGTAGTTCATTTTAATGTTTATTGACTTTTAGATTCTTAGAATTTTCCTTTAAATTTGAAGGAGTCAAAATAGTAAGCTTTTTATATCTTTAAGTTCTTCTGCTAACACTGGTTGAATATAGTGGAAAGAAACCAATACACCCAAATATAATATTATTGGTCCTCTTCTATTAAGTGAATTAAGCAAAATATGTTTAATAGAATATCACGTAAGACGATTTTTTGAAAAACCTTATCCATTGAATTTACTCTTCTTGTCGTCGAACCTTGGTGGAAATAATTATGGTAGTTTAGAAAGGTTTTCTCATCGCGTTCTTTATTGGTGTTGGCTGATTGATATAAAAACATAATTGGCTATTTTTATCTTAAATCATTTCCATAAATAACAATAAACAACTTTCGCATTCTGTTGAATGAACAAGCTGCGAACATCATGGTTCACTTTCAAAATAAGCAGATTTACATACATACATATATTGCTTGTAACCCTGTGTACAATTTAAAAAATAATTTGTAGCCTCTTCTGTCCCTATTCTTTTACATAATGGCTTCTAAAATGTTGTAGTTTCACGCAATTATAGTTTAAAAAATAATTTAATTTTGCAAAAAAAAAAAAATGATTACTCTATTACCTGCCTGCGTAAGTACATAAATTTACATATCAGATAAGAAAAATATAAGTTAAAACGTGGCACCATTTACTTTTTTATTATTGGTGTGCAATTGTAGTACCCAAGTTATAGATAATATGACAAGCTTAAAAGGACTACAATTGCGAGCAAATGTACATGCATGTGCATGAGAGCAAGCTTGAAGGACAGCAACACAAGCACAGGAAAAGTCAAACAGTTTAACAAACTGATTTCGTTTATCGTGCTTTCTTATACCTAATAATCATAGCAAAGAGAATTTGTGAATTTTCGGGCACAGAAAATATTGGTTAATTTAATATTAAGCTTCTAGTTTCCCAAAATGTTCCAAACTTAAATTTTTTATAATTTAAAACATTTATTTGAATCTTATTTAAGGCAAATTTTCGAAAAAGGGCTACAAGTATTTGTGAGTGTGGCAATATAGTACATTGGGTAATAATTCCATTCCTTCTTTTCGAGTGTTCCATTGTATATTTGTAAATGAATTACCACCTAAATTTCGCGTTCAGTGCAAGTGTTGGCATATGATGGCATTAACAAAGCGGATTAAATGTTTTAAATATTTAGTTTACAGCTACGTCGTGCTCTTAATGGTACGTAAGATAAATGATATTCAGTTTTTTTCTGAAATGGAAAAAGTTCTGAGCACTAGAAAGTTCAAAGCCTAATGGGTACACACAGGGTACTCAAGGATAAAACGAGCAATGTTTGTTTCTAACGTGTTTGTATAATGTATGTATATAAAGTGAAAATTTTACGTAAAAAGTTTGGCCGTATATTCTGCAATATGAACATGTGTATAGGTATATACGCACATACATATGCATACTAAACACTACTAACATATGTTTGAGCAGACATTGTACTTTTTAACTTTTAATACACAAACACATAATTTTTATATAGCAGATAAGCATGTCGCAATTTTCAGGTAACTGGTGCTGCCCAAATTCTAGTAGGCACAATTTTGTTATGGGGTCATTCTGGATATTACGGTATTGTTCAAAATAAACTATGGGCGCCAGCCGCAATACTTTTGTGCTTGGGACCAATCACATTTCTCCTTTGTTGGATGGGATGTCAAGCCACAAACCAAAGGAAGCGATGTTTATTAGGAACGGTAAAAATAAAAAATAAAAATTAAGAAATAGAAAAATGCGTTACTACAACCATGCATATGTATGTATGTAAATTGAAATTACTTTTACAATACTCGGAAACTCTCTCTTTTATTACATATTCATAGTTCATAGCGGCGCTGGTGACATGCATTTGCTTTCAATTCTTTATATGTGGATGGTCGTTAGCGATGCGCGAAAGCCTTCCAACTTCTGTAGAGATTTTTATAGATGATTCATTTGTTGAATTTCTTGACAAATTTTCTAGGACAAAGGTTGATAATTTGCATTTATGGAACCGTATGCAATCACAGGTAATATATGTACATATAAGACGTATAATAAATGTATGCGGTAAAACTACAAGAATATTTATATTTTGTATATATCTGCCTACATATGTATGTATGCTTTCGACCAAATTATTTCCATTCTAAAAGCTTAGATAGTCTAGACATGTTTTAGCTGAACTTAACAAATCCGCAACGATTACTAACACGCTAACTTTCAGCATAATTTAAATTTAAAAATGTTATATTATTATAAATATATTCTATTACATCTGTTTGACAGTGCGCCACCTATAATGCCACATCAAATAAATTCTTTTCAAAAATAAATTCTACAAACATTTTGAAGAATTATAAAATCGAAGATATGACAAAAGTATAAAACGACACTTAAGGATCTAAAACCTATAGTTTCTTAAGTTAAGTTAAGTTTTGACTAGCAGCTAACAAAGCTTTCCATTATAAAAGGTTGAGCATAATATTAAGCTGAGTTAAGTTACTTAAATTAAGTCTAGACTAGCTGAGCTCTTTATAGCTTGAAAGACTTTTTATTCACCAATTTTTAGGATATTTTAAGGTACTACAATAAATTAAATCTGAAACGAAGCATTATACGAGTATATTAGCAAGAAAAAAATTCATTTATATCTAAATGTAAGATATTAAAATAATTTTCATAATTTCAGCTTAACAAACTTTTTGCGTTCGTATGTAAAGAAATAATTAATACTCAATAACAATAGAATTTGAATTATTTTAACTAAATGCACATTGGCTATATTTGTATTGTTTTACATCTTCAGTGTATGATTATACTGCTGCCGTTTTCAGCAGTTTCTGAAAGTTTTCCTACGCAACTTTCATGCCAGTTAAAATAGCTTTCTCGGATTTTTTCAAGTTGGAGCGTACATTCAAAAGCTGTTAACAACGGGGTTTCTTTCTATTATTGTATGCATTGCAAAGTTATATAAGTAATAGGCCTAACATTATTTTGGCGTAAATAGTTTTCAAAAGATTTTGGAGAAAATCAAAACTATTAGTCAACACTAAAGCCTTCATGCTCTTGTTGAACTTAAGGAGGACAAGCATGATGCAAATATTTCAGAGGTATGGCCAAGATGAGATTCACTCTCAGTGAATTTGAAAGCACCAGCTGATAGGCTGGGTAACCGGGGTCATGACAACGGTTTGCTTACGAAAAAGCTGGATTGCGTTGTATCAACGCAATCTTCACTCCGAGTGTGGGAAACCGTGTGAAATGAGTAGGACGAACTCTGCTGCCAAGTACCTGGTAACGTGGCACCAGAATTCCCCCGCTCAATTTTGGTTTTACACCATAGCTGAAGGCCAAACCTGATAATCTAACATCCCACATTGTTTGCCACGCCAAGAGGCTTCTAGCCAAATATTATATCCCAGTGCTAAACTATTTGTCGGATCTCCAGTTGTACAACTTCTACCAGTTTTCTAAACTGAAATCTACAAATGAAAATCTACTTTGAAGTTGAGGACTTACAGGGACTCTGCATATTTTTTAAGAAACTGTAAGGGGGAGTTTATATAATAAATAACGATTTCTCTTGTCTTTGCAGTTACAGTGCTGTGGAGTAGATGGGCCCCTGGATTATCGTCGCCTCTCCCTTCCGTGGTCTTGCTGCTCTCGACCAGAACATGCTTATGAGTCCGCATGTGACACTCATTATAAACGAGGTTGTTTATCCGTTGTATCTGAGCAAATTAGAAATCGGTTACTATTTACATCACTAGGCTCCGCAATCATAGCCATTGCACAGGTAAAAACTACACATATATGTATTTTTAGCAAGCTTTAAAACATTAAATTTCCGTTTTCTTTTTCCCCCAATTTTTAGAGTTTGGGCCTGTTTTGTGCAGTTCATTTAGCAATTTTGTTTGGAAAAAGTGAAAATAATCATAATATTAACAATTTAAGCAAAAAACGTCAACAACAATTTCTTCCTTTATCGATTCAAGATAAACGACATGATATGCCCTCCCCTCTTAGTCTTTCACCTTCAGCCCCAGGTCATCGGATTATTAAAACTTCAAAGCCACCAACTATACCGAAATGACAGACAATTAGTTTTTAAAATGAAAAAATAACTTAATTCTTTACATATTGTAAACTGAGATGGAATGTAGATAATTGTGACCCTCAATATTTTTATTTAGTTTCAATATTTTTGGTACATTTAAAAGTAAGTACAAGATGGACACTCTATTTACACGTAGAAGAAATTAATTTTTTATATATGCATCTAAATGGTTTTTATGTAAAAAAAAATTAACAACATTAAATGTATGTACATACTATATGTATATATTGTACACATATGAGAAAAAAAATTTGCTGCAATCCAAGCAGTGGAGCAAACAGATTAAACCAATCTCTTCTCTGGAACAACGCAATGTTTGGTTTTAGATGCATTATTGTTATTGTTCTTTTTCTGTGGTCGCTTGTATACGGAATATCTTCAAAAACGTCACCAATATTTAACCCATGAACCAACTGTATAAGATCACTTAATACCGGGACGAAAATATTTATTTTTACATTTATTTTTTTTCACTTCTTCTAATTAATTTATCTTGAGTAGATCATTCATAGGCTACATTAAATAGAATTAAAATCTGGAGCTAAGTCCAATAATACATACAGATACACTTTCATTACAATTCAATGTGAAAGTATATCAACATTTGCTGAACTCTCTACGGGCCAACCCACTAACTTAAAAACTAAGTTACGTAATATTAAAATTACTGGACGCGTCCGTTGTCGAAAACTCGGCCAATACCAATTCCCATTGTAATAAGTTATTTTTATTAATTTTCTCTATTACTATCCTGTTATTTATCTTTATCTTTTTTACTTTATCCTTATTTTTATCCTCAACCTTATTATTATGTTGTTGTTGTGGCAGCATAAACATTCCCTGTGAAATGCCGCTGGAGTACAAGGATGTTACCTTATATATGTAAATTTGTAGTTCTGTTAACATAGAACTGATGACGTGGGAACAGTCTTTATCTTTATTATTTCCTTATCTTCATATTTACCACCCATTAAGTATTTAAAATTACCTTCACCTTTGACTATATTCTTACGTATATTATCTTTTCTGTATCTGCTTATTCACCATTACCTTCATGTATTAATCTTAATCTAAATCTTATTCGTAAGCCGCTGCAATATTTAGAGGGTCAAATTGGTATTTGGATTACTTTAATTTTTGAAAGTATTTTTTCGCTTTATATTAAATCAATTTGAAATTTGATTAATTTTCAACTTTTCTGACGTTTGGCACTTGAAATAGCTTAAAATAAGAAACGCATGATTTTTGTTTCGATTTTTTATTTTATTGCAAGTACAGTCATTATTAGGGAACACTATTTCATTCAAATGACTTGTACGGCTCGCAGTGCCGATGCGATGAATTTAATTGCTCAGCGCATTTTCAACTTTATAGAGATGTACTTGAGCGATGGCAAATAATAATAACGACAAATAATAATCTAACGCAGTCAAATCGCTACTGCGCGATTGTACAAATATATATATAATTGGCGCTACACTCCTTCTGGGTGTTTGGCCGAGCTCCTCCTCCTATTTGTGGCGTGCGTCTTGATGTTATTCCACAATTGGAGGGAACTACAGTTTTAAGCCAACTCCGAATGACAGATATTTTTTATGGGTAGCTTTTTCATGGCAGTAATACACTCGGAGGTTTGCCATTGTCTGTCGAGGGGTGACCGCTATTAGAAAACACTTTTTCTTCATTTTGGTGTTTCACGGGGATACGAACCTATGTACTCCGAGTGGTAGCCACGCACCAACCCATTCGGCTACGGCGTGCGCGATTACCAATGCACATTATTGTACGGCTTATAAAGCGATTAGAACGTAATTTTCTTGCAGTTTCGGAAAGCCATTTACCATATTGCAAGTAAATTTTTAATATTTCCCAACCTTGTCGAGCGAAGTCGTCCCACTCATTTTGTAAGCCGCAGATGTTAACCCAGTTTTATATCTTAATGACATTGTATTTTGTTGACACATTAAAAAAAATCAGTAGTTCAAGTTTCTAACGTTAGATGGCCCACCCTATATTATTCTTTATACCTTACAATTATAGTTGGGCCGTAAAAGGACTGCAGAGAAAACATGTTTGGCTATTTATATAAATATACTATATATAGTGTATGCTGAAGTACACCTGCTCTTGAAAGGAAATTCTAAAAATGTACTCTACACTGCTATGCAGATGCAAAAATCATAGGCGGTGGAATATATGGCCCCAGAACAAAGTTCTCTGAGCCGATGGGTAATTTTCCCAGCATCTTCCAGACGAAAGTGTCTGCGTCCAGAGATCAGACGGAAATCTCCGGAATGAGCGAATTGCTATTCTGAGCGGGAGTCTAACGACACTCAAGGCGTTTTCAGCTTTTGAAGTTAAGTCCCCATTCGTTCTTGAGTGTACCGAGAAACTGGATTTGCTAGGAATGCATAATCGCATCTGGCTCATATGGGTCCCAGGTCATAGCAATATAATTGGGAACGATGCTGAGTTTGTATGAGGCATTGTGATAAATAGAGAGAACAAAATACCGTGAGGTCGAATTGCAAACCTCATTTTCATTCATTCAGTCATTTATACATTTATTTATTAACTACTGTCTCTAACACAACAATTTTTTTTGTGATTTTTTAATGATTTGTTAATGCAGTACTCTGAAAAAGGTGTATTTCATGTCTTATATTCCGCATATCTGGGTTAATATAGGTATAATAAGGTAGGTAGGTGAAATGGTGGAGCCAGCCAGAGCTGTTGATATAATGCCATACCGGACATTTACAGAGAAAGCGCTCAACAGTCTCCTTCTCTGAAAGGTCCCTACAGCTTCTGCAATGAAAGTAGCTTTCCGCGTGTGTGCCGACCGTCCAGTGACCGGTAAACACAGCTACGAATTTAGAAATTGAATGGCGAGGAGCCCAAAGGACTTTCTGAGTTCTTCGTGTATTGTACTGGGGCCAGAGGGATTTCGAAATAGCACATGAATAAAGTTTGCTCAATTTTTTCTGCGCTTGTCTGAGAAATAATTTGTGCAGTTCCCCTTTAACAACTGTCAGGGGGATGCCGATGACCGGGTAGGAGGTCTCTGAGGCCAATTCAGTCCCCTTCCTGTCAAGGTCATCAGCAATCTCATCTCCCCCTATGTTCCTATGTCCTGGAATCCAGATCAGAGAAATGTTACCTGCACACCCAAGAGATTTGATCCCCTCTTTACAGGAGTTTACTAATTACTTTCTACACCATGGCGTCGTCAGAGCCTTGATCGCGGCTTGAATATCGGAGAAAATGTTAATATCTCCCTCGCTACCTCGTCCCCTAAGCATTTTGCATGCCTGCAGGATTGCAAACACTTCTGCTTGAAAAACACTAGCAGTATTCGAAAGTTTAAAGGAAATAGATAAATTGGCTGATTTAGAGAAAACCCCTGCTCCGATTCCCGATTCCATCTTGGAACCGTCCGTGAAGACACAGGTGCAGATTTTCCCCTCGATCCTATCCTGCCGATTTGGAACGGTTGCCCTAACACGACCCTCAAACTTTAGTTTGCGGATAGAGAGATCTGTTCGAAGTTCGGAGAGATACGGTGTTAACTACCGAAAAATGCTATAATGTCCCTTGAGAGATTGCCTCCAGATGCCAACCTCCTTTAACCTGATTGCATTTTGAGCTGCGATGGAAATAACGTAAAAGTCGATGAGAAGTAAGTGCAAAACGACATTCAGGGTAGCACTGGGGAAGTTTTACATGCTCCGATGATGCCAATGCATGCAGTACTTTGCACCCTCCCCGGTTCGTGATATTTTAGCCCTTCTGAAGAGCTTCCCAGCAAATCAGGCATCCATACGTTAAAATTGGCAAAACCAACGCGTTGTACATTCACAGCAAGACTTGTGGCTTGAGCCCCCACCCCTTACCGAACATAGATTTGCAAGAGTAGAAAGCAGTATGGCCTTCTTTACTCGATTTTCAATGTGCAACTTCCAATGGAGTCAAGTATCAATCCAAGATACCTAACTTCCGATGAAAACGGGAAAACGTGATTGTTTAATTTGGGAAGTCGAAAGGGTGGAGTTTTATATTTTCTAGTAAATAGCACCAGCTTCATTTGTCAGAGTTGACTCGGAGGCCGCAAGTACAGCCAGTGACCTTTCCAAAATCTCAGTCATGACTGAGGAAAACGGTCCCGATACTCGATATAATAAGGAACTGACGTTTATTTATTAACTGATTCAATATAGAGCCTTTTATTTAACCAACTATATATCTCACCTCCGGTCATTCTCTCTATTTTCACTTGACATGAATATATGGTATATTTAAAAACAATACTTAAAGACGTGAAACTGGATTCTTGTGCAAAAAGAATTTCAATTCATAGGGCGAGAAGTAAATATTTATTGAAGACGATATCTGTGTTCCTGTTGGCAATAATCGGGATCCGGATAGAAATGTTGCACTTAACGCAACAACAACGAAGTTATCCCGAAAAAGATCTAGTTCAATTTAAGATTTGTTCTGTTCGTTTTATTTTTCGTCGTTCTTTTGACAGCACATCCTTTTTTAATTGGTTGCACGACAAGTGAATGTGTACATAAACATGAAGTTGTATTAAGTAAATTTGAAAAGTTTTTATTTCAAAGATGAATTTCATACTGAATGAAATTTTTTGCAACAATTTTTAATATTACGTGTTTAGGCATAAACTATGCAGGAAAACTAATAACATTTAAATTATTCATATGAATATACTTGGCGCTAACATCTTTGTTTAGCCAAGCTCCTTCTCTAATTTGTGGTATGCGTCTTGGTGTTATTCCACAAATGGAGGGACCCAAAGTTTTATGGTGCTCACACTTACCAATGTAAACGTACGTCCGTATCAGCTAGCACAATGAAACTAATGACAGCCCATGTAAATTAATACTCACCACCGTTCTGTTCCGCAGATCGTTGATTGTTGTTTCGTCGTGTGAGCTGACACGGGCGTACGGGCGTACGCTTACATTGGGGAGTGTTAGCACCATTAAGCCGACTCCGAACGACATATGGTTTTTAACAAAAGAGGACCTTTTTCACGGCAGAAATAAACTCGGAGGTTTACCATTATTCGGCTACGGCAGCCACCAATTTGAATATTTAGCTCTTGATTTTCAGCTGAAATATCGTTTTCTGGAAAGTGTGTATTATTTACATATCCTTACCTTCAATGCTGTCATCCCCCAGACAGCAAATGTTGTGTAGAATACATCTAAATGTAATAACTTAACGATTGAGTCCAAGTCCGTAGTTTCCTTTAAATAAAATAATCGTCTGAATTTTGTTTTAATTATCTCGATGTATTTTGTATGAAAATTGTTGTGGAATAATGTGATAAATTGTTTGTAATTCTTATTCTGCGTACTGCCAAAACAGAAGTTTTATATCAGTGCAGCCATCTCTCATAAAAATTATCCGGCTCGTTACTGTACACGCTTGATGTATTTGTTTGAATCATATGAGAGTCATAAGAGAGTGAACTGTTAAAAAAGCCATTTGTCCGGTCAAATTTTTTAGTGAGGCCAGAATTTTCCAACAGTGCCCCAAATTTTAGAAAAAAAGCGTTGCCTGTTCATAAACAACAAATAAAAGTGGTATTTAAGGCAAGTTAAGGAACATTATTTGTATTGTAAACTCCGAGTTAATGAGTAGTGTCCAAGCTAAACACCAAAACAGCCCATAAACTTGTTTACGGCGTAACGTGAACATATTATTAGGAATGCTGTTACGATAACAATGTGACTGTTGATAATATAAAATGAATGAGACATATGAAAACAGTCACGAAGTATTTTTGGCGTATTCAGTGGTGTGAAGCCTCTATAGTAAAATATGGATGAACGATCTAGAAGATGCCTAAGAAGTACATTGAGTTTGAAATATTCGCTTCTTCCTGTATTGTTCTCTATACCAAACACGTTTCTGTTCCACCATGTATCAGATCTTCGACATATCCGACGCTACCATAAAAACATTTAGTAGTGTATACATATTCCTAAGATTCGTAAGTCTGCTGGAAAGATTTTGTGGGTGATTTACAATATTTAATTTCAAAATACAACTAAAAAAAAAACAATCTACAAATTATAATAAAGATATCCACTTCCATTTAGTACAACGTTACAAATCGTTGAACTTTGTTTTGGGTTGGACCGGTTTGAAATTGTTTACATTATGTACACTGCCTTTGTTTAAATTGTTAACATGTCACTTGTATTTTACAGTTTATTGAATATTGCGCTGTTCTCTACGGAACATCATTATAGTTTGATTTAAGACTAAAAAATATAAAATAAAGGAGTGACATGATTTTGTGTGTATGTCCTACATAGGGTTTCCAACTTTAAATTTCCAACAAAAGTTGACAGATACTCGTGGAGTGAACATGTATGATCGTATACGGGCAAGTTATAGAAAAGATCTTCCTTTACTAAACAAAGTCCTTGCAATAAAAATAAATGTAGGTGTATTGAAAGCCATAATTTCTTTTATTTATATTGCAATATATAAACAGCACAGCTTAAAGAAATTTTGTTTAGTATTCTGTGAACAATTTTTTTATTTCTGTAAGGGTTTTATGCTTTGGTCGTTTTTTGTATAAAGGCATAAAATCCTTCATACATTGTTTGGAAAATGAGCGCCGGTTCTTCAACCTATATAAATCCGGTTCGTTATGACAGCTGAGAACCGACTGTCGTTAGACCATTTTTATACTTTTGTGTGTTATCTATATTTAATTAATTTTTATATATTTTTTAGTTCTTATTGACCATACAATGATGGGCGAAAAGGATCAGGATATAAAAAGCCCAATGAAACGAGTGGGGTCCACAAGAAAAATCGTTATGTTCAGCAGTAAGTTATATGTCTACATAAGAATGTGTACATTTTAAATGATTTAATTATAAAGCTACCAATTAAAAATTATCATTGGGGAAATTTCCCATATTGCCGATAGTCAAAGGAGTGGTGGGCAGAGGGTAAGGGGTGTGGCATCTTCCAACCCGACTTTTAGATTAGGTAAGAGCTGCCATTTCCTAGATTCCTTAAGTCCTTCGGGGCTTCCTGGAAATCGTTTCCCAATATTTACTTACGTTTTAGCTTGTTTTCAATAAATGAAGGCACTAAATTAAAAAACATGAAGCATGTGAAATTTATCTGGAGCTCAATGGCGCTTCGGAACGTATACGTTACGATGTCCGACGATTGCGACGAGCAATTAATGGTGCATTAGAAAATTTTCTTAAAAATTATTCCAGCAGCGTTATATAAGATGCGGCATTCGGTGGCTCTCAAAAAAAAAAAATCTCATCTTGGACTGGTATCCAGCTACGCTGTTCCCAGTATTTTTAGGTATTCGGCCACGCTTCAAATATAAGTATAGTCCTCATCACTCTAACTCCAGCTACACTGAACGCAATATTTTTGTGCATAATATCATTTCGTGTAGAGGGACTTCAGACGCGCTTCAAAAAAGAATATCCCATCCATTCCGATATAGTAAGCGAAACCAAATAGGCCATAAAATATAACCCTTTTCCTTTATATTCTTTCAAATATAAGAAATAGGCAATTCTGCACTTAAAGCAATTATTTCTTATATGTAAAATTAAAAAATAAGCAATTTTTTATTAGCTGCAGTGACAATTTCTGCCTTATAGGAAATTTGTTTTTGCGGAGGCTTATTTCAGTTCAGGCTACCAGAAAATATTAAAAAAAAAACTTTTTAACGATATTCGCATTGTTATCTTGTCCAATCCTGTCCATTTGGCTGCAGGGAAGTCCCAAAAACTATTCCGGTTAACTCCAGACTCTGCTGAGGACATATTTTCGCAGCTTGACAGTCAACTTAAAGGTTCCCGAATAACAAGGATTTCGACTAAAGATAAATCTTGTAATCTTCAGATACTACCATACTACTTATATATAAGGCATACCAACCTTCATCGTGATCTTGCCATACCAACTGTGACTGAACCAACGAAGTAATTTGCCATAACTAACAAACAGGTACTAAAAATTAATATCAACGATGCAGCATCGAGCTTACTTCGGCTGAATTTTACTCGTAGTCGATTAAAACGCACATTATCGAGAGCGAATAGCGGTTATAATTTAAAATGCTTCTTAAAGCAAGTTAAATTATCAAATGAAAATTGCTTATTAGAATCCTTTTATATATAATAGGTGCAATTGTAGAACGCTTCTAAAAAATGAATAAGAATCGTTAATAAAAAAAAATTTACTATGTTCTAGCTACATTGCGATTTTTCACAATCAACCTCAATGTCATGCAAACATTAATTTCAAATAAATAGTTATTTTATTTTACTTTGCGTAAATATTGAAGAAAACACAAAGCTCGTTTCCATGACAGTCGGTTCTACGTTACCGAAACGACCCGGATTTATATCCGGCCAAGGACTGTGACTGCAGCAGCATTCACCGTATTTAAGTATGGGGAATGTTTATGCTGCTACAACAACAACAACAAAACACAAAGCTAAATTTAGCAGCTTGACTAGTATGCAATTTAGGTGCATAATTTGTATAATTTGATTTAAAAAGTTTAACATGCAGCTGAAAGTGAAAACGAAATACCTCATGGGCGATATTGAAATTTATCTGCTGTTGTTGTTGTAGTAGCATAACATTCCCCGTGCATATACGAGGAATGCTGTTGAAGTGACAGTCCTTGGCCGGATATAAATCCGGATCGTTCCGGTTACGTAGAACGAACTGTCGTGGGAACGGAAATTTATCTGCTCACATGCCCTGCTCTATTAACATGCAACGGGCCTCATAAGGATAATTAAAATGAATAGATTGCTGAGCAATCTGGACAAAGCTACGTTGACCTCTTTGGAGGTCTATATATTGGGTTCAAAATTACTGAGGCATACTCCAACTTTGACCCAACTGCAAAGCCAGAAGGCCGAATGGGCCTAACTAACTAAAATTAACCAAGGAGAATCCTGAGTCAAAAGTAGAGCATTAGAAATGATAGAACTAGAGTTAATCGGATGTAAAATTTTAGCGAAACAACATAAATGGAAACATTCAATCGTTATAACAAAATCTGTTAAAACTTTTCAAATAGAAACCAAATGAGAATATACAAATGAGAACAAAACATTCCTATAATTAAAAGATTCCGCAATTCCCAGACATTAATAGTTCACACTCAGCCAATGCATCGATCTAACTAGGTTTCGAACAGGAATTGTACTAATAATCTACCTTAAAATGTAGTTTTAATGCAATAATATGAAGAAATCTATCATCTCATTAAAGAAACATAATAGAGATCCATATCATCCAAGACACTCGGCTACCTAGTCGTCGTATGTTAGATAAATAAATAATCATGAATCAGAAAACTATTTGAGGTGGTTTCATCTTATTTAATTGATATATATATATATATATATATTAGGCCGGGTCAATTTGTGGGGAGGCAAAAAAATCGCCCATTGCTCTGTGAAAATCATATTCTAGGGATCAAAATAAGAAACTTTGCCGAAGGAACCATACCTCTAAAACGAATTCTGATGTCCCCCAATTCGGGTCGAACTTTTTAGTTTCTTTTCTATAACTCACTTAAATTAATTTTTTCATTTACATATGTATGTTCTGACTAAATAAATTTCTTAAGAGAAAAAATAGATATTATTATAAATAAATAATAAATATTATATTAAATAAATAAAAATAAAGAAAAAACATAGCCATTTAGCTGATTTTTTCATGTAAAGGCCAAAAATGGTGATATTTTGAAATTGTTTGTTTGTTTCTTTTAGTATTATCAATATGAAAGAAAAACATCTTCTTTAAAATTATGTTCAAAGTAATTTGTTTATTTGTTGCACAAATTCTCTTTAGCAATAATGTTTAGCAAATGCAATTGAATTAGTACAACTAAGTAAAGTTCATTCTTTTAAGATATTCGTCAACAGCTTAATGAACAGCTTCGATGCCTTGATATCAGAGTTGAGTCTCAAGTTGGATTAATTCAAGAAATACAGGATTTCTTCCGGCGTCGTGGCGAGTTAGAGCTTGACTACAGTAAAAGTCTGGAAAAGTTTGCTCGAGGATTACTTTTAAAGCACAAGGAACAGAAGCAAAAGTAATTTTATATTGTTTAAATGTGGAAGAAAAATATATAAAAAAATGCCAACTTAAATTAAAAAAAAACAAAAACTTATTTCTGGCTATTTGACAAAATACATTAAACATGTAAAAAACTGGCATTTTTTTATTGTATCTCAATGCGTTCTCATATTTCTTGTAAACAGAAACGTTTATTTTATGACGTCATATTATGAATAACGCAATTGATCAAAATCTAAAAGATAAACATTTTACAAGTATTACTAATTTTTTAGCCACCTGGATTACATAAAATGCAATTACATCAACGTATCAGAACGTATTGCAATATGTTATATGATTCTCGTACCTATCATTTTTGACATAAACGTGGAATTTAAAAAAAATCCACACATCCTGAATATTTTACTGATTTCCAATTTTAGGAGAGATCACTGGCCAATATTTTCAACCTTTGCATGCTGGCAACATTTAGTAAAAGAAACCCAATCACTGTCAAAAGATCATGCCATATTAGCGGATTTGTATTCCATAAGTATTGTTGCTAGCTTACAGACGACCATTGAAGACGTTCAGCGGATATATAAAAAGGTAAACTGAATGATAAAGCACAAATAAGTCTACAATACGTACATACGAGTACGTCGATATGCATTTAATATGAACTTTTACTTTTACACCTTAATTTGTAGTGCAAGTTGATAGGATATGAAATCCACGAAGATATACAACGTCTCCTACAGGAACTCCACATGACAATGAAAACGTATCAAAGATACGAGGTCAGAACATAAAACATTTATTTAATTCATGAACATTCATGAAATGAACAAACACTTGGAATAAAGTAAAATATCGGAACATATTATTTTTTTTTATTGTAGAGTGAGTGTAAATCAGCAAAAATAAAATTGGTTACAGCAGAAGCACAACGAAAAAAGCTAGAACAAACAATTGCAAAAGAAAAGCTGGAACGTAACAAAAAATATAAACTTACTGAAAAAGAAATTATTAAGGTAAATATATTAACCATTAAAATTTAAGTAATAGAATAAAATATTGCTAATTACTCAATACAGAGAGATACAAAATATAAGGATGCAAGACTGAAAGCCCTAAAAGCAAAAACTGAGTACCAATTATGTCTCGAAGCCTCAAATACTACTATACATAAATATTTTGTAGAGGATTTGTGTGATTTAATAGATGTAAGTTACACCATTCAGCGATAATGCTTATGGAATATTTTGTTAGAATGGATATTTGAATGCAGTATTATTTTTTAATCCGCTAGTGTATGGATCTCGGATTTGGATCAATGATTTCGAAGGCGATTCTAATGCATGTTTCAGCAGATCAGGGACGATCAAGGGCAATTCTTCAGCAAGCCGATAATCTCTCCCATTTAATACATTCTATAGATTGTCGTGCAGATAAGCAAAAGTTTTTAGAACACCATCATGCTGCGTTTATGATTCCTAAGCGTTTGGAACTACAATGCCAACAAGATCAGTCTGATAGCATTGAAATGGAAATAAAAAAAGAATTACATTTGGATATGGAACAACGATTAGAAACTCTAGGTCAAAGGTTGCGGGATCTTCGCATAGAATGTGACGAAGTTTGGAAGTCACTTGAGACAGCAGAGACAAAACTCTTAGAGCATTATAATAGCAAGGACAATGACACCAGCGACATCTTCACGGAAGGCAAACAATATTTACTTAAGCCACCTAATTGCAATATAACGCCTAAACTAAAAGCCGAAAAACAGGACATTGAGGATTATTATATAACGGTAAGTTTTAACAATTAAATCAAGAACTGGTTAAGCAATATTATTTTCAGAAAATTCGCGAGTACATCACAGGAACATCGCGAATAGCTCGTTTAAGTGCAAAGGCAGAATTTTTACGAAACGTTTTAATCAAGGATAATTCATGTAATTTACCTTCTCATGCTAAAGGAATCGTATCCGTGCGCAAACGTATTGGGCGTGTTAATATTTCTGGCCAACCTAAATTATTTGGAGGTTCCTTGGAAGAATATTTGGAATTCACCGGCGAAGAAGTACCACTAGTAATGCGAAGCTGCATTCGTGTTATTAATCTATATGGTAACAAATTAATAAATACTTGGCCGACTAAATTCCCAAATTCTTGAAATATACTTTATAGGGTTGCATCATCAGGGAATATTTAGAGTTTCAGGTTCACAGGTCGAAATTTCAAATTTTCGTGAAGCATTCGAAAGAGGAGAAGATCCACTTGCCGATACAAATGATGCATCAGATATTAATTCAGTTGCTGGAGTTTTAAAGTTATACCTGCGGGAATTGAGAGAACCGCTGTTTCCCATAGTATATTTCGAACATTTTGTGGCCATAGCAGGTATTTGTTGTTTTGTTCAGTTTCTTTGTATTATAGTATTTCGTAAACTATTAAAATTGTATACTTTTTAGGAATACACACAAAAGAGGATATCATAACAGCTATAAGAAATTTTCTAAGCAACCTTTCTCCAGCAGTTTTAGTTGTTATTCGTTATCTTTTCGCTTTTCTAAATCAGTAAGTTGTTCAAAAGATCGAAATTATAAGTTGTATATAATGTTCTATTTTTTTTTTTTTTTTTTCTTTTTTTTATAGCTTGTCGGAATACGCAGATGAAAATATGATGGACGCATTTAATTTAGCTATCTGTTTCGGGCCAACACTCATGCCTGCGCCAGAGGATAAGGATCAAGTGCAGTACCAAAATCAGATAAACGAACTTATTAAATGTATGATACTGTATCACGATGATATTTTTCCACCAGATTTGGTAGGCTTGGAATATGAAAAATATATATCCCACGAACCCTTCATGGATATGTAAGATTTATATTTATACCTTGTTTTCATAATGGCTTAGTAAATTGTTTAAATATTTAGTTTTGTTGGTGAATCTCCAGTTGATAATGTGACTGAAGACCTTGACTCAGAAATTTGCCCTTCCGAAGATGGTAAGATAACAAAGTAATGTGATCCGTGGATTTTTTGTAGCAGTTAATAATTTTTAAACGGTGTAAATTGAGTAATATAAATATGTTGTGCTTTGAATTACACTGGAAGTATTTACTGTTCGTACTCGTGAATTAAATTTTAGTTTATCTATAAAATTAGTGGCAGCTCTATATGATTTACTTGATTTCAAAACCACTCCCTACAACCTAAACTGACTTAGGCTAAGCATCTTAAAAGATGTTAAAATAATTTAAAGAAAATTTCGATAGCCCATTAATCAAAACCCTCGCCTATACGTTCATATATTGTTACTAACGCGCGCATTTTCCTTTAGAATCGGAAACCTTGGAAGCTACGGTTCAGTTCGATTTTAAAGCAAGGTCTAATCGTGAACTGTCAATTCGGAAAGGAGATATTGTGATCCTAAGAAAACAGGTGAGTTGTTTACTTACGTGGTTTAAAAAAATAAGCAAATGAACAAACATTTTACAGGTATCTAATGACTGGTGGCACGGAGCGTTAAATGGAAGGGAAGGTTTGATACCTGACAAATATATATCACTCAGAATTAAGTATGCGTTTAAAACTTGGGGTATTGTGACCAAATTTAACATATTTAAAATTTGTTCGTATATAGAGGAGAAGATAGAGACAAAGTCTGTACAGAGCAATACACGTCTAGGAATATTAATACCGAAAACGAATCGGCTGTCGAAAGTCGAATAGATACCGCTAAGGAGGATTGTCATATTTTCATTCAGTCTGATATTGAGCCAATTCCAAATAGTTTAAGAACCAACAACGAATTTTACGAAGACAATTCTCTAAATGCCTACGAAAATAATGCGGAGCTACAGATTGTACACAATTGTGACAATTTAGAGGTACTTGAAACGACGGTGTAAAATTTGTATAATTTAATTTGTTTTATTTATAAAATTGTACGTTAGTCGATTTAATGGTTTCAATTGAAAACAGAAGTGCTGTCGCTATCTAATGCTTATTACGTAAAATACTAGAAAATATAACTATTTATTAATATATTTTTACCAATTTTTATACAACATTAGTGTTTAATTGAAAAAGTTTTACCGCAGCCGAATTTCCCTGCCTTAAAGACATATATTATTTGTTGCGAAAAGAAGTCATATTTTCCACCCATACGTTTGCTAAAACTGTAACTAATATAGTTCGTCAGTAATGCCTGTATCAGTTAGAAAACTGCATGTATTGGGTAATTAAAGGTTTTGTAATAGTTTATTTTCTTTTAGAGCTAGTTTCAACAATATCAATAGTTGCAATTATAATTTATTTTTTGCAAAAGCAGTATTTCAAAAATATAAACAATTATATACCTTTCATGGAAATGAATGGTATTGTATTTATATATTATATCAAGTACCTGAGAAATATGCAACACCTGAGGGAAACGAAGTGAAGCAGCCTGTAGGCATAATCAAATGCATTATCATGAACTGAATTGTTTTAGACGTGTCCAGATACTTAGTGATGTATTTTTAGTACCATAATATCTATTTGAAGATGAACATTTATTGAAATAATGTAGCATTTCTTATCTCATCCAATTGCAAAGAAAAAAAAATTATATATAATATATCGTCTTGCTGTTGACTGAAATTTTAAAAGTTTTTATGAAATTTTGATTAAGATGAATTTGTTGTTTCTTGCACCCGTTTTTTATTTTAATGATGTTTTCTAATACTGAAATGCATTTCTTAATAAATGTCAAGAAATGTGTGGGTTAATAAACAGCAAAAATTTCCCTAAAACCTTCAATCTTCAGAGATTTTATTATATTGTGTATCTTCATCTATACATATAATAACTTTGAATTTTTTGAGCGAAAATAATTTGTAAATATCTTAGGAGACCGCATTTATAACAGAGCTTCTAAACAAGCCGTTTAAGTTGAAAACGCTTACTTTTCAATTTCATGAAAGGTATTTAGTCTTGTTTTACGGCACTGGCACATTAAAAATTTGGGTAAAGTATAAGTCGGCCAATGCCGACTAAACTATACGTTTTCTTTTGTTCATATATACTTATATATTGAATGAATTGCCCTTCTAATGTTTTTAGAATATACCGGCACAGGAATCCAAAATGCATATCAACAGCAGCGAAACAATGCTCAAGGACGCGGAAATAAATGATAACTCAGTTACTTGTAAAATGCACTCTGTAAATGATAGTGGGAACAATTCTCAATCTTCGGCAGAGTTGGAACATGTGAGTAAGGCTGAAGATACTACTGAGGAGGAGCTGAAAAACTTAAGTGAATTTCAAAAGAATAAATTCTTGTGGGAAGTAAGATCTCGGGGTACATCCAAGGAAGCATTTTACAATTTGCCATATGAAAAGAAACATATTGCCCCTGATCTAGTTATGGATTTACCAATCTCAAAAAATAAAACAATTTTTGAGTATGTTTCCCAAGTTGTGGATCCTGAGGTAATTATTTTAAGGATAAGTTTATATATTCATAGAATATGTAATTGAATTTAGTATATTTTACATATCGCCTTTTTGTTGGAAGAAAGTTTTAAATAAATATGCCGAAATGACCTCAGCTCTTTTATGCTGTGTAAAAAATTGGTGCCAGTATCGAGTTTTGATAGTAAATTGAGAACTTTGAAGCAGTTTTTTCTCGAATTTTTGAGTTATGGCGTTCTTCCAACAAACGATATATCTTTGGTAATTTTATTTGCTAATCGTTCAACTAAGTTTAGCTTCAAAATTACACAGGCCGACAAAATTTAACCAACATTCAGACCCAGAAACCAGACTATATATTTCCGAAGGTTTATGATGCGCTGAATCCAAATCTGGCCTCAGAATTGCTCTATTAGTTTGAGTTTTCGAGATATCCTAACCTAAAAGTGCAAAAAACCCCATTTTTGCCAATATTTGAGGTTATGTAGTCTTGCAGATGTTTTCTTTCACCAAAATTAAAGGATGGCATCTTTAAATACAATCCTTCTTTTTTCAAATGGCGTTTTGTTTGCTCAAATATCATTTTTTTTCGCAGAGATATCGCATTTTGAAATTTTCATGTTTCGAAATTTTCCTACACCTGAAAATCGATTAAGATAACATAGACATGATATAGTCGATTACTATTTTTCTTGAATTGAGTCTTATTTTTCTTAAAATTTTGTCTCACACCATAAGTGTGCTGACTCACCACATCCCTACACTATCTAACCTTTGGGTACCGAGTCACACACAGCCCTAACCCCTAGAAACCACCCCTATCATACCGCGAGCAGGCTAACCCACATAACCGCAAGCAGGCTTTCCCACAAACTCCAAATTTACATACTATTAATCCATATATTTCAGGCCCTCAAACCCAAGAAAATTAGTAAGCGACTATATCATGTCTATGTTATCTTAATCGATTTTCAGGTGTAGGAAAATTTCGAAACATGAAAATTTCAAAATGCGATATCTCTGCGAAAAAAAATGATATTTGAGCAAACAAAACGCCATTTGAAAAAAGAAGGATTGTATTTAAAGATGCCATCCTTTAATTTTGGTGAAAGAAAACATCTGCAAGGCTACATAACCTCAAATATTGGCAAAAATGGGGTTTTTTGCACTTTTAGATTAGGATATCTCGAAAACTCAAACTAATAAATTAATTTTAGTTATCAATCCGAATTTTGCATGGACAGAGAAGCAGATATTAGTTTAAATTTTTTCGGATACTTTTCCTTGTAGACTAGTGTTATTTGTCACATTAATGTCTATTCGTAGAGTGATCTATTTTTTACTTTTTAGGATACCGATGAGACAGCACACATGAAAGGAAATATGGCATCCTTTAAAAAGGCCGAACATACGACATTTACGAAGAAAAATAATTGTAACGAAGATTCCAAAGCAGCTAGTGTTTCTTCACCTGGACCAGTTAAAGAAGATCTACCATCTCAAAGAGATCTTTTTATTGTGGAAGGCAACAATTTGTACGCTAACGTTAATGTTTCGTCCACGTCAACAGGTGGATATATTTTAGAACGAGAATTAAAACAATACCAAATGGCGCACAAACAAAACGATTTAAAGAAAAATGAAACAATTGTGAATGAAAGTACGGTAGAAACAAATAAAAGTGACAATATAGAGTAAATATTGCTGTTAATGTATTCCTCAAGTACCCCATTATATTTTTTTAATTTCTATGTAATACATTGATATGAAGCAAGTATCTCTTCTTAATAATAAAAGAAATCAATTTATCATGTCATTGTAGGAAAAATAAAAATATGCTTTTTTTAGTTTAAAAAACATGAGAGGTATGTTGGTTAGTAATAAGAAATGTGGAGGATAATAAATATTTCTTTTTTTTTTTTCTTTGCCAAAGGTGCCTATGTTGCCTTGGATACACCCTGTTGTGCGAAAATTCATCAAAAAAAATGATAGCAATTAACATTGCAGGAAACTTTTATAATTCGATTAACAAAAAATATGAAGATTCTTATTAACACGTTCCCTGTCCCAATACAAAAATGCAAAATTGACCGACAAGTCCAACAAGGTTTTTTGAATAATTTGTGTTTTTGTAGTCATAGGATAGCTTTAGTAATGTAGGGTATTTCAACTTGAAACACATATGGTCCATGAGCGTAGAGGGACATTTTTGCTTCTGCACGTTCATGAAACACATGTGGAACGTATCAGTGCTTATCAAGCGCACTTTTCCTGAGCCATATGTGGCTCAGCGGGCAGGGAAAGTGTTAAAACAGCTAAACGTTCATAGCGAATTATTAATTATAAAAAATGTTACTATTTTCATCTCGAATACATTTTAGTTAAATATGAAGTTAGCAACAGGTGTTCGTATGCGCACTACATTAACATTTTTATAGATTTTCTAGAGAAAGACGTCTTCAGTTCGTGCCAGCGATTTGATAGAAAATTTCAATAGTTACCAACTTTCACTTAAATGGAGAGTATTTTTTGTTTGTTTCTAATAAATTTCTTAAAGTACATTATATACATATACACATGCATAAAACGCAATTCAAACATAAAAAAACGGGTAAGTGAATCGGTTACGCTGAATGATTTTAGCTGCGTATATACAGTTTTTAGCATTGCAATGCTGGGGAAAGCATATTCCATCAGTTTGAAAACTTCTTCGAACCAAAACGGTCTCTATACTGAGATGAATCGCATATCGATAAATATAAAAATAATTTTATTTGCCCTGGGTGCAAGTATATAATTTAAAATAATATAAGAAATATATTTATTATGTGTGAATAGAATATTGGCGTCTGTGAAATACATTCGCTTTATAAAGTGTGAATAAAAGGATTTGAAAACTTATTGTAGTTAAACTGGTTTTAAAGTTTTTGGGCCTACAATTTTTTTTTATTTATCTGTAGACTTCATATAAATTGAACTACTTGAATACTTTTTTAAGGTGTCTCAAAATGAAATTATTATTTTTTATTAGCAAGCAAAATATTCTTCACTTATTGACACATCCAGACTATAAATAGTCCTTATAATCAAAAATGTTTAATATATTTTTATATTAGCCTCTTTGCAGAATAGTTGGAGCCTTAAAACGCCAGGAAAACATGATGGAGTTAATCACGTAAGTGATTATTTTTATTATGTTAAGAAGTATTAATCAGAATCCACAGAAATAGCGTAAAATTCATTTTTTTTCACGACCGTATTCGCTTATTGTACTGAATTGTCGGTAAGAGAGCTGTATAAGGTAATTGTCAACCCAGCAAACATATAACTAAAGTTTTATAATGCATAACAGGTAAAAAAAACTTATTCAAACCAGAAAGTTTTTGTGCACTTCAGGAAAAATTAAGGAGACATCCTGCCAACCTCTTGTCATATGAAAACAATTAAAATACAGACACAACAAAAAAACTCACGCGATTTTTAATTCCAAATTTTCACTATTTACTAAATATACATATATGCACATGTATATGGAAATCCTAAAATTGAAATGAATAAATAATGCCGATGTCATTCGAGGGTCATAGCCCTCCTAATAACACTTTTACCACAGTATCATATACTGATATTCCTTGCCACTTTAATTGCGCGTTTTTCATTTTTATAAAATAGTATTGTATTTAAATAAAATATAAAGTATTGTTTCATAAAAAAAATGTAAGTCAATTGTGCAATCAATATAGATTGTTTATAGGTGAACATTGTTCCGTTCCTGTGTTTGTATTAAAGTAAAAAAGCGTGTATAATAGGGCATTTTTTGAAAAATAAGAATTTTCCGTTAAATTTTCATATTAATTCTTAATGATAATTTATAAAAAAAAAATACTAGCAATGAAAAGGCTGATATATTGACAATATTTGGGTGTAATAGTTTTTAAATTAGGCACACGCAAAACTTTCGTTGACGAGTTCGAGTTTTACCTAAATCATTTACTGTGGTTTCAATAATCGATCTTTTATCACGGAACGAAACGCTTAAGCGTAAAATAAAAATTTTGAACTGAATGTAGCATACAAACTGTTCGTATTAGTATTGCCCATTGAAGAAAATGGCCTTCGGAAAGCCCATACATATACAGTTACCCGATCAACACTGCGTTTTTAAAACACTGCTATTGCTCCAAAACTAGACATGTTGGTAATTTTGTGTACTTTACTAGTCATGTAAAGTTTAAATTAGTTTAATGGTCGAACTTTGACTCGAAAATTGACCGGAACCCGAGTTTGGTGTAATATATACATAGTATGTATATACATTTTGATTTTTATTTCAACAACAAGTCATGACACTATAACAAACGAGTGCCCCCTGCTGCAGAGCTCTGCACCCGCAACCGCCCCCAGTGGCGCGGCCACCAGTCAACATCAGGCCACAACCAATTTTGCGGAACGCACAGCAGGACCAACGCAGACAACATCACGCATCCCTCACTCCCCGAGTTACGACAATACTCCCGCGAAGCTTCAAGCTATTGCAACTGAACTGCAACGGACTCACGAGCAAGATTGACGAAATAGTCGACTTCATGAGCCGGTTTGGAATTAAGATAGCTGCGGTCCAGGAGACAAAACTGCACGCTAGCTCCTCCCTGATTACCAGGGGCGGCTACAATGTGCATAGAAAGGACCGCGAGCGAGACAACGGAGGTGGCCTACCGTTCATAGTCCACCATTCAGTGCAGTATCGTCTCATCGATGAAGGCATCGACCGCAGGGACAGCACCTTAGAATGTCAAGGTATACCTGTCCGGTCAGGCGATGCCTAGCACGAAATATATAATATTTACATACCCCTTGTCCCCTGCTGCCCGGCAGGATATCTCCCTGATATTGGTGCGCTCATCAGGGGAGAAAACCGATTGGTAGTAGGTGACTTTAACGCGCATCACGATCTTTGGCATTCAAGCCTGCCAAATGATCGTAGGGGACAGCTATTGGCAGAGCAGATAGACGATTCGACGTTCAGCACTGTAAACGACGACGCCCCCACTAGGGTAGTGGGCAATTGCAGCAGCTCGCCTGACATAACAATTGCTAGCGCAGGCGACCTATGCTCTCGCTTGCATCAGACCACTTGCCTATTATCATCTCGATCAAGAAACCTGCCGACTTTGTTTCCGCGGATCACCGGTCATACATCAACTTTAACAAAGCTTATTGGACCAGATTCGCGGAATTTACTGAGGACATCTTCGCAGGCCTACCCACTCCCACCGACGTGCGCGCAAGCGAACGCGCGTTCCGCAAGGTGATCACAGCCGCCGCGGCTCGCTTCATACCCGTTGGACGGATCCGGGAATTACGTCCCAATTTCCCAGCTGAAGCAGCTGTTCTGGCTAAGGAGCGTGATCGCCTATGCCAGGCCGATCCCGGGGATCCTCGAATAAAGGAGGATCCGGTAACTGGTAACCCAACACAAGCGGACCAAATAGGTAGAGCATCTGAAGTCTTGTAACTTCACCTCTGGCGTGAGCAAGCTGTGGTCCCTGTCGAACCCGACGACGCACAACGACAAGGTGGATATCACCTTCAACGGTCGTACTTCGTCGGATCCGAAGAGATGCGCTAGCTACTTTAGCCGGCAATTTATACTGCATCCTCCGGTCGACAGATCCAAACGTTGTGTCACCAGACGGTTGCACAAACTGACATACAAGAGTGCACCGCTTACTTTCACCAGCGACGAGGTTCAGGGGGCCATCAAACATATGAAACCATCTAAAGCCATTGGTCCTGACGGACTAAACATGCTGATGTTGAAAAAGCTGGGTCCACTGGGAGTAGAATTCCTCACCAAGGTCTTCAATTTGTCTATGGCCACTCTCATCATTCCTGATAAGTGGAAATTAGGGAGAGTGGTCCCACTACTGAAGCCTGGGAAACCCGCCAACCAAGGGGAGTCTTATCGTCCGATAACTCTCCTTTCCCCAGTAGTGAAGGCGCTTGAAACCCTTCTACTCCCACTCCTCACAGAACACCTGACTCCAGCCTCACACCAGCATGGTTTCCGAAGAAAGCACAGCACCACCACGGCACTCACCGTCATAAACACCCAGGTAAACTGTGGACTAAACCAAAACCGCCCCTGCGAGAGGACTGTCCTAGTAGCGTTGGATCTACAAAAGGCTTTCGATACAGCTACTAGATGACATTTTACAGTCGACACTCCCGTCAGGGCTGAAGAGGTGGCCCGCGAACTACCTGAGTGGTCGTCAGTCGTCGGTAATATTTCGAGACCAAATTTCAAAACAGAGAAAAATAAAGCAAGGAGTACCGCAGGGTGGTGTCCTTTCACCCTTGCTTTTTAATTTCTACATTTCGAAACTCCCCCAGCCACCAGAGGGAGTCTCACTGGTCTCATACGCCGACGACTGCACGATAATGGCGTCGGGCAATGACATTGATGGCCTATGCACCAAAGTAAACGAGTACCTCGCCCGCCTTTCTCGCTTCTTCACTGCGAGAAACGTAAAACTTTCTCCCACTAAATCCACGGCGACCATTTTTACCACCTGAACAAAGGAGGTCAAGCTGCCACTTCAGGTACACGTCGATGATACCCCAATACCGACGGTAAATAACCCCAGAATATTGGGAGTTACCTTTGACAGCTTGCTCTCCTTCTCCGCGCACACAACCGCTATTGCAACGAGAGTACAGAATCCCATCAAGGTCCTCAAGTCGCTCGCCGGCAGCACTTGGGGCAAAGACAAAGAAATGTTGCTGTCGACTTTCAACGCAATAGGCCGACCGGTTCTTAACTATGCTGCGCCTGTCAGGTCGCCTGGAACCAGTGATACTCAGTGGACGAAGCTCCAGACCTGCCAAAATACTGCTATTAGGACCGCGACAGGATGTCTCCTGATGTCCCCAATTCAACACCTGCATGACGAGGCTCACATGCTGCCTGTAAAGGAGCATAACAAAATGCTCGGCAAACAGTTTCTGCTAGGGTGTCACCGTAGGCCTCACCCATGCAGACACCTGCTTGAGCCTGAGCCACCTCCCAGGCACATCAGGAGACACTTCCTCAACTACGTGGACGAGATCCAGGACAAAACAGACAGACCACTCTAGGATCAGACAGTATACCGACAGGCCATAAACGACATTCATCGGGAGACCCTTACCACCTTCTTAAGCTCCCGACCGCCGAATGCCGTTATCGGAGTCCAACCCCCACCTATTGCAGACGAAGAGCTCCAGCTTCCCTGAGAGTCCCGCGTAACCTTGGCACAATTACGTTCTGGATACTGTAGCAGGTTAAACTCCTACTTATCCAGAATCGACCCCGACATACTAAACATATGTCCGGCATGCGAAGGCACCCCGCACGACACTAACCACTTTTCACATGCCTCATCAAACCCACTCATTTAACACCTCTCTCCCTCTGGACCCAACCCGTCGAAACAGCTAGTTTCCTGGGCCTACCGTTAGATGAGCTAGACGAAGACGACCGGTGATTACACTACACTGACAGGGCGAAGATACTGCTACAACAACAACAACAGTGACATATTAACTTCTTGATGTAAATTTTTTACAGGGTTGGTTGTATGACTATAGTAAGCCGACAAAGCTACGTAACAGCCTTATAGACCGTAGCCCAAACGGAGTGTTTTTCCATCGCCATAATCTTGAAAGATCTCAATTGTCTTTTCTACCTGTTTACTATCCCAACTATATGTTGAGGCGCCAGCGCGTGCAGTTCCTGCCTTCAAAAAAATATCCAAATCGAGGAATCTTACCGATGAACCTTAACGATAAAAGGTACGTTCTTTAGACTTAACATTTTCAATTAAACTAGGGCATTATTTTAGGTCAAAAAGATAATTTAATTATTCGTTTTCTATTATTTTTGAGATGTTTTTTATACTTAATCCTTTTCTTAATAAAATAAATAATTGGCGCGTACACTTCTGTTAGGTGTTTGGCCGAGCTCCTCCTCCTATTTGTGGTGTGCGTCTTGATGTTGTTCCACAAATGGAGGGGCCTACAGTTTTAAGCCGACTCCGAACGGCAGATATTTTTATGAGGAGCTTTTTCATGGCAGAAATACACTCGGAGGTTTTGCCATTGCCTGCCGAGGGGCGACCGCTATTAGAAAAATGTTTTTATTAATTTTGCTTTCACCGAGATTCGAACCAACGACCTCTCTGTGAATTCCGAATGGTAATCACGCACCAACCCATTCGGCTACGGCGGCCGCCTTTTCTTAATCCCTTAAATTGCTGTATTTCGAAGTTTCTGATAGCTTCCATAAAAAAGGAACAGGACACAAATACAACTACATACATATATATATAAATATATATATATATATTATTGGCGCGTACACCCTTTTTTGGGTGTTTGGCCGAGCTCCTCGTCCTATTTGTGGTGTGCGTCTTGATGTTGTTTCACAAATGGAGGGACCTACAGTTTCAAGCTGACTCCGAACGGCAAATATTTTTATGAGGAGCTTTTTCATGGCAGAAATACACTCGGAGGTTTGCCATTGCCTGCCGAAGGGCGAGCGCTATTAGAAAAAACTTTTTCTTAGTTTTGGTGTTTCACCGAGATTCGAACCTACGTTCTCTCTGTGAATTCCGAATGGTAGTCACGCACCAACGAATTCGGCTACGGCGGCCGCCTACATACAAAGAATAAACATGTATATATATTATATATACATATATATTTATGCACATACGATTACAAAGAATTTTTTAATCTCCTTGGTTTAAGATATAATTTAAGAATTATTGTATTTTGACAAGAATTGTTGTTTTTTATTAAAAATATAGGATATATGTAAATGCATATACAGTTGGTGCTTATATACTTTGTTAGTGTCCTCCATAAATGGAGGGACGTACAGTTTAACGCCGCCTCCGAACGGCAAATGTTTTTTATGAGGAGCTTTTCCATGGCGGCGGCAAAAAAGCCCTATAACTCAAAGTTTTACACTTGTACATAATTTAAAAAAATTCAAAAAATTTTCATTAAAATTTCGAACTTTTTAATCAGAATACCAGAATGGTATGGGCTTTTCAGTTTGATATATGTATATAGTAGTATTGGGTAGGGAACTATTTTGTATGTACGTATATTTTACAGATTGATGTATATAGTTGGTAACACATTTTTTAATTTAATTTAATTGCTTTATTTAATGAGTCAATGATTGAATTGCCTATTTACACCCGGAATCATTTCAGATACTTCACGCTGAGCTATCTCCCGGGATCGACTAATGTGCTGAATAAAATTAAATGGTCTAATTATGCGTTTCCATATAAGAATTTTAGTCCCGTATTGAAAACAACACCAAAGGCAAATTATTATATGTGGTCTAAAGAAAAACTGAGGCCCGATTTGCATAATCGGGAATTATATTTTACTAAACCAATTTCACCAACTAAATCTTTAGTTCCGAATTATTGTGTTGGAGCGTACAAATTTCAGGATACCTACGCTAATATATTGCCCATTTGCATTGATAAATTGCCTGCTCTTCCAACACCAGCCGAAAGGGGAGTTTTGAACAATAACAAATATATTTCTACTACGCTCCGATTTGAGCCTAGCACCAGGAGCGCATACATTCAACATTTGTTATCCACCACCCCCCTTCTAAATTCAGTAAACACATCTAATATATATTTCACTATAAGAGATGCTATTACTCCCAGAACTCCCACCATTTCTGAATTTAAATTAAAGAAAAATTTTACAACGAGAAATTATGAAACGTATCCCCCTACGGATTACAATATACCAAGAGCTAATACTATAGCTTCAGAATTGTGGACAATGGCATCAAATCCCATTAATTTGAATCAAAAAACTTTATTTTCTCAACCACAAAAAGATCCAGTTATATATTCTTCCAACGACGACGGAACGCAGAAGAACACTGATGATTTCAATTCATTTTCCTTTGCAAATATGAACACAACTCAATCGCATTGGAGCTTCGACCAGTTTCAGCATAATACTTGCACAAGCACTTTATTGAATACAGAAAACAAATGTCCTTCCCAAAGTAAGGATAATACGAAAAATTTTATTTCCACAGCACCGTTGCAAGTCTCTACATGGTCGACAACCTTAAGGTCTCTACCTGTTGGAACAACTACAGTTTTTGGAACCATCTCGACGCCTTTAACTAAATTACCTTACTCTGACAATGTTTCAACAACCGTTTCATGGAATGTTACACAAGAATCAATTTATTTAAGTGAAAAAAGTTCAAGTACTGCCAGTACAACTACCAACCGACCAACGTACAGGAGAAGTAAAATTATTCAAATCCGTAAAAGAATAGTTTTTAAAGAAAAAATTAAGAAAAAGGAAAGAAATGCCAAAACGTTATCGTCAACGTTATCGACACCCATACGATCTACTGAATCGAAATCGAAGGAAAAGAGAAAATATGTTTCTTCTACATTTCCTCCACCCGCTCAAACAATGCCGTCGCCACGGACTACTGAATTGGAACCATTATTACGAGTTAACAGTGTTGTCAAAAAATCCAAAAATAAGTTTCAAGTGAAAAATCGCAACCGATGGACTCCTTCATATGAAAGGACACACAGTAAAGTAAACAATAGTAACATTACCACAAGTACCGCAATAACAACGGCACTTAAGTTGACGACCAAACCTGACCCTCAAAGGACTCATAGCGCAAACAAATTGAGATCAAAAGTAAGCAGACATAACAGAAGATCGAATTTTATGCAAATTAGTACGACGAAGAGCATGCCAGAATTTCAAGTTCAATCAACTACACCAATGGCTAGTAGCACTCCGGAATCTGCAATAATGAGAATATTAAATATAAATTCCGCAAAGTTGCCCATTGCTAAAAGTAACTCAACGAATTCGTTGATACCTATTCCAAAACCTAGTAATGGATTTGTTGCTGAGCTACCTATAGTCACATACTTCAAAGAAGTAACGGAATCTCGCCAAATGTAAACATGTAAAATTTTCAAATTTGTATGTGTATAATTGTATTAGATTGCTTCATTAATGAATGAAGTCAGTAAACTTGAAAAAGGCTTACACTTTCATATGGGAAGAAGTATTAAATTTACGACTTTATTTTTTTTATTAAATATGACCAATTTAGCACACACGAGCTTCAGTTTCACAGAGCTTTAAACGATTTTTTAATTTCATATTACTATAACTACTATGACATATATCTTACAATGTGAAAATCATATACGAGCTTTTAATATTAACGTTCCCTCTAGCCGGTAGATATCACTAAGGGGGTATACAATACAAACAATTTACATAATAACGACTCATTTGTGACAAAATTTACAGCGCATGAGGATTAATTAATATTTTTTATTTTGTCAGTATTCGTTTAAGTACATATATATATATATATAAAAGGCGTGTATACCCTTTTTAGGTGTTTCGCCGAGCTCCTCCTCTTATTTGTGGTGTGCGTCTTGATGTTGTTCCATAAATGGATATTTTTATGAGGAGCTTTTCATGGCAGAAATACACTCGGAGATTTGCCATTGCCTGCTAAGGGGCGACCGCTATTAGAAAAATGTTAAGCTATTTATGTTAAGCTATTTTAATTTACTTATATAATTATAATTAGGTATATTGGATATACATTATGCGTCCACAAAATCGTGTATTACTTCACCGATTTACGGCATGCCACACCTAATGGAAATTAGAAGCCGTTTCAGTAAAATGCTCTATCATTCTACAAAATTATAAAGAAAAAGTGAAAGACTACGCCAACTTGTGATCGGATGGATCCGAATTGTGGACAGGAATATATAAGTTTGGAAGTATTATTTTAGTTTGGTCTACCGTAGTTTCGATTGTTCGTGAACTTTAACGGAAGAGTTCTTAACACTAATGAAACATTTGACAAATCCACTCGAAATTTGTGAAATATACTCGACGAGCACTTAAAGAAATTGGAAAATAATGTATATGTTTGTATGTATATATAAAATATATTTTTCGAAGCTATTAATGGGACTTACCTATTTATTGTTATATACTATATTTCATTGGTGTTTGTTCGTTAGGAAGTATAAAGTAAAAAAAAACTTGTTTGTTTGAAAAATACGTTAATAGCATGATAGCAGGCAAGAAGTGGGTGAGTATCATATGTTATATCTGCATACATATGTGAACCCCGAAACGATAAGAATTTATCACAAAACTCGGATAAGTCATAAGCACGTACCACATATGCAAATACAAGGTTGACTACAAATATTTTATTTCTAATTGCGCATTTTAGGAAATCGGAATGGCTTTTTGCGATTAATTATCTAATTATCAGCCTTTAAAATCTTAATCCCGTAAACAGAGGTTTCATAGGAAGAAAGTTCAACCTTTTTTATATTATATTTTTATAAAATAGCGAGAAGTACGAAGTTGGGGTATGCATTGTTCTTCATCTTCATTGATGCTAAGCGGTGCCAATTGAACACACCAAGTGAAGCCAAGTCCTCATCCAACTTATCTTTCCAACGCAAAGGAGGACTTCTACTACCACCAGGTGATGCCGCCTCGAGCACTTTCAGAGCTGAAGCGTTTATATCCCTTCGGACAACTTCGCGTCGCTAGTGAAGCCTCTGGATCTTTATTTGTTGCACCATATCTATGTCGCCGTAAAGCTCATACAGCTCATTTTTCCATCGCCTACGATACTCGCCATCGCCACAAAGATCCAAAAATCTTCTTAAGAATCTTCCTTCCAAACACTCCAAGGGACGGCATCATCGGATATTTTCATTTTCTAAGCTTCTGTTGGATTCCAAGGCTGGCATTATTATCGGTGGTAATGCTAGTCCCGAAATAATAAAGTATTTTACTCCGCAGAACTTACAGAGCGGTTACTAAGGCCGACTATGTCAATAGTGCCTGAGAAATTAAGTTCTGCAGCTCGCACAATCTATTCCAGCATCCGGTTAAAAAGGTCACTTGATAAAAAGTTACCCTGTCTGAAACCTCGTTTGGTATCAAATGGCTCGGAGAGGTCCTTCCCAATTCAGACGTTCACACGGAGCTGCTGGTATTGCCCAGCGTCATTTTACACACCCTTTTTGAGTGTTTGGCCGAGCTCCTCCTCATATTTCTGGTGTTCGCCTTGATGTTGTTTCACAAAAGATGGGAACTGCAGTTTTTAGCCGATTGCGAACGGCAAATGGAGCTTTTTCATGGAAGAAATACACTCGGAGGTTTGGTATGTCATTGTCGCATGCCTGCGCACTTCTGAATGGTAGTTACGCACCAACCCCTCGGCTACGGCGCCCGCCGTCAATCTATACCATATATGTATGTACATATAAATATTGGGTCTGTTGCGGCATTACATCGAGTAAACTCTGCCAAAGTGTGCAAACGCCGTACAAAATCAGAGAATTTCATCGTTAAAAAATATATAAAAAATCATACTATTAAAAACCAATCCACCTACAATACATAAAAACTGACACTAAATTTAATTTTTTCCTTGCTGTAATTTATTCATACCATATTACATAGTCAAACCCATCAAAACACATGCATGTTGTTTATGTTTTTGTGCATATGCAGCTGTAACCTCATTTGAACCGTTTGCATGCATTTCACTGTCTAATACCAACACTAACTCCCAATTATAGTAAAATCTAAATTAACAATTCTGAGCAACAGAGAAGTATTACGCTCAAGCTTTTTTTTGCATAAACCTAAAATATAGTAAAAATCATATTTACTTTACGGCAAAATGCGTATAGATTCTTTTTTCAAAAAAATTTGTCATTATTTTACTATTACCAGGTAATGTAATTTTATATGAAGCAATGTTTCTTGAATTCGCTTGAAACGCGTAATTTGTAGTACTGAAAATCGACGCCATATAGCATATGTATGTACATTCAACTATTATTGTATTGCAGATTATTTTGGACTGTAGTTATCAGTATATCCTGTTGGAATATGTCATCAATTTTTATTTTAATGTTTAAAAGATACCTTTCCGATTCAATCAGTATAAGTGTCGAAACTTCATTTCTGCGTTGGAGTAATACATTCCCTTCCGTAACACTCTGTTTGTCAAAAAATCGATCGAACACTGAAGTTATGGACTATGTGAATCAGCATAATATTAATTATATAAAAAATATTCATAACTATTTATTTGTCACTCCAACTAATATAAATATCAAAGAAAATTACTGTAAAGGCCTAAATTCAACATGTGGAGTCAATATTCATATTGCAAGAAAACAAGTGAGTATCACATTCACATATTTGACAAGTGCAGAATAATATCACGACAAAAGAAATTTTAAAATTAGATCTTTTTGTTCATTTGTTAAATTAATTTTATTGATTTCAGTTGCTTACACAAGTTTGTGAGTCTATAATAACAGGCGTAACGTTTTTAGATGATGAGCACAAATGTGAAAAAATATTTAAATTCCATGACCTTGAAATGGGTTATTGTTTTCTTGCTAATAATATAATTGATTAGTAAGTATTAATAATAAAATCTTGAAACAGCGTACGTATGCAGATACTCCATCAATCAAGAAAATAATAATCGAATGTGTCATACGTATGTATATATCATACACTGTATGTATGTACACTGGTATCAATTCCCACATATTCATTAGTAACTAAATTATAAACAGTGACCTTTTTAATAATTTTTAATACCTTCTTAAGTTAAAGTGGTCAAAGGCGGTTCACCGGGGAAATGAGATAGGCTTAAATATTATTAGAGTTAAACGGAATTATATATACATATATCGGAATCACCACCAGTGTACATAATAAAGCAATTAAGCAGCTGCCTAGAGCGGCAAATGGAAATTGGTATGATGCAACTGAGCTCGGAAAAATTAAAATTCTACAAAAATAAATACAAAAAAACATAAATTGGTGAAATCGACTTTAAGCTGCACCTTTATAACATGCAACATCAATATAAAACACACGAAAATGCAATAAAGTTGAATATATACATATATGGCTTTTCTGTGCATAAATGGCAGTTGAATTGCACTCATACGTACATATATTATAAATTTCTACATATGTAAAATATAGAGGTACAGCTTACAGTTGAGTATCTAGGTATGTGTGGTAATTTGTGTTAATATTAAAAAAATATAAAATTTTGAAATCTTTAATACTAGTCACAATTTAGATGAATTGCCACTAAGATTCGGTTCTTTTGGTGCGAGAAAATCTTTGAAAATGTTTCTAAAACCAGCATCTTTTTGGAGATACGAGGTACGTGGAAACAAAAAAATATCTGAAGATGTTTGATTCGGAAAATAATCGCTTAAAGCAAACGACAACAATTTCAAAATTTTTCAGAAAGAGTGAAAAAGTATTTTTTTATTGCGTTCACATATTAGGAATTGGAGTACATTAAGTTATAAGCGAACATTTGTAGAGATTTTTTCCGAGCAAAAGCTATTTAGCAGCTTCTCTCTTTTCGAAATATATTCGAAAGAAGAATCTCAACAAAAATTAAATTGTTAAATACCACCGTTATTTTACATATGTTAAAAAAATATATGTACTTAAAAAACTTTTTAGATGTATGTCCATAGCAATGAGGACATACCATACTTCGGGTTACTCTCACACACTTTAGGACAGGATCATATCAAATATACTTACAATATGGAAGAAATGCAAAATAGTGTGGAAGTTATAGATGAAAGCTTTAAAACAAGGAAGTGCAAGTCTCCACATGATGTAATTTACGGATCGTTTTATCACTACAGGTTGGAAATGGTGTTATTTGTATATTTATAGCTTCATTGTAATAAATTTGTGTACATAATATACATATTACATAATAGTATTCTTCATACGTACATATTTATCTTCCAGTTTTTCAACCTGCATGACCGATCTTAGGATTGTTTTGGAGGTGAAGTATTGTAATTGTACTTTATTCACGTCCCCAAAAAAATGTAAGTTTACAACATACATATCTAAAAACTTTTTGAAATATGCCTAGTATGAAATATCAGTATTAAGCTTCCAAGACAGATTTTAAAACGAAATCAAAATGGATTAAATCGGACTGTATCTGATCTCTTCTGAAACCTATGTTGGGTATTTATTTATGGAAGGGTTAAATTCCGACTAATCTTGAACCCTTCCATACTTACTTTATATGATTTTCAACTATTTCCTTTACAAAAAAAATATGCGATGTACAACGAAGGTACTGAATTCATTAAGATTTTGTTTTCTATTTTACAGACTTCAATTATTTTTGCGATATTCATGGAATGGTATGTGTTTCTAAAGGTGAATAAAAGTTGAAATATTAGCCGAAAAGTATTTCAAGGCTGAGCGAAGAAAATTAATCAAATTTCATATTAGTTTAATATAAAACAAAAGAATACAGTCAGAAATTGCACTAATAGAAATTTCAAAATTAGAAGCATATTTTAATATTGATAATGAATTAAAGAAACGTTTTAAAGAATAAAAATGAAGGCAGGAATAAAGATAAGGTGAGGAGAAAAATAAAGATAAAGATAAATTACAGTAGATAATAGTAGAGCCAGAGAACGTAAATTCATGTAGAGCCAAAGATAGCGAAATAGATAAAAATAAATATATGTAAGTACACAAAGATAAAGATAAAACTAAAATCGAACAAAAACAATTTATTACAATGAGAATTGTTATTTGTTGAATTCTGGACCATGGGTGGGACCATTAATTTTAATATACTTTTAAGCTTACGCATAAGTTTTAAATTAGTGGGTTTGATATTCATTCACATTGAATTGCTTACATAAATGTTACTGGATTGTATATATGTATATATAATTGGCGCTTAAACCCTTTTTGGGTGTTAGACCGAGCTCCTTCTCCTACTTGAGGCTTGTCTCTTGATGTTGTTCCACAAATGTAGGGACCTACAGTTTTAAGCCGACTCCGAATGGCAGATATTTTTTATGACGAGCTTTTTCAAGGCCGAAATACACTCGGAGGTTTGCCATTGTCTGCCGAGGGGCGGCCGATATTAGAATGTAGTATAATCATCTGTCAAGAAAAACTTATTTGTACTACGATTACGGTTTTAACTCTGTTGAATATAGTTTATGAATGAATTAAACCCTAATAGATGAATTTGAGATCAACAATTATATAGACTATTATTCCCAAAAGGCAGCCTACATGCACAGATTAAAAAAAAAAAAAAATTAATTAGTATTAAATTATATTAGTTTAAATTAATATTTTTTCACGTGTGTACATTTGTGGCCACAAATATTTACCGACTAAGATATATGTACATATTTATTTTTTTCGGTTAAATTTTAGGTTCAGTTACAATTTTGTTACTTTCTCAGATATTATATAATGATTTTTCTTGAAAATATGACTTCCGATATAAGCGGTTATTGTTTGTGGCCACAGATATATGTGACCACAGATATGTGGAATCTAATGAAATCTTTAATGGAATATAAATAATAGCGGATATTACTTCGAAGGCTAAACAAATCGCCAGAGAGAAATATATATGTTATCCATCATGCTCGGAGCTAAAACTTCAATTTGTTGGGTAAGGAATGAAGAATTTATATTTGAATTGTTATACTTAAACATTTCATCAACTTGAAATTATATATTAACAGCATTACAAAATTTGTTACTCCCAAAAAAAGCAAGTCAATTGACCGAAATGAGAAGGACATAGAACCGAATAGATTTGCCAATGTTCGTCTGTCTCTTTGAGGTTATCGAGTTAAAATATTGTACACATTCAAAGTGAAGTATTGAAAACTATATACTATGTATATATTGCTAGCATGAAAATTGTCCTTTCATTCGGTGAACGTATTTAGAGCAATGTACAAAATAAGTGAAACCCTTAGTAATACTGAGGATAGATAAGGATTCTTTCGACCGTGTTCGCCTTTAGAACTTTCATAGACTTGCTCAAATCTCGGATTGAGCTATATCTTTGTCCAGATTCATTTTTGAATTTGGGGACGTTCAAGTATTACGTAAGCACTATGGGGGGGTGGGGGGGTCTTTGTTTTGCTTATTTTGTATGACATGGGGGGTAGGGGAGTCTAGATGATGATTACGTCATCAGTAGTTATTTACTTTTTTACACGAATGGCAATCCTCACATTATCTATGCTTGAAAACGAACTGCTTTTTCGGGGATTCCCGCAAATATACACGCATACGCGATTCGGGGAATTGCCGCACGCTGTTCACTATTGTCTAATCATTACTAGTGGCTAAATTTCTTCTGTTAGTATATTGTTTTGTTCGGATACAACGCATCTCAACATTTGTGTTACCGTTGATTCCATTAGCCAAAGTTTAACGTTTAAATAAGATGTCGTTTCAAATAGACAAATCCAAGTTATACCAAAAATTGTTTGAAAGTTTTAAAAAATCTCATACAAGTACGAAAGTACAAAATGTACAAAAGTTAGTTAACGAAGTGTGGCGAAATTATAAATTACGAGCAAAGTCCGACAAGGAACTAGATATCATTGTATCTAAGAGAATTGAAGAAGAATTGCAAGCGGCGACTAAGAATAAATCCAATCTACTACATTTTTTTTCCAAGGTGAGTAACGAGATCATTTTAGGTACCTATGAGTACTAGAAATATTAGAAATTTATGCGAATTTTGCAATTTCCCTCTGGGGAAGTTGATACACGTAAATGACGGGCTAGGGCTTTAAATAATCTTTAAATTCAGTTTTTATTGCATACTTTGTATTTATGTAGCTTAATAAGAGAATCTTTATCAGAACCAATAGAAAGTTTGTATTTTTAGGCAACGACTACCTGTAAACCTGCAGAAAAAACACAAATTATACAGCCAACTTCAAATATTAAAAAAACAGGAAGAAGAGAAAATAAAACCCGGTAATGAATCACAACAACAATGTGAAAATAATGATAATGCAGATAAACAGAGATCAAAACCTTCTCAGGAAGCTATGAAAAATAAGATTGCTCTACTCGAAAAAAATCTGAACGCTTTGTATTCTACTAGATAGTATCTCCAAGCCGTGCTGAAGTTGATAAACAGATCATTAAGTTGCGTGAGGAAATAAAAACAGCAAAACAGGCTTTAACCAGGAAGATTCAAAACGCAGTTGCCCAGAAGAAGCACAGGGATGGTATGAAAAGAAAGTTAGAAGATATTTGTCATGAAAATCCAGAAATAAAAAAAAGACTATCTCTGAGGGATTCAGTGGGACGTCCTAATCTTGAAAGCAATCAACCATCATTATTGAAAACAATTGCGGAGATAGCTTTATTTGGGAGTGCAGCAGATAATAGAAGACGAACGGAATCTATTCGCAGCGTAAAAACTCTTGATGAACTCACACAAGAATTACGTAAAATAGGATTTGACATTAGTCGCAGTGGGACATATCTTCGTTTGATTCCCAGAAAGTCTAATTCTGCAGAGGGACGAAGACATGTATTGACAGTCCCTGTTAAGCTCATTCGGGCTCAAACTGATCACCACAGGAGCCACTTAGATATGAAGTTCGCTGAAACATCAATCCATTATTTAGAGAACATAGCATCCATACATGGACCAGATCAAGTATTTTTCATATCTCAAGATGATAAAGCTCGAGCCCCTATTGGCGTAACTGCGGCAAATAAGCAAGCACTTCTTCTAATGCACATGGAATATAGAATCAAATTACCTGACCACGATTGGGTAATCGCTGAGCGTAATAAATTAATACCATCTGTTTACGCTGGTATCAAAATCACTTCCAGTATGCTAGGGCAACCGCAAGCGGTTGGATATTCTGGACCAACATACATCGCTATTCGAAGTGGAAAGCATAGTTCATCTACTGCTAATACTCATGCTCAGGATTTCGAGACCCTTCTCGAATTTGAAGAGTTTCGACCATTAGCTAAAACTGACCATGGACTAGTAAAACCAGTGGTAATCATGACGGTTGATGGAGGGCCAGATGAAAATCCGCGTTATGAAAAGGTCATAGGGTTTGCTATACAACACTTTAAGCGACATGATCTCGATGCATTGTTTTTAGCTACCAATGCTCCTGGAAGAAGTGCGTACAGCAGAGTAGCGCGCAGAATGGCTCCTCTTAGTCGGGAACTGGCTGGTTTAATATTGCCTTATGACCATTTTGGGTCTCATTTGGATGAACGTGGCGTTACAATTGATGAACATTTAGAAAATCTAATTTCGAATTTGCAGGAAATGTATTAGCTGAAGTATGGAGTTCAATGGAAATTGATGGCTATAATGTTACTGCAAAATATGTTGGGGCAGGTCAACAAGATGTTCCTGATTTTCCAGACATTAAATGGTATTCAGAACATGTGCGTGAAAGCCAATACTTGCTTCAAATTGTAAAATGTAGAAATACAGAATGCTGTCGTCCAAGAAGTGGCCTATTCAGATTACTAGATAACAGGTTTCTTCCACCACCTGTAAAAGTAAAACAAACAGTTGATGACTTGGTTTTGGATGAAGGAGGGTAATTTCTTGATCTTCCACTCAATTTAGCTCTACGCTTAAGTGCTTCACTCAAAGATTTCCTGCAAATGCCCTACGATTATTTTTGTCCGACGGTAAAATTGAGGCTATCAAGTCGAACATGCAAAACGTGTGGTCTTTATCATGCTTCCATCAAGTCACTAAAACGTCACATCGAGAAGATCCATAAAAAAGCAAACACGCACACTGATAGGAAAGTTAACCCTGTAAGAGTCGCTGCTCGTCGTGCTAATGAACTGATGTGCATTATTCAAAATTTAGAGCACCATGATGTTGAATGGCTCGATGAGAATGACGTAGACATTCCAAAATCAGATGAAAGTGAGCAGATTCTCAACACTGAGCAGCAATCCAAGCAATCCAATGTCATCGAAAACTTAGAATCATGGATTCGGGTTTCATGGACTGAAGACTGTTAATTTGAATTTAATATATGTACCAAAAATTTAAAATAAGTTTGTTATGTTCGTAAGATTATAATACCTATTTTTGTCCCTTACTCTATGTTGAATACTGCATCAGTAAAATCTAATCTGTATTCTAAATCTATTTTCTTATTTTTAAAATTATAATTATAATATAAAAAAATACATTTTTTAATTGAAAAATGTTTACGTAAGCATGGGGGGAGGGGGTAAAAGCTTTGCTTACTTTTGCTGACAAGGGGGATGGGGGGGGGTAAATAATTGTAATAAATCTGCTTACGTAATACTTGAACGGCCCCTTTGGGAGCTAAACAACATATGGTATAACTAAAACATGAACCAATTTTTCAGAAATATATGAAGGAAACTATATGACTTTTCAACTTGAATACACAAAGGCAGAATTCTAAGCCGCACGCTCTACTCGTTACCGGTTTCAGCACTTATACAACTAAAAGAATTGTTATCTTGGTTCAGAAAATGAGTTTCATATGAAATGAAAATATTAAGCTGGAATACCAACTCATACGTTTTGCGCGGTAGCACCTTTAGCGTTTTATTCAGTTCACAAATAAATCAAAATATATCCTTGAATCTATTCTTTTCCCATTATATTTTACTGTACTGAGTTCAAACTTTGAAAACACCCTTTTTCTATTCTAGATCCGCAGAAATAAAAAAATCATCTCAAGCAGGCTTTGCATTAATAGAGATTGAACTACAAAATACTCCTTCCCTTCGATATATAAGAAGCGTAACCCAGACACATCTGGATTTAGTTGGTAAGTAACTAATCATGCACATGCTACGTTTGGGCAATAAAAAGATTTGCTGAAGTTGTGAGTGTAACCTTCTTCTTATACATAAAAAATTTGTTAAAAAGTAATATAAGGAGATAGGGACAAAATCACATTAAGTTTTCTGATCATTTTCAATACAATTCAACAAATCTCATTTTTTTTGGCTAACCGTATACGCTGTAACAGATTTTTATTAAATATTATATTAGAATACAATTTAGTTTATTGTTCAGTTTCAGCAGGAGGCGTTATAGGTTTATTTATAGGAGCTTCTATACTGAGTGCCATTGAATGTACATATTTTTTCTTTAAAAAAAGTTTCATTATGTAATTAAAATATATTGTATGAGTAAACAAATTGCTATTAGTCCAAATTATATACATACATATGTTGACCAATAAAACAAATCGCAACGTTTTTGGACTATTTCACTTAAGTGTGTAAAGCGAAGCATATACGAGGAATATTGTTCCAAACATGGTTGAAGGCTGCCGTAATCAGAGAACCAAGGCGAATCTATTAAAGGTGATGTTGGTAAATCAGCTTATTTGTTGTTTTCTTTCGCCGTGTCCATGTAGCTGTCAACACATAATAAAACAAGACGAATTAATTTTTTGTTTTCTACTTCGTCAAAACCTTTAATTAATGCGCCTTGCAGAGACGCAATTATGAAATTATTGATTTTTTTTTTTTTTGACAGTTGTATCTGTACGAAGTATCTGCAGTGATTTTTTGTTTCCTTTTTAATAAGAATAAGGACTTATAGTTTTTATTTTTGTATTGAAGAAAGTGTTTACCGACGCACAAAGAGCTTGGCCAAACAACCAACAAAGGATAATTATAATTATAAAAAAATTACTAATATATCGGGTATTTTTTTAAGATGATGATACAAAACAGAAATATTGTTGGAATAAATTTTTTATTATTATATATTTCGTGGCATTTATTTTTTGAATATCCGGCATATGTCCGCGCCGCTACAAGTTACATTGTTTCTTCAATTTTGGCCGTATGACGTCAAAGGGGGCTTGAATATTATAATAAATCGATTTTTAAGAATGCCGTATGTCAATTTGCTCCGTTTTGTTGGAACCAAATGTCGTGTATGCTTAGATAATTACCGCCATTCACCGTATACAGAATACAGAAGGCAGCGCCTGAAACATAATTATGCATGCATTTCCCATAGATAGTTAAAAATGTGAAAGAATTTGAAATATTTGTTTGAACTTCAGGTAGTTTTTATACATATGCATATCTTAGCTTGAACCTAATATGAACTATTGGCACTTGTTGGTTTTTAGCTTTGGTTTGTTAAACAATGAAAAATTGTAACTGATAACGCGGATGTGTGTAAAAAAGTGTGCATGCAAAATATCAATGGCAACATTGTGTCGATATAACCAAACACAAACCGATGCATTGTATAAATATGTAACCAAACGAAAGCAGCGGTTTTCTACGGGCCAAATTTTTGCTCAATTTTGTGTATCTCACGGGCAACAGGAAGGGACTACGGTGACGTCGGTGAGTGCTGGCAGCATTACTCCATGTACGGCACGTATATGGCGCCTACCAATGGTTCAAATTAATGATTCAGAGTCCAGCTTACTTCGTTTTACTTGGTTAGACGTTTTCCCTTTAAAAAATTGTACACCCTGTTTTGTTCCTCGAATTTAATCGGTTCAGTAGCACTTCAGCATTACATCTGGGCGTTGTTTTTTATATCAATATGTATATTAGCTGAGTCGAAAATAGTTTCCAAACAAAGTTGTGAAAAATGGCCGTCGCTGTTGACCTCGTTAAGGTATTTATTACCTATTGTGCCTTATTTATAATTTAATTTTTTATATTAGTGTTTAACTTGATTCAAACAATATATTTACGTAGGCTTGTTTATTTTGAATCGAACAGAAAATATATCGAAAGTAACTTATAAAGGTGAACTATATTTGGATAAAGGGGACAGTTAAGTTTTCATGACTCAGAAAATCGATATGCCAAACGTGTCTTGAATGAGTCGAAAATAATTATAAAAAATATACAGCATGAAATAATAATAGTAATTTTCCAAAAGTGGTATCCCTTCAATATTTAAGATCCGTTTTCTCAATGAAATCATTTGTGATCACCGGCGATTAACTTCTAATTAAAATTTTATCTTTAATATTTCGTGTTGCAAAAAATTACAACAAAACAAGAACAATTTGGATACTGTAAAATTATGTACATTACAAAACAGAATTCAACCATATAGGGGTTTCCCTCATACTTCAAAGTCTTCTAATTGTTTTTGGCGAAAACACGGAACAAAAAAGTTAACATGTAATTGCAAAGCGGTCGCTTTAGCTGGGTGGGTTATTTCGTAATTAACATTCTGTAGTGTCCGGGTTCAAAAACCGCTGTAGCCAAGAAACACCAAAATGATCGAAAAGGTTTTTTCATTTCCATGACAGTCGATTCTACGTAACCGGAACGACTCGGATTTATATGAGGTACTGTAAACTATACAGGGCTAGTTTACTGGGGCGGCAGCCCTTGGTCGGGAAAACCCCAAATAATTCCGGTAACGTAGACCCGGCTGCGATACTGTAGTAGGTTAAACTCCTACTTATCCAGAATAACCCTGACTTACTAAGCATATGTCCAGCATGTGAAGGTACTCCGCAGGACACTAATCACCTTTTCACATGCCTCATCTAATACCCCTCTCCCTGTGGACCCAACCTGTGGAAACCGCAATTTTCCTGGGCCTACCGTTAGATGGGCTAGAGTCTAGCCGCTAGACGAAGACGACCAGTGATCTACTAACACTGATAGGGTTAAGTATACTACTACAACAACAACCAGGATTTATATCCGGCCAAGGGCTGTCACTTCAACAACATAATGTTTTTACTATTACAACAACGACAATAAAAATATTTTTTCTCGGCATTCAAGGGCAGACCTCCGAGTGTATTTCTGCCACGAAGGAGCTCTTAAAAACCATGTACCGTTTGGAGGCGACATAAAACTGTAGACGCCCATCACAAATAGGAGGATGCCAATTATACTTACATATATATATATATATATGATATATATAATTGCAATAATTTATCAAATTTAATAACTCTTGGCCGAATATAAATCCAGTCGTTCTACTTTCATATTTGATAGCCCTATTTGGGCGACCGCCGTAGCCGAATGGATTGGTGCGTGACTACCATTCGGAATTCACAGAAAGAACGTAGGTTCGAATCTCGGTGAAACACCAAAATTAAGAAAAACATGTTTCTAATAGCGGTCGCCCCTCGGCAGGCACTGGCAAACCTCCGAGTGTATTTCTGCCACGAAAAAGCTCCTCATAAAAATATCTGCCGTTCGGAGTCGGCTTGAAACTGTAAGTCCCTCCATTTGTGAAACAAGATTAAGACGCACACCACAAATAGGAGGTACGCCAAAAGGGGTGTACACGCCAATTATATATATATATATATTTGGGTGACATTATTGTAAAGTACTGATAGAAAAATGCTTTTCTTAAATGAAGTTAAAAGTGAGCAAAGCATAAATTTATTAATTTTTATCTAAGTTTACACTTAGCTGGGTTTATTATTATTTCTTAAGATAAAATAAAATAAACTTTGTTATTGTACTTCATTAGAACGAACCACATTTACGAACTCTAAAATTATCTGGACATGTTGGATTTGATAGTTTACCGGACCAACTGGTTAACAAAAGCGTACAAAATGGATTCGTTTTCAACGTCATGTGTATAGGTAAAGATAAAAAGAAATCGAAAATTAAATTAATATCATATATAAATTACACATCTTTTTAGGTGAAACTGGGCTTGGCAAATCCACCCTTATGGATACTCTTTTCAATACTAGCTTTGAGTCTACACCAAGTCCGCATACATTACCGAACGTTAAATTGAAAGCCCACACGTATGAACTTCAAGAGAGCAATGTTCGACTTAAACTAACAATTTGCGATACAGTAGGCTACGGAGATCAAATTAATAAAGATGATTCGTTTAAGGCCGTAGTAGACTATATCGACGCACAATTTGAAGCCTATTTGCAGGAGGAACTAAAGATAAAACGTTCTTTGATTTCGTGCCATGACAGTCGTATTCATGTATGCTTATATTTCATATGTCCAACAGGACATGGCCTTAAGTCATTAGATCTAGTTTGTATGAAGAAACTAGATAGCAAAGTGAATATTATTCCTATTATTGCAAAGGCCGATACAATATCAAAGTCAGAATTAAACCGCTTTAAAAGTAAAATTATGCAAGAATTGTCTAATAACGGAGTTCATATATATCAATTTCCTACTGACGATGAAACCGTTGCTGAAACCAATACAACAATGAATACGCACGTTCCATTTGCTGTGGTGGGAAGTACTGATTTTATAAAAGTAGGTAATAAATTAATACGCGCTCGTCAATATCCATGGGGTACAGTTCAAGTTGAAAATGAAATGCATTGCGACTTTGTCAAGCTTCGGGAGATGCTGATTAGAACTAATATGGAAGATATGAGAGAGAAAACACATACCCGTCACTATGAGCTGTATAGGCAGAAACGTCTTGAACAAATGGGATTTAGCGATGTTGATAGTGACAACAAACCAGTAAGTTGAAATTTATAAGAAATCGTGTCTGAAGAATATTTTTTGTACAATATATATTTTATATTTTAAGATATCATTCCAACAAACATTTGAAGCAAAAAGATCAAATCATTTAGCCGAGCTTCAAGCTAAGGAAGAAGAAGTTAGGCAAATGTTTGTTCAAAGGGTTAAAGAAAAGGAAGCTGAACTTAAAGAAAGTGAAAAAGAGGTAGACGTCAACAGAACTCTTCAGAAAAATTTAAATCACTATATATCTTTTAATTTAGTTGCATGCAAAGTTTGATAAACTCAAACGTGACCACGCAGAAGAAAAAAGAAAGTTGGAGGACTCCCGAAAAAAGCTAGAGGAAGATTTCGTAGAATTTAGCCGTCGTAAAACTCAGATATCGACATCACACCACACTTTGACTTTAGGCAAAAACAAAAAGAAGTAAACACAAAATTACATAACTGATCTATAGTTTCATGTCAAATTTATATGAATATTTACATGTATTTATTTAATCACGATATGGATATATACGTACATACACATAGAATTAATATATTTTCTTATGAGTATGTTTATTTTACTTAATTTCATCTGCCTAAATATTATTAATAAAATATGTGAAAAAATATATTCAGATATTTCAGAATTTATTTAATAACTTCAGCATAGCTGACTCGCAATTTTTTGATAAACGTTAATTCAAACTACGAGAAAGGACGGAATTTTTTAAAAGCATATAGCTCCGCAACTCCAAACTCCAACTAGATATCTTGTTGCTGTTTTAGCACGTAGTACGTATTGTTATCGAGACAATCTCACAGTATAACCAAAGATAAATGCTTTATCGATGGGTCGGTTGTTGTAGCAGTTCATAAGCCCTGTCGGTACAGTGTAGTAACCGACAATCTCATTTAACGGCAGTGAATATATATAGTCACCGATCGCCATCGTTTGTCTCATCTTACGGCAAGCCGTATTCGTACGGGATACCTTCACGTTCCGGACATGTATTGAGTGTGAGTCGGGGATTTTTCTGGGTACGTACATTCCCAAGACAGCCGGTCTTACCTACCAAAATGACACGGGTTTTTCCCGACATAGCCCGGTCTAGAGCGCTGAGTGGGTCGGTTATGTGAAGCGATGGATAAAAACATTTATGCCCAATATTGCCGCTGTCACAACCATTGTACAGATCCTTAATTAAAAACTCTCTTAGCTGCTTGTCAAAAAATGTTCGCAGCTGAGATCATCTGATTCCAAAACGTTCTTTTGTGAAAAAAGTCAAAAAGTCTAAAAATTACTTAAAAATTCAGATATTTCTCAATAAAAAGCATTATTATTGCTAAAAAATGTATTAAAAATATTTGTTATTGTAAATTTTCCTAGTCAAAGATATTACTTTGCATATTTTTTCTGTTATTTTTAATACCAATTACAAATTTGAATTTGGCATAGCAGCCCGGCCAATACGCTCAAGCAAAATGACCTAGCATTCACACTATCATACACTTAACTGCCTGTCAAACTCACACCAAGGGTGCCTATCAAAAAATACTAAGAAGAAGAGTTTTTTACTTGTGGGGGAGGGGGCCCAGTTGTGACGCAGATAAATATTTTTGACATGCGGTATGAGAATGACAGTTTGAGCCCTCCCAATCATGTTCGTTTGACGTTCTGCAGTTTTTGGACAGACATCAACGTTAATAGTCGCATTGTGTATTCGCGCACCAAACATCGTGTTGAAAATCGTGCGAAAAAGTTATTTTGATTTTTTTCAAAGTACCAAAATTTTGTGAAATTAACAGTGAAAAGGTGAGTGTACTGCATCAAAATATTGTATTTGCGGTATATTTTGTGATTCTATATGGATTTATGTGATTATGTGGTGTCTATAAAAAATTTGCTTGTCATACATAAAAAGGCGTCGTGACCCGGTTGTGACTCACCGGGTGGGCCAGTTATGACGCACCTTTTTTTCACTAAGATTATGTAGAACTGTCAAATTCCTACATTTTTGTTGTTGTTTAAAAAAAAGGAAAGGAAATTTACATATTGAGACCAGTTTGTCCGAGAATATTCTGGAAGATCTCGATCGGGAAGGTTCGAGAATGTTCAATTTGGTAAAAACACTGATTAAGAAAAAATATTTATGTTATTAGGAATAAAAATTTAAAAATGTCATTATAAATTATACTTAACTATTGATTTCAATAGATCTAATTGTTAAAACACGATTATTAACGATCGATAAGAACTTTTTGAGAAATGGAATATTCGCGCTCGGACCTCGCGCTCAGGTATAAATTGAGGCGCCGGCGGGCTCAGTTCATTTGAGAATTGTCCGCGGTTGAGTAAACATCCGAATCGTGCCGTATACCGAAGTGTTTCGAAAATCGCATGAAACAGTTGTCGAAACGAGTTTTAATTGCAATTTAATTCGTGTTTTGCTTTTTTTGCGTTTTCAGCCATGTCACCTCAGTACGAGAGAGCATGGTATAAACGACAGGACCTTATCGCGATACGTACAGAAAACGAAAGATAATTTTGAAGATATTTCGAAATTGAAAGATGAGGATTTGTTAGAATTCATTCATGGTGTTGGTACGAGAACTCCATCAAACATGGTTTTCTCTCCCACTCAAGAGAAAGATCTCGTTGGATACATCCTGAAGTGTGTCAGTCACTACTATGGTTTGAGCATCAATGAATTGAAAGAGCTGGCGTACCAGTTTGCAAGAAAGCTGTCTCTCAGTACCCACCTGAATGGGATAACGATTGTAAAGCGCATCGTAAGTGGTACAGACTCTTCATGCAACGGCATAGCGAACTGACGCTCAGAACACCGGAGCAAACATCCATGAACCGAGTCAAAGCTTTCTGCAAACCCAATGTAGACAATTTTTTCGCAAATTTGTCTCGGTTGATCGATGTACACAACTTTGACAGTTGTTCCATCTATAATATGGTTGAAAGGGGCTTCTCGACTGTGTCAACAAAAATTGGAAAAGTCATCGCTTTGAAAGGTGTGCGGCGTGTGGGAAAACTAGAAGCTGCCGAGCGAGGAACCATGGTGACACTGGCTCTCACTGTTGGTGCGAATGGCAATTCAGTTCCGCCGTTCTTTTTATTTCCAAGAAAGAACATGCGATCAACTTTTTTGGACAATGTTTCTCCTGGTACTGCTGGATTTGCGAATGAGGAGTTTGTCTGATACATTCGTCTTTTCATCATGTTCGTGAAACCATCAAAGGATCATCCGGTGCTGCTGTTGATGGACAACCACGTTTCGCACATGTCGGTGGAAGCTCTCGACATTGCAGCTGCAAACGGTGTCCATATCTTGTTTTTTCCGCCGCACTGCAGCCACCGTCTACAGCCACTGGATATGTCCGTATTTGGACCAGTGAAGACTTATTAAAAGCAACATGTTCCCGTTGGCAAAAAAACAATGCAAATAAGGTAAGAAAACAAAATATGATTTGTGTTATGATTGTTGTTCTAGTTTTCGTGTTTTTTTCAACAGGTTTTGGAAATTCGACACATTGCTGGGCTTGTGTGCGCTACATTGGATTTGGCTTAACGCCAAAAATAATTAAGGCGGTCTTCGCAGCAACGGGCATTTCTCCATTCAATCCCGACATCTTCACAGACGCCGATTTTGTTCAAACTGTTGCACAAAATGAGGAACAAGTTGCTTTTGATGCTGGAATCACTGAAGATGACCAGCGACGTATCGTTTTGAACAATACCATGGATATAGGACGCGAAAAAGAGGTGCTATCATCCGAAACCTCTACCTCACAGTCCCTATCTCTAATGCCATTGGTGACCAGCAGTTCATCGGTTTTGGATGAGATTGGTCCTCTTCAGACCGCTGCTCCAAAAAAGCCTTCGAATCGTGGACGAAAGCCGATGCAAAGTGCTGAACTGACCTCTCCTGAAAATCGTGCTGTTTTGAAGGAAAAGGCAGCAGTCAAAGGGGCGAAGAAGCCAACACCAAAGAAGGCAACAACGAAGAGAGCAACACCATCACGAGCGGCCAAGCGCGTCAATCCAACATCACCACCATCTGATGAAGAAACAGATTTTTGCATCATTTGCCTCAGAAATTGACCGCTGCCAACTCGATCAATTGCAATGTATGCAAGCGTCCAGTTCATTTGAAGTGCGCCAACATGCAGGCAAGTTATTTCACTTGCAAATACTGCGAAAGTGACGTGGACGACGACGGGGAATATTTCGATGACGATGATGAATAAAAATCGTTGTCGTTTATGGTCATTGAAGGCCATTTTCTTTTGTATTTTTCATTATTTTTGCTATTGAAGGCCATTTTCTTTCGTATTTTTCATTATTTTTGCCATTGAAGGCCTTTATAATAAATAAATCATTAAATCACAACAATTGGTGTGACATTCCTTTCATATTTTCTCATTTTCAGTGAATTTCTTGAGGTGCGTCACAACTGGGCCACATTTTTTTCGGCCTAAAAAAAGGTATCCTGAATAAATTTCTTCCAAAATTTTTTGCGTAACTCAAATAAATATACTTTCTTTGGAAAAAAGTTGCGTTTGGTTAATATTTACATGTTAAACTTCTTAATTTTTCATTTTCCGAAAAATTTTAATTTTTTTCAAAACCCGCGTCACAACTGGGCCCAGTCCCCTACTTTTGTACAACGTTTAAAATACGCCAAGGCGCCTTTAGGTGAATACGATACAAGAATAATAAATTTTGCTTCTTCCAAAAACCACTACTTTATTTTTCGCGATTTTGACAATCAACTGATGTCACGAGTTATAATAGTATAAAAAGGAAGAGAAATTACCTGGTTGTAAATATTCAGTGAATGGCTTGCTAATATTGTAATTCGAAGATTTAAATTAAGCAAGCTAATGAAAACGCGAGTTAAATTGTGAAAGCACGAATTATAACAATACCTCCAAATGCAATCATGTTGTTTGCGATGACGTTTTGGCAAGAAAGTATGTGCGTGTAATTTCTGGTGTTTGGTAGTTTCCATTGCTTTTGCTTACTGTTCAGACTAACGAAATCGTGGGGATCATTCGAATACAAAAAATGGTCCATTAACGTTCCAAAACGCATTTGTACATGTTATTTGAAAACTAATTTCAAAAACAAACAAAAAACAAAAATATGGCGGCATAATTATGCACAATTTTCAAATTAAAATGTAAATAAACATTTCATTTTGCCATTCTCCAAGTCAAGACAAATAAAAAGATCAAATCCGCTTCTCTACGGTTATCACCTTAGATAGCACAAGAATGATAGAATAACGATAGCGCCTTTCGATTTCGCCGTGTCGTAAGAGCCCATGAACAAACAAGCAAAAGGAAGGAGGAGCACGCACCAGCCCACTCGGCTACGGCGGCCGCCTGCATTTGGATGCTTTATATAAATTTGTGATTTCACAATTTAACACACGGCACTTCGTTTTCATTAGTTTAAGTAGATTAAACCTCACAAATAACAAAACTACCAAGCCATTCACTGAGCTTACACAAACAGGGAATTTTCCCTACTTTTGTCTATTTTTTTCGTTTGTTTGTATTGCGAACTGAGCTGACGTCAAACTTGTCAAAATCGCGGAAAATAAAGTAACTGTTTTTAATGGCGCCACCGTAGATACGCAATTCGTCTTGTAAGATAGCGGTATATCAATATACTACCTTGATATCTTGGCAACTTTACACTAAGCGGGCAATGCGGACATAATGCTATGTTCACACGCGCGTATTGCGCTCTCTAAATCATTCACAAATTACCTTGAATGTAATTCGCAATCTTAATTCCCACTTGTTTCGCAGCTGTCCTTTTTTATTTTGTTCTTTGCTGCTACTACTATTTGCTCTAATGATAGACCAGAAAAGGGAGTTAAAGCAAAGATTTTACCTTATTTCACAGCGAAGTTTGTATTAATTTATTCCTTCCATTTTCCAGCAATAAAAAATGCCACCAAATGGCAGCAATTGTTAGAATATGCATTTGCTTCAATAGCTGCAAATGCTCCGCATGGCGGTGGAATAGTTCCTCAAGTGAAAATTTGGTCTCTTCCATAATTCTTGAAGTATTCAGCGACCTCCTTGGCATAATAATTTTTTGGTCCCATTATTAAAATTTAAATTTTTCGGGTTATTCTCTTTATTTACTCTTCGTTTTAGATTGGTAGCTAAACTCTATAAATTTCCCATAAAAATGAGAGAAGATAACGATTTGTTTTTGTAAGGTAGTTGAGTCTTCATAGCCGATTGGTTGGTGCGTGACTACCACTCAAGTCTCCGCGCGTGAAACATCAAATGATAGAAAAAGTTTTTTCTAATAGCGGTCGCCCCTCGGCAGGCAATGGCAAACCTCCGAGTGTATTTCTGCCACAAAAAATGGTTCTCGTAAAAATTATCTGGCGTTCGGAGTCGTCTTAAAACTGTAGGTCCCTCCATTTGTCGGACACATCAGGACGCATGTCACAAATAGAAGTCCTTCGGCCAAATAGAAGTTCGGCCAAATTCCCAAAAGGGTGTAGCGCCAGTTATATATAAGATACTTCTTTTTATATCTTATAGCATTCCAAGAGTTTTTCAGCGATTTCTATTAAGGTATATATTGAAATTTTTCATTTAACTTGGATATTAATCATTTACCTATTCTTTTATTCAGCGAGCAAAAAGCTAAACAACAAAAGGGCCATTATATTCTATGTACATATGGAGTATTTTAAATAGCTGCAAAGCATAACCAATTATCGCCTATTAGATTGGGCCGTTATGAATGTTGTTCTACAAGTGCACAAAATAAATATATAAATATGTTGAATTTCCAGGGAATACGTGGGTCAGAAAACAAGTTCCGGAAAAAGCATTGGTATTAGTCTCATCAAAAATTAAATTTGACGATGAGAAAAAACCGAACGCGTTAAGTTAAATACATTTGATGAATATCACGACTTTCACTGTCAATTGTGTTAATTGTATAATTAATGTTAACGTTCTAATATTTTTGAAATATTAATATTCTTACAATTCCGATGAAGGGATCTGCTGAGCACAACGTGTGTGGAGTTCCATAAACGCATACGTATTCATGGATGCAGCATGTGTCGATAATGTCATGAGGTGTATTTATGTGCTATGATAAGCAAAAGAGCGCAGCAAGTTCTCAAAACCAGCATGAGCAATGCTAAAGTTGATGATCCGGGCAGGCAGCAGATTTATCAGAGCTGAGAATCTTAAAGTGTTTTAGCCAGAATCGGAGGGTTAAAAAGCACATATTTTAAACTAATGTCAACAGGATTATAATGTTATCATCGAAAAAAATATAAAGTTGAATACGTGATTTAAAATTTTCAACCTACTATTCAGAATACACAAACAAGTCCACAACTCCAAACATAATACTATCCAGTTATGAACAATATATTGTATTTAAACGCTCACAGAGCAAAGTTATCAGAATGAAAAATTAAACTACACCGACAGCACATTTTCAGAACCTGCAATCCAACCAGTTGAAATTATTAATTAAATTACATTGGAGACGCCACTCTCCTCCAACAACATATATTTATAATGGTGCCAGTGATCTACCAATCTGATGTACAGTTTTTAATATTGCAGATTTATATATAAAAAGAAAAACTGGGATTTATGAATAGAACATTTAAGTATTTATGTAAGTAGGAGATGTAAAATATTGGTTTATAATTGTTGTTGTTGTAGCAGCTAACTAAACCCTGTCAGTGCGACGTAGTTCGTCTTCGTCTAACTATTAGTTGACAATCCTACTATCAGGTTTATAATATCTGACGAATAAATCGAAAAACTACGAAAAATGCAATTAGAGATATAAGGCATATTCTTAACGCACGATACGACAGTAAGATCTCATCAATACTGAATAATTTAAAATAATTAAATGTCATAATTTTTTCCCCAAAAGGGAGTATATTTTTAATATTAAGAGCGGAGCTCTCCCAAATTTTTTGAGTGATAGATCTACGCTAGGGGCGAAAAAGTAAATACTAAATAATTAAAAAAAAACTTTTTTTATTCATTTATTTATTAACAAATAAATTATACTAAAATGATTTTTTTGCTAATTGTTAACAAAATAATTTTAAAACGAAGTTACTAGTTGAGATGGGCATAGTAACCAGCATAGCGGTTTGTAAAAACCAGCGAGTAGCCTGAAAACCATTTACAATAGCAACGGAATATATTATTATAAAGTGAAAGGCAGTAGGGTAGTGAGTACGAGCTTCATATGTACGTATAGCAAGACAGGAAAACATATACATAATCTGCAAAATAACATCCAAATCAGGACAAGGTAAAGTAACTGCGGGTATTGTGGTATACCCATTTTATTTTCGTCTATAAAATCGTTAAATTTTATTTGATTTGAATGAAAATTTATCAATAATATGCTACCGTTATTAAGTTCAAAGAAACCTAGCTTCAAAAGCATTAGAGCCGCGAGTTTCAGAAGTATTTAAGAAAGTACTGCAAAAGACGGAAACAAGCCCTTGAAGAAATTGGCGGGTAATGTGGGATACCTTATTCTGGTAATGTGGTATGTGGTATAGTATACCACATTACCCGCATATGATGCCTTTAATAATAAGTCAGTTACTTTTGATTGATAACTAAAATTTTATTGCGAACCATTTAAAAAAGAATTATGAACTGAATTATTGAACAAAAATATTTTAAACTTCAATTGACAAAAAACGCAACAATAAAATTCATAACACTTGTAAGAGTATTACTTACAAGAATCGCAAAGAAAAATAGCACTTCGATTGGGAATACACTTTTAGTGGGCCCAAATTTGTTCGCATTGCAGACAAGAGGTCCAAGGCTTCATTATTATATCCTCCCCATAAATTTTGCCACAGTAGTTGCAAGAGGATTCTTTTGTTGGTGGAACATCTGGAAACTCCTCTTCACTGTCACTTGAATGGAGTCAACAAGCGATTTGGTAGAAATATTTTTTTTATTAGAGGGGTTTGGGGATGGATTAACCGGAGAATTGCGTTTTCTGTTAAGGGGTTACGCCACTCTAGCTACTGTAAAAAAAGCAGTTTTTTAAGGATTTTTTTTACATTGAAAGAAAGGTGCTAGGAAAAAACTTTTTAAGTATATTATTAAGCATGTATTTAAGTGTAATTACAAATATTTTTATTGAAAAATATTACAAAATGGCGCCTTTGGAGTGAATCTCTGAACGCGCCCTGCGAAAAAGGCACTTCACGGAACGCAGTACAACTGACGTAAATGTCCACCTAAACCAAATTAAAAAAATTCTTCTCAATCGACGTGAGTATAGCTGTAGAAATACGTACGGGATTTTAGAAATATTGAAATTTGTGTATTTTGCAGATGTTTGAAGTCAAAAGTAGAATTTTTCATCTAAAATGGAACCGTTAATTGTTTACAAAAATTTTTCTAATTAATTAATAAAAAAATCCGTACGTATTTCAGTGCCGAATAATGTTCTAAAGATCCTTATACAATTGTTTGTGTTATGCTGCGAGCAGTTTTGAAAAATCACGTTTTGAGATAAACACGGTTTAAATTTGAAATAGTCGTGTCAGAGACGTCAGAGGCGCTCGCGCAAAAGTACGAAATATTAGAGATAAACATTTTTTTCACGCATAGGACTTTTTGTTTTATATTCTAAAGAGTTTAAAGCATCTTTTAAGCAAAAAAAAAAAATTTCGATATTTTGAAAATCCTAGAGTGACCTAACCCCTTAATGCTTTCAATGCTCTGTAACAAATTACACTTATAAGGCGAAGTTGCTAAAACAGTTGCCTTTGTTTTCCGGCCTTTCGGATTAGGTTGAGGATCTCGTAGCTTTGGTGGTGGAGATATTTCCCAGGGAGTAACGAGTCCTCGGCTTGTGCTTGCTTCTATAAACAAATTAAATAGCGTTCCTATAATTTCCATAGATTTTATTGCGAAACTTATGAATTTCAGGCTCAATTTAGATGGTTGATGCACCTGGGGTTTCTTCTGTCGTTGAATTTATAGTTTCAACTGGATCCTCTGAGAAGACAATATATCTAGCAAGATTTTTTATACTTAAAACTGAATTGTACCTGATGATGATGAGTTCCCAGCTATAAAATCTGCATCTGTGAAAATACATATGTTTGTCAAACGGATAAATCCCCGTGGCTTTAAAACCATTTATTGCAATTTGTCCAGTTTGAACCCTGCGATATCAAAATGTGTAACTTCTCTGCCCTGTTCACGCATAAATCGTCTTATTTCGTCATTATAGTACTTCTTAAAAGGTCCCATAAAAGACTTATCCAACGGTTAAAGTTTGTGTGTTGAATGGGGTGACAAAGAAAGAATAGTCACATTGTGTTCGCGAGCTAGATCAATAACTTCTATATTGCGTGTGTGGCTATAATGCCCATCTAATATAAGAAGCAGAGGTTCAGACGGAGATGGTTTCGTTACGCTTAAAAATGCCTGAAACATTTCGTGAAGATGGGAATCTAAACCCATCAAGACAAATGGCACGCCGAGTTTGAGCCAGGGGGAGCGTCTTTCATTAGAAGAGGGTTATGGTTTTTTCGTGGAAAGATGAAAAATGGTGGTACGAAACCACCTCCTGCGCTCATGCAAGTGATGACTGTAACAAGCGATCCTCGCTGAGCTGAAGTCATTGTTCCAATCTGTTTTTTTCCTTTCCGAGCGATTATTTGTGCCTGCTGCGAAGGAACTACTGATCAATCGTCGGGGTGTTTCATTGACGCATGGAAACTCTCTTTCATTACGCCCTTCTTTAAGAGTGGCAATAAAAATGACGTTAGAAATTATAGACCTATTTCTAAGCTGTCGACTATCTCCAAAATTTTTGAGCATGCGGTCTATGCAAAGCTGAGTTTTGCCGTTAAATCTTTAATTTGCCCTAATCAGCATGGGTTTATTGCTAACAGATCTACAGTATCTAATCTGGCCGTTTTTAGTGAATACTGCATTGATTCTTTCTCCGCTGGCTTCCAGGTCGACTGTATTTACACCGACTTTTCGAAAGCCTTCGACAAAGTTTCTCATAGAATCTTAGTTAAAAAATTAGCTAGTATTGGCTTTCATTCTACATTTCTGCAATGGATAAACTCTTATTTGAGCAATAGACGCTGTGTTGTAACAATCGATGGTATTTCATCTACTTCCTTTGCTGCCATCTCAGGTGTTCCGCAAGGAAGTATCTTGGGACCGCTTTTATTTGTGTTATTTATTAATGACATCAAAAGTTGTTTCACATTTGCTAAATTTTTGCTTTATGCTGATGACCTTAAGATCTTCTCAGCGATCAAGACGCAAGAGGATGCCATTAAACTTCAAGCCGATATGAATAGGCTTTATTTCTGGTGCCAGAATTCACGACTTTCGCTGAACTTATCTAAGTGCTTCCAAATATCGTACTCTAAAACATCTAATATTTTGTGCACTAAGTACAGGATCTCGGCATGTGTCCTGCAGTGTGTTAGTGAGTTTAAGGACCTTGGCGTCATCTTCGATAACAAATTCTCTTTTAATAACCATATAAATTATATTAATATACTTCTAAATCTTTTTCGATGTTGGGCTTCGTCAGACGGAACGCCACTAAGTTCTCTGATCCCTATACCATTAAGTTACTGTATACATCTTTTGTTAGATCTCACTTAGAATATGCTGCTTTTATTTGGAGACCTTATAGTCAGCAAGCTATTAATAGAATCGAACGTGTGCAAAAAATATTTCTCAAATATGCCCTTCGGTCCCTGAATTTTATTGATCCCATGCCATCATATTCTGCTCGTCTCATGCTTATAAGTCTCAAGTCCTTAGAGATTCGTAGGACTATACTGTGTCTGTCTTTTACTCATAATATTATTACTGGAGTAATTGATTGTCCCTACTTATTGGAAAGGATTCGATTTAATGTTCCCCAGCGATCTCTTAGGAACTTCTACCCTTATTATGGGGGAAACTTTAAAACTACGTATGCCAGCAATGCTCCCATTACTCGTGCTTTACGGGAATTAAATGCCGTTCATAATGATGTTCTTCTTGATTTCTCGCTTTCAAGAACAGCACTTTTAAATCTTTTGAATTCTATATTATAGTTAGTTAGTAGCTAGTATAGTTTTTAAATACATACTACATATTTGTAGCTTAATCTAAGCAACTTTTGTATCATAGTCTGTAAGGATTGTAATTCATAGACTTAAATAAATAAATAAAAAATATTCCGGTTTCGTCAACGTTCCAGATACGAGTTGGCGGAAAGTTATGTTTTGCGTGTTCTTCTTCCAGCAATTTGAAAAATATATCAACAACAAACTCAGAACATTTCGGTGTCGATTACAAAAACCTTTTAATCAATCCTTGCCAGCGCACTCTTTAATAACGTAGAACTTATTGGGAATGTTGTTTCTTGTGGCAATTTGATAACACAATGACCGCAAGTCTGCGCGTGTTAGTCCCCAGTACCTTGACTCCGTTTCTAGTAAATATTTAACTAAGTCATTTTCAATTTCCGCTGTTAAAATCGGAGCCCGGCCAAGTTCAGTTGTCAACAGCTCCTCGATGGATTTCTCGCTTCTTGACATACTCTGCAGAGTGGTATGGGGACACTAAAAGTCTTGGAAGCCAAGAGAATACCCATTTCACCTTTTCTAACCGCTTGGATAGTTTTTTCATATCCTCTGCTTTCCATTTTCGTATGTCACCTTTCTTCGGCGTTTTTTTGATCGAGAGGGTAATATGGTACACTATACTACTTTAGCCGCCTTTACCTATACCACAATAGCCCAAATATACAAAAATATTGCTTATATGCTTCACTAGTATTAAACTCACTTATTACTTCCCGATGAATAAATGCAGTTTAAAGCACAGGATTTTAATTTGCCAGAAATTTTCCACTGAGCACAAAAAATGCCAACCACACGACCACGCGATTTTTTTACAACTGTATGCCTTGTAAAACACAAATCAAATCCCGCTTTCTTAAGATTCAGAGAATGCCGAAATATCTAACTTGGTCCCGTTATTTCCACGTCTTTAGTTTTCGAATAAAGCTGGTATACCACATTGCCCACCTATACCACAATACCCTCAGTTACTCTAACTAGTTAAACACACGTTTACTAACGGATGCCTGGGTAATGATCAGATCGTCAGTGTTTTACTGACAGATCGTTTAATGTTCTCATTGTTTCAGAAATTATCTGACAGAAGATCAGGCTCAAAGCGGAATAACAAGTTCACATAAGGTTATTCGACGACATGAAAATAAAAAATTAGTTAAATTACCCACAAATAATTACTTTTTTCGTTTTAAAATTTAATTTTCTCAATACCAGGATATGAAGATTTTAACTTTTTGATTTCAAAAACACTGAAAAAGGGTTGAGTCATTACACTCATACACCCCGATAAACAACCTTGGTCGAATATAAACCGTGCTTGCTTTTAAGATGAACACGCAGAATTAAGAATGCAAGAAACAATTAAATATCCTTTCAAAATTTAAAATTTTTCTGAAATAACTGATTTTGACAAAAAATTAATTTGGAATATGATTAATTTCAAACATAGATCGTAATTAAGAGTTAAATCAAAATCTTTAATTCCTAAATTTAGTGAAAATATTGATTTAATCAAAAAACAAAGTTGCAATTTTTCCGAATCCACCTCAAATACAACATTCAGAAAGTTGGGACAAGTATCCGTTTTATAACTTTTTTTAGTAATTAATCGCATATAATTCCGGTTTTAAATTGTTTTCTATTTGTAACTCATATTATGTTAGTGGTAACAAATTTAATTTGGAAAGTAGCTTAGACACTTTTTCTATTCGGAAGGAATTTCTACAGAACCACTGTTAATGTCATCGATAATGTCATGAGGCGGCCTTCCGTCAACGGTGCAACCAACACTTTGCGCCGTTCCCAAAATTTCTTTACAAGTGCCTTCTATATTGCGAGCCATTGACCTAGGTCTCATTGTTCTTGCTATTGAAAGGATGTCGTCAAATGTAACGTTGCCACTGTGCTTAACTGTGAAAAAATATAGTAAATAAAACGCTCTTCGAAAAATTACACACATTTTACTGTTTTTCTGCTTCTTCCTGTCACGCGGAGGTTCTTTAAGGGCCTTAATAATTAGTGAAGCGGCTGATGGAACCACTGAAATAGCAGCCTGACGGTTTTGAATGGTCAAACAAACTGTAATTTTAAGACCTTTCCAGTCTCCAGTGGCTTTAGCAATATCGTCTCCAACTTTTTTCGGCGACTGAAATAAAAAGTCTAGTTCACATCAAGACATTAATAATCGGCCACAACATACCAAACCCAGTGGACCAATTTTAGGAGCCAGGGAAGATGTAGCTCCAACCTCTCCACCGACGCATCGCAAATAAACTAAAACAAGTGATACAGTAACTTCTTCGAATCTTCACTGAATTGAAAAATTTACCTAATTTAATCTCCGTAGGATCGAATTTTGGCGGCATTGTTGGTTTTGTACACACAAAGCAATCTGAAAATGAAAGGATTTAGTATATAAAAACAGATAAATATTTAACATCCAAAAGACACATACACCCAACGACAAGGCTTGAGGTAAAAGGACGGCAGTTGGGTTTTGGCCGGCACGGTTGCAATTACAAAATCCGCTTCAAGCACAACACCCATCAAGCACAAGCCAATCTCAAAAATGGTGCTTTCACTCTTTGAAATGTTTTTTATATAACTTATAGGCAAACTCTACACGATCAATAATTTGTTTTTTAAATTAATTATAATCTTTTTTATTTAAACAATTGTATTTTCTAACAAATACAAGTTATTTTTAGATTAAATTAGTTTATGTCAAAAGAGTTTAGGGAATTTCACTTATTATATTCCTTCATCACTCTAGAAATTGGTGAATTAGAAATATAGGTATACTGTTTTCACAGAATGGAACTAAAAAAAGGTTTCAACGACTAAAACTGTATTCAATAATAAACGCCTCTTTAACTCGGCTATATACAATATATATAATTTTCGCTTATACCCATTTAATGTGAGTTTAACCGAGCCCCTCCTCCTATTTTTGTTGTGCGTGTTGACGCCTTTCCACAAATGAAATCGCCTACCGCTTTATGCCACCTTCGGATGACAGATAGTATTTTTATTCAATAGTATTTTATTGAACTGCCGAAGGGGATCCGCTAGTACAAAAAACCGTTTATATCATTTGTTGTTTAATGCCCGGATACTTCCGAATGGTAATCACGCATTAGCACATTCGGCTACTCCGGCTGCCTCTCTGTCATATAATACGTTCACATATTAATAGATTATCTACTTTTTCATGCTTAACTCCCAATCCGTAATTAAAAAGCGAATTATCCATAAAAAATTTCTGTCACGAAATCTGAGATTATAAAATAAACCTAGATTATTACCATACTTTTTTACATACAATCCTGTGTTTTCTGTGTTATAGATAATTATTTTTACGGATATAAAGGCAAGCGATGGCCGTCGTAGCCGAATGAGTGGTGCGTGACTAACATTCGGAATTCACAGAGAGAACGTAGGTTCGAATCTCGGTGAAACACTAAAATGAAGAAAAAGTTTCTACTAGTGGTCACCATTCGGCAGGCAATGGCAAACCTCCGAATGTACTTCTGCCACGAAAAAGCCCTCATAAAAAGTATCTGCCGTTCGGAGTCGGCTTGAAACTGTAGATCCCTCCATTTGTGGAACAACATCAAGTCTGCACCTATTTTGGGTGCTTGGCCGAGCTCCTCCTCCTATTTGTGGTGTGCGTCTTGGTGTTGTTCTACAAATGTAGGGACCTACAGGGACTTATCTTATATATAAAATAAAGTCAACTTTTTGTGTGTGTTCGCTAACCGGCCGTGTCTTTGCAGCGAATTAAACCAAACTTACACACATTGTTAAGTAGGTATTGAAGATGGTTTACGTATAGTTTGGATGCCTATTGGTGGATAGGGCTCGAGATATAGGTCAAAACGTGGACCCAGGTAACCTTCGGATGTGTATGTACATAATGGATATCAAATGGAAGCTGTGGGTGAATGCTTTAGTTCAGAGTATTTTTCATGCCGCTCCGTGACTAGGGTCTAGAGATAGAGACCAAAACGTGGAGCCTAGAATGTGTTTGTACAATATCGATATCAAATTAAAGCTGTTGATGAATGCTTTAGTACAGAGTATTTTTCATGCCGCTCCGTGACTGGGGTCTCGAGATATAGGTCAAAACGTGGACCCGGGTAACCTTTGGTCGTGTGATGTACAATATGGGTATCAAATGATAGCTGTTGCTAAGTGCTTTAATACGAAATAGAAAAACAAAAACTATTGTTTATGCCAAAGCGCTTGAATAAAGAAATAAATAATATGAAAACCATATATTTTCTGTTCTAAACCATATCTATTCTATTTTAGTGTGCCCAGCGAAGCGGGCCGGGTTTGCTAGTATATGTATATAAAGAGAAACGTCAAAGTAAAAACTAAATAAAGAGGACGCCGACAAAGAAAACAGGTTTTTATGCATAATTCTAATAAAATTTTTATTAAGTATTATTAATTATGCATTCATGTAACAGAAAAAAGCATATTTCTATAAACGCTTTGTGCAGTTATTACTTATTATATTATAGTGGCAGCGTAGTGCTGCCATTTTTTGAAACCTCAGTAAACGTCATTCAATTTAATTATTTAATTAGCTATTCCTTCTCCTTGTATATTCTTCATATCGTGAATAATAATTAATCAAACGATAAAGTCCAAAATATACCACCAAAGCGATTTCTAAGAAGAAAAACCTTTCAAGTATTGACAGCCGATTGTCAATTTTGGGGGTAATCTACCATATGTCGACTAATTTTGTGGTTTTATTGCTAATTACTGCATATGTGAATGTACTTATAGTCAACCTAAAATGCACTTTATCACAAAACGAGACTTATATCTTTAAAATAAGGATAAGATGTGAAAAATGTAGAGCAACTGATACAATCTCATTAAATTCGAATAGAAGTGATATAAAATGATTTCTATTCAGAGAAAATTATGGGATATTGCGGCAGATCCCAAATACAAATTTACAGGTAAGTTAAAAGCACGTGAAATTTGAATGAGTGTTACATCAGCCGCTTGACTAATTTGCTTGATGGCTTTCGAAGCATTGTTTGCGCCATTTTTACACAATGTATTGACCGGATACACTATCTTGATTACTCATTCAAGTGTTTCGTGGACAAGAGCAGGGTTGTGCCATTTCTTCTCTTTGCTTAAGGCTATCATTTAAATCACATGTGAGTATCGGATTCTTCTTCGCAAATTGTGATATTTTATATATAATTTGATGGATAATACGGATCAGCAATACTCGAACAAGTTTAACGCGAAATGAATCTTAAATTTGTGAATTTCATAGTTGGTTGCAGCATAAAATGAAAAAATTTATTTGTGGTATTAAAGTTGAACGCCAGGCTTTTTCATGAACTATATTAGTAGTGCTTGACGTCAATGAACGTGCTATTTAAAAGCCTAATGATAAAACGAAATCTCAGAAATTTTAATAGTAGACTAGTATTACTATTTTTCGGTACTATTAGTAAAATACGACGCTATACATTTCTCAGTTCTATAATTTTGAATTATTGGTTAAGTATGTAGATATGTATGTACACAGTAAAATGTCTACAAATACATTTTTCAATTCGGCGTGGCTAAGTCAAAATGTAAACATGAATAATGAGCGTATTTATCTATCTGCATTAAATTTGGATTGTGATCAGAAATAGCTTAATTTACGAGGATGGATTTTACTCTGAATTTATAATTTTTAGATATTTTTTTGGGACGCGGTAGTCTAATATCTGGGAAAAATGGCCGAAATGGATGATCATCATTTTGAGACTGGCGACTCTGGGGCATCTCAAACATATCCGATGCAATGCTCAGCTTTACGCAAAAATGGATTTGTTATGCTAAAAGGACGGCCGTGCAAGATAGTTGAGATGTCTACCTCAAAAACTGGAAAACATGGTCATGCTAAAGTTCATATGGTAGGCATCGATATATTTACAAATAAAAAGTAAGTTAAACAGAATTGTATAAATCGACGAATTTTATAAATAAATTCTTTTTAAAAACAGATATGAAGATATCTGCCCCTCGACCCATAACATGGATGTACCACACGTAAAACGAGAGGATTATCAGTTGACTGATATAAGCGATGACGGTTTTCTCACTTTGATGTCAGATAACGGTGAAATTCGTGAGGATTTAAAAGTACCAGAGGGCGACCTTGGAAACTCCCTAAGATCTGACTTCGACAACGGAAAGGATCTTCTAGTAAGTAATAAATTATATTACAGCAAATATAATGTTGAGGAAATAATTTTAACACATTGTTTAATCTTTGCAGTGTACAGTCCTTAAATCATGTGGTGAAGAATGTGTAATCGCTCTCAAAACCAATACCGCTCTGGACAAGTAAACATCCCTATTACGTCTGACTTTATCTACCTGCAGATTTCTGTTGAATTTACGTTAAAAGTAAATTAAAACTAATACTGTAGTAGTGTAACTACACTATTATGGATAAGTTAAATCAACTCATTTGACTGCAATTACTTCAGAAAAAAATGTTAAGTAATAGAAACAGAAATTTGAAGCGTATAGGATAAAGAGTTGAGAACAAAAACAGATTTTCGCCAATAAATTTTTTTTTACATTAATAATCTTTTTTTATTTAATACTAGTTATCAAGAAATAGTGCATAGGTATATTGTATTAACGCGTTATGAGAAAGGCAATATTCAAGGCTAGTTCGATATTCATCAAGTGATTAAAAAATTAGCGGTGTTTTTACTTGCTTTCTTCCGACCTTAACAAATATCTTTTCTGGAACTAGCCAAGCAAAAGAAAATAAATCACTATAAGGATGCTAGCTTGTGCTTTGTTACTTGAATTTCAAATATTCTCTTATTGATAAATACATACATATATGCAAGCTTATTAGCATCTTAATAGTTCTTATTCAAGGAAAGTAGTATATGGTATTAAAAACGCAGTTCAATGAATTCAGTCAAAAGAAATAATGTGGACGCATTACTACACGTTAATTAAGAAGGCCCGTCGTGATATTCATTTGGCGCATTCGAACGGCCCAGCCCAGTTGTATATGTCAATTAATGCAACTATTTCAGCAAACTTCAAAAAATATGACATAAATGGAAATGGTTTTTTGAGTTGGCTCGTACAATTGAAATAGTAATAATCCGTTTTTTTTTTTTCAAGGCGAGAATTGGACAACTTTGGTTTCTGTTGGTTATATGTTTCCCTTATAAAAATTTAGAGATGAAACTGTAAATGAATATATTAAGCAAAAAAAAAAAATGATTCGGAAAGTCATCTTAAATTATGAAAATGTTTGAATTTGATATAATATGTTAAATATAATGTGTTTACTTAATGAATGAATTAACTTAAAGGGTCTTTAAGTTCCTGATTTCCCTAGTTCAGTTTTGAGCAGAAATCTGTTCGGTTCATTTCTGATAGTGTACGACGAAAGGCAATCGCCCTGCGAAAATTCGAAAGGTTGGCACTTAATCATTACTGATTAACGCGACTAACAAATATTGCATATTAGTTTCAAAGATTTGGAACACTAACAACTAGGATCCGTTTACGTGTATTTTTAATGGCTTGGTAGTATTGTAATTTGTGAGATTTAAATTAATCAAACTAATGAAAACAGAATGTCGTGTGTTAAATTGAGAGAGCACAAATTAATATAAAGACTCCGTTTTTATGCGGAAGACGCCATGACAAAAAGTGTGTGTGTGTACAATTTTTTGTGTGCGGTTGTGTCCAGTGTTTTCACCATCTCTTCTTCTTCACAAACAAGTAATTCCCATTCCTTTTGCTTGTTTATTCATGTGCTCTTACGACATGGCGAATTCGGAAGGCGCACTCGTGTATTCTATCATTCTTATTCTTGATATACCATTACCTTCCAATGCGAATTGAATGGTATTGGTGGCGCCTTTCCAAAACAGTTACTTTATTTTCCGCGATCTCGACAAGTATGACGTCCGCTCTCTTTACAATACAATACGTTGGTTTTGTATTGCGAAAGGAGCTGACGTCAGACTTGTCAAAATCGCAAAAAATGAAATAACTGTTTTTAATGGCGCCACCTAAGATACTAAATCTTCCTTGGGCTCCGACGGTACAGCGAATCCGGAATGTGCTACCATGTATTGTATCATCCTTGCATTCGCCATGCCGAAATGCCCAAAAACTGGCAAAAATTACAACTTTTTAAAGAAGAATGATTTCGTATTGCGAAAATTTTTATCGAAGGTGTTTTTTATTGCATCAAATTGAAATCAGAAAATAAATGGAATTCTAACTGAGTCAATTCAAATATACTCTTAACTTTTCGGCAAAAGTTTGAAAGTAGAAAAAAGGCTAAGTTTAACCAAGTTGTTCTAAAAAACGAATCTGCGTCTCCATCTCGAAGTTATGGTCGCAACCACCATCTACGACTGCGACAATACTTTCACTGTGGCACCACGGGATGTTTTACACGTCACGTTAATCAAATGCATTGCCGCACCGGACTCAACAGTATAATTGTGAGAGGCCTAGTATCTCTGCTACCGAAAATAAATATTGAAACCCAATAAAATTTGTTTGCTATGTCAATAACAAGTATATAATTTAAATTCAAATAAATAATTTTTGTCTTGATAATTAGTTGGATAAACATTTTTCATGGGCATTAATAAATAATAATGTTCTTATGTTGATAAATTTGCTTAACATGATAGAATACAAGATGATGTCCTCCGAATTCGCTGTGCCGTCAGACTCAACGAATAAACAAGCAGAAGGTAGGAAATTACTTGCTTGTGAGGAGGCTAAAGCCATATAAACTATATACACACATACTCTTGTCACGGCGCTACCCGCCAAAAATCTGCGTTTGGAGACTTTATATTTATTTGTACTTTCACAATTTAACACGCTGCACTTCACTTGCATTAGTGTGTTTAGTTAAAATGTTCTGTTTTTTTTTTTTTTTTGTCGTTTGACGTCAAAATTGCGAAAAACAAAGTTATTGTTTAGGGAAGACGCTACCTTCAGTATTCAATTCGCCTTGACCGTAACTAGTAATTTTTTCACAGAGCCGGTAACACCATTGAAACTTTTGACAACTGACATTGGCGAGATGTTTACTGTTCGACAGAAGTAATTGGTCGAGGAATTAGTTAATAGTTCTATCTTGATTGGGTATTATTTGGCAGAAATTACATCTTCTTTATTGATCTGAAGAAGGAAGAAATGTTCTGCACGGCGCTTTTAGAGTTTTTCTGCATTCCCTTTATTGTATTTATAACATTTCTAATTATATTGTCTGCGGTGAATAAATCCGTCGGTGTACGAAGAGCATACGTAAAACTTTTGCTAAAGATATTTGAGGTAAGTCATGAATTTATTAGTAGTTATGATAAGGGTAGATCAAGGTACAACTTATTATTTTTGCTGATAGTTGAATATGGCACCAGAAATGAACTTTTAACTCAAGCTGATCTAGTTAAATTTTATATTGATATTAAGAGCATATAATTGTAAGTGGTTGTGTTAGTGCAGTTATTTTCACTTGAAATTTTTATTTATTCTAGTTCGGTCGTCTGAGCATTGAATCTGCTGCGAAAGAACGTCAGAAAAAAGATGGTGAGGAGTCTTGTAATGTCTCAATAGAAGCCAAGGCTAATGACATTAATATATCTTACGCAAAAAAAACTGGATCCAGTATACCAACTACAAATGGTAATACGTTAATTAGTAGAGATAGCGTACTTCTTCCAACAACCAACGAGCCTTCGGCTGCGGACTGTGATAACTCTTCAAAAGATGTAAGTATTGCGAAAGCAAATTTTATGCATGTACATATAAATATACATTGCCCAATTTGAGATAATATGATATTAAATCAGTCCCTGCAAGGACCTAAAGTAATGAAATGAAAATGGTTAAAAATTAAATCGGCCTGGGTGCATACTGGTCTTATTGCAAGTCCTTTCACTTATCTTATTAACAAATAAATTTGAGCCAACTATCTTAAATGCATGGTTATGGTATAAAGAGTTTTCCTTCATTGCTGTTAATAAAGTTATAATCAGCAGATAAAGGTTAGATAAATAACCAATGAACCTGCAATAACTATGTATTTCCGAAATGTTCAACAAATTCATTTTTGATTTACTTGATTGGAATTTGCTTATTAAGTGCTCTATTAAGTTTAGATCCGAATATGCATAGAATTAATAATTACCACAATGAAAGTTGTTAGTCTGTATCAGACAAAAAGTGGCTTTAACCTTAAAATAAGGTTTTTGTCCGAGCACATATCGTAACTGCAATTTTCTAAACTAATCAGATTTAAATGCTGGCATGAATCACATTAATTTAATTTAACGGACTGTCGGCAAATGTCAATGAGTACTTCTTGCAGGGACTACTTAAATGAAATAGATGTACATACGTAAGTATGTGTGAATGTAAAAGTATGTACTCATCCTTTGGAACGGAATTGACGTCTAACTTTTTAGGAGGAAATTCGGTTTAATTTGGAAAAATGCCTAGACTACATTAAAGCAGGTGTTGAATCTATTATCGAGGATGAAGTGACATCACGTTTTGAAGCGGAGGAATTAAAAAGCTGGAATTTATTAACGCGTACAAATCGTCGCTATGAATTTATATCGTGGAAGATAACATTAATTTGGATGGCTGGCTTTGCTGTGCGTTACTTCATTTTGATGCCCCTACGAGTTTTTGTATGCTTTGTTGGCGTAAGTTTTTGCAGTTCTATTATTCGTTATTAAGCATATTGTAATGGAAATTAGAATAGCACTATTATTTACAAAGTTGAAAATTTATTTAATATTCTTAAAGTGCACATTTTTACGACTTTTTATCTCAAGAATGAAAGGCGATACCAAGCTATAAAAGACGATTGCAACGGATATTTCCTGCGACTTTCTTTATTTACGGTCTGATCTTGATCTCTCATTTATTTATCAGCAATTCTTGCAATGCGTGTATATATGGACATACATGCATATTTTCTGGGTGGTACATATAGTGGCTTTTTAATCATATGTTATTTTGGAAGTGGTACCTCTTTCCCGTGGAAATCTGACAGAAAGTCAGTATCATATATCCACCGAACGAAACGACTCGCTGTACGCTTGAACAACGTTGGGAAATTTTGCAAACTTATTTCAAAAGTCAATGTTTTGTAGCCGAATAGTGCGGGCATTGAAAAGAAGTCAGAATCGTTTTCAACTCGGCGGCAATATTAAAAAGCAAGAGCTTCGCATCTGGGACCAAGTGACCACCTCAAACGATTTATCTACTTTGTTATTTACTTATTTTATCACTATATGAACAACCTTTTACATATGTATGAATGCGTGTGAGCCGAAATTTTTTAGTACGATCGTACCGGAACACGAACGAAAAAATTAAATTTTGAACAGAAGCTATTTTCTAATAGTAACCCAATGTGCAAAAATACTTGTACAATTTACATGATGTTTAATATTCTTAATATTATATCCATATTATGGAGTATATAATTAATATAATTTTTTATAATTGTATAAAAATTCGGAGCTCAGCTATTACATATATATAATTTAATTAATGTTTTAACTATTTGAACTCTAACGTAATAATATCCTATATCCATAGGTCTGTGTTGCAGTCATTGCTAATAGCTTAGCTGCGCTGATTCCCTTCGAATTTCTTCGACATCCCTGCGCAGATTTAGCTTTTAAAATTACTTTTCGCCTCATGACACGTTCTCTGTCGGCAGTTATTACTTTCCACAATACAGAACTCAAACCAAAAGGTTCTGGTTTTTGTGTGGCAAATCACACTTCTCCCTTGGACGTCGCTATTCTTTCAACTGACTGTACTTTCTCTTTGGTGAGAAAATCCGTTTTTCCCCACTAGCTTTTATGTTTTAAGCAACCCCATTCACTCACAACTTCTTACATATTTGTTACTATATATTTATGCATTTTTGTCTGTACTTACATATATACATACATATGTATGAATTTTTCGTATGTTATGTAAAATTGTTTCGTTTATGGCTTGGGTATGTTTTAATGAATGTAAATCGCTTTTGTGTTCTGTGCAATTCATTAGGTAGTTTGGTTGACTGTTTGTACGGCTATAGTTGGATATATTAAAGATGGTGAATATAAAAGGCGAATGGTAGACCAAGTACTTGGTCATTGCTTTTCGGTGCTTTCCAGTGCAATTTCAGCCGTAATTTATTATCATAATATGGAAAATCGACCCACAAATGGGATTTGTGTCGCTAACCATACCAGCCCAATCGATGTATTAGTACTTATGTGTGATAAAACGTATTCATTGGTAAGTTTTAAATATTAATAGCTAATCACATAAATTGAGGGAGCACAAAGAAAATACTTGTAAGGGATGGTATGATATGGTATGGGATGAGTTTTATTTAATTGACACGTTTTGATCAACTACGATGCTCAGATCAAAGTACCGTGACTCACAGCTTATTATATCGTGTGATCCTTTATTCAAAAGACGATGTGTGGTATTCTTTATTTTAGTAACTTTTTCAGAAAAACTTAAATGTCTATTCAAAGATACTTATATTTGATTATGAGCACAACAATATTGCCGATATTGCGACTTGCGAATGGAACAGCTTTTAGTCGTTTCACGCTCATTGAATCTGGCCTTTTATAAACATTTTTAAAAAAGAAAGTACGTGTAATGAACTAAACTTTTAATTTTTAGTTTTTTCCCATAAATAAGCTCAAAAATTGTTTTTTAGTGTTCCAAATCAATACATTTTATATGCACTTATAATGTCTTAAAACGACTTATGGATTGTCTTGAGTAATATCAGTTTAACTATTATAACGGAATCTCAGAACTTTGTGGTATATTAATTTTTGATGTTCTACTTAACCATGATGTTCCATACTTAACGACCTTACATCGTATACCTCAGTACATATGTATATATGCATGTGCATATTTAATCCTCGGAGCAAAATATTCATATGCATCTATATTTTCTATTACAACAGTTTAAAAATACAGGATTTGATAAAATCTTTGTGGTGAAAGCCATAGAAGATTTTAAACCAAATGGTATTGAAAAAAATACAATAAAAAAGTAGATAAGCAAATTGCATGAATATATGTATGTTCGTCTAATAATATCGCTGACGTATTTTACGTATTTTCATTAAAAAACTCCATCTTCGTCACGAATACATTTGAACGTACGTATACATATGCAGACGTATGCAAATTGGTGTATAAAAACTCGCATCACGTATAAAAGTCGTTTATGTTGCTGATGAAAGTTGAACCCACCTTGGTTTTCAGTCAATGTATTTTAATTTTTCTCTTATACTTAAAGTAGAAATCAATTTTTCACTCAGAGAATACAATCTGGGTAATCATGAAATCAAACAGCATTATCGGCAACATAACGCTTTTTGACTAGCGTATTGTATGTATGTATGTGTACATACCTATATATATGTATATTATAAAAAGTCCAAAATATTTATGTTTTGATATATTGTATATTTTATATTTTTCAAGATTGGTCAACGGCATGGTGGATTTTTGGGTTTGCTGCAGCGAGCATTAGCTCGTGCCTCGCCTCACATTTGGTTTGAAAGGGGAGAAGCAAAGGATCGACATGCAGTAGCTGAACGTCTTAGACAACACGTATCAAATCCAAATAACCCTCCAATATTGATATTTCCTGAGGGTACCTGCATAAACAACACGTCCGTTATGCAATTTAAAAAGGGCAGCTTCGAAGTTGGAGGAGTCATTTACCCAGTAGCTATTAAGTACGTACGTATTCTCAACCACAAATTAGTTTTAAGCTTATGGAACGACCCGCGCCGGAGCTATTCTCATGGCAGCGGGACTCCTTGCTACCTTTTTAAACTCTAACCCCCGAATACCATTATCGGAGTCCAACTACCACCTATCGCAGACGAAGAGCTTCAGATGTCTCGTGAGACCCGCGTCATCTTGGCGCAATTGCGTTCAGGATATTGTTGTAGGTTAAACCCTACGTATCTAGAATCGACTCCGACATACTGAACATATGTCCGGAGTATGAAGGTACCCCACACGACGCTAACCACCTATTCACGTGCCCCTCAAAGTTTCTCACCCAACACCCCTCGCCCTTTGGGCTTATCCCGCTGAATCAGCATGTTTCTCGGACCCACCGTTAGATGAGATTGACGACGACGACTCGTGACTTCACGGTGCCCGGCAGGGGTTGATAAACTACTATAACAATAACAACACGCCGCGACCGAGCTATTGTTGGCTGATAACTAGCAACCGATGAAGATTTGATACGTGCAGACGTATGTTAACATTGTATTATTTTATGAGGTGGATTATATTAAAGGAAGTTCGTAAAACCGATTATCTCTATGGTTGTGATTAATATTTAAAAGCACCAAAAAATATAAATATTAGAAAGATATTTCATCGACATATAGTATGTGCTCCAAATTGAGCTAAAATAGTAATAACTAGCAGACCTGTTCAGTATTTTTGATTCCGAACACCGACCAATGTCCATTTCGGGAATATTTTTTCGAGAAAGGATGCGCATATATGATTGCCAACAATGGCTGTAAATTATACGTATGTATGTATGTATAAGTCTGTAATGTAATTGAGATTGATGGACATTGTATCCTGTGATGTTGTTTTAACAGCTAAAGCATTCTCAATACATTTTTGGGGAATGCTGCTGAGTTGACAGTCATAGGCCAGATATAAATCTTGGTCGTGGCGGAAGCAAAGAACTGACTGTAATAGGGACTTGTATTTTTATGGCCATGTAGCGTGTTTATATTAGGCAGTATTTTTTATGTAAGGGGAGATTTTCTAAGCGATTCAAAATCGCTTGTGTAATTGTGTTTAAATTTTATAGAAAGCGAATAAGTCACGTGCCCGAAAGTGGGCAGACGATTTATTAGTCAAAATCGCTTGTGTAATTGTGTTTAAATTTTATAGAAAGCGAATAAGTCACGTGCCCGAAAGTGGGCAGACGATTTATTAGTCGGCTTTGTCGGATTCATAAATTTGGCAAGTAGGTGCACAGTAACACCAAAAAATTATCCATCACTCAAAAATTGAAAGAGCAAAATGACAGTTCATTTAGAGCTGAATAAGTTTTACCAGCAAAAATTCTCCATAACGAAAATATATTATCTGTAAGAACTTGATTCAATCTTGTCTTTTGTGCTATTTTTGCCCTGCGCCGGTTTAAAATTTGCAGTTTACAGGGTTTGGTTGAAAAGTAATGAGCCTTATTTTTTTTAAGCAGTTTTATTAAACCTTTTGGCTTATACAACTAATATTCTTCAAAATAAGACCCTTGAGCGTCAATACACCGCTGGTAGCGGTCCTTCCACTGCAGGAAACTTTTTTTAAACTCATCCGCCGGAATTGCGTTCAATTCGGCTGTCACAGTTTTTTTGATCGCCTCGATGGAGTCGAAACGCCTCCCCTTCAGCATTCTTTTCAGGCGCGGGAACAAGAAGAAGTCCGGAGGGGACAGGTCTGGGTTGTAGGGGTGGGGAGGCACCGGAACCCCCATCTTGGCCAATGCAGAGGAAGGCGGTGTGCGCCGGCGCATTGTCGTGATGAAGGGTCCAATTGTTGACGAGGTCGGGCCGAACCCGGGCGACGCGGTTTTTTTCAAAATTTAATCCAGTAACGTTGCTCCAACGATCGCTGCATTTTCGCCACTGCAAAATCCTAACACACTTTTAAAACAGCTTTCACGCGCGGAGCGATATTGACTGCAACGCTGTTGCCAGCGCACTGGGACCGGTTTCTAGTGGAAGAGGAAGGTCCAACGATAATTTTCCCCCACCAGCCGATTCGGTTGATCGCTTGGCGGACGCTCCGCGCGGGAAGGCTCATTACTTTTCAATCAAACCCTGTATAGTCAAAAACGATTTAATGAAAAATGTAACAACGAACGGCGTTAGTACATAAAGTATATTTATGATAATTTTTTGAACAACACAGGCAATTTTTAAACAAACTCAGCTATGTCCATTTGAAAATTTAAAATAATTTGATAACATACTAAGACGGGTTTTCACACTAATAAACTAAGATTAGTGTGATGTAAATAAGTACAATAAGTTTTCAAGTGCATTCAACTTTTATTGCTTGTGTAAATGCTCTTGGTAAGCAACATCACAGGCGATGTGAAAATCGCCTCATGTAAATGCAGCTTTAGAATAAATTTAATTTGCTCACGGGCCACCGTAATCTAGTTGGTATACGCGACTACCGTTCATTCAATCTATGGATAAATTATATATTTTTCCCGATAGCGGTTAACTCTCGACAGGCAGTGGCACAAATTGGAGAAGCTCTGCCAAACCCAAATCAAAAAATATAGGCTTAAATTATGACTTGTTGTTGTTGTAGCAGCATAAACATTCCCATACTTACATACATACGGGGAATGCTGCTGAAGTGACAGTCCTTGGCCGGATATAAATCCGGGTCGTTTCGGTAACGTAGAACCGAGTGTCGTGGAGACGTTCAATTATGACTATATGTTTACAGTGAACAGAAAAAAACCTGTACACTAAAGGATTATGTATTTAAACTTTAAAGTTGCAATTTTATTAGTAAGAACCGTTATTGCGTTATAATGCACTATTCTTTGCGTGTTGTGGTTGTAGGAGTATTTTCCATAGTCCATAAATTTTGAATTTGTCTACATTCGCTGCGCTATAAACCACATTTATTAAAACAAAATATTGTTAAACGTTTACGCTAGGGAATATCTCCACCGCGACAATGATTTTTCGGATACTGTAATTTTTGCAGATGAGTTCAAGTTTAATTTATGTAGGTCTGATGAGTGCTTGTTTTTATCGTGCAAGGAGGGACAAACGCTGAACAACAAATAACTGAATAAGACGATAAACCACGGAGGAGACAGCGTTATGGAGTGGGTGCAATTGGCATAAAATACGCGGGTAATCGCCCTTGCGAGAGGACTGCCCTAGTAGCGTTGGACCTGAAGAAGGCTTTCGACACAGTCAGCCATTCCACGCTACTAGATGATATTTATCAGTCTGAAGAGGCGGTCCGCACATTCCCATGGCAGCCGGTTCTACGTTACCGGAATGACTCGGGTTTTTCCCGACCAAGGGCTGCTGCCCCAGTATACTAGCCCTGTCTAGTGTACCGTATTTTACCCGCAATCTTTCGTCACAGGAGCAACTCATTGCAGCTAGTTTGCTCCAAATACTTCTCTTCCGGGCTGGCGTCGAACCCAGCCCCGGACCAGAAGTATTCTACTGCTGCATTTGCCACAAACGGCTCCACCCGAACTCCACCTCGGTTAGGTGTAACCAGTGCAACGGGTGGTGCCATCTTAAGACCTGCTCAGGCCTTAAGACACACAGGGAGTGGTCCACAAGGTATGTGGCCACGTGTTGCTCCCGCTCACAGGCGGCCCCCGCCTCTACGGCTACACTGCCCTCAGTGCCGGCACATCACACTGCCGCCACAAATAACACCTCAACGGTAAGGAGCCCCCAAGAGCAACACAACTCCCTCACTAACTGACAACCCTCCTGCTCCTACCCCAGTGCGGGGACAAACCAGCAGCTTTTGGTCCCCCGCACAGTCTGCTCCGTGTGTCAGACCGTAGTTCCTCGGAACTTGACAACTGTCCAATGCAATTCCTGCAGTGGCTGGTGTCATTTTCGGAGGTGCCCCGGCCTGCACACCACCCGTGAGTGGACACGCGACTACGTTGCCCCCTGCTGCAGAGCTCTGCACCCCCAACCGCCCCCAGTGGCGCGGCCATCAGTCAACATCAGGCCACTACCCATTTTGCGGAACGCACAGCAGGACCAACACAGACAACATCACGCATCCCTCACCCCCCGAATTACGACGACACTCCCGCGAAGCTTCAAGCTTTTGCAACTAAACTGCAACGGACTCACGAGCAAGATTGACGAGATAGTCGACTTCATGAGTCGGTTCGGAATCAAGATAGCTGCGGTCCAGGAGACAAAACTGTACGCTAGCTCCCCCCTGATTACCAGGGACGGCTACAATGTGCACCGAAAGGACCGCGAGCGAGACAACGGTGGTGGCCTAGCGTTCATAGTACACCATTCAGTGCAGTATCGTCTTATTGATGAAGGCATCGACCACAGGGACAGCACCTTAGAACGTCAAGGTATAGCTGTCCGGTCAGGCGATGCCGAGCTCGAAATATATAATATTTACATACCCCCTGTCACCTGCTGCCCGGCAGGATATCTCCCCGATATTGGTGCGCTCATCAGGGGAGAAAACCGATTGGTAGTAGGTGAATTTAACGCGCATCACGATCTTTGTCATTCAAGCCTGCCAAATGATCGTAGGGGACAGCTATTGGCAGAGCATATAGACGATTCGACATTCAGCACTGTAAACGACGACGCCCCCACTAGGGTAGTGGGCAATTGTAGCAGCTCGCCTTATATAACAATTGCTAGCGCTGGCCTGATAAATAGCATAACCTGGCGACCTATGCTATCGCTTGCATCAGACCACTTGCCCATTATCATCTCGATCGAGAGACCTGCCGACTTTGTTTCCGCGGATCACCGGTCATACATCAACTTTAACAAAGCTGATTGGACCAGATTCGCGGAATTTACTGAGGACATCGTCGCAGCCCTACCCACTCCCACCGATATGCGCGCAGGCGAACGCGCATTCCGCAAGGCGATCACAGCCGCCGCGGCTCGCTTCATACCTGCTGGACGGATCCGGGAATTACGTCCCAATTTCCCAGCCGAAGCAGCCGTTTTGGCAAACGAGCGTGACCGTCTACGCCAGGCCGATCCCGGGGATCCTCGAATAAAGGATCTCAATTCGGAGATCCGGCAACTGGTGACCCAACATAAACGGACCAAATGGGTAGAGCATCTGAAGTCCTGTAACTTCACCTCTGGTGTGAGCAAGCTCTGGTCCACCGTAAGGTCCCTGTCGAACCCGACGAATCACAACGACAAGGTGGATATCACCTTCCAACGGTCGTACTTCGTCGGACCCGAAGAGATGCGCGAGCGGTTTTAGCCGGCAATTTATACTGCATCCTCCGGTCGACAGATCCAAACGTTGTGTCACCAGACGGTTGCACAAACTGCCATACAACAGTGCACCGCTTGCTTTCACCAGCGACGAGGTTCAGGGGGCCATCAAACATATGAAACCATCAAAAGTCGGTTCCGACAGACTTAACATGCTGATGTTGAAAAAGCTGGGTCCATTGGGAGTAGAATACCTCACTAAGGTCTTCAACCTGTCCATGGCCACTCTCATCATTCCTGATAAGTGGAAATTAGGGAGAGTGGTCCCACTACTGAAGCCTGGGAAACCCGCCAACCAAGGGGAGTCTTATCGTCCGATAACTCTCCTTTCCCCAGTAGTGAAGGCGCTTGAAGCCCTTCTACTCCCACTCCTCACAGAACACCTGACTCCAGCCTCACACCAGCATGGTTTCCGTAGAGTGCACAGCACCACCACGGCACTCACCGTCATAAACACCCAGGTAAACCGCGGACTAAACCAAAACCGCCCCTGCGAGAGGACTGTCCTAGTAGCGTTGGACCTACAAAAGGCTTTCGATACAGTCAGCCACGCCACGCTACTAGATGACATTTTACAGTCGACACTCCCGCCAGGGCTGAAGAGGTTGACCGCGAACTACCTGAGTGGTCGTCACTCGTCGGTGATATTTCGAGACCAAACTTCTAAACAGAGAAAAATAAAGCAAGGAGTACCGCAGGGTGGTGTCCTTTCACCCTTGCTTTTTAATTTCTATGTTTCGAAACTCCCTCAGCCACCAGAGGGAGTCTTACTGGTCTCATACGCCGACGACTGCACGATAATGGCGTAGGGCAATGACATTGAAGGCCTATGCTCTAAAGTAAACGACTACCTCGCCCGCCTTTCTCGCTTCTTCACTGCGAGAAACTTAAAACTTTCTCCCACTAAATCCACGGCGACCCTTTTTACCACCTGGACAAAGGAGGTCAAGCTGCAACTTCAGGTGCACGTCGATGATACCCCAATATCGACGGTTAATAACCCCAGAATTTTGGGAGTCACCTTCGACAGCTTGCTCTCCTCAGCGCACACAACCGCTATTGCAACGAGAGTACAGAATCGCAAAAAGGTCCACAAGTCGCTCGCCGGCAGCACTTGGGGCAAAGACAAAGAAATGTTGCTGTCGACTTTCAAAGCAATAGGCCGACCGGTTCTCAACTATACCGCGCCTGTCTTGTCGCCTGGAACCAGTGGTACTCAGTGGACGAAGCTCCAGACCTGCCAGAATACTGCCATTAGGACCGCGACAGGATGTCTCCTGATGTCCCCAATCCAACACTTGCATGACGAGGCTCACATGCTCCCTGTTAAGGAGCACAACAAAATGCTCGGCAAACAGTTTCTGCTAGGGTGTCACCGTAGGCCTCACCCATGCAGACACCTGCTCGAGCCTGAGCCACCTCCCAGGCACATCAGGAGACACTTCCTCAACTACGTGGACGAGATCCAGGACAAAACAGACAGACCACTCCAGGATCAGACAGTATACAGACAGGCCATTAACGACATTCATCGGGAGACCCTTACCACCTTCTTAAGCTTCCGACCCCCGAATGCCGTTATCGGAGTCCAACCACCACCTATTGCAGACGAAGAGCTCCAGCTTCCCCGAGAGTCCCGCGTAATCTTGGCACAATTACGTTCTGGATACTGTAGCAGGTTTAACTCCTATCTATCCAGAATCGACCCCGACATACTAAACATATGTCCAGCATGTGAAGGCACCCCGCACGACACTAACCACCTTTCAACATGCCCCATCAAACCCACTCATCTAACACCTCTCTCCCTCTGGATCCAACCCGTCGAAACAGCCAGTTTCCTGGGCCTACCGTTAGATGAGCTAGACGAAGACGACCGGTAATTACACTACACTGACAGGGCGAAGATACTGCTACAACAGCAACAACAACAACAGGTGGTCGGCAAACTACCTGAGCGGTCGGCACTCGTCAGTGATTTTTCGAGATCAAACATCAAAGCAGAGGAAGATTAAGCAAGGTGTACCACAGGGTGGGGTCCTTTCTCCCTTGCTGTTCAACTTCTACGTCTCGAAGCTCCCCCAGCCACCAGCGGGAGTTTCCCTGATCTCATACGCTGACGACTGCACGATAATGGCGTCGGGCAATGACATTGACGGCCTGTGTTCCAAAGTGAACAACTACCTCACCGACCTTTCTCGCTTTTTCACTGCGAGGAATCTTCAACTTTCCCCACCAAGTCCACGGCGACCCTCTTTACCACCTGGACAAAGGAGGTCAAGCTGTCCCTTAAGGTAAAAGTCGACGACACACCAATTCCGTCGGTAAACAACCCCAAAATTTTAGGTGTAACCTTTGACAGCTTGCTCTCCTTCTCTGCGCACACAACCGCAATTGCCACTAAAGTCCAAAATCGCAACAAGGTCCTCAAATCGCTTGTCGGCAGCTCTTGGAGCAAAGACAAAGAACTGTTGCTTTCGACATTTAAGGCAATTGGTCGGCCAGTTCTGAACTATGCTGCGCCTGTCTGGTCGCCTGGAAATAGTGACACGCAGTGGATAAAGCTACAGACATGTCAAAATACCGCCATTCGGACAGCGACCGGTTGCCTCCTGATGTCCCCCATTCAACACTTACATAACGAGGAACAAATGCTAACAGTAGTGGAGTATAACAAACTGCTCAGCAAGCAGTTCCTGCTTGGATGTTAGCGCAGGTTTCACCCCTGCAGACACCTACTTGAGCCTGAGCCGCCTCCCAGGCACGTCAGGAGACACCTTTTAGACTACGCTGACGAAATCCAGGACAAAACTGACCGCAACCTACTGGACCGGACAGTATTTAGACAGTCAATAAACGACATCCACCGGGAGACCATCACCACCTTCATGAACTCCCGTCCTGTGAATGCCGTAATCGGAGTCCAACCACCACCTATTGCAGACGAAGAGCTCCAGTTTCCCCGTGAGACTCGTGTGACACTGGCACAACTACGTTCTGGATACTGTAGCAAGTTAAACTCCTACATATCCAGAATTGACCCCGACATTCCAAACACATGTCCGGCATGTGAAGGTACCCCGCACAACACTAACCACCTCTTCACATGCCCCCTAAAACCTACTCATTTAACACCCCTCTCCCTCTGGACCCAACCTCTCGAAACAGCATGTTTCCTGGGCCTACCCCTAGATGAGGTAGGCGAAGACGACCGATGATATGCCCTACACTGACAGGGCTATCATTACTGTTAAAACAACAAAACAACAAAAACGCGGGTAATCTTGGCAAGCCTCCGAGTGTATTTCTGCCATGAAAACACTCATAAAAAATATGTACCTTTCAGAATCGGCTTAAACAGTAGGGAAAAGAGAGTAAGCGCCAATTATATATATATATATATATATAATATATTGGCTTCATCTGCTGCAAAATTGGATACTAGTGGTGATCACTAAAGAATGGTTATTATATAATGTTTAAAAAGTACTGCCGTATTCTCCTAGTAGCGACCTTAACTCTATTGAGCACCTGTGAGGAAGAAATAAACATAAACATAAAAACATGAAGAAATTAAGGTTTGACAAACAGGGGAAGTAAATATGGACAGCAAAGTGATCGATATATAAAAAACAACATACAATTCTCAATATACGTTCGTGTATAATCTTCGTAAACAGTTTAGGATTAATATTTAACTTGATTTAATGAAAAATTTATTAGTACAGTTAGTGAAAGAAAAAGTTCGATATTCACGGGAAAGTGGTATACAGTTTGAGGTAAATATACTGTTACAACCAGGCATGTCTTTTTAAATTTAACCTCTTGCTCTATTTGGACACGTCCAACGAAATTTGGTCTCAAAATTTAAAGGACGTGTCACGCCTGTCTTCAGAGCTTTCTGTGCTCCTTACTTAATAAAGAACTGTAAAAAGTATCCAATCTTATATTAAACATAATATCATATATAAATACATATAAAATATGTATTATATATTAAATAATAAATAGTAGAATTATGTGCATTTCGTACACGCGATCTGAGCAAAGCTTTAACAGAAATTATTCCAAGTAAAAGCTCATTTGGAATTTTTTTGCACGGGATAGTCACACCCTTTTGAAAATTAGTTTATAGCGCAAGAGGTTAACCAATTGAAAAATTTATACAAGAAACAACAGTAAAAGCAGAAGTAGACGTTGTGAGAAACTGGTTAACCTATTCAATCACAAAAATGTTTTGAGTAATAAAACGATTTTTTATTTAATAAATTGTTTCTACTTATTGATATAAAATAAAATTGCCTTTAAGTTACTTTTGGTTGCAAATTTAAAGTTTAAATGGGTTTAGAGATAATGCATGTCAAAGACAAAACCTATGTATGTTTATTTGTCCACAAAGAGAAAATACCCTAATTTATTTATTCGTACTTTCAGATATGATCCTCGGTTTGGAGATGCTTTCTGGAATAGCTCAAAATATTCAATGATGCAGTATTTGTATATGATGATGACTTCTTGGGCTATTGTGTGTGATGTTTGGTACTTGCCACCTATGTATCGACAAGAAGGGGAGTCAGCCATAGATTTTGCCAATCGTGTCAAAAGTGTTATTGCAAAGCAGGGTGGCCTCGTAGATTTAGTTTGGGACGGACAACTAAAACGAATGAAACCAAAGAAAGAATGGAAAGAAATGCAACAAGTGGAATTTACTAAACGTTTGAAAGGCGACTAACCACTTCTTACACACTATTTCTAAGTCCCCATTTAATTTTGTATTAATGTGTATTAAAACAAAAATACATGCGCTGGTATTAGATATATTAAGTTTTTGCTTTTGTTTTATTTATTGTAGTACATGAAACTATGTATCAAAAATTAAATGGTGTCGGAATAGTGATAATGTAAATATGTATAAAAGATGAAAATAGGTTTTTTCCTGACAAAATATTTCATAATAGTATGATGGTATTTTCCGATAGTGAACAGTTAAAATATATTGAAAGTAATAAGAAACAAATTAAAAGTGTTTATATTATTCATGAAGTTAAATCTTTTTAATATCCCCAATGTAGCAATCAATTGGTGTTTTAATGTATTAAAGCAATACTTCAAAAGATTTCAAATATATCTCAGATTAAACAATTGATCCACAGATAGCAGGTTGACCAAATTATCTCAACCAATTTAAAACTAGAAGAATAATTTTTATTAAATCTTAAAACAACACAAACATATAGACACAATTTTTAACGGGGTTCAGCTCCTCCATACAACGGGTTTTTCCTTAATTTTTTGAGAAAAACTGAGAGTATTTATTACCTTAAAATAAATTACATATTAATATTCATGCTTAAATGAATACAAAAAGATTTGTGAAATAAAAAAATAACATAATGGCGGCGCTAATGCTGCTCAAACGTGGGTCCTTTAATTTGCGCCGGGGAATATACAACATCTTGTAATCACCTGAAATCAACCATACAAAAATGTTAATCGCAAATCGAAGCTAATTGCGCAACACATTCTAAAGAAATTCAGAAAGCAAAATGTAAAAACAGTTTATTGATAGTGTAGAAATAGTGTATTTGTTTTTGTTTGAATAAATTAGTACAAAAAAGAAGTCAGAGAGAAATATTTCTTTCTATTCAAATTGATAAATTTAAACAAATAAACTTTCAAGAATAAGGTACGTGGAACGAATAGTACAATAAGAATAAACTATTTTTATTGCCGCTTATAATTTTAAAAAATCTTTTTGGATGCTTCATGCTGGATATTCGCAATTATACAAACGTTATTTTGACCTTAACCATGCGGTTGTCAGGTCATATTATTAATGATGATAAATCTGCGTCTGTTTCTCACTGCTTCGGTTAGTTTACCAATTTTAAAACATCATATTGGCTGCCTTTTGTAATATGTGGATAAATGTAACGGTTAATTAGTCATAATAGCTTATTATTATCAATTGAAATGATTTGGTTATTATTATAGCATCCAGTCGACTAACAAATGCAGTTATTTGGAATAGTTTAGTTTATAAGATATCTTTAAAACTTGACCGCCAAGTCACACGTAATACATATACAGTTTACGGCATGAATTTTTGTAATACCACGTAACTATAAAAACAAGGATATAAACACCATAAAAACGAACAAAAAATAACGAAAAACAATTTTCACTGTACAAATTATGTTTATTTAGCTCACCAAATATATTCAACTTAAACCTATATGAACATTTTTTTATCACGGCACTTACGAGGATAATAAGTTAGTCAATATATAATATATCACCTATATTAAATACTTAGACAATAAAATGTATATTATTTATTTTAAACAAATTCAATAGGAAATCTTGTGCAGATTAGTCGGCACAAAGACCAATTTCATTTATTATGCGAAGCCAGCTGAACGACATTCATTCCAAATCGACTCTAGTTCTACACTATTTTGAAATCCATGTGATGCAATAATAAATTCAAAACTGGACGGTCCTTTATATTCCGGTTTAATAAAGCAGAACATGTCACAATGCTTCATGGTTAAATTAGCTTTTAGGGCAGCTATTCCCAAGAATATGTCATCAAATCTAAATCTTTTTAAATGTATTCCACTGTAGAATAGTTTAGATAATGCATTTCGATTGAGCACAAATGCCCCGGCTGTTACGTATGGCGGCCACAGATCAAAAGGATATTCACTGAGAGGTACATACCACTTACTAAATTTGTGTCTATGAGGAGGTGATTGCAATACAAAACCAGAAAAAAGATGGTTTTTCACACTATTTGTGCTTAATTTTTTTTTAACAGATTTGGGATACATATCGGGATTGGTTACAAATTTTAATACATTTTTAATTGACACATAATAATCATCATCCACAAAAAAAAAAAAGTCACTATTACTGCAGTAGGTAAGTGCCCATTTCATGCCCATTATTGTTTTGATAGTATTGTTAAAGTAAGCATCTAAAAAGTCCATTCGCACAATATCTTTTTGATTAGTTGACTCGATGTCCACCATTCGTCTCATATGCGGATCTGTACTTAAGCCAAGTAAAAATACACGTCTTATTTCTACATCAGAAAAACGATGTTCAAACCCCCAAGTGCGGCGAATAATGTTCCGACGACCAATATTTTCAACAGCAGATTTTACTATTATTACTAACTTGGGTGTCAATCGACATTTTTCCGAAACATTATTAATAAATGAATAGTTATAATCACTGGGCAAACCAGATGGGTAATTAAAATGTCTGCCATAATCTAACTCGATGCAGTGTTTCAAGATCCCGATATAATCCAATATATAAAAAGCTATCCCAACTAGAGCAAAACTTTTAATATATCTGCCGAAATAACATCCCATTTTACAAATCCATTCTATTGGAATGGACCATATACATCAAAATATTTAGAATGTATATTGTAGTCGATTAAGTGTATACATATAAACGTGTTTCCAATTCATCGGATTTAGTGCCCATTTACACACGGAAACATTTGGAAGGGAAACATTTTGTTTGTTGGAGAAGGACGGCCGCGGCAGAGAGAAGGGAATTTTTCTCCTGCACTGGCGACACGCCGTGCTTCTTGTTAGTATTTCTTATCTTAAAGCAATTTTTGTCAGTTGCTTCATTTGTATTCTTCTTTTGTGGGAGAAAGTTCTGAGTTATGTGTTGGTTTTCAATCAAACGGAAGATAACAACGACGACAAACATCCGAACGCTGTTGGAAAATGCATTTTTCCTAGTAAAGTAGGTATAATTTAAAATAGTTATGGGACATGTTTATGTTGAATTCTAATTTTTCCCCGCATTTATAGATACTCAAGATAATTTTAAGTTAATTATTTATATATGAAGTATTTTTAGTTTAATATTTTTTATTCAAGTACAACAATTTACAACTATATTTAAATAACAAATCAACAAATTATTTATTATTTAACCAGTTTGCATTTTTCATTCATATAATTAAGAAATTATTCACGAATGTTTTCCGCTTTACATGTTAGCGGGTCGTAGAATATATTCGAACCAGAAGATGCTGGAGTAGTAAACGTCAAAATGTTGCCGAAAACAATTTTGCCCGAGTGGCCGCGAATGAGACATGAAAAGAGAGTTTCCAGTGTTTCCCTTCCAGATATATCCTTGTGTAGATCCGGTGTTACATTGTCCCGATTTAGACGAGGAGACATCTGGAAGGGAGACACTGGAAATTCTGTTTTGATGTTTCATTCGCGTACACACGGGCAAAAATGTTTCCGCGACATTTTGACATTTAATACTTTAGCATCGTCTGGTTCGGATGTATTCTAGCACGCGCTTACATGTAAAGCAGAGAGCTTTCGACAACAGTTTCTTAAATATATGAATGAAAAATGCAAACTGGTTAAATAATAAATAATTCGTTGTTTTTTTTATTGAAATATATTTATAAATTCTTATACTTGAATAAAAAAAATTAAATTAAAAATACTTCATATGTAAATAATTAACTTGAAATGCAGGGAAAAATTAGAAATCAATATAAACATGTCCCATAACTATTTTAAATTATACCTACTTTACTAGCAAAAATAATCGTGCATTTCCCAAGCAGCGTTCGGATGTTTGTCATCGTTGTTATCTTCCGTTTGATTGAAAACCAACTTAGAACTTTCTTCCACAAAAGAAGAAAACGAATGAAGCAACTGTCAAAAATTGCTTTAAGATAAGAAATACGAATAAGAAGAGCAAAGCGTGTCGCCGAGTACGGGAGACAAAATCCCTTCTCTCTTACCCGACCGTCCTTCACCCTTGAACAAAATGTTCCCCTTCCAGATGTCCCCTCGTGTAAATCGGGTCATATGGAGGCAACTGGAAATTCTCTTTTCATGTTTCATTCGCAGTCACCCGGCAAAATTGTTTTCGGCAACATTTTAACGTTTACTACTTTAGCATCTTCTGTTTCGCATATATTCTACAACCCGCTAACATGTAGAGCGGGGAACGTTCGTGAACAGTTTCTTAAATATTTCAATGAAGAATGAAAACTGGTTAAATAATAAATAATTTGTTGTTTTTTTTTTACATATATATATACAGGTATCCCTTGTATAACGCGGTCTTATACAACGCGGTTTCGATATAACGCGATTTGGAAAAATTAGGTTTCAGTACAACGCGAAATTTAGGCTTATATAATGCGAAGGCGAAAATACATAATTATAAAATCTGGTAACACTAATTTGAGTACCACATATTTATAATATGTAATGTATTTTTAATGTAAACCGAGAATTACCCTTTTTTGTCTTAGATAGATAGAATAGATATTAATCTAGCACCTTATTACGAAATTGAAAAGGAGCTTAAAAAAACCACCCACCAAAAACTGATAACAGATTTTGCAATTATAAAACCAGTAGAAGAGCCACAAGTCCCACAACTAGTTTCTTATCCAATAGCGAAAACTATGTTGAAGAAATATCTTCTGATGAAGCTATTGCTCCCCCAAAACGCCCACGTGCAAAGATCTTTGAAGACAGTGAAACAGATTAATTACCATATGAAGTTTGAAGAATAACAATAAAGTTTTTAATAAATCTTTAATTTGTTTTAGTTTGATTTTAAATTTTTTGTTTTGTGTTTTTAATTGTATTATAAAGCCTGAACTTTAGTATTGAGTTGAAGTAGATGTGCATCTGTTATTTTGTATGTATTTTATTTTAAAAAAAACCTATTGGAACATAACCCCCAAATTTATATGAAAACTATGTTTTAGATAACGCGGAATTACATAACGCGCAATTCTTCTGGAACGTAACTATCGCGTTATACGAGGGATACCTGTATATATATTAGTACTTGAATAAAAAATTAATTAATATAATACTTCACATATAAATAATTAACTAAAAATTAACTTGAGTATCTAGAAATGGACGGAAAATTAGAATTTAACATAAACATGTTCCATTACTTTTTTAAAGTATACCTACTTTACTAACAAAAATAATCCTGCATTTCCCAAGCAGCGTTCGGATGTTTGTCATCGTTGATATCTGCCATTTGATTGAAAACCAACACATGACTCAGAACTTTCTCCCACAAAAGAAGAAAACAAATGAAGCAACTGTCAAAAATTGCTCTAATATTGGAAATACGAATAAGAAGCACAAAGCGTGTCGCCAGTACGGGAGACGAGTTCCCTTCTCTCTTCCGCAGGCGTCTTTAACCATCGAACAAAATGTTTCCCTTCCAAATGTTTCCCTTTGGAAATGGGCACATCCACTCCATTATTTATTTCAAGTCATAAGCAATAATGGTGTACATTTTGTAGATGCCTGATTTCTTTTGACAACAATGTAGTAAACAAAGTGTGACAGCTTAGATAATATACAAAATTAATAAAATTATGCATTTATTTTTTTCGTTTAAATAATTTATGATAGTTCTCCTTAACAATTCCTTTATTGGCTTTCCATTATTGACAAGGCAAATTTATTAAGCGTGGTAGCAGTAGGCCAGCTGATTTTTTTTTTCGTTGAGTACTTTCGAATGCCAACACAAAATTGAATTACGAAACGTATTACTTACATTCATTGATTATTTTTTTCTATTTTGATTTCAGAAATAAGTGACTTCTTTGTTTTCTACTTTGGCGTGACATTCTACTGTGCAACATGTTGTTGTTCCCCTAGTGACATCTCCTTGAACTAATTTGCTTTGATTCTAGATGCATGTTTCTTTTTCGTGACTACTCCAATATATAAAGCAATTAAATGACATCTTGGCGGGTACACTTTTGTCGGGCGTTTGCCCAAGCTCTTCTTCCAATTCGCTGTGAGAGCCTTGATGTTTTCCACAAATGGAGCGACACACGGTTTTATGCCGCCTCCGAACGGCAAATGGTTTTTTCTGCGGAGCTTTTTCAGGGCAGAAATGCGCTTGGATGTTTGCAAATACTTGCTGAGTTGCGACTGCATCAGAAAAAAAAAAAAATCCTATAATTTGATGTTTCATGTCCTCATCATTAAGTGCATCTCTAGTCAATTCCGGTACATTTTCCGACCTTTAGTTTTGCATATCGCACTTAGTCTGTATCTAATAACCACTCGTTCAAGGAGATGATCACTGTCGCCGTTCAGTTGTTTGGTAGTACGATTTTCAAGCATATACATATGTATTCAAGGACGATAGAATAAAATATTGTTCCTTCCTTATAATACACACGCACACTTTCTTGCCACGGTGACATAGAAAAAAAACTGTATTTGGAAGTATTTTTATAATTTGTGCTTAACAATTTAACACGTGACACTTCATTTTTATTATTTTGTTTAATTTAAAAATCGCAAATCTTAAATTGTAAGTATTCATCAAGTCATTCACTGAATATTTACAAACATGTAACTTCACTTCCTCCTTTCGAAATCGCGAAAAATAAAATAACGGTTTTCGGAAGGCAGAACCCTCTGTATTCTGTATACCGTGATATATAATTATATTTAGTATAGCTATTGATATAAAACCGGATAAGTTGTAATGTAAATTGTCATAAGCGGCGAAGAGTGTGTAGGTTCGAATATCCGTACATGAAACAGCAAAACAATAGAAAACAAATTTTCTAATAGCGGTCGGCCCTTGGCAGGCAATGGCAAACTTTCGAGTGTATTTCTGCCATTAAAAAGTTCATTTAAAAAACCCATACGCCTTCGGAGCCAGTTTAAAACTTGAACAAAATCAAGACGCACGCCACAAATAGCAGGAGGCGCTCGGCCAAAAACCCAACAGAAGTGTACGCGTCAATTATTTATTTTTTTGTTGTTAAAATTTTTCTAAGTTTGTTAGATCTTCCATATTTATTTCTGGAGCAATTCAAAGTAATACATTAAATAATTAATTACAAAGTGCAGTTCAAAATTGATTTACAAATTTAAAAATGTTCCGTTCTTCACAGTACGTATCGTTCGCACCCGCGACATCTTTGGTCGACCATGCGCTCTTTCTCTTTGTGAACTCCACTAGAACGCCATTTTTGTAATATCGATGTTGTCTTTTCGAGGCGTATGGACATTCCAGCTCGATTTTCTCCTTTAGATTTCTGAGTTAATGGGCATACTATTGGCGAACGCGTTATTTGATATGGTGTTCGGTCAGAAAACTCGGCAGATTATGCGTAGGCATGAAAAACGAGAAGTTTATTGCAGATCGCGTCAGGGACACTATACCTCTGAGCCGTACAGAAGGACTGATTTGATGCTTGTGTTGAGGATCATTAGCTTGAAGAAGGCTACGCTAGCTTTGCTAATGCGTGAGCGTCAGCATCTGCGCTATAACACGGCCCAGATAAGTGAACCGTTCAACGACATCAATTACTACAGTGTCGGCACCCAAACGGGAGGTTAGAGGTTATGTCCCTGTTGTCTCCATGTGCATGAGTTTAGTTTTGGACATGTTTGCTTTCAGCATTCGCGTAGTCCAGGTTACTCAGCTTTTGAAACGGATTCCACTGAATACAATCCGGAGCTTCGCGGTCAGTTTTTCTCAAAACTCCATCCAGCACTAGGATAAACAGCAGAGAGGGTAAAACGCAGCTTTAGCGCACCCTATTTGCTATTTCAAACTTTTCGCTGTTACTTTCTATGAAACGACACCTGAATTCTGCCTCAAAATGCTGCCCTTTGATAATAGCCCTTATTTTGTCTGGTACGCCACTGATTTTCAGTGCTTCCAAGATAGCAAAAGGAAGGGAAATTATTTGTTTATGAAGAAGAAGAGTAACGAAAGCAATGGAAACAACCAAACACAAGAAATTATACATACACACAGTCTTTCTTGCCACGGCATCTTCCGCATAAAAACGGAAACAAACTGTATTTGGAAGCTTCATATTAATTTTTTGTTTGTTTCTTTTGTATTGCGAAGGGAGCTGACGTCAGACTTATCAAAATCGCGAAAAATTAAGTAACTGTTTTTTAATGGCTCCACATTAGATACTCAATTCGCCTTGCGCTTATATTACACCTTATTACTGAAATTACTGTCAAGAAAATGTTTCATTCAAGCAAAAAATATTGTTTTACTATTTCCACTGTGTTACATATTTTCACTCAGCCGAAGAATTCTGCTTTAATATTTCTGAATAGTTTGTCAACTATTAGTAATTTCTCGTTGACAGGTTAAAAGGTATTGTTTGATTATCAAAGTGAGATTATTTATATCTTCATTCTCTATTCTTCCATTAGTTGATATTTGATAATAGATCCCAAATCGTTATATTTGTAGAATCCACATCATCTTGATTTTGACGATGAATAAATAATCCTCCTCGAACAAGTTATTCGATAATAAAGTACGCATATTTGATCGATAAAAGTATGTTCACATGTGCATTAATTACCAATACATCCACAAAATTAATATTCCCGTTCAAATATGGTAGATTACCTGAAAAATTGGCAAACAGCAGTCAATACTATCGTGAAAGGTTTTCCTTCATAGAATTTATTTTGGTGGAATTTTTCGGTTTTTTTGTGGTTTGATTAGTTATTACTAACGATTATAATAAACAGTTGTATGAAATCCGTAAACGACGTAATAAACAGTTGTAGGAAATCCGGAAATGACGTTTACTGAAGTTTCAAATTATTATGGCAGCAATACGCATTCGAAATTCGATATTACACTTTTACACGTTGTTTTTCTGTTATATGAATGCATAGTTTAAAATATCCAACAAACATTTTATTAGTATTATGTCTACAAAATTGTTTTCTTTACCGGCATCCATTTTATACAGTTTTCACTTTGACGTTTTTCGTTACACGCGTAAAATTAATGATCTACTACACAGAAAACACAGGATTGTATATCAAAAAGTATGTTAATTATCTGGGATTGCGAGAGGTATTTTATAAGGGAAATCTCGCTTTTTAATTACGTATTGGGATTTAAGCACGAAAAAGTAGATCATCTACTCATATGTGAACGTATTATAAGGTAAATCGACACTTCCGACATAAATGAACTTTTAATTGATTATCTTCAAAGAATGAATGAGTTGAAAGGATATCAAACATGTTAAATAGAATATGTACTCATCTATGTGTATAGTTATTTATTTAGGGAAAAATATAATAAAATTTTAAATTGTGAATACAGGTTTAGACTTCGGCAACAGGAAGTCAAGATCGTATTTAGTTTGTTTTTACAGTGGGGCTGGTAACTCTGTTCGATATAATTGCTATTCTCATAAAAGTTTGCCCAATTTTTTGTAAAAGTTGCATGAAATTAAACGAATTTATGAAGAAAAGTGTATTGCTGCGTATTCTTAAGCTTACAAATACTGTAAAAAAAAACTTAAGAAAGACGGATTCTTAAGTTTTCTGGGTACTCACTTCTAGGTCTATTACGATGGCAGCAAGCTAAGGTTGGAATAAACCACACAACCGCCATTTTAAGATTCTCAATTGGTACACGCACAACACAGAACTGTGTTAATCGAATAATTACCAGTGGATATTATTTTTTGCTTGTTTGCTACTAAGATGTCTCTAAGTAAAACAGTCGGCAGTCTTAATAAAGGCAATGTTAAAGAAAAAGAAAGATCTACTACAAAAGAATCCAATAACTTGGTTGTTCGCATAGATCAAGATTCAGATAATAATCTTCAAGCATTATTTGATAGCGTATTAAATCCAGGAGAATCAAAACGTCCACTACAAGTGCCTTTTCGTATGCGTCAACTACCAGAATCCTTCTTCAAACCACCTGCAACTGCGTCCAGATCACCTTCTATTGCACATTCACGCGCTAATAGCGCTGATTCCGCTTATGATACTGGATCGCAACCTAATGTTAGCCAAGGAAATATATCAACGAGTTCTATAGCCGCAGTTCCGGCGACAATAACACAGCCACAAGTAGCAGCAAATAGGCTAGCTATTTCTCATTCGCGTGCGCATAGTAGCCCAGCTTCGCTCCAACAAACATATAATGTACATATAGGCAACGTAATGGAAGCAGGTGCATGTTTGCAAGATGGCATCGGACCTGTCTATACAACAGGGACGGTCCCATTTCCTCCAGGAGTTAATGCTGGGTCAGGTGTCCGAATGGATCAAGTAGAACAGTCAGTGACTAAGGATGGAACAAATCCTATTCAGACATTTCATATGAAACAACGATCATATGATGTTGTCAGTACTATACAATTACAAAACGAACTGGGACCATTGCCCCCAGGATGGGAGCAAGCTAAGACTAATGACGGTCAGATTTATTATTTGAAGTAAGTATAATCTTTTTTTAATACTTCTCTGTTAGCATTTAGGAATGTTATAGATATTTATATATGTAATTGACACTAATACCCTTTGTTTTGGTTTTTGGCCGAACTTCTATTTGAGGTTCTCGTCTTGATGTTATTTCACAAATAGAATGGCTTACAGTTTTTTTTAGGAGCAGCCTTTTGCAGGCAGAAATACGCTCGGAGGTTCACCTTTACCTGCCGACGGGCGACCGCTATTAGGAAAAACTTTCTATCATTGGATGTTTCATGCCCGGGGCATCAATTATCAATTTGTAAACATTTGTGTAAACCTATTTCACATTTTTTTTAATGGTTTCACCGATTTATGTTGCTATTCGAAAATATTCCTGATTGGTTCTCTTTAAATAGATCGATAGTAGTTTCGCGCCTTTGTTCCATAGGTTACAACAAATAAAATGTATTACGATACATTTACATACATACATATATCTCCCTCTTAGGCCAAAAGCATGAATGTGCAAGTTTTCCAATTTTGAGTTAATTGGTTGTTTTGATTAATCTGATACCAAAATCCAGGAAACGACAAATAATTATTTTTTATCAGAAGAAGAATTGACAGAAAAAAAGACTTGACTTGACAACATTAAAGAGTTAACTAATAGAGGCAGCGAGAAGAATACACTGACATGGATACGCCGGCCAAGAAGAAGAATAAACTTTCAAGCTTCATTTTCCAAGAATATATTTATACAATACTAGCGTACCCTCGCCCGCTTCGCTAGGCGATAAATTCAATGATTTGCTGAAAGAATAAAATTAATACGAGACAAAGCAAATTCTTTGATACAATTTCATTCGAATTTTATTGTAACACTTTTTGGTAGACAACGTTTTTGATTTTTCCATCTTTCGCGTAAATGAATAATGACGATGGATTGCCTCGTGATCAAGCTACATACATACAATTGTCCATGAGAAAAAATTGGGTATTCTAAATTAATACCGCACATTTGTAGAGACTGTCCTTGCGCCTTATTAATTGTCACAGCGAAGGCAAGGCGAATAGGGGACTGCAAACGTTTGAAATCGAATGGTAAATCCGTCTGAATCAGTGGAATTCTGGGTATCAAAACGTCTTCTCCTTTGTACCTCCCTTTCAAAATTGTTGCTTCGATAACGTTACCCATTAGCTTCTTCACAGCGAGTCTGGTACCGTTGCAAAGTTGTGGCACATTAATGTTGCGCAGCATAATAATCGGCGCTGCAATTTTTAATAGTAAATTATGAGGTGGTAGGCCTGGCAAATCGAGTGAGTTTAAGAATTCAGTTGGATAATTTACGACATCATCTTGATCAGTAATAGTGTCCATTGACTTACTTATATGCAACTATGTCACCAGGTATTTGATCCAAAATAGCTACATTTATATCATTTACGTCCTTATTTTTCCCAGCTAAAATTGCTCTTTCGCTGAGCCAATTATAAAATTAATGTTAATTCGAAACTTAATCTAAGAATCGAGCAAGTTCTGCGGCAATTTTCACTAAAAACACAATTTGTACAATATTTTGATTTTTTCTTTTTTTTATATGAAGAAAATATTAAAAAAAAAATTTTTTTTTTGCTAAAAACCTTCCCCTAGTGGATCCCTATAATATGAAAAAAGAACGAATAAAATAGGCCTCGTATCGGACCAAAAAAATGCATACAAACGAACATCATTTCATTTTTATATATATAGAAGATAATGGTAGGTCTTTATTTCGCTAGGTTTTTACAAAGACCCGATGCACCTGACTTGTTATGTCATTGGGTGAAAGGCTTAAGGGGCATAAATATATTATTGTGTGTCTTTATTTCGCTAGGTGTTTATAAATAACTGATATCCCTGAATTGTGATATAGTTGCGTACCGCTGTTGTAGAATATCAACGTGTTCTATAAAAAAGTGTATGTGCTGAATATGTTTTCCACTAGTTTTGAAAAGATATATATATTTATATATATAATATATTTTTTTCACTTTTATAATTATAGCCATACAACAAAGTCAACACAATGGGAAGATCCCAGAATCCAATTGAAACAGCAATTATTTCAAGATGGCCTTCCACATAATGGTAAGTAAACCATCACTTTTCTTGAATAAATAATAACAGTAGATTTTAGTGAATTTGAAAAATAAAGAATCTGTTAATTTGGCTGATAACTTGGGACCTCTACCGGAGGGATGGGAACAAGCATACACAGAATCTGGAGACGTTTATTTTATTAACCACATAAATCGAACAACGTCTTGGAATGATCCACGAATACGTAAGTAAAGTCAAGTCATTGAAAACGATACCGAAATTAACTCAATATAACTAAATTCATAGCGCTCTAATGCTTATCCCAATTTTTTAGTCTGAATTGTCTGCTTAATTGTTAACATTAACATAATGAAGTTAAAAACAAGCATTTCATGAGATAGGTATATTTTGCGGAGATCCGGAATATGTAGACTTGTAATTATTTACATATTAAAAACTTTGACCCCGAACGCGAGTTAAGTTTCTTTATGTCGATCCAGTTCTAGGGAAAAATGCATTCCGCCCCCCAAGTTTGAATGGGAAGGTCATCCTAAACTCCACGGCATTGTATGGCCGACTCTGTCGTATTATTTTTATTTATAAGTTTTGACATTGCTTCCCAAGTTCCTCTGAGAGACTGTTTGCATTTTCCTAATTGTGCTTAAAAATATTTTCATTACAGCCGATTTTTTACAAAAGCCGGCAAAATCTCAAAAACCGGGTCCATCTTGGCTGAACATTCAACAAATTGAAAAGGAACAGGATTATTTTAAACCAAGTTCTGAACAGGTTGGAATTGATGAAATTCAGTTAAATATATCTTATTAATTTTTTTTTACAGAGTTCTTTGGCCAGACAAAATGGTAGTCTTCAAATGGATCCTTTTTTATCTGGTGATAATCACGCTCGACAAGAATCAAGTGATAGTGGCCTGAGCTTGTCTTCAAATACGTTTTCCGCTACAACAGACCTTATGCCGAACATTGATGACAGCATGGATTGCATAAGTGGTAAATAAACCTATAAATTACTTGCTTAATTAAGTATCTATTAAACCATATTTTCATTCCGAAAAAGATTTATAGATTTAATGTACTATAGGAAATGACTGCGTTATAATAATAACAAAATGTATTCAATTTATCCATTATAATCAATTTAATGCTTACATACCTCGGAAATATTTCTGCAAAGTATAAGTGTAATGTTCAAGAACGTAATTGGGCAATGGCATCTTCTTTATACTTTCCGCAGTTGTTTACGATGTATAGAAAACTCTTAAAAATCTAATAATTAATCGTAAAATTGCTGACAACGAAACTTTCAGTCAACTTTCAAACAATACATAAGAAGGTATTGAAATTTTCGGTTTGGTTTTAACTGATAATTTTTAATGTGCATTGATACTGCTACAACAACAACAACAACAACAATGTGCATTGAAAAACTGACCTTTTGTTGGGGAAGTTGGTATATTTTAGATTTTGTTTAAATATATTATCCAAATCTGACTTAATTCTAGAAACTCTACTCCAGAACAAAATACTAGTTCAATAGATTTTTCAAAATGTTAATTATTATTTATCTGTTTTTAGAATCAGGAAGCCTTAATGCCTTAAGTGGCATAGATTGCCCGGATAATCTGGTATCTTCATTGCAGGTACATTTTTATCTTACCATTGCACGTTTAAACTTTATACAACTTGAATAAAAATTAATTTCAGCTTGAGGATAACATCTGCAATGAAATGTTCAGCGATGTGCACAGCATGTTGAATGCATCTGCAACGAAGCCTGATACTTTGGACTGGTATAAGATAAATTAAATTTCGTAAGAGCATGAACTAGATATTTATAACAAAGTATCAATGTTTCGTCCTTTTTGGTTAAACAAGTTTTATCAACATAATTTCAGCGGTAAACAATTGATGTTAAACTTTAAGAATAGTTTGAAAATAAATATAACTTTATAACACAACTTGAGAAGACGGAATCGTATCGTGCATTCATTATAGAGGGTATTAATAAAAATTTGGTACCGAATTCAATCTGATTAATGAGAGTCATTTGCTTATACTTAAAAAATTATTTATTGCAGCGAACTGGTTCGCACATATCCGAGTAATTAACATTTAAAAACTGGTTTATACTCGATACAGATAACATTTTCATCTGACCGTGGAACAAAACATCTGTGATAATTTTTTCAGCATAAATAGCTTGAGAAGTATCCATCGTCCGAAGCTTGTGTGCAATAATTTTTCCGAAACTTGTATAATGATCTTCCATTGTGTTATTATGGCTTTTACATGTCAAAGACAAAAGTTTCTCCAAATCTATCGTAGGAGTTTCCACTTTGAAAACTCTTTTGTGAGCAGGTTCAGCTTCCTTTGATAGTAAGGAGGATGTAGATGAAGACCTCTTTCGGGAGTTATCAGATTCCGCTAAGAAAGTGGTTTCCTTTTCACTTTCATAGGCTTTTGACTCTTTTATATTTCTTTCGAAAGGTATCAGGTCATTTATTTTGTTGTGAACTTCGTCGCTGAACTCCGTATAACTTTCTTCTATTGTTTGCTCTTCTAATAAATCATTTTGCGAAAGCGACTTTGAAGATGGCTCTATTTCACCCATACTATCTGTTGATACATTGTGGGGAAGTTTGCCTTTAACTAATGGCGGTTCAATGATCGCTTCTGCGTTGAATGCTTGTTCCAACACACTTGTTTCGATATCTTCCGTACTTGATGGACCATTTACGCCACAACGCTTCGTTTTCCTTTCCAGGTTCTCTTCATCTTTTAAAAACATCAGGGACTCAAAATATCTGCGCTTGGGACAATACGGCTCTTCTTTTTCTCCTTTATTCTTAGATTCAATAATCTTCTTTAGCTGTTGCCGGAACGCGCATCTCAGATTATTAATTTTTTGCTTGGTCCTTTCAATATTGTAGTGTTCGCCATGTTTTGCTGCTACTTCTATTAATTTCAAGTAGGCCTCCTGACGTTTCGCGCGATTTTTGAAATTTGCACAGTCGGCCTTCCAAAGACATGGATTATTTTTATATTCTTCAATAAAATCATCTATAAAATCCATCTTTCACAAAAAAAAATTATTATTAAACAATTATGTATACAAAGCATACAACGATTATACACTCCTCGATAACAAGTCATCGACTTTAAACCAAAACATAATTTGGGAATAAAACATAACACCACGTCGGGAATCCTTAATCCATATTTATACATAACTGTATTTATTACAGTTATACGGCTGCCGTTCGGATTCGGCTTAAAACTGAAGGACCTTCGATAAACAAAACCATAAGTAGGAGGAGGAGCTCGGCCAAACACACAAACAAAAAAGGGTATACGCGCCAATTATACATATATATATGTTTATTGCATAATTTTTATCAAATATAAGATCAGTTGTAGAATAGTGGTGGTTAGGTTAGGTGGTCTTATATAACTCTTCTTGGGGTTCGGCACTGAGGGAATACGTTTTCAGATTAAATAGGAATAACGCTTGAATAAACTATTAAGGCCCTTATTATGAGCAACATTCGATCTTCGACTGTAGTCGAAAGTGCTGATCGAACGAATTTTCATTTGATATTATGGTGCTCATTCGTTGAAGAATAGGACTATTGTGAATTTCGATCGCTCGACGCATTTACAATAGATAAATTTTTTTCAGCTGATACAGCAAATCAAAATAAAAGAACAACCGATTGTGTTGAAACTCTTTGCTAACAACATTTTTAAAAGTTAAAAAAGTATTTTTTGTGAAAATGAGTTCAACGGAGTTGTGGTTCGACGATTCATCGGACGATGAAAGATTAGTGGAACTAGCTAGAAGTAGAAAACAGTTGAGGGGCGCATCCAACCCCCTAGAAATGGCCTCCACTGAGTAAGTTTAAAATTTTCAAAATGTGTTGACGTACTTAATATTACAGAAATTTCCTTACATATTTTTAAAGAATTTGAGATTATCTAAAGAGGCGTTTTTGAACCTACTGTCCAGTACAGAAAACCAGTTGCAGCAGTGCACCCGAGCCAAATGAGTATTGGTAATGAAGGTATGCTAGGACTTGCTCAACCCACTGTGTACGATGATGCTGAAGACATTGAAGTGGAGTCTAATAACGGAGAAGCAGAAAACATACGAAATGAAATTCTTAGAATATTATAGAAAAATCTAAAAAGTATTAAATAGAAGCCTTTACGCCACAGTTTCTGTTTTATTTTTGTTATAAATTTTCTTTATTCAATTATTCGTCATTCGAAAAAAATATGTATTTCAGTTCCTCTACGTATTTAGCCCATACCTGCCAAGGGAAAATAAAAATGTATTTCTATAAACATCACAAAAAAAACCATTATTAACCTTAATCCATTTTGCTGCTGTTCTAACTGGTGGTCCCAAGCAATTTAGCTCTGCTTGAACTTTGGTGCAAATCCCTTTTGCGAATTGTGGATTCTCTTCCATTAATGCAACTAGCCTTTCTAATTGCTGTTTGGTACTCACGACTTTCGACCTACATAAAATTAACTAAATTAGTATATATTTATTATTTGGTTACTATAAAAACATAAATAATCGCAAACAACTTACATTTTAACAAGTTTTCCCACAATACGCTACACAATCGAAAGCAAAATTGCATTCGACTCTAAATTCGGTTTTCAACGAAAATTTCGACAGGATTGCGCCGCTCATAATACCAAATTGACATTCGATATTCGATCTTCGACAACCAACGAATATCTAAGATCGAATCTAACTCATAATGTGGGCCTAAGAAGTTTCTGTTAAGACGTCATTTAGTATCAAATGGTTCATTCATTCATTACCCTTTAAACTTAGTTCAAATTCAAACTCCAGTTAAATTTATTTTGTTTAATTAGATACCTTCCCGCGAAAGTCGTTACCGGAATAGCCCGGATTTACATCCGGCCAAGGACTGTCACTTCAGCTGTTTGCTTATGCTGCTACAACAATAACAACAACTCCAGTAAAGTAAACTTTGTTTAGAGCCTTGAGCTAAAAAATTGGCCCAAGTAATGCCAGCGTGTCAGGACCCGACAGAATATAGACACGTCAACGCCCTCTAATAGTTGTTACTAATTTTGGCAGATAAGCATTCAATAACGCCAAACAATTATCCATCACAACAACATATGATCTGAAAGCATATTGACTTATTGTAAGTAAATACAGTCGAACTTCCATATAGTGAATTCGCACGGGACCTGAAAATCACTTCACTATATAGAAACTTCATTATAAAGAAACATTGATTTTGTATGTAATTTTATTTAAAATAATCAGTGAGTTTGGTTTGAATTACAGTCTTCCATTTTTCATTTTCAATAAAAGCTTCCAAATCATGTAGAGAGTTGAAAACATTAATCGGCACGTCACTCCTCATTTCCACAAAGGTTATAATCACGCTAATGGATGAAGCAGCTTGTATCAACGTAGGTAATGCCTCCTCAGTTTCTGCCAATTCTTCAACGGTCAAATCGTGTTCATCGTTATCTGAAATAATATTTACATATTAAATTTTTGTTTGACTATAAAAAGATAAATGCTTACCAGGTTCAGCTGGAACTCCGCGACTTTCAAAAATGCTGTTGAGAATATCTTCTTCGGATGGGTTGTCCCAAGTCTGCACACCATTATCAACATTTACGTAGTCATCAAACGATGCTTCGATATTTGCTACTTTTTTAAATGAAGACTGTAAAGCAGCCAAATCCGATATTGAAAGAAGGTCCTCCCCATCCCAATGCTCAAATGGAATCTGCATAGCATCTTTTGAAAATCCAGCCTTTTCAAAACAGTTGGCAATTGTTTCTGGTTTAACATAGACATTCCATACATTGCTAAGATTTCGAACTGCTTGCAGCAAGTCTATGGCCATAACAGAATTTCCCTCATCCACTTGAGTCAATATATTCGTTAAAATTCGTTTTCTGTAATGTTGTTTCATGTTGTAGATAATGCCTTGGTCCATTGGTTGCAGTAACGAAGTCATGTTGGGAGGAAAATAAGCGAGATGAATGTTTCTCAACTTGTCTCTTACATCTTTAGGGTGGGCAGTGCAGTTATCAACAAAAAACAACACCTTTCTGTTTTGATCACAAAATTTTTTGTCGAGTTTTACAATCCATTTCGTAAAAATCTCACTGGTCATCCATGCTTTTTTGTTAAACTCATAATCGACACCTAAAGATTTTATTATGGTATTTACTGCCAAATCCTCCGCATTTTTTAAAATCACTTCCTTATTTTTTAAAATATTTGATAAAGTGCTGGGAAGAACTCCGAATTCATTGGCAATATCTTTTTTTTTTTCTTTCCTTCATTAACTTTGTTAATCATTAATAACTTTTTTCAAGCGAAATGCTGCGTCGATGCGTCATTGTAACTTCAATCACTGAATAAAACTGTAATAGCTCAGCTCTTTCTGTTTTAATTTTGGGATTCCCCTCATTACAGTTTGTCCACATCTAACTGTAATTTTTTGTAACAGAAAACTTTTGAAAAAATTCACTATATGGAGACAAAAACTTAGGACGCTTGAATTTCCAGCTGTAAAATTTGTTCATTATATAGAAAACTTCACTATATAGAAATTCATTATAAGGAGACAAAAATACACGAAAGTAGAACGAAAAAGCAGTGTCTTCGAAACCAGTTCATTATAAGGAGAGCTTCATTATATGGAAGTTCACTGTAGAGAAGTTCGACTGTACATTTAATTGTGTGGAATGTGGAGCTTGTTCTTGCATGACTTGCACCGGGTTACAATTTGTAATTTATAGTCAGAAATGATAAAATAGAAAACTAGGCAATAAAAAAACTTGAGTATATAATGTATACTTGTGGTAAATTTGTTTTGGACAACACAAAATTATTTAAACATACTTGGCTACAAGAATGGAACAGACTACTTACTTCTTTATATTTATTTATTCCAAGGCTAAATTAAGTAAATAGTAAACGTCTTGATGTTGTTCCACGAAGAGTGGCCTACATTTTTAAGCCGACTCCGAACGGCAAATGGTTTTTTATGAGAAGCTTTTTCATAACAGATATATACTTGGAAGTTTGCGATTGCCTGCCGAAGGGCGAACGCTATTAGAAAAAACATTTTGCAGTTTGATGCAAGGAGGTTTGAACCTACATACGTACTCCCGAATAGTAGTCACACACCAACTAATTCGGCTACGGCGGCCGCAATGTCATCTTACTCTCTCAATTTAATATATTTTTCTGCAATTTTAAGAGCGCGAATGCCCAAGGTTATGCCCAAGTTTTTGTTAACTGTGTCGCAACTCATAAGCCATCATTTTCGGAAACTATTTTAATATATAATTATTTGATTGGTGAAATTAATCTCAGAGATTCGTTTTTCAAACCTATGTAACATCCCATAAATTTATTTGCAAAGGAGGTAGAATGAATTTACATTTTCAAGTTTAAATAAATATCAGATTAGTAAAAGGTACATAATCATATTAACTGCATGTACATACATAAATGCTATTGAATATATAAATATGTAATTGCATTAAGCATTTCAAAAACATTTTATTTACCATGGAAAACGCCTAGTACTAACAAATGTATGTATCTATACATGTATCATTTGTACCGTTCAAACTTGAATATATATACTATGTTCTATTAAAAAAATACAAAAAGCTAAAATTCTGAAAGTTATACCAAGATTGTGGAATGAATGTAATGAAAATTTATTATCGATAATATTTGGAGACGCTAAATTTGCAACGTCACAGCAGTTTGCGGCAAACTTTACTAAGTTTGGATAATAACTATTCCAAAATCTTATGGTGGGCATATTATTAACCATTTCTGAATTAAAGTTTTGGTTTATTATTAGAATCGAACTATTCTCAGATGCGAAGGAGTTCCATTTGACATATACATTAGAAATAATAGGATTTGCTGACTTCGCGAAATTTGCCCACATTGTCATGACAACATCTGAAATTTTTTTATCACTGGAACTCCATTCCTTTAGAAGGTTATTATTCATATACGGAACACCCCAGACAAATATTTGATCGAAAAATTTTGGTACGCCCACCCATTCTGGCAGGTCAAACAAATTAGTTTGAGGACGAGTTCTAAACAAATATGCAAAAACCGTGTTGTCTTTGCTTAATACGTTTGCCATAAAAAACAACGGTGCAATGTACATACGATCTGTATGAAAACTTACAAATGTTCTGAGGACATCTATACTCTCGCTCTGAGATGGATATACATATGTAATGGCATCGGTTATTATTCGCGAATTTGTACAATTTTCATCATTTACGGTGCTCATTTTAAGGTCATGTTTAGATACTTCATCTATGACATGAAAAAAATCATTCCCAGTTAACTTAGTATTTGTTATGTCATCAACTACGCTAAGTATATCCTCCATGTCTGTTACGCCGATTAAAGTCGGAACATTTTGGAAGCCTCCTTCTTTGAATATTTTCCCAGGATAGTCTCTAATAAAGTGCGAAGACGTATTGCTTAAACCATAATCAATTACTGGTCCCCACTCCACTGCTGGAATATTTTTTGCAAGCGTTTTTGCATCAACTTTTCGTAAACACGCTAATAACAATGATGTCGGCTTCCTATTGCAACCAAATAAATTTGATATTGAGTCCAATGAATCGCTATAGACCTTTGGATGGCGGACGGCATTTTTACTTGTAGGATTTCCAGACATCATAATTGCTGCTGAAAATCCACCTTTCGACCATTCTTCAGATATTAAATGCAATCCCACACTAATTGCTCCCGCGGAATGTCCCATTATTGTTATTTTGCTTTCATCTCCGCCGAAGTGGTTTATATTCTTTTTAATCCAAAATAAGGCAGCTGATTGATCCATCAATCCGTAATTACCTTGCGCCTCTCCATCAGCAGTTGATAGAAATCCAAAGATATTTAAACGGTATGAAAAAGTTACTACTATGATTTTTTGCTTAAAAACAACCTGAAACGGTTCAATATCCGTTGGAGCTCCATTCGAAAAATCACCAGCATGGATCCAAACAATAACTGCATATCCCTTAAGACCCGGAGATCCTTAAAATGTAAATAAAGGAAAAAGTGTATTCACCTTGATCAATTTTATTTACATATGATCATATATATTGATGCGTGTTGTTACTCTTACCATCGGGAACATAAATGTTTAAATACAGACAATCTTCATCATATGTACTATCGTAATCCTCTACGACCTTATTTCTGAGAAGTTCATGCATGATTGTATTTTTGGCAGCGGCAGGGTTTTGCCAACAAAGTGGAGCAAACTTTGTCGCATTTTGAATTCCTTTCCATTCAGACATATCCAACTCTGGTGGTGAAAAACGGGAAGCATAGGCATATCTGATTCCCAAATATGCTTTAATATTTTGTGCTCGAAACATTTTTAGGTAAGTGCCAACAATAATCCCTTGCCCTGGTACAGTTATTTGCGGAGCTTCCAAGCAATACACAAAGTTTACGAAAAATAAAAACCAAATACTTATAGCTAAATATATTTTAGCATAAAATGTATTCATTTTTTTAATATTAAACTGTATCATCGTAAGCACTTTGTCTTAAAATTATTCCTTGCAAATTCTTTGAGTTGCTTTTAAAAACCATACTATGATAAAAACTATAAGCAAGTACGTATTTCTCATAAATTCTTTTTACGCTGTTGTCATGGAATTAGAAAAATAATTTGCTCACAAAGTTTGTTGCCAGGATATTATTCATACTTACATATACATAAGGGATATAAGGCACGGCAAAGATTGCATAGACTTATGAATAATTAGGTAAGTGAAGTAAATAAGTCCAAGTTGAGTGAGTTTTCGCTATTCCAAGAGAGATTAAGTTACATTACACATTTCGTGATTTATTTTCTCCTTTGAAAAAGTTTAAAATAAAAATTCGTGGTGGTGTAGCCAAAGACCATACTGTATTGGCAAAATATGTATATCCCAGCAGAAAATTAAATCACTGGTTATATCCTGAGTGTACGCAACAGTTCCACACTTCTCTTTAGACATCGATGTTTTTAGATCCCTTCTCTGGCTTCCGTGTTGGCAATCCTGAAGATTTTATTATTTAGAAAAGGGAAAATAAACAAATTCAAAATATTTCTGCACTCAAATTTCTCATAGGATCTTTTTTACGCCCCACGAAATATTGAAGAATCTCGTTTCATCGGATTTGTGGCAAGCCACTTATATTTTCTCTGCGCCTTATGACATGATACAGCATGTCCTCAAATTAAAGTACTAAACCTTTGCCTTGACCGTAATTACAACATAATTAAAAAAAGGGTTAGCCTTTTCCAGTAATTATTATCTAGCAGCGAAATTCTTGCGGATTGTCATCTAATCTCCTTCAAAGGGGAAAATAGTCAAAAATGGAAAGTTCAAACAAGCTGGGATTAAAAGCAGACTAATTGTAACTAGCTGTGCACGATCAGATGTTTTTCCCTACTGGTAAAAAATTTTCCAAAACAAAGTGTCAGCTTCCTCTCAAAATTAACTTCCTTTACTCTTTCAATTTGCCATACTTTTCTGGTGATAACCGCACGCGAGCACCAAAAGCGGATTGATAGTTATCAAAAATTATCAGTTTAGCGAACACAACTCTTATTCAATACCTTGTTTTGTATTTGTATTTTCTTTTAAAGTAATATTTTAGTATCCAGTAAATAACGTCATGACGGCCGTCCACCGTATCCGAGTGGATTGCTACGGAACTATCATTCGTTATGGCCCGGGTTCGAAACATAGTATGGGCAATAATCACCAAATGATATAAAAGGTTTTTTAATAGCTGACCCTTCTCTACATGCATCCGCCGTTCGGAGGTGACATAAAATTGTAGGCACCTCAAATTGGAGGAGGAGCTCAGCCAAACACCTGTATATACATATATATGTATATATAACACGGCTTTCTCCGCCTTATCACTAACTATAACATCGTCCAAGCTTTAGTGTCTTGCTATAGAGCGGCCGACCGATGTGGGCTTTCTTCGTTGTATTTTTCTGCGAAACTTACTGCGGGATATGTGATTAAATCCAGTCATATTCACGGTCGCGGTAGCCGAATGGGTTGGTTCGAAACTACCATTCGGAAATCGGGGTATGTTGGTTAGAATTTCTGTGAAACACCAAAATAAAGAAAACGTTTTTTCTAATAGGGGTCGTCTCTCGGCAGGCAATGGCTAATCTCCGAGTGTATTTCTGCCATGAAAAAGCTCCTCATAAAAAAAATATCTGCCGTTCGGAGTCGACTTAAAACTGTAGGTCGCTCCGTTTGTGGAACAAAATCAAGACGCATGCCACAAATAGGAGAAGGAGCTCGGCCAAACACCCAAAAACGATGTACGCGCCAATTACATTTATATACATATATATATATATATATATTTATATCAGTTGTAATATTGCGTGTATTTAAAAAGTTAAAAAAAAAAAAACACCTATTTTTTTCCAATACGTTTAATTATTATAAGATTCCTCGCATATTTGGACAGCAGTTGCTTTTGCAAAAAGAACATAACAATTAAAAATCTTACAAAATACAAATATGAAATGTAGGATTTTTAAATAAAACCTGAGCCTGAAATTACTTTTCCACATAACTTAAAATACAATATTATGTTTGATAATTTATCCATTTTACAAACCTTTTATACTAACGGATTAACTTGCTTTAACCTAGTCTTTTTTATTGATTTATCTGATGTTTCCAAAAATTTACCTTCTTCAAATTTCGTCCTCCAATAATTCGATTTTTTTCAATTAGACGAACTCAATTGGTAATGTTTCTATTTTGATATGGATTTTATGCGGCTTTCATTTAGGAACATTCTAATAACAGGATGCGGACAAAATTCAAAAAAATTCTAAGCAAGCAAGAAAATGAAAGCCCAGAAACGAATAATAAATAATTCTCTTGTCTTCGTAAAGTTCAGCATTTCATCCAAGGGAATTAAATAGAACTAAAAAACCGTTTTCCTTCAAACACAATAGTAGTTGCCAGCCTCTCGATCAAGATATAATCCAAAATTAAAAAAAAAAAAATTGTTTAGCTTACTTTGAAAACACTTGCTAATTAAAATTGATATTGTAAGCTCAGCACTATCAAAACATCTTGGGATAAAGTAGAAGTAACAACGTTCAAAGACTGCTTCCGTAAAGAGTCATTTTCGGATACCTATGAGAGTTTTCCCGATTTTGACAATTCACTGATAATCTATGCTAACTCGATTTGGAGAATTACTTCGACGGTTTTCTCCAAATTGACCAAAATGTTCACATTGTAGACAACAAAGAAATTCAATTTGAAGAACGACGCAATATTATTTACAAAAGTAATTTAGAAGAATCTAATGAAGAAATAAGGGAGCCATAACATCTTGTTGCGCGTTTGAAACCATTTGCCAAAAGTTTCTTTGTAACTTTTCGATACATAAAAAAATATCGAGTTATTTAAAATTAAATCAGTGTTTAAGAACTCAATTACTATATTAATTTTTTTTTCAATCAAAGTAATATTGTACAATGTACTTTATCTATATATCATATATAATACTGATATAGATGTTTGCGTATGTACTACAGTGTTATATTCACTATTAAATATGCATAAATTCCAGATCAATTTAAACACAAGTTTGTGTTCCGTTTATTTTTTTTGGGTTTATCACTTTCAACAAATTTGAATAATTTTCTGATTCATTAATAACAGATATTACGTTTTTTTCTTTTTTGAAGGAGGGCGAGGCTATTACCCGCTTTCGCCCATTTTCAACATAAACTTACCTTGTATTAAGGGGTTAGTGCTTGCAGTATTAGAGGGACGGACGGAAATTATTAAATATGGGTGTGGTTTTTCCGATCTCAATAATGTTTAAGTCGAATTTCAATACTGTTTAATGTCGAAAGTCGAGATGCGGAACAATATGTACACCAAGTTTGGGCGAGTTTTAAAATTGCTTGCACCGCACGTCACTTTGTTTTTTTGGCTCATCATTTGAACCAAGTTTCAGAAATTTTGCTTCATTTGTAACAGAGATATGAATATCAATATTTTTTGCAGCATCACTATTGATCCAAGGATTATTATTTCCGGCGAATACACCATAAGTATTTAGGGAAAAAGGATTGACTTTAATTCGCCTGAGATGGTGGTCTACTAAAAGTTAAAACGTCGAACATGTTAAGACCCTAAATTAGGTTAGTTATGAAATTAAATAAAAATTAATTGGGTCGGAACATTCCAAGTGTTTGGAAGAAAGTGTACGGGAGATTAGTTGACCTTTATGTAAACAAAGATTAATTGCTGGTCTTTAATTAATTATAGTCCATATTATATTTCCCGTATATTGGAAACTTTATTATTCGATTTCAAATTTAAATTTGTATTATACGCATTCGCTTTTTTTCAAATCGATCCTATTAATGAAGCTTGATGCCACCGTGATAAAAAGTGGTTTATGATATTTTAAAGAATTTCCAGTCTTTCGTTAAAGTTATACAAATAACATTTATATACGTATATTTGCATGGCTTTGGAAAAAAACAGTAAAGTTAGGAGCAAAAAAATATTGAACTGAAATAATACAATTACTCGTACACTTTTGAGCTAATTTTATATTAATACGATTTTTAATATTTCTATAAAAGTGTACAACAACAGTAACTTTTTTTCTGACGTTTCTCCTGTGTCATATTCATTTCGCGTACTATGGTTGCAAATACTTCATTCACATTTATTCTATCTTTTGCTGATGCTTCAATAAACGGACAGTCCCATTGTCGTGCAAGAGCGTTTCCTAAAAATGGATGCACAATACATACATATACGACCTTTAAGTAATTAAATATAAACACAAATACCTTCTTCAGTAGAAACTTCTCTTTGGCAATCTAAATCAATTTTATTTGCGACTAGTAAAATTGGAGCCGGTTGACTTCCCTTAACTCTCGTTATTACATTTTTCATGCTTGATATATCCTGAAAAATTAAATTTTTTGTTTAGAATTAACTGAAATTACAATAGTTTTGTTGCTGAAATTTTACCTGAAAAGTTTGATGGTTTGTCAACGAATACATTACAATAAACCCATGTCCATTTTTAATATATAAATCCCTCATTGACGCAAACTGTTCTGTACCAGCCGTATCTAAAATTTCCAGAACGCAAGGGGAATTGTCTACCTGTATTAATTAAGGTAATTTATTAAATATTACTTACATAATATAATAAAAGGAAGGTTATACAAGTACGAGAGTAAAATACATAAAATATATTATCATTCCTATATCTTATAATTTTTGAGGTATACTACTGAAAGTACCGGCTTTCATGGAACGACTAGAATATGTACTCATGTTGTTGTAGTAACCACTTAACATTTTCCATAAAAGTTTGAAAAATACTCCTAGAGTAACAGTCTTTGACCGGGTATTAATCCGGTTCGTTCCAGTAACCAGAACCGACTGTCATGGGAACGGGAAACGTGCTAATGTTGTAGCAGCATAAACATTCCCCGTTCATATACTAGGAATGCTGCTGTAGTGACAGTCCTTGGCCGGCTCGTTTCGGTAACGTAGAACCGACTGTCGTGGAAACGGAAAACGTGCTAATCGTACGGGGTGATTAAGGCTGAACTTTTCACAATGAACCTACAAAGTAGATTCTAATATAGAGTTAAAAAAGTTCTAATAAAGTTATTATATATATAATTATATTCCGGGAGCACACATCCTTCACTGGTTGACTATCGAAATTCGATTTCTTTGCCTAAAAAGAGAAACGGGGTTATGCGTCTGAAGGGTCTAGATTTTGTGTCATAGGTAGTGAGAATCGGTCAAATAGCTCAGGTGATTACTATAGCTCTGATAGACGTTAGACTGCTAGATACACAAATAAATCCTAGGCGCATCCATACAAGGCAGATGCAGTAGAAGTTTTTTTTTACGATTTACACTCACCAACGTAAACGTACGCCTGTATCATCTGACCCGACGCAACTAACGAGAGCCCCATGTAAATGAGTTTCCATCACTGTTCCGTTCCGCAGTATTGTAGATCGTTGTTTCATCGTGTCAACTGTTACGGGCGTAGGTTTACGTTGGTGAGTGTGAGCACAATTAGTGACGTGAATACCAAAGTGATATTTTTGTTGTAGTTGTTTTGTTTACATCCGTATGCACCGCAACTGAGTCGTTTTGTGCGGTCATCTCCCACCAATAGAGCACAACAATAGCAGTGATATGCACAGCAGGACCAACGCAGACAACTTCACTCCCTGAAAAGCGACCCACCTTCCGAGGAACGCCGGGCTCTTAATATAGAACTGCTATGGACTCTCGAGCAAGATTCCGACAGCAGCTCGCCTGACTAACAATTGCTAAATTGCTCATTCCCATGACAGCCGGTTCTACGTTACTGGAATGACTCGGGTTTTTATTCCCGACCAAGGGCTGCCGCCCCAGTATACTAGCCCTGTCTAGTGTACTGTATTTTACCCCAAATCATTCGTCACACGAGCAACTCATTGCAGCCAGTTTGCTCCAAATACTACTCTTCCGGGCTGGCGTCGAACCCAACCCCGGACCTGAAGTATTCTACTGCTGCATTTGCCACAAACGGCTCCACCCGAACTCCACCTCGGTTAGGTGTAACCAGTGCAACGGGTGGTGCCATCTTAAGACCTGCTCAGGCCTTAAGACACACAGGGAGTGGTCCACAAGGTATGTGGCCACGTGTTGCTCACGCTCACAGGCGGCCCCCGCCTCTACGGCTACACTGCCCTCAGTGCCGGCACATCACACTGCCGCCACTAACAACACCTCAACGGTAAGGAGCCCCAAAGAGCAACACAACTCCCTCTCCAACCCACAACCCTTCTGCTCCTACCCCAGTGCGGGGACAAACCAGCAGCTCTTGGTCCCCCGCACAGTCTGCTCCGTGTGTCAGACCGTAGTTCCTCGGAACTTGACAACTGTTCAATGCAATTCTTGCAGTGGCTGGTGTCATTTCCGGAGGTGCTCCGGCCTGCACACCACCCGTGAGTGGACACGCGACTACGTTGCCCCCTGCTGCAGAGCTCTGCACGCGCAACCGCCCCCAGTGGCGCGGCCATCAGACAACATCAGGCCACTACCCATCTTGCGGAACGCACAGCAGGACCAACACAGATAACATCACGCATCCCTCACCCCCCGAATTACGACGACACTCCCGCGAAGCGTCAAGCTTCTGCAACTGAACTGCAACGGACTCACGAGCAAGATTGACGAGATAGTCGACTTCATGAGTCGGTTCGGAATCAAGATAGCTGCGGTCCAGGAGACAAAACTGTACGCTAGCTCCCCCCTGATTACCAGGGACGGCTACAATGTGCACCGAAAGGACCGCGAGCGAGACAACGGTGGTGGCCTAGCGTTCATAGTACACCATTCAGTGCAGTATCGTCTTATTGATGAAGGCATCGACCACAGGGACAGCACCTTAGAACGTCAAGGTATAGCTGTCCGGTCAGACGATGCCGAGCTCGAAATATATAATATTTACATACCCCCTGTCACCTGCTGCCCGGCAGGATATCTCCCCGATATTGGTGCGCTCATCAGGGGAGAAAACCGATTGGTAGTTGGTGAATTTAACGCGCATCACGATCTTTGGCATTCAAGCCTGCCAAATGATCGTAGGGGACAGCTATTGGCAGAGCAGATAGACGATTCGACATTCAGCACTGTAAACGACGACGCCCCCACTAGGGTAGTGGGCAATTGTAGCAGCTCGCCTGATATAACAATTGCTAGCGCTGGCCTGATAAATAGCATAACCTGGCGACCTATGCTATCGCTTGCATCAGACCACTTGCCCATTATCATCTCGATCGAGAAACCTGCCGACTTTGTTTCCGCGGATCACCGGTCATACATCAACTTTAACAAAGCTGATTGGACCAGATTCGCGGAATTTACTGAGGACATCGTCGCAGCCCTACCCACTCCCACCGATATGCGCGCAGGCGAACGCGCATTCCGCAAGGCGATCACAGCCGCCGCGGCTCGCTTCATACCTGCTGGACGGATCCGGGAATTACGTCCCAACTTCCCAGCTGAAGCAGCCGTTATGGCAAACGAGCGTGACCGCCTACGCCAGGCCGATCCCGGGGATCCTCGTATAAAGGATCTCAATTCGGAGATCCGGCAACTGGTCACCCAATATAAGCGGACCAAATGGGTAGAGCATCTGAAGTCCTGTAACCTCACCTCTGGTGTGAGCAAGCTCTGGTCCACCGTAAGGTCCCTGCCGAACCCGACAAAGCACAACGACAAGGTGGATATCACCTTCAACGGTCGTACTTCGTCGGACCCGAAGAGATGCGCGAGCTATTTTAGTCGGCAATTTATACTGCATCCTCCGGTCGACAGATCTAAACGTTGTGCCACCAGACGGTTGCACAAACTGCCATACAACAGTGCACCGCTTGCTTGCACCAGCGACGAGGTTCAGGGGGCCCATCAAACACATGAAACCATTAAAAGCCATTGACCCCGACGGACGAAACATGCTGATGTTGAAAAAGCTGGGTCCATTGGGAGTAGAATACCTCGCAAAGGTCTTCAACCTGTCCATGGCCACTCTCATCATTTCTGATAAGTGGAAATTAGGGAGAGTGGTCCCACTACTGAAGCCTGGGAAACCCGCCAACTAAGGGTAGTCTTATCGTCCGATAACTCTCCTTTCCCCAGTAGTGAAGACGCTTGAAGCCCTTCTACTCCCACTCCTCATTGACTGACTCCAGCCCCACATCAGCATGGTTTCCGTAGAGTGCACAGCACCACCATGGCACTCACCGTCATAAACACCCAGGTAAACCGCGGACTAAACCAAAACCGCCCCTGCGAGAGGACTGTCCTAGTAGCGTTGGACCTACAAAAGGCTTTCGATACAGTCAGCCACGCCACACTACTAGATGACATTTTACAGTCGACACTCCCGCCAGGGCTGAAGAGGTGGACCGCGAACTACCTGAGTGGTCGTCACTCGTCGGTAATATTTCAAGACCAAACCTCATAACAGAGAAAAATAAAGCAAGGAGTACCGCAGGGTGGTGTCCTTTCACCCTTGCTTTTTAATTTCTACAATTCGAAACTCCCCCAGCCACCAGAGGGTGTCTCACTGGTTTCATATGCCGACGACTGCACGATAATGGCGTCGGGCAATGACATTGATGGCCTATGCTCTAAAGTAAACGACTACCTTGCCCGCCTTTCTCGCTTCTTCACTGCGAGAAACTTAAAACTTTCTACCACTAAATCCACGGCGACCCTTTTTACCACCTGGACAAAGGAGGTCAAGCTGCAACTTCAGGTACACGTCGATGATACCCCAATACCGACGGTTAATAACCCCAGAATTTTGGGAGTCACCTTTGACAGCTTGCTCTCCTTCTCAGCGCACACAACCGCTATTGCAACGAGAGTACAGAATCGCAACAAGGTCCTCAAGTCGCTCGCCGGCAGCACTTGGGGCAAAGTCAAGTGCAGACACCTGCTCGAGCCTGAGCCACCTCCCAGGCACATCAGGAGACACAACTACGTGGATGAGATCCAGGACAAAACGGACAGGCCACTCCAGGATCAGACAGTGTACAGACAGGCCATTAACGACATTCATCGGGAGACCCTTACCACCTTCTTAAGCTCCCGACCTCCGTTATCGGAGTCCAACCACCACCTATCGCAGACGAAGAGCTCCAGCTTCCCCGAGAGTCCCGCGTAATCTTGGCACAATTACGTTCTGGATACTGTAGCAGGTTAAACTCCTACCTATCCAGAAGCGACCCCGACATACTAAACATATGTCCAGCATGTGAAGGCACCCCGCACGACACTAAACACCTCTTCACATGCCCCATTAAACCCACTCATCTAACACCTCTCTCCCTCTGGACCCAACCCGTCGAAACAGCAAGTTTCCTGGGCCTACCGTTAGATAAGCTAGACGAAGACGACCGGTAATTACACTACACTGACAGGGCGAAGATACTGCTATAACAACAACAACAACTAGCAATTGCTGATCGGATTACATACAATCTCTTTTTTATAAGAGCATACAATTGTTGGCGTATGCTTATGATATTGATATCATCGTCTCGAACGAGCGATCGATGGGTTGTAATCAAAAGTGAACGATTATCTCCGAAGACTCCAACTTTCCCCCACTAAATCCACGACGACGAATGAAGTCAATCTTCAACTAAAGGGCACCCCAATACCGCCTGTTAACAACCCACAACAACCCTGTTAATAACAATAACTTGCTCTACAGACCTTTGTTTAGATTTAGATATGTTGACTTCGCGTTGTTAAACTATTTTTGAAAAAAATTACTTGACAACTTTTATTAATATTTATATAAACAGGATTAAGAATTAAAAAAAAAGTGGTCCAAGAATACTGCCATACGGGTCTCCTGATGTTGCATGAAAAGCGTTCGTAATGTCAAGCAAAGTGAATGCCACTCTATCCATTTTAGGAAGATATTGTGAATTTATAACACCAATAAATCGTTTTTTTCTTCATATATGTATTTGAAACATTGTGATTTAGTTATAAATAACACATACAAGTGCCAAAAGTAACCAAGTAAGAAAGTAAGCGGCCGTAGGCTCGTCCATTTGTTGAACAACGTCAAGACGCACGTCATAGGAGGAGAAGCTCGGTCAAACACCCAAACGGGTGTAAGCGCTAATTATATATATATATATATACAGTAGAAGCCCGATAAGTACAATTGGAAAATTTCAGCAATGATTGCACTTAGCGAAAAATTGCACTTTTGCGAATTTCTCCTGTGGATCGAGCAATACTTAGGGAAAAATATTTTAACTCTATTCAATGCAATTAATGAGCTCAAAAGGTCGATATTCAAGAAAAATAAACACATATTTATTGAAATTAATACAAAGAGATCAATGCGGAAGGACATATGAGTGTGTGCTCCAAAATTCAATTAATTTTTTTGGAAAAACTTTGTTATTTTCGATTGCGTTTTCTCGTAACACTTTTCAAGTGCTTTTGATGGGATATCATGCAAACAAGCGATCTGATTGAATGACAGTACATCGTTCTGTTCACCCCATTTCAAAATTGTATTGACACAGCCAAAAATTGATTCATGCTGGACTTTTTCGGTTGTTTCTTCTTGAGTAGTATCTTCCGGCTCATTGGCTTCACTATCACCTTCATCTATTCCTAATTCCAAAACCCAATTGCGGATTTCATCTGTGTCTGCTTCACCCACACAGTTTTCGACCATCTCATTTAACCGTTGTAATCCTCCAACAAGAAGGGGGTCGCCAATTTCGATATCCAATGGCATATCGTCTGGATTAGATTCAATAATCGCGTCTTTTTCACTAATTATGGTTTCCATTAGCAATGTTTTGAATTGAATTTTTGTCAAGTTAATAACACCTTGATCCATTGGCTGTAAAATCGTTGTGCAATTGGCCGGAAAATACATCACTTCGATCTCACCACAAACTAATTCTTCTTCGGGCGGATGAGATGGGGCTTGATCCAGCAAGAGTAATGCTTTGGGTGGAACATCATTTTCTTTGGCGAATTTTTTCACTTCACATTTTTAAAGCAACGCGGATTCATAGATTTGCCAATCGTTAATGGTTTTATTTTGTGGCTGCCATCACCATTTGCACACAAAAGAACACTGATTCGATGTTTTGAAACTTTGTTGCCTGGAGCACTCTTTTCATCTTTCGAAACGTAGGTTTTATTTGGCAAAAGTTTCCAAAAGAGCCCCTTTTCATCAGCATTATATATTTGTGATGTTACATATCCTTTTTCAGCGATTTTCGCCGTCAATTTTTCCTTAAATGGCTCAATGGCTTCTGGATCACAAGATAATGATTCACCAGTCACAGTCAAATAGCGAAGTCCGAAACGTTTCTTGAATCGCGAAAACCATCCATCACTTGCATTGAATTGTTCTCCATCCTTTTTTATTTCATCAAATATTTTTAATGCTTTGCTTTTCAATATCAAGCTAGAAACAGGAGCATTTCGTCGCCGCTGATTCATGAAAAACTGGTACAAACGCTTCTCGAGCTCTGTATGATTGCCAAACCGCAAAGTTTTCCGTTTATTTCGAAGTGAAAATGAATTGTATGCATTTTCATTTAATGAACGGGATTGTTTTTTTATTCGGCAAATCGTTGCGCAATCAACTTTGTATTCGAATGCAAGATCTCGTTGTTTAACACCTTTTTAAATTTTTTGGAGAATCTCATCTCTTTCTTTCAATGTAAGAAAATGTAGATTATTTTTCACTTTTCCCATGATTTTATTTGATGAAAGCAAAAAAAAAATGATTCAAACTCCGAACGATTGTTTTACTCTCAAGCAGTGATGGTAAATGGTTTTTTGAAAAATCCCTACACAACCCAAAAAAATTCCCTACTTTTCCCTACGCTTACAACAAATTTTCCCTACGAAATTCCGTACATTTTTTTCTCCCGTGTTTACACTATAATGAGGCAATTGCAAAGTCAAAATTGAATTGTTTGCTTAAGATTTTTTAAAAATTCCGTACAGAACTTCTGCAGTGCATTCAGTTCTTATTGGAATTAGATCCAGCAGCTTAACCACAAGCCGCTCGCTCTCTCGCCGATAAATCGCACCATGAAACACATAAGCTTATTCAGTCCGATGTCTGTGCTCTCATCGACCATTATGGAAAATTTGTTTACTTTTAATTTTTTATCTAAATTGTTCTTTTGCCAATTCATTTTTTATTATGTTGGTGCACTTCTTTCTTCCGAGCTCAGAGTTTTTTATTATTTCAGAATCAGGCACGATTTCTTTTAAGAGTGGGATTAAATGGTCCACCGCTTGCATCGCAACATTATGCTCAGGGAAGAACATGCTAAGTCTTATTTCGAAATTTCTGGAACCATTTGGTTTACTCGCCTTTTCTAAAAAAAGCTGTTTATTTTAGATGTCTTTTTAATTGCCTTCATATTTTTTGGTGCATTTTTGTATCGGCGTGCTTCTGTTAATCACACTTGTTCGTTAGCCACAGCTTCAAACTAGCCACTAAAATTTCGTCGTCAAGCCACTTGTTATTGAACTTTTGTTTCCGATACTTGCATTGTTTTTCCTGGTGCTCCTCCGGAGAGTCAGTCGAAGAGGAGGAGCTCATTTCTGTAAAACATATGCATTTTAAATATAAAAAAAGCCTAAACTAAAATAATTGTAAACTTACTTCAAAAGTGAAAAGCACCAGAAAACGTGGGACAACTAACAATTTACGCGCAAAGAAAAAATCGTGCTAGTGTTAACGAAGAAAAAACGGCAATGTTGCCATATTAACGCTTTTAAAAGTATGCTGCCATAAGGAAAAGAAGTCTGGCATGAAATCTTACTGCGGATTTTTATTTTAAATGAACTTTTTTAATTTTACCCCGCTATTTAAAAATTGTTTCTGTCCTTCTTAAAAATTCCCTACATTTACAGAATTTAAAAAAATCTGTCCTTTTCCCTACACCCACATTTTTCGACAAAAATCCCTACATTTACCATAACTGCTCTCAAGAACCAGTTTGAAACTAACGCGTGTTGAATGTCACAAACGATTCGATGCCATATTTTATGATATCAGCGCTACAATTTTACAATTATTTGTAAAAATCAAAAATGACAAAGCGTGAGAACAGTGTTTTTGGTCGCAATAATTCCGAGAACCATAACTGTGCATAGCTATAAAGCTGTGTCTTCGCGCGTGATGAACGCGCCGTATTAAGTAAAAAATTTCTTCGAACAAGAATTCTTTTGCGCCCGAAAATTGCAATTTTTTATTGCTCTTTTCGAGTTTTCTATGGACTCAAAATCGAATTGTACTTTCCGCGAAATTGCAGTTATCGGTATTGCACTTATCGGGCTGTATATATATATATAAGATATACCACTTCCGTAAAATTCTCCAAAAATATTATATATAATATAATGCTCTTACAACAACAGTCGCTTATATATACATATATGTACCTCTGGTATTGCCTTCAAAGGAGCCCCTCAGTTACGAGCTCTGTTAGGTTTGCAAATAACACGCGATATAATACTTCGTCTATGTAATCTCAAGTTCCTTAAAAGTTCTAGTTCGGTGATAGCGAGCAGACTTGGTGAGTTAGAGTACTTCTCCTGCAGTAAGCCGTTTTTGTTTTTTTGAGGAAGAAATAATTCTGACATCAGTTTCAGTTCGGACGAATAAAACAGGGAAATCATACTATATGATATCTCCAGATATTTTTAAATCTGAGCTCCTCCGAACTACCCCACACCAGAAATGCATCATCATTTTTTATACCTATGACTGCTTCTGATTGACCACGGATTACTTATAGGCTTTTCCAAATGTCTTTAAAACGACTGGTGGGCCAGCTGAAGAACCATACAAATTGCGAAACTTATAAACTTATAAAGTAGCTTCCCTCCATACCTTTGGCGTTCATCAAGTGGTAGTCCTTACAGGGTTGAACCATTAAAAGCTAATATTATTTTGTCAGCGAATAACGTATTGTTCTTGACAAGTTTGAATTATTTACTCGCCACTATATAGAAATTATTAAGTGACCAATGTTATGATTATATATATAGTTTTTTGAAGTGAAACTTCTTTAGGCGCGTCGGGGGCCCCAAGGCAGATTGAAAATAGGCGAGTGAAACGGTAAGTTCGGAGCGTTACCGAAATCCGTCAAATGGGCGGGGCCAAGGAGCAGCTGCTCCTTCCCACTCTCGCCTATTCGCTCTCTCGCATCGCAAGCATTGAAGTAGACTGGCGACATGCAGACAACCGACAATCGACAACCGACAACGGGTATTATAGATAGCCGTAGCCCGTGCAAATGAGTGCTGTGTGTATCAGATCAAGCGCCGATTGAATGTGTGTAAGCGGGAAAGCAATAAGAAACTGCTGTGAAGTAAATAGATGGTAGGTATGGAGGAGACGAAGCGATACAATGAGTGCGTTTGCCAAACGAGTGACGATAGTTGAAGTAGAAGGTTGTAAAATGACATTTCAACCGTTTCGGTGATCAAAGCAAATTGATTAACGCGCCAAAAGTAGGCAAAAAATACCATTGGAAGTGCAAAGAAATGTCAGCGTCAAGTGCAACACTGCACCCAAGTGTCAAATTTGAAGCTAATAAGGACAAAAATAAATAGTACAAATTTATGTGGAGTGATATAGAAAAAAAAAATATGAAAACCTGAATTTAACACGAGAGAGGGGGGAGAGATCTAAACCGGGGCTCCCATGCATGGAACAACCAACTTAGAACTTTCTCTTCTACCGTGCGTGAGTCTGACAGACCCTAGTTTTTTTTATTTTTTGGTTGATTCATCCAGTTTTTGTACACAGTTAAGAAGAAATCGTTTCTATAAATTGTATAATATAAAACGAAAATTCGCTTACTGCATATTTAGATATGATTAGCCAAATGAGTTTCTATATTTTTTTGTTTTTGTATGAAGAACTAATTCCTGCAACCATTTTTCTATAATGTATTTAAATACATTTTACATACAAACTATAGGTGTGTATAATTAAACGTGCTCAAAAAAATGAAACATAAAATTAAGCATTGATATCTACAAAATGCCTCTTACCTCTATTTCTTTTCGGTAGAAGTCTTCAATGGTGGGATCGTACTTTTCAATAAAGCACCCGGAAACGAATTGAACAGTAAGGGCAGACTTGCCGACACCGCCCGAACCCAACACAACCACTTTAAATTCTCGCATTATTTCAAAATTTTATCTTCCGTAAGTCTCAAAGGAGACTAGCCAGTCAAATGGACCGACAGTAAAGCTGATTGAACTGCTATTGTTGAAAGTTAATTAAATCTTTCTTGTCAGTTCTAAACAAAGTACTTGACTATTGTATACCAAATGCTAACACGAGGAATACCGAAAATAAAGAAATTTTCTCAACTTCATTACATGGCAAACTAGAGAGTTTGTATTTGCTTTTGAACTAAACTATTAGACGCACTTAATACTTTGTTTACTAAACTTTAAAAATATTTTTTTTTTGATTAAAATTACAAATGCAAAAATGCAATATGTTTCACCACATATATACAGTAGCGTCAATAATATCTTTGATTGTAACCAATCCTGAAACTTCGCCCTTTTAAAACATTACAGAGTGCTACATATGTGCCATAAAAATAATTATTCTATGACCCATATGCAAAGTCCGTTCGATAAATGCATAGACTCTCTAGTGCAGAAAAAATTGTTCGATGAACTTTTTTTACACTAAACTGTACTGAACTGTGAAGCTACACTAGCTTCCATGGCGCATTTATTGAAGGTGGTAGCGTTAGACCAACAACAATGTCTTGTACGTTTGATTGTCACGGCAAGGTGTTGGTGAAGTAGAAAACAAAAACTTAATTCGCCTTGTTGCATTCTGTGCTGACAGCTGCATGGACACATCGAAAGAAAAAAAAAACAAGTCAGCGGATTAGCAACACCATCTTTAATAGATTGGCCTTGCTAGTTTCATACTTGATGCAAGTTAGTGCAGCATATAAAAACAGCTGTTTTAGATAATGTATAAGGGCCTCCGCTCACGGGTCCAATTGTCATCGGCACTACATTATTTTTTAATGTAGCAACAATGACGATATGCCTGCTTGCCTACACTATTCAAACAGAATACTAGCACTGAAAATCAAAAACAAACTATAAGCGTACAAGATATTTGACGACTCTGATATACGATAAGCGTCATGTTGCATGCTTGTTGTGACGAGTACAAGTAGCTGACGACTCGTGTGCGGCTCGTCATTTTAAAACCAGTGTGCTACAACGAAGCGTATGCCACCGCGTTCATTCTGAACCTTAAATGCGCATTTAGGACTTTTTCGAAATGTGTTCATAGGCGCATTTATTAAATTCTTGTTGTTTTAAAATACTGTTATGTGCTGGTAGGTGTAATATAAAGGAGGATGGTTCTATATGTAGCTTCCGAGCATCCGTTGGAGAGCGGAGAATGTGAAGATCCCGATACACCAATCGTTGGCGTCAGAACCGTCGTGCCGCTGCCCGACCATAACGAGGTGAAACTAGCGATAACGCGGCTAAAGGTCCATGCATTAGCTCTATGCAAAATATGGTCGGATGAAAATATGCCTACGGATTGAAATTTAAGAGTGCTCTGTATTTAGTCTTCTAAATGTCGCGTTAAGGTTCTAGCGAGCGTATTGTGGGAAAGGCTGAAGCCCACCATCAAACAACTCATTGGGCCTTATCAGTCTTGTTTTAGACTGGAAAATCAGTCGACAATTCGTCTTGTAAAAGACCCTTGAAAGCAGAATCGACATATACCATATGTTTTCGATTTTAAAGCTGCATTCGACAGGGTATCTGTCCGTCTGCAGAACTAATACGGCTAAACGACGTTGCTCAATACCAGCAGTGCCATCAGAATTGGGAAGGACCTCTCCGAGCCCCTCGCTGTCGTGTGACTTCTTTAACCTGATGCTGAAAAAGATCGTGTGAGCCGCAGAACTTAATCGCTTTTGCACAATTTTTTATAAGAGTGTATCCCGTTGATATTCGTTTATCTGGACAAATACTTCATTGTGAAGGGAATGTGAGACCGCGAGCATGTATTATCATGCCGAGGTTGATCGAACACACGATGTTAAAAGAGCTATGCTCCGGAGATATCGTTGCTGCACTGTACTTGAAAAGTGGGAACAGTGTCGAAACTATCATAGTTTCGGCCTACCTAGGCTCCGACTCTTTACAGCCATCTCCTTCGAGGGAGCTAAGAGAAGTGGTCAAGTATGCAGAATCCAATAATCTGGGGCTAATAGTGGGGCTGTGATGCAAATGCACAGAACATTGTGTGGGGAAGCAGCAAATGCAATCCCAGAGGTCTCAAGTTACTGGATTTTATCCTGTCATCCTATTTGGTCATTCAAAATACTGGTAACAAACCAACTTTTGTGACCAGAAGGAGACAAGAGGTGATTGATTTAACACTTACCAATAGGTCAGTTGGAAATCAAATCAACCGATGGCGAGTTTTGGAAAAGGACTCTCTTTCTGATCATCGTCTTATCGAATTCCGACTGGGAATTGACACAACATCAATACCTTCCGGTAGGAATCCTCGAAATGTGGACTGGGACAGGTATGGTGAGCTTGTAACAGAGCGATTACCAAACCTGAAAAAACGCAAATCAGCAGAAATGATTGAAGATGCTACTAAGAAATTAGAAGGTACTTTAATCAATTGCTTTGCGGAACTGTGCCCACTCAGGCAAAGCAGACAGGGGAAAGCGGTTCCTTGGTGGAACCCTGAACTGTCACCGCTTCCTGTACGGTTCAGGAAACTTCTTAATAAGGCCTTAAAGATCAAAACAGAAGAGGACTGGGCTAATCATCGCCTTACACAGAGAGAATATAAGAAAAAAGTACGGAAAGCCAAACTTGAATCCTATAGAAATTTCTGCAGTAACGTCGAAGAAATGAGGGAAACAGCGAGACTTTGTAAGGTCCTTCATCTAGACCGCTCAGTAAGGCTGGATTCCATTCGAAAACCTGATGGTTCATATACCATTTCAAAATCGGAAACGTTTAATGCTCTACTCGAAACCCATTTTCCGGGTAGTAGAACTCTCTCTGAAGCAGAAAGTGGCATGAACAATAACGGTAGCAACGGTGGAACCTCTAGGTACAGCTGGTATATTGCTAGTCGGATAGTGACAAGGGAATCGATAAGGTTTTCCTTGTCTTCCTTCGAGAACTTTAAGTCCCCTGGACCTGACGGAATATATCCAGCAATGCTTAAAAAAAGGGGAGACAGGCTGATTGAGGCGCTGAAAAGGATCTTCACAGCCTGTCTTGCATTTGGTTATATACCATCCCAATGGCGACGCGTAAGAGTAGTATTTATTCCGAAACCAGGAAAAGATGACTATTCCCTAGCAAAAAGTTTTAAACCAATCAGTTTGACATCGTTCATGCTGAAAAGTCTGGAACGAGTGGTGGAGAAACATATTTGAGTGGGGGTATTGCCGAGAAGTCCACTTAGTAGAAATCACCACGCTTACCAGAGTGGAAAATCATGTGAATCAGCCTTACACGATCTTGTTAGCAAGATTGAAGCCGGGCTGGAAGCTGACGAATACACAATGGGCGTGTTCGTGGACATTGAGGGGGCTTTTGATAATGCCACTTTCGGCTCGATATGTTCTTCTGCCGAACGACACGGAGTTAATCAATCCATTATAAAATGGATATATTCCATGCTCTCTGAGAGGCTGTTAACCGCTGGTGGGAGCAGTGACGAACAAATCACAGTCAGGGTCAAGCAAGGATGTCCCCAAGGGGGTGTTCTTTCTCCGCTGCTGTGGTGCTTTGTTGTAGACTCTCAAAACCTGGGGTCTGAAGCCTGCTGTGGTCCTATGGATATACACGGCACTTATCAGACCAATCATTACTTACGCTTCTGTGGTCTGGTGGCGACGGAGCATGGTTAAGTCCCTAATCCGAGAACTATACAGGCTGCAAAGAAGTGTATGTTAATGTATCACGGGTGCCATGAGTACAACCTCTGGTGATGCCCTAAATGCTATGCTTGATTTACTCCCCCTGGGTCTTAACGGAGGTTTGACGGATATTTTCTTTACCGATGGGTCCATAGTAATAAGTATCACTACACTATGGGGGAACTGGCAACTGTTTTCCAAACAGAAGTTTTTGCCATCCTGAAAGTAGCCGAATGGATAATCGAGAGGAGATGGAGCGGGAAACAGATTGGAGTCTTCAGTGACAGTTAGGCTGCATTGAAGGCCCTGGAGAACGCGAAGCAAACCTCAAAGATTGTTCAAGAATGTAAGAAGAAGCTTAATTCTGTCGCAGGACAAAACAGGCTTGTACTTATATGGGTTCCGGGACACTCCGGTGTTCAAGGAAACGAAATTGCCGACGAATTGGCCAACCGTGGATCAGCGGTGCCCCCACAGGGGCCAGAGCCAATAATCGGAATCAGTTCCGCAGAAATCAAGAATTGGATCCGAGATTATGTAGGCAATCTACATAAAGAGCGATGGTCCGGTCTAGAACGCTGCAGAACTGCAAAGTGTTTTGTGACAAGTCCGAACAGAAAACTGTCAAACTTTCTAGTAAAACTTAAAAGGAAAGACATTCGGTCGATGGTCGGCATCATTACGGGACACAACCCCTGTCATGCTTGGAGGAGGCGGATAGCACTGAGCACTTTCTCTGTGAGTGTCCTGCCTTTGCTAGATCACGGCTACGAGTATTGGGTTCCTATGTCATGAGAATGAGTAATATTCGTTCTCTAAAACTGGAGGATATTTACATATTTGCCAAAGAATATGGAAAATTCTCACAGGACTAGCTATCTCTGTCTTTATTCTTTCCTATCTCTTTCTCTGATACTTTTCTCCTTGCCTCCTTGACTATCTATCCCCTTTCCAGAGCTTTAAATACAATGGACTCTTTAGCCTGAGTGTTTTAGGAGCCACCAAATCTCCTGGTGCTCCTTGGTTCGACTTTTTCAGATTTCAATTTCAATTTGGGGTGCCGTCAAGGACCAGTGTTATGCCAACAAACCAGCAACAATTGATGCACTGAAGACCAACATACGCGATGTCATAGCTGAAATACAGCCGCATACAATCGAAAATGTGTTGAAAAATTGGACCGATCGTATGGGATGGTGCATGGCTAGCCGAGGCAGCCATATGAATGAAGTTGTGTTCCATCATTAACCGGAAGGATTGTACTTCAAAATAAATAAAAAAACAGTTTGGAAGAATGTTGAGTAGTTTCTTTTTTATAGCATTTTTAATTCCGTAAAGTTATATGGCGGACCCTATATATGTGAAGCCGAATGAATAAAAAATAAATAAATAATTGGCGCGTACACTTCTGTTAGGTGTTTGGCCGAGCTCCTCCTCCTATTTGTGGTGTGCGTCTTGATGTTGTTCCACAAATGGAGGGACCTACAGTTTCAAGCCGACTTCGAACGGCAGATATTTTTATGAGGAGCTTTTTCATGGCAGAAATACACTCGGAGGTTTGCCATTGCCTGCCGAGCATAGATAATTAGATGTGAAACTTATTCATTTTGAGAGAGAGCGCGCCCATGAGGACATTTCAAAACTTGGCAGCACTCACACATTATGGGATTTTGAACAGCTGATAGGCGAAATGGCAGACTGCCAGAAGAAACGCGCCAAAAATAACAGACGAAAACAGTTCGTTTTTGCTTAATGGAGAAATGACGTGTTGAAATGTTTATAATTATTTGTCTTAAAATTAATTCAATTGAAATGTAATAATTTGAATTGAAGCGAGTTTGTAGAATCCAAAGCTCGTTATATCCTTTTCGACTTCTACTTTTAATTAGTCTTATGCAACATAATGTAATTTTATTGAAAACTGTGTGTTGGTTTCTGTAAATTTGTATATACGTAAATATTTTATGGTTGAAAAGAGTAGGTGAGGGAATTGAATTTTAGTTTGAGATATTTTACAAAAATTAAACGTAATCTGCTTTAACTTATTCTGTTCGTTGTTTGAGATTTTTTTTTTTGTTACCCACTTTCTGTGTTATATAAAAAAATTGCAATATGTCATGTTTTTAATTATAACTTAAGTTTTTCGCGTTCATTACTTTATTATTATTAAATTACTTTTGTATTTCAGTTTTAAATAATTTCATTTGCACATAAATTTTTAAATTTTTTGTTTATTCATGTACATATTTCATACGGATTGTGCTTATTTTTAACATATGTAGGTGTTTACGAGTAATATACTATTGGGCAACCGCACACTAAATACTAACCTCAATGGTGGTGTGGAAACTAAAAATTTCCAATTTTTATTTAACAAAATACCCAATTCATGTTTCTACCGGTATGGCAATATTGGAAAATGTTATAAAAAATGCACATTTTTCAGCGCTCTCACGAGAAAAAGAGTTTCACATCTAGTCATCTATGCTGCCGAGGGGCGACCGCTATTAGAAAAATGCCGAATGAATGAGATACTAAATTTAATCATGAATGCCAGATGACGGCTGAAGTTGCCACATTTAGAAATAACTATAATTTTTAAGCACATGTTTATGAGCAGAGGTGCGTGCGCACAAATTATTCAGTCTAAAATGGGTTGTTTTGTTTTTCTGAAATGACGACCGTGGAGAGGAAACTCTCATGAGTACTGCTATACTGGCTTAGCAGTATGCACGACTTGTAGCCTCACAGCTACACTTTCTCCACTATCTACCGCCGTGGGACTACCAAAAATGACTCTAAGTTATTGTTGAGATCGTTATGAATGTTTGTTACATACACGTAGATTCTCTTCTAGTTATTAGCTGATTTCAGCATAAAATCCACGATATTTCCTCCTCTTAAAATTTTGAAGGCGTGAGCATTGCAACAAGACGTGATTAACATCTTCTTCCCTCTCTGTGCAGATTGGGCAATTTGGGGAGTTGTCATGACCAAATATATAGAGGTATTTTCAAAATACCCCATGTCCTGAAAGGAATTGGGTTAGATGGTAACTTGTCCCCTTGGTGTTACCTTATGCGTCTCTCTTTTCCTTTGGGTGACCTGTTCCACTGGTCCTGCCAGTGGGTGATTGAACGACACTTTTCCTCTGCTGCAATTTCTTTACGCCTTGCTCTACCGTTTTGTTCGGATAACCTTTTGGCAGAATGTCTATCGGGAGTAGTCCTACAATGGCGAAGGATGCTTCATCGGAAATTGTCGGGAAGCCGCAGATAGTTCGCAAAGCTCTTAGCCGATAGACAACTAGTTTTTTTGCATAGCTATTTACATTCAATGCATAAGACCAGATCAATGCCGCGTACAAAAGGACCGAGCTGAAAATCTTACTATATAATATTATTTTGCTATGGCTAGGGTCCCCATTGTTTGGAATTATTCGTGCCAGACAAGACTGTACATCCGACGCCTTCTTCGCAGCGTATTCTAGGAGCATTTTAAACGACTATCAAACATAACTCCTAAGTATTTAAGAGCGGGATTTGAATTGATATTTACTTAATTGATTTACTAACTTCCCGCTACTTATAAGAACCACATCAGTTTTATTTTCCACTAATTCCAGGTACATGGACGTCAACCAATTCTTGAATCTATCTACTGATTCGCAGGCGATCCTCTCAATGTCTTGGATGTGTTTTGCCACTAAAACCACGGTATCAACCGCGAATCCAATGACTTTGGTTCTAGGAGGCGAATCCAGACTAAGAGCACCGTCATACATAAGGTTGCTGCTGTTACATTGTACTCTTCAATGTCGTTTCCACGACAGTCGGTTCTTCGTTACCGAAACGACCCGGATTTATATCCGGCCAAGGACTGTCACACAAGCAGCATTCCCCGTATGTAAGTATGGGGAATGTTTATGCTGATACAACAACAACTACATACGGCTGCTGCTATTACATTGGACTCTTCAATGTCTTTGTCAGTTCTTAACCTCAGTATACGGTCCAAATGGGATCCCCTACTTTTAACATCCAGAGTTACCACAGCAAAGTATTCATTTTTAACGCCTCACCATCTCTTGCCCTCAATAGCTTCTGTTGATAATTCCACCACGTTGAGCAGGATTTCCTGAAGCCGAACTTGTATGTGGATAAAATACATTAAATGGAGCGTGTGAACGTGTAAATGTAAAATAATGTGATAAGGTGTGGAAATTAAATAAAGCAAGCAAGTTGTTTCCTCATTAGTTTGTGACTTTTATTCAAGGCGCATTTATTAAAGGGGTGGTACCTGACTAACAACAACTTTTTGTACGTTTAATTGTCACGGTAAAGTAGAACCTTAGGTGGCGCCCTGAAAAAACAGTTACTTTTTTCGCGATTTTGACAAGTCTGACGACAGCTCCCTTCTCAATACAAAGCAAACGAACATTACAAATAAAGGGAGAAAATATACATGCTTGTGAAAATTCAGTGAATGGCTTGGTAATATTGGTATTTGCAAGATTTAAACTAAACAGTCGTTTCGGGAACATTCACGTTTTGTGACAATATCATAAATTTAAAAAAGATAATAACAATTCATTGGAACTGGCAATAATATTGTGTTGCCATATGCCTGCAAATTAAAATAAAAATACGATCAAAAATGGAGTATTTCAGTTCAGTGTTGATCTAGGGTAGAGGTTATCGTGCCCCCATATTACACAGATACAGTAACATTTTAATTCATGAGGGTGTTTTTTTTAAGTGCAGCCTAAGAGCGCCTATGTGGTAAGCAGTACTACGAAAGAATAATGTGGAAAGCGTAGCTAGAGTTATAATTATACATATATTTTTGCAGCGTGGCCGAAAGTCGCCTACGCTAAATGGAGTTCTACGCAAAAATAATGCTGATTTACAAGCATCCTTCCAGTCAATGCTTCTGTAAAATTCAAAGGAATCTGCATACGAACTTCGTTTTTTAGGTATCTGACAGCACTAACTTCGCGCTAAATTATATAACTTTAACAAATTACTTAAAAACTATAAGCCTCCAGAGGACATTTCACCAAATTTTTCCCAAAAGTTTTGCAGTTTTTGTTTTTTAATTTGGACTCGTAATTATCTATTCCGAAATGGACCAGTAATTTCGAGTTTTATTTGTTTCACTAAAGTTATTCATCACAAAAATTCATTTGAATTATTCTCTTCGCATTTGACACCCGCTGTCATTTTAATTCCTTTATCGCAATTTTCCAAAGCTTCTTAATTTGGGACGAAGCTTCAAAACAATGTGTTGTAATCACGAGGAAAAGCATTAGATAACTAAGTTCTAGTGCTATTTAGTTTTGGGGACGGATGTATGTATGCGGACTCCGTGCATGTTCTTTATTTGTTCCTTTAATGTTTGCGTTATCAGTTTATGTTGCTTTAATGTTGATAAACCTTCAAATTCCTTGGATTCTACAAACACTTCGAACATTGCACCACATCCGCCAGATACATCAACGACATTGACGTTTGCCTGCAAAGTCATGAATATCTTTTAACAATTCAAAGCATGTATGTGGCGTAAACGCTCTGAATTTCATACCTGAGGAAATCTACCAGATAACAGTTGCAAAATTCTCTGCTGAGCCTCATTCTGTTGAACCGAGGAGGAAAAACGAGGAAAGAGAAGTTGAATTCCTTGTCTTAAATTCATTATGACGATAACTTCGATAAAAGTTGAAAATGCGGATACGGACCACTACGGCATGCTACTGATGATTATGAATCACATATAAAATACACTGAAGAAAATCTATTCAAGTCGGTGTCACTTGAGCAGTGTCATCACCTTGTATAAATTCATATTAGAAGTAATATCGTATTGTTATGTTTTTCATAAATAAAACGTTTCTCCATAATTCCCTGGAGTTCGATCATTGGATTGCTAAGTAAAATTTATAAACTAATGACCACACAACTTGCTTGCTTTATTTAATTTCAATGCTTAATCACTTTATGCCACATTGTACGTTTAAGGGGTTATACGCAGTTATGAAGCAAATAAAAGACGGGTTGTCAAGGATTTATCCTGAAGAAACTTCAGAATATTTTAATTTGAAAATTTTTGGCGGTTATAAAAGCATCCTTCAAGAACGTAACAAAATTTTTTATTTATGAAAATATTGATTATAGAGCGCGCTGCAGGCGATTTCTGGAACCTCCTTTAAAAAAAGACGATTTACGGTGTACATCGTAACTCAGGATTGGATTATCTGAAACCAAAAAACCAAACAAATTTTGCTAATATATTAGATTATCTAGTAATTAATCGTTCGGCTAATCAAAATAGTGAATTTTCACAAAATGGCAGCTTTATAAAATGGAAAATAAGTATCAGATTTACAAAAGGAACGATTAATTACTAGAAAATGAATCTTTAAAGATTGAGTTAAAACGGTTGACCGATCAAACAAGCCGTTTTCGAGATATCGTGTACACCGACTTGAAAAATGCCGTTTTGAAAAAAACACGTTTAAAGTTCCAATACCGGTTGACATCTCTACCGAGGCATCTCTACATATTTAGGTATAACTCCGAAAGTATTGCTTAAATCTACTTCAAATTTCGTGCGTATACTTTTGAATATATGTACATTACAAAAATGCAATAAAAAAAATCAATTTTTTTGAAAGTCATAACGGCGTATAACCCCTTAAATGTTCACATGTTCAATTTCATATTGTTTGTTCACATTGAGCTTGCATAAATAGTATTAAAATATGGTAGAAAGCAAAAAAGGATGCAATTTATTGAAATCAGAAAACAGAGGACTACTAGGTAACAAGGGATATTACGCACGGTGTGGCATGCGTATCAATGTTGAAACGATGTAGCATTAAACAAGTAGTTTACTTAATTTACGTAACTTAACTTAAGGGGTTATACGCAGTTATGAAGCAAATAAAAGACGGGTTGTCAAGGATTTATCCTGAAGAAACTTCAGAATATTTTAATTTGAAAATTTTTGGCGGTTATAAAAGCATCCTTCAAGAACGTAACAAAATTTTTTATTTATGAAAATGTTGATTATAGAGCGCGCTGCAGGCGATTTCTGGAACCTCCTTTAAAAAAAGACGATTTACGGTGTACATCGTAACTCAGAATTGGATTATCTGAAATCAAAAAACCAAACAAATTTTGTTAATATATTAGGTTATCTAGTAATTAATCGTTCGGCTAATCCAAATAGTGAATTTTCACAAAATGGCAGCTTTTAAAAGAAATGATATCGATTTTTACGTTAAAATTTGGCCGTAAATTGATTATAAAATGGAAAATAAGTATCAGATTTACAAAAGGAACGATTAATTACTAGAAAATGTATCTTTAAAGATTGAGTTAAAACGGTTGACCGATCAAACAAGCCGTTTTCGAGATATCGTGTACACCGACTTGAAAAATGCCGTTTTGAAAAAAACACGTTTAAAGTTTCAATACCTACCTTAAAACGTGCCGAGGCATCTCTACATATTTAGGTATAACTCCGAAAGTATTGCTTAGATCTACTTCAAATTTCGTGCGTATACTTTTGAATATATGTACATTACAAAAATGCAATAAAAAAAATCGATTTTTTTGAAAGTCATAACTGCGTATAACCCCTTAACCTAGCCTTTACATTTTCGGTTCTTAGTCGGGCTTGCCATATCTTCAATTTTATAATTCTTAAAAATAAATATCAAGGATGTGGCATTATAGAGGGTACTGTTAAACTGATGTACAGAAAATACAAAACCAAAACGTTGGCTACTAGTAATAAGCAATTGAGGTTTCAAAAAATTATAGCAGCAATACGCATTCGAAATTTGATATTACATTATATAATAAGTAATAAGAAGACACACGTTTATGGACGCACGTCTTTTTCTGTTATATGAATGATTTTATTAGAATTATTTCTACAAACCTGTTTTCTTTGCCGGCATTCATATTATTTAGTTTTTACTTTTACGTTTCTCTTTACAATCGTTAAAATAATGATCTATTACACAGAAAATACAGGGTAGTATGTCAAAAAGTATGGTTATTATCTATGATTATTTTATACATAATTTCAGATTTTGGGAGAGAAATTTTGTATGGATATTCTCGATTTTTAATTACGGATTGGGAGTTAAGCACGAAAAAGAGGATCTACTTATATGTGAACGTATTATAAGCGTTAGATTTTACTTGATTTTTGTTGAAACACACTATTGCACCAGCCATATTAGTTTTTCATTACGATATATACAATGTTTTGTTAGTGTGTTTAAAAATAAAAATAAATAATTGGCACGTGCACTTCTGTTAGGTGTTTGGCCGAGCTCCTCCTCCTATTTGTGGTGTGCGTCTTGATGTTGTTCCACAAATGGAGGGACCTACAGTTTCAAGCCGACTCCCAACGGCAGTTATTTTTATGAGGAGGTTTTTCATGGCAGAAATACACTCGGAGGTTTGCCATTGCCTGCCGAGGTGCGACCGCTATTAGAAAAATGTTTTTATTAATTTTGCTTTCACCGAGATTCGAACCAACGACCTCTCTGTGAATTCCGAATGGTAATCACGCACCAATCCATTCGGCTACGGCGGTCGTCTTTATATTCAACAGTTATCTTTGACGCGTTTCCATATTATACATATTTTGCATTTGTACGAATAATCTATTTTTTATGGTAGATTTGGAGGAATCTCATTCAAATTAGGTAAAATATGTTATGACAGAATGATTCTCTCACGGCTTTCAAAAAAGAAAAGGAAAATAGTGCTCTTCAAGAAAGAATATATATATATTATATATATATGTATATATATATATAATTGGCGCGTACACCCTTTACGGGAGTTTGGCCGATCTCCTCCTCCTATTTGTGGCGTGCGTCTTGATATTGTTCCACAAATGGAGGGACCTACAGTTTCGAGTCCATTACGAACGTCAGATATATTTTAATATATGAGGAGGGTTTTCATGGCAGAAATACACTCGGAGGTTTGCCATTGCCTGCCGAGGTGCGACCGCTATTAGAAAAACGTTTTTCTTAATTTTGGTGTTTCACGGAGATTCGAAGCTACGTTCTCTCTGAATTCCGAAAGGTAATCACGCACCATCCCATTCGGCTACGGCGACCGCCTTCAAGGCAGAAGCTGCTAGAAAGTACGAGTTGTCACATTTAGAAATTACGATAGTTGTTAAACACATGTATATGAGCAGAGGTGCATGTACAATGTAATAAGTCTTGAGCGTGCGAACATAAAGTAAAATGACTAAGCACTGAAATTAAATACAGCAAGCAAGTTGTCCCGCCATTAGCTTGTTGTTTTTTATTCAGCAATCCAATGATCGAGCTCGGAGAAATTATAGAGAGACTTTTTATTTGAAGAAAAGCGTAACAATATGTCCTTGACATGTTTCTTTTGAAATTTACTTAGTATGACATCTGAAAGTATAAGTACTAATATTAATTCTTAGTTCCAATAGGAATTAAGCTACAGAAAACATACACAAGCTCTTCTTATTTAGATTTTTGTTCTTTTTATTTGAAACAGTTTGTGACACGTTTTTAACAAGAATCATCATTCAACATGAAATTTAAAAATATAAATATGTTTTACTTAAATTTTTCTTTTAAGTTTTATCTTTCGCCATCTAATATAATAATTATAGCTAATCATACACTGTCTAGCTCATCCCATGACTCTGTAGTAGCAATTGTTGCATTCGGAGTAGGTAATACCTTGTCGGATAATATATTACATTTCATTGATTCCCTGTAAAAAATTTATATAATGTATATAATATAAAATAAATTTCTCAAAGCTATGTGCTTCAAATATACATGTGTACATGGGTGGAGGGTTGATCACCCTCCCCCTTACAAAAAATATTCATGTTAAAGTGGAGTAACAATAACTTGGGCCGAAGTTTGCATTTTAATGGTTTATAACGCTGTGACGTAGTATGCATTTTATACCAATTTTGCTGCAAAGCCATTTTACTCAGAAATGATGAGTTTGTTAGTTTAGTATTCTTGATTTGTTCATCATGGAATTTCTAAATTATAATGATGTATATGTATATACAGTTTGTGTTGTGTTGGCATGGTAATTTCCAAATGCCATGATATTAGTTTGTTAGACATCGGCGAATTCAAGACGAATCTATTAAAGGTGGCAGCAGTGGACCAGCTGATTTGCTTATTTTCTTTTGCCGTGTGCATTTGGATGCCAGCATAAAATTAAGTTACGAAACGTATTATTTACATTCAAATTCGTAATTGGAAAATTAAAATTTTGTAATGAATTTAAATTCAAAAGCTTTTTTATAAATAAATAAAATAATGAGAAAGTACGCGATTTCTTTTAAATACATAAATCACTTCTTTCTTTTCTACTTTGACGTGACATTCTAATGTACAAAATATTATTGTTGGCCCAGTGGCACCACTTTTAATGAATTTTCTTAGGGTGAATCTGTTTCTATTGCAAAGAATTGCCCTAATGAATATTAAAAGCTAAAAGATAAAAAAACTTGCCTTGGGTGGATGGTACTTCCTTGCTGATCCAGATACAGAGATACATCTTGTAAGGCCTTTTCTTGTGCAGTAGTATTAACTAATTTATTTTGACGAATCCATGTAGCTCGTTGTTTTTGCTTCTCAAAAGTAGAAAGAATAATTTCGTTTACATATTTTACTTTATGGTTTCGGTTTATTAATTCCTGGATATTGCTTTCCTGAAGGCTACTTTTTGGTAAATTATGACGGGCAAGAGAAGCTGGTCTGGATTTTGAATTTTTATAGAACGCTTGCATGTTTTCAATATCATCTGTAGAATAAATGATTAGCGTAATTATTTAAATGTTAGATACATATGAGGACCCTCCCATAAATACCCCTTTTCTGAATATCAAATTGGTAATTTGATGGATCCCTTCCATCGTTTATGGAATCCTTGTTTTGCGCCTTTGTAGCACACGAATTATTTTTCGGCTTATTCTTTTGATGCATACCAAAACTGAAAAATATAATGGTTGGCTCATATTAACATATCGTTACTGCGTATTGAAAGACCGTCGTGACTTAAATTAAAAAACTGCTATTAATTCAAGGATGATAGAATGTAAGATTGAGCCCATCAGAGAGGATTTTTGGAGTAATTTTTGTGTGACGTCACACTTGCGCAGTTGCGAGCGAAAATGTAAAACGCCAGCGATTACAAGAAGGAGTATAAATGTGATAAAATTGATTATTCTCATGTTAAAATGGCAACGTTATTAGAAATTAAGCAAAAATACAAACTTTAAATATGAATACTTTGAAATGAATTTTGGGCCTTTTGCAGACTTTGTTTAATTCTTGTGGATCATATTATTTTATACATATATATTCACTGGTTGAATGCATTTCCTCACTGGCAGAACTGTTACCGCTTTTTGGCGGGCACTACACCGTATGAAACGAAATAAAAATTTATATCACATTTCTATCACTATCTATTACTTTCACTAGCATAATTTGTCGCTGCATACTACTACCATTTGCTTTATAAAGTTTAAATAATCGCTTAAAAATTCACACAAAAAACATACGAACAAGTTTTTAAGTTCACTAATCACTAATTGCACAAGTGTGACGTTACACGCTGAGAGCGGATTAGAGGAACGAGTAACCGATATATTCGCTTAATAGTGTTATTAGTTAGTTGTGCTGAAATTTAATAGATATTTTTTGGTAGCATACTTCAGACTTATTTTTCTATACATGATATACTTTTAAGCTATGATGGTCCGCTGATATTGTTATTGTAACTCTAACTGTAAATGGAACTCACATTCTTATGGATGTTATATCGCTTGTGCTTCTTTCTCTATCTAAAGATTTAGCTCTCAGATATCTATGTTTTACTTCGACTCCAGCTTGAAAATCCTTAAATAGTAAAAGTTTAGAGTTTTTATCGAGTAGAAATATATTTAAAAGTGCTATGTGCTTTTGTATGCTTACTACATAGAATAGTTTACTTACATCACGCATGTTATAAGTTAAAATCAGATTGTTGGCAAAACTCTCAGAAAATTCAGGATACAAATCTAATATATCCAACAAATCATCTCTATGGATTTTGTGAATATCACAATAAGTTAGAGCACGAACATTTCCGTTTGATTTTCCTATGGTTGCGTAATTACATGGATTTTCTCCAAAAATGTCGTCCTTTCCTAAATAACACAATTATTAAAAATATATTAGTTCGCTTTATTTTTTAAATTGTTGTAACATAATTCAATTTATAAAGTCTAACCGTATTTTAATATTACAATATTTTATTGCCGAAAAATTTTCTAATTTTCTCTTCATCAATCTCCCCTTTTTCTTTATTCTTATTGCTCTTGAAACATTCTTCCGTTTAGCAAGCGTTATTGTGTTTGAAATATTTAATATCTTTAAGTTTTGGAGATTTGACACTATTTTTCGATTTCGAGCTACAGAAATTTCTGAGGAACTTCATTACCAATACATACAAATAGAACATATTTTGCATAAACAAGGGCATGTCTAATGAGTGTTAAGTTTTCAAAAACGTCCATTGGAACATTTAAAATATTGGACTTTTACTCGTAATACGATGTCTTACCTAAAATTACCACGGTATTGGTATCTCTCTGTATTTCTATCGATCCTCTTGCAATGAAAAATAGTGATGTCAAAACGTCACCTTTATGCACTAAAACGTCCCCAGGAGGGGCATGCGTGGTTTTAAACTTTAATGATAGTGCTCTGAAAAATAAAAGTAATGAAATAAATTTAAGTAAATGTATCTGTATAAATTTATAAATTGTATGTATAAATTTAGTTTGGACGGGTTATATTGCATTAGAAAAAAATTAAGAAGCCAGACACATATCTATTTTAAATAGCTTAGAGGAGAAATTTTGGGACTTTAAACCACATTTTTTAACAGCTTTAAGGCTTTTAGTTTAAAGTAATGAGTCAAGGTGTTCAGTTTCCATTTTTAAATTTAATTAGTATTTTTTTAGTGGCTTTGGAGATTTAAATAAAATATAATACATAATTAGCTTGGCAATAGCGATTATAAACTAAAAGTGTATGTTTTCGAATATTGTAGACCTTAGGTTTTAAATTACATTAAGGCTTGACGACTATACTAGCATCCTGAAATGCCAAAAATTGTGTATTAGATATGTTTGCAAAATTGTGCTTTGGATTGCTATCTTCTTAAAGCGGAAACTTAATTTTTAAACCAGATCCTTGAAATTTAAACAAATCCAGGATTTGAAAGTAGTTATATATTTATTTATTTTATAAAGTGTTTTCCAATAACTGGTGTTACAGGTGAATGGATTGCGCTATCGAGAGATGATTAACGTTTTTTATGGCCATAATTGGATGATATTGATCTGGACAACGTTTATTTTCAACAAGACGGACCGTGTTACCTCTCGAAGAGGTGATCACAATTGGCCACCGAGATCTTGTGATTTAATACCTTGTGACTTTTTCTTTGGGGTCACGAAAAGAGAAGGTCTACGCCAACAGCCCAGGGTCGATTCAAGACCTTAAAGATGGAATTCGTGAGACTATCGAGGACATAGGGCAGCCACTTTGCAATTCGGTTATGGAAAATTTCATGAAAAGGATATTGTCCAGTAAACGTGGTCGTGGTGGTCATTTGCCTGATGTTATTTTCCAATATTAACGGCATATCTTCCTCGTTATAATAAAATACACATCTGATCATTTATATTAAAAAATAGCATTTTTCTTTGATTATCAAAATAACACCTCTTATTGGAAAACCCTTTATTTAGAAGCCGCCTTTTAAGCACTAGTAACGTCGCTGTGCCAATGTTCTTTATTGATCTGCTATTTAGACTGAAGCAAAGCTTTTTGCATGTCGGCCGTGAATATTCCTGCTCCTTTATCTTTATATTTCTGCTTATTTTGCTGTTCGACGTCATAAAGTTGAAAATAAGATTTGAACCATAATTGGAAGATACTCAGAGGACCGTTTTCTCCATGTGTGATTAAGCGACAATGTAACAGTGGGCATTAGAAATAAATAACCAGATTCCGAATCTCCAAAATCATACTTGTATCGGTGATTTAGAAACTTACGTGTGATTCATCTTTTAGGGTTAAAGTTTGCACTTTTTGCAAATTCTTATAGTTAATCGGCATATTAAATCTTTTCAGAGAAAGGGCAAAAATACTCATAAAAGAGTATATCGTTCTAAAATGTGAAATTCGAATATACGTTTCTTAATACACCAAATTTCAAATTAAACGGTAGAACGTCATGCAGCGTAATCGGCAGACGACTAAAAAGTGATTTCTCAATATCTGGGTGTCAATTCTCGTCCTGTGTAAACGTGAAATGAAAAATGTTTTCCCGTTTTCATTACACTTTCGGTTCGCGTGCCGTAAAAAAAATAAAGAAAAGTCACAATGTTTTCACGTGCAAATTATAAACGGGAATGGGAGGAGATCTTTTCATTTCACACTCGATTCTTGTTACATGTTAAAGTTAAATAAAATTAAATTATTCATAATTGGCGCAATAACCGCTTACGCGATTTTGATAAATTAAATTATTACGTAATAAATATAAATATATAGATGACGTATACTAATTGTAATAAAAACTCTGCTGGATTGAATTTTTTGTGTATTCACAATGGATTTTTGTAAACATTTTCTAAAATATTCTCAACGATCCAACTAACCCGACGTCAGCTAACCTGACTTTGATAAAAATTAAATTGTTATTTGAATCTATCCATCACTCGGTTAAGTTACCACCGGTTATATACTCACTGCAAGTATTAATGCAATCATAGGGATGAGTGACCTAATGACCTGTATGATGAATCTTTACATACCTTAAACAACCTGGACTGGCTCCCGAAAAGGCTGAGCACGTTGTTAGCAGCTTTCTATTTAAGTGTAAGCAAATATCGGCTTGAAGGCATTCTGGAAAACCTTTCAAAACCGAATTCATGTCGATTCCATTCGTATAGGACCACGCGTGCTGAAAATACTCCTCTAATCGTTGTCTAAGTGGATTTGGAATCTAAAATGAAGCATTCGATCTTGTATCACGGAAATATTTTCCCTTTGTTGCAAAGTATCGGATTACCTGATGAAATCTAATAAATTCACGCACCCTCAACATTTGTGTATGATACCTGGCAGTACCCGAGTAAAGTCTTTGTATTATTGCAGAAACATTTCCAAATATACTCGCATACATAAGAGCTAAAAAATTAATTTAATTTTTATACTAAGGCGCTGAAGGAGGAACATAAACACTCTCACAGCTAGACTTACTATATACGTATAATCCCACGTACACAAAGAACAAAGATTAACAAAACTAGGTAAATAAATTGAAAAAAAAAAAACAATCCAAAAGACATTTATTATTTAAATCTACCTATGTGTGTGAAATCCATGGCTTCACATACAGGTGAGGGATTTAAACCGGCATTTTCTATTGCAAGTACGACTTAAAGTCCTTCAATTACAGTTATTTATCTGAAAGCCTTTAGTTGTTAAAGAGTTTGCCCTTCGTAAAGGATCGTTTTTAAAGCTCTGACTACAATTCTTTTCAGAAGGTACCCAGAATTGCCGAAATAAATGATCCGATTTTGAATATTGTCAAGGTATTATTTTTACTGAGTTGATACATCAGTTGTTACATGTCACTTTTAAGAACAATCTGCCGACAGTGTGAGCGTAATACTTAGCATTGTAAACAAGCTATAGTTTGGTGTATTTTGCAAATTTGGTTTTGTCGAATTTATGTATGCATGTTTGCTTATCCGGAAGGGATTGAAAGCATTTATTTTGACTAATTTCAGCAATGACATTGCGACTGCAGGGCCCTGGAATTTGGCTGACGTCGTCGTATATATTTTAAGTGTCCTTCATATTTTTATAACTGTAGTTGACCGTACTCTGGTCTCATCTTCACTGAAGTGCCGAATTTCTGATTGGACTGGGCTTAAGGTACACTCCTTTCCGGATCATAAATATTATATTCAGTTCAAAGATCCTCCTACCTAAGGAGTCCGGACTAGGATCTATACTGCCAAAATCTGCAATTTGGTTAATTCAAAACTTTCGGAGCTTAAGCCGACAAGCTAATGGAGATATCTTCCTCAGCTTGTAATAACGTTCTTGTCCGCTAAAACCGCTCCTTTAGAAAGAAAAGCCACCTTGCTGGGTAATTGAACGCTCTGAAATTAAAACTTTGAGTAAATGGCTTTTTAATTGAGCAAGAGTAAATGAGAATGGGAACTATAGAAATTAGGATTAGGAATCTGCAAGTCCGAAATTAGGAAAGCTAAGCGGGACTTATAAGGCGTGTATAAAGTATCAATACTGGATTGTTGTCGCTATCCTAACCGGATGTTGTCCACGCGATGTGACTTGGCATTAGGTACTTCGAGTCTCCTTTGCGACAGCTGCCTGGAAGGTGATGCTTTAAATATTGGAAGAAGCGTTGGAACAAGTGTATTGGCTGCCATGGAGGTTACTTTGATCGCAATAAATTACATGTCAATGAATGATTGAAACCTTTTTGTTTTATTAACAAATACCGGGTACTTTTTGAACAGAAGCTATATCGCGTCAAATAAAAACTTTAACTTATTTCGTTTCATAAAAACTCTAGGTCTAAGTATTATATGTTTTGTTTTTGTCAATCCATTCACTAAAGTTCTAAGTGTATGCGGGCCATAATCGTAAGGCTAGATATTCTTGGAAAATTCTGAGATAAAATAAAACAAAATAAATTTAGAATCTAGTGTTTCATATAATACCGAAAAAAGTAGTTTTGTAACAAAATATTTTAAATATGTGTGTAATTGTTTAAATACGTGGACAAATGTAATTATTTATTCAATAGATTTATAATAATTCTGACAACATAAACTTCAAATGGCTAGTCAGGCGATCGAGGAAATCTGTTTCCTTGTTAGTACATTTTTAACAAAATACAAATAACATACCCGGGCAAGTAAGGAATCAAGTCTGGTGAAGACTAAATATTTCACATTTAGTGATTATAACGATTTTCGTTATTTGAAACAATTAACCTATCATGAATTTATTAACATATCATTGAATAACATGCTTCATAAAAATACGCACCACAATTGATACTAAAAACATCTATAGTAATGTTATACGCACATAGAGGGTTTGTGGCATGCGGCTAACTTTGCAGTTGCGCGACTGAATCGTGTAGTGCTCGGATCTGTAATTTTTCATTCACTAAAATAGGTAAACTCATATTTGTCTTGCCGTTTTAGGGAATATAATACAAACTTTTAATTTGTAGACGTTTTAGAATATCAATTATTTATGTTTTTTAAGAAATAAATAAAAATATTCCAAAAATTTCAATTACAAATTTTCTGGTAACAAAGGTGAGCGTGTCGTTGGATTGCCTTCTCAAATGAATTGCAATACTCTTATTTGATAGCCAGCACAGTGCAAGTCACAGCCCCTTATGTATTTATAACATGACACTACTTACAGCCCACAAGCATTACACATATCGTAAACACTTTTTCGGCGTCAGTATTTGGCGCGACATTTCCAAATCCCACGGAAGTTAATGAGGTAAATGTAAAGTAGAGAGCCGTAATATATCTTGACTAAAAATAAAAATTATTTACATGTGCATGAACGTATGTAAATTTTTAATTATTAATATGAAGTTAAGCTACCTTAATTGTTGGCCCACCGGTGTTATTATCAAAATACGGCTCTTGAATATCATTTCCTAGTGAATGCAGCCAACCAATATTTTTTGTTAAAAGTGTTCTTTCCGCATTTCCTATAGCATACCTAAACATTAATATAATCCGATGTTCAACATAATGTGGATATAAATATGTATGTATGTATAGTTTTAATATAAACGTTTTTACCAAATGCAAGCCAACCAGTGGGCGATGAGTACAAATGTTGCCATTAGAAGTACTAGCACAGCAGCTCCATATTCTGAGTATCTATCAATTTTTCTAGCCACCCTCACCAGTCTAAGTAAACGGGCAGTTTTGAGCAGCCCTATTAGGGTAGTTGTCTGGAAAAAATTAAGGTATTATTGCTAAAATTAACAACATAAATTATTGGTGAATGAAAGCATTATGTGCAAATTGGGTATTTGGAAACCAAGGAAGAATATTAACAATTGTAAATAAAGTTAGTCGTAGCTTAACGACCCAATAAATGTGGATAAGTGCGCTTGTTGTTTATCAATGTTTGTTTCGGTAATCAGCAGTTCACTTTGTATAACAAGTTATATAAACTCTAGAAAATTATTTTCTTAAACTTTCGTAAGACGATCTCATGCAACTGTTGTGTTAAAATTGTCAACAGAGATCGCGGGTATTTTAGAACTCTCCGTGTGCAAGAGGTGCTCAATAAGAAGCTTTAAAATTAAAAACGAACCGATTTGTTGTACTTTCCAAATTAAAACATTATGTATTATGTGCTTTCCAACCCGGATGGCTAAATATCGACCTGTACATATTGTAGACATTTTATTTGAAATACATTATTTTAGTGCCCAAAACCATGCCCCAATACCTCAGTGTCGCATTAGTAAGAAAGTGAAGCACAGGAATATTTTTAGAAGAAATCTCATTTCCGATTCACTCATTTTCTCACTGATATCACTTTCATGCAACATTTATTTAACATTTTGTTTGCATTTATACATATATTTGTGTGTATTTTCAAATCTAGGATCGATTTCCCTTCTTCAAACCATAAATCCGCTAGTAGTTACAGTACCTATACCTCACTCCTGATAAATTGTGGTTCCCGTCGCCCATTTTCGTTTAGGTAACTGAACTTCACAGCAACTTAAAATACTTTTACTATACAATGATATATGATATGCATGTATATATGTATATGTGGCATATCTCAATATGATTCAACTCAAAAAACTTGGATTTTGTTTGCTCAAAATATTGAAATATTTTTGCACCATATGATTTCACGTGAGGAGTTGCTTTGAAGGAATGAAAGAAGCCACATGCTTAAGTTAATTCCCTAAAATCATTTGAAAATACACGTAGGCTTTATTACGAATTTATGTGTCGCGTGGATTGTAAGGAACAGAAAACAATTATTTTAATTATTCATTTGCCCAGTTCTTTTGAAAATTTATGTGTATCCTTTTGTATTTTCCTGATTTTTTATATCTAAATAGTTGAATGCAAATAATCATGCTGTCTAAAGATAAAATTTTTCCCTTATGCTTAGAACAAACTCTGATACTCTGATTATATTGTGTCACTAGTTTCGAGCGAAGCTACAAAGTTAATGTAATTTACAAAAAGAATCAAAGTCGATTTTAAAACTGAACAATACAATTTCAGTAATACTAGAGGTATTGGTGAAATCGGTCACAAAAAGATGTTAGTGCCACTTCGAAAATGGTTGAGTTCAGTAAATTGCTCAACTCCTTGCGTGCAAATTTCTGTTCATTAATGATGGATCGTCGATTCAATCTCATTTCAAACCCCTTGTGTCATGTGAAAATCAGTAAATATATACATTCGTACATATAAATGTGTATATTTGGGATTTGAAAAATTCTGTTCCACTCGCTGTCAGACTCCTTGACTTATATCCAATTTGAGTTTTTGTGTAAAAAAGTCAACAATTTTTTTTTTAATGTATTCTTGCAGTACGCATGTACTCGTATGTGGGAATGTGTGGTTATTAGTGTTCCTATTACTTCGATTTATAAACGATTTAAGAACACTTCGTACTGTACTCGTATTACGACTAACACTCTGCCCCAGTCAGTATACATAAGTAATTCGATACCTGTTATGACCAAATAATAGGTCTATTTATAAGTTCGTGCGGTTTTACAACAGATGGCGTAACTTGATTATTATTCCATCGATCCACATTTCCAAACATTCATTGGAGAGCTACTGTCGTAAGGCACAAACGTCAGTATAAGTTTTTTATTTGAAGCGTAAACAACAATATTTTTACCACACTTGAAAATGTCGAATTTCGTGCCAAATAATGTGTTTTTGCGGGGAATTCTTCTTCATTATTTTAATATGAAGAAAAAAGCAGCCGAAAGTCATCGTATCTTGGTGGAAGTTTATGGTGAGCATGCTCTATCTGAGCGAACGTGCCAGAAGTGGTTTGCACGCTTTAAAAGTGGTGATTTTGGCTTGGAAGACGAAGAACGCGAGGGTGCGCCGCCAAAGTTCATGGATACCGAATTGGAGGAATTGCTCGATCAAGATCCGGCTCAAACGCAAGAAGAGGTTGCAAAAACTTTGGGAGTTGATCAATCAACCATTTCCAAACGTTTAAAAGCCATGGGAATGATCCGAAAGGTAGGCCATTGGGTGCCGTATGAATTGAAGCCAAGAGACGTTGAACGCCGTTTTATGGCATGCGAACAACTGCTTCAACGGCACAAAAGAAAGGGTTTTTTGCATCGAATTGTGACTGGCGATGAAAAGTGGGTCCATTACGACAATCCAAAACGTCGGACAACGTATGGATACCCTGGCCATGCTTCAACATCGACGTCGGCGCAGAATATTCATGGCCTGAAGGTTATGCTGTGTATCTGGTGGGACCAGCTGGGTGTTGTGTATTATGAGCTACTGAAACCGAATGAAACGATTACGGGGGATGTCTACCGACGACAATTGATGCGTTTGAGCCGAGCACTGCGAGAAAAACGGCCGCAATACGCCGATAGACACGACAAAGTTATTTTGCAACATGACAATGCTCGGCCACATGTTGCACAAGTGGTCAAAACATACTTAGAAACGCTCAAATGGGATGTCCTACCCCACCCGCCGTATAGTCCAGACCTTGCGCCATCCGATTACTATCTCTTCCGATCGATGCAACATGGCCTGGCTGACCAGCACTTCCGTAATTACGATGAAGTCAAAAAATGGATCGATTCGTGGATTGCGGCAAAACCGACCGAATTTTTCACAAAGGGAATCCGTGAATTGCCAGAAAGATGGGAAAAAGTAGTAGTAAGCGATGGACAATATTTTGAATATTAAATTTGTAACCATTTTACGTCAATAAAGTTTCAAATTTCGAAAAAAAACCGCACGAACTTATTCATAGTCCTATTATATACATTTAAAAATTAAAAACTCTCATAGAAAATATAATATTATTCACAATATTTTATTTTTCTTTTAACATTATCTTAAATCAATAAAATTTTTGGTATAATCTTATCGAAATCCATTTTTACTTGTATATTTTTTTAATTAAAACTGCTTCAAGATTACGAAAGTGGCAAGAATGTCTATGTTGATTATGAAATATTTTCTATGATGATTATGCGCCAATGAATGTTATCGGCAAATTATTTTATAATTGCTATTTTAAAGAAAATTGCGAGAAGTACAAAAACCGTTTGCAATTAAAATGGCACGCACAATGTGAAAAATTACATAGAAGTGTATAATTGTGGAATTGAAGCTACTGGGTAAGAATTACAGCGTTTTTAATTTGCTTAAACATAACATAAGTAATTGCGCTCAAAAGCTCATTTAAGAAAGAATTATTGACTTATAATACCTCTTCATTATCCAAGCCGAGCTGTAAAACATTGGATATATAAATAAATTAAATTAAACATACAAAAAGTTTGAAAATATTTGCAAAAGTAGATAATATATTCGGTATCGATTGCCGGCAAATATGGTATTATTTTTAAATATCGTTAAAAATCGTTCCAATTAATAGGAATATTAAAATACACAAAAAAAAAGAAGTCGGTAGTATTTACAATCATTCATATGCATATGCATTGTTTTAGTTGTATTTAATTTTTAAATTATGTGTATCAAAAAGTTCTGTCGATATAAATACATGAATGTACATACATACATATCAGAAAACTCTAATATCGTTAAAAATCACAATGTGAATTGACGAATTTATATATGTATATATTTAAGTAAATTTAGCTATAAGAGCGTTTATTTATGTTATATTTCTTACTTTAAAAATTGACAGACCGAGAGATTTTATTATTGTGTCTGTAACTGATGACAACTTCTAAGATATTTATAAATTGAACATGCGACCAACATTGTGTTCAAAATGAATTTTAATCAAAAAATTCTGAAATGAGTCATCAATTGATTATATGAGAAAATTGAGGTTGTATGTATATTTCCTTTGGTGGTTAATTAATTGATTCTTCCTCGCACACGGCTCGTATCGTCCTCGTAGCGTATGCGACAAAATGTACATGAGGCATACCCTTCTTTGTCGCACACTTGTGCTTAAATAGGGAACCACACACGAGTCATCAGTTATGCTTAGATGACTGTCAGAATGGTCGACCTGTCACAATGGGTCCGTACCGCCCGCAACGCAATTGCTTTTTGTAGAGCATGTCCGACCGACCGACGCAACGGATTTATTCTGGCAGATCTATTACTCGTTACAGCATGCAAGCATCTACGCCTATCGTACAGGAAAGTCAGTCGCTTTTCGACAGTTCACTTGTAGTTTGTTCAAATTTTTCAGTGTGTTTTAAAAATCGTAGGGCGAAAATGTTCGCGGAAATCATTAAATTTATACAATTAATTGTAAATTACGTCTGTTTATATAATATAATCACAATTTACAAGGATAAGGGCCCTCACGCTTGCCAGAAAATAGTTTATTTTAAATATTTTTAGACATTCTGTACAATTTATGAAATTTGGAATAATCTTCATTTAGCGTCTTGTTTATAATAAGTTTATTTTGTATATTTCAAATGCCCCATCCATTGCTTTATTTTTCTATTATTTTTCATTCTGTTTAGAAGTAGATTAAGCAAATTACTCAACATCTCTCCGTGGTGTATTTCGATTTGACATACGGGATCAGCAAGAATATTGTCATCGTCGCTGCAAGTCTTTTGCACCACGTGACAATGACAGTACCAGTCGTGTGCGGAGGACCTAAGTTTAAAACTCGTAGAATTTCAATTGCATACAGTAACTAGAAATTTCTCATGCAAATATGTTCTCTCATAAATTCACCAAGTTCTAAGTTTTTCGATACATATGAAATCGGAATTTGAAGTTGTCTATATTTTCCCACAGCGATTATGATATAAAAGCACTGATATCGGAGTACAATTGCATAATAAAGTGTATTTTTACTTATCTGTAGACCCTAAAACATTAAGCATTTGGCGAAGAGCTGTTTCATTTAAGCAAATTGCTTTTTTCATCAGAGTGAAAAGCTGGTTTTATGCCTGGTCGTAAATGTTTTAACTTTTTCCGATCCCAAGAGAGTCTAACAACGGAAATAGAACTTTATAAAAAAGGATTTCTTCAAATTAGAAGCACAATGAGAATAATTTTTAGACTCCGGTAGACTTATATCACAAACACAAATAAGTTAAATGACTCCAGTTAAAAAGTATTTGTTATTTAGGTAATACTTGAATTATTTTACGAGAGCATGTCCTGCAACTTTAATCTGATTTTTTTTAACTAAATAGTAATTATATTGTATATTTTCCATATTTGAAATATAAATTTAATTGTTGTTTTGATAATACATAACTTCTCTTGAAAAATATATAGGAAATATATTATTAAAGGTTTTTATTTTCAATAATTTTTTTAAATGACTTCAAAAATATCGTGAAGAAATTTGTTAAAAACTCGATTTTCTAAATTATTGCGCAATATCGGAAATAAACCACAATTAGCCTTATCTTAGTCACATGAAAACCATTACCAAGGAACAAACTAAAAAGGTTCGAATGATAACCCACAATTAATGATTTACGTGATACGAGAACGCGCCTCTATAAAACTGCTGTTCTCTTTGCTCTCATACATATATCCGGCATACATCCCGCAGTACGGGAGATGAACGGTGTCAACTTGCTGCCCATGCTACTACTGGCATCTTCATCAGCAAACACTTTCATTTGTGCAGCATTTGCATCCGTTCGCATGAAGTGATCAAGCCTAGGAATCGCAGGATCTTTATTTCCTTTACCATTTCAATGTTTCTGTAAGCTCTGCAATATTTGCCGTAGACCACGCACAGGTATTACTTATGTACTTATGCATAATCTTTCTGCCGCCTCAAAACTTGGTGTTATCATTTAAGTTTATATGAAATCTCGTGTTATACCAAATTCAGCCATCGAGGAATCAGAGCAACATCTTCTCGTGCTTTCAAAAACGACATTAAAATCAACAAAGAGAAGGCGTGTTCGATTTTTTTTCTCGGATATTTTGTATTTGTCTCTTTGGGAGTATCTGGTAGATTGTAGATTTACCTGGCCAAAATCCACAGTCATAAGGTCCAATTAGTTCATTGAGAGTGGGTTTTAATCTTCCACGCAAACATCTTTAGTTTCTTACACTCGTGCGCAATAATAATAAGCCAGACCAAATTATTCATAGGAGTTGATGCATGCACCTTACTAGCTTCCCGCAGCCATTTAACATGTTCCAGAAATCATTTTTTATTGGTTTTCAAGCGCTTTTCTTATCGCCCAGATTCTCTTGGCACCCAGAAGAGCCCTACAATACAAACAAAAACTACGCTTGATAACCATCTCCAGATGTTCATCCTTTATATGACACAGAAACGCGGACAATATCAAGCAGATGAGAAAGCGTTAAGAATATTCGAGAGAAACATAAGACTATGGCTCAGTCCTCGTAGACGACGAGCTTTATAATGCCATCGACATTGTAAAATCTACACAAGTAGGACTTTACCATGTCATAACGACAACTTCGCAAAGGGTGACATTTTTGATCTCAACTTAAACCAACAAAGTTTTGTAGAACCACATAAGAAGAACAAAATACACAATAATTGCTAATTAATGGTAATGGAACTAATAATTTTCCAGTTTTTTTTTAGAAACGCAGCTCATAAAACTGATATAAGGCGTGCAGTATAATATGCACAATGCATATCAGTTTCTTGGGAAGAACATTAATCTCGAGGTATCATATGTTACACCCAAATAGCCAAAAATGCTAAATTTATGGTTATTTCGGTTCTTGGCATAAGTAATGAACGCGTGTGATAAATTTTTAGTGAATACAATAATTTTTTGTTTCTTCTAATTAAATATATGAAATTTACGAATCTACGGGTTTAATCTTAATTGTTGTATGCTTTGAATGTAATTTTTATTTTAAACATTACCTCATCAGTATCACTTCCAACTAGCAACAAATCGAATGGAATGGCGGCCACTAAGTCAATCAGGAACCATCCACTCAAATAGTGAACCGCAATTCGCCCGGGATGTGAGACGACTTCATCCTGTCCATCAATAAATGTGGTTCGAAAATTTATAAGTATGTCAATAACAAAAGTAACATCGACTGAAATTGAAAGAAATACTCTTATTCAATAATTTCAATGTTTTTATAGATTGCTGTTAAGCAAAAATACGTCTTTATTATAATCCATTTCGTAGCAATCAAAACTTATATCAAATTTAGTTAAATCTAAGGTAAAATCATTGAAGTATACTCAGAAATTTGTATTTTCGAGTGTATTCCTGTCATGAAAAACTCCTCATAAAAAATCATTTGTCTTTTGAAGTCGGCTTAAAACTATAAATCCCTCCATTTGTTAAACATTAAGAGGAGGAGGAGCTCGGCAAAACACCTAATAGAGGTGCGCGCTGCCACTGAGCGTGTGAGCGGGGAGGGGATCGTGTTAGCTTCGTTATTCGTGCGGGTTATTTAGTCTCGATGTCGCAGTGGACGGGCAATGATTTGTATGCAGCTCCTCGTCGTAGATTTATCCACGTTACAATATTCGACGTTAAGGTGCCCCCAAATGAAGATTTGGTTCATTCATGTGTGTGAAGGTTTCGGGCAAGAAGTTCGGTTTTAAACAGTCCACGTACTAGGCCCAGTCGATCATGGAGAACAAATGAAAATCTTGGATTCGTCGATAAAAGTTTGCATGATAACCCGCTTCAGCCCGTGAACTGCTTCACCCCGGTTGCCCGACCTTACCCCCATGGACTTTTTCTGTGGGGGTACCTCAGCATTAAAAGAAAATATTGTTTGCGAGGTTAATGGCATATTGACATCAATTCTGCAGCGAGTGACTCGAAATATAAAAGTGTATCCGACGTAACGATCAACATTTAGAGTAAATAATTTTTAATAATTATCTTCTTTGTAATAGTTATTGAAATAAACGTTTATCGGTTGTACTTCTTTTTTAATTTAGTTTTTAATTCACAATTCTGCCACCGGGCACCCTATATATACCAAAGAGGGGGTACGCGCCAATTATATATAATATATATATACATATATAATATTAAAAAAATAAATTCTTGTTAGAGACTTTAGTTAATTTTAATAAAAAATTAAACAAATTTGTTTAAATATATTAAAGTTTTTATTTCAAGATGTTCTCGAATAGGTCTCCTTTTTTAATTTTTGTCACTCATGTTCGCGAAAATCCTATTTTATATTTCTTTAATAAAAATTTAAGGCCTATTCATATTGATTATTGAGTAGAGTATTACTCACCAATTAAATCTACAATCACTAGTGGATCACTGTTAATATATTTGTTAGTTCGTCTTTGGTAATCCGGCTCTCCAAGTAAGAACGCAGCGACATATGGCGTGAATATGGCTGTATATATTACAAGTATTAAGATTATCCAGTCCCAAACAGCTTTAAATGGCGAGTAGTGTAATATTGTCCATTTGTGATACTCGGTGTTGTCAATCTTTTTATCTGGCAAAATCGTTGAGCCAAGTGATAACACCTGTACATGCATCAATATGTCATTACATAAAAAAAAGATTAGTAAATATGTATATGTAAACAAATGTACTTAATTATTCAAATAGTTTAAAGTTAGCCACACCGTCAGGACTTCCCATAGTTAATCCAGAATGCAGAAAAGTTAAAGCAGCATCATACATATAATACATTCATATTATAAATATGCGATATAGAGAACGACCGAACTTCGGCTTCGGTAAATTTTTGTATTCAAAAATTGTATAACTTTTAAGTTTTGGTAACATTCCGTCGAGTGTGGCTAGTGAGCAATTGTTCAGTGCTGCAAATCAGCTCTATACCGGTAAACGGTGCTTCTAGCAATATTAGTATTAAATAATTACTGAATGTACGCATGTAAAAATAAGTTTTTGTGTTAGTTTGCCAATCATAAGTATTTTTTTATTCCTTGATAACTTATACATATGGATGACATTCTCAATTAAAAATAAACATACATTTAAGAAAAATATATTATCATAGTGCATCTTATATCGCTCCTAGTCGGAACATAGGCCGACACATTTTTTTGCATTTTTACATCAAGCAATAAGTTGGTATTTGCCAATTGCTTTAAATATATTTCTTACAATTTTAGAGGCCATATCCTCATTCTCCACAAGATTTATAGGTTATAGGGATTTATACAAAAATTAATCCTTGGGTAGAGTTTGCACCCTTTGTTGAGTGTTTTGTAGTAGTGTGCGGCTTGATGGTTTTCCAAAAATGGAGGAACCTAAACTTTTATGCCGCCTCCGAACAGCAGATATGTTTTATGAGGAGCTTTTTCATGGCAGAAATACATTCGGAAGTTTTACGTTGCTGTCGAGGGGCAGTCACTTTCAGAAAAAAAGTTTCATATCCTTTGGTGTTTCAAGCCCAGGGCTTCGTTTACGTCGACAGCTGTGTGTAATGCCGAAGCACAAAAACCGTACCAAACAATTATTTTCATGGAAGCACAAATAAAAACGTAAAATTAACTAATTTTTTTTGGTTTTTAATTTAAATTTGGGTTTTCTATCGCATATACATATATATATATATATATATATATATATAAATTTGGGTTTTCTATCGCATATACATATATATATATATATATATATATATATAATTGACGCTGACACCCCTTTTGGGTGTTATGTGTGTTGGGTATGTAGGTGCATACATATCTACGCACATTTTTTTAAAGAGCACTTAAATAGGCACATAATAAATACATTATAGTTGTGGCAGGCTTTAAATTTGTCTAATAAACGAATATAAAAGTCTAACAACGTTTAATGCAATTTTCTTATAAAACTACTTTTATAGGAGTTAATTCACGAAAAAACAAATAATGACACAATACGCTCGTATTATCGTAGAGCGCTTTTAGACTATAAGTATTTATTTTTTATTTTTACTATCACGAAATATAAATAAATATGATCCTTCGTCTAAGGTATCATATTAATTACGTAATATACAAATATTTATATTTTACTTACAGCCTCAACCGAATCCGGCAATTTCAGCGGCTTAGCCCCAAGTAAAGGTTCTTTGTCGGGAATGTCGTCAGTATGTTCTTTCGAAAGTCTCTGTGGAATTTTCTTCTTTATAAAATTTTGTGATGAGATTTTTGACCGAACACTGTCGTATGATACAGTCTTCTCAAAAACATTTGCTTGGCTATGTATTCTCTCCTTTCGTTTGTTGTATGTAAGATCATTTCCATAAAAAATATTATTTTTGTGAAACTTATCCTTTTCGCTTGGTGTTGAAGATGAGTGAATATTACATTTTAGGTTTTTCTCTTCACATTTCATACAGTTTTCTCCGTATACGTTCCATTGATTTCCATTGTTTATATCATCGCTGTTTTTATTTAATGTAGAAAATTGTTTTTTACTTTTGCTTATATTTTCCACAACCATACATTTGGTGGTTTCATATTTAATTTTGTAAGTAGGTTGTTCTTCTAATTTATTTTTTATCTTTTTATATGATATATTTTCACTCTCATCTGAGCGACCAATTTTATGATAAATAAATCGATTGATATTCATTTGACTCTTGCTATTGTACTCGTGCTTATTATAGTCATACCCCTCCGTAAATATACCGGAGTTAATGAGTATATCCGAAACGAAAATGGTTTTCTTGTCCATTTTCCTGAGTTTACACATAAATGAAAAAAGTTCTTTTTCTACAAATTTGTTTAAGTTGGTATTTAAAAGTAATTCGTTAAAATTATTTGTTTTGAGGCACACTTTTTTATTACGATTTGCTTGCATGCCATTATTTGAAATATAATATTCACATTGTCGTAAAATTTTATCCAATATCCGGATTTCATTTAATTCAAAACATGAATTGTGAGACATGCTGAAATGTATAACTATAATATTTAGTGTATTTGAACAATTGCAATAAAAAATATTTACCTCGTTTCTAAGAGTTTATTTGTTTAACTAGTTAAAAAAAAAAGTTTAATAAGCTTTTATTTCGGTCGCTTTCAACCAAGAATTTGTTTGAACCCTAAAATTATTAGTCGACAAAAGAAGTAACCAGCTCAATTGAAATCACGCAAATGAGTATAGTAATTGAAAAATCAATACTTTTGTATTGCGCAAGAGTCATATTGGTACGAGTTTAAACATTGCTTTACAGATGATGTGTCACTGCAAAAGTGTTGTGAATTTGAGTATATGAAAAAAGAGGGTTATATAATTATTGCCTTCATAACTCAAAAAGGCGATGAGAAACTATGTGAATCATAGATTCATGAATGATATTTTTATTGTATGAAAAGAAAAGTATAAGACAGCTTTTTTAAATTAATACTTCAATGTTAGAAGAAATATTGAATTAACACAAAAAACAAACAACAACAAAAATATTAAATTTACATTTTTGTATTAAAACCAGTCGAAAGAAAGCAAGCCAACATGACTGTTTACCAGGGCAGGATATATGTAGATAGCAATATTCATAATGCAATATTATGTATGAGATAGAAAGTATGAATCAGAAATTCTTTAAGTTGCTGTGAATTGGAGGTGTAACAGGAGCAGGCAGCCTTGACGAAAAACAATCTTGCACAGGATAGTTAATTGTATTTAGGTAGAATAAGATCAATGCAGCGAGCTGATTTAGTGAAAGATGATTTTTCACAAAGATTATTAGGCGTATTTCCCAACATAAGTCGAATGCATTCAAATATTTTCCATCCTAGTAACCTTGATCTCCAGCTGGAAATATGCTTTGCTTTTATAAAAAATGTTTATTCACACGAGCCACGTCGTTTCCAATTCGGTGCACGGCCGACGTAAGCTCGCAAAATATTCTACGGACGAAGTGCATCTACTCTTATGACTATTTTTTCAATATATGATTTCTCTCGATCGGTGTGAATATTTTAGAAAAAAAGTTGTAAAGACCCATTGTGAACACACGAATATTTGTTCTTTTTCCCAGATTTTGTGGTTTGATTGTCAAAGGGTCTGCTTCTTTATGGGGTTTGACAATCAAGCTATCAGTCTTGAAATCTTCACTATCAAACTACCAAATCGCAAAAATAAAATTCATATAAATGTTGTTGTTGCTTTAGCGAAGCCACCTTCTATGAAGCCGCTTTGGTTACACGCATGAATGAAATTCAAAAACTAAAACCTGGATATCTGGCAACTTGTTAATATTATTATAAGCATTTGGTGCGTTTTGTCAACACTGGTGGAAAACTACTATCCAAATTGTTATTGATTTGGCTTAGGAGTAATGAAAAATAATTTTTAATATGGAGTCGAAGAAAATTGAGGAGGGTCAAGAATTGATTCGACAAGCAGAGAAAAGGTAATCGTTGTTTATTCAAAATTAAAATAAATATTTTTTGCTTTTTAGCTTGAAAGTTGGATTATTAAAATGGAGACCCGACTATGACGTAGCCGCAGATGAATACACAAAAGCAGGTATTTGTTGATTTTTATACGATATTTGCAATAGACTATTGTTTATTAATCTCATATCCGTGTTTAAATTCATGTATTATTTAATTTATTTTTTCGGGAATTAAAAGAATAATTTAAAGAGTTTTACTATGCTAATTCTAACTATTTCTTGTAACATTTTTAGCTACCGCTTTTCGTATAGCTAAGTCCTATGACAAAAGCAAGGAGTGCTTACTAAAGGCCATTGAATGTCATAAAAACAATCGGTCATGGTTCCACGCTGCTAAATGCTATGAGCAAGTAAGGCTTAATAGAAATTGATTTAATTTTTTACTTTATTAAGGAATGTTCATTTTTATTATTTTTAGATTATTCTTATATTGAAAGAAATGAACAACTTACTGGAAATTGAAGAAAATGTAAATAAGGCTTGCAATCTTTATCAGCAACATGGATCACCTGAAGCTGCTGCAACGGCTTTAGATAAAGCCGCAAAAATTGTAGAGCATAAGCATCCTGATTTATCTTTAACATTCTATAAACATGCTTTGGAAGTGGTCATGGTATTGAAAGAAAAACACTTGCTAATTTTTCAGTTTATTGTAACAATTATATTGGTTAATAGTTAGATGATTCCACGCGTCATGCTGCTGAATATGCGTCGAAAATTTCGAGAATTTTAGTCAAATTGAGAATGTAAGTTTTCGCAAAAATGTTAATAAGTATGATTGGTGTTTAAGTTTTAGAATAATTTATTAATCGAATTTTCAATAGGTTTGATCAAGCCACTGATGCAATAAGACGGGAAATCGGTTTAAATCAACAAACTGAGTCATATGGGCAAATTGGTCGCTTAGCCGTGGCCCTTGTGTTGGTTCAACTAGCTCGGGGAGATTTTGTGGCAGCTGAAAAGGCTTTCAAAGAATGGGGCAATTGTTGCGATTCAGATGAAGTTCAAACATTGGAATTGCTCTTACAAGCATTTGATGATGAGGACCCAGATTCAGCTAAACGTGCTTTAGCCTCTCCTTTTATTCGCCATATGGATGTTGAATACAGCATTCTCGCTAGAGACATTCCGCTCCCAGAAGGATTGCTAACCGCACCGAAAGCTGATGTGATCAAAGATGCTGCTCCTTCCTATATGTCTCCAAATTCTGAGGTATGTTTCCTTCCTTATAATAAATTTAACAGTACTGAGTTAATATCAAATTAAATAAAGTAAGAATACCAAATTATTTTTCCATCATACTGGTGGCGCGCAAGGCAAATAAAAATTGTCTTATCCTTTATGCTCGTACTTGTGACGTAATACGAAACATATCTGCCGATGTAATTTTCATTGTATTAGCCGTTGTAAAATGTTATTTTATTTGTGGTGATTAATATCTATGACTTAAATTAACTCGATACTGTGAAATTGGAATCTGTGCAAAACTAATTTTTCTATTTTTAATTTTAAGCAACAACAATCTGGTTATGGACCTACTGAATCTAATGTACCTAACAATGATGATGAAGAAGAGGAGGGCTTGTGTTAGTCATTATTAAAAGGCTTTACTTTAGACACTAATATTCGTTTTGGTATTTAATAAAGTTAATAAAAGTTTACTCCCTTAAAGAGATAAACCCAGCTTTTATTTTATCAATTGACCTTGTACTTGCATAAGGATTTTTCTCGGTATCGAAATCGTATAATATTCATTATTACGTTCATTCATTCAACTTTTTTAGTTCAAGAATGGAAGCATCCCTAGGTAAGATCTTACTCGGAATTGAGAGAATAAACACAAAGAGGAAGAAACTTAACCGGAATGCAAATACAAATATTTTATATTTTCATATAGATAATATTTTAAATAAATAATATTTATGACGCATTCTAGATTTAATGGGGTTATTCAATAGGTGCGCTTCAACTCTTTTCCGATAGGGAGGGCGAACGACGCAATATTTTTTATTTTTCGCTTGTCATTTGTAAACTTCATTAGTATACATTTCATCATGGAACGCTACACACTTGAGCAACGATTGCAAATCGTGCAAATTTTTTATGAAAATAATCGTTCTGTTGCTGCTACTTTAAGAGCATTACGGCCATTTTACGGTCCATTTAACAAACCCTCCCGTTTTGGGGTTATGTGAAGTCATTGGTCTACAGTAACAAGCTGGCGACGATTTGTGAGCTCAGAGCCAATATTGAACGCGAAATTGCTGGAATTTCGGCCGATTTATGCAAAAGAGTGGTCGAAAATTGGGTTCAACGATTGGACTTCGTAAAACGTGCACGCAGTGGTCATGCAAAAGAAATCGAATTTCATACTTAAATGTATATGTTCAAACTCGATAATAAAAAAAAAATTAGTTAAAAAAGTCAAACCGTTTGTGTTTTATTCAAAAAAGCTCAAAAGTTGAAGCGCTCTTACTGAAAACCCCTATATTAGGAGCTCTTACGGTGGCAACGCCGATCAATTTGTTTTGACAAGCGGACTTTTCGTTTTCTGTTTGGGTAATGACTTTTATACATATGTGTTTGTAGTCGTCGTTAACGTCAAAACTTCTACCAGTGGGATGGTCGGTACGAATATTTCATACTCAAATTTTTTTAAGGGTAGCTATTGTACTATTGACTAATTGTTCTGTTTAAATAAAGTGTTATCGACAATATAAAAACAATTGGAGATGTAGAAGTATGATGAGACTCAGGTTTTGCTGAAGTCAATAAAAGCACCGCGCCTCGGGTTGGCGGCGGCAGCGTTGTGTATATACTGCCATGAAAATGCGACAAATGGTAAAATAAAAATAATAAAGAAGTACTTGCATTTATACATTTTAAATTTGGAACATTAGCCAAAGGATATACTAAATATAGTAGACGTTTCCTGGAAATTTAATATAAGGTGTGCAATAAATGGCGAATTGTGTGGCGAATAGAATTATTGGTATATCTTAAAATATTCCTTATCAAAATGAATCAAGTGTGCGACTCGAAGAAAGTAATATGTACGAGTACATCACATAATTTACAACCACTCCTTCTGAAATGTATGATTTTATATGACTACAGGAATCGTGCGTCAATGCATAACTATAAGATCAACGCATCTTCAATAAACGTTCAATTGCAATAACTTGGGTGTACATTTCGAATTGAAAAGAGTTATCAGTTCTAATATGCAAGCAAAAAAGCGTTATATTCTGGTATTTGTGTCATGTGCATTTCTCGCATATTGCTATTTTGGTGGTTACCGTCTCAAAAACGGTAATGCCTCTCATCGTAATCTTCAGGTAGTAGATTCAATTACTCGCGTTCGTCTCCTTGAAAAATTACCCAGTTATAAAACTAAAGAAATGGAACGCATGCTGCAGGGTATCGATGAAACTGACAAATCAACTCCGCGAAGTGAGAATAATGACAGATCAGCACAAGAATCGAGAAACACGCGATCTTGTCGGATGGAAAGCTGTTTTGACTTCACCAAATGCTATGGAGAATTTCTAGTATATGTTTATCCACCAGAGCCGTTGAATTCCTTAGGTGCGGCTCCTCCTATATCCGCTAATTACCAAAAGATTTTATCCGCAATTCGAGAGTCGAGATATTATACATTTCAACCGGATCGTGCGTGCCTGTTTGTGCTATCTATTGACACACTTGATCGAGATTCTTTGTCGAATGATTACGTGCGAAATGTTCCATCGAGACTTGCACGCCTACCTTACTGGAACAATGGCAGAAACCATTTAATATTCAATTTGTATTCTGGAACGTGGCCCGACTACGCTGAGGATTCTCTTGGCTTCGACCCAGGTGAAGCTATTCTTGCAAAAGCTAGCATGAGTGTACTTCATATTCGTCCTAATTTCGATATAAGCATACCGCTGTTCCATAAACAATTTCCACTTCGTGCGGGCGGATCTGGCTTAGTTCAAACAAACAACTTTCCAGCAAATAAAAAATATTTATTAGCCTTTAAGGGAAAAAGGTAAGTGATGTAATTTTTATCGTGCTCAAATAAAAATAAGATTTAAAGTATTTTTATATGTATTCAGGAGGTCGAGTAATGCCCTGTGCATTTGCAAAATCCTAATTTTTTACATCTAATAATTGGAGGTACTGTTAACCATAAAAAAATGGTCCTAGGCCTCATTCAGTGAATGTACACACTTACGCAACATTACATAAAAAAGCCAGCTGAAAGGATATATAACTGGTTCAATGTGAAATTGTATGTAGATGTTATATTCTAATTCTAACCGACACATTTCGGATTTGGCGTCATCCCTTGGCACTTTAAAACCTCACATATATCCTCTCTGAATGGTTGACTGAGTTCATTGCCTTTGACCACTGCCATTGGCGCGGTATTTAATGTGAGTTGAGCAGAATATACTTAAACTCCAGGCGATGAGTATCCATTCTTTTAACTAAATTCTGATTAATATTTCATGCATCTATTGTTTCAGTCAGGCTCGGTTATTCTTAAACATGCTATTTCTATGCTATTTATTATTCTCTCCTGTCGGGTAATATCACTTAGGGTAAAGAATCGAGGATCGTTTTGCTCTCGAATTTTATTGCAATTAGTTTTAAGTAGAGAGAATTATTCCTTATATGACTTTGCTACGAAGAATTTGTGTTCATATCCACACTGTGCGCAATTACAAAAATAAAATTAAGTATTGAAAATATGCACTTGAGTTCATACAATTAAGTCATTTACATCTTTTTACGTCATCTCTTTACAATAGTCGCAATATTTTTCTTGCTAAATTTTTGTAATTTTGCTTTATAAAAACACAGTTATTCTACGACAAAATCCTTTTTGAACAACGTTCCAAACATTTACATACAATATAAAATTCACAAAAAATGTAATGCGTTCGAAATCACATAGATTTATGTCACTATATATGTATGTATATGTCATTATATATATATATAAAAAATTTAACAAATAGTCAAAAAATCTTTCAACTTTTTAATCAGAATTAAACAAACCATTAACGCGTTCGAAATCACATAGATTTGTGGCACTTCTTTTGCATACAATGTAGGAAATTTTTTTCCATGTTCACCATACATATATATATATATATAATTGGCGCGTACACCCTTTTTGGGTGTTTGGCCGAGCTTCTCCTCCTTTTTGTGGCGTGCGACTTGATGGTCCAAAAATGCAGGGATCTGCAGTATTTGTACATATTCGAAATTCTTCCAATTTTAGCAACGGAAATATTGCGAATATTGTAAAAAAATAAAGTGACTTTATTATGTGAGCATAAGTGTACATACATAGCTACACGTCTTTTTATAAACATTGAAAAATGTAGTTTAGCCAAAGGTTATCAGCGCAATGGCCATTAAACCAACTGAATTTATTACAGTTTTACTTATTTCATACCCAGATTCGGACAACAAGACAAAAACGGTTTAAAGCTTCTTGATCCATTTAAACGAATGTTCATTAGTCTTCATTCCTAATAGAATCCACAGAGTAAGGAAGTAATCGATGAATGAAGTAATAACTTTTCGCTTAATACTCTTATATGCTAAGAAAAAAACTACGAACAAGGGCGTGTTGGCTTCAAGTTTGGCGGAATTCATTCATGCACATACATTTTTAAAAAGAACCTGAAGCGAAAGTTAGAAATGGTAGTGTAAGAGTATATTAGAAGTTTAAGAGGTGAGGTTTTCACAAGTTTGTCGGTTGTTGCAACACAAATCATTTGATGAGTTATGGTGAAATCCTTATTTCCCTTTAATCTAAATGCGAGACTACATACATATTTACTGAGAATTGTATCACGTTAACATTCTTCATGTATTTTTGTAAACTTAAAAATTTTGTTTGTTAACGCTTGCGGAATGTCGGATTTACATTATATAGGTATAAAACAAAATAATCTGTTTTTTGACATTAAAACCGATTTGAGTTTCAAAAAGTTAATTCTTTATTTACATACTTGAGATGAGAGATATGCGGCACTGTCTAAGTTCTTTAGTTTGTACTAATAATAAACTGAACTACTTCAAGAACTCAATTTCTTTAATAAAATCTTATTGGGACTAATGTGCTTACTCCAAATAACAGAAGTATAGAAATATTAACATAAATGTGCATGTATGCATATATGTAGGTGTGTATGTTTAGAAGGTACATTTATTCTTCTGCAAAAATTTTGTCGGCGAATTTGATTGTCCCACGATTATGCACTCGCATATCTCGTAGTTTTGGTAACTCGGCGCTTTGTCTTATTTTAACTGACGTGGTTAATGGTGGTTTTCTTAATCTACCCGCTAATGGCACAGCAGATTGTTGCTTGCTTTCTGCTTCTAAAGTTGTTGTTGTAGTCGTAGAAGCAAATACAGAAGATTTTATTTCAGCGGAGTTTTCAGACGTTGAAAACCTATCATCAGGTGATAAATGCATAATAGTCGATAAAGTAGAAACTTCCTTAGGCCATTTTTCACTTTGAATGCGTGTGGGCATTCCTTGAAATCGAGATCTGAACTTAACTGTTTCCTTTGTGTTACTAGTATTACTTGCTTTAGGAGTCCAATCTGTATTAAGCTCTGCTATGGTTTTGCGGTGATTTGATCTAAGAGCTGGGGTAGAGTTTGTTGTACTTGGGGATATCGAAATTGAAGCTAAATTTGATCGTTGTTCTTGGAAGCGACGTAGGAAATTGGGTGGATAGTTTGGAGGTTCTTCTGTGGAGACACTTTCTGGAGGTGTTGAGCTAAATTTTTTCCTGTTAGTTATATGTGTAGGTTGGCTTAGAGTATATTTAGGTGGTGCCGAACCAATACGAACACTAATACGTGAACCTTGCGTTATTGGTAATGATATAGACTCTTCTGCGATGTGCTCCGTTACTTCATAACCGTTTGCCTGCGTTGTCTCGTCGTAGTAGTTTTGTAGCAGCTGCGAATCATGACTTTGCTGATGACCCTGTCCAATAGTGGACGGAATTGAGAGTTCAGCTATTTGTTTTTCTGGTTTAGGTAGAGCCTCTGCCATAATACTAGTGTGCAATGAACTTAATACACTTGGTTTGCTGGACGAGAGGGAATAATCTGTATCATCATTATCAAAAATTGGTAACCAGGAATTGTATTGATGGTTCACTTCTTCGTTTGATTGCTGAGTATATTTTTCTCCCTCTGAAATATGATTTAGTAATTCATCCTCACTTTTGTGTGGTAATCGCCCTTCAGCAATTAACTCCTGTTCCTTTTCCAATTTATCCATTTGGTCGTTGCTAAGATATGTTGGCACTATTTTCTTTTTTGAAATTATAGATTTCGTGTCCAAAGTAATAGCTGGTTTTGGCAAGATCTTAACTATCTTTTTATTTGGCTGAATTTTGATAATTTTCATAGGTTTTTTTGTTGTTGGATTGCGTATGATATATTTTACTCTGGTAGTTTCCGAAGGCAAATAATCGAGTATTTTATTTGGCAACACTGAGTGTGCAGTAGGCACAAGATCGGAGAACATGTGCTTCATGGCATGCGCTCTGGTAGCCATGTCATTTACTAAGTTGTCCATGTGCATTTGCTTCCACATAAATCGACGTTGTAGCCTAACAAGTAAGGTATATATATCAGAGTATTTCATCACACATATGTACCTATATCCATGTATATACAATTATGTGCATACGCATATAAAAATATACACAATTTACCTCGTTTCTTTGCCACTAGTGATCTTCCGACAGCTAAGCAAACAAAAAATAAAAAGTAGATATCGCAGTTGTTTGTTCTGCAATGAAATATTCCAAATAATTTGCTGAGAATAAAACGTAGCTAAGGAATTCAAATATATATGTACATATGTATATTCATTTTGATATCTACTCGTATCACACTATTTACCAAACACTTGCTTAAAAAAATATCCATTTTATTCAACGCTTCTCCTCCAACTGTTGTTTGCGCTTTAGCAATTTCTGCAACATTAATTTTTAGCCTATTGGTTACAATTCAATTTATAGAGCCTAATATTTTCCACCACCATTTGCGATTGACTTTCGTTAAATCTTCGAGACGGTGCATGGTACAATCTTTCAAGGCAATAAACTGCATTGAACTGCGCTGTAAAGGCGAATGGACGTTTGCGCACAATTTAGGTTCGGATGAATGCACATTTGTTTAGATATGAATCATGTGAAGCTTCAGATTGTGAAACAAGTCAATTTGTGCTTGTAAAATGTAACAAATCGTAACGTGAATTTTTCTATTTTGAATTTTATTTTATTTTTGTATGTCTTACATTGAGGCCTTCCTTTTTCCGCATCACATTCGTTGGTAATTTAATGGTATTTAACTTTCTTCCACATCGTGCAAAATTCCTATATGTTGGTTTATTAATTTTTTTGAACTTTGAACATATAATATTTTCAAAATTTTTTTTTTTTTTTTATTTATATAAGCTTATACAATGTAAATTTACATATGTACAACCTAAAAACAAAATTTAAATACATAGTTTGTATTCAACAAAAGTAAAATACAAAATTATGATTAAGTGAGCACGAAGAATAAAACAAATCAGAAAGCTGATTGATCTGTCGTTCTAATAAATACGAGGTGTTTTCAAAAAATAAGTCAAATTTTCAAATTTCAAGGACAACTTTCGATTATTATTTTTTTTATTTACACTCGACTCGCTGTTATGTTCACAGTTGGGGCAATATAGCATATTTAGTTTGTTTGTGAGGCATAAATAAGATAACTGTTTTGCGTGTTCGGCGATTTTCTGCTATCGAAAAAAATGTATCAAAGAAGTTGCATCAAATTTTATGTAAAAAAATAGCCCGCGAAATTTGAAAATTCGCCTTATTTTTTAACACACCTCGTACATACTGTGAATTACAAATGTGAATTATTTTTGAACCATATTTCTTTACTGCAACTGCATTTATTACTTTTTTAATGAGTTCCATGCAGTTTAGTTAGACAACAATTTTCTTCGTAATCAACCATATTATCAAGATCAGTAGATCCATATCCAACCTATAGAAATGGTTCAGGGTAGGCCTGTTTTTTGTAACAAATTTGTGCGTTTCAGGAAGCTTCATCCATTTTGGATATTAATTTAATTGACTTTTTTGCAGATATGTACATGGAATTGGCTCTGAGACACGCAACTCATTATTTCATTTGCACAATGGACGCGACATTATTCTGGTCACTACGTGTCGACATGGAAAAAGTTGGCGGGAACTTCAAGACGGCAGATGCGATGAAGACAATCGCGAATATGACAAGTATGTTGAGTTGTAAAATTGCATTTAATCATTCCAAATTCAAATTTGTATCGAATATATGAATTATATCCTATAACTTATGTGTTGCACATTTCGATTTGAAAACCATTGGTTTTACGAGTTTAAAATACTCCGTTTTATTTAATTTTTAGATATGACTATGAGACTTTATTGCAAAACTCGACGTTTTGTTTAGTGCCCCGTGGAAGACGATTGGGATCATTTCGGTAAGCATTGCAAACTAATAGTTTTCATTTGAAACTAGAAGTTTTGAAATTTCGTTTCATTTTTCATTGCTTGAGTACATGTAACAATGTTCGCCTGATGCTTTCAGTTCTCAGCGAACTTTATGAAAGAATGAACGGGTAACGGGTACGCTTAAGAAATGAGAAATTTCTAAGTAGGGGTGATTTGCATATATAGCGACGATAACGGCACGTCTCTTCATTTCTTGAGTGAAGTTGTAGTTGTTCCTTAGTGCGCGAAAATCGTTAATACGGACTAAATGCGTGTACATAATAAAATAATACCTATATGCACCATCTCGAAGACAATGAGAAAGACTACAATAAGCATTAATCTTGTCAAGCGACTGATAGTTGTTTATTGCTAATCTCGCATTTTTTTTAATTTGCTTGTTCTTCTTATACAGCTACATACCATATGTGTCTTTCCCTTTGCCAGTTATCACGACAAATGCTCATTTGTTCGATTTTATTGATTTTCTTAAAGGTTTCTAGAAGCGCTACAGGCAGGTTGTATTCCTGTTTTGCTTTCGAATAGCTGGGTGCTACCTTTTGAGTCCAAGATCGATTGGAAAGAAGCTGTCGTGTGGGCCGACGAAAGATTATTGCTACAGGTGGGTGTCCAACAAAACGTCTGATTTTTTAGTATATTTTTTAGGCTTACCGAAGCAATGTGTGTTGTGTTTAACAACTTATACAGAAGTTTAAACGCAGTATAATTGAGTAAATATGCATGTGCATAGTCTTTAGTTTATAGATTTAAGTTAAATTGTAGTTTACTGATATATTTCCAAAAATAATAACAAGCAAACTATATAAATTACATTCCTGTCACAGGTCCCCGAAGTAGTTCGCTCTATATCATTGGAACGAATTTTGGCATTACGACAGCAGACGCAAGTACTTTGGGAACGTTATTTTGGATCTATTGAAAAAATTGTCTTTACTACATTTGAGGTGAGTAGAAATGGAGTATACATATATAGCACATATAGGAATTTGATTCACAGATCACGTTCACGTTCATATTTTGTTACACTTACGTATTAGAATTACTATAGACGCACAATAATATGTAGTTCCAGAGCTTTAGGTAATAGTTAAAAAATATATGAGTCAGTAGCAGTATCCTAATCGGCTGTAGTTCTCAAGAATCTAAAATATATCAATTTATATGTCTTAGAGCACATTTTTGCCAAGAAAAAGTTTCTCATAAAAACCTAGTGCTATTATGAGTCGGCATAAAATGGAAAGTACCTAAATTTGTAGGAAAAAAATCAATTAAAAATACCATTGGTAGATATTTGAGCATGCTTTACGAAAATATTGTACCACTTGCGGGAAAAATCAAAATGCACACTTCCAATCCATGGACATATATCTAAAGCGCAAATCCATTTGTCGCAATTTTAATTGAGAACGATTCCGTAAGTGTTTATCTAATTACAAAATACTTCATCTTGTCGCTACATTCCCAGATATATTCGTTTCGCTTCTTTGCTTATTTTAGAGAACGAATGGCTGACAAGTTCGTTAGCTATTGCATGCTCTTAAAAATATTGTACTGGAGCGTTCGAGTTTTGCAGCTGGTACTATCGCCTTCTTCGGTATTGAAAATACCGATTATTTCAGTATTTATGTTTCAGAAGCATTTTACTCCTACCAGCCTATTATTATTTTGTTTTAAAGTTTCCAGTTTCCCTAGATCCCCGCTATAAAAAAAACAGTATCAGACAATAGGAAGCACAATAAGTAAAAAATCAAAAAATTTTTAACCGTTTTAAATGCATATTTAATGTAAGTTAAAAGTTTTAAATTACATTTAGTTTTGTACATTACATTTGGTAACAACGTATATAGTTACAAATTTTAAGTATCCTGGTGACATGTGATTTCTATGTACTATTGTGTAGAACACTCTCAAGTAGCTCTGAGTTTATCATAGTTTTACGATAAGCCTCGCACTTTGGTTGTTGACCAACTGACTGGTTGAAAATTGCTGATATATTGTGCTGAGTATAAAGTCCTTGGCTTAAAGTTGAGGATATGTTTAAATGCACATAGGAAATTTAAAAGTTTATTTAACTTTTGTCTGTGCTAGTCTTGACTGTACTATGTGTATAGCTGAGTTGATTCTCTGTAACGCCTAATGGCGAATTACGCATTCTAGTTTTTGCACGTTTAAAAAAGTAGTGAGAAGAGGCTCCTTACGCCAGTTGAACCGACTCCTGAACCGAGGGTAAAACCGCTGCCGGTGGAACGGTGCCTTGTTGCGTGACTGGAAATGTTTGAACGAACACGGTCGTAGCTGGCAACATCCTGAACAATAAAATAAAAAAGGAAATTAGTGTGATTAATAGTCATTAATCCAAAATCGAGCTAATTTACTGGTCGATCAGAAATTCTAAATGTTGACAGTGGCTGCAGATGTGGCACTTGTCACAAGTGCTGTAAATCGACAAGATTCTCACCTCTTTGTCGGCATTCGCCAAAACGCTGCGCATTGAATCAGCAACTGGCCATTTCTTCTTCATTACTAGATTCTGGGGCGGATCATGTACAGCGCCTGCATCTACTGACCATATGGTAACCGTAGCGCCCGCGTTTATTTTTGCTCCACGTGAAAATTTGAAAGCTAATTCCTCGTCGCCAGCAATGCGAGTTAGCTGCCAGCCGGTTAAATGTATTTCTTCGTTGCCCTTGTTATGCAGCTTAATGTATCGTCCTTCGCTATCTGCGTCGACAATCTGTAAATCCCCTTTAGCGGCGGAGTTAACGGAAAATTCGGATAAATTGCGATCTTCGGACTCATCAATAACGGTACGACGGCGCTTGACTGCACTTGCGTTGCCACCACCTGGTGTTGCAGAACGGCGACCGCTAGGGGTTACACGTCCAGAACGTGAGGTAGAACTAACTGATAAATGAGTGCCATTCGAATACCCTGAGTCGGCATTGGTGCTAGTGCCAGGACGGTTGGGAGATGAAATATTCAATCGGCGCTCTTCTCCGCACAATAGTTTGTCATAAGCGGCAATTTCGAGATCTAATGAGACCTTGATGTCCATCAAATCTTGATATTCTTGAAGTTGGTGGGCCATTTCGTTTCGCATTCGTTGAAGTTCGGCTTCCAAAGAAGCTATGTACTGATTATGACGGGCGCGTTCACTATCTAGGAGGTTTTCTAATTCACGTATGCGTGTCTAAAAGAATATCAAAATTTTTTAGATAAAGTTCCAGAAATATTAGTGAGTAAATAAAAAATCTTACATTCAATCCGGCATTGGTATTCTCTAGATCTTGGATTTTAGCGTTAAGTCCGTCAATTTTCGTGCGCATAATGCGAACCTCTTCAGTGGCATGTGCCGATGAGTTGGCCGCTCGGTTTGCGGCAGCTTGAAGATTTTTGATTTCATTGTCGTACAGCAATTCAATTTCTTCACGATTAGCACGCATTTGGGTTTCATACTGATCACGCAATTCTTGTAGAGATTGTTGTAATTTAGCCTCGTATTGCTTGGATAAGCGGCCGTCGATTTCACTGATTTCAATTTGACGCCGTGACCGTGTTTCAGTGAGTTCCCGGCTGTGGACCTGGTCTTTGAAACTAAGTTCCTCACGAAGACTTTGGTTCTGGTTCTCCAAATCGACGCGAGCCAACGTCTCAGCTTCAAGTTGTTTGCGTAGATCTTCAAGCATCTTGCGCAGGCGTTCATTTTCAAGCGTAAGATCTTTAGCCAGATCATCGGCTTTCTTGCGATCAGCCAATGCTTGGTTGTACTTGCCGTTAACTTCATTATAACGAGATTCATATACACGCGCACTGTTCTCTGCGATGGCGCACTCCTTTGTTTTTTTGTCTAGCCTGTTTTTTAACAAAGCAAAAATATGATATAATTTAGATTATTGGTAAAAAAGTAAATGAAGAATGAGATCAAAAATATATTGAAAGAAAATACGCTAATTACAATAAAAATACATATGCATATGTATGTATATATGTATATCGGCGTATACCTACTAGCGAATTCAAACGAGTTAGAGGAGTATACGAAAATTACTAAATATGTATGTACATGAATGACATCATCGCACGAATGTATATTTGTACATATGGATACATGTAAATACATATATTAGGTGCAAGGCTTGTTAAATTAATATTTCCTTAATTCAATATTAATTCTGATTTTAGGCAATGCTAATTAAATTTCATTTATTTGAAAACTTCTCTTGCAAAAATACAATTACAAATTTCCCTTTATCCCCTATAGATAATCGTAATTGATAAGAGATAAAATAGATAATATCCAAAGGGGGTTTATCCCAAATGATTAAAGGTCCAGGCCTCTCATAAGTAAAATTAAAATGTTAGACTTTATTTTTAAACCTTCGGCTAATGAATCGTCGATGTGGAAAACGTGAGCACTTTGACCACGTCAAAATAAGTGAGGACCGAGCGAGAAAGTCTGACAAGCGAAAGAATGTGATGTGAGAGAATTGTTAAAAATACCTAATGGGAATATCATTTGGCCTCAATGAGAACCTGTTGTTAATAGTCTCTTTTTTGTTTTTATCATTTTTTTTTTCGAATATACATGAGTGTTATTAATAAGCAATACAAAGTAAGTTGAAAAAAAAACGCTAGCGGAGCGATATAGCTATATGCACATACATATATGTATATGGCGTTTATATACAAATAAAATATGTGAGTTGCTCCAAGGTTGCGAACGTGAAATTGTCACAAAAATGCCAGAGAGTTACTAATCTTTAGAAATATCAGAGGTGTTGCTATTATTTCCGTGCTTTTATTGACTTATTTCAACATATGCGCATACATATGTAGTCATGTTTGTTCGTATGCTGGTTTTATGCTGGCATAGTTGTGTGCTTATGCTCCAAACATTCGATTTGGTGTGCTTGTAATAGGCTTTATTTTTGGCAAAATGACATCACGCTAACTCTGGGCTCATAATACAATATATGCACATTTGTATGTATCTAAAGGGGAAAATACCTTCATAGGCGCTTAATTTATTGTTATTTTCTATTCCCGCCGTGGCGTTTGATTATGCACAAAGCCTATGTATGTGTACAAGTGTTTACAAACTAATTCGGTTAAAGCTTAAACGGGTTTGCTGAATTTCTTTGCAACTGCAGAAATAAATATATATATGTTAATGTATATATGTGTAATGTGTATACGCATTAATTTGATATGTAAACAACAACAGCAACATCAACAACAATGAACAAATTACTCTTTTTCTCTCGTATCTTTCGACGTACTTCGTACGTATGTATGTATGCATATAAATTTGTATATACTCTAAATGACATCATTCATTATCATATTTGCGTTTGCTGCCATGTGCTGTTAAAACACTGAGTATAAAAACTATGAAAGACAACAAATTCACTATGACATCATTGATTTAATGCGTCTTCACACTTCATACTAACTATATATGCACTAAAACCTTCTTCTGTGTGAGTTTATACAAAATGATATTGGTTGATAGACAATGTTCCCTTTGACTAGTTTTTTTTTATATTTTATTTCATTGTTTACCTTTGTTTAAGGTCATCATTTTCCTCCCATAACCGTTTGATATCAATCTCCAATTTGGCTTTCTCCTTGGCAGTTTCATCTAGTAGTTTGCGTGCAGCTGAGAGTTCCTTTTCATACATCGCTTTAATATTTGACACTTCACGATTGACTGTATCCTGGGCTATTTGAAGCTCCTGCGTTAATCTGTTGTTGTCATTCTCCAGATTACGCATACGATCAATATAACAAGCGAGACGATCATTTAAATGCTGTAACTCTTCCTTCTCCTGTATTCGAGTTGTGCGTGTAGGACTAGTGGCGCCAGGACTGGTGGCTCCGCCACGTGCAGACTGTCCACCTACTGGTGTGGACGTCGAGGCACGAGAAATACGGGTAGACACCGATACACGCTTTTGAGACATTTTGTTTATTTTTTATTTGTTTATCGCAAATACACAAATATAGGTATCTTTTGCGTTTTAAGCCCTAAATTGAGGCAACTAAAATCGTATCTGTAACTTTTAGGTACTTTTCTCAAAATTTAAAGTTCAATTAAATTGAGATGTTGAATGTATCCAATTTTCTTAGCACTTCTGTTCTGTTGAACTGGAAAATATCAACTGAATAGAAATGTTGAACATTCGCCACAAATGATGGAAGGCCAAAACAAAAAATGAAATCATCATCGACGAAATTAGGCGAAACAAATACTCATTTATAAACTGAGCAAAAGCTCGAGAGCCGTGACTAGTGCGCACTCACAGATGTAGTATGTAAAGTTCTCTCTGTTTAAAGAGTGTATACACGTATGTATATTTATACGTTTATGTATGTTATGTATGGATGTACATGCAAGAATGATATAAACAAGATTGCGCCCATCAGAGCGTACGTGTCGTCACGTTTGCTGAGTTGTGCAGTATTGCCAACCATTTGCTCTTCGCAATAAATTTAGTGCTTTTTTATACCGAAAATGCGAAAATTTTGAAGTTTCGTGTTTGTTTCTTTTTGCGTTTAATTTAAAGCTACCGAATGCTTCAATGCTATCACTAGTAAAATGCTTCATACATATAAAGCTCGTTTTTCGATTGAAGGCATTTCCTCGCCGGCAGAAATGCATCCACTGTTTGCAGAGCGCCTCATCCTTTGGAAATATAATATAAAAAAGCTTATATCACACGCTTTATTGAGGTTCTTACTAGCACAATTTTTCACTGCACATTTCATGTTTTCTTATTTTTCACTTATACGAGTACACTTTCACGAAATATCTTATTTTTGCGTAAATATTCACTAAAACGTTTGTTACCGTTTGTTCTTATTAACGCACATTTCAAATAAGAAACGAATATTCATAAACATCAACAATAACCGCAATCATGGGCAATGTGACCAGATCTCTGAGAAGATTTTAGTGCTAATGAAAATTTTTTTACTCTTATAAAATTTGATAATTTGAAAGTGCAAATTTAATTTTTGGCTCCATTTAAGGTTATGCAAACATATTATTTGCCCCGCTCCCAACTCTTCTTAAGATTGAAAACCTTTTTACACATTTTAAAAAGCCTTTGAATTTATTGAATGCGAATTAAAACCTTAGAGGTGTAATTGTTTCTTCCGGTCATAAATCTTTAGTGAGACATAGGACATTAAGAGTTGTATTCATTGTAAAAATAAGCCACAAACTACCAGAAAATACTAAAGAAACCATACTGACATTTTTACAAAAAGAGTACCTTATCTAGTTACATAACTTCAAATATAGCAAAAAAGCCGTTCCCTTAACAAAAGAGTCTCGTTTAAGAAAAACCTCATAAATTAAATTGTACATAAGCATGACATATTTATTTAAAAAAACGCACATTTTAAAGACAATTTGTCACGCATACAAAGTTCTTTAAGTGATTCAATAAAAATTTGTTGGGTTATTTTCTTTGAATGGGCATTTTAATGCGTTTTTATATCCAAAGCTAGGCAACACTGCAGTAGCGAGAGAGAGATTTGACTGCCGAAAGCAGAAGAACACCAACAACACCTGCACTCGCGGGCAATGCCACCAGATGTTAAAAAAAAGTAAAGCTAAATAAAACTGAGTGAATTATTTAAATAATTATTAAAAAATGCATATTTTACAAAATTATAAACATGACATTTTAATTAGAACAACTAGAAAAATGTCATGAAGAAAGAACTAAAACTCCGAGACACAAAATAATAAAAATAACAAAAAAAAAATGATAAATCGAGTTACGAAAATGGTAATCTGGCCATACTGGAGCTAAAATCACGTAACTAGTTGTCAAATTCGCTGAGCGCAAAGTAACGGGACCACGATGGGCGCCATCTCATTATTCTTTGCATCATGATGTACATGTATAAAAGGTGGTATTCACCGTCTGGCGCATCGAATGGGATAGAAAATAGCAAAACAGTTATTTGTTGTTATTCATTCATTAGTTGGGGTGGATAGTCCCAGTATGTGAATATGTACTACAGTGAAATTCCTTATAACCGGACACTCACCGTCGCAGTGTTTTTGTCCGGCTATGGGAGATGTCCGCTTATAAGGGATGAAGTCACAAAATATATACCACACATATAAATTGTATTGTATATAGTTTATTTAAGAAATTTTTGGAAGTAAAGAATATTTGCATACTTTAGTATTGCATATAAATACATATATGTACATATATCGATTAAGTAAATATATTGTACAAGTCTTTACATTTCAATACTAGTGTTTTAAAACTAAGCTTCTATACAAAGTTTTAAAATTTTGGATTATACCTTGATCAAGGGGTTGGCTAACTGCCGTTGTATTTGGCGGCAAGAAAATAATTTTTATGTTGGTTAAGTTTAGTTCCTTTGGGTGAGAAGCCGCGTTATATAAAAACAAGATCATTTTTCGATTCTGGGCTTTCATTCTTCAATTGAACTGCTGCAGCCATTCATTCATTACTTTTCGAGTCATCCATGCTTTTTTTATTAGACTTCCAATCCACTAGCAGTTTTGCGATTGGAACATGTTTATAAGATCGAGGACGGGCTGCTTTACTTATAACCAAAAGCAGCTCCTTATCTCCAGCCATGTTAGCACAGAACAAAATTGTGAGTCTTTCCTTTGATAGTGTACCGCCCGTGCATTTTTCGGATTTAAGAGCGAGGGTTTTGTCAGATAAGGCACGAAAAAAAGCCCACTTTCGTCAGCGTTCTAAATGTCTTGAGGCTTGTAACCGGTCAACAGAGATGGCAGTTTTGTCCTAAACTGTTCGACACTATCCTGGCTTACATCTGCAGCTTCACCTGATACGCATTTGAAAGTAACATTATTCCTTATTCGCCATTTGTTTAACCATCCATCTGAAGCATTAAAATTAGGTACACCCAGTTTGCCTGCAATTTCTATTGCCTTTGCTTTCCAAATGGGACCAAAAATCGGAATGTTTTGACTTCTAGCTTTAGCGAACCAATTAAAACACATCTTGTCTATTTCAGAGCCGCCTTCTTTAAGAAAGCTTCGCTTTTGATGAACATTAACTCCAGTCCCATTTAGAACGAATTTTTTCTTTATTGAACCTATTGAATATTGAACCTTTCAAAGCAAAAGAAACGTGTACCTACCATTAAATTTTTGGGCTCACTGTACTTTACATTTTTGCAATTCCACGTACTGATAATTTATCTTTTTCGAAAACATTAATAAACATAATACTTTGAGCGCAACCATTCGCATGCAACTGACTTAACAAACTGAATGGAAAACTACTCTTAATTTAAAACACAGGACTTGAATCTGTGCATACATGTTAAAAGGGGAATCACCTATTTCATTTTTATAATGAACAACAAAGCTTGCTTGTGATATTTTTGAATTTTGTCCGTTTATGAGAAATTTTTTTATGAAAATGGTTTGAAGTACTTTGTCCGCGTCCGGTTATTAGAGTGCCCGTTTATTAGGATGATATTTGTATGAAAAAATGAATGAAAAACCTGTGTACCCAAAATTTGTCCGGTTATTGGAGCTGTCCGGTTATAAGGACTGTCCGTAATGGGGAATTTCACTGTATATTGATGTATACATACCTATATATACATATACATATGTATAACTATACTGAGTAACTGAAAAATACATATGTATAGAACGAGTAAAATGTACGAAAAAGATTATCTAATGTAAAAATATGATATTAGAACGTAAATATGAAAACATTGGTTTAATATTATTTAAAGATTTCCAATAAACCCACCCGCTTTTTTTTTATTAAAGTTAAACTTCCTTAGACGCAGCTCATTTTTTTACTCTAATCCTTTGGCATTTGAATATGTGAAGAATTTTTTTAATTGGTTTGGTTTAATAGTGTTTTATTTATATTTATTATTAGGTTAAGTTATTTATATATGTATGTATATCAATTTGTGTAAGTGCCAATTATATTAAATTTTATTTATTACTTCAAATTCCTACTGCTAGTAAAAATCTCAGTTTTTTTTTACCGGGTTGTATTTCTTGTGGATAGGGCAGTCGGCCAACGTGGGCTGTACAAACTTCCCGCCATCGTATTTGATTAAGTTAATACTAAATACTTTAAGGGACCACGCCTTCCAGTTGCATACCCTGACATAGTTTTTTATAATCTGCCATTATTGAACTTGAGTTGTAAGAGGATTATAATGCTATACTCACTTTAATTTTTGCTGTAGTAGAATTGCCATTGAAATACACACAGAGTTTTTCAGTGCATTTGTCAATCAGACCAGTTTCTGACATGATAAACATCATTGATGTACATATAGTACACACCTAACATTGTATTTCCGCTGGAAGTTTTATATGTGATGTCATTATACACCCGCATATGTTAGTAATTACAGTGAAATTCCTTATAACCGGACACTCACCGTCGCAGTGTTTTTGTCCGGCTATGGGAGATGTCCGCTTATAAGGGATGAAGTCACAAAATATATACCACACAAAGAAATTTTTGGAAGTAAAGAATATTTGCATTCCTTAGTATTAACCGCCCACGCATTTTTCCGATTTAAGAGCGAGGGTTTTGTCAGGTAAGACACGAAAAAAAAGCCCACTTTCGTCTGCGTTGTAAATGTCTTGAGGCTTGTAACCGGTCAACAGAGATGGCAGTTTTGTCCTAAACTGTTCGACACCATCCTGGTTTACATCTGCAGCTTCACCAGATACGCATTTGAAAGCAACATTATTCCTTATTCGCCATTTGTTTAACCATCCATCTGAAGCATTAAAATTAGGTACACCCAGTTTGCCTGCATTTTCCATTGCCTTTGCTTTCAAAATGGGACCAGAAATCGGAATGTGTTGACTTCTAGCCTTAGCGAAACAATTAAAACACATCTTGTCTATTTCAGAGCCGCCTTCTTTAAGAAAGCTTCGCTTTTGATGAACATTAACTTCAGACTCCCATTTAGAACGAATATTTTTATTGATTTCAGCAGCTTGTGTTTTGCCAATATTGAACCTTTCAAAGCAAAAGAAACGTGTACCTACCATTAAATTTTTGGGCTCATTATACTTTACCTTTTTGCAATTCCACGTACTGATAATTTATCTTTTTCGACAACATTAATAATTTCCATTTTTTCTTTAATAGAAAGTACCTTCTTTTTCGGCGCCATATTATTACGAACTTTGAACGCAACCATTCGCATGCAACTGACTTAACAAACTGAATTAAAAACTACTCTTAATTTAAAACACAGGGTTTGAATGTGTGCATACATTTTAAAAGGGGAATCACCTATTTCATTTTTATAATGAACAACAAAGCTTGCTTGTGATATTTTTGAATTTTGTCCGTTTATGAGAAATTTTTTTATGAAAATGGTTTGAAATACTTTGTCCGCGTCCGGTTATTAGAGTGTCCGTTTATTAGGTTGATATTTGTATGAAAAAATGAATGAAAAACCAGTGTGCCCAAAATTTGTCCGGTTATTGGAGCTGTCCGGTTATAAGGACTGTCCGTAATGGGGAATTTCACTGTATATGATTCGAAACAAAATTATTTAATAAATTAGTGGCTTCAGTTGAAATTTATTGCTTATTGTGAATGGTTTACCGATTCGGTAGAACGTTTACATGTTTGAGCCTTTTTATCATGAATTAAGAATAAAGGTAATGTAGCAAAGAAGCAGTTTGAGACTTCCTCAATGGTTATTTCTTTGAGGAACCGAATTTGCTTTTGGAGTTCGATTTATATTTTTCGGTTTTGTGTAGTACAATCTTCAAAAAAAATTAAATTCGTCTTTTTTCTAATCTCAATATTAAAATAGTATATATATGTATGTGTATATATTCTTTTTTAATGCTCTATCAATTAATATTTCAACAGATAATCCGCGAACGCTTACCAGATTACCCGATTCGCAATACATTTGTATGGAACATATCGCCAGGTGCTCTTCTAACGCTTCCAACATTTGCTGATAGCTCTAGGTAAGTTCCAATATTTACTTGTAGTTGGAGTCATATTAGACGTTATTTTATCTTCAGGTATATGCCATTTTTATTGGATTCCATGGGCGTTGAGCCCCGTCACAATTATACGGCTGTCATTTATGTACAAATTGGTTCAGTATTGGGCCCAAATACTGCGTTATACAAGTTAATCAAAACTATTTCAAAAAGTCAATTCGTAGATAGGGTAAGAAAATTTTCTAAAGAAAAATATTAAACATAATACAATTCGTATACTCTTTTAAATTAATCAACAGATTCTGGTCCTGTGGGCGGCTGATCGTCCTATTCCTTCAAAGAAAAGGTGGCCTACAACCTATCACATACCATTCCATATAATAACATTAAGTGGCTCAACCATTGGAAAATCATTTCGTTCAATGAAAACTGATGCTGGTGAAAAGTTCTTTAATGGTACCATAATTTCCGTGGGAGCTCCATCTAATCAAGATCCGAAGCATATTAGAGATGAAACTTTAGATCCCTTTGATGAGCGTCCAAGCATATCACAGCGTTTTTACCCTTACCCTGAAATACAAACAGATGCGGTACTCTCTCTGGATGAAGATTCAATACTCAATACAGACGAATTGGATTTTGCTTATACAGTTTGGCGAGACTTTCCGGATCGTATTGTTGGTTATCCCGCGCGAGCCCACTTTTGGGATGATTCAAAGGTTCATAGTTTGTACAGTTACTTTTGTTGTGTGATTAATTTCAATAAACTAAATATTTCTTATTTTGTAGAATGCTTGGGGCTACACATCCAAATGGACTAATTACTATTCTATAGTTTTGACTGGAGCAGCTTTCTATCATCGATATTACAATTACTTGTACACTAATTGGCTGTCATTATTGCTTCTTAAGACTGTACAGCAATCATCCAATTGTGAAGATATCCTAATGAATTTACTGGTATCTCATGTAACGAGAAAACCACCGATTAAAGTGACACAGCGCAAAGGGTACAAGGATCGTGAAACAGGGCACTCTCCTTGGAATGATCCGGATCATTTCATACAGCGGCAAAGCTGCCTAAATACATTTGCAGCAGTTTTTGGGTGAATATATAATATTTATCATATTATAATTTAAAAATTTAATATATTTATTGACTTGCAGTTATATGCCACTGATACGTTCAAATCTACGTCTCGATCCGGTATTGTATCGAGATCCGGTGTCTAATCTACGTAAGAAGTACCGCCAAATTGAGCTGGTTGGCAGCTAGCACTACATAAGCACAAACTATAAAACTAAGCTTAAATAAATTGAGTTTATCAGCCACAAAAATTTACATACATAATTGTATTTTAAAATACATATGGAAAGCTATAAGAGTAGTTACAGGTTTACAAATCAAATGTATTTATTGCAATGATAGATGAACAGTTAAAGTTGTAGCTTGCGACTTAATGAATATAAGAATGTAATTGTAATTCCACCAGGTTTAAAGAATTGCATATGTATTTACATATGTAGATTGTGAACGAAAAAAGTGTCACAACCAAATAAATTAGTAAGGAGTTATTTGTATGTAAAATGCCATTTATGATAAGTCACAGCCACAATAATTTAGATTCTGTAATTATAATTATAAGATGTTATAAGTTAACAAGTGATGATGTTGATGACGACATGACACAGTGGTGATTACTTTAGGTCGCTATTTTTACAATATGAAAAACTATAATAATTTATAAATTTTAGTTAAATTTTTTTAATGTATATAAATATATATTGACATGTATATGTATATATATGTATGTATATAGAAGTGTATACATATATGTATATGAAAGTGTATAAATAAATTTGACACTAATCACACTCGCTTCGGCTCGTTTGCGTTAAAATCTCTTGCAAGTGGTGAATTGTGGAAGGAAGATTTAAGATTTAATTTGATTTTAAATGTAAGAATGGCGAATATATGCAGTCTGGAGGGAAAATAAATATTCTCATGAAATGGAGCTTCAACACGCCGAAAATGTAATAAATATATTCATAATACAAAAATTAAGATGCTTTCATTAATTTAAACCATTCCTAAATTTTAACTATGGCATATATGTATGTAAATTTTTAAATTCGTAGATTTCAGAAAAAATAACTAAGGTCCATCGCAAATCCTATGTCGAAGTCTTAAGCCGTTTGCCAACACACTGATCGAGCCTTATCAGTGCGGCTTCAGACGTGGTAAGTCCACCATCGACCAGATCTTCACATTACGCCAAATCCTAGAAAATACCCATGAAAAGCAAGTCGACACCCATCATCTCTTTGTAGACTATAAAGCTGCGTTCGATAGCCCGATAAGGGATTGCCTGTACGCCACCATGTCTGAGTTCGGTATACCAGCGAAGCTCATATGGCTTTGCAGAATGACGTTGAGCAACATAACCAGCTTCGTCAAGGTAGGAAGCAACCTCTCCGAGCCATTCAATACCGTTCGAGGTTTCAGACAAGGCGATCCGCTGTCATGCAACCTCTTCAACTTCGTGATTGAAGTGGTGCTTCGAAAAGCAGGTGTTCATCGTAATGACACTATTTATATAAATGTGTTCAGCTCCTTGCGTACGCCGTTGGCATTGACATTATCTCTCGCATGACTAAACTGACACTTTACAAGAAGCTCATCATACCCGTGTTGATTTACGGCGCAGAGGCATGGGTAGTGTCACAAAGCGATGCAGTCGCTCTTGGGGTGTTCGAGAGAAAAGTTCTTCGTAAGATCTTCGGTCCTGTGCGCGTTGGCGAAGGCTACCGTTCAAGAATGAACCACGAGCTGTATGAGCTCTACGCCGACATTGACATAGTTCAACGCATCGCCATCCAACGCCTGCGTTGGCTAGGGCATGTCGTGCGTATGGATGAAGAAGCTCCAGCAAAGAAGGTGTTCGAGGGAGCCGACGCAGGACCATTGCTCCGGTGGAAAGACCAGGTGGAGGAAACTCTATGCTCGCTTGGTGTACAGAATTGGAGAAGGCACGCGCGGAGGAGAGGCGCCTGGAGAGAGCTAGTAAGGTCGGCCGTAACTCTGTAACGGATTGTTATGGCCACCTAAGTAAGTAAGTAAGTCCATCGCAATTCGAGTGGTCCATGAAATGTTTTTCAAAAATTCAGTTTTCAGTTAGTAATTAATTGGCGCATGAATTAATCGAAAGAGTTTCGGCTTAATCTATCCAGCAAGTGGCGGTGGAGTGAAGAATAATATAGTTGTGTAACGAGAGGTTTTAATGATGTTTTAATGAGAAGATTTTATATGACTGGCAAGCACTTTTTGAAGAAATGCCAGTGCATGAATTTAAAAATTTTAAAATTATTATTTATTAACGAGCAAGTGATAAAACTTAAAGATATACGAGTACAATTTTTGGTAATGCAGACCAAATTTTCTTTCAAGAAAGTTTTAACTGAACTGGAGTTACAATTTCGAAATCAATAAAACAATGATTACTCGCGGTTAGAATTGCCGGAAAAAACTTCTTTCATGCAAAAGTGCTAAATAAAGAACTCACGATTATTGTTCAAATTAAGCATCTCGATACAGTAATGTCTACACAAGAACCCAGAGACTATAGCTATTATATTTAAGTCTAATTAGAGTTTAGATGCGAGTTTTACATTGAGCTGATCAAATTAGTGGAAATGATGGAAATGGCCCGTGACGAGCTGAACTGTCGACTGTATACATATACTGAGCGCGAAGAACTACTCGGCTGCCGAACTAAAAATTCCCCAAGGTTTAACCAGTTTTTGGGGAATACTTTCTCAATGTCAAGGGATTGTGCAAAACGAAATATTGAAGTTTATATGGGACCTTAAAAAGAGCACAAATAATTGCGACCATCAATTACAATATAATTATTATCCAATATGCCGTACGTAAATATTTATATGTTTGCAGAAGACGGTCATGACTAAAATAAAATAAAGTTTTCAACAAATAAACTATTTAACGCATTTCCACAAATAAACTATAAGTTTGAACTATGCTGCGAGATTAATTGTCAGATTACAATTATGAAATGTTCACACATAAAGGGTAGTTCCAGGGAGATGCAGATTATAGACAGCAATTATTTGTAATATTTTAATTTTTTTAATTTTTATATTTTTTTAAATTTTTTTTCAGTCGATTGATACTACAGGTTTTGACAAACTTAGTGGTGAGGCAATACTTAGTTGAACAACAAAAAAGTGAGCGAAACCTTTTATGAAAACGGCCGTTCTGCAGGATCTTTTGATTAACATATTTTCACTTAATCGGAGACGTGAACAATCTAATAATAAAAAAAGGAATAAAACAAGAATCGATGGATCCACAACGAGTGCTCAGGACACAATATCTGACGAAACAACGAGGTCAAAAAAGGCCGACATAATTCCAGAGCTGAAGGATGATATCGTACGTGAACTATGGTGCTTGGTAAGTCATGGGAAATTTCGATGAAAAAAATCAGTTTCCTCGAATTTTGTTGTGTATTATTTATAAAATAATATGCGCGGTATTATTGACTCACCCTATCTGTGGTACCTGTTGACTCTCCATATTGAACTCATTTATTTTAAGTGATGTTGGTCCTGTCACAAGTTCGTGATATATGTAGATACATATGTATTTACAAATATAAGTTTACTTGTATACACATACATTTTGGTACGTGTATGTAGAATATCACACAAAATAATACAATAAATAGGTTTAGATCTGCACCATCGCAATGGTAACTTACAACAATGGTATCGGCAATAACAACTATGGACATGGAAGTTATGCGTGTTTCATTTACATACATACATATATTATACATACATATGTACATAGTTACAATATAACAATGATGGTGACAGAAACTCATGTTGATCTACAATGGGTGTTCAAAAAGAAGAGTGAAACTACATAATGTGTACATATGCATACATCTTACATGCACACAAACATATGTATGTGTGTGCCCAGTTACTTTTTTTTTTGCTTTTTTGTGTAATTGCTTTGAAATAATTTCATATAAATTTTATAACTTCATCCACTATACATTAGCAGGAAGGTGTTTAGTATTTTAATATATTTCAGAGCATAAACATTAAACCAATTTCGTGTTGCGTGTTTCATTGAAAATGAAATATATATATTTATGTACATACATACATACATTCTAAAAAACGTCAAAAAACGCTATTTTTTAAGTAATGCAAGTTGCAAGATGGTGTTAAAGTTCTCTGCTGCGTTATTAGTTTTGCAATTGTTGTGCGTCAACGGTCAGCGTATCAATGTTTTACTTGACCAGGGACCCATAATGGGGGTAAGCGCACGTATTTTAATACATACATACATACATATGTATGTATGTATATTTTGTAATTTATTTACACCGTTCTTGTTTTTTGTTATCACGCAGCTGAAAATATTTCCGGACAGCTCACGGACCGCTGTATATGCATTCCTTGGGGTGCCATATGCACAACCACCTATCGCCGAACTACGCTTCGCGGTAATATAATTTCGTACATAAACAATTAAATGTACATACATATGTATGTATATGTACTCCACTGATATAAATTTGTTTAAAATTTTGTGTTTGGAAACTCAGCATTCGGTTTATAACGCATCAGTTATTACCAATTAGATCTATTAACTACATAAGTAAATACATACATATGTATATACAATTGTATGTACATATATATGTTTGAGTGTAGACTCTAGTAGAACACACAGTGCGTCACAAAAGTACATAATCATTTAAGCTATTATTTCCTTTGAATTTTTCATTAAAATTGTCATGAAATGGAAACTATTTTAATACAATTTACTAAACTGTCGTAAAAGAATTAACAAAATATTTATCTACTAAAGTATGAATCTTAGCGCCATGATCTCAACTTCTTACTTGGTCGATATTGGTTATGCCCGCATATACAATATTATTGAAAATAAACTCTGAATTTAAAATTGCTAATTCGTCTACAAAAAATGTTAAAAATAATGACTTAGAACTTCAGCTTCCAATTATTGGTTTTTGATTTTTGTGTTCTCTCAAGTAATTGTAAATTCATTTGAAATGTACTTATAAATTTGAATGCGTAAGGCCTTTTATATATTTTTATTTATTTTGTAAATAAAGCCCCCTTTAGCACACAAAGGTTGGGATCGGACTTTACTGGCTATGAATATGCGCCCTCTTTGCCCACAACCCTCAAATACAATATATGACGAAAAACCAGATGGGACCTTACCCATAGAGGTTACAACGGATGAAGATTGTTTATATTTGAACATTTGGGTGTCCGAGGTATGTTTGTGTTTGTATTGCCACATTAAATAGTATACGTGTGATACTGTGATATAATATTCACAAACACATTAGCGTGATCTAAATTTATATGAACATAGTTGAATCAGGAACATTTTTATGGGGATATTTGGTTTCTTTCAAAGGGTATGTTGTCTGAATTTTTATTTGTGGTATTTTTTATATACAATAAAAGTAAATATTATAACACATATTATTTTTATTTATAGGTATATATGTATATTATTTTATTTATGTTTAAAATACACAGTTTCCCATTTCGCACTGATCTCACGCATGATGATATTGATACGAAATGAAAGAAGAAAGTCGTGGCAATTGCACAAAAATCTGTGATATAATATTCACAAACACATTAGCGTGATCTAAATTTATATGAACATAGTTGAATCAGGAACATTTTTATGGGGATATTTGGTTTCTTTCAAAGGGTATGTTGTCTGAATTTTTATTTGTTTTATTTTTTATATACAATATAAGTAAATATTATAACACATATTATTTTTATTTATATATATGTATGTTATTTTATATATGTTTAAAATACACAGTTACCCATTTCGCACTGATCTCACGCATGATGATATTGATGCCAAATGAAAGAAGAAAGTCATGGCAATTGCACAAAAATCATACATTAAAATATTTCTGAAGAAAAATTACAGAAAATTAAAATTTAAAATGACAAACTCCAAATGGTTGCAGATTCCAAGTTAACCAACCATGGCTTTGAATATAGGGCAACGCGCTCTAGCTAGTGAAAACACTTTCATTGAAGAAGATATGTTAAATTCTCAATTTGTTTTTTGTTCGTGTTCTTCTGTTTTTGATGTTGTTCTTCTTCTTCGCAAATGTATTATAAAATTACCAGATTCTTTTTGCGTTCAGCGTTTGAATGTTCATCCTATAGAGGGATAAACATATGAGTGTGAAAAGACATTTTTACTCACCTTTAATAATGTTTTCTCATAGTAATCAAGCTGTAAGCAATTATATATAAAATGAAGTCCAAAGCATATAATACTGAGCTAAAATAGAAACGACAGGTGCTCTGTTCTGATAACTTCGAGTTTATTTATTCAAAATAGCCCGCTCTGGCCTCGATACACTGTTTCGCGCGATCTAAAAACGTTTCGAAAGAGTGTTTCAGGTCATTGACCGGAATGTCCTTCAGGATGTCGGTACAAGCCTTTTGGATGGCTTCTACGGACGCAAAACGTTCACCTTTCATGACCAAATGCAATTATTGGAATAATTAGAAGGGTAGCCATATCAGGTGAATACGGTGAATGGTTGATGGTTAAAATGCGATTTCTAGTCAAAAAAACAGTCACAAGTGGATCGATGAGATGGTGCATTATCATGCAATAAGCGCCAGCTTCCTCCTTCGCGTATTCAGGGCGAATTCGACGTATGCGATGCAACAAACGCTTCAAAACGCCGAGCTAGAAAATTGCATTCCATGAATTTCAACGATGATCTCGGATCATTTTTGATAAATTTACGAACAATTTCGATGGACTTTTCGGTGATTACTGATTTTGGGCGGCCTGTATGTTCATTTGTCATTTATGTCCTTACAACCATCTCCGAAACGTGAACTGGCACGAGATAGACAATCATCGCCACAAACTATTTTCATTAATTGAAATGTTTCGGTAAACGTTTGCCGATTTTAAAACAAAATTTGATATAAGCTCTTTGTTCGAAACTCATTTTTGTACCAATGAGAGAAACATATTGACACTTTAGACGGTATAACTGCGCTTCCACTGAACCGAATATCACTAAGTTTTCACCATCATTAAAAAGATGGCGCCATTAAAAACATTTTTATCACGTCAGTCTTGTTTATTTTGCCCTTCACACTTGTACATACGTATACATAGATGTGGTGTCAGGTACAGTAAAGATTGACCATCCAAACGTCTGTCCTGCCTAATTTTTTAACACAGAAAAACCTGAAAATGCATTGTTTTTTTCAAGTGTCCTGCCCATGCCCGTATTTTATTGGGCATTTAAAAATACACGGCGGCAGCTCTTTACTGATCAAAGCTTACACTTTTATCGATATATTACCATTTTCGTGAATGCTGCGACCGATTGATAATTTTTGATAACTTTTCTTTGTTGTGCATTTTCTTCCATATAAAAAAATATAATATGCATCAACACTTTTTCTATAAATTTTAATTGGAAAGCTTGAATTTCTGATGAAACAAAGTTTAAGATTTCGATTTATATGGTTTTTGCGCTATATCTTTTTAAAAAATTAACAAGAATTGAACAAATAAAAGGGGCTGCTGTTATTTTCACAAGCAGTGTATCTTTTGTTATAATTCTGTAAAAGGATTAATACCAATGAATAAAGTGTTATATCTTATTTAAGTTATTATTTAGTTTATGTTTAAAATTGGATGAAGAAATATATATGTACATATATAAATTTTTATTATTTTTATATCACATAATTACATATTTGACAATTTGGTCCTCATTTTCGATTCATTTTTATGGTCACTGTAATTGTATACCATATAATCGGCATCAGTGAACAAAACCAGTAATTGTCCTAGAGCTGGAGGGTTGCAGTTGGTGTGGTACGGTCTTAGAACATAAAATTCGGGTTTAAATACATACAGTCAATGTCAAAAGAAAGTGTACAAACGTGAAATGTAATAATAAGGGCTTTCTTTATACGTTTGCTGGGTAATTTTAAAAAACATTTTATATTTTTTTTAAATGATATTTCATATCATAAGAATTTATGGAAAAACAAAAACAAAATTCTTACAACAGAAAAAGTTGTGAACTAAAAATCGAAAATACTTCATATATTAGGTGCCAAAAGAAAGTGTACAAATCATCGACCACATGTTTGCCAGATAACGGACTTGGAAAAGAACCGTTACATAGTTGCGTCTATTGTGAGAGTCATCGTATACGATTCATTTAAAGTCTTCGCTTAGTCGTAATCGGTAGTTGCTTTGAAAAAAAAAAAAAAAATCGCAATAAAAAAACAAACGTCTTTGGATATGCGGGAGCTTGTGATAAAATATCACAAGGAAGGCAAAACCTTGCGCGAAATCGGTGGTATTATTAACAGAAGCCATAATACTGTGAAAAAAATTATTGAGAAGAAACAAAAGTATGGCAAGCTGGAAAATCGTCCAAAATCCGGCAGACCAAGGCGACTAAATGTTGCTGAAATAAGGTCGGTTGTGAGAAGTGTGAAAATAAATCCGTCAGAAAGTGCTATAAAATTGTCCAAAAATATTTCACAAACGTCTGGAAAGCCGGTTAGTGCTAGCCCAATTCGTCGAGCATTGTATGCGAACGGTCTCTATGGGCGAGTTCCGCGGAAAAAACCTCTTATCTCGAAAACCAATCCAATAAAGCGATTAAACTTTGCTAAAAATTACCAGTATAACGGCGTTTCATTTTGGAATAACGTACTATTTAGCGACGAAAGCAAATTTGAGGTGTTCGGCAAGAAAAAAGCAACAAAAATTTGGCGAACCAGAAATACGGCACTTGCAGAAGGTAATGTAGTATCCACTGTGAAGCATGGGGGTGGCTCAGTGATGGTATGGGGGTGTATGGCCGCTGGCGGGGTAGGTAATTTGACATTCATAGAAAGCACTATGAATAAAATAGACTATCTCAACATATTGAAGAATAACCTGCGCCCTAGTGTCGAAAAATTGAGCTTGGATCGGTGTTGGGTATTTCAACAAGACAACGACCCTAAGCACACTACGAAAGTTGTCAAAGAATGGATGCTATATCACGTACCCAAGCAATTAGATCACCCTCCCCAGTCACCGGACCTTAACCCCATTGAGCATCTGTGGGAGCACCTAGACAGACAAATCCGAAAAAAACCATTACTAGTAAGGATATGTTCAAAGCCGCGATTTGTGAACAATGGCAGAAAATTGCACCAGAAGTAACTGCAAACCTTGTTAATTCTATGCCACGACGTTTGCAAGCAGTGATAAAGGCAAATGGAAAGCATACAAATTACTGAATATGCACTCTGCTCTTCTGTACACTTTCATTTGACGCCTAAACTATGAAGTAGAGTAGAATGGGGTAAGATAGGTATGGGGGCACAATAGGTAGGTGGGGTTTTCGGCGCACTGTTTTCGCAGAGATCACTCGTCTTATGTGAATTGAATACGGGGTGGGGAACAACGTTCGCGACTGTCATTTCTGCCGTCACCATTGATTAGTTATCCTAGTTCTGGCGTCGTTTAGTTTTTTGTGAGCTTTCCTCCGACATAGCATTTTTTTTATTCTACGGTGCAGTGCATTTAATGTAAGTAAATATTTGTCAGGTGAGTTTTATTTTACGTAGAAAATAATGCTGAACACGAATAATGTGTCAGTTTTTTGATATTTTTGTTTTTTAAAAAAATATCGACACTAACATAAATCATGTGCTTGGGGGCACTATAGGTCAGCCGTCTGGGGGCATTATAAGTCACTACTTTTAATGGAATAAAATAAATTTTAATTGTTTTTGCAGCAAAATGGTGCATAATTATGTGCGAAAAACGCCGAAACGAAGTGAAGAGGACGTAAAAAACGCAATCGCGGCAGTCCGAGATCGCGCTAGTGTTCGATCAGCCTCTAAACAATTTAAAATTCCGTTCGAAACATTACGTGCTTGCGTGATGAATTAAAGAAAAATTCCTAACTTTTATAACATGTGCAGTGTTCATACTCTATAAATAAAAGTTAAAACGTTAATTTCCAAGCCATGTACATTGTTCTTTTCCCCTCACATATAGTGACCTATCGTGCCCCCCGATTTTGAAAATATCGAAAAAAGTACCTTTGCCTTATTGAATGCAGCTTCCAAAATATTTAGCCAAACATAAGTCAGTATAACCAAAATGTTAGCAGATAAATAACCTTTCAAAGTCTTGCTTATTTTTCAAAATCCATGCAAAAACACCGTAGCAAGAGCTCTCCAAAAAAAAATGACCTATCTTACCCCATTCTACTCTATATAAGATTTTTCGTTCATAACTTTTTTCGTTGTAATAATTTGGTTTATGTTTTTGTATAAACTCGAATAGTATTAAATATGAATTAAAAAAATATAATATGTCTCTTTGTATCACCCATCAAAGTATTGAATAAAGCTAATATTAATACATTCCAAGTTTGTACACTTTCTTTTGACATTGACTGTATGTAGAACAGGACCAATTTCGATACATATATAGTGATACATTCTAATATAAAGGAACTTTTTTGCTATCATAAAAGTTTATTATAAAAAATTCACTATATTTGGGAATCACATATTATACATATTTTACGTACCTGCTTTTACCTATTGGTTGAAGGTGGCGGCGCTAAAAAACTTGATTCCTTCACACAGCTTGTTTGCTTCAAATGTTATTGCAATACCCACAATAGCACTCTTAGCACAATATTAAGTAAAGTTTTTTGTATAATTATGAGCCAATGTGATCTTTCTGCTTTAAGACTGAAAATACTGGCAAGAGAGCTGTACTGGCAATTATCACCGGAGAGGATATGGTATACGATTGGTCTCAAAATCGTGTATCTGGCGTAGATTTTGCCCTAGAGGATGTTGTCGTGGTCTCTATACAATATCGAAGTAGCATATTTGGCTGGATAGCTACAGATAATGGAGTGTTATCAGGAAATTTTGGCCTGCAAGATCAACGGCTAGCACTTCTTTGGATAAAACGCAATATAAAACATTTTGGAGGAGATCCAGATCGAATAACACTGCTGGGGCATGGCTCAAGTGGTGCGCCTTGCGCTCTAGCTCATGCGCTCATAAAACCAGCTGATGAACCGAAACTTTTCTCTAGGCTAATACTTATGTCTAGCGGTGATTTAATAGAATCTTTAAAGACTGCATCACCAATAGTGGAAGCTTCGAATGTGCTAATTACCAAGCTGGGTTGCCAATTCGAAAAACCAAACATCCAAATTATACATTGTCTGAGGTTAAAAAGCGTCAGTGATCTTCTGAATGCCTTTGAGAGTATATATGATCATGGCAATGGTACTTACCACATTGGGCCTATCTTACCAATGGCTTTCGAGGATTTCTTAGAAAATCGAACCATATCACATGCACTGCCTCCCATCCTCATCGGCATAACATCTAATGAGGGCGCTTTTGTAGAACAGCGGTGGTTAAATTTAGCACGCGAAGGCTATAGGGCAATTCGCCATTATGTGAATTATACTTTGGTACCAAGTATTTTACGAAGGTTCAATGAAAAATTAAGATCTAAAGCGAAATACGCTCTAAATTGGTTCTATTTTAGTGGAGAGGCTAGTGATAGTGTCAAACACCTTTTATATAAAATGCAACGACTTATATCTGAGTATTTTTTCGAAATACCTTTCTACCGAACACTCAACATCCTGAACTCTAAAGATTCTAGGAATGCTTCGCCAGTATCACCAGTATATGCATATGTTTTCGATACCTCGAACTCCATGGACATCCGTGGAAAAGTAAACTTGTTCGGCGGCGCATCCCATACATCAGACTTACTTTTGCTGCTTGGACCCAGCATATTTCAGCAAATATGTAGAAGGCGCTTATCTATAGAGGAAGATCGCCTTTCTCGAAAATTTCGAAATATTCTTATAAACTTCATAAAAAGTGAAATAACCAAACCTACTCTCGTTTATAAGCCAAACGATTGGCTGCCATATACAAAAGAGCACCAATTCATTTATTACATTGGCGAGACAGATAAAGATAATCAATTGGAAAAAAGTGTTCATTATTTTTCAAATTTTGATAGAAACGCAAATGAAATTAATAAAATGTTGCAAGTTGTTAAAGAAATTCCAGAGAATGGTTTCTCGAGGATGAATCGGAATAATAATGTAAGGATCGATAATAGCCAAACGAAGTTCTATTTAACGAACAGAACAGATAACGTATATGCTTTGCACTTAAGACGAGTGCACGACTTTTGGCACATTTTTATTCCGAATACATCAATCTACGATGACCAAAGTGATAATGATAACATTAACGTCCCATTAGGTCGGCGGAATAAATTAAAGGAAGCTACAGCTGACGCAGTTCGATACCGAAAGGGATTCTTTGTTCTATTAAGTCTCATTGCAGCTCTTTTAGCTATTTTAGCACTCTGCGTGTATGTTCTTCATCGGGATCAGATTCGTGACCGATCACACACATCGGTACTGCGGTTATGACGACGATGGATTCAGAAACCCATGTGGTTTCGAACAATCCTTACGTCAATTATAGACAACAATAATAGCCACAAGTCCGAAAACTTCTCTTTTACTAACAGGGGTCACGAATCCTCAAGAGATATAACAAAACGTGGGAAGGAAAGCGGGGACAACCAGTTCGATGGGTGTGAGAAGGAAGACGTCTTGAGAAATAAAACTGACAACAATCAACCAAAATATACAATTAAACATTGGCAATATGAACTGACTTGCGATAAATTTTAATTTTTATATTAAACCATTAAGTCATTAAGTTATAATAATTCTGCCTTTACATGAATATATTTGTATAACTTTTAGTATATTAACTTTTCAAAAAGTACTTCAGAGGGTTTCAGTAACACTGAATATTTTCTGTTTAAATATAAGCGCTTTGCTTTAAACTCGAATTTTAAAAGATAGATACTGGAAATTGTTATTTCTTCTCATAATTATTAATGCAGGTTTCTTGGAAATATATGTACTATAGCACCCTATACATATTGTGTGAACATTTATGTTAATTAAAATTAAAAAGTAAATGTAAATAGTTGAAAAAAAAGTCAAAATGTATAATGTATGTCTCAAGATTGAGACTTAAAAGCTCATCTACTTAAAATTATCTGATAGCACTAGCTTACAGCCCAAAACCCAAGAACCAGATCATCCAAATCCTATGTAAAATTGGTCGCTGAGTTTGAAAATCGATATAATTTTTTTTTCTGCAGTGTGGTTTTCGAGACATTGCCCATTAACGGTTTTGGATTAATAAAAACAAGTAAGATCATAAACATTTCTGGTATATGGCGAATCCGTTAACCGATTCAAATATAAACGAAATCAAATCTAAAGTACATAAAAAATCAATAAAATGTTTGTCAGAAATTACTGCGTGTTCATACAAGGTTCTGATGATCAACGGAAACTTGACATTATGCACAATAACACCCTGCTCCACACCATTACTAAATAAAGTATTAATTTTCGCCGCAGTCATATAGAAATTTAAGTGTGGACTTATACTGTTTCTTGTACTTTATTATAGTAAAAAAAAAATCAAGAAAGAATACTCCAACTTTGTCTAATCTTCTGGAAGTTAATGCGTTTGAAAAACATTGAAAATCAAATATACTCGTATGTACTTCTATTGAGTGTAGTTTTATTAATTTTTTTCGTTTGGATTTATTTCTAGTTTTATGGTTACAATGGCTTAAGTCGTATAATACAATAGACGTACGTATTAAAATTGGCCTAACTAATAATTACCATATAGGCTATAGTACGAGTAAAAGAGGGGCAACTATAATCGCACATTTGCCCCACACTCTGAATTCATACCGTTGAAAACTACAAATTTTACCTAAAGAATCTGCCTTTTGTAGCTTGGAGTTTTCATTTTATGACGCCCTTTGTAATGGTCAAGTGGGTAAATTCACGATTTTCCGCTAATTACTATTAATTTGCTATAATAAATTCAACGAATTGCGAATGGGTTTTTAATGCTATTCTTTTGAGGCATCAACTCAATTTGTGTGGTATTCGATTTTGCAGGTTTAGGCCAGGTTAATTGAGGTTGTTATTATCAAAGGAAGACCAGTTTTATAGTTTTAAGGGGCAGCTTTTTTATTCCGGAAATGCATCCGAAAAAGTTTCAGATTATATTTTGTAAACGCTTCATGTACGAACTGAACGAGATAACTGAACCTTTGTCATATGAACTACAATGGACTTTTCAAACAAAGTGAAATTGAATTAAGGTTAAAGGCCATGCAAGAGATGGAAATGGTTTCCAAGTGTTATAATGTCATGGCCTTTAAGCTTTCAATAAAAAGTGAAATAAACTATGCGTAAGGTCTTTGAAAAATGTACGGATAAATAAATCGTGACTTATGTGTACTTATATATAAAATATAGATTTTATTTTCCGAATATAGCCTGTCGATATTTTGGTGCTATTTAAATATTGTAAATAAAATCACATATTATATTTTAAATTCACACATAAAAAATCATAAAAAAGTCATTGCATATATTCTATTACTTGTAGTAGCGCTATTGTTTACCAAAAGCTTGTTCTGATGCGAGGGTGAGCTCGTAATCCTCCTTCCGTTGTCGTGAGTAAAAAGACAATTATAGTTCCATGAGCTTTTTAGAATTATTTAATACTAGCAACCCGTCCGGCTTCGCACGGCTGTAAAATATATACCCTATGTCACTCCCTGAAAAAATGATTAAAATCGATCCAGTAGTTTTGGCTTCTTCATTACTGCTCGTGGCCCGCACGCGTTAAATTTGGAGTAAAACAGTTCCCCTTTCTTTATAGCATGAAGATTTCTTGCTATCTTTGGAATATCCAAATTCATACCCTACACTTTTACATATTTACTTTTTGCATTTTTACATATGTATTACATACAAACATGTTTTCTCTAGAGGTTACTCTTGAAAGAGCGATATACAGTTGGCCATGTGAAAAACAGTCAACGCTCAAATCTAAGCCTGCAACGTTGAAGGTTTGACCCTGAGATTTATTAATGGTCATTGCAAAATATGTCTTTACCGGAAATTGTAAGCGTTTAAATTGGAATGGTAGATCCGATGGTATCAGAGGGATTCGGGGAATCAATACATCTTCTCCGGTACCACATCCTGTGAGTATTGTGCACTTTATTATGCAAGTTTTCAGTGATTTTACCAGCAAACGCGTGCCATTGCAAAGTTTAGGTGGATTTAGGTTTCTTAATAAAATAACAGGACAACCTATTTTCAGCTTCATTTTGTGAGGAGGGAGTCCAGACGGGTTCAAAGAATTTAGAAATTCTGTAGGAAAAAGAACAGCTTCTTTCAAATCGAGAACAGTATCGACCGAGTAGTATATCTTCGTCGGCGCATCAATCTTTGAAATAATCAAGTTATTTACTTTATCTACTTGTTCGTTAGTTGGTGACAGAATAGCTCTTTCTTTAAACCAAGATATTGTCTTATAACTTATGTATGTTGTCAATGTCAGGATAGACATTGTTGACTAACTCTTGGATGTTGTCTATCAAAACACAAAGGTTTTCTAGGTTAATCCGTCCCTCTCTTTGTGTTAATTCTCCATTGCCAACTTTTAGCTGAAGATGACGAAACCCTCATATTAGTTTTAAGCTCTAATTTATTGACATGAGACCAAAGGTGGGATCTTTTTAGCGAAGCATTTATTTCGTCAGCACGTGTTCCTCGAGTCACAACTGGTAGGATTTGACGGAAATCTCCTGAGAACAGAATTGTACATCCACCCATAGGTGAATTTTTGTTGCGCAAATCGCGCATTGTCCTATCTAGTGCTTCCACAGACGTCGTGTTTGACATGGTAGCTTCGTCTCAGGCTATTAATGAGCAGTCACGCATCAATTTTCCTGTATTGCTCTGTTTAGAAACACTACAGACGCTGTTATCATCATCGGTGGCAATTTTCAGCGGTAGCTTGATTGTAGAGTGTACGGTTCGGCCTCCTTTCAAAAGAGTAGCGGCAATGCCGGATGACGCAACAGCTAACGCAATTTTTCCGGTAGACCTCAATTACTAATTACTGATGTAATATCTTGAAAAATATTATATTTAATTATATGCTGTAAAGAGCCATATACATAGATCTATATTAAAACAACAATGTATTTAAGGTACAGTGGCTCACAGCTTATTTCGTGTGCCCGTTTATCAAAATAAAAAAGTTTAATATTTTTGTATAAACTTTATTTAGAAAAAAAACTTAAACGTACATTCAAAGATAAATTATTTCTTGTTACAAACATACATAAATAAACTTAAATTATTTCTTCTTAAGTAATATATTTATAGCAAAATCAAAATTATAAGTAAATCCACGTCACACCTTATTTCGTGTGCTTAACCAAACTAGAAAAAACATGATTTTTTTTTTTTAAATTTATTATGTTTTTACTAATCTAATATTTTGTAGGGTAGCCTTTTTGTTTTAATACAGCTTTTAACCGGGATTGGATGGAGCTAACAAGTTTTCCAGTGTATTCAGGAGATATTTTCTCCCACTCCACTTGCAATGCTGTTTTTAGATCTTGTTTGTTGCTTATGTTATGTTTTCTAATTTTTTGATCCAGAATATTCCATAAATTCTCAATTACATTGAGATCAGGTGATTGTGCTGGCGTTTTTACCACATGAGAGCAATTCCATATAAGCCACCGTTGCGCTAATTCCGACTTATGCTTCGGATCATTGTCCTGATAGAACCTGAACCTGTCCTGAATGCCTTATTTTTCAGCACTTTGTAGTAAATGATTTTTTAATAAATTCAAATAAACTGTTTTATCCATAATTTCGTCGATAAAAACCAAGTTTCCAACACCAGCTGTTGACATGCAGCCCCAAACCATTACATGGCCCCCACCGTGTTTTACTGTACCACGCAGATTCTTCAGGTCCAGCTCCGCGTTGGGCTTACGCCAAACGAAAGACTTTCCATCGGAACCAAAGAGGTTGTATTTGCTTTCGTCGGCGAAAATAACGTCATTCCAAAATGTTTCGTCTTTATTAACATGGTTTTCGGCAAACTCCACCCTTAATCTTCTGTTACGCTCATTAACAAACGGTTTGTTTCGAGCTGTACGACCATGGAATTCAGCTTTGCGCAGAATTCTTCTTATTGTTTCAGGATTACATGACTTATCAAGTACTTTTTCAACCTCTTTTGTCAAAGCTGGCGCACTAATTCGTGGGTCTTTTTTAATTTTTCTTAATATCCACCTTTCATCAGCTTCTGTAAAAATTTTGTTTGGAGCTTGGCGGCCTTTGTCAACCACTCTTTTTTCACGAGAAAAGCGTTGAATAATGAATGTACTGTACTGTGGAAGTACTTAAATTTACAATTTCAGCAATTTTTTTCTGCGACTTTCCATTTTTGTAATGCGTAATCACTAATTCGCGCCTTTCAATCGACGTACGACGACCCATCACGGTATTTTTAAAATAAGCTGGACAACCGACTACTTTCAATGTGTAAACTAAATAAGGATATAATCTAATATACTATGCAAAACAAATTTCCCATAATTGCTAACCGGTTTACTGGCGCCGATAACGGTAAAAGTGAACACACGAAATAAGCTGTGACGTCAATTTACCTAGTATTCTGTTTTTGTTGTAAATATTCTACTAAAGCAGAAAAAATTTGAATGCATTTATACATGTTTGTAATTAGAAATAATTTATCTTTGATTGTGCATTTAAATTTTTTTTAAAGTAAATCAAATAAAAATAAATTTACAATTCTTTAGTTTAACATACAGCCACACGAAATAAGCTGTGAGCCACTGTATTTAATTGGATAAGGATTAATGCTGTACCTATTTGTTGAAATCGCTTCGAAAATAAGCTATTAGTTGTCGAAAAATGTAAATTACAAAAAATGTTATTGTATACTTAACGCGCTTCGAATCAATAAAAACTATTCAAAAACTGTATTTTAATTATGTGCGATTTACTAATATAGAACGTGAAAATAGCGGTTTATTTCGCTGTAAAATTGTATGTACATATAATTACATAAAATTCAGTATATACATACATACATATGTACATACTTCCGAAATGAAATAATGCGAGCGATTCGTAAATACATACATACATACGTCACCATACGATGTAATTCAACATTAATGAGGTGTGGTGAGATTATCGCTTAACGCCTGTTGCTTCATTCGGTTGACAGCGAACAAACACACAAACAGCTTTTTTTGGAAAAAGAGTTGCTTTTGTTTAAACAATTTTGGTTAAATAACAAATAAATCAATTTTTTTTTTTGATGCAAAACGAAAGTAAATATTTCAAAGTTAAACTTCAAGAAAGTTTCATTTTAATTGGTTGATTCGTTTATGATTTATGGCCGTGAAAACAAAAAAATTATGTTTTTTTGCCACATTTTGACTGATTGCCACGCCCCCTTTATATATTTCTTCACATTATATTGATATAAACCTTCCTCTTCAATCAATCTATCTTTAAAAAAAAACCGCATTCAAGGGGACATAGGGACAGAAAAAGCGACTTTGTTTTATACTATGTAGTGATATGTACATATGTATGCATTTACTTAATAATGATGATCTTTATATGTATTTTATTTATGTAGTTCTCTCTGAAATTCGTATATCAACTCAATTGTATTGACGACATTTAGTTAACTATGCGCTTTTATAGTATACGTGATATGGTATGTATGTGTATACGTGTATAGGTACTTCCATTTTGAAAACCGAACACAATTTAACAAATGTAATGTTTTGGTGAATATGTTTACATAGAGCCATTTGTTTCAACTTGTGGGTAACATAGCCTCATGAGATGCTGTACTTACGAGACTAAACATGATAATTGGCTAAGTTTATTAAATAAAAAAATTTTCTAAAATTTGCTAAAATAAGTGGCTGTAGTTGCAAACGAATATTAGTGAGTAAATTGTGCCGCTGTCTTACTTTCTACTTATTTGTTTGATGGAAATTTAGTGTCGACGCATGTGCAGCGATAGATGATCGGAACGGCTAAAAGAGCGTGCGCAGAGCTGGCAGCGAAAAGGCTTAACGCCGGTATGCTTTCGGTAGTGGCGTGTCAATTCGTCCGATCTAGCGAATCGCCATATGCAGCCTTCCCAGTTACACACGTACGGTTTCTCACCTATTCGAGGAGAAATGCTTATATATATATGTTCATATTTATATTAAATTTTTTGTGTGGAAGTCACCTGTGTGAGTGCGTTTATGCGCCTTAAGATGAGAACTCTTTGTGTATACTTTATCACAACCCTCGGTGTCACATTTGTGCACTTTCCGATTTTTAGAGAGATCACTAAAACCGATATTGTTAATAATTCCGCTTGATTCCTCAGATCGTCCAAACATACTGCCACCAGCTCCTCTCAATACCATGCTACTGAAAGAATTTTTGCGACTATCAGCATTTGATGATCCTTGGAAGGTGGGGTTCAACGTTGTTTGATTAGTCTGAGTTGCTGAAGACATTATCTTCCATGGCGATATCGTGTTGGAGCTAACTGGGCCTGGAGCCATTTTACTGTACGTAGAAGTAACATGTAGCATCGAAGTAACATTTGATGGAGCTGAAGGCAATACCACATCATTGGAACTCCAAACTCTTGAGCTAAACGGTGAAGACCTTCGGTCTGTTGTATACTTATAAGGATTTTTGAAAAGGCTTAACAAACTAAAAGTTCTTTGTGCTGCAGCAACGCCGGCGACGGCTGTAAGAGGATGATTACAAAACGGTATTTCAGCAGTGGATGATAAAGCAGGTGATGTGGAAGAAGTTGGATTTATGCTTCCAGCATTTCGGTGATGTTGAGAGTTTGCTTGATTAAAACTTTGATTGAAATGTCCACTATTGATGCTGTGGTTGCTGCTATTTGAAAAAGTATTGCTTTTGCTGTTGCTCTCTTCTTTTATGCGCCGATATGGCAAAAGGAAAGGTGAAGTGGCTAAAAGCGGAGATATAGGAAGTTTAGAAACCGTTGATGATGAGAATGGTGATGAATACTGCCGATTAGATTGCAACTGAGTTGATGTGGTGAATGAAGAGGAGGAACTTGATGTAGAGGAGGTAAAGCGATCTCGATTATAATTGTGGTTGTAGCCATTGCCGCTTTTTATGCTTGAATAAGTGCTGTAAAGATTATCTCTTCCATTACTGTGTTTACTTCCAAACAATTTGTAGTTTGGTGATTGAGATCCTGAAAGACAAAAGAAAAAACAACAATAAAAAATAGGAACCCTGCACGTGTTTCATAAATTTTTAAAATTTCACTGTTTTGGAGGTTTGATCCAAGTGATTTCTTTTAACAATAATTTAAGGCGCATTTTTTTTCTGAAGCTAACGCCAGAGTTGAGGAGAAGTCAATAGGAAATTAAATATATTCTATTGAAGGGTATTATGCGGGGATAAGGTCGATACGGGGTTCTAATCTCAGTGAAACACCTAAATGAAGAAAAAGTTTTTTCTATGAGCGGCCGCCTTTTGGGAGGCAATCACAAACCTCTGCCATGAAAAAGCTCCTCATAAAAAAATATTTGCCATTCGGAGTCCGCTTAAAACTGTTACTTCCCTCCATTTCTAGAACAAGATCAAAACGCACACCACAAATAGGAGGAGGAACTCGGCCAAACACCCATATAGGGTGTAGCGCCAATTACATAACTGACTAAAATGATTGAAATTTTGATGAATTTTTTTTTTTAATTTGCACAATATTTGAAGCTTTTATTTATATGGCTTTTGTAGGAGAATGAACTATATTTTTATAAAAAAATATTGCAATTTGTAAAGGAACAACTTTCTATATGCACCATTTTAATATAAACGTAGCTTAAGCTTGTATCATTAGAATAACATATTTTACATGCATCATTTTATTGTGAACGTAGCTTAAGCTTGTGTTATCTGATTTGATGAAAAATGCAACTCTAAATAAAAGGGGGATTCTTTGATTTCCGCTTGAATGGTGAACACGCGTTTTATTTAAAGTAGAAATCTCTATCAATAAATAAATAAAGTGAAAACCGGGCGTTTTATAACTCAGGTGTGGGGTCAACCGCACTTCCCATTGGAAAATACAGGATGGCTGATGAAGCCGCTACCAAAAAAAATTGAATAACTTTTTTTCTTTTTAAGTTATCTGTTCCATTTTTGTTTTAATTTGCAGATTGATCTTTAAAATTTATTAAAATGGATAACTGGGACACGCAAACAAGAATTTGGATAGTCCGCCGCTATCACGTACTGGAGTCCGTAGTTTTGGTACAGAGAGAGTACAGGCGGATGTTTGGCGGCGATCCCCCGAGCAGATGGACCATAATGAGACTGGTGAATAATTTTGCTGAGCAAGGAACAGTCGCAAGAAGGCCTTATCATCGAAACCCACCAGTTCGGACGGAGGAAACGATCGCTGCTGTAGCTGCAGCTATACAAAGCAATCCAAGGGTTTCAACAAGAAGCTTATCTGCTCAACTTGGTGTCAGCCGACAGTCTTTGCAAACAATAATGCACAAAGATTTAGACTTATTTCCCTACAAAATTCAAATGGTTAACAAACTGAATGCAGCAGACTTGCCGATTTGCTTGGAATTTTGCCAGAAGATCCTGCAAATGGTGGAAGAAGACCAAAACATGTTAAACTGCCTTTTCATGTCTGATGAGGCCCATTTCGATTTAAACGGCAATGTGAACAAACAAAATTGTCGAATATGGAGTACTTCTAACCCACAGATACTCCACGAGACGGAATTGCATCCTCTTCGCGTGACAGTGTTTTGTGCGGTTTCTTCACGCTGTATTGTCGGGCCTTATTTTTTTGAAGAAAATGGTCACACCGTTACGGTTACTGGAGACCGTTATTTGAAAATGCTGAAAGAATTTTTCTATCCAGAACTACGCCGAAAGAGAATTCCTTTCAACTCTGTGTGGTTTCAACAAGATGGGGCAACGTCTCACATAGCCCAGACTGTTATGACAGAGTTGCGACGAAAATTTCCCAATAAACTGATTTCAAGAAACTCCGAATTTCGTTGGCCCCCCAGGTCCCCTGACCTTACTGCACCTGACTTTTTCTTGTGGGGTTTATGTAAACAAGAAGTTTATAAAACAAAGCCAACAAATTTGGATGAACTAAAACAATCCATTCGGGCAACAATTGCGGCTATTCCTGTCGCAACTCTCAAAGCAGCAATGAACAACTTTTTACTAAGATGCCGCACTTGTGTCAACGAGCATGGGGGGCATTTAAATTCAATTATTTTTAAAACTAGTTAAGCTACATTTAATAAAATTTAATGACCTTCAACTTGAAAAAAAAATAAATGAATTCCATACACTAAAAAAAAAGGTATTTGAGTTTCTTAATGTAGCAAAATTCATCAGCCACCCTGTACTAATATCTATCTAATAATCAAAATGGTTAACCCGAGACAGGATTTAGCGAATGCCGACTCCGATACTGCTGACGCCACCATTGCCGCTATTGCCGCCACCACAAACACTGCCAGGGAGATGAATAAGGGCCAGCAAGCCATGCCAACGCTTCGTGACTTAGACGAAGAGGTCATAGCTTTGAAGAAAAGACTCGAAATTCTAACACTGAGGAAACGGCATGAAGAACTTGAGTGCCGAGTCCCCAAAGAAAACCTGCGCCGTTTAGATTTCGGAGATATCGAGCACGCTCTCCCAAAGTTCAACGGTGATGACGTGTCATACTCAGCTCTCCACTTTTTACGCGATTTCGAGCAGATTATGAATACATCAGGAGCAGACGATAGCCTCACACTACTGGCACTTCGCCGTTCGTTAAAAGGAACGGCACGAGTCTTCTTGTCAACCACAACCGCATTAAATTACGACGCTTTAAAGACGGCATTGACAGTCGAGTGTAGAAAAGCAATCATGCGGCAGGAAATTTACAAAATGTTAGCGCAGCGTAAGTGGAGGAAAAAAGACGAGTCGATCCACTGCTACATATTGCACATGCAAGCTTTGGCAAAACGAGCCAATATCGATGAAACTGAGCTCATGGACTTCATCATCGAAGGAATGGGGAACTCAGTCCCAAATATTCAACTCTTGATGATGGCACGCACTATCGAAGATTTGAAAACATTGGTGAACCGCTATCAACAAAAATTTACGCCGGCCAACGTCACAGGTGTTGGAAGCAAGCAGCCCAACACAACAAACGCAAAACAACCATCAGCAACAACAAACATTGAGCGGCGAACAGCAAAGCCGAAAGCAGACTCAACTCTATGTTTTAATTGCTCGCGATATGAGCACATGAAACCTAATTGCCCATACCCACTACGACCTGACGGATCCTGCTTCCGCTGTTGGCTAGTAGGCCATGACCACCGTTCCTGCGCGAATCCAGCTAAAGTTTTAAAACCACGGGATGACGTGGCATTTATTGAAGTTGAAGCAGATTACGAGGGCGGCGCTATTGGCGCATTTAATTTTGTAAGTATATCGTTCCAATTGACTAGGGAAACAATATGTAATCAAGTTTTTTCTCTTTTCGATACCGGCAGTCCGGTTAGCTTCATAAAAGCGTCACTCGTCCCAAAAGATCTGGTAGGAGAGCAGTCCAATGGAAACATATCCCATTATAAAGGCATTGGTGGAAAAAATTTACTTATAAAAAAAAAGTGAAATGTAAAATACAATTTTTAAATAAATCAAACGAAGTTGAATTAAATATTATAGCGAATGAAAGTATGAACATACCAGTTATTTTGGGACGTGACTTCTTGCGAATTTTCAATATTGAATTAAAAGATGGTATTAAGAGATATAGCAAGGAACAATTATTAGAAATAAGAGAAAGATCTAAGTCGTATACACCTGTGACTACTCAACCAGTAATTGGCTCCGACGTACACCCTGCCGCTACTATGCCGAAGCACTCTGGTGACGAACTCCACCAAAGTAAACCTAATTCCGATAGCATACCTTCCGAAGTACCCGACATTTTTAACATCGACATTTCTCACAACGCCAATGACGTTGACATAGGCTCCAAACTGAGCAAACATCAGCGAGACGTACTAAAACGACTCATTGTCGATACCTACTTCAGCAATAACGTAAAAGCCGAACCGTTCAACTACGAAATGAAAATACATTTGACTAGTGACGTTCCATTTCATTGCGCTCCCCGCAGGCTCTCTTACGCTGAGCGAAGCCAAGTGCAAGCTATCGTAGACGAACTGAGCCAAGATGGAATAATACGACCTAGTAACTCTCCGTATGCTTCTGCTATCTTACTAGTAAGGAAAAAGATTGGGAGAATACGATTGAGTGTAACTACCCATTACCCCTGATTGACGACTGTATCGATTACCTGGAGAACAAGAAATTCTTCTCGGTACTCGATCTGAAGAGTGGATTTCACCAGGTGCAGATGGCTCCTGAGCCGATCAAGCACACCTCATTCGTGACCCCAAATGGCCAATACGAGTATCTAAAATTGCCTTTTGGTCTGAAGAACTCTCCCGCAGTATTCCAACGTTTCATAAATAACATCTTCCGAGATATGATCGACGATAGAAAGATCATTATCTACATGGACGACATTCTTGTTGCAACCGAGAAGTTCAAAGAACATGAACATTTATTGAAAGCCGTACTAGAACGTCTTGCCCTTCGGGATTTGGAACTTAATTTAAACAAATGTAAATTCGGATATGAGGAAATTGACTACTTAGGATATACTGTTACTCATAAGGGAATACGGCCAAATGACTCCCATATTAAGAGTATACAGAATTTTAGAATACCTACTAATCCAAAACAACTACAATCGTGTATCGGCCTATTTTCAGATTTTCGCCGCTTCGTGCCGTCCTTCTCTCAGATCGCCAAACCACTGCAAAACCTACTCAGAAGAAATTTGGCATTTAGCTTCGACGAAAAATGCCTTGATGCCTTTAATTACCTTAAGTCTAGGTTAGTAAAAGGTCCAGTCCTGGCTATTTATAGTCCGGAACGGGAAACGGAACTTCATTGCGACGCTAGTAGCATAGGCTTCGGATCCGTACTGCTGCAACGCCAAGATGACAAAAAGTTTCACCCTGCTTCTTATTTTTCTAAAACTGCTTCCAGCGCCGAAGCAAAGTATCATAGTTTTGAATTAGAAGCTCTATCTATAATATACGCGTTGAGAAGGTTTAGGCCCTATTTGGAGGGTATACCCTTCACAATAGTTACCGACTGTAATTCACTGACAATGACCTTGGAGAAAAAAAAATTGAACCCTCGAATAACCAGATGGGCTCTGGAGTTCGAAAATTATAATTATAAAATAAAAAATAGACGAGGAGGCTCCATGAGCCATGTTGATGCCCTAAGCAGGCGAGAGATCGCCCACATCATAAAGACGTCGTCGAATTTTAACCAGGTCGCTCAGGAGCGGGACAAAGCTATTGAATCAATACGTAATCGTTTAGAAAATGAACATCTAAATCATTACGTTTTAGTAGAAGGACTTGTATATAGGTAAATGGCAAATGGTAAGAACGCACTGTACGTACCCTACGAGATGGAGTATAACATTATACAACAATGCATGAAAAGTTGGGCCATCTATCGGTTGAGAAAACCCTTAACAAACTCTGCCTGTATTACAAGTTTCCGAACATGCGAATGAAAACAGAAAGATTTATCAGAAACTGCCTAAAATGCATAATGTACGCTACACCTCCATCGGCCAGGAAGAGGACCTTGTATTCCATCCCCAAGACTCCATTACCGTTTGACACCGTCCATATAGATCACTTCGGTCCACTACCGTCAATCAAATCAAAACGGAAACACATCTTAGTGGTAGTTGACGCATTTACGAAATTCGTCAAACTCTACCCAACCAACTCAACCAGTACTCGAGAAGTGATTGCCGCTCTTGAGAAATACTTTAGCTACTACAGCCGTCCGAGGCGAATCATAAGTGACAGAGGGTCCTGCTTCACGTCTAGTGAGTTTGGTGATTTTCTAATAAAGCAAAGCATAGGTCATGTAAAGGTCTCCGTTGCGTCTCCGCAGGCCAACGGGCAAGTGGAAAGGGCGAATAGGATATTGAAATGTATGTTAGGGAAACTAACTGACGAAACTAACTATGATGACTGGGTTAAAAGGCTACTTGAGGTGGAGTATGCTATAAATAATTCAACTCATAGCACATGTCGTGATACACCCAGTCGTCTTTGGTTCGGTGTTGAGCAAAGAGGAGTTGTCGTAGTCGAATTCACTGAATTTTTTAGGACAAGTTACGCCCAGATGATGGACGGGACTTGGTAAAGTTGCGCAAAAATGCATCCATGTCTATCCAAGCTAGACAGGAATATGATACCAAACGCTCTTGCAATAACCACATCAGGACTAAGACATACAGCATAGGTGACTACGTCGCCGTGAGGAACGTCGATACGACAGTCGGGAGTAACAAAAAGCTGATTCCACAATATAAGGGCCCTTATGTTATCCATAAAATATTGGGGAACGATAGATATGTCATTAGAGACATAAATAACTGCCAGTTAACCTTATGATGGGGTGATTGGAGCTCACCGGATAAGGAAATGGCGACAGCTGCCGGCAGGGTGTGCCGACGAGCCAGAAAACGATCCTCTGCGCATTGACTAGCCACTTTAATTTGTAACTTTGGTCGAGGTCGATCCTTTGTCAGGATTGGCCGAGTTGTAAAGGAACAACTTTTTACATGCATCATTTTATTATGAACTTAGCTTAAGCTTGTATTATCTGACTTGATGAAAAATGCAACTCTAAATAAAAGGGGGATTCTTCGTTCGTTTTATTTAAAGTAGAAATCTCTATCAATCGCCATAAATAAAGTGAAAACGGGGCGTTTTATAAATTAAATTAGAAAAACAAGTTCTAAAAACTTGTCAATAGTTATTTAGCACAATATATTATAGAACTTCATTTACAACTGAAACAGTGTTCGAAATTTTTTTTAACCCTGTTGACATTACTGTGTCTGTTAACATTAATAGCTATATTGGCCCTGCTTTATATTTACTTCCCAAATACATACATATTTGTCGAATTACAGAACAATAATAATGCATATCATGAAAACTAATTCATGCGATGTGAAGAATATTTAATAAATAATAATAATAAGAGAATATTTATTATAATACAATTTACTTGTACTTGTTCAAGTAAATAAGAATAACTTTCGCAAATGTTGCACAAAATTTTGGTAGTTTTTTTAATTTTACCAATTTTACCATTCGAAATGATTCTCAATATGGGAAATTCAATCACGTCTCTCATGATTGTTCAAAAGAGATGAGCGTTGAAATCAATATTTTACGTGACTGCCGATAATTTAAAACAAAGTTTTTATTTATAAAGTCATTGCAAGAATCCAACCTAAAAATATCACGTCGCTCTAACTTAAAAGGAGTACAATAGAGGTTTTTTATGCAAATGTATAAAAAATATGTATAAATGGAAATAAAAATGCTGAAAGTTGGTATTGCGCTCTTGAGAAAGAAAGCCGATTTTGCCGATCGTTATTGCGCGGAGCATATACATATGTGCTATTATATGTAGTTCAAACTCATCTTCGCAGTCATTAAAAATTGATAAGCATTTTTGAGTCTTGGGAAACCGAATTTCTGTACATAAAGACAGAGGCAACATTAAAGTGATAAACAGATTTCCCTAAGTATTCATCGTATAATTACTTCAACCAAAAGTATTCACACGTTGCTTTTTATAAGTTATTCGATTTATTAGATGTAGAAAGTAAACGAAAGAAAAAATAAACGAAATAGGAAGGAATTTGGCGGTACATACATATGTACTTGCATAATTCTTTATACTTATTTATTTACATATGCTTATATTTCACCAATGTAATTAAGTTAAGAATTTAGAAAGTATTTTTGTATAATTTAAACAAATTAGTTAAGTGTACAACAACAGACTGCGGATCAGTGACGAATGGACATATGAATTATGATCAAAGTGAAAAAAAATAAAAACCATTTTTTTTTTTACTTTTGTACTCTAACTTTAGTTTCGTTTTAGAATTAAAGAAATCTTAAATGAGCTCCATAAACAATCTAAATTATACAATGCAGATCTCGAACCCAGGACCTCCTGCTCTTATGCCACTTACATCAAACTCAGCTCCGGCGACCGCACACAGGCAGGTATGCACATACATATATGGGGGCCACGTTATTATATGACAGGAGTTCTAGCAGACCTAGGACCGGTCTTATAGTATCATCCCATCTCACTGTGACGGGTCTTGAGCAATTCTGTTGCCAAGATCTGGTAGCGGCTGAGGTGTGTTATAGAGGTAGACGCGGATGGTCGAAGTTTGTGATTGCATCTGCTTACTTTCCTTACGATGCTCTGGAAGGGCCACCACCCGGGAAGGCCACTAGTCTCGTGAGGTTCTGTGAGCGGCGCAGTCTGGGCCTCATCCTATGTTGCGATGCTAATGCCCAGCATACAATCTGGGGCAGCAGCAAATGCAATGGACGGGGCTCTCGACTATTCGAATTTATCGCGTCCTCCTGCCTAGACATACAAAACAAGGGCTCACAGCCAACATTTGTAACGGCTAGAAGGCAGGAGGTGATTGATCTAACCCTATCAAACTCAAAACTTGGGTGGTCAATCAAGAACTGGAAAGTCCTTGCCGAAGATTCGTGCTCGGATCACAGGTACATTGAGTTTCAGTGTGGCGAGGAGGCACAAATGCCATTGCCCTCCAGAAACCCAAGAAAAACAGACTGGCAGAAGTTTAGGGAGGCGTTGCGGGACCTTGACGTTGCGCCACCAAGACTTCGAAAAGAACAGGCCATTGAGGCGGCTGTTGAGAAACTCAACGCTGCCCTAACCGACTGTTTTGAGTCAGCCTGTCCAATTCGACCTCCCCGAGCCGGACTCCCGTTCCTTGGTGGAATCGAGAGCTTCAGATGTTGAGGCGTGAGTCGAGAAAACTTCTAAACCGGGCCCTCAAGACTAACCTTGCAGAGGACTGGGAGCGATACCGTGATGTTCAGAAGAACTACAAGAGGCTTATTCGGGAATCGAAAAAAGCCTCATTTAGGGAATTCTGCAGCGGTATTGAATCTCTGAGTGACACGGCGAAATTGGTTAGGATCCAGAAAAGGGACCCAACGGCAAAGCTGGGGTTACTTAGAAAATCTGATGGCTCCTTCACGGAGCGGAAAAGTGAGACACTCAGCTTGCTGATGGAGTCTCACTTTCCTGGAAATCAGATAAGCATCAGCTGGCAACAGCCCTTATTGATAGAGGCAATTGTTAGAGCTGCTACACCTTCTCGGCATGACTGGTTCGTTTCCAGATCTGTGGTGAATGAGGCCGCCATTCGATTTGCCATCAAATCTTTTGGCGACTACAAGTCGCCCGGACCAGATGGCATATATCCTGCCATGCTGAAGGAGGGTGCAGAGTTCGTGACAGCAGCCCTGAAGAAAATCTTCTCGGCATGCCTGGCACTGGCTTACATACCACGCTCTTGGAGGATGGTGAGGGTCGCTTTCATCCCAAAGGTTGGAAAAGACGACTACACCAGCCCCAAAAGCTTTAGACCCATCAGCATGACCTCTTTCACGCTGAAACGTCTCGAACGACTGGTGGAACTGCGCATACGTCAGAAGTCGCTGAAGGCTCACCCTCTGTCTCTATTTCAGCATGCCTATCAGAGTGGAAAATCCTGCGAGTCGGCACTGCAAAACCTTGTTGCTAGGGTAGAGCTGGCCATCGACAGGAGGGACTACGCTATGGGTATCTTTTTAGACATAGAGGGGGCGTTTGATAATGCCACTTTTGATAGTATGTGTAACTCTGCTAGTAGGCACGGCGTAGACCGGGTGCTAGTAAATTGGATTCGTTCGATGCTGGCCCAAAGAATCGTTTCGGTGCGAGCAGAGGAAGATCTGCTGGTGTCATCTGGGGTTAACAGAGGCTGCCCCCAAGGCGGTGTGCTGTCCCCATTACTCTGGTGCATGGTAATCGATCCTCTACTCACCACCTTAAACGATTCGGGAGTCTACGCACAAGCTTATGCGGACGATGTTGCTTGTTTGGTAACAGGCTCTTCGCTTATGAACATCTGCAGGAAAGTGCAGAAAACTCTGGATCGGATTGACACTTGGTGCTGTGCGAACGGGCTGTCGGCAAATCCCGCCAAGACTGGTATTGTCCTCTTTACCAGAAGGAGGAAGCTTGACGGACTCGTTCTGCCAAAGCTAAAAGGAGTCACAATCCAGCTATCCAAGGAAATTAAATATCTTGGAGTAATCCTCGATAGTAAGCTCCTATGGAAATCACACGTTGAGACAAAGGCATCCAAAGCGCTGACAGCTTTCTGGCAGTGCAAAGGTGTCTTTGGGAAAACGTGGGGTCTCTCTCCTAGCAAGGTCCTATGGATCTACACGGCTATGATAAGACCCATTATCACCTATGCATCAGTGGTCTGGATGAGTAGACTATCCCTAGTGGGAGTCAGGAGGACCTTATCGAGACTACAACGCACTGTGGCCATCTGTTGCACCGGAGCTTTTCCGACTACTTCAGGTCCGGCACTAGATGCTCTGATTGGTTTACCACCACTTGATGCTTTCATCCGAGGAGAGGCCTTGAAGGCCATCTGCAGACTGAAACACAGTGGGAACTGGTACGGCCCTTGTCCGGCATTGGAACACAGAGAAGGAATGGACATCGATCCAACGATTCTCTCCATGCCCCTTGACTCAATGCCATCAAGAGTCGTACTTGAAAAGAGATACAGTCTAGTGCTACCAGAGGCTCAGTTGTGGGGAGGCTCAGAAAATGAGCCCGGCAAACACTGTTTTCGCATTTTTACGGATGGCTCCAGGACCGAGCATGGCTCCGGCTCTGGGGTTTACGTGGAATCCAGCGGGACAAAACTGCACTTTGCTCTTGGAATGCATGCATCTGTGTTTCAAGCGGAGGTGTATGCAGTTCAAGAAGCGATGAACTTTGTTGTGGAAAAACGATGGAGAGGCAGATCTATATGTGTCTGCAGCGACAGCCAAGCAGCGCTTATGGCCTTAGACAGCCCTCAAACCACATCAGGGGTAATGAAGTCCTGTAAATCCAGGATGAACTATGTCGGTAGACATAATAGCCTGATGCTAACATGGGTCCCGGGACACGTGGGTATCGCGGGTAACGAGACCTTTGACTCCTTAGCTAAGATGGGCTCTGAAGCCAACTTCTTTGGCCCAGAGCCCGCTTTGCCACTCCCCTCTGCGGCCATCACGGCCACGGTTAGCAAATGGGTAACTACTACCCACAAGCGAGCTTGGCAGGCTGAGAGAGGCTGCAGATGGACAAAACTGATGTTACCTGTCATGTCCGATCGACTGTCGCAAATCCTTCTGTCATTAAGCAGAGGGGAGTACAGACGGCTGGTTGGACTGATGACGGGCCACTTTCTGTGGGTAAAGGACATGGAAAGGTTGGGCATCTCAGACAGTGTACTCTGCCCAGCTTGTGAAGAGGAGGATGAGACGGCGGACCACTTCCTGTGTGTCTGCTCCGCCTTCGCCCGAATCAGGTTTGAGGTCTTTGGCACTGATGTGTTAAGAAGCGACCATCTTGGCTCCTTGGCACCAAAAGATCTACTCAGATTTCTTCGGAGATCGGGTAGATTTAAAGAAAATTAAAAGGGAATCCAAGTGTAGTACAATGGACTCAATTAATGTCTGAGTGCTGCACTTGCTAGTTGTCCCGACAAAAAAAAAACAAAAAAAAAAAAAATACATACATATATTAATTATGATATTTTTTATAGTGTCATGAAATTTTCGCAAATTCGTAACGTTACTCTATTTGTTATGCTGCCTCGGGTCAACCATTTTGCATTGGGTTAAAACAATTGATGGGGTCTAATTGAACTGCACATAACGTAATGCATTAGTGTTTGGTTATCAAATTATTAGAATATTTCTGTTAAAATGCGAAAATCCAAAATTGAGCTTACCCTTCTTGATTGTTGAATGATGATGCACACATGTGGCATCTTTTCGCTAATGTAATCGTATTTTTAGAGAAAATCTCTTCACTATTGCGTATATGAGCAGCAACGGTGGGAGCAGTAGTATTGGCGATAACGGTGGAGGTAAAAATATTTGGAACTGAAGGCAGTAAACAGGCGGTTAGTTGACTGGTACCATAAAAAGTGAATGTTGCCCCCGAGTAGTTCGCTGTTGTTTTGCTCGATTAAAACATGGTGAAGCGCAGTAACGACATTAACCAAATAGTAAAAAAAAAAAAACAAAACAAATCGAGATGGAAGCACGAAAAAAGAAGTACAAATAAAAATGTGAAATACAAAAACGCGTCTTCAAGTGGCACACTCATAAAACCCATAAACTGCTCATTTGACTTGGCGTGTGAAATGGTTAGCAGCAGCACAAAGTTAGCAGGTGGGCAGGGTGAATCGAGAAGCAGGCAGGCAGGCAGTCAGTCGTAAGTGGAGAGTGGCAAACGGCAAACAAGCTTCGAAGTAGTCAGGAAATGAAGCAACGCGCCACAAATATGCAATGCGCAAGTGAATGCATGCCGCAAGTGGCAAGTGTGGCAAATGTTCGGCGCGTATCTGCGTTTGTGCTTCGATGCTTCGACCGCCTTTCAACTGTGCTCAGCAATAATTATGATGAACTGAGTAAGTGCCTGTGGATGCGACGTAGATCGGCTGCATATTGATGCACAAGTGCGACAATGATGACCAAAACCGAAGAGACCAAAGGCCGGAACGAGTGCGGTATTGCGGCAAAGCATAAACTGTGAAGCCGGTGTTCGAATGTGCATACAAACACATATGTTGATGCTTATACATATAGGGTGATCCAATACACATATTGAATTGAAGGACATTTTCAAACGGTTTGACAGAAGCCATTAGATCAGTGCAAATGCCATTTCATCATATTATTTAATTATTTTATTATATTATATATTAGTTATATTAATTATTTACAATAAGTTATGCCTCTCCGTTGCATCTATACAGGCTAGTGGGCGGGAGAGCTGCGGGTACCGAAAAGATGACATTGAAAAATACATACAAATACAAACATTGCATTAGAATATTTATCAATGCGCGAAAAATTCATAGCAAAGGGGTATGCAAAGACGTGGACCGACTACACAAACAAGAAAAACAACTGACAAAGTTCCTTCTTATCAAAGAAAATTGACAAAATGGTGGCAGCGCTTCATTAGACTTATTGTTTCCTACAGGGTCCACGTGTTATTTTATTTTAAAGATGGAAAATTGATCGGCAATCACCCTTTAGATGCATACCCACATACACATATATACACATTTATATGTACTTATGTAGGCGCTGGGTCGTGCAACGCATTACGCGCCGCGAAACAGCAGCGTACAGCTGCGATGTGTGAACCTTGCATTCATTGCGGAAAAGTTGAAAAAACTGTGTAATAAATTACGAAAGTAGTTGATAGGGTTTAATGTGTGTTTGCTGTGCGATTGAAAATAATTGGCAGTTCGAAGCCGTTGTAACAAAATGTGAGCGCAATCGCGTAAACGCGTTAATTGCAAGCTCTGTTTTCTTACTAGCCATGGCGGCAGCCATTCCAAGGCACATATATACATAAGTATGTATGTATAAGTATTTTGCCAACTGTCTAATCTAAATTCATGGATGGGTCCACTTGATTTTATTTGTGCACTGCACCTGCGTTATTCTACATACAATGTACGTATGCACGTATGTGTGCCTATTTGTATGACGCAGCTATTCGTCAAATCCTTGCTTTCGTCGCGTTACTTCCCGAATTAACATATCTTATTAGTTATTAATAAACTAGAGCTGAGCAAATATACACACATTCCTGACCTGGTGTGAGTTCGCCATAATAAATAAAAATATTCATAAGCATCCATATACTATGTACAATTATAGAAAATCGCAACGTCCTATGCAAATGCATACTCACTTATGTATGTATGTATGTACGTGTATATCTTCGTTTTACCTGCGTGTGTCTTATCATCTTTTAGAAAATGAAATCGCTGAAAAGTGTGGAACTCAAAGCGTTGGCTGATACCGTGGCCTTAGGCTCCGTGGGAAATAACAAAATCATGAACATAGTGAATTGCTTTTCGTATTTGGGCGGATTGTCATCAATTTCAGCATTCGGAAAGTTATACGCTAAATTTCTTCCCATTTGCTTTGGACTTGGTTGCACTTTCGTGACACTACATATAAAACATACATACATTTACGTAATCGACATTGGTGCGGCAATTTTTCCATAAAAACGTAAGCAACAAATATAGAAGCATATTTACAACAGCAACGAATGTGGAAAGAATTGCGGGTTAATGTACAAGTGCCACCTGCTCCTGATTGCTATGAATATGTATGTATGGGTGGGAATAAACACCAACTCGGAAAGAAGAACTTACAAATCTATACATACATACATCTTATGATGGACTCGCTTAAGCTGGAATTTCTATTTTAATATATTTATTATTCAAGTCTGAGTGCAAATATGAAAAAAATCGGCTAAAATAGACTTGGTTATTATGGACTCCGTTTATAATAAACAAAAAATCCATATTTCGTCCAATATATCCAGGGCTATCATGAACTAAATCAAGGTAGTACAGAACCGTATCAACTAGCTTTTGCACGAGAAAATGCCTATTAAAAACGAAATTTGGTACTTCACCGAATTCACTCAAAGTGTACATTCACTTTCTGCAGTAAACCAAAAGTAGCAGTTCAATCGGATCCATAAATGTTGCTTGAATATATTCGTTTGTATGTCATGCCGAAAAGTGTGACCCTTATTAGTCGACTGTCCTTTTCTTTCTCTTTACTTGCAAAATTCCTCATTTCGATTATTGAAATACCGCTACTTCACAATTTTTTGTCATTCTAATGGTCGTCTTAGTATTTGTTAAATAAGGTATGCAAGTAAGTTGTAAAAAGTATCATAAATTTAAGCGGTTTTTGAACCCCAGAGCTTACACCCTTTTTGGGTATTTGGCCGAGCTACTCCTCATATTTGTAGCGTGCTTCTACATTACAGTTTTTAACCGACTCCGAACGGCAAATGGTTTTTTATGATATACACTCGGAGGTTTGCCATTGCCTGTCAAGGGGCGACCGCTCTTAGAAAAAAGAGTTTCATGCATGGAGAGTCGAACCTGCATACTTCCGAATGGTAGTCGCGCACAAACCCATTCCGCTACGATGACCATCAACAGTCCTATGCGTGTTTAAAAAGGGAGAGATTTACTATACACCACCAAAACGCGGCAAATTTAGTCAATGTTTGTACTAATGTATTGCTAACAGTAGGGGACAAGCCGGGTTAACTTTCAACTGGTCGGCCAATTGAGGCGATGGAATTTCCAAAACTCACACTTTTTTTTAAGTATGGTATGGAATATGAAACGATAATTGTTGAACTTTTAGCGGAATGCTCTCGAAGAGCTAATGGCAATACTCAATATACGAGTATCGAGCAACAAATCTTTGATTTTCTTTACGAATTGTTCACCAGTTAATGTTGATAGCGGTTGAAGTAGAGCTCCTCTTCAAAGCTTTTTCTTCATTACCGTCTTTGACCTAACCTGGTTTCTTCATTTGTATCTATTTATCTAATAACTTAACGAAACTAATAAAAATACTGCGTTCACAACGCAAAATATTAATCACATTTCATTTATTTTAATAAAAAAATGGTAGTAGAAATCGTGGTTCTTCTCAAAACTCTAAAATAAATAAACATAAAACTCAAATTTTAGTTTTTCTCATAGTCCGCGCGAGTTGGTTGATTTTTTTACAATAATATGTACATATATGTATGTTCATATGCACACGTTGTACATACATAGTTTATAGACAAGAAGTGCAAGTTCCAGCTTCTTAAAACTGACAATAAGATAGTAAGTGTATTCAAATAAATTCCGGTATAACATTTCATGGCAATGTAGTTTGATTTTTGGTCCATTCAGTTCTAACAATCAAATGCAAAAACAAAGATGATGTATTGTATGTATAAGTGAACGATATGAAGTGAACCTATTCAAAACACCAGAACTTTTTTGTGGGAAATTAGTTTTTATTGATTTTTATTGACAAAATTGTTCAAAAATGATTACAATTTTAACATCTATTCACTTTAGCTCGATATGACCATCTTTTGCCTTGACTATAGCCTTCAAACAGTCAAAAAATGAGTTGCATGCTGCACGAGTGCGATCTTGAGGTATTTTGGCCCATTCTCGTATAATCGCTTTTTTCAGCGCATCCATATATGTACATATATACCTTTGGCGCGCACACCCTTATTGGGTGTTTGGCCGAGCTCCTCCTCCTATTTGTGGCGTGCGTCTTGATGTTGTTCCATTGTATGTATGTTGTTCCACAAATGGAGGGACCTACAGTTTCAAGCCGACTCCTAACGGCAGATATTTTTATGAGAAGCTTTTTCATGGCAGAAATATGCTCAGAGGTTTGCCATTGCCTGCCGAGGGGCAACCGCTATGAGAAAAATATCGTTCTTAATTTTGATGTTTCACCGAGATTCGAACCTACGTTCGCTCTGTGAATTCCGAATGGTAGTCACGCACCAACCCATTCGGCTACGGCGGCCATACCTACTGGCATATTTTTTAGTCCTCACCTTGCTCTCCAAAATGGGCCGAATGGAATAGTCCATCGGATTTGCGTCTGGCGAATTCGAAAGCCATTGTGTGGTAGAAATGAAGTGTGGAACATGATTTTTTAATCATTTTTGGTTCACACGAGCTTTATGAGACGGTGCCAAGTCCTGTTGGAACGTCCATGGTCTACGACGAAAATGTTTGCGTGTCCACGGCTCTAAAGCAGCTTCTAAAACATTTTCTCGATAATAAGTCGCATTCACTTTGACACCAGGCTCGATAAAAATGATTGGAGAGCGTCCATCAGCGGTCACTGCGGCCCAAACCATTACTTGCTATGGGAAATTGCTTCGAGTGGCCATACGTAGGCTGAAATTCTTGTATGAGCGTTCGGTCAAGTAAACACGATCGTTTTGAGTGTTTATGAACTGCTCAATTAGGAAATTTTTTTCATCAGAAATCACAATGTTAGGAAATTCGGCTTTTTGAAACTTGAGCTCATTTTTTAATATGCGTCGAATGCTGTCTTGCGATATTTTCAGTTCTTTGGCCATTTTTCTTCCACTTCGACGTGTATTTCGTTCAAGTCGAGCCTTCACTTTCCGAACCATTTCTGGCGTTGTTGCGGTTTTTTTGGTCCATCTCCATAGTGTTTGCAATGCTACCAGTATCATTGTGACGTTTTATAGTGCGATACACAAACATTTTATTCACTTTGAGGTGACTGAGCTCACGAACAATGGCTGGTTGTGATTTTCCAGCCAAATATAACGCAATCACACTATTACGTTTGAATTCCATCACAGAAAAAAAAATTCAACAAAACTGAGATGCAAATGCTTTTGATGGCTTATAAACAATAAATTGAACTGTCATTAGAACAATTTTGACATTGATGTCATGAGCTGTTTTACAGATACAAGCAGTGTAAATAAATGTTCGCTGCTAAGTGGAGGTGCGAATCATTAAATGAAAAATTAAAGCTAAAAAAAATTAAAATTAAAGATATGAGGGAGTTGAACTCTCAGCAGCCAAGGATAAATATCTGTCTTCAAAAAGTTTCTTAGAACTCGGTTCCGCTGGCGGTTTATGTACAAGTATCAGTTATTGCTCCAGTTTTAATTTTTATTATATTATGGAGGTTGAATTAGTTTTAAAGGATTTTTTTGAAGATTTGGGGCTTTATTGTGAAAAAACGGTACAAAATATTTTATTCGAAGTATTGGCCATCGCTAGCTACAACTTTCGCCCATCTTTCGGGCAATTTCCGGAAATTTCCGTTTCTCCAAAATTCTGGCCGCTGCTTGGCTATCCATGACTCAACCCATATTTTGGTAGCCTCGTACGAGGAGAACCGCTGGTCCGCCAAATCGAGACTCATATGCCGGAACAAATGATAATCGGAGGGAGCTATGTCTGGACTATACGGCGGGTGGGGTAACACTTCCCAGCCAAGCGTTCCAAGGTATTTTTTGACAGGTTGAGCAACATGCGGCCGAGCGTTGTCATGTTGCAAAATAACCTTGTCGTGCCTTTTTACCGTTTCCGGCCGTTTTTCTTTCAATGCCCGGCTTAAATGCATCAATTGCAGTCGGTAACGATCCCCCGTGATTGTTTCGCCCGGTTGGAGCAGCTCAAAATATACGACGCCGACCTGATCCCACCAAATGCAGAGCATGATTTTCTTGCCGTGGACGTTGATGCGTGGCCGGGCAAACCCCATGATTTTTTGCGTTTTGGGTTATCGTAGTGGATCCATTTTTCGTCGCCAGTCACCACCCGATGCAAAAAACCCTTCCGATTTTGTCGCTCGATCAGCAATTCGCACGTAAAAAGTCGCCGTTCGACGTCCCGCAGCTTCAACTCGTACGGGACCCAATGTCCTTGCTTTTGGATCATTCCCATCGCTTTTAGACGCTTGCAAACGGTTGATTTATCAACGCCCAATGATTCAGCAAGCTCTTCTTGGGTTTTGGCACGAGTCCTCGTTTACCAATTCCCCCAATTCCGCGTCCTCGAACTTTTTGGGCTGGCCAAGACGCTCCTTGTCTTCCGTGTGAAAATCACCACTTTTGAATCATCGAAACCAGTACTCACATGTTGAAATCGACGGAGTATGGTCTGGGTAGGCCTCCTGCAGCAATTCACGGGCTTGGGCTGTATTTTTTTTCAAATTGAAGCAGAAAAGCAAAGCTTCCCGCAAATTGCGTTTCGACGGCACGAAAGTTGACATACTCGGAGCACGAAAACACTGCGTTGTTTATACTTCAGCGAAATGACAGATACTGATAAACAAAGCCTAGGGATGAGGCTTTGTCATGAATATATATTCAGTATTGCCAACGCGATAAAGTGATAAATAGCGCCATCTGTGTGTCACCTTTAAAACTAATTCAACCTCCAATATATTTATAATATTATGAAAAAATTATTATGTGGAGAATTGCGGAGGATATCAAATTGTCCTCCGAAGAGTTCCAGCTTCGTGAGGAGCAATTGCAGCTATTATCTGAAAGTTTAACTGGGAGTAAAGTTGGTTCATTGAAATAAATGTTGTTGAGGCGTAAGTCTTGCTATAATAAAATATCAATGAATACTGAAAAAATTATGTATTTAGTTTGACAGTTGTCATTCGTGATCTGTCAAAAAAACCATATGGAAAAATTACTTCCGATCTGATTACCCTTTCAGCTTTTATTGGTCTGTGGCACAATAGTACTTGATAGTTAATTTGTAAATGGATTAGTAATAGAGCGAAAATTAGTTCTCGCTAGAAGCATTATATGAAGCCACTCTCTACAGTGAAAAAATCACAACTAATGCAGTTATTAGTTTCAGTTGCCGCCGGCAAGATGGCAAGTGCAAAATTAAATCAGGTGCGGTACATATACAATATTTATCGCTCATTTGACCGCTTACTCACATATACATATATATTATAAATATTTATATATATATACATATATTTATATGTATAATTCAGCATTTTTACCTGTCCTCGTGAACATGTTCGTGAAATAGTGTGAAATCAATCAATTAAATTGTTTTTGCGCCAATCGGTTCCGTCGCTCGATCCAACCCTCTGTTCGGTATCTAACATCTACACAGAAAGCGGTGAGCGAATCGCTGAAGTAGCTTGCAAACAAATGTGTTTTAAGCTGCTCTATCGACCAATAAAAGATCATCGCCACCGATTTGACAGTTACACATTATTGGCTGGGCGTTTTGAATTTGGTGTTTACTCGCATTTAACAGAGTGAACAGTTTGAGCGTTCATTAAGCAGCTTACCTGGCTATACATGCATACATATGTACGTATATACATATGTACATATTTTGGTTTCAAGCATTACATAATTTTATTCTTCTTTTTTAATTTCGTATTCCTCTTTATTCTAAGTTCCCGGCTTAACTCGCTGAAATACATATGTAAAGTTCATAGATCGAGTGATATATAGAACTCTCCACGAAGTATTTCATCTGATGCAGTCATCGTTCAACTGTATTGGTTTCATTCGTCCGCAGAGAATTTGACTACTGTAATCAAAGTAGCGCCTATTGGCGAGAGTGTTTTTCGTTAATTTTACAGGCTGATATGATTTTCGGTGCTGATGTTAGTTATTATGCGCCGATTAGGCGTTTCATTACATATTATATGTTATATATTTTCCGATCCGTTTATTTTACATCCAAGCCTTAAGTTGAGCCATCCTAACCGAGTGGGTTTATGCGAGATCACCGCTTGGTTGGACCGTGGTTCGATCACATACATGAAGTGTGAATCGTAGAGGTTTGTAGAAAAATCGTATATACTTTTAAAAATCTTTGTTTACTGTTTTATGTCCCACACTTTCTTTAAGAGAAATCCCTCCGTTCGTGAGGGATTAAGTTTTGCTTTTGCAATTCAGTGGTTTTAGTGCAAAAATTTCAATCAGAATGCAAACAAACAAAAATGGCATTCAAACCACAAAATCGTGAAATCTTCTTTTATAGATTTGCCTAGATCGGTCTCAAGTCTATAGTATGTAAATCATTAAGGACAGTGCTACCAACTTACTTTTTTCGAATTCTATCAGTGCATGCAGTTTTACAGCAATTTTCGGTTTCTCCCCTGCCGTGTTTCTCCTTTTATCATTGCGTGCAACTGAGGGATCGATGTTAGATCGTCGGTTCATGAAACAAATCTGAACACTGGATTGTAATAGGACTATGAATAAGTTCGTGCGGTTTTTTTCGAAATTTGAAACTTTATTGACGTAAAATGGTTACAAATTTAATATTCAAAATATTGTCCATCGCTTACTACTACTTTTTCCCATCTTTCTGGCAATTCACGGATTCCCTTTGTGAAAAATTCGGTCGGTTTTGCCGCAATCCACGAATCGATCCATTTTTTGACTTCATCGTAATTACGGAAGTGCTGGTCAGCCAGGCCATGTTGCATCGATCGGAAGAGATAGTAATCGGATGGCGCAAGGTCTGGACTATACGGCGGGTGGGGTAGGACATCCCATTTGAGCGTTTCTAAGTATGTTTTGACCACTTGTGCAACATGTGGCCGAGCATTGTCATGTTGCAAAATAACTTTGTCGTGTCTATCGGCGTATTGCGGCCGTTTTTCTCGCAGTGCTCGGCTCAAACGCATCAATTGTCGTCGGTAGACATCCCCCGTAATCGTTTCATTCGGTTTCAGTAGCTCATAATACACAACACCCAGCTGGTCCCACCAGATACACAGCATAACCTTCAGGCCATGAATATTCTGCGCCGACGTCGATGTTGAAGCATGGCCAGGGTATCCATACGTTGCCCGACGTTTTGGATTGTCGTAATGGACCCACTTTTCATCGCCAGTCACAATTCGATGCAAAAAACCCTTTCTTTTGTGCCGTTGAAGCAGTTGTTCGCATGCCATAAAACGGCGTTCAACGTCTCTTGGCTTCAATTCATACGGCACCCAATGGCCTACCTTTCGGATCATTCCCATGGCTTTTAAACGTTTGGAAATGGTTGATTGATCAACTCCCAAAGTTTTTGCAACCTCTTCTTGCGTTTGAGCCGGATCTTGATCGAGCAATTCCTCCAATTCGGTATCCATGAACTTTGGCGGCGCACCCTCGCGTTCTTCGTCTTCCAAGCCAAAATCACCACTTTTAAAGCGTGCAAACCACTTCTGGCACGTTCGCTCAGATAGAGCATGCTCACCATAAACTTCCACCAAGATACGATGACTTTCGGCTGCTTTTTTCTTCATATTAAAATAATGAAGAAGAATTCCCCGCAAAAACACATTATTTGGCACGAAATTGGACATTTTCAAGTGTGGTAAAAATATTGTTGTTTACGCTTCAAATAAAAAACTTATACTGACGTTTGTGCCTTACGACAGTAGCTCTCCAATGAATGTTTGGAAATGTGGATAGATGGAATAATAATCAAGTTACGCCATCTGTTGTAAAACCGCACGAACTTATTCATAGTCCTATTAACTCACGGATGTCCGGGAAGTTTCCATACCTATACGCAACCTGCAATTGCAGTTCAGTACTTAATTTAAGCGAGAGTACAAGTAGGTGCATACAGATATGAAGTTTATACATACATACTTTAACATAAAATTAATGCACTTGTGTTTTATTTATGCATGTAAATCTGCACTTATAAATGCATATGTACGGAGCTTATTCGCAAGAATCAAAACTCGCCGCAAAAATGTACGATGGACCCTTGTGTGACTTTGACTGACAGATCGTGCGGCAGCTTGTCAATAGTTGCCACCTGCCGTTTAAACAACCCGGGCTTAGTTGACTCTTTACAGTTTGCCAACAGAACTACAAGCAGAGTAGTCAAACTGTTGTCTGACCATATGGCTGTGTGATGGTAGATCAGTGACGAGTTGAAGGGACGAGGTAGGGGCTCTTGCAACAAAAACGTAAATGCTTACATATTTACCGAACACATGGGGCGAGCGAATAAACAGTCGATGGATCGATAGATGTACGTATGTAAGCCATAATACAAACTCATGGCCGCAATGTGTTGTTGTGCTGCTTTTTCTTGTTATTTAATGGTCTTCGACTATCATGCTTTGTGGATCACAGAGTTAAGCAGAATCAGAAATTGATCGAACCCGATTAACTACTGCTCAGACAATGGTAGTTGCTACCACAGACCACCACTCAATGGCCACCAACAACTCGCAACAAAGAATCCCAAGCACAAGCTTTTTTAGCGAATTCTTCTGCTTAGCATACGGAATGGGTTTTTAATGTGCGGTGGTAGTTACTTACTAGTTGAACAACGACAACAACACAAAAAAAAAAATAAAATAAAAAATTTTATACAGTAGCTTCGGCCACAACTGGAACAATAAAAGTAATACGCCAATATCAACCAACCATCATTTAGGGAATTTCACTTTCAACGGGTCGTTTTAAACAAATGTTTTGTTTGTTGAGGTCTCTGGTGTAATCGATAAGTATTAAGATAATGATTTTTGTGTTTTTAGGATCACAAACACTGCTGCTCAATAAGAGAGTCGAAGCCGCTGTCGATGCCGCCGACTAGATTCTGCCAGTGCCGGTGCTACCGTCATTACTGATTTGGCAGGTTATATAGTACATAAGAAAAATTTAACGAGTAAGCCAAATCGCCACTACATACCAGTTGAAGTTGCTGAATTCTATTAATTTTTACGTATGACATTGTACATGACACTATCCGAATTTGTTGATCTTGTTAAGCTTAAAAAACTGCATACATTTCTCAAAACAGACTAAATACTTGAAACATACAAATATATGTAAAGCATGTGTGCACATACATGCATACATATGTGTGTATAAATAAGAGGCCAAACATAAATGTTAAAAATTTAAATTAAGTGCTTAGTGTAAACAGTCTTCATCTACACTTCCATACATATCTAAGTAAATATGTTTTGGCCACACCATTGATCTGACATAGATTTCTTATATAAGTAACGGGAAATATTCAATTTATTTAGTTTATACTAACAGTTCAGACTGGCTTTTCATAACGCAAATTGTACATAATTTTTCGGGGGCGTTATAGGTACATACTTATGTACATACTATATGTACAATAAGTAAATCGTCAACATTATTATACATACAAAATAAGAGTACAAAATGCTCAGAAATATATTAATCAGTGTAATACGATTTCTAAGGCTTTACGAAGGCAACTATAGCAAAGGTGTTAAAAGCAGTGAAAAAAATAGCTTGGAATCCAAATATAGTAGGATCCTCTTAACACGGTTTCGAGCTCATTCGCCCCCTAATATTCTGACAGGGTAATCCTCTGGCCTCCAGCTTATAATAATAATATATTATACTAGTTTGATGAATTGCAAGAGATTTTTGTTTTAAGTTCTGGACTATAAAGGTGAAAAGCAGGCACCACTGATTATGGGTTATCCTCGATTCTACTCATAAAAACCCCTAAATGTAATATATAACCTCGGTATACATTTGGAAAAATAGTACATGGGCTGAAAAGACCCGGGCCTTACAAAGAAAACACTTTTTTTTTGTTCAAAATTATCTTTTTCATCAAGGTAATTTCCATCAGGAACAATGCAATTATACCAGGCCAGAGCTTAACTTTTTTCTCAAAGTAGCCCTCAGTTTCAAAGATAACCTCTTCATTGGACGGAAATTTTTTACCGGCGAGCATTTTCTTACATCTGCGAACAGCCAGTAGCTGTTGGATGTGGGTTTTTGATGTTTTCTGATGTTGCCGGCTCATTTGGACGTCCACTGCGTTGTGCATCATCGGTGTCTCTACGACCACGCTTGAACTCAGCAAACCATCATTTTATTATTGTTTCTGATGCACCGGAGGCTCCATAACACTTTTCAAGCCATGGCATTGCTTGAACAGTATTTTTCCCCATAAAGAAGCAGTGTAAAATTAAAACATGAATTTCCTCTTGATCCATTGTTTAAAAAATAACGAAAGTAGCGTTACTCTTAGGACAATAACTCACGAACTAATAAAAAGAATACCATGACATTTAAGATTAAGAGGTGAGTGCAATAAAACTAGTGCCATCTATGTGTTAGGGCCGGGACTTTTCAGCCCATGTGTTAGGACTTATATTGAGTTTATTACTAACTTCAGATGAAAGTACAGTCGTCATCACCATCATCTATACCAATATGTATCTTATCGAGCACGTTCTATGTTGCCGGTACAACTAGGGCTTAAATCTGACCAAGAATTGTCACTTCAGCACCATCCCCCAAAAGTTTAAGAGTAATGTTTTCCGTTGTTACCACAACAGAAACATCATTTAAACAATCAAAAAAGCTCTTAAGGGGTTATATACCTTGTGGTCCGGTGAAATTAGCGAAAGTTGGGTTTTTTTTAAAGATATGTAGCAATAATTTTATTGTATAAAAGTTTTTATTATTGGATATTACAATGTTTAAAGAAAAAAAAAGGCTTTGTTTGTGTAAAAATATTTAAAAATGGCGGAGTTATGGCGTTTTCCCCCAAGACCCTTTTTTTGGAAGAGGCTTGCGGTGGACGCGATTCAAGTCCACCAAGTCAACTGAAATCAAAAAATCGAAAAGATTTCATTAGTATAGGGTTATATCTTCTTAGTGAACGATCAATATATTAAATATTTTGATTTTTGTGAAAATAGGAACATGTTTTTAAAAAACTCCACTTCTACAGTCCTAAAATTGGCATTAAAAAATTCATATCTGCAAAATAAAAATTTATACATAAAAAGTTGATCGTTCACTAAGAGGCGACATCAATTACGAACAATTTAAAAAAAAAATTATAAAAATCGGTTGAATACTTTTTTTGCAATCGCGTCCACCGCAAAAGCATTTTTGGAAAAACACGTTTTTGAGATAATCGCGTTTAAAGTTTCAAGCGCCGCATGAGGCCGTACGCTCAGGACGTGACGACGCACAATTTAAAACGCTGTAACTTTCGATCTATTGCTCAGATCTCTATGAAATTTTTGGAAAATGTTCTCAAGGGATTGTACTTTACGATAAAGAAATAAAATTTATTTTGACTTTTTTGAAAAACACAAGGTACATAACCCCTTAAAGCTGGATAGAGGGGACTTGAAAACTCTCGCTGGATACTATACGAGACATTGCACTTATAGTATTCGTTGCCACGTCCAGAAGCTAGAATCAGTAGAACCAAGGGCCTGCAGTTTTCACGAACTGGATGATGAAACACCAGCTTACATTCTCGGCGAATGTGAAGCTCTCGCAAGAAGAGAACTCGTAAACGTAGGTGTAACGACTGGGACACTCTCTTTAAAGAAAAGAAATCACAGACCTCAACTTAATCCGTCAAGGTAGATATTTTGTTGAAGAAGTTTTGCATATATTTTTAAATAATCGAAATCGCATAAAAACGATTAGTTTGTACTTCTTAAAATCTACTCAGTATATAAACGCCAATTTTAAATATAATGAAAAAAGACAAACATTATATCTTATGTTTTCCACATAAAATACAGTTTAAAAAATTACATTTTAAGAAATATGTACACATGTATATCTGTGTGCTCGTGCTGCTACCATGAAATCTCTTTGTTTAAAAGTACGTGATTGTTTTAGAGAACTCCATGAACATATATAATACATACATGGGTTTTGGTAAGTACACGTGCACATCACTAACAGTTTGCTGTTTTTCCTCTTTAATTAAGGAATTTGTGTTTAAGCCCACGCAATTCTAAATAAGTGCTGCTAATACTGAGTAAGTATTTTTTTTTTAATTTTCCTTGCTCCCAATTCAATATTTGATTTCAATTTGTATGTTATACATATCCATATGTGCGAGTACACATAAATGCACAATAAGTGCATAGGCGCCTTCAGAATTTAGGCTAGGGGAAGATATGGCTACAAAAGCTAAAAGCTAGTTTTTTTTCCAAACAAAAATCTCATGCACAATTTTTTTGTATTGTGAGGTTTATATGTACTATATTTTTGATTTCATGGATTAAAAATGTATTTCTACTTATCAATCCCACACTTCCGCTTCAACTCTCATTCGCACACAGCCATTCGTCGGTATTTGGCTTCTTCTCAAATTAGCTGTTACAATATGGTTGTTTGAGAAGCTTTTTGTAACGCAATTACACTCGGAGGATTGCCATTGCTTGCGGAGGGGCTACATCTATTAGAAATACTGTGAACTTTCATGCAGTGGGTATCGAACCAAGGATCAACCTCTTAAGGTAGGTAGGTAGGTAAAATGGCAAGAGTACCACAGGCATACTTCAAGTAGCACTTACGTGCCATTTTGATACCATAATGTGGACCACTAAATGCGAAAAATTTAGGAAAGAGAAAACCATCTACAGCCATCCAGTGCTGTTGATGTAGTGGAGGAAAGAAAAGGAATCTAAGCTGGAGAATTACTTCAAGTCATCCCCAAAGCGCACGCTAAGGAATCTCAAGCGCCTAGCCGCCAGAGCCGGACATTTGCAGAGAAAGTCTCTTTCTCTGCAGGATCGTCACAGCTTCTGCAAAAGAGGTTGTACGGAATTCCAAGCTTCTCCGCATGAGTACCGATCACCCAGTGACCAGTGAACACCGCAATGAGCTTGGAAATTGAATAGTGGGGGATTCCCGTCACCCTAAGCGTTCTGTTTCTATCGTACTGGGGCCATAGTATTTTCGGAATAGTACACGATGAGGCAGACCTCCATCTGTCTTGCGCTTTTTTTAGAAAGAAATTGTGTAGTTTCCCTTTAACAACGGACAAAGGGACACCGATGTATGAGAGGGGGACAGCTGAAACCGGTTCTGTCGACCCTTCCTGGCAAGTTCGTCGGCAATTTCATTTTCCTCTGTATTCCTGTGCCCAGGAACCCAGATAAGGGAAATGTTTCCAGGTCGACCGAGATGTTTCAGTTCCTCCTTACAGGAGTTCACCAGAAGGGAGTTGCAATACGGCGACGACAGGGCCTTGATCGCAGCTTTGCTATCGGAAAAAATATTAATGTCTCCTTCCCAACGGCGATCTCGAAGTATTTTGCATGCCTGCAGGTTCGCGAAGACCTCTGCTTGAAAAACGCTGCTCGTTTCCGGCAATTTAAAGGAGACCGAAATGCTGGCTGGTCAAAAACTTAACTATTATCAGTGATGCTCCAAGTAGACACGTATTAAATTCGTTGCCAATATTATAAAATTGACAACAAATTATTTAATTTTCATAGTTTGATAAAGTGTTTATGAAATTTGAAATTTATTGAAATAATCTATTCAGTATTTGAGTTATTTACATTTCACAAAACTTTCATTTAGACCAAAACGCTTTCATTCCGGATAATCTCCTACGCATGAAAGTTTTTTTTTAATATTTTCAATCATAACAAGCATAACAAATTTTTTTAATTGACCCCTACCCCCCTTCTTACCGTACATTTACGTGCCAACGTAGCTACTAGCTGCAGGAGCCTACGTACATACATATATATATGTGTTGTAGATGTCGGTTCGAAACAGGAGACTCATTCACATGCACATACAAATACACATATGCACATGTGTTTATAATTGGAACAGACAAAATTATTGCTGATGCGGAGCACCGTACTCTAGTAGACAACATTTGGCCATCCCACCAGTCGGTCCCAGTTGATCGTCCAGTTGCATGTATTTTATTACATTGTTGAAAGTTTTTACTTAACCACAATTAGTAACCTCCAAACGCCAATAACAATGAGCGGAGTAACTTTAATTCGCTTACTCAGCGCTAACAATAACCCACTGCACTCCAAGTACGGGAAAGGAGTTTGGCCATAGTTAAGGTTTTGTTGTGAAAACAGTAAAACGGTCTAGAGAGGCTAAATGCCGAAGGCTATCGTCCCCACTGCGAAAGACAAACTACAATACATGTATATGCATACATGTGTATATATAAGTATATGTAAAAAACATATGCCATCTGAAGTAAAGTGTTAAATCAAGGGGAACTCGTGGATGTGTAGACGAATATATAAGTATGTATGCATTTATGTACGAATGTATACATATGTTATAAATGTTTATATGTGTGGCCTACAGGCCAAATGTCCTTTTACGACCAGGGGGCATAGCTGAGCTCCAAGCTGCCGGGGGGGTCGGCAGGTTGCGGATAGCCGGAAGGCCTGTAGTAGCAGGTTGGTTGTGAATAAGTCTTGACAAATAAGCAACCCCCGACAAGGAGCGGCAGAGGAGGAGAAAGTTGGTATCTGCGACAAGGCGACTAAACACCGTCCTTAAATAGATGCCCTTCGTGAGGGCGCTATGACCAAAAAATCCAGGAGCGTCGGACTCAAATTGAGCGGTTATCCTGGTCAGCGTCTGTTCTCCATAGTAGGAGCGGCTGATTACAGCATGTTAGCGTGGCCTACGGGTCATCAGGATCGATACCAGTAAGATCCTGATTATCGCATACTGGTTTGGAAGCAGAAAGCGATCGGGCTGGAGCAGTGAATCTCTGTAATCTGAGTAAGCCGAGCGAAATCTAGTTGAAATTACTTACAGAGGGTTTGCTGCTCTTCCGCCCTATTAAAACTTGGCAGGTCTCACAGTGCGCTCAAAACGCGTAGTCTTCAGTTACTATGTAGGTTGGGTTGAGATGATTCCCCATTAGGCTTGAAGTCTGGCTCTGAATACTGGTGCCCATAAGGACTAGTGTCAACCCTAGTATGGCCTCCCTGTTTCATAGATAACCATAGGACTTACGGAAACTACATACACACGTGGAGATAGCGGTTGTGAGTTTGGGCCCATATAGAATGGACAAAAATGAAAAAATTAAACAAAAACACGAAACAAAAAACAACGGAAACGTGAATTTCGAAACTGAAGAAGCATTTAAGCGGAGCACTGAACGGAGGACAACGCGTCGACGCTGGAAACGAGCCAACGCCGTACAAGCAGATTGACAGCGCAAGCAAGCAATGCACCAAGCGGAATTATTGGGACGCCAACATCCTATCTGGACAACGATGTGGTCCGACAGCTACAGCAGAAAGCAACACCAAGAGGCATTCCGCCCCCTCCGGCACCGACTCCGATGACCGGTGCATTATGTGAACTGGTAGAGCGCCTAGGAAAGGAAATTGACGGATTACTGTCATATGTCGAACCGCGGAAAAATGTCCACGGTGACACACTGACGTAATCACACAGCTCGAAGGCGAAGAGCGAAGAGTCAGGCTAATATCGACACCGGTGCGGATGATTCAAGCAGCACTACAAAAAAGTGTGAAAATACCCGCTAAAAGAGCCAGAGATAGAGGCAGCCCTAAAACTGTCGCAGTGCAGACAGCAACAAAGTCTCCATCTGCTAAAAAAAGGAAAGACGACAGCTACCCGCATACATAGATGCCTCCCGGGACCAAGGAAGAGTGGACGAAAGTCCAAGGAAAAAGAAACCTAGGAGAGATAAAAAAGGTGGCAGGTATATTAGACCCAGGCCTGATGCGATCATCATCGAAAAAATGGCAGATATCATGACATACGCGGACATGCTGCGTTTGGTAAAAAATAGTGTAGACCTCAGCGAAAAGGTAAAAGCAATGCGGCCTACACAAAAAGGTGGACTTGCGATCGAACTAAAGAGGAGCAAGGATTTAGAAGCACCAAACTGTCGTGTGGCCATAGAAAAAGCCCTAGAAAGTGTGGCCACGGTCAACCTCAAGACGCACAACATTACAATTCAGTGCAGAGGACTTATTCCGGATCTGAGATGAAATTCTCAGCGCAATAGTAGAGCAAGCGCATGTGAAAAGCGTTGATAAAAGCGCAATAAAAAGCAGGCGTAACACACACGGAGGCACATAATCTGTGTACATTTTGCTGCCCGTGGATGACGCCAAAAAGGTCCTGGGGCTTGGACACATTAAGGTTGGATGGATTCGATGTCGCGTGTCGGAGGTAATCTCCCCTAAAAGGTGCTACAAATGCTGGGCGTTCGACCACGTAGTGACCATCTGGCCATAATAATAGAAATACAGGAGGATAGGCGAAACTATGAAAGATGGAAGACACGACAAAAGTGGAAAAAACGGCCTTCAATGCCGGGACATTTAGGTCGGCATGGGATGCGGACGGTATGGCGGAACATAGATGTAGATACGGAGGCAAACGTAAACCTGCCTACTGGTGGACTGCTGAAATAGCTGATATGAGAAAAGCCTGCATCAAGGCGCGAAGAAAAGCAACAAGAGCGCGTCAACGACCAACCTTGAATGGCTTTCATGCAGAGTATAGAGCACGAAAGCAGGAACTGAAAAAAGCAATTAGAAAAGCAAAAATCGTTGCTTCAAACAAATGCGAGATGGTGCAGATACTGATCTCTGGGGACTGGCGTATAAAACGGTCATGCAAAAGGTGAAAGGCCCTAGCGCACCGCAGCCTACATGTTCACAATTGCTGCAACAAATAATAGTGGCGCTCTTTCGTCCACAGGGGGAAACAAGCGACGAGGAATACGGCATAGATGCAATTTCAAACGTGCAACCGGTGACACCAAAAGAAGTGCTAAACACACTAAAACGTGTAAAAGACTGTAAGGCGCCTGGCCCAGATGGGATTCCTAATATTGCACTTAAAACCGCGATACGGGCTAAACCCCAGATGTTTGCAAGCCTATACAGTGCTTTCCTAGCCGAAGGAACCTTCCCGAAGCGATGGAAATTGCAACGATTGGTGATGCTACTTAAACCAGGCAAGCAACCTGACCAACCATCCGCATACAAACCTCTCTGTATGTTGGACACAGTTGAGAAAATTTTTGAGCGTATCATATGTGATCGACTGCAGGAGAGCTTAGAAAGCCCCAGCGGACTCTCTGATAAACAGTTTGGCTTCCGACGAGCAAGGTCAATCGTGGATGCTATCCGAATAGTCACAGACATAGCTCGTGAGGCTATCAGCGGGGGAAGCTCCTCCATGAAATATTGCGAAGTCATCACATTGGATGTAAATAATGCTTTCAATTCGGCAAAATGGTCTAACATACTGCTAGCCCTAAAACTTTTGAAAGTGCCATGATATCTCTTGCGCATCATCAGAAGCTATTTCAGCAACCGTATTCTACAGTACGATACTGATAATGGGCCAAAAAAGTACGAAGTTACTGGTGGGGTCCCTCAGAGATCAGTCCTGGGGCCAACACTCTGGAACGTTATGTACGACGGGGTCTTAAAACTGAAACTTCCCGATAAGGTGGATTTTGTTGTTTACAAAGTTTTTGGTACCTTTGCTAGCAGGTGGACAGTGGAGATGAACTGTTTTAGACAAACCGACGACAGACACAGACGCTTGAGCCAAACACTCACAACAGTACCGAACTGAAGACAAGACAATAGTTTCTGAGTATCGGACTATTGCAGATGTTTTCTCAGATGTTTAACTCCCCCTACAACCGCTTTCGAAGCCAGTGCGAGAAGTGAATACTATCGATGGCGTAAAATCTCCATACGCCCACAGGAGCGGAACCTGGACGCAGGAACCTGTTGTGTCAATAGGCATAAACGCGGCTCCACCTTGAAGAAATGCGCGGTTCCATGGTGGAAATCAGCCGAGGAGGAGGAATGTTATAGTATTAATGGGAGCATGCCCTACTACCATTGGTGTGACGGCACCTTTGATGATGTTTCAGACATTTTGATTTACACCTCCTGACTAAAAACAAAAAAAAAAAAATCAAGGGGAAGTAAACTACTAGACAACGGGTCGTTCATTTAGAAAGCTTTCTTTTTGTTTTAAAATAATGAAAATTTTTGATGAGATTGCATTGTTATTGACCATTATGTATGAAAATTATTTTGCTATTGGCTTAGGGTGCATTTATGTTGCAGCTGGTATAAAAGCGTAGATCTCAACGAGTTTCATAATCTAGACTGTATTCTGTCATATTTTCAGAATGTATGTGAACGAATATTGAAACTTTTGATTACACTTTATTAAAAATTTAAGGAAAACTTCAAAAAAGGTAGCACAATTGTCACAGTAGGCTCAATTCATCTCAAAAACGATTAATGATAACCATAAGTTATTTACATATGTATATGGAAATGATTAATATGAATCGATTCGCCTTTTCTCTGCTCGCTATCTCTGGGCTCTGCTTGTTTGATGAAAAATTTGTATGTAAAAGAAACAACAAAGTTATCGAGCAAGATTTTCCACTAGCGAATATGGTTATTACTCATTAGACTGGTATAACTCACTGCCTTACAAACGCATGTAATTTAAGGCGGCTCTATTCCCGCCATGCCAATATACATAGGTATGTAGGTATGTTCATTTATGCCAGTTTCTTCATTTATTCGCCATTTGCTAACGCTTGGCGAAGAGAAGAGGCCTTGTACTTCATAAACCTGGTATAACTTACTAATTCCCATGCAGAAGCCTTTTCCACATATAATATATAAAAAAAAGGTGTTAAATAACATTAAAAACAGAATTTTTTTTGTATTTTGTTAGTTAATTAGTAGCGCATTTTATTTATCTTTATATAGATTATCGGTTTGAAAAGATAACTTTCGTCGTTTTTTTTTAATCTTACACGCCATTTTCAAAAACATTGTTTTGAAAAAACGTGTTTCAAAGTTTTCAGAAGGTAGACAGTATACTCACACGAGGGACGGTACACAGGCTTGCAACTCCGAAAACACTTTGAATTCCGCTATACAATTTTGAGGGCATATTCTCCTATAAAATATCTATCGATTGCAAAAAAAAATCGATTTTTTGAAGCCGACTGATAAGTTAAGTTTCTTTTCATGTTTTTTACATCATTGCTTAATACAGTCATTTTTAACACAGTTCACAACGCTTTTTAGACACAATTTTAGACACATTAAATTTTCAGAAAAAAATGTTTAAAAAATTTTAAGTTTTGATGAAACTTGTTGATTTTTTTTGAATTTTGTACCAAGTTTAAAGTTTTAATTCTGCATATTGACCAGAGCGACTAGAATGACCAGAGCGAAGAAAACTCGGTCAAATATTTGTTTTGTCAGTCACAGCTCTGCTTCAACATTACCGCATATATACTTTCTCTGCTATTATGGCAGCTCCAACATATGTAAAGGCACCCTTTAACGAATTTATTACTATAACGTTGGTTCACAGACAATCTCGACACGCTCTACGCTTTTGGAGGATCTATGGTACTTAAATACCCTTTATATTAACATATGTACATATGTATGTATTTAGCCGCCGGTATTGATTGCTTAAAAGATTTAACGCATGTGCCGCTATTGAGGCGGTGTTCGGCAAAGCGAAGAGAGAGAAGAAAAACGAAATGTCAAGTAACCTTATATGTAGGTAAATAGAGATTTCTTTATAGAATAATTTAGCTTCCATGCCATAAAAATGTTAAATTATTAATAACAGTGTGGCTCTTAAAACCCTAACTAGATTATACCGAAGTTGCTTGTACGTCTGGACTTATTCCTTCTTCTTGATTGGTCCGATAACCGCTTACGCGATTTTGGCCGAGTTGGAAAAGAGCGCTAATCGTTTCTTTCTCGTCCTAACCGGCGCAAATTGGATACACCAAGTCCTTCTCCACCAAATCTTTCCAACGCAGAGGAGGCCTTCCTCTTCCTCTGCTACCATCAGCTGATACCGTATTGAATACTTTGAGTCAAGAATTTTGTGAGTGGGTGGTGAAAATTACATATTTTGTAATTTTATTAAAAAAAAAAACTTTTCAGTCCGCGAACACAAGTTATGATGTGGAGAGCTATAGAACAATAGCTTTTATTTTCAAAAGCAAACCAAACTTCGATTGCGATGCGATTTCAAGCGCAAAAAGGAAAAAAATATTTCCTGTGCAGAGACAATAATTCTTATTAACTGCAGCCAGCGAATATTTTCTCAGGCAAGGACAGTTTATTTACTTCTGTACACAAGCATTGGAATAGAAAGTGAATTTTTCGTGAGCATGCAAACTGTGAATCATGCTAATAGTGGCACGATACAGGTCAGAGTAGTTTATACGAAACGAGTATGTGAACGTTTCTATATTTATTCATATAAATATACATACATATGCACGGATGTATGCACATAAGCAGGCAAATTCGCTCATAATAATACATATATAAAGATTCTGAATACGATATTAGAGAAAGGCAGTGATCCTTGCATTGATACTTTTGAGCACTTCATTGACTTATCAGATTAACTCTATTTTATAGTTTTTTTTACAGCATTTCACTCGATTGCTTGAGTTTGTGATCATTTAGGATAATGTATTCTGTCGACTAGATAACAAAAATGTGTCAGACTATTCCTGTATTACTCTAAGATACATGCATAAATATATACACATATAAAAACATTTGAGGTACATATATTACATACAGATGTACATAAGTGGGAAGTGTTGAATGTGGTGCCAAAAAACCCTACGATGACAACGTGATATACAGCAATTTCATCGCTAGCTTACATTCACTTAATTTGGTAACAAGTATTGCCTGCATAGAGATATGTAATGTAAAAACACACACACCAATGCAAATAGATGCCTACACGTACGAAATATAAATATATAGTATGTATGCATGTATGATTGTATGTATACCATACGCTACTACAAAGCAACGGTTCGCGCGAATAACGCTCATCTGCCATGCTAGGAAAATGTGTGTTAGTAATTCGTAGGATGGTTGTGCGCTAGTGGAATAGTAAAATCGTGGCGTAGTGGTGGCACGCTCGTCTTCAATTTTTCTTTGCCATTCCCTAACTTGTTGTTGCTGTTGTTAGATGCAGAAGTAACGACGTTGTCTTCGGTGTCTTCTGCTTGCGCGGTCGCAGCGAATACGGTAAGCATCGGCGTCACCATCGCCGCGAGATGAGTAGTTGGCAAAAATGTTTGAATGCGATCACGAACTTGACCTTTCACATAACCTTTAAGGCAGTCATTCAGTCAAACCGCCGACGAAACAACAACAATCACACGGACCAGAATCACATCAAGAAGAGCAGTTTTAACAATAACAACACCAACAACGAAATCAACAACCAGAGCCACAACAGCGTCAGCCTTAACACATCCTTTTTTTCGTTTCATTCACCCGCGTTTTTCTCAACTGCTGACGCCTTGATGTTATTGCTGCTGCTGCCGCTGCCCTCATTGTTCTGTCAAAGTTCCGCGGTTGCATTACCGGATGCGACGTATAAGCAAGCGGATAGGAGCGCTGCGCTTAGACTGCTAACAACTATCGTGCTGTATAGAAAACGGGAATTCAGTGTCTCAAATGCCGCACTATTAAGCAAACACAATATCAATGGGAATCATATCAGAAAGATTCGACGGAAGAGAGGGCAAGGACGAGGTGGAAATCAAGGTGGGGAAACAGTACTGCAAACATGGGCTTGGTGCCAAGAACATTTCCAAAGAGCCGTACAAAATGTCCGAAAGACGAATTGATACTGGCTGTGAGGTGTTTTTTTTTTTTGTTTTTTTTGCTTTTGAATATTATGACAAAATGTTGAATCTTCGATTGACAGAGTGATCGTTTTTTTATTACGAATTTAGGGGCGTATTTGTTTGTATTTGTTAGTCTTTTAAGTTATCCATTTTGGTTTTGGTGGGAATCATGTATTCTGTGGGAATCTCTGCATAAAGCTTTAGGTTTATTTTGCTATTTTGTACTGTAAAATAAAAAATTTAATATTAATGCCTGACGAGCAGTTTTGCTTGGCAATTTTATGGCGTGGAATGGATAGGGTAGTAAGAACTTGACACTCGTTTATTTCTTTCAAATCAATACAAAATTTACTGTGAATATGATCCAAAGAACAATAAGTTGACCTAAGTACATATTCGTACCTGGAAAACCTGAAAGTAATGTAAATGGCAGACATTTTAGCAGAAATTAAATTTTTTACTTCTTGTTTTAGTAAACCCGGAATGATTCGAAATTCTTTGTCATTGTTCGTCCACAGAAATTTAAAAATATGTTCCCGTATAATGTAAAACTGAACTCATTAATCAGAAGGTGAAGAACTAAAATCAAAGCATTTATGCATATTTAGGAGGTGCGCAAGGTACCTCGCAAGTCATATTATGAATTATCAGACAGTTTAAAACTAGTTGATTTTGATTTAAACCTTAAAAACTTTACGACCTAAGACAATACGAAACTTACAACAACTTGTTAACCACCTAAATATGTTATGTCAACGATCCCATATAGCTATCTATACAATCTGTCAAAAAATACCGGGAAGTGTATATTTAAAAAGCGCGCGTTACGCATATGTCTAATTTTTTTTTTGCTGGAGTGTTGGTATAACTGCCCTTTATAGTGTCGCAGAGTTTGAGAGAGATCTTTCAAATAGCTCGTTTTTGGCATTTAAATTTTGTGTTTTGAACGGGATTTCGTGTGCTTTATCAAAAACACGGGCCTACGAGTGGTATAAGGCTTTTGCAAAGAGCCGAGAAGTCGTGGAAGATTTGCCCCGATTTGGTCGCCCATCAACGTCTTCAACGGATGTAAAACCATTATTTAAGTTTGAGAGACCTTAGTGACCTTTGCGTGTCGCACGAATCAATTCGCAACATTTTACACCATTAGTTGGGCATGAGACGCGTGGCTGCTCGACTCATTCCAAGAGAATTGAATTGCTTTAAAAAAATTCATTGGAAGAAGGTGGCTGAAGATATACTTGAACAAGTGAATTCGGACCCAACCTTTATCCAGCACTTCATAACAGGTGATGAGACGTGGGTATATGAGTTTGACATGCAAACCAGTCAACAGGCGGCTGAAAGGCGCTATCCACATGAGCTGAAACCCAAACAACCACGTCAAAGTCGGTCAAAAGTGAAAGTCATGCTACTCGTTTTCTTTGATTATCATGGCGTTGTGCACCCGGAATCTCGGGATCCTTTCCCAATGGTTCTATGGTAAGTAAATAATATTATTTGGAAGTGACGCGACGTTTGAGAAAGAATGTGCGTAGGGAAGGGCCTGATTTGTGGAAACTCATGGATCTTGCACCATGATAACACTCCGTCTTACAAGGTTCATATTGCGAACACTTTTTTGACCAAAAACTCGAAAAATATCATCGACAAACCACCCTGTGACTTTTTCCTTTTCCCAAAACGTAAATTGCCACTCCGCGGACGCCGCTTTGCGTCGATAGAGGCCATTTAAAAGGAGCTTTGATGAATGAACTAATCGTTGGCATATGTGTATTGCTTCGAATGGAACCTATTTTGAAGGCAACAAAATGATTAAACAATTATTTTGCGTTCTATTGAACGATTCCCAGCACTTTTTGACGTGATAACGTCTTATAATTTGATTTAGCCGGCTGCACGCACGAAAAAATGTGTCGTTACCTTGCTCATTAGTGTTACCTTGCTCATTTGTCGTCACCTTGCTCATTTGTAGTTACCTTGCTTATTTGTCGTTATCTTGCTCATTGCCGTTACTCCTACTTAAGTGAACGTATATATGTATGTATATGCGCATATGTACATATATAAATTCACGTATTTGTACTTGCATATGCCTTCTTATTGATTATTATTAATTTGATTTACTTGAAGAATTTAAAATAAAACCAAGTTTGTTAATAATACCTGTTGTCTTAATGTTATTATTATTAACTTTTTTATTATATATGAGGGAAAAAATGTATGGTAATATTTACCACATACCTTATAAGAACAAATCTAGATGTAAAGATGCATACAAATGGTATGGACATATCAAATATACGAATATATTCCGTATGCAAGCAAATGTAAGCTAATGTGCTTGAACTGCAAGCGAGAGCGCGGAACGAACGACAAAGAGCACAATCGGCCCCCGCGTTCGGCAACGTTCGACATCTGGCTCTGTCCTACTTGAGTGAGCATATATATGTATGTATATGTGCATTTGTATATATGTAAATTCACATACTTGTATTTGCATATGCCTTCTTCCTGTGTGCATGGTAATGAACCATTTCTCTGTTGAGAATAGGACGATGATAGAAAAAGTAGGAAATGAAAGGGAGTGTTTCGAGTTTAAAGTGTCTTGAAAAAGGCAAATCGATGATGGTCCCTCTTAGTGTTGTTGACTTATTAACGTCTGATGCAGAATCGAAATTGAAGATATCTTTCATGAATTTGATAAGTGTTTCGTCATTTTTCACGTTTGTGTAAATGTAACTTGACCTATTCCATTGCAATTCCATTTACCTCCTCCTCTATATCCATACAAAATATCTATCAAACAAATAAAATTAAAATTTTGTTTTGAAAATTGCAACCATTCTATCAATATTTTCTTATGACGTTGTCATGTTAAACTATCGTCAGTAAACCGACTTTACAGACAACCTCTTTTTTTTGACAGAATGTAGATGCTTGGCCAAGCTCCTGCTTCTATTTGTGGCGTGTGTCTTGATGTTTTTTTCAGAAATGGAGGGACCTACAGTTTTAAGCTGCCTCCAAACGGCTTGGTTTGGTTAAAGAGGTGATTCATCCAGAATCCAACTAGCGCTTCTCCACCATTTTTTTGCCACATCCTCACTACCAACTTGATTAACGGTCTAAACCAGCCAGTGGTTTGCCCAGAGTTGACATTCTCTCGCAGGATATTAACAGAGAAAATGGAAAATCGTTTCCTTTTTTTTGGTTATTTACAACAGTGGCAGTGTCTGTTGTGAGGGATGCCCATTTTGGCTGCTTGTTCCCCGACATGTCAAAAGCCAGTTATCAATGTTAACGTTCGTTTCAGGTTGTAGGTCTCTCCATAAATAATCCGTTCGGAGGTATTTCGAGGAAATTAAAATTTTGATTGCATCCAGTGGTATGAATACCGATTCTGCAAGAAAGTTATTCATGGCATATCCTACTCTTACCAGTCTATCTGCTTTTTGTGTACTTTCAATGTGGCGATGACCCGGGACACAGATTAAGGCAACGTTATGGTTTTCACTCAAGGTGGTAAGGCTATTCATACTTTGTTTCGCCAGTTTAGAGGATTGCAGCTCTGAAACAAATCTACGATTAGTAACCTACAACCTTCCCCAATTGCCAATACTTCCGCCTGGAAGATACTGCCGACATTAGGAAGGTGTACAGATTTTTTTGAATCTAAGCCTATACCACAATCCATTTTAGAGCCATCTGTATAGACTATAGTATCGAAGTTTTTTTGTGAGAATCCCATACGTTTTTTCTTTCCAACAACCCGCTTCATTTAACTTAAATGCACACATCTTCTTGATATGTCGATCTATCAGAATAAGGTGTGTCAGTGCATTAAGAACCTCCCTAGGACGTGATCTGATTGTACAGGCTGATCTTTGTATTCTGGCTAGTAATTTGATATTATAATCTCTTCCTAGAGCTTTCCTTACGATAAATGGATCCATACGATAAAATTGGTCGTATAACCGCCATACACAGCGGTTAATGCTTTTTTCTGAGGAACTTTTTCATATCAGAAATATATTGGGAGTTGGCCATTGCCTGTCGAGGGGCGGCCGCTATAAGAAAAACAATTTCTATCATTTGATGTTTCATGCCCGGAGACTGGAACCTGCGCACTTCCAACCCATTCGGTTACGGCGTCCGACTACCTATATGCAAATATGTATTTACACTTGGAACAGTTATTTATTGTATTATTTCATAAACTAACTTATTATTGACTTCAGTACAGAATGTATTCACACAGATTCTGGTCCCAAACTGCATCCTTTTTAGTTCTAAACATCATTTGGCATTGGCGACAACAACCTGCTCCCAGAATATTAATTAATTCGCGTATTTTTTTTACATTTCAATTCGATTAAAAGTATACATACTTATGCATGCATGTATGTATGTGTATATGTATGGATATATGTTTGCTTGTATACATCAATCAATTGGTAGCATGTTCTTTGAAAAGGTTTTCGTTTTTTTACTAAAATCAAACCCTGCAGTGTTGGAATGGTGTACTAGTGTAAAAGTCAACACAAAATCGTATTTGCTGATGACCTGTCAAAGTCTGCAATTAATGAAATCGTGTGGCGACGCTGATGACGCTGACTACGGCTGCTGAACATTTAATTGGCAGCTGGACGTTACGTGTCTTTACCTTACGGCATTCCTTGGCGTCGTATCAATCCAAATATATTTTGCCGTTAACTTCTTAGGTGTCATAAAGAAATACATATGTATACATGCAGGATTTTATTAGTGATGAAACAAAAAATTTTCACTCTGACTGTAGTTAATGTGGTCAAACTCCAAATAATATATTAAATTGGCCATCTTCTCCTTCTGTTTTAAAGCAATGTAATTGGTCTGGTTAATGCTCTTTTCCTTATCGAGAAAACTTTTCTATTTAATTTGCTCTCTAACAGCAAAAATTATCGATTAAAATATTTTTTTTAACCAACAAAGCTGATGAATTGAAGATTTTTCCAACGATAGAAGGATTTACCTCCCGACTTTGATTTATATCCGGCTGGTCAATTCGGCAGTATTCCTCAACAAAATTTTAGGAATACTCTACACTTAAAAAATAACTTGATTTCTGTGCTCAAAGGTCTTATTGTTCTGTAGTCATATGATTCATACCAGAATGTAGCCGAAAAAACTTCAAGAGACGTCTCATTGAGCCTTCTATTAAGGTGAAGATTGTTATTTGCTTTTGAACGTAGGAAGCAAAATAGGTTTAAGTTAAAAAGATATGGTGGCTGGAGTTGAATGATTTAGTAAATGCTATTTTGCTTATGATAACAGCCTATCACCTCAGTCAGTCATTTTACATACTCCTACAGACTTCGAACATCAGCGCCACGTAATCCATTAAATATCCTTTTTTAGAAAGAATTACTTAGGAACGTCTGGTCGGGTAAAATCTGTCTACTATATATACCTTTTTATACTTCCATTGCCACTCGACCACGTGGCTTTACCCAGTTGTGGCCGGACGGTTTTCTTTTCGGTAATAAGCTCAGTGAGCGTTCTGGAAGTTGTAGATGCTCCATGTATGGCAAGTGTATGTATGCAAGTGCCTACTTGTGCATATGGGTTATATGTATTCTTTATACATGGTTGAACTGTTATATGTAAGACCCAAAAACTAAACCTTCAATTAAAAATACTAAATATTCCGTTTAAATATGAAAGCTGGTCCGTTTATTTTAATGTTTTAACACTATTTACTACATTTCACCAAATCTTTTTTAGATTTTAATGAGTTTCATGCTGCTGGTTGTAAATACCTGCAATTTCAGTCATTATAATTAGGCAAATGGATTTCAATATTATCGAAGAGCGTTCCATCGTTCTTACGTTTTGCTCACCATATGTTTTTAGACACATATGTATGTACATATGTAAGTGTGTTCGGATTTCCTATCCAGCTTGTATTTCAAGGTTTTTCATAGTTTCTTAAGTCCATATATAGTTACAGTGTTGTGCATAACAATTTATTTATTTAAATTTTTAGTCAAAAAACACGAATGTCTATTGCCTTAGTGCTAATATAAATAATGTATTAAAGGAATAACAAATAAGACAATCTTAAACTAAAATAAACTTAATTAAAAAGATGACGATTATATTAACGAATTAAATAATGTATCAAAGAAGAGAATTGATTTCTAGTTATTGTAAAATCTAACGATATGGAATTCCAAATCTCGTTAAATTCGCGCAGAGTCCGAACAGTAGATGCATTGGACTCAAAATTCGTTCTGAATATCTTGAGATAAAAAGGGTAAGACCTTCGTAAGATTCTCGCCGGAATAAGAAAGTGAGTGCGTTGCTACGCACAATCAATGTTACCTTGTATTAAATTAAAAACAAGAGAGAGCGAAAGAATTGATAACAAGCGGGAGCTATAAAGGGGATATGTGAGAGAAAATTTTAGAGATCTGTGGGCATACTTAAGAAACATCTTTTGTAATTTCATGGTGTATGGGTGAGAGAAGTTTGAACTGTTACGCCTAACAAAGCCCAAGATCGAATCTGATTTTGGGATAATATAACTTATATGACTTGAGAATGAAAAATTAAAGTAAAAAATTACACCAAGTTCTTTGATTTCATCCACAGGTTGCAGAACATTATTAAAGATATTATCTTTTTTAAATTTAAAGACCTACATGAATTTGCGCACCAAGAACCGAGTTCATTAAGGCCAGCCTGGTGCCTAAGCACATCTGCGGGATTTCTTATTGAGGTAAAAAATTTTAAGTCATCTACATATATGCATATATGGTGCCTGACAAATGAAAAGCATCTACTAATATCATTTATAAATTAGACGAGTAGAAGGGGGCCCAGAATACTACCTTGAGGTACTCCAGAAGAAGCAATGAAAGAGGCAGAAGATTCATTCTCAATTGTCAAACGACAACTGTATAATGTAATCTTTATATATGCTTAAGCATCCGGGTGTTTAATTAGCTAATATATGATCTCATATATAATAAATTATATATCACCACTTATAAAAATCTAAATATATACACACTTAATTCACCATATTCATATATCAATAAAAAATCACCAAGTAAAAGTCACTTCATGAAAAGATTTTTTCTAATATTTCTTAACAACATTCGATGATCATAGACCAAACGGTAAACGTCTTAAACATTAGATGCGCCAAGCTGCAGCGAAATATGAAAGTGATTCATCTAAATATAAATTAAGAATTTTAGTGACCGGAGCATTTGACAATTTTATTTTTTAACTATGGCAATGACAATATTAAATGAAAAATTAATTAGAAAAGCTCTTAAACTCATCCCATCAACAGCTATTTAGGCTGCTTTTGCTATACACAGCACTGTATGTTTGTATGTTTAACTTTATAATAAATATAGAGAATTCTTCTCTTGACAAAATTAATGATGCCTTAACCTGAGCCGCGTTAATTATTTAATACCCGTTTAACATTCATGAATTTGGAAACGAAAGCATTTAAGTGTCGGGCGTTTAATAGCCATCATAGCCAGATGCGCTACAAACGTTATACCATAATTGTTGTTTTATGGTATCTTGGCATATTTTAAACGCTTGAGGAGCTGTGTAGCCACTGGCATCATTTCGGTAATTATTAATGGCCATCGCCGAAGTCGATTTTGCGTTATCGAAGATGGTGCCACTATAACTCAAAAATTAGGTAGCAAACAATAACAACAACAACAATGTATTAATTTAAAAAGATGTGAGCTAAAGGTTTTCCAAATTAAATTACAATATCGCGCCACAATCGCTATGCTACCTTTGCCGAAATTAGATTCCAAAACTTGGGATTAGTTAGATGTACATTTTGAAAATGTTGACAAATTAAAAAAAAAATATAAAGTAACTATGTTTCAAAAACTATCAAAGTCTCCAAAATTTTACTTTTTGAATGATGAAATTTGAAAGAAAAATCGCATGCAGGATGTTTAAAACAAGGGCCAAATTAACCAAATTTTATAACAAACTATTTTTGTTTATTATATTTTTCTAGACAATTTTTGAATACAATTTCTTTTTCTCTTAATAATATTATATTAAACAATCCCTATTTATAATATTACGCTGTATTGTTCTTTCTAATTTTTGTTAAAATCCGTCTTTACCCATTTCTAAAAAGTTTTTTCATTAAATAATTTTTATGTAGTTCGGTCGAAGATTTTGTTATTTTGTACACTAGAAGAAAGAGTCATAAATTTCTGAATTCAGGGCTATTCCAAAATACAAAAATTATTTCCCGACGGTCACTTGGAAGAGATTTCTAACAAGCGAAGGAAAAGTCTCCTAAATTTTAAACCTTTTGTTTGTCTGATGAAGTAAATGCCATTTTATCTCTTCGAAATACTTAAAAAATATTCATATACATTTCTAGTTCACATCTACTGTCATTTGCGTTGTTGACATAAGCTCCAAACTGTTGAAAGAAATGAATAAGTGAGTGAGGCGGATAATTGACATTTTGTATATGGTAGATAGAAAAGGCACTCGAACTAATTTCGAATTCGTTCGAAAGAAAGCAGTTCGCGGTTTCTCTACGGGGTATAAAAATATATATAGATAGATATATATATAGATATATGCACAATATTTATGTTAATATGTTCATTGAGTATTTATATGAATGTATGGCTAAGCGAAATATTAACTCGGCGGATCTCCATTTGGCAGCGCTGATGATGCGAAAAACCATGTTTCAAGCAAATACATGCACATTAGCAGGCTTACAAAAGTTAATGGAGAAATTTACAAGTAACGGAAGTTGATTAATCGTTTTTGGCTGGAAGTAAATTAGGCTCTTTGCTTATACTTTCCGAATAATACCGAGTATTTGTGCAGGCCCAGAAAGTATGAAATATCTTTTGAATGAAGATTAACGAATCGAGTTAGAAACTCTTGATAAATATATGTTTCTAAATGGTTCATGAATTAAAACCGACTGAATTCATTGCTGTGGATATTCCAGTTTTTTATTTCGACATAAGCTCAAGTATAACAATAGACCCAAACTCATTTTCCAATACACAATGAAATTTTGTTTGTTATTTTTATCACAAAAAATTTTTCACTTATTAATTTAAGTAAATTGGTTTAATTTTTATGATCTAATCCCACGAAGGAGAGTTCCGATGCAGATAATTCTTAAAATTAGTTTGCGTGCATACAACATTGTATGTATTTACATATGAAAGTATAACCGTTACACACTTACAATAAATGATCATGTTTGCTGTAAGCTTTTAAACAATTGCCATAAGTGTATATACATACATATGTATTTATTCTTACCTTGTAGGGAACGTAAGCTAAGGTCAACTGGCTCCATTTGAACCGGAGGTCCCTCTGCCTGTAATGAAATCAAATGGATCTTAACGAAATTGGAGATACATGTTGTAATAATATAAATATAAAAGTAATAAGAAAATAAATGTGAAAAGTAATCGAATGGGAGAACTTGCCTCTAAAACATTTGCACAATAAGGCTTAGAGCGATAAATTCCCATACAAGCGGGGGAGCTGACATTTTACTCTAAATATTGTACGTAAAGACTTATAAATTTCCACCAATCGTTCTAGGAAGATACTGAGAGAAAATGTAGTCTTGCATCCTTATTTCATTAATTACCATTTTTTTCTAAATATATAATAGGCCCTAACACCCTTTTTGGATGTTTGGCATAAAGAAATTGAGATAGATATGGTCATATATAACATGTATATACCAAAATGCGCAGAATGAGAAGGGGCGAATTCAGCCATGTCTTTCCGTTCGTCCATCTATTCGTGCGCATGATAACTCGTGCAAAAATTAATATATTTCAATTAAACTTTGTACACATAATATATTTTATCCGAGGTAGGTTGGTCCACCTCCCATATAACGGGAATGTTCAAAAACGAAAAAGCGCAATATCTCCGTTATGAATGAAGTAAAATTTTTCAAACTCGATACAAATGATGGATCTATATAAACAAATACGGTGAAAGTAAAATTTTGAAAAATGGGATATCTCACGCCCACATATCGAAAAATGCGTGCATTTCGATATCGACTTAAATAATAAAATTCGCCCAAGCTTGGTACATGTATTTCTCCCCACTCCAATTAGACATTGGAACCATTGGGACATTTTTTATATGTTAAGACTAAATTTCATTGTCTATTCGTTTGTTTGATTCCAAAAATTAACAGCTAGCCCAAAATAAATTTGAGTAAATTGTGGGCGGGCATATAGGGTTTCGTCCGGATGAAGTTTTGCCTTTCTTACTTTTTTCGATTTACAACCGTAACTGCACAACAGATATATAAACAAAAAGGTAAAATTTGGTATTTCTTGAATATTTTGTGATTATCTCTAAAATTTCATATTAAAATTTATCTCTTTCTAATTTATATTTTATTTTAATATGAGTACACTTGGCGGCATTAATAAGTTTGCGTTCTCTAAAAATTCAAAATTATGCAAAGTAAAGTTTATACAAACCACTAAGGTTGCATGTTGTTGCGAAGAAAATGAGTAGTGTTACCGCATTTAAACATTTTATGTCAGCCATTATGACCTCTACTTAACTTTTCACACGTCGGAAAGGGCAATGTACACACAAAATTTAGTAGCATGTAGCACATGACACAGTACATATGTGTGTGTGGCAAACAATTTCATCAGCAGAAGATCGGGGGTTCTCATGCTTTGCAGCAGTTCTTTTAAATAAAATCTTCAGAGAATTGGAGCGAAATATTCTTCAACAGTTTCATAAACCTGAGTTTTGAAATATTTATGGTTCGGTTTATTTTGCACAAAATAAAGAAAACTGACTTTCAGACGGATTTTCTTAATCTCGACGTGAACAAACGGGCAATCGTTGTAAATGTTATTGTTATATCAGGAAGGAAAATTAGAGTCTGACATGGTAAATGATTCCCTCCGATATACTGAGATATTTTTATATTACCATTATGTGAGACCATAAAAATGTAGCATCAAAGCTGATATAATGAAGGCTCATAGAAATACATATAAGCATATTAATGTTAGGACATCGTTAATTTTTAAGTCTTCATGATTCGTCTATTTCAATTAAATTAAGTGTGCAGCATACTCTTTCTTATAATTTTTTTTCTTTTTTATTAATTGAAGATGAAGAGTACTATTATTTTCAGAAAGATGGACCATCACTCTTCTCCCCATCTTCGTGATGTGGGAGCTAATGGAAATCCGCCGAATATATGAATTGTGCGAAAAATTGCCATTGACTGCTGCGAATTTTCCAATAAATAACTAACGATTTGATATATTTTTATACTTTTAATCTGGAAACCATCTACATTACTCGATATGTATATTTCGAGCATACGTAACCGCATTCATGCTTAATTTTGAGTTATCATCTGCTGACGCTCGCGACGATTTAAAAAACAATAAGTCAATATTTATAACTCGTTTTTCTCATTTAATAATCATTATGAATATTTGACAAGTTTAGGTGCAGCTTCTTCTGAAACTTTTCTGTATCTTAATGCTGTCTTACAAATGAGAGGAATCACCATCCTGTCACTTTCGAATGTAATTGCACCTATTTATGGGAAGTGTTTTGATGGCAGAAATGCATATCTAAAAAAGAGATCGAATTCACGATCTTCGTATAACTATCTGATATGCAATTCACAGGCACATTTGCTACACCAGCCATCGTAGAAAACCAAAATCTTTTGTTGCCCACAACGTTGTTAACGCAATTAATTCGAGTGTTTGAATTCATTGTTTTTGCCTTTAATATTTGTACTTTTCCAAACACAAAAACGCCGGTGGGAAGTAAAAACGGAATACTACGAACATCTCTCAACTTGTAACGAAAATTATTAAAATGTCAACTGCGTGTACTTGAGTAGGCGATTCTAACAGCATGTGGTTGAGCCGAGCATGATCTTCATGTATGCTTGGCTACATATTTATATATACATCTACCCTGTAGAGAAATCATCTGGTGTCATATTGGTATATTGCAAGTGGGTTGCAAGGAAAATATCTTGGGAGTTCGCATGGCGTGTAGCTTTGATTTCCGAAATCAGTCTTCCTAATAACATCTATAAAGTGGTTACAAGCTAATTCACATCACAAGCGTGTTCCCATCTGTTCAATTTATCATAAACCATTCTGTGCCGAATATTGTAAAGGAGATGACAAGGAGTCTATATCTTGACTAGCAACGCCGCACCTCTCAATAGCAGTGGTGGCCTTAACCCATAAAACTTAACATAACTTCAACTCCTTTTTAGGGGATGATGAAGTGGAACCATCTCACGATGCTAACATTGGCTATAAAACGATATCAGGATTAGATATTAGCCGCCTTTGGAATTTTTTTATTAACACCATTATCATATTCTCTTCTCATTCTTTTGATAAATTGGCATAGGAAACTATGCGAAGTTTTAGATATATGATTTGTTCAGCAATTCTATATAAATACTAAAGGGGGGACATTTTTGTGAAGCATTTTAGATAGGCCTTTTTTTAGCTTTGGTGGGAAAGCTATTGATAAACTTATTTTGGCAAAATTTCAATATATCAACCCATCGGTTTCATAACCAATTTTAGCTTTGAATAACTCTTGCTAATAAGTACAATTTGCAACATAGTGGAAAAGTGAGGGGTAAAGTTCTATCTTGCTAAATGTTATTTAAATTCTTTCCCATTTTGATATCACCTAACTAACGTTTGCGAGCTAGCAATAGCGGTAATTTTAACCTAAAAAAGTTGTTGAAGACCAAAATCCAATTTTGGCGGATAAATAAATTGAAAATCGGGATGAGAAGATATGCCTATATATTTTTAATATAAATAAAACGAGTTTGTCCAGCTAGCAAAATCAATTTCAATAGGCAATCGCCAGTAAACGATTGGCTTTTAATATAAACTATTATTGCACATTATTGTTGTGCGCCGACAAATAAAGCCAAGTGATTTATAATGGCAATTTCGTTGACTTAATGGATAACATACGCGTGCAGGTACCACGAACAAGAACTGGAACGTCGCATTGGTATGCACATACATCTATATGTATTTGAGAGTACCGTTAGTGTACCAATGTAAAAGTGTACCAAACGCGCACTTGAAAGAAATAGATCACGCACTCACACATTGCAATAACCATAATATGCCAACTAACAGCCATACTTATATAGTTTACTAATTTGCTATCAATTACTGTGCATAACGCAATAATTTTGACGCAATGTTTACTCAATTTGTCACTGTTAATAGGAGCCATGTTTTACAGCTTTGCCACGTATACATATGAATGAGTAAATCAAGAGATGAGGTGTGATAAAATTCAGTTACATTGTCAGGAGATGTGTTAGCAAACCCATATTTTTACCAATTGTGAATACCCTCTGTGATTTCCAGGAAGGCGCACATCTTTCTAATCGACGTTAACGTATCAAATTAAAGTATTGCCCCGTTAAATTGCTTACTAAGCTTTATGAAATTGGGGAGGTACTATACTTCTATTCGCGCCCGTTACATAGTACAGAAACTCTGCTACCACCCCTATTTCATTTAAAACCCCTCTTTCCAAAAATATTTGCCTTCTTATACAAATGTATGGATTTTACCTGTTCTTTTTCGCTATTGCTTTACAAAAGGTAGTATGTGGGGGCCCTATTTGTTTTGTGTGCCTTCCTACAAGTATGTGTGCTTTAGGAAACCTTATGTCTACTGATCGCTATCTCCTATTCAGCGCGAGTAGCTTTCGTGATTGTTTCATGTTCCACTCTGACCTCATAAATTTGGCTGTGTTTAAGGTATTTACGTGTTTCCACCACTTTCTTTAATATGAAAAGATTTCACGAGTTAAAGGCTTACAGGAAGCGAGCGGCGTACCTAACCTCTTACGCGATACGCAAGTGGCTTTCTTGAAAATTCGTTTGCCTTCGGGTTAACTGGCGAATTACGAATATCGAATATTTCGAGACAGGAACTAAACATAAGATCTTAACATCTTATGGTGCTCACACTCACCAACTAAACTTACGCACATATCAGCTGATACGATTAAACTAATGACAGCCCCATGTAAATGAATTTTCACCACAGTTCCGTTCCGTAGGATCATAGATGGTTCTTTCATCGGGGCAGCTGATACGGGCGTACGAGTGTACGTTTACGTTTGAGAGTGTGAGCACCATTATATGTGTTGTATACCGTTCCTTTGGCCTGAAAAACACAACAAAAGCCCGGTTTTGAATCTCCGCAGAGTCTATTGTCTAGTCTTTGAATTACCCTTCATATACGCCTTTTTTGAATCAAACTAAATATTATTATTGTACCTTACATACAATCAACGATATGTATGTGCACATGCAATCTCGGTCTGCCAACGCGGAAACTAGATACCGTCGGTTGGCTATATATTTATATTTAATTATGTAGAACCAATAGAATTAAAATCTAGGGGAATAAATATGATACTACATATTTAACTTTAATTTCATGTTAAAAAATATGAAATGTACTCACCTCCTTCGCTGGCAGAGGGTCAGGTCCCAGGCCATTCTGAAAAAAGTTACGCATTAGTTTCAGGCATTCACATATAATTACTTATGTATATTAAATGTACACGTATGTATGTATGTACATGCAAATGTGTTTAGTACCTAGGTTATTCGCTAAATTAACGATTGCCATTAAAATACAAATCTGAAATCAGCAAAAACTAATTAATAGATCGGTCAAGTTAACCAACCATTTACACGGTTTACGATGAACCATTCGAACGAACAAGAACTCTGGCGCCGTGGCAGGATCATGAACATTACTGTTAAACGATATGCTTGAGTAGTCCCTGTGATGGAAACTCACATCAGTCTAATCAGTAGCAATAGGACCATTGCAAATTGCAACTGAAATCACATTAAATACCACAAGGCATTTATGCATCTATAGATACATGCACACATACATCCAAGCATATGTAAATGACTGCGTATATTTTCTGCCCTCGCAGCACTAATAGTCTGCCGTTTGTACTTTTGTAGTACATATGTACTCGTACAACGGATTAACTTTTTTTCGACGCCATATTTTGCAGATTCGAATTCTACATAAAATTATAAGAAAATAAATACCATTTGCGCATAGCTCTAACATCAATTTGGAGCCACCAAAAAGTCAAAAGAAGCTATCTTTAATTAATACGAAGTTAATATGATTAATATTCACTAAAGTATTATGAATCCTATTTTTTTAATATAAACTTGTGCTAGGAGAAGTTTTGGCACGAAAAATATATTTTTAAAATAATTTTTTTTACGATCCCCAATATGGAGCTACAAGAGGAATAATAGTAATTTCTTCTCTTTTAAATCGCACTAAAACTCGCAAAAGAGCCAAAAACAATTAAATTTTACAATATTTAAAAAAAATATTTTTTCTCTTTTTTTTTGTAATCAAATTTTTGTTCACAGTTAACAATGTATTTATAATTATTTTGGTTTTAACATTCTTCTTACTCAACAAAAAAATATTTTCTTACTGATTGGCCCATCCTAATGTATTTGTAACTACATGACTTGTGTTGGATCCATACATATACTCGTATGAATGCGAGCTCGTGTGTGCGAGCGAACAGAAATTGGTCTAGATTAACAGCGCTTCCTTTTCTAATCTGCTGCTGCTATAGCTTAAAATTGATTTCGATTCTAACTGAGGGAATCACATACCAATGCATTACATTATTCGCATCACTGAATGGTATGGTCACTTCATATATGTATGCATTTCTATATAACTTTCCGCAACCCATTTTTAATTATTGAGGTTGCACCTTAAGGGAGTATTTAGTGTAACACTTTCGGTTACATTGCTTATAAAGGGTTTTCCAATAAGAGGTGTTATTTTGATATTCAAAGAAAAATGCTATTTTTTCCCGTAAAAGATCAATGGCTTCGTTGCTTGTGTGGCACGAACGTAGCGCTGTCTTGTTGAAAATAAACGTTGTCCAGATCAATACCATCCAATTCCGGCCATAAAAAATCGTTAATCATCCCTCGATAGCGATAGATAACACCTGTTATTGGAAACCCCCTTATAAATAGGGGTATTTAAGATATTCATATTTATTTGTTTACGAAAATAAACATTGTGTTCATTTTAACTTGATAGTTTGGTAAACTAAACTAAACTTGGTAGTTTGGGATTTCATAAATCTCTTTTTTATTGAATAAAATCGCACCGGGTAGTTATAATTTCTAGTATGTCTCACTTATGTTCTTCCTTAGTGTAGTATTTTAAGTTCCCCGCTGTTCGAAATTCTTACTTATTTTTCAATGACATATATGGTTGTTTTAACTATCGTGCCATATAGATCGCTGTCGGCTAACAAGCCCTAGTGAAATTTTACTTCCAGAAACTAACTTTGTAAGAAGCCTAGATTACACGTACAAAGAAATAAATAGCAAGCCCTCAACAGTAGATATGTATGTATGTTCAAATGGTCGAGCTGCCACTTTGGCTGTGGAGCCTTTAACACTTTTGAATTGCATCTACAATCAGTTCTTGATAGACTAAATTTTTTGGGTTCTTGGTTATCTGAACTTCCCAGAAAACCAGGACATCGGACGAGCTAGCCGGAGCGGGCACTTTAATGGTCTTAGTAGAACATCCGATCTGTTAGCGAAGCCCAGACCTGACGTTGAGAGATTCGCCGCCTTTCTTACTGCACATTAGCATACATACCAGAGAACTGGATATAGTTCATGATGATTTCAGCCGAAGCAACAGAGATGAAAATGAGCAGAAGACAGTTGTAGATTTCCAGCTTTATTAAAGTAAAGGAGCACCTCTCATGGATCGTTTGAGTACCATTCTTTACGGGATTATCCAACCACAGCCTCCACAAGATTCTCAACTTAACTGCGTCATTCGAAAACTATGGCATCACTTGGTTGCCATTCCTCGCAGCCCTCTGAACGCTAACTTCGCATATATACCAAATTTTGTTGAGGTATCTCACTGTTTGACTGTCGTTGCTCATCGGCGGCGGCGGCATATCCATGATTCAAAACATTCTACCGGAATAAAACACCTTTGAAGGATAATACCGACCGTACGTTCGTATAAATATTTTAAAACTGGTTAATACTTTTATATTGGGAGGTTGAATTAGTTTTAAAGGTGACACACAGATGGCGCTATTTATCACTTTATCGCGTTGGCAATACTGAATATATATTCATGACAAAGCCTCATCCCTAGGCTTTGTTTATCAGTATCTGTCATTTCGCTGAATATATTTACTGGAGTTATCGCTAGCACATACGGATAAACAGATTTACAGACATGGCTAGATTGATTCCTCTCGCTGTTCTGAATATTTTCTATAAGTACTTGTCGATTCCGTATCGCCATTAGTAACTATAACTTAGTGAAGAAATCCATAATGCCGAGGTCATCCATCAAATTCAGACAAACATTCAAATATTGCTTAGGGCTTCTATACAAATGTTAACAATGTTCCATACCTGAAATTCTGTAAGCGGTATAACTATTTCACCAGATCCTTTGACTTAAAACCACTGTGATTTTTAAGCGCCGAGCGAATAATAAAACTAACATGCGTCTTTGAAAGCATTTCAAAACATTTGTTGGCATTTTATTACATGCATGCATAACCAGCTACCTTGAAAGTTACGATGCAGTTGGGAATCATTCAGTAAAAATCTCTTGCTCCTCTCAAAATATCGTTGCAAATTGCCTCTTTGTGATTTAAGGCTTTTACCAATAAATTTTTAATGACAACACTTAACAGAGTATAAGTGGTTAAGCTAATGCAGTCGAGGCGATGGCCATAATGTCTACTACTATGAACACTACAATACATTTGCATCTAAAACCAGTGACTGAGCTTCGTAATCGCTACTGTGCAACATTAATCGCAGCAGTAACTATAAAATTCATTTTACACGGGGAGCTTTCATAAAAGAATGAATAATTAGAGGAACAAAAGAAAACTGTACATCTGGTATTTAATTTAATTCAATTTAATTCTAAAGAGTTTCAAATGATGTAAGACGAATTTTTTCAACACTACCTTTCCGATCATGTATGAAATGAAGAATTATTTCGATGATAACCATGTATATGTATGTATAAGTGACTTAATCCACTTTTGCCTGTGCTAGGGGAACCAGCCTTTTACTTACATATGTATTAAATCGAAAATTTATTTGGATAATACTCGAGAGTTATTAACCATATGGGGCTTTGCTGTCGGATGGAATGTTAATTCTTCCTCACCCTTGTAATGTGAGTAAGCTCTGAAAATCAACCCATAGTTTACCGTTCTTAATCTCACAAAAAATGTTCTTAGGTGCGGTTGTTTCGCTGAAGTGACAAGACTACCGTGATCTTTAAGCCCTTTGTAAGCAGTCACATGGAAAGTAACCGCGGCAATCACGAGACGCCTGCAACCGTTTGCCAACTACTGCCTAGACTGTATTTTGTGATTTCTTTGGCCCGGTAACTCGGACCTACTAAAAAAGCCAACCAGATTGACCTGGCGACTGAAATTCGTAAAAGGAAGAAAAGTAGTAGATAGGCTTCGTTTTCCGAATGGATAAAATGCTCCGGCTCTGACAGTATTCAATGCGGGACCAGCTAGTGGTAACAGAGGAAGGCCTACTCTGCGTTGAAACGATCAGGCAGAGAAGGACTTGGCTTAACCCAACTGGCGCCGGTTAGCACTAGAAAGCAACGACTGTGGATAGGACATCCGCTTAGAAAAAGTGATGACAATGAGTTATGCTCCAATAGGAGGAAACAAATAAAATAATAAATAAATAAACTTTTTGTTAGAAGTCTTGGGCGTAATTGCTGTCAGGGTGGTCCCAGTCTGCGTGCTCATTGAAATCCAATTACTGTTTGGTTGTGAAATAAGAAATCGAAAAAATTTCGCCTAACTTTTTCACAGTTATTCCAATAATTTCATAACAACTTTGTAATGATTTTCCGGGAGCTCTGGAAAATATTATTCTAGAGCTTTTTCTTGAACTTTCCGCACATATAAAGTGGCATCAAAAGTTTCACGCTTAGTCAAACTTGGACCTTCATATACAATATGATACACATTCTGTTGAAGTCTTTTGGACGCTCACTACATGGTTCATCTTCCGTTATACTGCGTTTAAACTCTAAAACCTAATATAACCCATCGCGGCGATCTCTCGAGCGTACGAGTATTATGACTGTTGGTTAATATTGCTGAAGGGGTGTCTCATTTTTAAACTAAAGTAGTTTAAACCATTCCCCAACATTGTTTCTTTAAAGCGCAATTAAAAATATATTTTTAAATCAAGGCGAAGATTTGAGTTCACAAGAAATATGTGAAAAAAAACTTTGCTTACACTGTTTAGTAAATTTTTCAAACTATGATTTAAAACATGCACATTTTTTGGCTTCCTTGGTAAAACTGTCAAAAAATACATGACAATGTCGATGTTATTTATGTCACTAATGACCATTCAATAGTCGTACAAAATAGATTTTAGACGTCTCATACGACATTTGTTAAATAAAATGATCACGCTGTCCGTTTATTCCATCTGTCAACAGTGGCTGTCTTCAGTGGGAATCTCTGTAATAATTGGTGTAGTTAATCTGTGCAAAGTGCCAGCAGCTGTCAGTGCAACATAAGGCGCTGCCACTTTAAGTTCAAATCGGTGTTGATTCAAATGCCAATTGAATTGCCGCGAATTAAATGGAATCACACAGAGTGATAAGCTTTTTAAACTATAGTCGACCGCTGTGAGATTTATGGGAACGATTTTCAGTCGCAAGTGGCATTCCAATGGGCACTATTAACGTACCATGCGCTAAAAATCGAACAGCCGCTTAGCGGTGTCAAGCACAGACGGACCATACGATCAGCAAACTAAGCAGCTAGCAAACTAACATGCCGGCTAAACTTCCAAACAGTCTTTCAAATTGGATGCCAGTTATATGTACTAGTTAACAGCACAGCTGCTGCACTTGATATTCAACGCTAAACCAAATAAAGCGAAAGAGGGCAACACATCTTGTGGTGCATGCAACGCATAAGCACACATGCAACTTAAGTTACATTGCCCCACATGTGCGGCATCGTACACGGTGTCAAAGTGTTAACGTTCAACGTAGTAAACAATGACACTCCATCGATCACAAATCAAGAACTAGCTAACATCAACTACGGGAATAACCTTACGAGTCAAAGCGGTCACTATGTACAAAAAATTGCACAGCTTTTGTTGTTGTTTATGAAAAATCGTTAGTAAGTCGCATAATTGAAATTGAAGTTATCCGTGATGGCAAGGAAGATTCGAGTTAAACCAATAGAGATTTTTCAGTAAAACACAATATATTTTCCAAATTTTAATATTTGGCAGCTACGAGTATTTGGTGCAAAGTTTTGCAACACAAACGATTTTGAATTATTAAACAAAGATTGTATACATACATACATATATGTAGTAAAAGTTAGGTTAGGAGAAAGGAGGGGCCCACTTGGACAAATATTCAAAATTTGTCCGTTGTGATAATACGAGGGGGAGAAAAGAGAAGGAGAAGGGAAGGAACCAGACCGGTGGAAAAAAGGAAGAAGGGGCTTTGGATTGGAGAATGACGATCAACAGTGGCGATTTAGGTTCGTATTAACCGATTCAAGCTACTTATGGTTTTCACCAGTTGTGTGTTATTTAAACCCGCAATATCCGCAGGTGTATGAAACTGCGAAAGCCCTGATCTCTAAACCTTTCCACCTCGTTCTCCAGACAGCTTCTGCAGAACGGACTTGAAACAATCCCAAGCCTCGCCGCATGGACACCTAACGGACAATGTCCGGTATTCATACCTAGAGAGCTGCGGGTTTGATCTCAATGAAGCCTCGATCCTCTCGTTTTGTGGTGAAGCCGTCTTCATGGTTCCTTGTCTAGCCAGCTCGTCAGCCCAGCCGCTGTAACCGGGAACCTAAATTGCCTAATACCGAAGTATATATGTAGTATAATTACATTTTAATTATCAGCGTTTTCAAAATCTGTAGTTTTATAATGCTTGCAAACGGTATATTTTTCGATATATAGTGTCCGTTATGTGGAACGAATCTCTACCCACCATGATCGCTCAAGTTTCCGCTCCAATTTTCGATATGTGTCTCAGTGCGCTACAAGTGAAGAATTTCACAGTTTTGTTTGCTTACGAATATCTTATATAGTAGTTCATTTAACACATGGATCGCATGGAAAGGGCCTCACACTATGTGCCCAGCTTCATACAGTTTGTATTGATTTACACGCTTTGAAGTAATTACTTCACCACTACATCACTATAGTCACCAGAATGTTATTCGCCGCACTATGACGTTGCCTCGGTCGAGCTAACACTTGCGTAACGTTCGCCCTTGAGCACACCAAATGTCTTCTCAACATACCATTCTTGTAGAAGGCGACCTTAAATTCCAATTGGGCAAACATAAATTTGTCTGGCAATATTCCGATATGCAGCTTCATCAGCTCCTCTCTGCCTTACTTGAATAGCCCAGTTTTTGCTCCTTAGTGTTTCTATTACCTGTCAATTGGTCTTCGTATCTCATGGTTCTTGATTTTCACTGTCGATTTCGCTGCTGCCTCCAATATTTAAGTATGCTCTTCCAGGAATTATGACGGCACATTCCAAGCGTTTATATTTGGTGGAAGATGCGACTTCTATTTTAACTGTAAAAGGCAGTACTTAGGGACAAAGACTTTCTTACAGCACAAAACCGAAACTTCCGGGTCTAAAGAAACTCATCTTATGCCCAAAACGATTTCCGCAGTCGTCATCAAATAGATGAGTTTAGTTCGAGGATTAACTTTAATTTTCATTGGAAGTAGTGACATTTTCCATGCATGATCTGATATCCATTAATCTCCTAGAATAAGTTTGTACTTAAATCGAGTCGTTTGCTGCAAACCAACTCCTATTGTCTAGGTGCTGCAAATACTAATGGAGTTTTGAGCTATTTGTACCTCATTGTAATAGGACTATGAATAAGTTCGCGCGGTTTTACAACAGATGGCGTAACTTGATTATTATTCCATCGATCCACATTTCCAAACATTCATTGGAGAGCTACTGTCGTAAGGCACAAACGTCAGTATAAGTTTTTTATTTGAAGCGTAAACAACAATATTTTTACCACACTTGAAAATGTCGAATTTCGTGCCAAATAATGTGTTTTTGCGGGGAATTCTTCTTCATTATTTTAATATGAAGAAAAAAGCAGCCGAAAGTCATCGTATCTTGGTGGAAGTTTATGGTGAGCATGCTCTATCTGAGCGAACGTGCCAGAAGTGGTTTGCACGCTTTAAAAGTGGTGATTTTGGCTTGGAAGACGAAGAACGCGAGGGTGCGCCGCCAAAGTTCATGGATACCGAATTGGAGGAATTGCTCGATCAAGATCCGGCTCAAACGCAAGAAGAGGTTGCAAAAACTTTGGGAGTTGATCAATCAACCATTTCCAAACGTTTAAAAGCCATGGGAATGATCCGAAAGGTAGGCCATTGGGTGCCGTATGAATTGAAGCCAAGAGACGTTGAACGCCGTTTTATGGCATGCGAACAACTGCTTCAACGGCACAAAAGAAAGGGTTTTTTGCATCGAATTGTGACTGGCGATGAAAAGTGGGTCCATTACGACAATCCAAAACGTCGGGCAACGTATGGATACCCTGGCCATGCTTCAACATCGACGTCGGCGCAGAATATTCATGGCCTGAAGGTTATGCTGTGTATCTGGTGGGACCAGCTGGGTGTTGTGTATTATGAGCTACTGAAACCGAATGAAACGATTACGGGGGATGTCTACCGACGACAATTGATGCGTTTGAGCCGAGCACTGCGAGAAAAACGGCCGCAATACGCCGATAGACACGACAAAGTTATTTTGCAACATGACAATGCTCGGCCACATGTTGCACAAGTGGTCAAAACATACTTAGAAACGCTCAAATGGGATGTCCTACCCCACCCGCCGTATAGTCCAGACCTTGCGCCATCCGATTACTATCTCTTCCGATCGATGCAACATGGCCTGGCTGACCAGCACTTCCGTAATTACGATGAAGTCAAAAAATGGATCGATTCGTGGATTGCGGCAAAACCGACCGAATTTTTCACAAAGGGAATCCGTGAATTGCCAGAAAGATGGGAAAAAGTAGTAGTAAGCGATGGACAATATTTTGAATATTAAATTTGTAACCATTTTACGTCAATAAAGTTTCAAATTTCGAAAAAACCGCACGAACTTATTCATAGTCCTATTATAATATTATAGATAAATTCGTTAGAATATTGAAATATTGTATAACATTGTGAATTTGTAATTAAATGATATGTTTATATACAAAACTTATAAATGCCCTTCCAAGAGCACAGAAAAAACTCCCATACATACATATGTACATATGTACGCATCTATTTAAATATTTAAGAACAAGTAGTCACAGAAGTAGCAGCTCGGAGCGCCTGATAACAATGATGGCGTTACGTTGGAATGATATGCAAGTTTTATAAATAAATACCAACATATGTGTTTATCCCTGTATGCATAAAAATAACCTTTTTCTGACCTATTATTTTGTTTGTTATTTTCCGTGTTGACTTCACACAAAGAATCTTTTGCAGTTTATAATAATAGTTGTAATTTTTTGTTTCTCTCCAAGTTTTTTGTTTTATATTTTCCTCCTCTGCATTTACATAGAATAAATAGTGTACACTTGACAGCCTTCTTGTCATAAGTGCCATGTTACGCGAAGGAATGGAGCTCTAATGAATGTGAAAGATGAGATGACGATTGAATATAAGCAGTGAGTGCTATCGTGACGTTATTTGAAGTTTCTTAGTAGATACCACATACTCGTTTGAGTACATATGTATGTGTGCACATAGTAGGGGGATATCAATACGAGTGTGGGCTCTATCATGGTTCGAATGGTGTTTTTGTTTGTATTTTCTGTATTGATTTTTAGTAATTTGTGTCAAACAAGTGTTACTCCCATTTGTGTAATATTCAAGAAGGTACGCCCTCCAACTACGAGAGGTTTGTGGATGCAAATAAATAAGCCGTATACAGTGTAACCTCTCCTAGCGGATACATCTGTTATATACTAAGTCCTATACCAAGTTTTACGCTTAAATTTTCGGAACAAATTCCCCTCCCTCGTACTGCAACCTTGTTATACATATATGGAAAATATACATATGTATATAAATGGCACTTGCACCCTTTTTGAGTGTTGCAGAGTGAGCAGAAATACAATCGTAGGTCTGTCGAATGGTAGTCACGCACCTAGCAATTCGGCCGCTGTAGCCTTATAAGCGGACAAGATAAGAGCACGAAGATATCGAGTCGATGGAAGAAAATAATGCACAAATTTCAGTTGGTCTGCTCAATCCTTTTTATTCAGTCCTTAGCTTAAAGGAGAAAATTGAAACACTCGATTTTTTCAGTGTGTAATCTAATTTTTCTAGTTTTCGTTTATTGCTTCAAATCAATATTTATTTTTGTTACTTGTTTGTTATTACATCATATGTACATATGTACTCGTATGTAAATTAAATACTTTTGAAAAAATGCATCAACAGTTTTGTTTGAATAACATAACATAAAATTGTTTTGCTCGAATAAGAAAGTGGTGAATATTATCATCATCATCATCATTGTTGGCTGGACAACCCTGGTCGGGTCTTCAGCTCCTCTAGCATATGCCTCCAATTGTCTAGGTTTCGTGTCTGTGTCCTCCATGCCCGAAAACACAATAAGCCTACGTCTTCTTCAACACCGTCAATCCATCTAAGCGGCGGACTTTTTATAACCTTCACAAAAATAAGTTTCCCTCAACTCTAAAATAAGTTTCCCTCAACTCGAACGGGCACCTCTCTAGGCAGGCAAAAGTTCACTGACTGTAAGTGTCCGCCCAAGGGAGCTCTCACTGTATATGTATTGAGATAACTAAATATATTTAATATATTATTATTATTATTATTATTTATTATTAATTGTTCGACTTTTACATTTCATTACATTTCATTTTTAATCATTAACATTAGAACGTACGACAGTGACACTAGGTCGTTTGTCGGAAGAAAAAAGAAAAAAAAAAATCTTACATTTTACATATGTTACTATGGTACTATATATTGAATTCGCTTAAAATTAATTTTCTATATTCTATAGCACCAGTGATGAACTTAAATAAATTATTATATCCAGAAGGGCCAACACCATTTAAAATGTCTATGATTTCATCTCGGTTTAAACTAAATTTTCCAAAAAATCTTTGACGAATTCTTTTAAGTATCGGGCATTTTCCTAAAAAATGTGTGATGTCTTCTAATTCATTTAAGTTACATAAAGTGCAATTTAAATCCCTTTGGCTTCCCAAGTATATTAAATCACATCTGGCTTTCATAATCCACATAATTTTATAGCTTCTGGCGTTGTTATGATTTAATATATCTTGTCTTGATTTAATATATAAGAAAAAAGTATTTTTGGGCTTTTTTAATATTAGCCAACTTAGGAGGCAAATACTTCCCAATATACTGGAAAACTTATGTTTATCATTTTTTTTATATAAAAGTACATATATTTTTGGATTATATTCAATGAAAGGATGATACTTACCATGAAAACCATTAAATAGTAAAACAGCTAACAAAACAATAACCGTCTTTTGTCGCTATTGCCGTAGCTATTTTTTCGGTGTTGACGCCAAAGTTGCAAATATTTTCGAATGCTTTGAATATTCATGTGAGTGTGTGCGTATGCGTTTAAGCGAGTGCGAGTGCAAGTGCGTGCGTATGTGCATAGCCTTATATCGACCCATGCTACACCACACACATACACACACACAGAGCACAGCGCAGAAAAGCAATGACACCTGTTGATTGTTGCTGTTGGTGTTATTTGTTATTGTTGTTAAAGTTGCTGTTGTTGCTAGTTTAGCCACCGCTGCTTTTGTCTTTACAATTATTGCTAGCAAATGTCTGCAATAAGGAATTCAAGCAAAACTAGCACAATTGATGCAGTGGCGCACGCTTGATGCATTGTGTAAATGCTCGCGGCTTGTGCAAGACGATGGATGCACAGACTTTGCCGGGGAGCAGGCAGTGTTTACAGTGCGTGACGCGACGTACTGCGAGCAATAATCAAGCGACCGGTGTCGTCTCTAAAGCCCATAAACGAAAAATTTACGATGCAGAAAGAGTTTGCACCACTCGAAAGCCGAACGCAGCGATTGTTTAAGCGAGTAATCCGCAAACGCAAAAATGAAATTGACTTATTTTATATCGTTTTATTTAAGTACATATACATACATATACATGTGCATACATGTGTACATACAAATATTCATTGATTTTAAGTATTTTTAGTTTTTCCATTGATTTTAACTATTTTTAGTTAAACCGCGAAACCACGTTGACTGTTTTATTCTGTCTTTGTTTGCTTTAACTTAAATTACATTTAGATTTGTTTTCATCGTTTCATAATCACTAAAGCTGCATTTCCGGGCTTAATCAATTATTATTTAAGATCATCTGAAAACGCTTCACTATGTAGCTCATAGAAAATAGATAAGTATGTTGGTACAGACGTACTGTGCATGCATGCATATACATGCGTTACATATGTCCTCATATGTGTGTGTATATGAATTTAAATTAAAATATCATAGCGGAGGAGTAGCGTTGCGTTGGTTGAGGTAATGGCAACACCTACCGTGATGATTTAAGTACTCAACTAGCGGTGTTGTTGATACAATACATACATACATACATGCATACATAGAAAGGCAGTTGAAATAGCTTGTGGCGGCCTGTCACGGCTCGGTGGCTAACACTTATTAAGCTGGGTGCGCTGATGGGTTTTTATCATTTTTCGGAATTTCAATTGTGAGCAATTGGTTTTGATTGGCACCACCCATGACTATGCAACGGAATACTACATACATACGAGTATAGTGCCCCACCAGATCAAGTGTCTATGACTTTAGAAATTTTGGATGCAACCATTTTGCACGTTAGGGATGTCCTGAATTTAATGGAATTTTGTTTATGTTTTGAGCAACATATACATCGACGTTCTTCAACATTCTTGTGTTATCGGAAAACGTTCTACACCCGTCATTATAGCAGAGAAAGGGGAGAAGAAAGCAGGACTAGAGATCAATAGGTGGGAGGAGGGTTAAACAAATTTTAATTTTCGTTAAATAAGTTTTAGGTTAGTGCTTTTTATGGCAAATTTGACTAAGCTTAAAAAATTGTGTATTATGTACACCCTGTTTTGGCCGAGCTCTTCTTCCAACTATTTGTTATGTACGTCTTGATGTTGTTCCGCAAATGGAGGGATCCACAGTTTTAAGCCGAGCGGCAAATGAGGATCTTTTCATAGTAGAAATACACTCGGAGATTTGCCATTGCCTGCCGAGGGCATCCGCTATTAGAAAACACTGTATCTATCATTTAGTGATTTATGCACGGAGAATCGAACCTGTGCACTTCCAAATAGTAGTCACATACCAACTCATTCGACTACGGCTATCTATCTATTAACATGTATCGCATTTCTAGTGTCCGATGCTAAGACACCCGCAGGCTATAAAAACCCAATTCACAGCGATGCCGACGGAAAAAATACTTGATTTGAAAAAGTTTCTCACGAAGTTTAGAAGTATTGCTTTATGATAATTTATATGAGTCCATATTTTTTGTATTGGATTCGTAATTCAGAGAGAAATTGTAGAATATCTGTCCAATTAATTCACACTGATTTGTTGTGGCATGCTTTCAAGTGTATACTAATATATGTATTTAGGTATATAAAAAAATTCTTTTTTATAAGACAATGTTTTAATAGAGCTTTTTCCACACGGTCATTTTTTTTTTTTTGTACTTTATTTGGATAAAAGGATTTTTTTATGTACACATATTTTAGAGGAATCGTAGATACAGCATGGGATAGCTCTTACTCGGGGAATTATTCGCGACTAGTTTTACATTTTCTTTACCATATGGAACTATTACTTAACTATTTCACTGGCATTAAACTTTTGTAACCAATTACTAAACTTCCAAATACCAAAAATTTTGCTTAATGAAGGTTAATTTTGATTAATTTTTCTTTAGCAGTAAATATTTCTTTATCTTAACCCGACCAGTGATACAACTCTCTGCTGTTTTTTTGAATTTGTCCATTAGAGTCTCGAATTATTATATCTGCTATTCATAATTTTAAATATCCATTAAGTTATATAAAACTTCTGCTGAGCTCCACATCCATCGCATGCTCGTACATATGTACGCATGTATGTATATGTGTATAAATACAAAATTACATATGTATATGTATGTGCTTATCTGTGCCTAATATTCAACATGCAAATCTAAAACGCATTGCAACGCCCATGTATCGCAGATTATTTTCACATGCCACCTCAGTTAAACAATTTGCGACACTACCCCACCCTTGATATTAACATATTACACATATTTACATATGTATACATGTTTAGATATAAAAAATTATTTGATTGCATTTCTGTTCTTTTTCCGCACAGGCGCGCCAAAATTGTGTGGAGAATATAGCATCCACATATGTCTACGTGCATGTGTGTGTGCGTAAACGAATCTGTACTGGGGGCATCAAATAATATTTGTATCAGAGCGCCCCTGAAGCCGTTGTCACTTGTCAGTGTGGATGGGAGCTTGTGGAAATTGTGTTGTACTACAGCACCTCCCTAATGAAATGCGAAAATTGGGTTTTTGAAAAGGTTTTGGTATAGACTACTTAGGCTACAGTATGTTCATGGTTTTTGCAACCCAATGAAACCCACGGCTGTTGCAAATATTGAGTTTCTCCTTATTGAGGAAAACCCTATGCAGCTGCTCTAACATTACAAGTAAGTACATAGGTACATAATATTAAAAAAAAAAAAATTTTATATTATTTTAATTACCATGACAAAATTTTATTTATTCGAGAACTTAGAACTTACACATATAAACCAGTGCCTCTTTTTCCTTCATTTTTTATTTTGAGCCATTGACACGATTTGCATTTTATTATGTAACTGGACGGACTCCTCACCGAGGAAGGTGCAGGGGTAGGTGTCGGCGGGCCGGGAAAAAATTGCTAGAAAGCACTAGGCAAGAATACAAGTACTTACGGGTGTATGTTTCAAGGGAACGTCTACGCAATAGGACGATGAGCTCACTTCAGCCTTAAACGCAACTACGCAACTATAACAACAGATAGCCAGGGAGCAATCAAGTCTCTCAACTTTTTCCAAGTTGCATTTAAGGTCTTAGGCCAGAACAACCAGGTATGTATACTGGAACCCACGCATATAGGAATTACTGGGAATGAAATGGCAAACAATTTCGCCATGAAATAGACGGCGCAGATCCATTTTGTGGCCTAAGAAAATTTAACTTCTTTTCACTTATTTAAGAAGTAGAGAAAAATCTACCGGGTTTATTGCAATCAAAATCATTGATACGTAGCTTTAACCTAATCCGGTTCAAAGATTGCATTTCCAATTAAATAAGAATAATTTAGAATCATCACAGGGACTCTAACAGGACATTGAATATTCAATTATCATCTTTCTAATCTGCTCCAACCATGTCCAAATATCACAAAGAAAAAATAACAATCATCCACTAAAAAGAAAAAGACTGCAATTATTGAGGTTTTTTGGGTGGTGCACATGTAAAAGTTGAAATGGAGCTTAGCATATATCGAGGAGTTGCTTAAAACGAATGTCCTGTTAACACTGATTCTTGCAACTGTAATGCTTATATTTGCTTTTAACATATATACATGTAATTAGCACGAGCACCCCTTATTGAGTGTTTGGTCAAGTTTCTCCTCCATTTTTTGTTATTGTCTGCCGAGGGGCGACCAGTATTAGAAAAAAATCTTTTCTATCTTTTAGAGTCTGGGCTCTGCTGGATGATAGTCGCGAGGAAACCCATTCGGCTACAGCGACCGTCTTGTCGAATTACTATCTTCAACTAGATAGTAACGATAATTGTGCTTCTAGTATTTAAATAATCCATATTCCAAATGGCTCGCACGCAAGCAAACATTCACCCTATGCCATGTTTAACAGTAGCGATTATTTTCGCTGGGTGGAATACTTTGCTTTCTCATAATTTTCACATAAGTTCAACGCATTGGACTTCTTTCTGAGAAAGACTGGCTGCTTATGTCGACTAATTCAGCCTCATTTGACTCTTTGACATTGGAAGGGGGATAATATCTTCAGAAGTATAAATAACTTTGGAGACGTTCTCGGGATAAATTTTCCAAAATTTTTTCTCATTTAGTTACACCTATGTATGTACATATGTCATTCAACTGTATGTTTGTATATGACGTTACACAATTTGTTAAATTTGAGGAAAACATTTGCAAATTTGCTTACATTTGCTTACTTTCTCATATAAACGTTCGACCACTTATCCCTGCTTCCAACAGTAAACGTCAGCCGCGAAAAAAATAAAAAAATATATATATTTTGAAGTTGGTAAAAAGAGTATGTTTTGTTTACTATTACATAAATTCAAAACTTTTCAAGACATTAATATGTTTATCAAAATAAACTCCTTGGAAAGGTTATTTTTTTCGCAAAGTGTAAGAAACGGCGTTGAATCGAAACAATAGTTATTGCTCAAACTTTTATTTTTTCATTCACTACTTGCGGGTGATTGTATTTATGATTCTATCACAAGGAAATTCACAAATACATTTATACATACATGTGCAATAAAAATATTCTTAAATGTTTGTATAAAAACTGATACACAATTTATGTTTGTCGTTTTTGTTATGGCACTTTTTTTGAAACTCCATCTCGATTGCTACAAATCAATTTCAAATATTATCATTACACTTTTCAATGCTAACTCTGGTTGTTGCACGTGTTCACAACCGGTATGAGATTAGCAAATGCTTCTTTAGAGCACCACAATTGAATCGTAAGCCACGACGAAAGCTAGTAAACAACACACTTCAATTAGCCGGCGTTGATCACAACATGCTTACACCGTATTTGTTGATTTAAGCGCGCGAACGTCACACTACCTTGCAGAAAAATATCGAACTGGATGTTTCGAATGTGCTTGCATTGCAGCCGGGGCCATGAATTGGAAGCACCACCGTAAGCGATCACTGTTGATTGTACAAGTAGAGGCGCAAAGGCAAAGTTCCCCACACCCTCAATGTATTACACGGCAGCACAGTCACACAGCCGCACAACCGCACAGTCACACAAGTACACCATCAAACAAGCCAAATACGAAAATTTGAATTAAACTCACCACACTACCTGTCGGCCCGTCAGCTGTGAACTTCATGTGGGAGCGCTTCTTTCTTAACTATAATATGCATTGTTGTTGGTGCTTCATTATATTCTCTTATTCAGTTTTAATAATAAATGCTATACAATTCAACAGTAAACATAGGCTTTAGCATCCGCTTAGTCGTCTTATTCGAGCCACCGGCAGTCAAGAACTCACAGCAGCTGTTGTCATTGAGTTGTTGTTGTTTTTTTTTTGCTTCCGACGCTGTTATGGCACTGTTATTGCTGTCCACTGATCGGTTGATTACTTTACCGTTGCTTAAGGTGGAGCTACGCCAAATGACGACAAGTTTGAGCTCGCCTCATTTGGTACGACAACGAACGAAACGAAAGCACTAAGATGACGTTGAGTGTATTGGTGTTCCTGTTGCTGTTGGTTGGTGATTGCTCCGCTCTTCGCTAAATCCATTTGTGTTGGTGTATGTGATTTTGTTCAGGGTGGTATATTTGACGAATGCCTTTGCAGAAAACGTTTCACATGCAATAATAATGTATTATGGATTTATACACAAACATACATATATACATACATACGATCTATTAGTACGATGATCACACAAACGATATGCATATCGAGCAACATTTACTCTCTCATTATGTTAATGTATGTATAATAATTTAAGAGCAGTATAGTTATCATTTAATAGGATATGATTCAGTTGTTGCATTTTTTAGTTATTCCTTTTTAATAAAAAAGGCGTTGAAAATACTGATTCGTTTATTAAACTTATATCACTTGTATTTCATACATATATGTATGTATGTATGTAGAAGTGCGAGCATTTAAAAACAAACGAATTCAATGTAGTATGGTCTAACTATTTCTGCATGTTATGCCTTCGGCTTCCCATCCATTCGCAATTTTTAATTGACTGATTGCATTGGCTGCTCTGGGTAACAGTGTCATGTTTGTAGACTTCATTCATTTCATTATTAACAACTATACACACATTCCTCGACATATGTACATACATTTCTATGTACGCATATGCATTTTAGTTTTTGATAACACCAACGCATTCACGAGCACTTTACCACGCTTCGTTAGTCTAAAAAATGTTTGCATACGTTGACAGGTTGATCACTGATGCTTGATCAGTCAAGTATGTGTATTGTCATAGCTTCTATTTTTGCTACCACTGTTCATTTTCTAACTAAGCACATTTATTTTCCCATTTGTTTTTATTTTTGCTTCTTGTTTGTTTTTTGTTCAGTAATTTTTGTCACACTCGCCATATGCATCCAAAGACGCTCTGCACGATTTTGTTGTCTCTGTCAATTCGGCATTAAACGCATGTGGCGCACTCTTCACATCGCAGTCTAAATTGTGCTGCGACTGGCCGATCCATTCATCTGCCTTGGCTGCAACATAAGACCACAATACATAGTACATACGTATGAGCCTGCGCTCGTACAAAGCAAACTAATCCATTTTAGTGGTAACTTTTACGCTCACTGCAGGTTCGCCGTCATAGTCAAAGCATAGGAAAGCAGCGTGCTCCAATTTTATTCACATCCATCGCCATTTTTGGCCACTAACCCATCAGAACAAGTAGTGATCAGAAATCAGTAGTGATGTACCAGTTGTACATGTTTTTATTGGAAAGTCCGAATTTATTTAAATTTTAATTGAAATTGTCGTCGTTACCGCTGTTGAACGACGTTATCTGCATTGCTTGGGAGTTGAGAGTATTGAATGTGTGAATTTCCCACGCTCTATATTTTGTAGTTTTTGATGTCAATGGAGTTATTGTTTATTCAAACGTAATAAGCGATTGCTTTCTTGACCGAATTGGCAAATATTTGTGTAAATAACTTGTAAATATATACTTTTTGCATTGCTTGCATTGTGAACACAGATGTTGATATTTATCTAGTAGAGTTTGTGTGTAAATCAATAAATTATACTAACGGTATTAATAAATTAAACTAAAATACATAAACAGAAAGGTTGATCCAACACTGGAAATATCCTTCTCATTCCTTTTTAGCAACGAAGCTAATGTCTAATCAATTTTGTTTGACTTCGAAAATGCGCTCCGCTCGTCAGAAGATACAAATTGCCTGACCAAAAAGAGAGAAAAAGGGTCATAAGTATGTTTAATTAAAAACAAAAAATTAAAAAAAATAGTGAATGAAAACCCTTTATAGGATTAAATTGAAGATATAAAGAATAATTATTTCATAAATTACTCGTATTTTCCTGAAATTTGTAGTTCCTACAACTTATTTGACCGATTTTCTTTGTGATATGTTTAAAGATCTGACAAAATCTGAGATACATACTATTTCTATATCCATAACCGAGTAATATGGTTACTTTCCTGATTATCTTCTTCATTTGGCCCAGGCACGTACCATATGTGTAAATATTTACACAAATTACATATTTTGTACATGAGCTCTATTTGTGAACAAGTTCGTGTCTTAAGTCCTTTGATTTGTATGCTCATTGTGACTACGAAATGCGGTGCATAAAAATGGCACGGAGTCCGGCAGACAACGTCTGATTTTTTAGCACATTGTACAAGTAGCTGGAGTTTAATTGTTGGAACAAAGTCAATGCATTTATATGCAACGCACAAATAGTTGAGTGGCGCCTATTATTGACCGTTTATCGTTGATTATTCGCGGTACCTGCGTTCTATGAAACACAAAGGGGAAAACACTATTTAGACACCTTTGAAAGCAATTTGCAAGAAGCATTTACTGAATATGTTATTTCGTTTGCATAATACGGCCAACGTTGCTGATCGTGTTGGGCAATGGCAAACCAGCGAGAACTTTTTAGGCATAAAAAGTTCGTGAGAAGGCCGTGAAAAGTCAGAATCACAAATTTACCGGGTAGGTCTGCCTAAATCAATGAAGGAGAACTGTGACAAATTATTTGATAATAGATTATTGAGTATTATTAATTTATCTCAATGTAATTTATACACATACAGTGCACTCGCGGTAACTCGAATAGCCGCTAAGTCGAACGACGTGCTAACTCGAACACATTTTTTCCCCTATTGACTTCTTTGTAACTCGAACAATAAAAAAGCGCTATAACTAACAAAAAAACAAATTTATTTGTACACACATTCTTTTCAAACATGTACATTTTGTACATAGATACATATGTAATAGTATATGTATATTATATAAATTATATGTATACTAGTGTATTGTCCATATGAATATTTCGGGGTTAATATCCCGTTAGTTTTCTGGGAACAACATCATGCATTGACCAAATTGCTTTAAATTTGTCATTTGTAGTATATGAGTGCACGTGAGTAATGGATCGTAAAAGGTTGAAGTGTTTAACATTAAAAGAGAGGGCTGAAGTCCTTAACAAAATTAAACGTGGACGTAGTGTTACTTCTCTAGCGAAGGAATATGGGGTAGCCAAGTCCACCATAAGTCTTATAAAAAAGAAAGATAAGGCAATTTATGGCTTGCACTAACGCTACCGGCAACCATAAGCTTAAACTTCTCGTTATTGACAAAGCAAGAAATCCTCGTGTTTTCAAAAATTTTAACTGTCCGGTGGAGTACAAAAATTCCAAATCAGCCTGGATGACTTCGGCGATTTTCAAAGACTGGTTTCATAATTCGTTCGTGCCGCAGGTAAAATCCAGATTCATTAAAACAATTTTTTTAACCAAGTTAAATGACTTTAATATTTAGGTAAGAAAAAATTTGAAAGATGGGGATTACCTGATAAGGCTCTTCTTCTAATTGATAATGCCCCATCACATCCCAACGAAATCGAATTAAAGTCCGAGGATGGTTTAATTTTAACTATGTTTATGCCGCCGAATGTGACACCATTGATCCAGCCAATGGACCAAAATGTAATTCGTATAACGAAACTATACCACAGAAATTTTCTACTGGCTTCCATTTTCAACAATCGATCGAAAAATCGATATCGATGACTGTTTTTTTAACATAGCACACTCAATTGATAAGTCGAACAAATTCGATAAATCGAACAGCGCCTGTTTTAATTAGTTCGAGTTATCGCGAGTGCACTGTATTTATAAAAAATGTGTTTAAAGTTTTTGTTATGTCATCATCATATTTTATTTCTTAAGTATACCTTAAAATATTGTTAATGACTGCTTCGAAACATAAACTTTAATTTGCTGCTGCTATATATATATATTGTATAATAATTTAAGAAGATAAAATTGACACGTTTTGCAAGGGCGCTTTCAAGGAAAAATAAAAACAAAAGCAAAAAACCTCATCCAAAACCAACGCATTGGGAAAACTAGCAAGCATCGAAGAAGGAAAACGATAAATCGTGCTGATGTTGAACTTTGTGCGATTTTCCCAAGAACTAGGCGCGATGCGGCTAGACAGTGTAGCTGAGAAATAAATTGTAAAAAAAGAAGATACATTAGACAAGTTATATGTACGTATAAACGTATAACGGTATTACAACAGGCAAATTGAACGTTTGGAAAACAAACGAAGCCATCGCAACGACAACGCGACTCTGAATATTTCCATAAATATGTACCTATTTGAGTAATCGTAGTGTGCATATTTGTGTGATTTTCGAAGTCAAAAGCCACTGAAAAAATTTAGTTCAAATTAAACACCAACGTTGGAATTAGCGTAACTTCACTTTAATATCTCAAACGATATCCGATACATAAAATTGGGCTGTAAAATTTTACAATTTGTTTATCATGAATGTTTGAACAGATTATACAATTTTTGAACCTTAATATGGAGAGGTCCTAAGTCATATGTAATTTTGTTGCTTTATAGGATAAAGAAAAACGGAATGCAAATTTAAGCAGAACAATGCTTGTATTTAGAGATTATACTTTGAAATCTGTTAAAAAATCAATAGAGATAGGGCTTTTATATATTAAGCTGATGATATGTTTGTATGTATTTTCCAAAAAAAGGTATTATATAAAAATTATCTGTTTCAATCTTAGATTGCCCAAATTAAGTAAGTACACATTTGTGCCGAATGTTGTTTCGATATCGATGTAAATTGATAAAAAAATCGATTTTTTAATAAGAACTACACCCACATATCTACATATATACATAAATATAAATATATAATGGGACATACGTCGTTTACTTTGTGTTTGCAAAATAAACACAATTCGATTCGTGGTGAATAAGAGTGCTCGAAGGTTTGCCATGACTATTAGAAAATACTTTTTATATTGTGATTTCATGTTCCCAATGGGTTTCGAACCAAATGGTAGTCACACAAAAACTCACAGAGCTACGACCGGCCGTCGTAATAGAAAATACTTTTCCAAGAAAGCCATCACAGCCACGGTTAGCAAATGGGTAACTACCACCCACAAGCGAGCTTGGCCGGCTGAGAGAGGCTACAGATGGACTAAACTGATGTTACCTGTCATGTCCGTTCAACTGTCGCAAACCCTTCTGTCATTAAACAGAGGGGAGTGCAGACGGCTGGTTGGACTGATGACGGGTCACTTTCTGTGGGCGAAGCACATGAAAGGTTGGGCATCTCAGACAGTGTACTCTGCCCAGCTTGTGAAGAGGAAGATGAAACTGCGCGTCTGCCCCGCCTTCGCTCGAATCAGGTTTGAGGCCTTTAGTACTGATATGTTAAGAAGCGACCATCTTGGCTCCTTGGCACCACAAGATCTAGTCAGATTTTTTCCGAGACCAGGTGGATTTAAAGAAAATTAAAAGGGAATCCAAGTGTAGTACAATGGGCTTAATTCATGTCTGAGTGCTGCACTTGCTAGTTGTCCCGACAAAAAAAAAAAACAAAAAAAAAGTGATTTAGCCTAAGTATGTGTTTTTCGCAATACCTTCAGTGTCAGATTATGGGTTTTGTTGCTGTACCCAAAAATTGTTCTTTGTATATAATTTAGATGTAGTGCAAGAGTATAGATGTGCTCACTTTCCATATTCGTTTCCAACACTATGGCATTGTTGGGCGAGCATTCCGAAAGTCTTACGATTTTTTCAACAAAGTTAAGTTGGAGCTTGTCTACGCGTTCAAATAGAGTGTTGCTCCATACTTGAGTGGTATAACTTTGAGTGGCTCGGCATATGGCTTGAGATGAGATTTATATCTCATTTTGAGCTGAGATTTATATATTTTTTAGAAAAGAAGCTTATTCAAGCTGAATTTGCACTAATTTTTGCTTAAGTGTTACGCTTTATAAGGTGCTTTTGAAAGCTCAGTTTAGGGGTCAATATTACTCCCAGATAGCAATACTCCTTTGATAACATTGTTGTATTAAAGTTGTTCCAAAAGAGTTCATTCGGTAAGTGTATAAAGTTGGCAATGAGTTTTATTGAGTCGCAACTTCGGCCTTCGCAACTATAGTCAATGGCATTTTTGATCTGCATTTCATCGTTAAACCAAATTTTCTGTTTCTTTGCAAAAGTTTTTCAATATATAGCTTTGTGTTTTTTTTGTAGTTGGTTGCACCTGATTATTGTATCCAATGCTGCTATGCTGTGTTGTAAATAAAGTTACATAAGTGTCAGAAATGTTTGTCTGGGAGCCCCTTAAGAGTTGCAGTAACTTAAGTGTCGGAGCAAGAACGACGTTTTACGAAGTTTTTTTTTCAATTCGGCTATATTCCTGAATTTATTTCTCTGTGGTTCTCCTCTCCTCCTTTTTATACCATGCTCTTGTATGGAAGATGTCGATTTCTCTAATCGGTATACGTACGTAGATTCCTAAAACATTCCTAAATCTGATTAATCTATGCTTTTAAGGGTTCATGACATCACTGCTTTCCTTGCAACAAAATCGTATATACTAAGCCACATATAAGTGTATATGTTCATATATGCATGCAACATTTGCAGGTGGCCGCAACAAAATATTCACCATTCTTAAATCATTTGATTTGTTACAATTTTTCTGTTGTTACCTTCGAACGCTCTTCAACGACATTCATATTTCTTATGAACATTTTTTACGCTGCTAAACGCTGACCTCGATTCTACATTTGAGTTATTATATGTCAAATAGATTTTAGTTTACATTGCAAAATTTTGTGTCACTGATTTACATAGAAGCGAATCAGTCAGTTTCAACTGGTACACAAAAGGCTTTAAACTTGCAACATAAAGCTTTGAACCCGCTCAATTGGTAGCTACGTAATGATGGAGATTTGACGATCGACTGATTTGGCATATTTTCACTGCTTATTTACTGGTTTACAAATCCGAATAAGAAAATAAGGTACGGAATAGATCGACATAAACGCAGAGGCTTTGGTTTGCAACGCAGGTCGCATATACAACTAAACAAACTAACACATAGACATGTATGTATGGATATATATATTATGTGTATATAATACGGACTTATTGATTCGCTTAAAATCAATGCAGAGCAGGAGAATAGTCTTACCTTTGGTCCGTGCTTCTCGAGAGGATTTTTTTTAATATTCTGCCCAGATCTCTTTGTAGTTCGGAGTTTTTCTATGTTGGTCTCTCAAAATCTCTTTATGCTCGAAATGCTTCTATTACTAGAGGCTTTATTGAGTTTAATAAAATCTCTAAATTTGTTGAGACAGATTTTTCATATTCAAAAGATAGCCTATTGAATTTTTTGAATATTTATTATAAATAGTCTATTTGTTATTTATTTTTTTATGCCTATTAACCTTATTGCCTACTTTGCATATATATGTATATAATTAGCGCGTACACCCTTTTTGGGTGTTTGGCCGAGCACCTCCTCCTATTTGTGGTGTGCGTCTTGATGTTGTTCCACAAAATGGAGGGACCTACAGTTTCAAACCGACTCCGAACGGCAGATATTTTTATGAGGAGCTTTTTGATGGCAGAAATACACTCGGAGATTTGCCATTGCCTGCCGAGGGGCGACCGCTATTAGAAAAATGTTTTTCTTAATTTTATTGTTTTCACCGAGATTTGAACCGACGCTCTCTCTGTGAATTCCGAATGGTAGTCGAGCAGTAAAAGCTTTTTTAATGTACTTCATATAAATTCATGCTTCTCCATATATTCACTTGCCCACAAACAAAACGGATCATAGACTGAACTAGATTTCCATCAAGATCATATCGTTGTTGGCATTTGCATTCAAAATTTTTATCCGGATCCTGACCATTGACCCATTGGAACACAGGTGAGGCCTTACAGGCGCTGCCATATTCATAATTAAATTAAAATATCTTCATACAAAATATATAATCAACAGTTTCTCTATAATATTCGAAAAAACAAAACTAGTAAAAATTTGAGGCGCTATCTTTTTATAATAAAAATAGTTTTATAATAATTTTTAATAAGTTATTCTCAATATTTGGTGTTCTGTAATCTAATTCTCATGTACATATAATTTTCCCAGTCTAATCATTTACTGTTTACCCCATATTTTATAAACAACTCGTGGCTAAATACTCTAAATAAAATTACTGATTTGGGGGTAATCTTTGATTCCACGTTTTAGTTTCTTAGTCATTTGAATTTTGTCTTCGCCAAACCGTGTTCTGCACTTGCCGATTTTACGGATCAATACACTTCAAAGTCACTATTTACTTCGTTCTAAGCTGGAGTATATCGTCTTTATTTGGAACCCATATCCTCATCCAAATCACAAAGGGAATTTCTTCAATATGCACTCAGATCTTTAAACTTCACTGATCCGATTCCTTCATACATTGCAAGGAGTGCATTACTAAATTTGAAATCGTTACAATGTAGAAGTACTCGCATTATTTCGCCCTGCTTTGCTTTTGATATTTTGAATGGAACAGTTGGTTCGACTTTATTCTTAGAGCGCATTCATCTCCCATATCTCAAACAAATCTTCGGGATAATAATTTATTCTTTCTAGAGCGGGTTAGAACTGTTCATGTCTCAAATGCATCTTTGATTAAATATTGAATAAGTTTAACCAGATTTTAGGTTATTTGGCTTTTGATTTCAAATTATCACTCAATGAATTTTTTAATATAAATAGTTGCGAAATATGTACCTTTAATTGTTATAACTGTTTAAACTGTAATCTTTAAGAAACCGTATATTTCTAAAGGGTGCGCCTTCTTTTATATCGGTATGTAAACGCTGAATGGCTGGAGGATGGTTCCATATGTAGAAGTCCACGCAAGTGGGGAAAGTTACTGACCGCCATTCACTTGGGAGTGGCCAGGACGATTCTTCTGCATATGGTTCAAGCAGCTCACAACTCCCGGAATTAGCCCAAGTATCCTCTGGGTAGCTTCCGAACACCCGTTCGGGAGTGAGCTAAAGTGAGAAGGCGAAACATTCCAGGATAGCTGGTTGTGCGCTGGGTTTGGGACCCGCCACATAAAAACCTCCCCCAATGAAAGCATATACAAAGCCTCGGATGAGAACTTCCAACACTGATGACGACCCCTGCAAACGAACTAAGGACTATGATTTCAGGGCATGCACCTGGAATGTCCGGTCCCTTAATGGGGAAGGTGCCTCTGCCCGGCTGGTTGATGTCCTCGTGAGAGTAAAGGCTGACATCACTGCCATCCAAGAGATGCGATGGACGGGGCAAGGAAAGAAAACCATAGGACCTTGCGACGTCTACTACAGCTGCCATGTAAAGGAGCACAAATTCGGTGTCGGATTTGTTGTGGGAGAGAGACTTCGTTGCCAAGTACTGTCGTTCACTCCGGTGGACGAGCGTCTCGCAACAATCCGCATCAAAGCCCGTTTTTTTAACATATCGCTGATTTGCGCCCACGCTCCGACGGAAGAGAAGGACGATGCGACCAAAGATTCCTTCTATGAGCGCCTGGAACGTTCCTATGAGCGCTGCCCCCGCCACGACATAAAAATCGTGCTTGGCGACTTCAACGCCAGGGTGGGCAAGGAGGGAATTTTTGGTCCTACAGTCGGAAAATTCAGCCTGCATAACGAAACATCCGGTAACGGACAGAGACTGATCGACTTCGCCGGGGCCCGAAACATGGTAGTCTGCAGCACCAGATTCCAGCATAAGAAGATTCACCAAGCCACCTGGCTGTCTCCTGATCGAAAAACGCGAAACCAGATCGGTCATGTTGTGATAGATGGAAGACACGCTTCTAGTGTATTAGATGTACGTACGATCCGAGGAGCCAACATCGACTCGGATCATTACCTTGTTGCAGCCAAACTTCGCACACGCCTCTGTGCAGCGAAAAGCGTCCATCTAACTACGCAAAGAATGTTCGACATCGAAAAACTGCAATCACAACAGACAGCCAGAAGATTCGCCACTCGACTCTTACTCTTGCTCTCAGAGAGTACTGCCCAACAAACCGGCATGCACGAGCAATGGAGCAATATTTCTCGTTCTTTACGTACCGCCGCCGAAGAAGAAATCGGATTCCGGCGAGCCCGAAAAAACAATTGGTACGACGAAGAATGTCATGCTGCCGCCGAAAGAAAAGATGCTGCCTATAGAGCCACGCTGCGATCGGGCGCAACGCGAGCCATGTGGGATCGCTACAGAGAGCTACGAAAAGAAAAGAGACGTATTATTCGACAGAAGAAACGAGAGGCCGAAATACGTGAGTGCGAGGAGCTTGAGATGCTGGCCAATAGGAACAACGCCCGAAAATTCTACCAGAAAGTTCGGCGGCTTACAGAAGGTTTCAAGACCGGGGCGTTTTCCTGTAAGAACAAAGACGGCGATCTAGTGACCGACATCCAGAGCATTCTTAAATTATGGAGGGAACACTTCTCGAACCTACTTAATAGTGATAGCTGCGCATGTCACAGGGAATGTGAAGATCCCGATACCCCAATCGTTGACGACGGAATTGACGTTCCGCTACCCGACCATGACGAGGTGAGAATAGCGATAACGCGGCTAAAGAACAATAAAGCCGCGGGCGCCGACGGACTGCCGGCTGAGCTATTCAAACATGGCGGCGAGGAGCTGGTAAGGTGCATGCATCAGCTCCTATGCAAAATATGGTCGGATGAAAGCATGCCTGCCGATTGGAATTTAAGTGTGCTCTGCCCAATCCATAAGAAGGGCGATCCTGCAATTTGTGCCAATTACCGCGGGATTAGTCTACTAAATATCGCCTATAAGGTTATAGCGAGCGTATTGTGTGAAAGGCTGAAGCCCACCGTCAACCAACTGATTGGACCTTATCAGTGTGGCTTCAGACCTGGAAAGTCTACCATCGACCAAATATTCACAATACGCCAAATCTTGGAAAAGACCCATGAAAGGAGAATCGACACACACCATCTTTTCGTCGACTTCAAAGCTGCATTCGACAGTACGGAAAGGAGTTACTTGTATGCCGCGCTGTCTCAATTTGGTATCCCCGCAAAACTAATACGGCTATGCAAGATGACGTTGCTCAACACCAGCAGAGCCGTCAGAATTGGGAAGGACCTCTCCGAGCCGCTTAATACCAAACGAGGTTTCAGACAGGGTGACTCGCTGTCGTGTGACTTCTTTAACCTGATGTTGGAGAGCATCGTACGAGCCGCAGAACTGAATCGCTCAGGCACAATATTTTATAAGAGCGTACAATTGCTGGCGTATGCCGATGATATTGACATCATCGGCCTTAACAACCGCGCTGTTAGTTCTGCCTTCTCCAAGCTGGATAAAGAGGCAATGCGAATGGGTCTGGTGGTGAACGAGGACAAAACGAAGTACCTCCTGTCATCAAACAAACAGTCGGCGCACTCGCGTATCGGCACCCACTTTACTGTAGACAGTTACAATTTCGAGGTTGTAAAAGACTTCGTTTATTTAGGAACCAGCATTAACACCGATAACAATGTCAGCCTTGAAATCCAACGTAGAATCTCTCTTGCCAACAAGTGCTACTTTGGACTAAGTAGGCAATTGAGTAGTAAAGTCCTCTCTCGACGAACAAAACTAACACTCTACAAGACTCTCATCATGCCCGTCCTAACGAATGGCGCAGAAGCGTGGACGATGACTACATCCGATGAAGCGACGCTTGGAGTGTTTGAGAGAAAGATTCTGCGCAAGATTTTTGGACCTTTGCACGTTGGCAACGGCGAATATCGCAGACGATGGAACGATGAGCTGTATGAGCTTTACGACGACATAGACATAGCGCAACGAATAAAGATCCAGCGGCTACGTTGGCTGGGTCATGTCGTCCGAATGGATACAAACGCTCCGGCACTGAAAGTATTCGATGCGGTACCAGCTGGTGGTAGCAGAGGAAGAGGAAGGCCTCCTCTGCGTTGGAAAGATCAGGTGGAGAAGGACTTGGCTTCACTTGGTGTGTCCAATTGGCGCCGGTTAGCACGAGAAAGAAACGACTGGCGCGCTTTGTGAAACTCGGCCAAAATCGCGTAAGCGGTTATCGCGCCAATTAAGAAGAAGAAGTAAACGCTGAATAACTTTGTCGTTTACCAATCGATCGCCTTCAACATATATGTTTTCGATACGTCAATTCAGTGCAATTTCTACCATGGATTGCTTTACACCGAAACAACCGAAATCGACGCTATGAAACCCAAAATGTTTGACCAGGTGACAAACGCAGAAAAAAGATCGCAGTTTGTGATTGCTAATAAAGGTAGCCACTTGATTGATATTGTATTCAAAAAATAGTTTTAATAAATTGTAAATAACCAAACCAAATAAAAATACCTGGCTTATACAAATCAGTTGTCTTTTGACGTGATAACGTCTTATAATTCGATTTAGCCGGCTGCACGCACCAAAAAATGTGTCGTTACCTTACTCATTTGTCGTTACCTTGCTCATTCGTCGTTACCTTGCTAATTTGTCGTTACCTTGCTCATTGTCGTTACCTTGAATGAACTGCAAGCGAAAGCGCGGAACGAACGACAAAGCAAACGAACGGCAACGTTCGACATCTTGCTCTCTCCTACTTAAGTGAGCGTATATATGTATGTATATGCGCATATGTACATATATAAATTCACGTATTTGTATTTGCATATGCCTTCTTATTGATTATTACACTGCCCTGCAAATTTCAATTTTTCTGATGCGAATAAGATGTGACCTAATGTTCCCGAAGGGAATTTTTGCGCTGAGCACGAATATGGTTAAAAAAAAAAGTTCAAAAATTTTCCATCACGTCAGGTTTTCAAAAAAAAAGGGGGTTGAAACGCCTAAAAATAGCGTATTTGGCCATTTTTCAAAAATTGTGGAGCAGAACGCTGACGTGCTACGATCTTCGTTATTGTCAGTAATTGAAGGTTAAACTTTGCTCTTTGAAATAAGCCCAAACCCAAATTGTTCGCATGCACCCTTAGAGTAGGGGGTGTACTTATGTCTACGGGGGTAGGGAAAAAAATTGAAAATTTGAATTTGATTTTTTTTATTTCTTTTTAAATGGAATGTGTGACTTCAGATTTGTAATCAGCGACACTAAATACCTTAGGAACACTGCACTTTTCATTATATCTTATCTTGGGTGTAGATAAGTTCCTATGTTCATTTTTTTCTCTACCCCCGTAGACATAAGTACACCCCCTACTGTAAGGGCGCATGCGAACAATTTGGGTTTGGGCTTATTTCAAAGAGCAAAGTTCAACCTTCAATTACTGACAATAACGAAGATCGTAGCACGTTAGGGTTCTGCTCCACAATTTTTGAAAAATGGCCAAATACGCTATTTTTAGGGGTTTCAACCCCCTTTTTCTCGAAAACCTGACGTGATGGAACATTTTTGAACTCGGCTTCGTGCTTAGCGCGAAAATTCCCTTCGGGATCACTAGGTCCCATCTTATTCGCAAAACCGATGCAGGGCAGTGTTATTAATTTGATTTACTTGAAGAATTTAAAATAAAACCAAGTTTGTTAATAATACCTGTTGTTTTAATGTTATTATTATAAATTTTTTTTATTATATATGAAGGAAAAAATGTATGGTAATATTTACCACATACCTTATAAGATATGTTGTATACTAATATATGTATATAAACATGCAAGTGACATATATACTTTATATATGTAAACTACATACATGACTTCACTCCCAAAAGTCTCTCACATTTCGTCTCTCATACTCAGAGATAGGAGCCCGAAGTGTGGGAAGTCAGAAAAATAGTATTAAGTTATCATTATTGATTAAACAGTCAAAGTGAAATAAAGTCAATATATAAACCAAAACTTTTGTTTAAATCTTTCTGGCGCAGTCAGTAGGATCTGTGAAAAAGATCCTAATAAAAAACGAATCTACGTAAATACATATTCCTTGCGAAGAAGTGTAAATTATTATTTTTATTTTGAAATATCGGTTCTGAAGAAAATTGAAAGCAAACACGCTAATAAACTGGCAACAAAAAAAAAAAAAAAAGGAATCAAAACAAAATATTGAATATTGAAAAGCTAAAAAGGAAAACGAATGAAAAAGGTACATGGTGCATACATATAATGTTTAATAATTGAAATACCAAAACAAACCAAAAAAAAAAAAAACAAAAACGACTTAATTAGGAAAACTTACGATCGCTTCGGAATCGGCCTTCATTTAACCTTCAATGCACATTTGGATAATAGGCTTTGGTGTGACTTTGAATTGGTCTTTCGCGCATTTCTCCACTTCAACAAATAGTGACGAGAAAAGTTCTGATTCGGAATGGATGCTTAGAAGAACAACGTGTGTAAAAGTAAAAAGTGAGATTCAAGAGTAACTTCATCAATAAGCAATTAGTTAGAAAGAGCAGTAAGTAGTGATACATTGATAACAAAAGTGACAGAAAACAACAACAACAAAAAACAACAACATTTGTTACTTGAGTTTACGTTTGGTTGGTGTAAATACCATTGACTTCGGGTGACTTTCAATTGATCTTGGCCGCAGTTACTAAAAGAAACAATTTTGTACAACTAAGAGCGTAAGAAACGAAAATACGTGTGCCAAATGCAATGCTTAGTAACAACAAAATCATTGTTTAGCTTTCACTCTCAGTAGATTTACATTTGCACTTTGGTGTTGTTACATTTGATATAGTGAGAAAGTAAAAACTACAAACTGCTAACTACAAAAAAAAATAAATAAATAAAATAAAATCAAAAAAAAAAATATATATATAAAATAAATAAATGGACTTAAATGAAGAGTTAGAAAACTTGAATGAGTATTTAAGAACATTAAATATTAGCGCTGAAACAAACACAAACATGGCTGAGGAACAAAAACAAAGAGAACTAGTTATGCAAAATATTAAGTTAATTCAGCCTTTTGATGGTGATGCAAACTATTTAGCACTATATATCGACAGCATTGATTCCATATTGCCTGAGATTGTACCAACGCAACCAGCAGAGCGAGCTTTTTACTTCAATTGGGAAAGGAATGTAAAAGCCTCAAAGGTTTATTAAACAAATTTAAACACATCTATATATATAAAAATGAAATGATGTTCGTTTGTACGCATTTTTTTGGGCCGATACGAGGCCAATTTTATTCGTTCTTTTTTCATATTATAGGGATCCACTAGGGGAAGGTTTTTAGCAAAAAAAATTTCTTTTAAATATTTTCTTCATATAAAAAAAAGAAAAAATCAAAATATTGTACAAAACAAAACTTGCTTGATTCTTAGATTAAAGTAAGTTTCGAATCGACATTCATTTTATGTGTACAACTTTTTTTGAATTTTTCGTTATTGTATACAGAAATTTCAAATGATTCGAATGAAATTTTTTTTTTTTTTTTTATTTCTTCCATAAAATATTACACCTGTCGTTAGACAATAAGTAATTTGATTTACAAAAAGATGGAATGAGAGTGATATTGAAGGGCCAATGCCCCCAAGCTCATTTAGAAGAAATATACAGTATACATATTATTTAAAAACAAGTGGTTAACAAACAATGACATATACGATTAGTTGACAATTGATTACAAGGATTTTGCAAGATCTGTTGATGTTTGACGGTTAAGCCGACTTTGGGTAGATTTTTCTTTATTTGGTAGTCTTCTCATCATAGGATTTGTATGCGTTAATAGTCTATTTATATGTCTTCTGCTAGCGCTTTGTATTGTTTCATCAATAGTATCGATGTCAAGGTCGCGATGAATATCTGCGTTAGGTATGTACCAAGGTGCATTAGTTAAGGTCCTAAGTATTTATGAAAATAATGTTTCAATTCAATTGAGCAATACTTTCTTTGACCAATTCTATATGGAAATGAATGCGTTTGCAAACGATGTTTTCGGCTATGAACAAATGTTGGAATCGAATGAAAAAGGAAAGAAACGCGAAATGATAAAACAAATTCTTGGAAAATTTAAAATGAATGGTGCTTCATTGGAAAAATTCAAAGGTAATAAGAACATACACAAGATAAAGTTAGAATTCGAATTTTTAGATTTATTTTGTTTATTTCTCATTTTTTCAGAAGTATACCACACAACAACTCATTCCAACTCTGATTTTGAAATCCTGTTGGAATTGGTGATCGATAATTTTGTCACTATAATGGTCAATGGAAATTTGCGTGTATCAGACCCTGCATATTATTTACCATATCAACTTTTTATGGAACATATGGACCAAATGAACACAAAAAAATAATTTAGTTTTGTTTTGATTTTTTGCAACATTTTGGTTTTCAGTTAATACAATAAAAACAATACTGTTTTCTCGTGAACACAAAATTCTAAATTTATTACGTTGTTTGTTTAGAATTTTTTTAGAAAAAAAGTAAATTTTTTGGTTTTGAGGAAATTTGTTTATTGTTGCTATTTGTGAAAGCGTAGATATTTGTAAGTATTTGACTATAATCCTAAAAGTTCATGGAATACCACTATGACACATAGAAAACATTTTTTCAAAGGGGTGTTTTCGAAAATTATACAATAAAAAAATTGTTTTCAAAAATTTTGAAGAAATAAAGTAAAATAAAAAAATTTCGAAAGCATGAAATTTTTTCAAAACCAAATTTTCCTCAAAAAGATAAAAGAAATTTCTTCGAAGAGGTGTTTTTCTAAAATTACAAAAAAAAAAAATTTCAAAAATTTTAAACAAATAAAATAAAATAAAACTTTTTCAAGGGTATGAAATTTTTTCAAAACAAAATTTTCTGAAAACCAAACAAAATTAAAAAAAAAAAAGTGTTTTCAAAGCATTTCATATTCCACTATTAATAGAGAATACATTTTTGCGAGGGGGTGTTCAAAGCGGAATAAAATCTTTTTTAACAAATCAATTTAAACTTTTACAAAAGTATGAAATTTTTTCAAGAACAAAATTTTCTCAAAAACGTTAAATTAAAAAAAAAATAGTTTTTTCAAAATATTTAATTTTCAGCAATTAACTGAGAAGAAATTTGTTAGAGCGAAGTGTTTTTCAAAACTTCAAAAAACACTTTTTAACCAAAAAAAATAAACCTTTTTTCAAAAACAACAGGAATGATAACATTGCCTAACAATTTCTGCACTTTTGCACAGTCTAAAGAGGCATTGATACAGAGTGTATTTCCAAACATAGTTCAACATTACAAAAACCATGATTGACTCAGCGAAAGAGCAATTTTAGCTGGGAAAAATAAGGACGTCAATGATATAAATTCAGCTATTTTAGATCAAATACCTGGTGACATAGTTGCGTATAAGTCAATGGACACTATTACTGATCAAGATGAGGTCGTAAATTATCCAACTGAATTCTTAAACTCACTCGATTTGCCAGGCTTACCACCTCATAATTTACGATTAAAAATTGGAGCACCGATTATTATGCTGCGCAATAGTAATGTGCCCCGACTTTGCAACGGTACCAGACTCGCTGTGAAGAAGCTAATGGGTAACGTTATCGAAGCAACAAAGGAGAAGACATTTTGATACCCTGAATTCCACTGATTCCGGCGGATTACCCTTCGATTTCAAACGTTTGTAGTTCCCTATTCGCCTTGCCTTCGCTATGAGAATTAATAAGGCGCAAGGACAGTCTCTACAAATGTGCGGTATTAATTTAGAATACCCAATTTTTTCTCATGGACGATTGTATGTATGTAGCTTGCTTACGAGTTGGCAAACCATCGTCATTATTCACGCGACAGATGAAAAAACCAAAAACGTTGTCTACCAAAAAGTGTTACAATAAAGTTCGTATGAAATTGTATCAAAGAATTTGCTTTGTTTCGTATTAATTTTATTCTCTTTCAGCAAATCATTGAATTTATCGTCTAGCGAAGCGGGCGAGGGTACGCTAGTATTTTATAAGGATGGGGACCACCTTACTTTTACCCACAAAATTAAACATAGAATCAAAACAATTCATATGTGAAATCTTACCGATATCCGGAAGTGCACAAATCGGAAGTGGATAAGCAAATAATGGAAATGCTGAAGCAAGAAATTATTTGCCATAGCAATTCTCCGTACTCTGCACCGCTATGGGTTGTGCCCAAAAAGCCAGATCACTCTGGGAAAGATAAATGGAGAATAGTTTTCGACTTTCGTAAGTTAAACACCATTACCGTAGACGATAGGTACCCGATCCCAAACATGGATGAAATTTCAGATAAGTGGGGTAAATGTATGTACTTTTCTACCTTGGACTTGGCACAGGGTTTCCACCAAATAGAAATGGACCCTGCCGACAGAAAGAAGACTGCTTTCTCTACGCAAGGAGGTCACTACGAATTTCTACGTATGCCATTTGGCCTGAAAAATGCCCCAGCCACATTCCAAAGGCTGATGAATACAGTATTGGAAGGGTTAATTGATAAGAGTTGTATGGTGTATTTAGATGATATTGTCATTTTTAGCACATCCCTTCAGGAGCACATCGAATCGCTCGATAAAGTTTTTCAAAGATTATTCGATGCTAACCTTAAAGTAAAGCTTGCTAAGTGTGAGTTTCTGAAACACGAAACAGAGTTCTTGGGGCACATAGTAACCCCAGAAGGCATAAAGCCAAACCCGAATAAAATTAAAGCGATATTAAATTATCCTGTACCTCAAACAGAAAAAGAGATTAAACAGTTTTTGCCAAGATTACCAAACCGCTGACAAACTCTTTAAAAAAGGGAAATAGGATAAATTTGTAAAAATATTGATTACAGAAGATCCTATATTAGTGTACCCAAATTATGAAAAACTATTTACGCTAACTACAGACGCTTCTAACGTCGCCTTAGGGGCAGTGTTAAGCCAACAAAGCCATCCTATTTGCTTCGCGAACCGCACTCTGAATGAGCATGAACTTCACTACTCTACGACAGAAAAAGAGTTATTAGCAATGGTTTGGCCCACTAAATATTTTAGACCATATTTGTTTGGAAGGAAATTTACTATAAATAGCGATCATAGACCACTTCAATGGCTACATAATTTGAAAGAGCCAAATGCAAAGCTGCAAAGGTGGAAGATTCGCCTCAACGAGTATGACTTCGACGTGAAATACATCCCGGGAAGGGAAAATCATGTTGCAGATGCACTTTCTCGCATTAAAGTTGAGGAATGTAATGTAGAAGAAGATGACATCGCTTCTAATTGTGCAACCATTCATTCCGCTGATGAGGACAGCGAATGTTTTATTCACATAACTGAAAGACCCTTAAATGTATATAAAAATCAACTCAAAATAGTAAGAGGAAAACAAAATAGTAGCAACACAAAAAAAGTTTTAACGAATAATTTTACTTTGGTTACGTATAAAGATCTAACCGCAGATTATATTAAAGAAATAATTAAAACTCACCTTTTAAAGAACAAAATAGTTATATATATGCCAAATGATAATGATTTCCTGCAGTTTCAAAATGTGTACAAATTTTTGATTAATACTAGTAGAAATAGAGTTTACAGGACAACTAAGGAATTGGAAAATATTTTTGATTATTCTGATTTTAAAACTATAGTAACAGAAATGCATATAAATGGACTTCACCAGGGAATAGAGAAAGTTGCAAAATGTTTTAAAGAAAAATATTACTATCCAAATTATCTGAAAGAAATTTCAAACATTATTAATAGTTGCGAGCTTTGTAATCACTGCAAAAGTGACAATATTACATCTAAGCTTCCATTCAAAGTTACCCCGCCGACATACGAAATCAGAGAAAAATTTGTTTTAGACTTTTGGAAATGGGACAACGAATATTATTTGACGTGTATCGATTTATTTTCTAAATTCGCTATGGTAGAGAAGGTAAAGGTACTAAACTGGCTTGAATCGAAAAGAACTTTACTAAAAATATTTAATACTATGGGACCTCCCAAAGTTATGAAAGTTGACCAAGATCAGGGCCTAAATAACACAAACATCAAACAGTGGTGTGATCAGATGAACATAAAAATTGAAGTAACAACAGGAAAAACAGGTATCGGCAATATTCACAAAACACTCAATGAAAAGTTAAGAATAATACATACATCAGACGACAAAGAATTAAAATACTTAGAAATAGAGCAAGCAATTTATACCTATAATCACATAATTATTCACTCGACTACAGGGGAAATTCCATACCATATATTTTTCAATAAACAACCACCAAAAAATGATCCCCAAATAATCAAAGAAAAAAGAATTGAAAATATTAATAAACACAGACCAGAAAATGAAATGGATACTAATTTTGTAAATGCGGAAAATGCAAGAAAACGATTAGATAAAATATGTTACCCGTATAGCCAAGTAAGATTGTTAAATACGGAAGAAGATGGGGAGCACCATATTATAAAATTTAAAAATCAGAAAGTCAGAAAATATAAACACCAGTTTAAAAGGAAAAAGAAAATATATTGAGTAAATGAAAGTTCTTATTTAATTGGAATTTTATTTTTATTTATGTAAATAATAATTAATGAAAGCTATGTTAACGAATCATCTAAATCTAGCAATTTAAAAAAAAAGAAAAAAAATATATAAATAATAAAAATAATTTTATAGAATACTAGCAAACCCGGCCCGCTTCGCTGGGCACACTAAAATAGAATAGATATGGTTTAGAACAGAAAAGATATGGTTTTCATATTATTTATTTCTTTATTCTCATACTATTTATTTATTTATTCAATACCACGTTTTGGTCTCTATCTTGAGACCCTAGTCACGGAGCGGCATGAAAAATACTCTGAACTAAAGCATTCACCAACAGCTTCCATTTGATACCCATATTGAACATACACATCCGAAGGTTACCTGAGTCCACGTTTTGACCTATATCTCGAGACCCCTGTCACGGAGCGGCATGAAAAATACTCTGAACTAAAGCATTCACCAACAGCTTCAATTTGATATCCATATTGTACAAACACATTCTAGGCTCCATGTTTTGGTCTCTATCTCGAGACCCTAGTCACGGAGCGGCATGAAAAATACTCTGAACTAAAGCATTCACTAACAGCTTCCATTTGATACCCATATTGTACATACACATCTGAAGGTTACCCGGGTCCACGTTTTGACCTATATCTCGAGACCCTAGTCACGGAGCGGCATGAAAAATACACTGCACTAAAGCATTCACCAACAGCTTCCAATTGATATCCATATTGTACAAACACATTCTAAGGTCCACGTGTTGGTCTCTATCTCGAGGCCCTAGTCACGGAGCGGCATGAAAACTACTCTGTACTAAAGCTTTCACCAACAGCTTCCATTTGATACTCATATTGTACATACACATCCGAAGGTTACCCGGGTCCACGTGTTGGTCTCTATCTCGAGGCCCTAGACACGGAGCGGCATGAAAACTACTCTGTACTAAAGCTTTCACCAACAGCTTCCATTTGATACCCATATTGTACATACACATCCGAAGGTTACCCGGGTCCACGTTTTGACCTATCTCTCGAGACCCTAGTCACGGAGCGGCATGAAAAATACTCTGTACTAAAGCATTCACCAACAGCTTCGAATTGATATCCATATTGTACAAACACATTCTAGGGTCCACGTGTTGGTCTCTATCTCGAGGCCCTAGTCACGGAGCGGCATGAAAAATACTCTGAACTAAAGCATTCACCAACAGCTTCCAATTGATATCCATATTGTACAAACACATTCTAGGGTCCAAGTGTTGGTCTCTATCTCGAGGCCCTAGTCACGGAGCGGCATGGAAACTACTCTGAACTAAAGCATTCACCAACAGCTTCCAATTGATATCCATATTGTACAAACACATTCTAGGGTCCACGTGTTTGTCTCTATCTCGAGGCCCTAGTCACGGAGCGGCATGGAAAATACTCTGAACTAAAGCATTCACCAACAGCTTCAATTTGATATCCATATTGTACAAACACATTCTAGGCTCCACGTTTTGGTCTCTATCTCGAGGCCCTAGTCACGGAGCGGCATGAAAAATACTGTGAACTAAAGCATTCACTAACAGCTTCCATTTGATATCCATATTGTACAAACACATTCTAGGCTCCACGTTTTGGTCTCTATCTCGAGGCCCTAGTCACGGAACGGTATGAAAAATACTCTATACTATAGAAATCATCAACAGCTTCCATTTGCTACCCATATTGTACATATACGTCTGAAGGTTACCCGGGTCCACGTTTTGACCTATATCTCGAGACCCTATCTACCAATAGGTATTCAAACTATACGGAAACCATCTTCAATACCTACTTAACAATGTGTGTAAGTTTGGTTTAATTCGGTTTAAAGACACGGCGGGTCCACGTTTTGGCATATATTTCGAGACCCTAGTCATCAATAGGTATGAAAATTACCCCACATTAAAGCACTTATCGACAGCTTTCATTTGATGCCCATATTGCACATCCACAACCAAAGGTTACCCGGGCCCACGTTTTGACCTATATCTCGAGACCCCAGTCACGGAGCGGCATGAGAAATACTCTGTACTAAAGCATTCACCAATAGCTTTCAATTGATATCCATATTGTACAAACACATTCTAGGGTCCACGTGTTGGTCTCTATCTCGGGACCCTAGTCACGGAGCGGCATGAAAAATACTCTGAACTAAAGCATTCACCAACAGCTTCCATTTGATACCCATATTGTATATACACATCCGAAGGTTACCCGGGTCCACGTTTTGACCTATATCTCGAGACCCCAGTCACGGAGCGGCATGAGAAATACTCTGTACTAAAGCATTCACCAACAGCTTCCAATTGATATCCATATTGTACAAACACATTCTAGGGTCCACGTGTTGGTCTCTATCTCGGGACCCTAGTCACGGAGCCGCATGAAAAATACTCTGAACTAAAGCATTCACCAACAGCTTCCATTTGATACCCATATTGTATATACACATCCGAAGGTTACCCGGGCCCACGTTTTGGCCTATATCTCGAGACCCCAGTCTCGGAGCGGCATGAAAAATTCTCTGTACTAAAGCATTCACCAACAGCTTCAATTTGATATTCATATTGTACAAACACATTCTAGGGTCCACGTTTTGGTCTCTATCTCGAGACCCTAGTCACGGAGCGGCATGAAAAATACTCTGAACTAAAGCATTCACCAACAGCTTTCATTTGATACCCATACGAAAAAAAATCGTTTGCATTTAAACAATGTTAAAAATGAATATTAACAAAGTAAAATTTAAGCTACATTTGTTAGGTAGCTTACACATGTGTACGTGTATGTATGTATGTGTCTAGTCTATCTATACACATCCGAAGGTTACCCGGGTCCACGTTTTGACCATTTTCCCGGCAATTATTCGAATTTTTCTCACCTTTTAAACCTTCCCTAGACCTCCACGAATAATTCAAGACCAAGATAAGATAAATCCGTTCAGCCATTCTCGAGTTATAAGCGAACATAGGGACAGATTTTCACATTTATATATATAGATAAAAATAAAGAATTAATAAGAAAATCTTATATATTATATAAAATGCATATGTATATTAGTACATTAGTTAAGAACTGTGGACATTTTTAAAGTTGGGAGGAGTGACATACCTATATACTTTATATATGTCAACTACATACATGACTCCTCTCCCAAAAGTCTCTCACATTTCGTCTCTCATACTCAGAGATAGGAGCTCGAAGTGTGGGAAGTCAGAAAAATAGTATTAAGTTATCATTGTTGATTAAACAGTCAAAGTGAAATAAAGTCAATATTTAAACCAAAACTTTTGTTTAAATCTTTCTTGCATATACATATACATATACATATACATAGTTATGCGCATGCATATAAGTATGTATACCTGTCGATGTTTTATCAAGAACAATACCAAAGAAATCTTATCATATTAGCTAATTGAAACATGAAGCGGTCAAATCAAAAACTCACAATGTTCAAAAATCGAGAAAAACTGATTAGCACCATGAGAAGGGCCAATGTAATTTTTATATTTTTAAAAGCATTTTCTCCCTGATATAAATGAATATATAATGAGGTATTCGAATAGTAAGGTATTCGAATAGTGAGGTGGTATTCGAATAGTGAGGTATTCGAATAGTAAGGTATTCGAATAATGAACTATTCGAATTATTTGAAACGAATAGTATTATTCGTTTTATTCGAATAATGTTTATTCGAATATTATTCATATTATTGCATATGCCTTCTTCCTGTGTGCATGGTAATGAACCATTTCTCTGTTGAGAATAGGACGATGATAGAAAAAGTAGGAAATGAAAGGGAGTGTTTCGAGTGTAAAGTGTCTTGAAAAAGGCAAATCGATGATGGTGTTGTTGACTTATTAACGTCTGATGCACAATCGAAATTGAACATATCTTTCATGAGTTTGATAAATGTTTCGTCATTTTTCACGTTTGTGTAAATGTAACTTGACCTATTCCATTTACCTCCTCCTCTATATCCATACAAAATATCTATCAAACAAATAAAATTAAAATTTTGTTTTGAAAATTGCAACCCTTACATCAGTATTTTCTTATGACGTTGTCACGTAAAACTATCGTCAGTAAACCGACTTTACAGACAACCTCTTTTTTTTCAAAGTTATTCAATGTTTTCATACCGACATAAAAGATGGCGCACCCTGTAGATTTACTAAATGAAAAAGTGAATAAATAAATCAAATTCAGTCCGAACCGAACTTTATACACCCACGCACAATATATAAGTAAAGGGTGATTTTTTAAGAGCTATAGGAAAGGTTTAAAAAAAAAACACACGTGAAATTCAGATAAATGCATAAAATTTTTATTTAAATCGATAGTACAGCCATAAATCGATAGTACAGTCCGAACGTGAAATAATATGTTCACCGAACTCCAAGTCCATTTTACGCATGCTGTGTGGCATGTGGCACCGTCTTGCTGAAACCACATGTCATGCAAGTCAAGCTCTTGCATTTTGGGCAAAAAATAGTTGGACATCATTTCACGGTAGCGCTCACCATTCACAGTTACGTTACGATTCGCAGCATCTTTGAAAAAGTACGGTCTAACGATACTTCCAGCCCATAAACCGCACCAAACTGTGACCTTTTCTGGATACATTGGTAGCTCTTGCAATTCTTCTGGCTGATCTTCACCCCAAAATCGACAATTCTGCTTATTTACGTACCCATTGATCCAAAAATGAGCTTTATCGCTGAACACAATTTTTCGATAAAAAAGTGGATCTTCGGCCAACTTTCCAAGAGCCCATGCACCAAAAATTCTGCGTTGCGATAGGTCGTTCGGCTTCAATTCTTGCACCAGCTGTATTTTGAAAGGCTTCACACTTAATCCTTTCGCAAAATTTTCCACGCTGTTGAGTAACAGAGGCCCAATTGCTGCGAACGGCGACGAATCGATAATTGATGGTCATCATTAACACTTGCCGATACAGCTGCTATATTTTCTTCAGTTCGCACTCTAAGTAAGCGTGTTGGTGGTTTGATGTCCAATAGTATAAATTTGGTTCTAAATTTAGTCCCAATAGCTCGAACAGCCGCTTCAGTGGGTCGATTAAACTGACCATAAAATGGAAGAAGCGCGCGATAAACTTTCTTAACAGAACACGCATTTTTACAATAAAATTCAATGATTTGCAAGCGTTGTTCGTTTGTAAGACGATTCATTTTTAAATTATAAACCAAACTGAAAATGTTTAACAGTGAAACAAAACACGAAACGTGCGTCAGCTGTTTAAACTAACTGTTTAAAAAGATAATAGCTAAAAAATCTCCTGTTAGTTAAGTTTAATTTGGGGTGGCTGTTATTTTTGGAATCAAACAAAAATCATAAGCAATAAAAGTTATTGCCTTTTTCCTTTTTTAAGAATCACCTCTATATGGAAGATTGGCGTGGCTATTGACCGGTTTCGCCCATTTTCTACCTCGGTTAAAGTATAATAGGTTTTAATTGGATAGGTTTAATTGATATTTAATTTTGGGTTAATTTATCATCCGCACGAATAGACGAACAAACGGAAAGACAGTGGAAAGGTTAAATCGACTGATATATGTAATTCTGAGCATTTTGCTATATACTTTATATGTGACTATATAGTATCTATCTCCCTTAATGCTAAATCCCTTCGTGCTGTGACATACAACCAATATGTTCAAATTGTAAAAGCATCGCGAAGTCCATAAATGACGACGAAACTCTTATTTCCTACATGGTTATTTCCTTAAGTGGTTATAATGGCCACAAAAATATCCTGATCGGAATCACTTTGGGAATCACAATTTTAAATTGCATACATATTTGGTTAAAAGACTTTGATGGAATAAATCAGTTGGTTTTTATTTTGAAACTTTTCTCCGTAAACAAAACACGTTGCAAACAAATCGAGGAAATAGCGATCCTTTTCGATGGATTCAGTGAAAGAGCTGATTAATTTTCCACTTTCTTGCGAAGTTTGATAATTTGTGATAGTTTTTGCTTGTAAAAATTTTATTGGAATTTAGAAAATTGTAATAAAGAAAATGGAAAATTTTAATTTGAAAATAACAAAAATAAGTAGATTAAAGATACTTAAAGTAAGTTAATACTATACCTATACCTTACATCCGAATTTAGTACTAGTAACATTCTCTGACCAAACCTTCTAATCTAATCCATGTACGAGTATAAAATCTGAGTGAGTTTAACCCGAAAACTTTTAAAAATGTCAAACGAAATCAAAATGGTTTTAAACTTTACTTATTTTTGGAATTCATCTATAACCCACAAACCAAGGCGAATTTATTACAGGTGACAGCAAACACATATAAGTAAAACCCTACATGTATTTCTTGTTGCGTTTGGTTCAAGCATCACGTCAAAATCAGTAATCAAATGTAAACATACGAATGTAAACATACCAATACATACAAACAAAGCATATCATTTTGACGAAAGCCATACCTACGGCGAAAAATTCAGCTGGGTGAATGCTGTCACCTTAATAAATCCACCTTGCCACAAACTGTGGGCTTCAAGTGCTGCATGCCATTTGGCTGCCAAATTACCCCACGGTTGTATTCTCCGAAAGATCTGCCTGATAGAATTATAGTTTGCCATAAAAACCCTTAATTTTAGAACTCAATACGATAAAGGCACTCCCTGGATTTTCAAGCAAAAAAGAAAAAAAAACATCCGACTTCTGTTTCAAATTTCTCTTTTGATTTTATCTTGCTGCCACTAAACAATTTCGACGTAAACAAAAATATGTGTCAAAACATCAAAGTGGCAGTTCATTCCATCCGATATATCTCGTGCAGAGGGGCCCCATTTGCATTTTACCGTATGAGATGATATGCATACGATCCATCATCGAAATCTCAAATGTTAATAAATAAATGATTTGTTCTACCATTATTTTAAACTTATTTCTAAATTTTAATAACACAACATGTTTACAGTTTATCGAAGTATAAATAAAATATTCCAGGCAACCGAAGGCAACATTGTATTTCATGTGACAAGTATTTAAGACTAAAAATAGCTCAAATAACCTATCTATTGAAAAGTTCAATTTGATAATTTTCTTACTTTTGTCTTATAATTTTTTTAATATTAATACTACTAATGTAAATATCTCTAATAAATAAATGATGATTTTGAAAGTTAATACAATTTTGAGTTGGAATTACTTCAACGAACCCTGATGGGAAAACACTTCTACAATGCACTTGATTTGGTTTTCACAATAGTTATGGATTGCGTCCGTTAATCCAAAAAATATCCATCACTGAAATTGAATCGAATTGAGAGAGCAAATAGGCAATGCGATGCAAGTGAGACATTGTTTTGGAGGAAGCATATGGTCTGTAGGCAAATGATTATAAACAAACAAATTAATTTTTTTGTGGAATTTGGTGTTTTGTGCACTTGTGCCCTTATGTCGGTTTGAAATTTGCAGTTTATAGTCCAAGGCGAATAGAGTATCTCAGGTGGCGCCATTAAAAAACAGTTACTTTATTTTTAGCGATTTTGACAAGTCTGACGCCAGCTCAGTTCGCAATACAAAACAAACAAAAGTAGCAGAAATTACATGTTTGTGAAAATTCAGTGAATGGCTTGGTAATATTGTGATTTGTGAGATTTAAACTAATCAAACTAATGAAAACGAAGTTCCGTGTGTTAAATTGGGAAAGCACAAAATAATATAAAAACTTTAAACTCTGTTTGCGTTTTTATGCGGAAGACGTCGCGGCAAGAAAGTATGTGTGTGGGTACGTGAGTGTATAATTTCTTGTGTTTGGTTGTTTCCATTGCTTCTTCTTCACAAACAAGCAATTCCCCTTCCTTTTGTTTGATTATTCATCCGCTCTTACGACACGGCGAATTCGGAAGGCGCAATTGTTATGCTATTGTGGGGGAATAGATCCCCCACATGTACTTTTTATTTTATATTAACACTATTTATTTGTGATGTTTAATTCAAGACAGTTAAGATAAAAACTTATAACTTATAAAGGAACTCTAATTTTATGTGTCTTGTCGTTTGCAAGAATCGAATATTTGCTTAAATTTAATCTAAAAAATCTTAGTTTTTTCTATTTCCCACTATTTATAGCACACTCTAGACTTCATAATCCGCATAAGCTGTTCAACTATGACCCGATTTACACGTGGAGACATCTGGAAGGGAGACACTGGAAATTCTCTTTTCATGTCTCATTCGCGGCCACACGGGCAAAATTGTTTTCGGCAACATTTTGACATTTAATGCTTTAGCATCGTCTGGTTCGGATGTATTCTCACACGCGCTTACATGTAAAGCGGAAAACGTTCGTCAACAATTTCTTAAATATATGAATGAAAAATGCAAGCTGGTTAAATAATAAATAATTTGTTGTTTTTTTATTTAAATATATTTATAAATTATTGTACTTGAATAAAAAAAATTAAATTAAAAATACTTCATACATAAATAATTAACTTAAAATTAACTTGAGTATCTAGAAATGCGGGGAAAATTAGAGTTCAACATAAAAATGCCCCATAATATATTTTAAATTATACCTACTTTACTAGCAAAAATAATCGTGCATTTCCCAAGCAGTGTTCGGATGTTTGTCATCGTTGTTATCTTCCGTTTGCTTGAAAACCAACACATAACTCAGAACCTTCTCCCACAAAAGAAGAAAACAAATGAAGCAACTGTCAAAAATTGCTTTAAGATTGGAAATACGAATAAGAAGAGCAAAGCGTGTCGCCAGTACAGGAGACAAATTCCCTTCTCTCTTCCGCGGCCGTCCTTCACCCCCGAACAAAATGTTTCCCTTCCAGATGTCTCCTCGTGTAAATGGGCACTATGACCCAAATGCAAAGTTCAATAAAAATAATTTTGAAGATATTTTTCTGATTGGTTGTTTTGATTTTATTCCACGAGGCATAGCAACGGATGCCTGTATTGTAATATTATGGTTATTAATAAAAAATTATTTTCTATGAAACAGCTGATTGCTCTCTCACCACACAGTGTTGCCAAGCAGTACATTTCGAAATCATTTACAAAATAAGCTAGAAAAATGATAATTGTTGTTAAAATAGCTTAAAAACACTGTTGAATAATGTTAATTTTAGATAAATGAACTATTTGCACTTGTTGGGTTTTGGCTTTGGTTTATTAATCAATGAAAAATTTTAACTCATAACGCGGATGTGTGAAAAAGTGTGTAAGCAAAAATATCAATGGCAACATTGTGTAGATCTAACCAAACCGATGTATTGTGTAAATATGTAATTAAAAGAACGCAGTTGTTCTCGGGGTTGAGTTTTTGTGCACGGTAAGGGACTGCGTGCGGTGTTCACTATTTTCAGCAAAAAGGATAGGTATGGGTGTGTTCCCGTACGACACTTTCAGCTGTGTTCCCACACTATCATTCTTGGTCAGAAACCATAAAATGGTAAATTTATCAACAAAACACATGATATGTTTTCTTCTCTCCGCTCTTGCAAATTACACTAGTCTACAAGGAAAAGTATCCGAAATAATTTAAACTAATATCTGCTTCTCTGTCCATGCAAAATTCGGATTGATAACTAAAATTAATTTATTAGTTTGAGTTTTCGAGATATCCTAACCTAAAAGTGCAAAAAACCCCATTTTTGCCCATATTTGAGGTTATGTAGCCTTGCAGATGTTTTCTTTCACCAAAATTAAAGGATGGCATCTTTAAATACAATCCTTCTTTTTTCAAATGGCGTTTTGTTTGCTCAAATATCATTTTTTTTCGCAGAGATATCGCATTTTGAAATTTTCATGTTTCGAAATTTTCCTACACCTGAAAATCGATTAAGATAACATAGACATGATATATTCGATTACTAATTTTCTTGAATTGAGTCTTATTTTTCTTAAAATTTTGTCTCACACCATAAGTGTGCTGACTCACCACATCCCTACACTATCTAACCTTTGGGTACCGAGTCGCACACAGCCCTAACCCCTAGAAACCACCCCTATCATACCGCGAGCAGGCTAACCCACATAACCGCAAGCAGGCTTTCCCACAAACTCCAAATTTACATACTATTAATCCATATATTTCAGGCCCTCAAACCCAAGAAAATTAGTAAGCGACTATATCATGTCTATGTTATCTTAATCGATTTTCAGGTGTAGGAAAATTTCGAAACATGAAAATTTCAAAATGCGATATCTCTGCGAAAAAAAATGATATTTGAGCAAACAAAACGCCATTTGAAAAAAGAAGGATTGTATTTAAAGATGCCATCCTTTAATTTTGGTGAAAGAAAACATCTGCAAGGCTACATAACCTCAAATATGGGCAAAAATGGGGTTTTTTGCACTTTTAGGTTAGGATATCTCGAAAACTCAAACTAATAGAGCAATTCTGAGGCCAGATTTGGATTCAGCGCATCATAAACCTTCGGAAATATATAGTCTGGTTTCTGGGTCTGAATGTTGGTTAAATTTTGTCGGCCTGTGTTATCCATTCGTTAATATTTTTGATTCTTCTTCTTCTCTTTGGGAAAGAATAAATAAACAAAAAAACAGGAAGAGTAACCGAAAGGAAGTGGAAAATATAAAATACATGAAATGACGCACTTCCACCCCGTCGACATCGGGAAAAAAAATTTAAAAAATTGCATTTAGAGGTATTGTTATAATTTATAGTTCTATTCAAGGTGGAGCAGTAGTACAAAAACAAATATTACATTTATTCTGCTTTTGCATTTGGCTTTCAGATTGTCGAAGTAAGCTGATTATTTCTAAGGCGAATGAATTCGCTTTGTCAGGAATAATTTATTTACAGAAAGTTGATTATTAGATTCAAAAACACAAACAAATTTGTGATCCTGCAACGCGTTACAAACATCTCATTTTGACAAACCCCAAAAATAAACTTAAAAAAATGTTCTACTGATATCACCTTGAATAGTTTCCCCTTGCCTGATATGCGAATGTATATATGAGAGTTAACCGTCAAAGCAGTCAGCAATGCGAACACAATTTTTAACAGTGACGTTAAATGGTTGAAAAAGTAGAATTGCATGTCCAATAATTCCAAATTAAAGATGTATATAAGGCGAGTTAAAAGAAAATTATGGTACATTTTGTGTTTAACGTTAAACTTTAAATTACCCATAAACACGAGTTTATTGTGCGATGTGATCATAATATATAATTAAAAAAAAACCCCCTACTTATATTCTAGCACGAAAACTGTCAATGGAACGCTGTAGTATTTTACTTCAGTGTAAAATTAATTTCTTTAAATATTATTTTGATGATTTCTGTATTTATGAAATCAACAACAATCAAAGCAACAACAAAGAAGCAGGACACTTTGACGATAAAGGCACAAAACCGCAAGATCAGCTGCTCTAGCATTCCCATGGCAGCCGGTTCTACGTTACCGGAATGAATCGGGTTTTTATTCCCGACCAAGGGCTGCCGCCCCACTATACTAGCCCTGTCTAGTGTACTGTATTTTACCCCAAATCTATCGTCACAGGAGCAACTCATTGCAGCCAGTTTTCCTCCAAATACTTCTCTTCCGGGCTGACGTCGAACTCAACCCCGGACCCGAAGTATTCTACTGCTGCATTTGCCACAAACGGCTCCACCCGAACTCCACCTCGGTTAGGTGTAACCAGTGCAATGGGTGGTGCCATCTTAAGACCTGCTCAGGCCTTAAGACACACAGGGAGTGGTCCACAAGGTATGTGGCCACGTGTTGCTCCCGCTCACAGGCGCCCCTGCTTCTACGGCTACACTGCCCTCAGTGCCGGCACATCACACTGCCGCCACTAACAACACCTCAACGGTAAGGAGCCCCCAAGAGCAACACAACTCCCTCACCAACCCACAACCCTCCTGCTCCTACCCCAGTGCGGGGACAAACCAGCAGCTCTTGGTCCCCCGCACAGTCTGCCCCGTGGGTCAGACCGTAGTTCCTCGGAACTTGACAACTGTTCAATGCAATTCTTGCAGTGGCTGGTGCCATTTTCGGAGGTGCTCCGGCCTGCACACCACCCGTGAGTGGACACGCGACTACGTTGCCCCCTGCTGCAGAGCTCTGCACCCGCAACCGCCCCCAGTGGCGCGGCCATCAGACAACATCAGGCCACTGCCCATTTTGCGGAACGCACAGCAGGACCAACGCAGACAACATCACGCATCCCTCACCCCCCGAACTACGACGACACTCCCGCGAAGCTTCAAGTTTTTGCAACTGAACTGCAACGGACTCACGAGCAAGATTGACGAGATAGTCGACTTCATGAGTCGGTTCGGAATCAAGATAGCTGCGGTCCAGGAGACAAAACTGCACGCTAGCTCCCCCCTGATTACCAGGGATGGCTACAATATACACCGTAAGGACCGCGAGCGAGACAACGGTGGTGGCCTAGCGTTCATAGTATACCATTCAGGGCAGTATCGTCTTATTGATGAAGGCATAGACCGCAGGGACAGCACCTTAGAACGTCAAGGTATAGCTGTCCGGTCAGGCGATGCCGAGCTCGAAATATTCAATATTTACATACCCCCTGTCACCTGCTGCCCGGCAGGATATCTCCCCGATATTGGTGCGTTCATCAGGGGAGAAAACCGATTGGTAGTAGGTGACTTTAACGCGCATCACGATCTTTGGCATTCAAGCCTGCCAAATGATCGTAGGGGACAGCTATTGGTAGAGCAGATAGACGATTCGACGTTCAGCACTGTAAACGACGACGCCCCCACCAGAGTAGTGGGCAATTGCAGCAGCTCGCCTGACATAACAATTGCTAGCGCTGGTCTGATTAATAGCATAACCTGGCGATCTATGCTATCGCTTGCATCAGACCACTTGCCCATTATCATCTCGATCGAGAGACCTGCCGATTTCGTTTCCGCGGATCACCGGTCATACGTCAACTTTAACAAAGCTGATTGGACCAGATTCACGGAATTTACTGAAGACATCTTCGCAGCCCTACCCACTCCCACCGATGTGCGCGCAGGCGAACGCGCATTCCGCAAGGCGATCACAGCCGCCGCAGCTCGCTTCATACCCGCTGGACGGATCCGGGAATTACGTCCCAATTTCCCAGCCGAAGCAGCCGTTTTGGCAAACGAGCGTGACCGTCCACGCCAGGCCGATCCCGGGGATCCTCGAATAAAGGATCTCAATTCGGAGATCCGGCAACTGGTCACCCAACATAAGCGGACCAAATGGGTAGAGCATCTGAAGTCCTGTAACTTCACCTCTGGTGTGAGCAAGCTCTGGTCCACCGTAAGGTCCCTGTCTCGGAGTTTTAGTTCTTTCTTCATGACATTTTTCTAGCTGTTCTAATTAAAATGTCATGTTTATAATTTTGTAAAATATACATTTTTTAATAAGTATTTAAATAATTCACTCAGTTTTATTTAGCTTTACTTTTTTTTAACATCTGGTGGCATTGCCCGCGATTGCAGGTGTTGTTGGTGTTCTTCTGCTTTCGGCAGTCAAATCTCTCTGTCGCTACTGCAGTGTTGTCTAGCTTTGGATATAAAAACGCACTAAAATGCCCATTCAAAGAAAATAACCGAGCAAATGTTTATTGAACCACTTAAAGAACTTTGTATGCGTGACAAATTGTCTTTAAAATGTGCGTTTTTTTTATAATAAATGTGTTATGCTTATGTACAATTTAATTTATGAGGTTTTTTTGTTAAGCGAGACTCTTTTGTTAAGGGAACGACTTTTTTGCAATATTTGAAGTTATGTAACAAGATAAGGTACTCTTTTAGTAAAAATGTCAGTATGCTTTCTTTAGTATTTTCTGGTATTTTCTTGTTTATTTTTACAATGAATATAACTCTTAATGTCCTATGTCTCACTAAGAATTGATGACCGGAAGAAACGATTACACCTCTATGGTTTTAATTCGCATTCAATAAATTCAAAGGCTTTTTAAAATGTGTAAAAAGGTTTTCAATCTTAAGAAGAGTTGAGAGAGGGGCATTTAATATTTTTGCATAACCTTAAATGGAGCCAAAAATTAAATTTGCATTTTCAAATTATCAAATTTTATAAGAGTAAAAAAATTTTCATTAGCACTAAAATCTTCTCAGAGTGACCTTTTTTAAACTTTTTTGGTTTAATAACATAGTTTGTTTTTTAACTTAAAGTTTCGGTAGCTTTATTATAAAAAAAAAACACGAAACTTAAAAATTTTTGCATTTTGGGTATAAAAAAGCACTAAATTTATTGCGAAGAGCAAATGGTTGGCAATACTGCACAACTCAGCAAACGTGACGTCACGTACGCTCTGATGGGCGCAATCTTCTTTCTATCATTCTTGGAAAAAACTGGGTCCATTGGGAGTAGAATATCTCACTAAGGTCTTCAATCTGTCCATGGCCACTCTCATCATTCCTGATAAGTGGCAATTATGGAGAGTGGTCCCACTACTGAAGCCTGGGAAACCCGCCAACCAAGGGGAGTCTTATCGTCCGATAACTCTCCTTTTCCCAGTAGTGAACACACTTGAAGCCCTTCTACTCCCACTCCTCACAGAACACCTGACTCCAGCCCCACACCAGCATGGTTTCCGTAGAGTGCAGAGCACCACCACGGCACTCACCGTCATAAATACCCAGGTAAACCGCGGACTAAACCAAAACCGCCCCTGCGAGAGAACTGTCCTAGTAGCGTTGGACTTACAAAAGGCTTTCGATACAGTCAGCCACGCCACGCTACTAGATGACATTTTACAGTCAACACTCCCGCCAGGGCTGAAGAGGTGGACCGCGAACTACCTGAGTGGTCGTCACTCGTCGGTGATATTTCGAGACCAAACCTCCAAACAGAGAAACATAAAGCAAGGAGTACCGCAGGGTGGTGTCCTTTCACCCTTGCTTTTTAATTTCTATATTTCGAAACTCCCCCAGCCACCAGAGGGCGTCTCACTGGTCTCATACGCCGACGACTGTACGATAATGGCGTCGGGCAATGACATTGATGGCCTGTGCTCTAAAATAAACGACTACCCCGCCCGCCTTTCTCGCTTCTTCAAACTTTCTCCCACTAAATCCACGGCGACCCTCTTTACCACCTGGACAAAGGAGGTCAAGCTGCAACTTCAGGTGCACGTCGATGATACCCCAATATCGACGGTTAATAACCCCAGAATTTTGGGAGTCACCTTTGACAGCTTGCTCTCCTTCTCCGCGCACACAACCGCTATTGAAACGAGAGTACAGAAACGCAACAAGGTCCTCAAGTCGCTCGCCGGCAGGACTTGGGGCAAAGACAAAGAAATGTTGCTGTCGACTTTCAAAGCAATAGGCCGACCGTTTCTTAACTATGCCGCGCCGGTCTGGTCGCCTGGAACCAGTGATACGCAGTGGACGAAGCTCCAGACCTGCCAGAATACTGCCATTAGGACCGCGACAGGATGTCTCCTGATGTCCCCAATTCAACAACAATACACGACGAGGCTAACATGCTCCCTGTTAAGGAGCACAACAAAATGCTCGGCAAGCAGTTTCTGCTAGGGTGTCACCGTAGGCCTCACCCATGCAGACACCTGCTCGAGCCTGAGCCACCTCCCAGGCACTTCAGAAGACACTTCCTCAACTACGTGGACGAGATCCTGGTCAAAACAGACAGACCACTCCAGGATCAGACAGTATACAGACAGGCCATTAACGACATCCATCGGGATACCCTTACCACCTTCTTAAGCTCCCGACCCCCGAATGCCGTTATCGGAGTCCAACCACCACCCATCGCAGACGAACAGCTCCAGCTTCCCCGAGAATCCCGCGTAACCTTGGCACAATTACGTTCCGGATACTGTAGCAGGTTAAACTCCTACCTATCCAGAATCGACCCCGACATACTAAACATATGTCCAGCATGTGAAGGCACCCCGCACGACACTAACCACCTTTTCACATGCCCCAACAAACCCACTCATCTAACACCCCTCCCCCTCTGGACCCAACCCCTGGGCCTACCGTTAGATGAGCTAGACGAAGACGACCTGTAATTACACCACACTGACAGGGCGAAGATACTGCTACAACAACAACAACATCAGCTGCTCTAGTGTCAGCAAATTTAATGAATTCGCCATTCGCTTTTATTCTATGTACATTGCTAATTGATTGGAAATGCCATTCGTGAGTTATAATATACTAATTTGGTTTTTGGCCTTACACAACACTACTTAATCTATTGAACTGAGCAACCCTCATATTTGACAGCTGGCAAAAGAATTAAATAAGACTTGTGTGCTTTTGCGAAAATTTTTCAGCATTGAAAAATTCTATTTGTATATTTTAATTAGAAAATCTGCAAAAATTAACAGTTACATACTAAATTGTAGCAAAAAAGCGAAAAGAAAATGTAAATACAAATACTTTCGACGATGTAAGTATCTCTTTAGGTAATTAAAGGCCTAATACATAATTAAAAAATCAATAGTGGTTTCCAAAATGTTTGAGAAAAATTGTTTACTTATACAATTTTTATGACTTCTTTGAAATTCTTGCTTATCTTGACGTACGTATTTTCTGGTTATTTTCAAGCTCTGGTGCATGCAATATCGTGCCATGAGCTTAATACATGCAATTAATTTTTGTTATTTTTTAGGCATTTGCTACCGACACAAATCATACAGCATTTCTCCAGAATATGAGTATATGAAGGGGCAGATTTAGTTTTATAATATGTTCTTATATATTTATTCTACTTTTCAATAAAAGTTCACTTTGTTTTATTAGGGTAATTGTCTAGTTTAAAGCCCGGGTGTCCAAATATATCAAAAATGTAACGCGTTTCAGTTCCAATATTAATGTTCTTTAAAACCGTTAAAAATTTACTAACAAAAAACGATTCCATTAATTTTGTATTTTGTATCACTAATTGCTCAAATCGATACCCTTTAGCAGGTAACCACACAAACTTCCGAGTGTATTCCAACCATGAAAAAGCTCCTCATAAATAACCGTTTCCCGTTCGGAGTTGGCTTAAAACTGCAGGTTCCTCCATTTGTGGATTAACATTGAAACATACTCCACAAATAGTAGAAGCTCGACCAAAGGCCCACTTAAGGTTGTGAGCGTCATTATATACCCACGAAATTGCCGTATTGCACAACTTAAACACTAACTGCATTCATTATATTTTCAGAAAAATTTGTTAATTATTTAAATATTTCTATTACTAAAATGTAAACACAAAATGGGCGGCGAAAATAAAAAAAGAAATATAAGAAATGCCTGGGAATTACCACTCACTGCAGCTCGACATTCGATAATTTTTTAGTTAATTTTAGAGGTTACACATTTTCACTGTATATTAAAATATTGTTTTATATAAGAAACATATATGGTAGGCGAATCGCGCGTTTTTTTTTTATTAAAAATGTTCTCTGCACAATGATCAAATACGTTGTTGTGGAGAAAATTTTTCTTCAAGTAAATGTTTGTGTTTCACACGCATTTTTACAATTGTACAGATTGATTTATATGAGAATTTCATATTTTGGGGCTATTATACGTACGTATTACGAGATGTATAAATATTTTCATTTCATTTTATCCACGTAATGTTTAATTCACTTTTTAATGCTTTTGTTTTTAGATAAGACACCTTTAAAAAAGTGCAAAAATAAGTAAATTTGTGTTATACTACATATATAATCAATTCGGTATCTTGGTTGCTGTTTGACATTAAAAAGCTGCTGGCCGGACCTGCAAATTTTATCCACCGTTAGGTAATATAACTATACTAGTTACTATTTCAATTAAGGGGTTATACGCAGTTATGAAGCAAATAAAAGACGGGTTGTCAAGGAGTTATCCTGAAGAAACTTCAGAATATTTTAATTTGAAAATTTTTGGCGGTTATAAAAGCATCCTTCAATAACGTAACAAAATTTTTTATTTATGAAAATGTTGATTATAGAGCGCGCTGCAGGCGATTTCTGGAACCTCCTTTAAAAAAAGACGATTTACGGTGTACATCGTAACTCAGGATTGGATTATCTGAAATCAAAAAACCAAACAAATTTTGTTAATATATTAGATTATCTAGTAATTAATCGTTCGGCTAATCAAAATAGTGAATTTTCACAAAATGGCAGCTTTTAAAAGAAATGATTTCGATTTTTACGTTAAAATTTGGCCGTAAATTGATTTAAAAATGGAAAATAAGAATCAGATTTACAAAAGGAACGATTAATTACTAGAAAATGTATCTTTAAAGATTGAGTTAAAACGGTTGACCGATCAAACAAGCCGTTTTCGAGATATCGTGTACACCGACTTGAAAAATGCCGTTTTGAAAAAAACACGTTTAAAGTTTCAATACCTACCTTAAAACGTGCCGAGGCATCTCTACATATTTAGGTATAACTCCGAAAGTATTGCTTAGATCTACTTCAAATTTCGTGCGTATACTTTTGAATATATGTACATTACAAAAATGCAATAAAAAAAATCGATTTTTTTGAAAGTCATAACTGCGTATAACCCCTTAAAATATAACCAGTTTGCTATTATATTTTCACATAAATTTCTCATTAACATCGAAAAGTGATCCTTGATATACTGTGTACACAAGTTTTTATTACGAATACTTCTTTCAATGTTAATTGCGTTTCTCATTTTTATATTATTCTAAAATAATATATTATGTATTTATAAAACCGTTTAACCATAAAGTTTTGTAAAGATCCAGAAAAGAAGAAAATTGTATCTCAATCCTTGAAATTTGTTCAATTTTTGGGAATATTGTATAAAGTTGGAGCTTTAAATTAGATGGGTTTTGTTGTAAAATGCACTATTTTTTATAAAAACACAAAACCAAATTAAATTAAAAAAAAAAAAGTTAATATTAATAGCTATATTTCTAATAGCTATTATTTTCAACAGAGATGCACATATGTATATATGTAATTGGCACATATAGTACATCCTCCTAAGGTTGTTCTAACTTCAGTTTCATACCACCTCCGAACGTCAGACAGTTTTTTTATGAAAAGCATTTCCATGGCAGAAATACACCCGGAGATTCGCCATTACCTGTCGACGGACGGCTGCTATTAGAAAACAAATTTTCCTAATGTCCATACAGCGTTTCAAATCCGGGCCTTACCGAATAGTAGTCACGCACAAACCCATTCGATTTCGCCGCCCATACTTCATAGGCAAAGGTATGGAGATAATAGATGTACGTATGTACATACTTATATATGTACAAATGCCCATAGGTTCTCCTATTTTATCAATGTCAAATCCGTTTTTCACTTTAAAATTTGCCATACACCGGCAAAAAATATTTCTGAATCAGCCTATCAGAATAATAAAGTGTCATTGCTAAATAATACATACATATACGTATGTAAAAAGTTATATACATTTTCTTTCTATCTCGAGTGCTTGTAGTGATAATGGCTGAGCGAATATAAAAGAGTACATTTCCATTCACAAACATTGTGGCTCTCGAATTTCACAGCTAACTGGCTTTTAGCTGATATAAGCGACTAGCTAGAGCGTTTGACGAATAAGTTTACTCGCAAGTCAGAAATGGTCTCCAGTGCTGAGCACACGTTTGTCTCGAGCTCTCCTAATGCAAATTTGTCGAAAAACACTTGTCTCGAATTTAAAGCCAATTTTGAAGTGTAAATGAATATCTATTAATTTGTAACAAAAGCAACAATTAAATATAGTGCGACTTTTGGCTCATAATGGCATAGTTTGAGTTCCCTTCGATATTAATTTGTATGTATGTGTACACTTTTAAGCATACCATTAAATTTCGCAGACATTCCAGCATGTTGCTCAAAAGTAACTCATTTGACTTTACTGGACTGAGTCCGCCGACCAACCAGTATGTTATTTAAAGGTGTTCGCTGATTTAGAATTCGCAGTGTCACTCCTATTAATTCTTTGTTGTAGTGTGAATTTTTTCAATAAATCATTTTACTTGTACTATGATTGAAATGGCGGTGTTATTTGACTCTTTTTTTTAGTTTGTGTGCGCTACTTTTGCGATCGTATAAACGGAAGAGAATTCAAGTTGCCTGTGATTGAATCTTTTTACTTATTGTTTTTAACAGTAAACACGGCTCGTTTCACTTTCAATCGCGTTCATATGAATGTATAATTGTATAGTGTCGGAAGTTACAATAATTTTTTTACTAAGCCGCGCTTGATCTCGGCAGAAATTTTTGCCAAATCGTTGCGATATGTATTCTCAACTGTTACTTGGTAAATCGTATGGACCCTTCGGAAAAAGTGTAATTTGTATAGTAAAATCGCATATAAAGAACAGCTCCTTAAAGTATTCGAAATGAAAATTGTTTATTTGCTTCAAAATCCCGAATCAATTTTGTGAACTACTTTTTAAACTTTTCGTTTGCGTGACTTATTTAATTTGAGGGGCTCCTAGGTATTTATTATTTCAATTAAAAGGAACATGGGTATCTAAGTATCTGAATAGAGCTAAATATAATCATAGTATAACAACTATATTATACAAACTAGTTTAATGCAAAACACGAGTACCGAAATGATTTACATAATGGATATAAAAGTTAACAAAAATGCGACTAAAGGCGAGAGGTTTTCCAACAGTTATCACATTATTGTGCTGGAGTTCATTGTCACCGACAAGCGAACAACACAATACATAGTTGTGCCCCGACTACATTAAAAACAAAACAAAAAAAAAAACAATTAATTCTCTCTTTAAAATCTCTTACTCTCGCTTTTATAGTGTTAAATAGAAATAGCTTTAAATACTGAATAACTCCCAATATTTTACAATTCAAAAAACCATTAACTCACAAATTTATTCTGCATTTTTTTTTTCTATTTCTAGTTATGTTTTTAAAGCGTAGAGGGAAATTCTTTAAAAGGTGATTGCCACAATCTTTGTTATACGAGTATATTCCACAGTGACTCATGCAAGCGAGTGCCTTAGTTGGCCAAAGTGTATTATATTATTTATTTATATGCAGCTACTAATCATTGTCGTTAGATAAGAGTGAGATCTTTAATTAAAAGTATTTAAATGTTTTTCGCGCTATTATTAACGGTTTTATTGCTTAATCAGTAACAATTAAAATTCATCTAAATTTTGTATTTTGCAGAACTAAATTTGGGCCCCTTTCATATCTTAATTTAAATTGAAATACTTAAATTGTTTTTACTTTTGTTCTAATTTGGATTTAGCACAGTTTGGTTAATATACAGTGAATGAGAAATGCTTCATCGCAGGTATATCAAATATAATCTCTCAATTTACTAACTCTAAGGTATATTGATGTATCTGCTAGAAGACTAACAATAAAGCAAATAATGAAATTTGATTCGAACTTTGGCTTGCCACATAAAACTTCGAAATATCAAGATATTAAACAGACAATTCATAAATAAATGTAAATGAGCTATCACCTAATAATGTTTTTACCGTCTTCTAAGACTATGTAATTGAAAATCTGACAGTCAAAACCTTACAGACATACCTATAGACAAAGCAAAGTATTTAAATAAAAGTTTTAAGGAGTAGAATCCAAAGCAAAAGGGATTTCACGTTTCAAAAGATGTTAGTAGTTACGAACTTTGTATTGTTTGTCGTTCGGAGAACACTTTATTATTAATTTAAACGAAGACGACATTTCCACTCGTATTTTGGAGCGCATGAAATTTTAGTATTTTGTATTTCTTGGTTTTCAGGTTTTATGTGCAAGCATAATTGTCTAATTGGTTTGAGTTACTTAGCTTTTTTACGCTTGGTATTGTTGAAATAAGATAATTGAAACACTGTTGGAGTATTTTACGCTATTGCAGTGCTGTAGTTTTCCATTCTTATATGTTTCTTAAATATTTTTTGTTCTACGACCTTTATAGTGAATGCTAATAAAACATCTATTTTTTCTTCTCTCTTCCATGTTGTATTCATCCGAATAGTAAAAATTGCTGGCAGGCACATTGAAATCGCCTGCACTCACAAGTCAAACACACAAATGTCCTTACCATAAAATAAAGAACAAGAAATTAAACAACATAGAACGATTTGAAAAAGAAAGAAACTTAAATCCCTAACTCTTCCATCAAATAATCACCAGTATTGCATTTGGCGTGTATAACAAATCTATAACATATGTTTATTTAATATCGCTCACATAGTTGACTAGCCTAGGCGCACCTGCAGCAATTCCCAAACTACCCACTCCAGAACTTTTGGTTTATTTTGTGTGACATTGCAACCACTTATTGGTTTGCGCCACTTACTCTAATCTTTCCTCGAGTTAAATGTTAATTTTCTGTAGCATCATTCCCGCAATCTGCGAAATTTAATGCCATATGTCAGCAATTATCAATCATTGACTGAGGCTCCTGCAGTAAATTCATTTTATAATACACAAAGTTATCCAAATTTATATGCAATGTATGAAACATATAAATTCTTAAATGTAATATTTCGTGCTTCAGTCATTCCGGGAGCATTCATATTAATTTGGCTGGCTGGGATGTAAGTACGCTAATTCTATGTATGATACTTATATTAATAATTCTAAATAGTAACTGTAATATACATACACTGTCGCAAGTAATAGTTCTTCTGTGCTTTTCCTTCACTTTTCGAATACTAAAATAAGATAAAAATTACCAAACTGATCTCCCCGCGTGTGTTTTCTTATCTGCAAATACGGTTTTCTTGAATATCTTTTTTGTTTTTTTCTTTGCAAAATTGTTGCGTGTTCCATTTGTCTTTTCTTTAATTTCCATATTTTGTCTTTTTCTACCCAGTTTAAATAAATGAAGAACAAGCACGTTGATTTAAAGTTAAGTAATGAAACTCATTTCCCATTATTGCTTCTTTTGCGTATTTATTATTTTTGTGTAATTACATATTGAGCATATCTACATATTTTCACTAAGATATATTCGATTCCTTTCTGAATTACGATTAACTTTTTTCCTTTATCTTAATAAGCTTTTGTATTAATTTTTGGTTTAATTGTGGTTTCAATAAATATATACCTTCAAGAAAACGTTTGTAAATCGAAAATTCTTATTAGATACTATCTTCTCTTGTTTCTTTCATAGAATATCACTTGCCGTAGTACAATTATGTATGCTTGTTTTCCTCATAATATTTGTTGGATTCCCAATAGTATTTCGTTATTCTATAACACTGCAAAAAGGCATTCTGTTTCTAACATTTAGTAAGTATTTAAAAAACTCACTTCAAATTAATTGAGATATTTGTAACGCATACGAATATAAAATGGCAAAGTTGAATACAGTTCTGAAAAATGAAGCATTTTCAATAGATACCGTATCGTATGCGTTGTGAATATCCTAAATCAGTATTTAGTATATATTTTTTGAAAACAAAATCTTCTCGTTTACAGTCACATACCCGAAAGATCTCGATCTATCGAATCCGGCCAGTGTAGGACTCTTTGGCACCAGGAATCTACATCTGAGTGTACTTGATCCAGATGCTGAGGAACGCCATGATGGAGTACGCATCGGTGTCTGGCATGTGCTGCCCTTGCACTTAGTGAAGCGTTTTGCTAAAGAACTGAAAATTGATACGGTAGGTTGATGTTATAATCACACATACGGAAGAGTATGTATTTTAATTACCGTTTCTTACTTTCGTACAGCATACGCACGAGGAATTGCAGAACGCCACACTTGAGCTAGACGAAGAAATAGAGCAATTGGTGCCCGTTCTTGAATCGGAATTCCCTGAGGTGAATGTCGAGAATGAGCAGCTCTTTTATGAGCGCATGCTTAAATTGCCCGGTACCATAGTTCTTTACCTGCATGGCAATACTGCGTCTCGTGGTTCGGGTCATCGCGTGGAAATGTACCAGGTGCTGCGTAAACTTGGTTATCACGTATTGTCGTTAGATTATCGTGGTTATGGTGATTCTGATCCGGTTTCGCCCACCGAAGAGGGTATTGTGCGTGATGGGCTAGCCGTGTATGAATATATTAGGAATATGACAACGAATCCGATTTTTATTTGGGGGCATTCTCTTGGTACCGGCGTGGCTTGCCATCTGTGTGCAGAGTTGAGTTTGAATTTTAAAATGAAGCTACCACGTGGGGTGGTGTTAGAGGCGCCTTTCACGAATATACGTGACGAAATAAGATTACATCCCTTCGCACGGGTAAGAACAAAATTATAAATTTGTTTTGTGTATAGCCCAATATACATACATACATATACAATATAAATATTTAAAATTTATTATTACTGTTTCTTATGCTAGCCATTCAAAGACCTGCCTTGGTTTGATTTGACCATTTCGCGTCCAATGTATTCGAACTCATTGCGGTTTGAGTCGGATCGGCACATTGCCGAATTTCGCCAGCCGGTAATGATACTTCATGCCGAAGATGACTATGTTGTACCATTCGAGCTAGGGTACAAACTTTATCGAACAGCACTGGATACGCGTGGCAAAACATGGGGTCCTGTTGAGTTCCATCGTTTCAACGGCGATGCGGGTTACGGACATAAGTTTCTGTGTCGCGCACTCCAACTACCGCATCTGGTTCAAAAATTTATCGACACTTATCGCAACGACGACTTCTGAAATTAAATTGAAGAAATGCCCGACTCAAAGGACTCTGGTATTTTCCCATAATATGCACTGATTGGGCTTAAATATCACCACACACAAAGTGCAAACGTCTAATTCGTACATTTTTAATCTGTTCTAAACTAAAAATCATGTAAAAGTAACTACTTATTTTTTCATATACAAACATTTTAAGTTAATTAGTATTATTACCGAAACAGGTTATTTGTGGCCTACACAAAACTAAGCTCATCGTGTAACTCGAAGGTATTTTCTGATTTTAAAATTTTTGGAAGAAATAAACGCTTTAGGTATAACTATCGTTATTTATTTGCTTGGACTGTAGTCAAAGCTTCGCAAAAACGCATATAAAAATATATGAATATGTACAAGGTTTTATTAGCAGCACCATCATATTTTAAACTAAAAAAAATTCTAAATATGCTAAAAATATAACAAGATTAACTCCCAAAAGAAAGGATTTGAACCTGGTGATAATAGTCGTTGAACATTTTTCCAATGAACTGATATCTATTTAAAGTTTTTTATGTTAGGTTGAAATGGTTGCCTATACAGAGGGTACACTTGGACGAAAATCAAAAATTCGTCCTTTGTGATAATAATATAAGGGAGATAAGAAGGCTAGGAAAGAGGAGGGGTATAGGTACCTAATGGGGTTTATACCACATCTTAATATATTAGAGTAATGTATTTTTCTCAAAACATGAAATAATTCACAAAACTATATGAGAGGTATCTATGTTGTTTTCCGACATTTTCCACAACTGAGATATCTAATTTGAGAAATGGTGTCTCATTCGATATGACCAACTAAATTTCATATATTCTCGAGTTGTCCTAGAGCAGCTGTATTTCGTTTGCCCCAAATGTAAGGTGGAGACTGCGAATTCCACTGTTAAGACATCTGTCTTATGCAATTTATGTTATGCCATCAGTGTCTTCACAATAGCTGTCATTTCATAGTTTGTCAGCTCGATGTTTGAAAATACGCAAACTTCGATCAATAACTGCGACTCATTTGAATTTATTTTTACCCTAAAACCATTAAAAAAAACAATTTTAAACATCAAAATAGTATTTAAAAATACTTAATTTTCCTCTTCCATTTTAACTCCGCAATGTAAAATTGTATATTGCGCTTGATTAGCAATGATAAGCATCCCATTGCCACTATTTTACTGACAAAACGCGTGACGTTGGTATTGTGGCAGAAATTTCAGACAAAACATAACGCTATTGGTACTCAAGAATTACAGAGAACTCGCTTTGATTGGTGCTCACACTCGCCAACGTAAACGTACGTTCCGTGTCAGCTGACACGAATAAACTAACGAGAGACCCATGTAAATTAAAAATCACACCGTTCCGTTCCGTAGTATCGTAACCGTTGTCGTGGGATTTTGTATTGTTTCCGTAAAAATGTGCTCTCTCAACATACAGTGTTTCCATACAGTACATTTCGAAATCATTTATCAAATAAACCTGATAACTCGGATGAGTGTAAAAATGTGTATACAAAAATATCAATGGCAACATTGTGTCGCTACCACGAAACACAAACCCATGTATTGTGTAAATATATAACCAAAAGAAAACAGTTGTCGATAACGTCGGTGAATGTGGGCACCATATCTCAAAAAAATAACACTCCCGCAATTATTACAGGTCGCACACTATATTTTGCAGAGACAGTTCAAGGGTGCTTGCCGTAACAAAACAAGTTCCATGGCACTTTTGCTATCGCTTTGCTTTTTCACAGCTGTCAACAGCAACAAGAAATTAGTTAAAAATATTAATGTTTGTATTTCATACATAAAACATGTGTATACTTATAATCGCAGTTTTTATGCTTAGTTTTCCCTTTCTACTAAAATATGTGTGTTAATTTTCTACAGATTTTAACAACTGTAAATGCGTACCATCAACGGCATCAAAACCTGCAATGGATTCAAGTTGGAATGTTGGCAACACTGTGTGGTGGAGAGCAATCAGCTGACACGTTTCTACGGAACATTTCATTTATAAGGGGATTCTCATAAGGTTTTCGTGTCAGCTGACACGGAACGTACGTTTACGCTAGTGAGTGTGAGCACCATAACTCGTTATGCTTAATCTATTTCACACAGCTTTCGGTAAATACAATGTACTTTCGAAATACTTCCTAAAATATCTAACGGTCTCGCAGATAGTTGGATATCGAATTAAAGTGTCGAGCCGACAAGTGTTGACTATCAAATGAAGGAGAGCCACCACTACTTTTTTCTTGTTTTTTTTTCAAATTTTGACATTAAAAAAACTGGACTGCAAAAAAAAAATTCTTGTAAATGTTGTTGTTGCTCTAGTAGTTTTTCAGTGCTGGCTGAACCGGTGAAATTTGAGTTGAGTGTGCGAACGTGTAAACGTAAAGTGCTTAAGAAGTGAAATTTAATAAAGCAAGCAAGTTGTGTTGCCATTAATTTATGACTTTTATTTAGCAATCCAGTGATCGAAATCGAAAAGTTGCAATAATTTAATTAGAAAGCATAGCTAATTAGCATTGAAAATCTGGCCTTATGTTAAGTTTTCACAACACGTAATCCGCTCTTACATTTGTACTTCACTCCCCAATTACCCTTCCGGTTATGCCATATAAATTTTTGAGGGTAAATCACCTTTATTGTAATCCAGTCTCAATTATTTTGCGAATTATGTACAAATCTTTGTCTTCCCTAATTTTTATCGGGAATTATCAAAATAAGCTGTCAAAATCAAACGAAAAAATAACTTAAGTTGAATAATAACCAAAAAAAGAGGTTGTCTGTAAAGTCGGTTTACTGACGATAGTTTAACGTGACAACGTCATAAGAAAATATTGATGTAATGGTTGCAATTTTCAAAACAAAATTAATTTTATTTGTTTGATAGATATTTTGTATGGATATAGAGGAGGAGGTAAATGGAATTGATCAAGTTACATTTACACAAACGTGAAAAATGACGAAACATTTATCAAATTCATGAAAGATATCTTCAATTTCGATTGTGCATCAGACGTTAATAAGTCAATAAGTCAAGAGGCACACCATCATCGATTTGCCTTTTTCAAGACACTTTACACTCGAAACACTCCCTTTCATTTCCTACTTTTTCTATCATCGTCCTATTCTCAACAGAGAAATGGTTCATTACCATGCACACAGGAAGAAGGCATATGCAAATACGAGTATGTGAGTTTATATACAAATGCGCATACACATAGGTACATATACATACATATATATGTTCACTCAAGTAGAACAGAGCCAGATGTCGAACGTTGCCGAACGCGGGGGCCGATTGTGCTCTTTGTCGTTCGTTCCGCGCTCTCGCTTGCAGTTCAAACACCTTAGCTTACATTTGCTTGCGTACGGAATAGATTCGTATATTTGATATGTCCATATGATTTGTATGCATCTTTACATATAGGGGTATATTCAGAAACGCATTATAATGCGCAACGTACTTTTGCAGTGTTGGCAATGCGTTCAGAAATGCAAATATGGCAGTACTGCAAATGCATCGCATTCCAAAACGCCATTTTTGTATCGAACGTCACGCATTATTTGCAGGAAAAATTTTAATACTGCCGCTGATTCGCTAATATGATGTCTGATGAAAAGTGATTAAAAAATTTTTTTTTTTTAGCTTTTAATGCAAAGATATATTAAATATACGTTATTAAAACAATATTTTATTACATTTTTTTTGATTTTAGCGATTATCTAAGTACATCGGAAGTAAAGTTGCTTCTCAGAGTCCGACTGAGCATGGAAAGTGAATTTGCTTCAGGGAGGAGGAAAAAGAGTGTTTTGTGGAATAAGGTGGCGGAAGAAATAAAAAAAGTGAATAAAGATTTGAAAATAGACGGGCAAATCGCGCAGCGAAAATTTTCTAATTGTTTCAAAAAAAAATTTTTTTTTTTTTTTTTTTTCAAAATTGGAAAAGTAATGAATTACAATCACAATAAATTAAAAAGCATTAGCGACTAGGAAAAAAAGATTTATTTTTGGGAATTTTTCGTTTTAATGAACATCTTACTATATGTGATTTTCTTTTTTTTCTTAAATTTAGCAAAAAACTATCACTTTTTACTTCAAATATATCGTCAACAACTAAACTCAATAATACTTCCATTTTAGTGTACAACGCGTTCATAAATGCAACAAATCTTTTTGCAAATCGTTAACAAATCTATCAATTGCATCACTTGTCACATTGGCAGTGTTGCCAGCGTTGCAATTACTGCGCATTTATAATGCGTTTCTGAATATACCCTAGATTTGTTCTTTTTGAAAATTGCGCGAAATTGTATATGTATATGCATGTTTATATACATATATTAGCATACAACATATCTTATACGGTATGTGGTAAATATTACCATACATTTTTTCCTTCATATATAATAAAAAAATTAATAATAATAACATTAAAACAACGGGTATTATTAACAAACTTGGTTTTATTTTAAATTTTTCAAGTAAATCAAATTAATAATAATCAATAAGAAGGCATATGCAAATACAAATACGTGAATTTATATATGTACATATGCGCATATACATACATATATACGCTCACTTAAGTAGGAGAGAGCAAGATGTTGAACGTTGCCGTTCGTTTGCTTTGTCGTTCGTTCCGCGCTTTCGCTTGCAGTTCATTCAAGGTAACGACAATGAGCAAGGTAACGACAAATTAGCAAGGTAACGACACATTTTTTCGTGCGTGCAGCCGGCTAAATCGAATTATAAGACGTTATCACGTCAAAAGTTATATTATAATAATGGAATGGTTAAATAAACCCAATTGTCTTATTATTCTTAATTATCGTTGTCACCTCCACTGCCCAGTACACAAATTCTATTTATGTACAAATTCTTCTATGGGAACATAATATATTATAAAGACAAACGATAATCGATAATGATTTGTGGTTCATCTCTCCGACCCATCTTTACCAAATTGGGAGGCATTAAAAAAGTTCTAAGATCACATTTATATTGCCACTTTAATCGAGATTAGCAAACTTGTAGCAAGGTATTGACAAGTCATGCGACATTTACTTCCTTTTATTAAAGCTTTTTGTATTCAAATCTCTTTGCTCGTATCTTATCCAGTTAAGAAAATAATGAAATTTTTATTTAATTACACAACTGTATAAACAGGTATTATACTATATCTAGTAAAAACAAAATAGTACACTATTTAATATTTGAAATAGAATAATATTTAGCAGAAATGTAAAATAAAACAATTTTAAAATGTTTTGTTGCATACGAGATAAGTCTATTCTCTACATTAAAATTCATATAATGTTCAATTCAGACCAAATGAAATTATCTTATCAATATTATTTTAAATGTCTTTATTAATTTAAACGAACTTGGAATTATTTTCCCCCCTTCTAGAACTTTGAAAATGCATGCATTCTACTCTTTGGTGAACTATATTATTACTTCACTATGTATTTTAACGAGGTTTTACTATTTTAAAAAGGTTTTAAACACGATTGATTTATTAATTATATCGACGATACGCTCGAAAGTGTATTAAGGTGTTCTCATGCAACCATGTACTCCGAATAGTACTGTTTCGTAAAACTCTCTGCGGATACATAAAATGAAACTTTTTACAACCCTACTTAAGCAACTGCTATTTGATCGTTGACATCGTTGCCATCGTTGGAGTGATATGTGTTTGTGTGTTGCGGAAGGAAATTTTGTTTCGGTTAAAAATAAAAGGCGTTTTTTTAAATGAAAAAGAAAGTTAATAGAAGCCACAAAATTACATAGTGTTAATGGTGTAAAAGTGACGTCGTTTGTGCGTGCAGAGGTCCATAAAGTTACCTAGTTGTCGGGTGAAAATTTAGTGAAACAGGCGGTGAAACAAATAAGCATACACACACGAACTGGCTAAGCCAAACAAAGCGTCGATGGCAGCAATAAAAGCAGAGCAGCAGGAAGAGGCACTAGGAATAAGTGAGACAGCAGTCTCGGAACTTCAGTAACGAAAACTCTACAAAAGTTTTTTCTGAGTTGTAATTTGTTCATAGGACTTCTACACGTAACTAAAAAACCGTGTAAATTGCGATTTTCAGACTCTCAGCCTTCTAATTTTCTAAAGGAAAGGGATGGTCAAAATTTTCTAGGTGCTTTATACATACAGGGATCAAAGAATAGCAATAAAGTTGGCTGTGACGACTGCGAATCATCGCTCAAGGGAACGAGAGGAATGGAAACGTTTATTTTTCAAAGAGCTCAGGGTGTGGGTGAAGGGAGAGAGTATGTGTAGACACAGGTTGCGGCGAAGAGAAAATTGAAATATCGCCCTATTTATGTTTGTTTGTTTGTTGCAAGAATTGCTAGAGAACGTTTTCTGATATCAAACCAGAGAGCATCACTTCCCTTGGGTGCTAGCTCTATTAAAAGTCCAGCAATGAAGCTACGATTTTGTCAACAGTTCCTCGGTGTGGTATCATTTGCTTGCATGGATTCGTACATGAGTAGGCACATATTTAAGGTGTTGTTCTTGCGTGTACAATGTGCAATTTGGTAAAATAGATTAGGGGAAGGATAGGGTGTGTTTTATACGGAGCAAACGAGCGCTCTTTGATTTCGGGTTGGGTTTCCATTCTGATTTTTCGTTTTATCGGTTGCAGTAGCGCAAAGCAGCAGCAGCGGCATAGTTGATGACGACGGTGGGCGCGCATAGTCAACATGAGAAGGGCCTATAAATAAAGGAACTGAAGATAATAAGACGAAGTGAAGAAAAGAAAGCAACGACAAAAAAGTCAATCCAAGTGTATTAAAAGTGCATAGTTTATAATATCTTCCTCAAAGGATAAAAATTGTAGTGAAAAAAAGAAAAGAAAGTTTGTGCAGAAAAGGGTTTAAACGGGAATAAATGCCAAATTTGAAACCTTTGCGAGAGCAAAAATTTAAATATTGTGACAAAGAGTAAAGCAATTGAAGTGTGAAATAAATATTGCAATAAGAGAAAATACCGCTGGAGGGGTCGATTTACCGCCCAGGAGAAGGGAAAGGCGGAGAAAAAATTGGAGTATGAAGAATAGATTGAACTAAAATAGTATAGCGAGAAGTTCCCAGAGGCATCTGATCTATCAGGAAAGCATTGGGAGCATCAAGCGGAATATCAAGGATTAAATTAAATTATGTGGTAAGTGCATGAGTATAAATTATTTAATTTTGCAACTTTCGTAATATCTTTGTTTAGTGTTTTTAATAGAATTTTATATGTACATATATGCATTGTGTCTACTTAAGGTAAAGCTAACTCCATTTTCAAATAATTTCGCTCGGTACGTTTGGCCCGAAAATTTTCGTACTAGAGATGGGCAAAAGAAAATAAGTGAGTCTGTTCACTGGCTCGCAGGAGGACTATACATACTATATGTATGAATTTCAGCAGTAGCTCTTGCAGCGCGCATGTATCCAGAGCCCTCGCTCGCAATCGCATCTTCTTTTTAAGGCAATTCTGTTTCGCTTATTGTAGCTCTTCCTTACACGCCCTTTTTCGGTCGTGCGACTCTCTGTTTTTGTTACACTTCTCCGTAGCTTAGCTGCTAAATGAGGTATAAATATGAAAATTAGTTCTGTTTTCATACAATTTGTGATTAAAAGAAAATTAAATTATATTTTATCACAACCATAACAGTTTTTCAATGTACTGTGCCTGCATATATGGTTGCATTTTTTTTTGCACATTTTTGTACAAATTTGTCGCTTCTAATTTTGTTTTATTCATTTACATCTCTGCTCTTGTTTAATTTCCTTGCTCTCAATATATTTTCTTTCGTCTATCTGACAACATATATCAATTTTGTTTTGTCCTGCTTTTGGGTTTTATGTGCATTCATTTATCTTCTACTTTATTTTTGTTATAATTTTCTAGTAATGGAGGATTTGACAGGAAAATATAAAACTCTCTGGCTATCATAGAATTGTTGCATTTGTAGTAGCAAATAACCGGGTGGGGTTCCATTGTAGTATTTTCAAACAAATTTCCTTCATAATTCTCGTCGATGTAGTACTTTTCCACATTATACATTTTGATTCAATAACGAAAAAAAAACATTAGTAAGTGCATCATAAACTACTACATTGATATTATTCTGACACTCTATTATAGTTTATTTCAGACACTTACAATGTTCTTCAAAAAAAGTTTACGTATAATAACGTTGGAATTTCAGCAACATATTGAATCTACGATCATCCACAAATAAATACTTATGTAATATACATAAGCGAATGATGACAAATAAAGTGTCGCAGTAGCGCCTCTCGACGTGCCCTTCAAAATCTGCAATGAAATACAGAAACTTACTCGAATTACTTGCTTGGCTGTCGGCGAAACTCGATGTGCAATAAATTGCTCGTAAATAAACCAGTTTTCTACTCACGTAACCGTAATAAGCAGTAAAAAATTAAGCCTTCCACATGCGCACGCATATACACTCATAAAGCAAAAATATTAAAAAAAAAAAAAAAAAATTCAATACGAACTCCAACTGAAACTAATTCAATGACTGCCTGCAAAGTCTTTGAGTTCACGCGACGTTCACCGTGTTTGCACAAAGTACACGTGAACTTTCAGTGGTAGCGTGGATCGAAGTGCTGGTGTATATTATAAAACCGCTAGGCTGTGTGGTGACTCACTTCACTTGATTTCTAATCACTAGTGGTGGGACTATTCGAATAATAAAATCTTTTATTCGAGAGGTATTCGTAATTCGAATAATATTTATTCGAATTTTTTATTCGTTTATTCGAATAATGCTATTCGAATACCTCACTATTCGAATACCTCACTATTCGAATACCTTACTGTTCGAATACCTTACTATTCGAATACCTTACTATTCGAATACCACCTCACTATTCAAATACCTTACTATTCGAATACATCACTATTCGAATATTTTTGGTAAATATTTACTTAGATTAGCGGACTACTAATCGGTTTCTGTACAAGTGCATGTACCTATGTATGCAAATTCAATACATACACACATGCATTTGCGCATCAATCCAATTTCAAAGCAATCTGCATGTGTACATAAATAAGTATTATGAATAACTTCTAAATCTGTAGATTAAGCAAAAGAAGATTTTAAGGCTCCATATTTATCGTTTGAGAGAAAACCATTATTTCGATCCGTTATCGTATAATACGATGCGGACATAGAAAATGTGAAATCATATTTCTCCATACAATTTAAATGGGAAATTGAAAAGTGCGATGCGGGCCACCCTAATATTAATATTAAGGCGTCTAAACACAAGAATTGTTACGAGGGGAAACCAAATATTTTTTTAGAAACGCTCTGATGTTTTTATGCACATTTAGTTATGCACATACATATAAGTATGTAAACCTGTCGATGTTTTATCAAGAACAATACCGAAGAAATCTTATCATATTAGCTAATTGAAACATGAAGCGGTCAAATCAAAAAGTCACAATGTTCAAAAATCGAGAAAAACTGATTAGCACCATGAGAAGGGCCAATGTAATTTTTATATTTTTAAAAGCATTTTCTCCCTGATATAAATGAATATATAGTGAGGTATTCGAATAGTAAGGTATTCGAATAGTGAGGTATTCAAATAGTAAAGTATTCGAATAGTGAGGTATTCGAATAGTAAGGTATTCGAATAGTGAGGTATTCGAATAGTGAGGTGGTATTCGAATAGTGAGGTATTCGAATACTAAGGTATTCGATTAATGAACTATTCGAATTATTTGAAACGAATAGTATTATTCGTTTTATTCGAATAATGTTTATTCGAATATTATTCGAAAATAATCCCACTCCTACTAATCACAGCTGAGATTGCAGTCGCTAAAGCAGTGCAGGCCGAAGGGCCACAAACACACTGAAAATGAGACCGGTCAACCAGAGTGTAGCTGGTATATTCCACTTAAAACATATGTATATGTATGTACGTGTATGTGTACATAACTCTGATGTACATATATAAAACTAACAGATCAACCGAAGATCTGATTCGTTTACTCGCTGTTGTTGACAAATCAGTTCAGGTTCGCTGAAGAAGTGAAGCCTGCTCCGGAAAGAAGCAACGGTAACGTAACCAAAATTCGAAATTCAACAGCGACGTAATTTCAGAGATGAAAACAGCTGCTTGGAACTGTGCCGGTTAAATAGTCGGCGGCTACCTACCTACCTATGCCAAAATAAGATTCGGTGAGCAAGCCATTACTATGCAATCGTTCGTTCTTTTACTTTGTCTTTCTAGAGCGTGCTGATTTGCATTCGGATTTGCATTGTGTTATGTTTTCAACGTGAGTACTTCAGGTTTTGCTGTTGCATCGAAAGTAAATGAGGACTGACTACAGAAATGATCCTGTGAAGTATAATCTCGCGAATAGTCTGTTGTGAATTGCTCTGCTTCGTGTTTTCATGCATAAATAAAGGAAGATGTAAATAGGTTGAATTTTCAGCTTTTTTACTGCATACATACAAACGTAAATATTCGCATTCATAATTAAGAGGTTTTACATTTACAAACCAGGAAAATATTTGCTTTAAGTAAAAGTTATCCAGATAGTGATAGTACCTAAGACTTGAAATTCAAACAGCTCAATGCATTAGTCATCAAGTGACTTTTGTCCAAGCAATTTTTTGATACCTATAAGTAGAGGTTTCAGTTTCCAACGAATTGCCGTTTAGTCATCCATGCACAGCTATCGGCATATATAATATTTATTAGCGGATCAGGGTTATTGATATGCAATCAACCGAAAAAAAGCATTTTAAAAATATGGAGCGTGCGTTTGGATTTAGAACCAAACAATGTCTATTCCCTATGCTTGTGAGAGATGCGCAACTATTTGTAAACAGAGGTGTTGTTTTTTTGTCAAAGATAAGATAAGTATATTTCAACTGTATTTTTAGGCTTTCTGGGGCGATAGCGTAGAAAAATCGATGCGAGTCTGAATGGTATTCCAGCTCAATATTTCGTACAAAAATTACCAATCAGAATGTAACTGCTAGTGAACTGAAAATTTCGCCTCTAAAATTGCTGCAATCGAATATGTTTAGTTATCAAATTTAAAATATAATTCAATTATGTTCTCAGCTACTTGTAATTTCGTTGGCTCCCATTTATCTTAAGGGGGTATTCTAGTCTAGAAATTTGAAAAAAATCGAAAATTTTTTTTTTCAAAATTTGATAGTTTAACTATTCAAAAATATCTCCCTAAAAGGATTTTTCAAAATTCGAATTATTTTCGAAGCTACAACTATTTTAGTGACGCGACAGCTGGACTGGTTTGAGCGGTCGGCGAACTTTAAACGTGTTTTTCTCGAAACTACTTCTTTCGGTACGGTCGGCACGATATCTCAAGTTCTAATTAACCGATTTGCTTGAAATTTGTCATGAATATTCCTTAAATATATCTCTATCGTATGAAGCTCGAAAAACTGGAAATTTCAATTTTTTAATATGTGTAAACAATTCGAGAAAGCTTAAAAATAAGAGAAAAATCGACCTCAATTTTTTGAGTAGCCGCCATTTTATGGAAAAAATTTTTTTTTCCGTTTTTTCTGGTTCATACGATAATGACATTCATATTAATTAAGAATTTGTATTTTTTTTTTTTCAGATGACCACAAGGGTAGAAATCGTGACGACGGGGACACTGCCTTTTTTCCCCCCTTCCACTTCAAGGACGCATAACTCCATGAAAATTCATTTTTTTTTTTTCAAATTTATTTTGTGTGCTCCTAATATATGAATAAATAAATGATAAAAAAATGTATCGTAAAAATATCAATAGCTGTTTTTTTATTCATCGTCAAAAAATCCTCGAAATTCGGGCCTCTAGACTAGAATACCCCCTTAAAACCAGTTAATATCTAAACTGAATTCAGCAGGTTGCTTACGCGAGGTTTCTTTAAGAAAAATAAAATTTTAAAAGATAATCCTTTGGGTTCGGGAGTGGAAGATTGGTTTACAATATTAAGAAAAATAATAATTTTAATTAACTGGCCACACAAATTTCTATTGAAGTCGTTTTTTTTTTTTGTTTTCAATTTTATGTAGGCTTTTAATATCCATCCTTATCCGCTGCTCTACAAAACTTCTCCCATTTCACTTCAAACGCTTAATAACTCGTCTGCCGCCAGCTCACAACAAGATATTTAAATTTGATAGAAGACATTGCCGTTTTTGTTATTAAAAATACGAAGTTGTAGTATGCAGTTAGGAACTTATTGCCTGATTCCGCATACTTCACACAGTTGCGAACATAAAAACGTTGGAAAGGCAGTAGCTTACATTCGAAGTGTTGTTGTTGGTGTAACGACAAAAACACTCCATATAAATATTTGGGGAATGTTGCTCGGTCGGATATTAGTCCGGGTCGTTCCGGTAAGGGAGAACCGACTGTAGTGGGAACGAAGTATTGTAGGAGTTACCAGATAATATATGATTCACCTTTTTTTAATATAGCGTGGCATGCTGTGACAAGTGGCGCAATGGCATGGGTCATTTTGAGTATACTGCATTTTAAGAAAATACCCATAAAAGTGTCCATTTTGGTTCTATGGGAAGAAAAAAAGGATTTGGTTAGTTCGTTGGTGTGTGAGAAGGGTCGAACCGGCTTAATAAACATCGCAAAGGCACTACCTAAAACTGTAGGAAATAGATCCTAGAATACCTCGAACTTGAATTAGTACAAGTAGGTACATCTTGCCTAAGGATTCAAGAAGGCAGTTTTGGCGTTGGAAAACAGCAAAATAATATTACAAGTGCTATATCATAAAATAAGGAGAATAATTGATGAACGCTATAGCAACGGGCGTCCGCCGTAGCCGAATGGGTTGGTGCGTGACTACCATTCGCAATTCACAGAGAGAACGTCGGTTCGAATCTCGGTGAAACACCAAAATTAAGAAAAACATTTTTCAAATAGCGGTCGCCCCTCGGCAGGCAGTGGCAAACCTCCGAGTGTATTTCTGTCATGAAAAAGCTTCTCATAAAAATATCTGCCGTTCCGAGTCGGCTTAAAACTGTAGGTCCCTCCATTTTGTGGAACAACATCAAGACGCACACCACAAATAGGAGGAGGAGCTCGGCCAAACACCCAAAAAGGGTGTACGCGTCAATTATATATATATATATATATAGCAACGCGAAGACAAGGTCGTATGTTCTGTGGGTATCTGTTTTTTATGGTAAACGTCATAATGTACCGACGATTACTTGACGAATTCCATCGATTGAAGTTTGGTTCCATATCTTTGATACAAATCGGGATTCTCACGCCTTTCTGAATACCATATTATGTATGTATGTATGTTAGTTTTAGTAAACATTTCTGGTGTGTAGAAATATTCCTCAGACCATAATAATAGTTTAGATTTGCGTATGGAATATTGTTGTCTATACATATTTTTTCCTTTATTTTTGTTACTTGTATACTTAATTTTGGGTTATTATGAATTTGAGGTTACGCTTTACAAGCGTGAATTAAGTGCCTCAATATAAAGCAATTTACTTGTTCGCGCTTGATTGCAGTCTTTCATGGCATGGCTGCTGTCACACTTTCAGCTTAATTGTGATTAAAAATTTAATTTATGGGTATTGCGGTTAGCCTCTCGCCTGGTTTTGCTCACCCCCACGGCAGAGTAGTGGTATATTTCTCGGCCTTCGCCAACCTTTTGCTGTGGAATTGTATAACCTTATGTACGTATAGAAGAGGTATGTGTGTGCAGGAAATACTCTTGATCACTATTAACTGTTTCATCATCGTTTTCAATTTAGGTCATTTTAAATTTCACGTTTGCAGTTTTGTCTTCCTAGATATCGATTCTATAATACTGCTATTTACTGATTGAGTTTTATTTTGCTACACATTGCGGCTTTTGTGTTTAGATTTCTGTAATTTATTTATTTGTTGTTAGTTGTACATCCCACCGCCCATTTGGCTCTTATATTGGCAACCAGACTGAGTGTTTTAACGAAAGAAATCCAAAACAATAAATAATATACTATGCATGTGAGTGCTCCCTCAGCATTTCTAAACCATAAAACTGAACACATGCCACACTCAGCCAGCGCAATTGCCGCATATGTATGTATAATAAATATAGACGCTCAGTTGGGCCACTGCTGATTGTGGCGCTGTGGTTGTTGTCTTCTATTGCATTCGGATTGAATTTCAATAGAATTGAGATAGATATTATTGACGTTAGCTGAACTATGCATAATTTCATACACGCATATGCACACAATGCGGAAAGTTATCTGTGGTTGACGCAGAACACACGGTGTCTTAAATGCTGTCGTATGTGCTGCACACAAAACATCCCCATGTGTACATATGTGGAAGCATGGTGCAGTCACTCAAATTATAGTCGTACCTCAAATTATACTCCCGGCTTACTTTTCAACTTCAACTTGTAACACTTTCTTTCCAAATTTGTTCAGTTGGTGGAATTATGCTTTTTTAGTCATAATTTATGAGCCGTAATGTAAAAGCATTCTTGTTGTTGAATCATCGCCTGGCTTAACCATCACGTTCTGAGTCCGTGCTTCCCATTCTTTTTTCCCATATTTTCATACCCTTCCTTCATTCAAACCGCTCCATTTGGCGGATATGCCGGCCGGTGTACGTTGATCATTAATGTTCGCTTCTTGGACTCGTGCTGTGGTCTGTTGGTTGTCAGCACACGCGCATACGGATGCGTGAAACGTGCTTTGTTTAATTAAACTCATCGCATTTACTGAATGGTTTTTCATATTACTTCCCCCGGCATTGACTTAATCGCGTAGGGACGCTCATTTCTTTTGCACATACAGTTATTCTCGTTCATAAATAAACTATTTGCGCTCCTTTGTTTGCAATTAATTTCGCACAATTAGGCTGAATTCGGACTTTGGATTTATCGGCAAATAACTGCTGTCGTAGCTTTGATTTCGGTTGGAAGTTGGTACCGCATGCGCTTTGTAGTCTTCATTTGCACCTTCTTCCGTTTCTGACAGGCATTTTCAGTTTATGACATAATTAGTCGCTATTTCGTTGGTAGTTGGCTTTGGGCCTGCTTAAATTGTAAATCCACTAATAACATTTCTATTTATTATTGAAAAAAACAAGAAATCTATGGCCATTTAATGTTTCCGAGGGACTGTAATTACTGTAGGTAATGGGTAGTTTTTTAGATGTGCGACTTAGTTAAGTGCTAATTCGAAATGTTAGTCGGTATTGTTGCCGTTTGCGGTGTGATTTTTTGCAGACAAGGATTCTTCTTATTTAATTCAATCGCTACAATGGATTTGATTAAATGAAATTCAACACTATAAAAAGTCCACGAAAAATTTAAAGTTTGCGTGCAAATATTTACGAATATATACATATGTATGTTTATAATGGCGAAGAGCTACTCACATAGTCGTACTACTTGGAAAAAATGCAAAGATAAGCAAAAAAGAAATTAAACCGAGGTTTGTAGCAATGGAGTGTAGGTAAGAAGCTAGTCATAATGACTTTGAATTGGGTAAGTGCGGAATCGGCAAAAATGGTGAGTGCAGCAAGAAGGTAATATAACACCGTCTTGCAAATGAGATGAAATATAAAACGCCAGCAGAAGAAGCGAAGATCTGGAGCTGCAGAATTCGACGAACAGTTGGCATTCGGTCGCTCTGTCACGGCCAACTTGCCCATCATATGGCGACAGGGTTAGGCTGCACAGAAACTTTATATGCATTTGAATGGTCAGTGGAGGCATGCAACTGGAGCCCTCAGCAGAAAATCAAAGCTCCGTATATTTTCTATAGACTGGCATGCACATATGTATGTTTGTTTGCATACTTGTTTATGATTGCGTATGTGTTAAGTTGAAAACCCCCTTAATGTACGAGTAAAAAAATGTAATATGGTTTTGCACTAAGAACAGCAAAATTTCGCCAGAATGAGAATGGCTTGAACAGGCTCTACAACAAGAGTGGACGAAGTATAGTGGCTAATACTTGTAAATCTATAATAAGTAAAATTTCCAAAGTCTATCACGAATACACATACTTACTCGAAAAGGCAGGCAGACATATACATACATGCATGCACAAGAACAAATACATATATGTTGGTAGTTGCAAATACACTAAGTACACAATGGTTTTTCTGCAAGAATAACAAAATCTAAAATTGCATATTTTTTTCTCTCCGCTTTTTGCTAACAATTCTACGGTTTTCTTTTTCACGCACTGAAAATTTTCCAGTAGACACACTTCAGTGCGCACAGAAAAATAACAGAAGAAATTAAGTTGTTGAGGCTAATAACTTTTTTTATTAAATTACATGACAATTAAACCAAAATTTTGGTACCACGACTCGATACAAACTGACTGCGAATATTAGCTGAATTAAACGGAATAATCTGTTTATACAAAACATGCACCAGTTACTTTTTTATCCACCCTAATCTTATGTAACATGTCGTTTGAAAAGCCCGACCAAAAAATTGATTTGGAACCCTATTTCCATTGATTTTGTGAATACAACTGCTGAGGTGCATTGGTGCATTGTCGTGACGGAAAAGGAAAATCGTCGACTTCCTCGATTCAAACGACTGACAAACACAAAATATACCGATCTGGCTGAAACTTGGTGTGTGTTCTTCCAAGAGATGCTGCTAACTAAAAGCCACCTCGATAAGCGCGATTTCTCTGACTGTGCATGTACTTTTCAAACGACTCTCGTACAGATGTTAAATTAAAAAAGCTCAAATAACTGCAAGTAAGTAAAACTGTAAATTCAACACAGAATACAGATGCAAAAAAATTATGTACTTGATACGTACTTCTTAAAACAAAAACAAAAAAAAAATCTAGTAATCGTGTTCCGGGCTCTTCTGAGGTCAGATTTGAATTCAGCACATCAAGAACTTTCAGAGTATGGTGTACTAGTTCTTGATTATAAAAATCAATTAAATTTCAGGCTGTCAGACTGTGCAAACCATCGTCGTATTTGGTATCTAATCATCCCTTAGTCGTCGACTTGTGGTATTGGGCCATTAGTTTTAGTTAGAGTCTGTGTTTATTTAAACATCTGATGCCATTTAGATAATGCACGTACGGGATAAAGGCATGATTTACGAAAAAATTACTATTCAGAAGTGGAACGTTTATGTGCTTCTTAAATTACTTGTCTCAAAATGCAGCTACTAGACAGTTTTTAATTAAAGTTTGGAATTGTTTACCGTAGTATAGTCCATTTTACGCTGGGAGAAAATTAAATTTTTCTGCTGAGACACCTTTGATCAAATCACTGACTAGAGATTCTTTTCAATCGAAATCTCTTAACGTCTGTGGGGTTTTCTTCTTATTTTCTCTGTTCGTTATTCATATCTTAGAAATTACCATCTCCCTTCAATTTCAAGAAATTGTATCGACTATCAGAATTCTCAGAATTTCCTTTCGAAAACAATCTAGTATAATAAAAGACGCCAGATATGCCGGCATTCGTCAGAGCTTCTGTGTTTACACATTTGCGAAAGAACAAGTGTTCGATATTTTTGCTGTTCACACCCCACAAATTTTCATTTCCATTTTAATCTTCCATAATGTTTTGCTCTTATTCAACATATTTGAATAAAATTTTATTAGATATTCACAAAAAATTATTGGTCGAGTATTGCTTGCAAAGCTGTGTGGAAAAATATGAGATGGTTTCAACAAGACAGTAAATAACAAAAATCATCGCGCAAAATCCCCATAGGATATTCAAGTATTGTTCACATCATTCAATTAGGAAATTACATCGCTCCCTGAAATCCAGTGCATGCGTTTCAGTAAATTTCCACTCAATTGTTCTCTTTAAGTATTTTTTACAGGTATATTTATGTATGTATTGTATATATCTATAAATATGTGTGAATCTGGAATTGAAATGATTCATGAAAGTTGACGTAAAAATTTAGTGGAATAAAATTGAATTACGCATTAAAAATCAATCTAAATCATACAGATGGAAATTTATTCTGAAACCCTATTTGCCCTCAGTCCACTTTTAATCCTTTTCTGGAGTCATCAAACATGTCACGAGTGCATTGCTCGAATACACGTATGTGCAGCACGTAGTGAGCAGCTTAACGAAACCGCCAAAAGTTATTCTTCAAGCTGGAATTCGATATTTCTTGCGCCTTGAATTAAATCTTAGAGTTTTAAAATACTTAAACAATTTGTTTGTCATTATTTGGGCCAACTTATCGTGATTTCGAGTTTCACAACCTCAGCTGCTCGTTTTTATTTCCATAAATTGTTTGTGCCAACGAAATTTCCGGTTGATTACGCATAGCGGCAATGTTCACCCAATTTCCGTTTACGAATAGAAATAGAATTATTGTTTATTTTATTTCGCTATGAAAATGGACGTTGAAGTATTGGCTTGAACAATTTTGTCTTCGTAATCCATCAAATGAGTAGATTAAAAAATATTTTACTTGCCATTTGGTGAGTATTTTTTTTAGGAGATCCACTAATTTTGTATTGCTGGAGTTGTTAGTTAGAAATTTTAGTATTTTTATTGCAATTATTGGTTTCATTATATTTTCTTTACTCTAAATCGTTTTAAGTAATGGTACTTGGTACGTAGCTTAGTGCTTTCAATTAAGCCGCTAACGTCAAAATTTATTTCTATTCTCCAACACTGTTTGTGACACGCTTAAAGAAAAGCATTAAAAAGTAAGTCCTACTGATCAGAATATCGAGGTGCTCTCGGGCCATCGATGGGCATATGAAAGATTTGTAACTCAAGAACCTCGATTGATTTTAATGAAATTTGTACGGCTTATGGAATGCATAAGAAAATAGTATTGATTGATTTTGTTGATACACATCGGTTTATTTTAAACAATAAATTTTGTTTCTTGAAAACTTGGGTGTGAGGTTTTAGAAGCTTAACTTTCAGTTAAGTACTATATTTAATGTTAACTCAAAGAATTTTCCTTGTTTGGTGTCAAATGAAATGGTACAAAAAAGTATGACAAATACTTTTTAAATGCCTCTGACTACCGCTACTACTTTAAACATAGTACATATTGACGCGAAAAAATTAACAGGGTGTTTATAAGCTAGTTGGTTTTTGTTAATTTCATTATTAGGGGCTAAGGGAAAAATAAGTGCCTAAGAAGCAGGGGCGTTCGAGTCAGAACCTATAGTTGACTGCCTTTACCTTAGCTTGCCTTACTTTGGTTTTAAATTGATTTTACTAACTGCACATTAATTAATCTGCTTAGTAATAGTCAGCTTATATGGTCAGTGGGTTGCAGGGAAATGATTGAAGTAGAATATCATTTGCCTACTAATATATTCTCAGTACTTTTACTCTCTTTATTTTTGAATGGTTTTACTGCTATCCATCTATACTAAGATGAGAGAATAGGGGGAAAAGAGATCTATGCGTAGCACATAAATAGACTTATACGTCGAACAAAAAACAAATGCCAGCCCATGCCCACATATTCACATGACTTGGCTGGTGTGCAAGTGGCCTGTAGCCATGGACGAGCTAATAGAGCAGCGCACAAAGATGAAGCAATGAAGTAGAGAGCACTATGCATGAATAATGAAATGTGGGAACAGAATTGTAATCCAGGTGTGACGAATGTTGATTTGTAAGACTTTGTGCCTGACTGTCGACCGCTTGGTTTCCTCAATCCTCGAAACACTCGGCTGGCCGGTTTTTGCAATTTCGCTTATAGTGCATATCAACAACATTTAGGTATGTAATATAAGTACGTACGTTAGGGATGTTACTTTTCGGGATTTTACTAGTCCCAGGATATTCGGAATCGTATTGTGACCCGAAATTAAGAGGTTTTTGATTTTGTTGAAATTTATTTTAAATAAGTGTAGCACATATAGACTTTTAATTTGTACGACTGTGATTTCTTTTCTCTCCCGTTGCAAAATTATAAACACAGCACTATTTTTTTTTTCTAAAAATATAGTTCATATTACAACAAAAACTGGATAACGCAAAGTTTCAACTTTTGCAAAAAATTTCAAAAAATGTCAAAATTTCATCAAAACTTTCAACTTTTTATCCAGATTTTTCAGTATTTTTTGGGTTTGCAGCTTTATAGCCTATTGAATTTTAGGACAACAAAGTGTAAGTTTAAATTAACTACAAAATACCGTTAATTTTTCAAATTTTTTTTCGCTGAGGTGTCACTCCTTTTGTTTCATACAAAGTATTACTCGAATTGTTTATACGGAAGAAGAAGCAACTGCTTATTTAAAAGTACTTTAAATCACTCTTGAAAAAATTGAGTTCATTGAATTTCTGTTTGTTTTGATTAAAATGTGATCTAAAAAAATTAAATCATTGATAGATGATGAAAAAACGCCGTTCCGCTCCATCGATAAAAATTTAAATGCTTTCTGCAGCTAAGAGTATTTGTCATCACAGAAAATATATCAATTTCCTTAATCAGAACTACTATCACGCGACTTGCTATTAACTGGAGCTTGCAAACTGTGAGTTAAATATATGCACCTTATTCTCCAGGCGAGCTGCTATCGATTACTTTTACTGTGTTATAAAAAAAACCAACCAACGTTTCAAATAAAGCATTTCTTATTGGTGTGGAAATTTTTACTGATTGCATCTAATGCAAAAAATATACATATATTCAACGAACCAGGGATTTGATCAACTAGTTCGATGTGGTACCGGGATTGACATCCCTAATTTATGTATGTATATAAAGGGTTTTCCAATAACAGGTGTCACGGGTGAATGGATTGCGCTATCGAGAGATGATTAACGATTTTTAATGGCCGGAATTGGATGGTATTGATCTGCAGAACGTTTATTTTCAACAAGTCGGCGTTACGTATCACACAAGCAACGAAACCATTGATCTTTTCGGTAATGGAAAATTTCATGAAAAGGATATTGTCCTGTAAGCGTGGTCGTGGTGGTCATTTGCCTGATGTTATTTTCCACTATTAACGGCATACCTTCCACTTTATAATGAAATAAACATCCGATCATTTATATTAAAAAATAGCATTTTTCTTTGAATATCAAAATAACACCTCTTATTAGAAAACCCTTTACTTATGTGGCCTGGGAGTCATGGGCGCATAAAGGCAATGAAAACTGAACTGAACTAAATGATGAAACTCAGCTTTTACTAAAATATTCTTTACGCCCATATCATTTGAACGCCAATAACTCGGATGTTATGTAAAGCCCACAAATTATTTCTTCGCTGCTGAAATACCCATTTATCAATAGACTAAAATCTTACTGTTGTCGATCCTTAATTATGCCGTTGTTTAGTTTGCGCGCTGTAATATTCTCACACATACTTACACATAAATTAAAAATTTTTTCCAAATTCCTATTTAGTCGGTCTTCGCTGCTGTCATCATCATTTACTGCTTCGTTGGCTCCAACTAGATAAATAGCGTCAAATTATGGGCAATACATTCAAGGAGGAAGCCTCGTTTGAGGGTGTGTGACCAGTGTAATTAATAGTTGGAGTAAGAAATAAGTATTGCCGGTTTCACTTTTAGACTTTCCACTTCACCACAAGGGGAAGAAAACGATAGTTGTGCCCCATATTCATTTATGTGGGGCTCGCGAAAATTAATTCAAAACTTAAAGCATGAGCTTCCATTGTTTCATTATCCCACAGGGCATGGCGCATATAGTATATGCATGTGTGTAAGTAAGAAACTTTTAATCTTTGTGGGCGCGTGTATTTAAGATAGCTAGCTCTTATCACCTCCCGCTGTTCATTGCAGTTCGTCTTCGTAGCAGCTGCTTGAATAGAGCTTCTACACATCTTTTTTGCATAAATACATACATATATACACATGTAAGTTTCGTGTTAATTGGAAGTATAAAGAAAACCGATTGTAGATATATTTTGATCCTCCAAGCAAAGTCAATAAAGTCAAGCGTAGGCACAATTTTAATTTAATGAGGCAGAAATTAAAGTGCGAAGTAATTGAAGCTGGAAATGAAAGTAATCTTAACAACAACAACCAAGTTCGCATACAAAGAAGATGAACGGATAGGAAAGGTCACACAAGTTTATTTATCTGGTTTAATTGGATATTTGAATGGACTTGTCCAACTATTCATAACTTTGTCATAATTTCAATTAATTGACAAATGTCAGCAGATTCTGAAGAAGGAGTGAAGTGCAAGTTAATTGTACAAGAATAACAAAAGGAAGGACGGCCAAGGCACAGCAGAAACCACTTAAGTCTTGCTGTCGGTTCAATTTATACAGACGTACTTTTTCGTTCGGAAGAGTGCAATACCGAACACCGGTTACTTGGCAATTTGTGTTGATATATGCACATACATACATATGTATGTCATTTAAGTGGCATTACGTATAGAAGTTATGGAACATGCATTTGTTGCTAATGTTGAATATTTTTGTACAATACATTTTGTTTTCGAACATTGCTGCATTGTTTATCAAACGAAATAGTTGAAAAAAAAAAATAAAGACAATGGACTTTTATGAAAAAAGTGAAATTAAGGTCAATTTGACTGGCTAATGAAGGTCAAAACTGACCGACCGTCTGTCGACCTCTGCACGGGTGAGCGCACGCCGTAACGTGATTATAAACGTATGAAGTTGTGTATGTATGCAGTGGTTTTTTCTTGACAATTGAGTCTGCAGTTTAACTGAAACTCACTTCATAGTTTCGACGTTTCTGCTTGCCTCGTGCCCTCTCATGTTGTGGTTTTTTGTGTGCTTTATTGACCGATTATGTGCGTGCTTAAACGGCGAATACCCGCACATTTACTCAATGCAACCCACTAAAAGTTTTTAGGAAACAGATTTCCGTTTTTATTTTATTTGTTGCATCTTCTTGCTTTATTATTATTATTATTTATAGGGGATATATGTACAATATAACTCTAACTTCTTGCTTTAATTTTAATGTTTTTTTGTTTTAAGAAAACAAAAATGCAAATCGATGATTTTTTATTTCGTTCTATAATAGTTTCATTTATTTGTTATATTATTTTTTGGGGATGTATACAATATAATCCTGACAATACTAGCATAGTGGCTGCTAGGGCCTTCGGTGTTTGTTGCTTCTATCACAGTAAGGTTTACTTCAAGCTATACATTTTTAATTTGCCAAATAAAATATGGGATACAAAAAACCCCTAACCCGGCATTCGTATATTATAGAGGGATAGCGCTTCTCACCGTGAGCTACAAAATTCTATCAAACATACTGTATGAGAAACTAAATGTGTATGCAGGAGAGATCGTGGGAGGTTATTAATGCGGTTGTAAAATCGGACGCTCGACAACAGATCAATGCTTTATCATGTCGCACATATTCGAAAAATGTTATGAGATCAACATTAATCTACACTGTTTATTTATAGACTTTAAGCAAGCGTTTGATGAACTCAACAGAAAATATATCGACCATCACCTAAAAGTACTGGGTATACGAGGGGTGCCTTTTATATTTCGGGATTTGGCAACCCTGGTAATGCAATCTGGCAACTGACAGCTGTGACGCAAAGTTTGACATTTTTTTGCTTTTACGTACTCAGAACGTTTTGAAATACCAGCGCTATTTGTGTTGTTTACAGTAACTTAAAAGATTCATCCCGGTCCAAAAATGGAATTAAATCGTGAACATTTTCGTGCGATTTTTTTGTACAACTTTCGACGTGGATTAACTCAGCAACATTGCATGGATGAACTTAATTCATTTTTGGGCGATGAAGCTCCATTAAGGACCAGTGTTTATCGATGGTATGGTGAATTCAATCGTGGTCGTAGTTCACTCCAAGACGAATTTCGTGAAGGTCGTCCAAAATCAGTTGTTGTTCCGAAAACCATTGATGCTGTGCGCGAACTGATATTGCAAGATCGTCATGTGACCTATCGTGAGATTGAGACAATCTTAGGCATTAGTGGGACCAGCATACATTCAATATTGCATAAACATTTGACTGTCAAAAAAATTTGTTCGCGTTGGATCCCACACAATTTGTCAATCGCTCAAAAAAAGGCTCGTGTCGATTGGTCGAAGGAAATGCTCAAAAAATACGATCGCGGGGCTTCGAAACACGTCTATGACATCGTGACAGGTGATGAATCATGGATTTACGCGTATGAGCCCGAAAGTAAACAGCAGTCGACTGTATGGGTGTTTCAAGATGAGCCAAATCCAACAAAAGTTGTTCACGCACGAAGCACGTCCAAGCAAATGGTCGCCTGTTTTTTCGGAAAAACTGGACATGTCGCAACCGTACCACTAGAACAACGCAGAACAGTAAATTCTGAGTGGTACACAACCATTTGTTTGCCAGCTGTCTTCCAAGAAATTAGGAAAACCAATCGCCAAAGACGGATCACTCTTCACCAGGACAATGCGAGCTCTCACACAACGGCTCAAACAACTGCATTTTTGAGCCCCCAAAACATCGAATTAATGGGTCATCCGCCGTATAGTCCTGACTTGGCACCGAATGACTTCTTTTTATTTCCGTACGTAAAAAACAAACTGAGAGGTCAACGTTTTTCGACACCTGAAGAAGTGGTTGCGGCATTCAGAATGCATGTTTTGGAGGTACCTCATTCAGAGTGGCAAAAGTGCTTCGACAATTGGTTCAAACGCATGTAAAAGTGTATAGATCTTCATGGAGAATATTTTGAAAAACAATAAAGTGATTTCGATGATTAAAATTTGTTTTTGTTCTCTAATCCCGACATATAAAAGGCACCCCTCGTACCGCAAAAATACATAAATTTGATCAATATGACTCTTATACACTCGAACGCTAAAGTACTAATGAATGGCGAAATATCTGACGAATTCGAAATGAAATCCGGCATGAAGCAAGGTGACTTTCTATCAACACTATCAACGCTTTTACTTAATTTAACACTGCATTCAGCAATAAACGAAAAGATCAAGGTGGCACAATATTTTATAAATCGCATACAAATGCGCATACGATGACGACATGGTGAATCTTGTGAGAAATAGGTAGGCTCTTCAGAACGCTTTCATGTGCTTAGTGCAAGCTAGAAGACCAGTGGGCCTCAATATAAATGAAGAAAAGACGAAGTGCATGACTTGATCCTTTCATGATAGTCACATCAGAATCGGAAGTTGTGTTTTTGAGTTCATGCAAGAGTTTAATACTTAGGCGTAGTACTCAGCATAAATAACAAGACCGTATTCAGGCAGCTAACTGAGCATACTTTGGCCATATCAAAATTCTGAAGTCTTCATTGATATCAAAGGAGCAAAAACTCCAGATGTATAAAACTATAATAAGACCGGTTCTCACCTACAGCTGTGAATCATGGGTCCTTAAAGTTAATGACGTGAATTTACTGATGCGATTTGAAAGAAAAATTCTTAGAAGAGTATTCGGCCCTATATGATTAGAAGACGATACATACCGTATACGATATAACCACCAGCTCAGTGTTTTAATTGCGGGAAGAAATGTAACGCGGTTTATAAAGTACCAAAGCCTACGGTGGTATGGACACGTTTTAAGAGTGAGCAACATAGAGCGAAAGCGGGCTGTCGAGAAGAATGCAGGCGTATTGCACAGGAGGCAAAGGTCCACCCGGACTGCAATACCATGATGATGATGCCATCCGTACTCCACCCATTAAACTACAGAAATAGCGAACGCCTTCGGTACAATCTGGTAAAATTATGAGAAGAACTCCAATTTCTCAGTTGAGTATACTAATCGTAAAAATTTGATACTATCTCAGCCCTACAACCATCCAAGGTTTGCAACTACTTTGGAAACAGATTTTGTTCAAAATCTCATAGCTATTCTTATACAATAAAATGCTCGATAACGGGTACCTATCTCCATCCATGGTTGTCCGTAATTATGTAGCCGAACAATAAATTTTAATTTTAATTTATTGTATTAATAGTGATAAGGGTCAGTTCTCTTTTTTTTTTTTTCGGTCTTACTCTTCACAATACCCTTCGAAAAGCTCAACGAAATGGAATGTAATTTCAAAACTATAGGCTTCCGAATCTATGCCGATGATGCAACTTTTTATACCAAAGTAAAATACTCTTCAAACCTCACAAGTTTTACTAACTCACAGCCCTACAACCATCCAAGGTTTGCAACTACTTTGCTATTCTTCTATACTAATATTATAAAGAGGAAAACTTTGTTTGTTTGTTTGTTTGTTTGTTTGTAACGAATAGGCTCAAAAACTACTGGACCGATTTTAAAAATTCTTTCACCATTCGAAAACTACATTATCCAAGAGTAACATGGATTACATTTTATTTTGGAAAAAAATAGGGTTCCGTAAGATATTTGGATTTTTCGGACACAAACTGAAAAAAATCTTATATATAAAATAAAGTCAACTTTTTGTGTGTGTTCGCTAACCGGCCGTGTCTGCACCGAATTAAACCAAACTTACACACATTGTTAAGTAGGTATTGAAGATGGCTTCCGTATAGTTTGGATACATATTGGTGGATAGGGCTCGAGATATAGGTCAAAACGTGGACCCGGGTAACCTTCGGATGTGTATGTATAATATGGGTATCAAATGAAAGCTGTTGGTGAATGCTTTAGTTCAGAGTATTTTTCATGCCGCTCCGTGACTAGGGTCTCGAGATAGAGACCAAAACGTGGACCCTAGAATGTGTTTGTACAATATGGATATCAAATTGAAGCTGTTGGTGAATGCTTTAGTACAGAGTATTTTTCATGCCGCTCCGTGACTGGGGTCTCGAGATATAGGTCAAAACGTGGACCCGGGTAACCTTTGGTTGTGTATGTACAATATGGGTATCAAATGAAAGCTGGTGATAAATGCTTTAATACGGGGTAATTTTCATACCTATTGATGACTAGGGTCTGGAAATATATGCCAAAACGTGGACCCGCCGTGTCTTTGCACCGAATTAAACCAAACTTACACACATTGTTAAGGAGGTATTGAAGATGGTTTCCGTATAGTTTGGATACCTATTGGTAGATAGGGTCTCGAGATATAGGTCAAAACGTGGACCCGGGTAACCTTCGGATGTGTATGTACAATTTGGGTATCAAATGAAAGCTGTTGGTGAATGCTTTAGTTCAGAGTATTTCCATCCGCTCCGTGACTAGGGTCTCGAGATAGAGACCAAAACGTGGACCCTAGAATGTGTTTGTACAATATGGATATCAAATTGAAGCTGTTGGTGAATGCCTTAGTACAGAGTATTTTTCATGCCGCTCCGTGACTGGGGTCTCGAGATATAGGTCAAAACGTGGACTCGGGTAACCTTTGGTTGTGTATGTACAATATGGGTATCAAAAGAAAGCTGTTGATAAGTGCTTTAATACGGGGTAATTTTCATACCTATTGATGACTAGGGTCTCGAAATATATGCCAAAACGTGGACCCGCCATGTCTTTGCACCGAATTAAACCAAACTTACACACATTGTTAAGGAGGTATTGAAGATGGTTTCCGTATAGTTTGGATACCTATTGGTAGATAGGGTCTCGAGATATAGGTCAAAACGTGGACCCGGGTAACCTTCGGATGTGTATGTACAATTTGGGTATCAAATGAAAGCTGTTGGTGAATGCTTTAGTTCAGAGTATTTCCATCCGCTCCGTGACTAGGGTCTCGAGATAGAGACCAAAACGTGGACCCTAGAATGTGTTTGTACAATATGGATATCAAATTGAAGCTGTTGGTGAATGCTTTAGTACAGAGTATTTTTCATGCCGCTCCGTGACTGGGGTCTCGAGATATAGGTCAAAACGTGGACCCGGGTAACCTTTGGTTGTGTATGTACAATATGGGTATCAAATGAAAGCTGGTGATAAATGCTTTAATACGGGGTAATTTTCATACCTATTGATGACTAGGGTCTGGAAATATATGCCAAAACGTGGACCCGCCGTGTCTTTGCACCGAATTAAACCAAACTTACACACATTGTTAAGGAGGTATTGAAGATGGTTTCCGTATAGTTTGGATACCTATTGGTAGATAGGGTCTCGAGATATAGGTCAAAACGTGGACCCGGGTAACCTTCGGATGTGTATGTACAATTTGGGTATCAAATGAAAGCTGTTGGTGAATGCTTTAGTTCAGAGTATTTCCATCCGCTCCGTGACTAGGGTCTCGAGATAGAGACCAAAACGTGGACCCTAGAATGTGTTTGTACAATATGGATATCAAATTGAAGCTGTTGGTGAATGCCTTAGTACAGAGTATTTTTCATGCCGCTCCGTGACTGGGGTCTCGAGATATAGGTCAAAACGTGGACTCGGGTAACCTTTGGTTGTGTATGTACAATATGGGTATCAAAAGAAAGCTGTTGATAAGTGCTTTAATACGGGGTAATTTTCATACCTATTGATGACTAGGGTCTCGAAATATATGCCAAAACGTGGACCCGCCATGTCTTTGCACCGAATTAAACCAAACTTACGCACATTGTTAAGTAAGTATTGAAAATGGGTTTCGTAAAGTTTGGTTGTAATTCGGAGCACTGGCAACGGGTACAGCGTTCTTTTGAACCAGCCATAATGTCGCTTACTTTTTTAACGCTTGGGGCGGAACTGAACTGTCAAATTGACAGTGTGAGTTACAATGTGTCAATATTTCTTTCTGATTTGGATGCCATAAGGAAAAAACGTAAGTGCAACATGTAAAAATTGTTTGTGAATTTTTTTGGAGTGGATTTTGGAACAGTGAATAATTTCTTTCTCTTAGGACTTGAAAATCCGAAAGGAAAGAATGCGTGAAGGTAGCTACTTGAAAATACGTAAACATGCTCTTAAACAAAAAAGTGAAGTGTAGTTAGTTATGATAACACATATACAGATTAGATTGTATTATCTATTTAAACGAAAATTAATCAACTGCGTAGGTGTTATAATTTTATTGGTAATGTAACCCGTAAATTGAAATAACACTGATAACACCAACGATTTCACTGAAGATATTCCAACAGCAGTTGCACTCCCATCCCACCAAAAATTTCTACCCACCACCTGTCGCTGCTCGCGCACATAGTGCAACGGACTGTCACCAGTCAACTAACCAAACCAAACTAATCAATTTCTACAATACCAATCCAATGATTATCTGCAGCACAACCGCCAATTTCGATGTGGCGCCTGTCGCAGTTGGTGTCAACGAGACAAACAATTGTCAGTTAGCTGACTAGACGAACAAACAAACGTTAACACTACGCGACATTCATACATATGTGTAGACTCAAACTAAGTGGTTGGGGGCGAAGAGAGGACGCGTTGATGGGTTTACTGATGCAATATGATGGGAGGGTTCGGTACCAATGCTGGTTTGTTGTTTTTTTTTACAGAAGAAACAAGCAACAAGAATATTGAACAAGCATACATACATAACAACACCAGAGGTGAGTCCGGTGTAGCGCCAATCAATAAACCCTCCGAAACCACCCTCAACTTAAGCAAGTAAATGAGCGCTAAGGCTATATGTAGCTGAGAGGAATAATAAATCGAACTTCAGCAAATGAGTGTGAGATAAGGGCGATAGGTGGGACGAGGGACGATTACGTGTGTGCTCAGTTCTTCCGTAATGTTTTAATGTTCTTTTTATTGTGTTTTGTTGTTTGTTGTTTTCTTAGAGCTCAAGTGAAATAAGACCCAGTTTCAGTGTTTTAGGGTTTCCTTGAAAAAGAGCAGACTAACTGTTCTTTCGTTGTATACACATATATATGAATGAATACAACACTTTACACCTTCACGATACTGCATGTATGTAAGTGGGTGGAGTGAACGCATTCAGACGATGAGCTTAAATTTCGCTTTTAACCCGCTAAACCATTTCCGGCTGATTTATAACTGTGCCTTGAAGCGTTTGTTTTTTTTTTTTGTGTAATTGGGTACATAATAAAAACATTGGATTAGTATAATACGAAATTAAGATTTGCTAGTATTGTTTGCACGCTTTGAACGGAAAATAAAATATAAAACAATGTTGGAAATAACGTCAGAGAGGAAAGTTAGGCTCATGTGGCTATGTCTGTACATATCATATATGAATGGTGTATATGGAGAGTCTGAAAGGTTGTGGATGAGGTTTATAAGTTATGGATATGATATACAATATGTATATTAAATCCCGTCCATTACATCGAAAAGAGATTTGCATTTTCTACTACCAGGATTTAAGTTCATGTTAAATTTAAAGCAGACCAAAAAGTGTGTCGATTTCATCTTCTACCACCACCAGCAGGCATCGCTTCGAATAATTTCTGAGCTGGAGCATTTGCATTCATTTTTAATCAGTATGCAGAGCTGTTGGATTTTTATGTTGACCTGTGTGACGATCTTTGTCACTAGTTATGCATTTGCTCTTCTTAAATCCTGAAAGGAGGGTGAGTAGCTCATAACGTCGCTGAACTAAAAAAACGCTGCCAAATTAAATAGTGCCGTCCAAAGAGGCTCGCACAATCAAATAGAGGAGGTTAAGAATAAAATTGAACGAAAATTAAGAGCTTGATTTTTAAACTTTTTGTAGCAGAGAATTAAGTACAATATATTTGTTTTTATTACAAAAAAAATTGGAAAAAAGTAAATCAGTCAGATTCTTTTCAATGCAGGAGTTACTTTCTTGGGAAAACAATACTCGTGCCTAATTCCAGTTCATGAACTTTTTAATGGGTTTCTATTAATTTTGGTGCAAAGCGCATTTTAATTTATAGCCGCCAATAAAATGTTTCCCTCGCTTCGACTTACAAATTCTCTGCTAACGTCTCTGATGCGTACTTTCTTTTTGCATTTACTTTTCAAAATTTTTATTTTTATTGTTTTTGTTATTCCTACATTAATCATACATCTGTCATACTGACATTTAGTACATTTTTTAACAATTAGTTAGGAAAATTATTAAATATATTTCATCATGGCCAGTGCCAAGACGAATAGAGCGATTACATTTTAGGAAAACAATTACATTTTATATATAACAGTTATTTTAGCATACGAAAATGAATATTTAATTTAATAGGTCAATAGGTCGGTTTCTATCGCTTTTATTTCTTCATCGATTAATGGTATATTGAACGTAGTATGGATGTCATCAATTTTTATGTACCTGTCGGACATTGTTATTATACGTAAGATTTTTGATTGTTGTCGCTGTACTTTGTTTATGTGAGTTCTTTTTGCAGTTCCCCACACTTGAAGTCCGTAGGTCCAGATTGGTTTAATGACCGCCTTGTATACTGAAAGTTTGTTGGAAATATTGAGCTTAGAATTTCTGCCTATCAGCCAATGCAATTGTCGAAATTTTTCCTTTATTTGTTTTATTTTCTTTTTGATATGATATTTCCAAGTTAATTTTGAGTCCAGATGGATTCCAAGATATTTTACAGATGTTTCAATTTGTATATTTTTATTGTTGAGCTTAATCGGGCTAGCAGCAATCTCTGTTCTTGTCGTAAATATTACCTATACAGATTTGTCCTCGTTTACTTTTAAACTCCATTTGTCAAACCACTTCTGTACATTGTTGGTGTACATCTGTAATTTTGTTGTTGCGGTTGAGAGGTTTTTGTCAGATGACAATAAAATTGTGTCGTCTGTAAATGTTGCTATAGTAGAATTAGTGTCGTCTGAGAGTGGTATGTCAGAGGTAAATAAGACATATAGCAGTGGTCCTAGAACGCTGCCTTGAGGAACTCCTGCTGTTATTGGATGTATATGTGAGTATTTGTCATTGTATTTAATGTAGAAGCATCGGTCAGTAAGGTAGCTCTTGATAATTAAATAATAGTCCAGTGGTAATATTGTCCTAATTTTATGCAAGAGGTATTTGTGCCAAACTTTGTCAAAAGCTTTTGCGACGCCCAAAAATACAGCAACGCAATATAGTTTATTTTCCATGTCTGAAATTATTTTTTGTGTAACTCGATGTATTTGTTGGATAGTTGAGTGTTTTTTTCGAAAACCAAATTGATGATTTGGAATGATGTTTTTCGCGTCAATTATTGGGGTAATTCTGTCATGTAAAAGTTTTTCTGCAATTTTAGATATAGTCGGAAGAAGGCTTATAGGTCGATATGAAGTTAAAGCTGTTGGGTTTTTGCCCGGTTTTGGTAGCGCAATGATTTCTGCGACTTTCCATACTTTTGGGAAGTATTATAAGCGAAACATTGCATTAAATACGTTTCTAAGAAATAGGTAAGCCTCAATTGGTAGCTCCGTAAGTGCTTTGCCTGTCAGCATATCATATCCGGGTGCTTTTTTATGTTTGATTGGAGTTTTGATGCATAATATCACTTCTTGTGTGCTTGTTTTTCTTATTTTTGTGATGGTGTCAGTATTAAAATTACAAATCGTGTCAATTTGGCAGAAAACAACAGTTGCCGAGAGTGGACGTGTCGAACTTGTGCTCTAAATAAATTATCTATTTAAACAATTTTATAGTGTCAAATTAAACCAAAAGTTACCGTGACTAGGTACCAGCGATTGGATACCCGTCTTGGACATCAGCTAAATCACTTCAAACAAATTGATAAGTAAACAAATAGATAAGTAAGCAAAACAAAGAAAAAAAACAAAAAAAAAAAAACTGAAACAATTGCGGCAGAGAGAGGAGAGCGGCCTCCAGCTGTACTTGTTTATCAAAATTAAATACTGTGCGGCGCGCCACCTATGCACTGACATAGAAATCTTAATACTACCTGCATTATCGATGCCAAATCGAATAGGGTTGCCATTTAAATAAAAAAAAAAATTAAAAAAAAAAAATGAATTTGCAAAGAACACCTCCACCGGGCGGTGGAAATTCGTTCAAAAATCGAGCCACTATTAAAACACCATCTATAGGAGGAAATCTATTAAAAAAACATGAAAATACAGAGAAAGAAGATATTAAAATATTATCGAAACAACTACAAAATATGCAACAAATTTGTGCTGAATTAAAAAATGAGCTGCAACAGCTAAAAATAGAAAACGCTAAACTAAAAGCTCAAACTGCAGTCACTAGTAAAACCAACAGTGCACAGCAAAATAAAACACCACCTCAATACGAAACCGATGAAGAAGAGCTAGATCGAGAGACGGACTGGATCCTAAAAAAGCGTCCATCTAAAAAACGAAAAGCTGTCAATTCACCTGAACAAATAGGCTCAACTTCAAACTTGAATACAGTAATTGCCAACAATAAAACACCAAAAGATGATAAAAAAGCCCCACGTCCGCCACCAATTATGGTAACAGCTGAATGTGAGTACCAAAAACTGTTCAACATTGTAAAAAACGGGTCTAGCAATACGTTCTCTATTAAACTTCTGAACAATAAGATCTATAAAATAAATACATTTGATCCAGATGATTATAGAAAGACTACAAAGTCGCTATCAACACAAAATATCTCTTGGTACACTTATGAAAACAAGCAAACAAGACCAATAAAAGTTATAGCAAAAAATCTTCATCATTCGTGCGATCCTACTGATATCATACAAGATCTTAAAAAACAAGGCCTAAAAATCACTAATGCAGTTAAAAAGCTAAAATGGAAAACAAAGGAGCCACTAGATATGTTTCTACTCACATTCGAATCAATTGAAGATATTAAAAAGATATTTGAAATAAAAACAATCTTACATGCGGTTGTCAAAATTGAAGCGATTAAACAAACAACATTAATTCCTCAATGTAAGTCATGTCAGTCCTACGGACATACTCAAAATTATTGCGGCAAGCAGCCACGCTGTGTCAAATGTGCGCAGAAGCACAAAACAATCGAATGCACAAAATCAAAGGAGCAGCTGCCAAAATGCTGCAACTGTGGAGAAGCACACCCTGCTAGCTACAGAGGCTGCATAGTAGCCAAAGAACTACAAAAAATTCGCGACAAAAAAATTGGACAGCGGAAAAATAACACTGAGGCTGAAAGCCAAACTAAAGGAAGAGAGAAAAATAAAGATGAAGCTAGTACGAAATCAATATCGCATAAACCAATACCAATTCCAGTCCCAAGCAATCTACCAACCTATTCACAAGTGGCAAAAACTAACGAAAATGTCACTACACATGAAGAAAATATACTTTCAAAAATATTGCAAAAACTAACAGAACAACAAGAATTTAACAAATCACTGGAGCAAAGGTTGCAAAATCTTGAATTTAAAATTTATCAGTCAATTACACATGCCTAATTTTTTAAAAATAATGTTATGGAACGCGAACGGTCTCCCAAAGCACCAGCAAGAATTGGAAATGATTCTCAATTCAGAAAAAATCGACATTTGTTTAATTGCTGAGACGCATTTCACTAATCAAACTTTTTTCAAGATCAAAAACTTTGAAACTTACCACACTATTCACCCAAGCAACAGTGCCCGAGGCGGAAGTGCCGTAATTATTAGAAGCAATATTAAACACTACGAACAAGAAAAAGTCAGCACCAATGAATTCCAAGCCACCACCATCACAATTAATGCTGGAGGTGATCTAGCATTGACAGCTGTTTATAGTCCTCCAAGGCACCAAATCAAATACGATCAATATGTCCATCTTATTGAGCGTCATAAAACAAAATTCATTATGGGCGGTGATTTTAATGCTAAACATATCCATTGGGGATCTAGGCAAACAACCACTAAAGGAAGGGAGCTCTTCAAAGCGCTTCAACAAACAAACTGTAACACTGCATCTTCATGGATGCCAACGTATTGGCCATCTGATCCACAAAAAAATTCGGACCTTATCGATTTCTTCATCACCAGAAAAGTCTCCAGTGCTTATCTTAATATTGAAAATGGGCTAGACATGAATTCAGATCACTCGCCAATCTATCTAACTCTCAGCGAAACGGTAGTGTTACGTGATCCAGTTCTCAAATTAACTAGTCAATTTACCGACTGGGATTATTTCCGCAAAATGTTAGAAGAAATCTGAAGACAATACGTTTCCAATGGAATCAACAACAAAGATAGATGACGAAGTTTTAAAACTGACGAGAGAAATACAACACTCTGCTTGGTCGAGCACACCTCCTTTAATGAAAATTTCCGCTGGCCACAAATACACAAAAGATATAAAAGAAATGGTGCTAAAGAAGCGAAAAATGCGGCGTAGGTGGCATCAAACAAGATCACCTGTTGATAAAGCAGCTTTGAACAAAGCAGCGAAAGATCTCAGCCATAAAATTAAAGAATACAAAAATCAATCATTTACAAACTACGCACAGCAATTAAATAATAAAAGAGACACAAACTACTCACTATGGAAATGCACCAAAAAGCTTAAACAGCCAGCTAACCATAATCCACCAATCAAAGTAGGCAATAATGGATGGGCGAAAACCAACATAGAAAAAGCAAACATATTTTCAGATTATCTAGCAAAAATCTTTACACCCAATAGCGACACATCACCAATACTAAATAATGATGGCATAGCCAATGATAATTATGGCGATATAGTACCCATAACTGAAGATGAGATGTGCGCCGAGATAAAAAAGTTGAAGTCGAAGAAATCTCCAGGGTTTGATTTAATAACTGCCGAAGTCCTCAAACAAGTTCCACGAAACATCATTACTAAGCTAACAAACATAATGAATGCTTGCTTTAAGCTGCAATACTTTCCAATCTATTGGAAAATAGCTGATGTCATCATGATTCTAAAACCAGGAAAGCCTCCAAATGATGTAGCATCATATCGACCGATTTCACTGTTCCCATCTTGTCAAAACTGTTGGAAAAATGTTTGATAAAGCGCCTGAACAATATCATAGAAAATAAACAAATAATACCAACACACCAATTTGGATTTCGCGCGCGCCACTCAACTATTGACCAAATTCCCAGATTAACTCGTATCATCGAGAACACATTTGAAGAAAAAAATGTCTGTTCGGCTGTATTTCTCGATGTCTCTAAAGCTTTCGATAAAGTATGTCATGCTGGCCTGCTGTGGAAAATAAAGAATGTACTGCCAACAAAATGTTTTAATATCTTAAAAACCTACCTGTCTGAGCGCTATTTTCGCGTCAGGTACGAAGATGAGTTCTCTGAACTGAAAGAGATAAAAGCTGGTGTGCCGCAAGGAAGTGTGCTTGGACCTCTTCTCTATCTACTTTTCACTCACGACCTGCCAAACAGCAGAAATTGCTTTATAGCAACATTTGCTGATGATACTGCAATATTAACCGTCGGAAAGACAGAAATAGAGTCTACTGCACAACTGCAGCTTGCTATCAATAAAATATACAACTGGACAGATAAATGGCACATTAAACTGAACGAAACAAAGTCTGTACACATCAACTTTACAAACAAAAAGACCAACTACCTGCCAATATACATAAACAGCATTAAAGTACCATACTCTAATACAGCAAAGTATCTAGGTATGACGCTCGACACGAAACTTAGGTGGAGTGCGCACGTGAAAAAGAAAAGAGAAGAACTGGACCTAAAATTCCAAAATATGCATTGGCTAATGGGTAAGCAATCAGCGTTATCCGCACCCAACAAGATACTGCTTTACAAACAAATTCTCAAACCTATCTGAACTTATGGGATTCAGCTATGGGGTTGCACCAGCTATAGTAACACAGCGCATATACAAAGATTTCAGACTAAGGCACTCAAGCATGCAGTTTGTGCTCCATGGTATATTAGGACGCAAGATCTAGAACGTGACCTCAATATTGATTCGGTTACGGCAACCATAAAGAAATTTGCAAAGTCGCAAGCAGAGCGACTAAGCAAGCATGTGAACAATGAAGCCTCGATTCTTAACGATAATACAAAATGGAAACGAAGGCTCAAACGTAAAAAACCTCTAGATTTAAACTAATTAATAAATAAAAATCAGTTAAAAGTATGAATTGTATTTTGCTGAGGATTAACTCAAATTATTTGTTGTAACAAAACTCCACAAAAATTGCTCGTTAGTATATATAAGTAATGTTATACTAGTTGCAATGAAAATACTAATAATAAAAAAAAAAAAAAAAAAAAAAAAATTTGTTTATGTTCATCGTTCGATAGGACATTTTCGAAGTAATTTCCCAATGTCGCTGCTTTTTCATCATTTGTAATGTGTTGTCATCTTTTCTTAGTGGGGGTTGATGCTTTATCTGGTTTTTAAGTTTTTTTGTACATTTCCACAAGGAATAATTTGTGTCAAGTGTAGGAGTTAAATTTTTTAGATATTTTTCAATTTCCTTATTTTTTATGTCACATAAACAAGCCTTCAAATTTTTTGTAGCTAAGTTTAACCTCTGTTTGTCTGCAGGAGATCTGGTTGTTTGCCATCTTTTTCTCAATTTTCTTTTTTCCTTGATTTGCTTCTTAATAGAAATGTCATTTGAAGCATTTTGTGCGCTATATTTTTGCTGCGGTGTGAATCTGAATCCTGCGTCAATAACTATGCCATTAAAATGTATGATGCTACGCTCAATGTCAAGTTGTGTTTTCAAAGGTATACTTAGAATGAGTTGTTGGGAGATGTGTTTTCGATACTCATCCCAGTCAATCCTCTTTGTAAATATTTGGGGTGTTATCTCTATAGGGTAAATTTTTGACGTATAGTCAAGTATTATCGGCGAGTGGTCAGAGGATAGTTCATAACTTGGTTTAAGCTTCAGTTGGTTATGGTTAATATTTTTTGTTATACAGAAGTCGATTAAATCTGGAATTTTTTTAACATCCGTAGGCCAGTAATTTGGTTCACCCGTACATAAACCTGGAATTTTTTTTTTGGATTGCGTTAATTAAATATATACCTTTTTTATTAGTCAACCTTGAAGCCCAGTCAGAATGCTTTGCCTTTAAGTCTCCTCCAGCAATGAATCTGTTGTATAATGTCTTAAAGTAATCATCATATTGATCCGTCTTTATCAAGTGACGTGGTGGACAGTAGATAGAAGGTATTGATATGGGTCCATTGATGTCAACAATTTGTATAGACGTTGCTTGGATGTGAGGTGACACATAGGGCAGTCGTTCAGTATGCTTTATGTTTGCTTTGATGATAATGGCTGTTCTTCCATGAGCTTTTCCGTCGGGATGATTAGTTGCATATAATTTATATCCGGGAAATGTTAAATAACTTTTATCTGTGAAATGTGTTTCTGCAATTAACGCAATATCAATTTTTCTGTCAATTAAAAACCGCTTCAGCGCTAAATATTGCCGAGTTAGTCCATTTGTATTCCAGATAAGAATTTTTGTGTTATTACTTTCGTCCATTCGAGTTATTTATTAGCATTGTAATTATGTTCATCATATTAGTCATTTGGGTGATTAGAGTTTTTATCATGTCTTTGAGTTCATCAATATCTTTGTTGTTTTGAGGTTTGATAGTTAGTTCTGGTTCTATTACCTGTGGATTTGATGAGGCTATTGCATCAGCATAACTTATACCTGGTATTACTGTTGATTTTGTCATTTCGTGCATTGTGCAATTGTCCGTTTATGATGTGGCGCCTCAAACGATACGATGCTGCAGTGCATTAATTTGTCTATGTTGTAAATGTCTTTGTTATTAGTGTTTGTTTCCAGTTCAATAAAAAATAGTGGTAATGGTTTTTTTGTTGTTCTTTATGTTATATAAAATATATTTGTGACTTTATGACCTTTTTCTCTTAATTCACTCTTTATTTCTTCTTGGTCCACAGAAGGATGCATGTTGCGTAATACTACTTTAAACCCCCTCTCATTTTTTGGTTTGAAAGTATGCAGTTTTGTTCCTTTTTGTTTTAGCATTTGATGTATTTGAATGTACGTTCCTAAGTCATTTGCATGTACTCGTATTTCATTATTTCTTAGGATTTTTAGGACAAAATTGCTATTTGCTATTGCACTTAAAGCATTTTTTAGTGTCTTGATGCATTCCACACCTTGGTTTATTATTAATATTTTTATTTTTTTCGCTATTCAAATTTTGAGCATTATGAACAGAGTTTTGCCCACTGTTCGCTTGTGTATTTGTTTCGATGCAAATTTGTTTGTGGACTTTGTATCACCGCTTAGCCAGTAGTTTGGTAATTTGCTTTGGCTCAAGTTCGTTGTTATTTTTTGTTTTTTGTTGGTGGTTGACAAAGTTGAGGACTTTATAGGAGAGTTTCGTGATCACTTTATGGGAGGCTGCTCATTTAAAGCGTGAGGTTGTCCATAAGAAGGTGGGGAGATGGCAAGCAATGGTTTGTGTGATACGGTTGTTGTTGCAGTACTAGTATACAGAATTGATGTCGTTGTTGATAATGAATTGGTTGTGGTTGTTGTTGGCCTTCCGTTTGTGCTCACGCACGCTGTGAAACTGCCATTAAATTGTTGTAATAAAATTACCAAGTAATTTTCGCACTTTCCTACACAAACTCGGTGATTGAAAATGCGTTTCGTATGCACATAACAATGAAAGTAAGACAAACCATTTGAATGGAAGCCAAAATCCATCAAAACTTTGTAATTTCTTCATCTTATATAACAAAGCGAATGGATTGCCGTCAAATAAACTGGGTTTTGTAAGATTTTTTCCGAACTAGCTTTTATTTATTTATGTATATTTTCATACATATCTACAAGTTTTCTTCTTTTTTTGCACGGCCTCCTCTTGCACTTGGTTTCCCCCACCAACATTGCGATTTGTTAGTCTTTTCTGTTCTCAAATTGTACTCATTCGATTTATGTGTGATGTATAACTTATATAAACATAAGCTCTCCAGGCACTATGTAAATTTCATACACGTATCGGTATATATAAATACCTACGGATGCATGTGGTATGCTGTATCGTATATTCAATTGTATTCTCACAACTTCCCCAACTCGCACATTTGGTCGCCTTGACTGCTGCGGACTGGCTTCCGAAGGCTGACCTACATTTATGCCCAAGTTTTCCAGAGTTTCATCTGCTGCCTCAAACTGACTGGCTGCCGGTAAAATAGTAATATTGTTGTAGTTGCTATTTTTGGTAAATACATCTTCGTCCCTGATTCGCTAAATACAACTGAATAAGAGACACATACCTATACATACATACAAATATAAAAGTGCATTTGTTTGCCGGAGCTTTACATATGTGTATGTGTGTTGCTTAGACATCCGTTATATATATTCTCTTTTGACATTTCTTCAGTTTTTTATCTGGTGCTATTGTCTGTGGTTCGCAGTGGAAAATGTTTTTTTCTTTCGTTGCATCTTCTCATAAAATGATTCTCCAACTGAATTGTTATCGTTTTTCGGCATTTGCTTACTTGTCTCTTTGGGATTTGGCAAGTCGGCTCAGTGTTGCATTTTTCAACTCTTTGTTGGTGGTGGACACCTTACTCTCGTTTTATTGCTCAACATCTTTCCGTTGCTTTACGCGAGTCTCAGTCGCTAGTTGCTACTTATCCTTAACTCCTTCATAATTCTTTCGACAAGAGTGCAGCTACTTTCAATAGTATACACTTTACATTAAGTATACATGTATGCGCATATGGATGTGTGCGTATGCACGAATGCACATTTAGGTAAACTCTATTCATTAGGCTGCCAAAGTACCAACCTCAATACTGGCTATGTTTTGTTTTTATTAAAATATTGAAAGGGAACTGGGAACTGGGAAACGGGGACACATCCTTAGCTAATGAAGGACACGACTGCACTGCAGTTGCTCGCAAAAGTTTATGTCATGTCAGACACAAACCTTACGCACACACGGAGTTGGCTAAATTGTGGCAACATGTCTACATCCGGATTTCATCAAAATTCTAACCTAGATACTTGTTCATATGAGATAATCGTGGTACACCGGCGGGGGTGTAATTGCTTGAAAGCGAATATTTATGCGCATACGCTCTTAAGGGGTAACACCACTGTAGAAATTTCAAAAAATTGATTTTTTTTTATAAGGTTAAAAATTCTTTGAACCTTTCAAAATACAGAACAAAAAATTTTATTTCATAAATATTTTAAGCTTTTAACCAAGCCTTAGTGACTGCTACCTAACGACTTCTCCAAATTTCCAAACTTTAAACGCGTTTTTCTCAAAACACGTTTTCTGAAATTTGGCACGCAGCATAACTCAAACAATTTTAAATATTGTTTATCAGGTTTTTCACTAAGTATAATGTATAATAACCTTCTTAAGAGAAGAGCGTAGGGGATTTTCGATAGATTAATTTAAACGATTGTTATAATTATTTAAGTGCCGTTTTTTTAGTCCATAATAGAGTTTTTTCCTTCAAATGCTTGCTAATTCCGCAAAAATAAATATTTTTTAAATCCCCTACGTGTTTCTCTAGCTATTCTTATCTAAATTAAGAAAAAAAATGTTTCTTTTTTCTAGATTAAAATTTGCACCCTCTGTGCTGCGTGCCGCGGAGCTCCTTCAAGAGAAACCACATTACAAAAATGTCTCCAATGCCGCCATTTTGTAAAATTTTTCGATCAAACTTTGTAGTTTTGTATTTTAGTATATAAGTAATAACTTCCCAAATCAGAGTGATTGCTTTCCCTTTCCTTCTATACAAAAAAATTCTTTAAAAATCGTGTTTTTTTTACGCGTGTACAGTGGTGTTACCCCTTAACGTCGTCACCAACTTTATGATATTGAATCAAACTTTTAGTAACACAAGGAGCACTTTGGAATTTCCAGAATTCAGTCAAAAAAACAAAATAACAAAATATTTTGTGGTGACTATGCCGAAGAAAAGAATGCTAAAGCAATGGTAATAAAATCATTTAACTATTCCTTGTAAATTTTAGTGATGACCACGGAAAAAAAATGTTTTCATGAAAACAGCGCCAAAACAATTTAGCGCCGAATATGTTGTGTGTTAATTGATTATTAAAAATATGTTAAACATTTAATTTTATGTTCTCTATATAAAAAGGCCGAATTATTATTTTTAAATATGGGTTTTCTGGGCGAGAGTAAATATAAAATAATGAAAATATTGTAAGTGTTTCATTTTTCTGGCATATAACCAATTTATGGAATAGCATCAAGAAACGTTCCTTTTCAAATTTTCATACATATTCCAGTCTTTCAGTTAGAATTTTTAGGAAAATTCTGGGTATGCAGTTTTATAGCCGATTCAAGCATAGTGTAATAAAGTACAAGGTTTAAGTGGAAAGGAAAATTCTGGGTATGCAGTTTCATAGCCGATTCAAGCATAGTGTAATAAAGTACAAGGTTTAAGTGGCTCAAAATTCGCGTTTTGGACTATTTTTTTAACACACTTTTATTAGGTCGGGTTGTATGTATGTATGTATGTATGTATGTATCTATGTATGTATGTATGTATGTAACGGAATCTTTGAGCTTAATTTTCACTGGCTTCTAAACATCTGATCGACTTGAAATTTTGCACACCTATCAAGGACCGATGACAATGCAATAATTTGATAAAAGTTTTCCATTATCCTTATTGGGATTGCCAGGATTAATATTTTCTTTTTTTACCTGTGGGCAAAAAGTAAGGTGAATTTGAATCTTTGAATCTTTTTTTAACACACTTTTATTAGGTCGGGTTGTATGTATGTATGTATGTATGTGTGTATGTATGTATGTATGTATGTATGTATGTAACGGAATCTTTGAGCTTAATTTTCACTGGCTTCTAAAAATCTGATCGACTTGAAATTTTGCACACCTATCAAGGACCGATGACAATGCAATAATTTGATAAAAGTTTTCCATTATCCTTATTAGGATTGCCAGGATTAATATTTTCTTTTTTTTACCTGTGGGCAAAAAGTAAGGTGAATTTGGTTGTAAAATGAAAAATCTTTTTTTATTCTTGTAAATCAGTTTCTCAGGCTCCCTCCACGAAATAAGTTCTTCATCCCGATTACTTCTTTATCACGGCCGATAACTGCATAGCTTTAGACTCACAGTCGATAAGAAAGGAATTAAATATTATATAACACGAATATATCGAATCATTAATTCACTGACTGCAATGATAACAATAATTTTCATTCATAATAAAAAATAGTTTAAAAAAAAAACTAAAAAACACGCTTTTTTGCTAATCGAACTAAAAAGTAGAAAATAAAAAATAGTTTAAAAAACTAAAAAACACGCTTTTATTGCTAATCGAACTAAAAAGTAGAAAATAAATTTTAATGACAAAGAGACCTATAATGAAGTAATAGCGAATCGAACGATCAGTCATAGTCAACTACCTCAGAACAGAATTATAACAAAAATTAAGCTACAAATAGAATAATTCAAATTCGAGTTAAAAGCGTGGGATGCATTTTGCTTCACTTTCATAACCCTCTGTACATAGGTAGTTGCCAATAGAATGATTGTAATATTTACTATATCAAGCATCCCACGCTTTTAACTCTAATTTGAATTACTCTATTTGTATCTTAATTTTTGTTATAATTCTGTTCTGAGGTAGTTGACTATGACTGATCGTTCGATTCGCTATTACTTCATTATAGGTCTCTTTGTCATTAAAATTTATTTTCTACTTTTTAGTTCGATTAGCAATAAAAGCGTGTTTTTTAGTTTTTTAAACTATTTTTTTCACTGAGGTATTGCGCATCCTGTCCATGTAACGAATACACTATTTTTTTTTAATGGAAAAAAAATGCGCAATAACTAAGCGAAAATTAGTATACCCCTTTTTCTTTTTTTCTGAAAACCTTGATTGACTAAACAGACTGTGAGGGAATTTGAGACTAAATGACTTGGAATTTAATTACAAGTACTTCGGTAAATCTTACGGGTATTGTGCGTTCTCGAAACTACCATGAAAGTTTTCGTTTACAGTTTTCTTATTGCTCGGATTTGAAGAGGTTAATATGCTGACAAAAAGAATTCCTTCCCTATTATCATTTTAGCACACTTTATTTATTTACCTACCTATTTGCTTATCTAATAAATATATTGTAGAATTTTCAAAAACGGCTGCAATAATCTTCAAATCTAATGTTGTCCATACTTGTGGAATTCTTACAAATCTCTTCAATTTACTGCCCAGCAACAGCTCTGATAGCCCATTGCATAAAGTTCGTAGGTTAATGCTCCGTAAAAGTCAAACAAGCAGAAGTTCTTATAAATCTAAATTTGCACATACATATACATACAAATATTTAAATGCAAATCTACCTAAGTAAGAAAAGGTTCATTATGTTGTTTTCTTCATGATTGCAATGGGTTTTGATTTTATTTCATGCGTCTTGTTGCATCGCTTTCCACCAAACGGACAAAACCAACTAACTGCATTTTAGTCCCTTACTACCTTCTCTCCAATCAGTCCAATACCATATTTCTCACATTCCCACTAGCTCTCCACGTATTTCTCTTAAACTTGCTCCACTCATTCTTGCGAGTTTTTTGACTTTCATTCATTCGTCCATTCATGCGCTATGAATTCTTTGCCGTCGCCTTCGTCCTCCCCAGGCCGTCTTCATCCACAAACCATTTCATTTGCCTCAATTGCGGAAATCGATGAAGGCGCAAGGAAAACTAAAAGGTTTCCCTCTGTTCATCACCTCTCTGCTTCGAAAGCAAAGAAAACGTGTGGTGCGCACGTGAGTGAATTCATCGATTTTTTCTTTTCTTTGCGTTCATGTTTTTATTTTCCTGTAAGTACTCTTGTCCTTTTTGAGTATTTGTCATGAATGTGTTGTTTGTGTAAAAGTCGTTCGTAGTGCTCTGAGAAGGTAAGCTATTAGTTTACTTTCATTAGTGCTGTTGGTTTTGTGTATTTATTGATTCTTAAAGGATTTCAATGAATGATATGCAGTGAACTGGGATTTACGATTCATTTGAGTATGAGGATTCCTTAAAGGGACGATTCAAGTGTGTTTGTGTGTTCGAAAATTCCGTTTAAACAAAAAATATTGAAATATTTTATAATTGAGAACTGTTACTTCTCTTATTTTCTTAATGGGGAAAAATTATGTAATTAATGGATTTTTTTTTATGTTTTGCAGATCTCATAAATATAATTAAATTATCTAACTGCGGTCTACTTTGCAACTCAGAAAGAAAGACTAGCCGGAAGTTTCAGAACCAACGCCTCTTACTGCATTTATATATATATATATATATATATATATATTCTCACAAGTTGGACGCAAAAAGCTTTGACAACATCGATAGCAAAAACAAAAATAAATAGCTGTTTACTCGACGGAAGTAGTAAATTCTTTTTAATAGAAAAAATCTACAGAACCATTTAGAACGAAGCGGTTCATCAGTTTTTTAAATATTTTATACAAAATGACGTAAGTATCCGAAAACAATTGAAAATTTCACTCATTACACATTACTGATATGTCTAAAATTTTCTATGATCCTTTTCTGTTCTCTTACATCTCTAAAGCACTGCTTTAGTGTGTTTATTTGTAGTAGTGTCTGGCTTATAAAACTAAAATTGAAACAGTCAGCCTCAGTAGGCAATGGAAAACTTTCAAGCATATTTCGGTCACGAATCTTTCAGTTAAACTGAATGTAAAATAATATTGTACAGGGAGTCTGGTGGCAGAATTAGGTTTTAAATTTGCAGTTTCTCGCTAACCACTCAGTGTATGAGCGGGAAAGAGATCGTGTTAGCTTAGTTTTTCGTGCGGGTTATTTAGTCACGGTGTCGCAGTGGACGGGTGAACAACGTGCGATCACAATCGAGTAGGTATATCAAGGCCAATGCATCGAGTGCAGCCACTCGTAGATTTTGTTCACGTTACAATATTCGAAGTTTACGTGATACTCTAAGAGAAGATTTGGGCAACAAGTTCCGTTGCAAACAGCCCACGGCCAGGGCCCATAGCTCGTCGCTATAAGTTTGCACCATATCTGCGTCAACCCGTGCCCAGAAACTATTGTGCAAAAAATATTGAGGAAAGATTATAGGCTTCTCCCCATCAAAATACAATTCGTATAAGGGCTTAAGTCTTACAATTTGCGTAGAATTTTCGGCGAGACAATGTGGGGTCGATTTCGAAAGGCAAACGCAATATTTTGGAGTGATGAAGTCCATTTTCATTTGAATGAAAGTGTTAATAAGTAAAATTACTCTTATTGGTTACCTAAAGAACAGAAGCCACTATGAAAGCATCAACAGTCTCAAAGTAACGATTTGGTGTGTGCATTGTCAAGCAGTTGAATAATGAGACCATCATTTTTGAAAATCGTCGAGGTAAAACAAATTCTGTGGATGGTGTCTCTTATCGGCGCATGCTGGATGATTTTTTTCTGTTAGAGAACGTCCTTCTAGATGGGAGACCATGACGATACTGTATGATTTCTATTCTAACAAACTGATAATCCGTTTCGGTGACATATCCTGGCCACCCAGGTCGGACGATCTTACTGCAATAGACTTTTTTCTGTGTAGATACCGCAAAAATAAAGTCCACGAAACAAACCCAGCGACCATGTCAACACTAAAAGAAAATATCGTTCGCGAGGTCAGTTCTCCAGCGAGAGGCACGGGTAGGGATTGTATCCGACGTAACGGTTCACATTTAGAGGAACTAATTTTTAATAATTGTATTCTTTATAATAGTTATTGAAATAAACTTTTATCAGTTGTAATTCTTATTTAATTTAGCTTTGAATTCATAATTCTGCCTCCGGGCAGAAGGTAGAGTAAAGGTGATAATAAATGGTTTTCCAGTAAGAGGTGTTATTTTGATATTCAAAGAAAAATGCTATTTTTTAATATAAATGATCGGATGTTTATTTCATTATAAAGAGGAAGGTATGCCGTTAATAGTGGAAAATAATATCAGGCAAATGACCACTACGACCACGCTTTCAGGACAATATCCTTTTCATGAAATTTTCCATAACCGAATTGCAAAGTTGCTGCCCTATGTCCTCGATATCCTCACGAATTCCATCTTTGAGGTCTTGAAGCGACCCTGGGCTGTTGGCGTAGACCTTCTCTTTCACGTGGCCCCCAAAAAAAAAAGTCACAAAGTGTTAAATTACAAGATCTCGGTGGCCAATTGTGATCACCTCTTCGGGAGATAACACGGTTCGGAAACTTTTCCCGTAAAAGATCAATGGTTTCGTTGCTTGTGTGGAACGTAGCGTCGTCTTGTTGAAAATAAAAAATCGTTAATCATCTCTCGATAGCGCAATTCATTCACCTGTCATACCTGTTATTGGAAAACCCTTTGTTTAAGAGGCCGTTTCCACATCTTTTCAGTGTGTAGAGTAGAGATTTTTTTCTCTTTGGAGAGAAAACTGTAGCTCACTTTAGGTTAGGTTAGACGGTTGCCCTATAAATTCGGACACTAGTTGCGCCGCTTCCTGTTGATGATGAAAATCAGCAAGCCGTTAATACCCAAACTTGCTATCTCCACTGGTGCTTTAATCGATGAAAGCAGGGCAGCTGGGGAGTAGGTGTTGCGATTATTCCACCTTATCCTCCAGATAGCTGCCGCAAAAGCAGCTCGATGTGGTGACATAAAAACTGTCGGTAATCATGGATAACTCGGAGTCTGATTTCCGCTTAAAACTACATCACAAATAAGTTTTTCAACAAAAGAAAATAAAAAGGAAACATTTGCCAGTGCTATCATAAACGTTGGTGTTCAAATAAACATACGAAGTTGAGCAGTTAAGATAAGGAAGTTATTAACGTTAATTTAACTGTATAACCCATAGTGAAACATCAAAATTAAGAAAAAGTTTTTTGTAATAGCGGTCGCCCTTCGGTGATGGCAATGGCAAACCTCCGAGTGTATTTCTGCCATGAAAAAGCTCCTCATAAAAAAGAAAAACATCTGCTGTTCGGAGTTAGCTTGAAACTGTCAAGATACATAATTTTAGTTTAAAAAACATGCCTATTATACTTATTAGGTGTTTTGTAGGTAGTGCTTACCTGCTTGTGGGTACATTCCGAGCTAAGAAACGCAAGGGAAGAAAACTTCTGTTGACAAGGCGGTAAAGCAAATGTCACCTGCCCTCAACGGCCTGGATAACATGAAGAATTGTTTTCTCCGAAAATGGAACTACTGTTTGGTGAATACATAAATTATTCTTAAAAAAATAATTATTCTTATACAAAAAAAAAAAATTAATCAAAGAAAAAAAATAAGGAATTCAAGGTTAATTCGGTGAAAAAAGGCATATTTTTAAGATTTTTTTTGGTGATGTAGAAAATGTTCGTTTATTCAGTCAATAATCAGTCATATAATAATGCAACATTTCAACAATATTTTCTAAAATATTGAGTGCCGGCGATTCTCCAGAGGCGCCTCAAAAGGTGTATGTCATAACTGTCTGCAGAATCATCTGAAAAAAAAAACAGAATCCAATTGTTAAAGGAGATCTTTGTCGAGATTTTATCCATTCCGGAAATATAGAAAAATAGAATGAACACCTATAGTTGCAAGCTTGTTCACTAAAACAAACCAAACATACATTTCTTAAAAGCTCATCACATGCGCAAAAGTTTTAAGACAATGCTTTTCCAACTGCTTTGCTACGTACCTAATAACAAATGCTTGCTAGCTGAAATTCATTCCGCTTGTAATTGTCTGTAATTTACGATCGTCCATTCATATACATACATATGCACTTGTTCCACTGATTGCTATTTGTTGCCTCACTTATACTGGTATATTATTTGCCATCAGTTTTCTGTAGTCAATTGCGGCAATTTACGACAAGTTTGAAAGGGAAAGGGTAAAGCGGGAAATATAATGAGAAATGATTGTAATTGCATTTGTTGTTGCTGCCGCTGTTTGTGTTCAAGGACGCTCCGGATGAACTATGTTTGAAACCATATACTCAAATACAAACACATAAATAATGACCCATTTTTCCCTACGTGGCATAATTGAGGTAAAATGAGTAGGTGGCTTGGATAAAGGATGCGGGGATTTTAAGAGCGATATACCTTAGCAAAACGCCAGCACTTCTGTGAGTTGTTTTGTTGTGATTATCGGAGGCAACCACATCTAACGCACCCACTTTTACTCTCACAAAGTTTTTCAATGTTTTTGACTGTGTTTGTTGAAGTCTCCTTTGCATATTAGCAATAACATCATAATATCATTATCTGATGATTTGGTGCTGCCCGCAAAAGCTTTTCACAACACACGCACCATTGCCAATGCATGTGCGCTTTCATACATATGTCGCTGAATAATTTTGTATGAAAGTACACAGGTGTTATACGTACATACATATTTACTTATTCGAGTATATATGAAAACTTAAATATAGTAATTTTCAACGTGAATACGAATGTGACTCCGGAATGAGCGCAAAACTGCTTAATTCACTTAAAACTCGCTGAAAACACAGCAACCTGAGGAGTGGAGTATTTACAACGACTGGGGCAAACGGCAAATGGAGAGCGGCGAGTGGGGTAGGTGGCTTAGGGCGCTAGCTCAGTGTGGCAGTGTGACATTATGGCACTATGGCATGCGGCTTCGTTTTGACTTGAATTAATGTTGCTGGCTGTGTGTTTGTTGGCGGTGTAGGTGATGTTTGCATTATCTCATTTTCCATAACTGGCAGGAAATAGCACAATGGTAGCAATGAGAGAAGGCGCGAAGGACGCCTACTGCGGTGACAAACGTAAACTCGTAACATGGGTGTGTCGTATGTCCGGTGGGCTTTTCCCAACCCTCATAGCATACAGCCATTACATATAACACATATGTACATTTAAAGAACGTGGGCACTGTGTAATGTTGATGTGCTGATGACAGTGATGATGCCTTGTGAAATTAAATGCAAAATATTTCTTCTCATCGCCTGCTTGTGAAGCATGGAGTGGCTCAAGTCAAGCAATCGGCAAGAGTAGTACAACACATCGCTTGCCACGCGTTGAATGTGTTCATTTGCCGCAGGATACCACAGTTGAAGGACGCGAACGCAGTCGAAACGCGTTTTGAAGCGAGTTAGCCAAAAAGTGAGCCTAAGCTGCTGCCACAGGATCAACTGCCGCTTGCAGCATCATGGGAAATATGTGCCAACACGATGAGTAAGTGTCAATTATTTAAAACGAAGCTGCAGAACTTGTATAACTCCAATACAATGTTCAAAATCGTATTCAAAGTTAAAATATTTTGCACAATCGCGTGTAGGAGAGCTTTTTGGCGATTTCGGATTTTCAAACGTGACTGCTTCAGGTTATACTCCACTTAGCGATCTGCATTCCGGCGCTGCCATTGCTAAATATTGCTTCGGCCACATATACGCCGATAGTATTTGCTTTTGTTTAAACATCTGGAGTACGCTATGCAACCTATTTTGGTTTGCACTTTTTAGCCCCTTGAGGTATGTTATAAAACATAAAGATTGCCGTTGAACGACTCTTCTGCTCGACATGTAGCGCAACTATGCATATCTGTATGTACATACATGCTACCGTAACTTTGTGTATTTATTGTACTTCTGCATACATATAGTGTGTGTGTGCAGCTGCATGCTTGTGTTAGTTAGTGATAGTTAGAATTCTACTTAACTAGGGAATTCTTTAAACTTGTATCTCTACAAGTGCATTCGTATATTCAGTGTAATTTTTATTGTGTGTGCTGTGAGTGAGTGGTATGCAGCGGCTAGAGACATCTTGGTTGGTGTGCCACTCCACCACTGCCACTCCTCTAGTATTACGTGCTCACTCCCCTCAGCTGGAGTGTTGGTGCAAGTACGAAAGTGGAAACAGCAACGCAGAGTGGCACGCTCTTCGGTGCGCTCTACTTAACCGCTCAAAAACGTCTTCATCAGCGATACTAAAACAGCGGCTTAGCCCTCTAGCAAATTGTTTTCTGTGAGATAGAGATAGATAGCTGTTGGAGTTCCCAAACGTTGGAGTGACGATTTCTTGGCGATTAACGCGGTAATTGATGCAAACCGTACACTTGAGTCTGGGGTTGTCAGCACAGGCCCGGCACAAACACGCACTCAAGAATATACACATTGCGCGGAGATAAATATAAATACCTATGTTAGGCTGCAATTAGAAGTACCGTAGACATAACGCCATAGCCCTAACCACAACCTAAGCTGCAACATTACAGCATGTGTCGATTTGTCATGCCATAACCATAAACAGCTGATATTGAAGTAGAATAAATGACAACACTTGTATTTTGTCAATTTTTAATATTAAAATTTGTATCGCAAACATTAAAACGAATGTTCAAGTATTTCACAGCAGTTTAAGGTTGCGAAAAACCAAAGTAATTGGAAAAACCAAATAAGTTGCTGCGAAACTACTATTCGGAATTCGGAGAGAACGTATGTTCGAATCTCCGTGAAACGCCAAAATGAAGACAAAAGTTTTTTCTAAGAGCGGTCGCCCCTCGGTAGACAATGGCAAATCTCCTCAATCTATGTAGTTTCTTGAAGTTCTATCAGTTGAAGGACTTACAATTTATACCGTCTTTGAATTGGTTTTTATTACTTGAAACACTTTTTCATGCCAGAAATATACCCGAAGGTATACATATACATATATACCGATGAGCAACGGGTTAAAAAAAAAAGTGATTTCTGTTATTTGATTTACACAGTCAAATAGACTCATGGGACTAGTAATTCCATTTGTAGGAAGCTTACAACGCACGAGATAAGCTCGTATTTAATTTTTTATTCTTCAATTGTGCTTGTCATGCATTTTAAGAAACCCTTTTTACCTACCAATTTGTATCATTAAAAACAACTTTAATTATTCAATTCAGGCCAGATTTTCCTCAGCTGTTCACCATTTCCAATTTCCATTAGAAGTTCATAGTTCAGATACTACGATTGCTTAAGCGATCTTCTCAATCAATGGTTTTCATTATTAAACACTTTATTTAAGTGAAACCCCAAGTGTTACTTAATATTAAGGCACATATCATCATTTGTTCTGGAACTATTTTTCTATTGAACATTGCTTGTATAATACGTATAGTGGCAGTGAAAAGAAAAGCAGCGCCACGTATTGCCAGTTTTTCATTTATTTGTATTGCAAAGTTTTAACTATTTAATAAAGATATTCAATTGTATGTGATTTTTATTTAATAGATTAATATAACAAATATAAATAATTCAAGGACCTTTTGAAACTTACACTAGTGACAATAGGAATAAAAAGAAAATATTAATGTGGTCATAAGAATAGGTACGAAAGAGAAAATAGAAGCGATAGTAAAAGAACTTAGTGATTTTATTAAAAGTACTGCTTAAATTATCGAAGTTTAATCAATAACCGGCCGCCGTAGCCGAATGGGTTGGTGCGTGATTCTTCTTCTTCTTCTTAATTGGCGCTATAACCGCTTAGGCGATTTTGGCCGAGTTTAACAAAGCGCGCCAGTCGTTTCTTTCTGGTGCTAACCGGCGCCAGTTGGACACACCAAGTGAAGCCAAGTCCTTCTCCACCTGATCTTTCCAAAGCGGAGGAGGCCTTCCTCTTTCTATGCTACCACCAGCTGGTACCGCATCGAATACTTTCAGAGCCGGGGCGTTTGTATTCATTCGGACAACATGACCCAGCCAGCGTAGCCGCTGGATCTTTATTCGTTGCGCTATGTCTATGTCGTCGTAAAGCTCATACAGCTCATCGTTCCATCGCCTGCGATATTCGCTGCTGCCAACGTGCAAAGGTCCAAAAATCTTGCGCAGAATCTTTCTCTCAAACACTCCAAGCGTCGCTTCATCGTATGTTGTTATCGTCCAAGCTTCTGCGCCATACGTTAGGACGGGCATGATGAGAGCCTTGTAGAGTGTTAGTTTTGTTCGTCGAGAGAGGACTGTACTGCTCAGTTGCCTACTTAGTCCAAAGGAGCACTTGTTGGCAAGAGAGAATCTGCGTTGGATTTCAAGACTGACATTGTTATCGGTGTTAATGCTGGTTCCTAAATAAACGAAGTATTTTACAACCTCGAAATTGTAACTGTCTACAGTGACGTGGGTGCCGATACGCGAGTGCGCCGACTATTTGTTTGATGACAGGAGGTACTTCGTTTTGTCCTCGTTCACCACCAGACCCATTCGCTTTGCCTCTTTATCCAGCTTGGAGAAGGCAGAACTAACAGCGCGGTTGTTAAGGCCGATGATGTCAATATCATCGGCATACGCCAGCAATTGTACGCTCTTATAAAATATTGTGCCTGAGCGATTCAGTTCTGCGGCTCGTACGATGCTCTCCAACATCAGGTTAAAGAAGTCACACGACAGCGAGTCACCCTGTCTGAAACCTCGTTTGGTATCAAACGGCTCGGAGAGGTCCTTCACAATTCTGACGGCGCTGCTGGTGTTGAGCAACGTCATCTTACATAGCCGTATTAGTTTTGCGGGGATACCAAATTCAGACATCGCGACATACAGGTAACTCCTTTCCGTACTGTCGAAAGCAGCTTTGAAGTCGGCGAAAAGATGGTCGATTCACCTTTCATGGGTCTTTTCCAAGATTTGGCGTATTGTGAATATTTGGTCGATGGTAGACTTTCCAGGTCTGAAGCCACACTGATAAGGTCCAATCAGTTGGTTGACGGTGGGCTTCAGCCTTTCACACAATACGCTCGCTAGAACCTTATAGGCGATATTTAGAAGACTAATCCCGCGGTAATTGGCACAAATTGCAGGATCGCCCTTCTTATGGATTGGGCAGAGCACACTTAAATTCCAATCGGCAGGCATGCTTTCATCCGACCATATTTTGCATAGGAGCTGATTCATGCACCTTATCAGCTCCTCGCCGCCATGTTTGAATAGCTCAGCCGGCAGTCCGTCGGCGCCCGCGGCTTTATTGTTCTTTAGCCGCGTTATTGCTATTCTCACCTCGTCATGATCGGGTAGCGGAACGACAATTCCGTCGTCAACGATTGGGATACCGGAATCTTCACATTCTCGGTGACATGCGCAGCTGTCACTGTTTAATAGGTTCGAGAAGTGTTCCCTCCATAATTTAATATTGTTCTGTACGTCAGTCACCAGATCGCCGACTTTGTTCTTGCAGGAAAACGCCCCGGTCTTGAAACCTGTAAGCCGCCGAACTTTCTGGTAGAATTTTCGGGCGTTGTTCCTATTGGCCAGCATCTCATACTCCTCGCACTCACGTATTTCGGCCTCTCGTTTCTTCTGTCGGATAATAAGTCTCTCTTCCTTTTTCAGCTCTCTGTAGCGATCCCACATGGCTCGCGTTGCGCCCGATCGCAGCGTGGCTCTATAGGCGGCATCCTTTCTTTCTGCGGCAGCATGACATTCCTCGTCGTACCAATTGTTTTTTCGGGCTCGCCGGAATCCGATTTCTTCTTCGGCGGCGGTACGTAGAGAACGATAAATGTTGCTCCATTGTTCGTGCATGTCGTGTCTTCCATCTATCACAACATGATCGATCTGGTTTCGTGTTTGTCGATCAGGAGACAGCCAGGTGGCTTGGGGAATCTTCTTATGCTGGAATCTGGTGCTGCAGAATACCATGTTTCGGGCCCCGGCGAGGTCGATCAGCCTCTATCCGTTACCGGATGTTTCGTTGTGCAGGCTGAATTTTCCGACTGTGGGACCAAAAATTCCCTCCTTGCCCGCCCTGGCGTTGAAGTCACCAAGCACGATTTTTATGTCGTGGCGGGGGCAGCGCTCATAGGAACGTTCCAAGCGCTCATAGAAGGAATCTTTGGTCGCATCGTCCTTCTCTTCCGTCGGGGCGTGGGTGCAAATTAGCGATATGTTGAAAAAAACGGGCTTTTTTGCGGATTGTTGCGAGACGCTCGTCCACCGGAGTGAACGACAGTACTTGGCGACGAAGTCTCTCTCTCACAACAAATCCAACACCGAATTTGCGCTCCTTTACATGACAGCTGTAGTAAATGTCACAAGGTCCTACTCTTTTCTTGCCTTGTCCCGTCCATCGCATCTCTTGAATGGCAGTGATGTCAGCCCTTACTCTCACGAGGACATCAACCAGCCGGGCAGAGGCACCTTCCCAATTGAGGGACCGGACATTCCAGGTGCATGCCCTCAAATCGTAATCCTTATTTCGTTTGCAGTGGTCGTCATCAGTATAGGGAGGTCTCATCCGTGGCTTTTTTAAACTTTTCATTGGGGGGGATTTTTAAGTGGCGGGTCCCAAACCCAACGCACAACCAGCTATCCTGGAATGTTTCGCCTTCTCACGTTAGCTCACTCCCAAACGGGTGTTCGGAAGCTACCCAGAGGATACGTGGGGTAATCCCGGCCGTTGTGAGCTGCTTGAACCATATGCAGAAGAATCGTCCTGGCCATTCCCAAGTGAATGGGGATCATTAACTTTCCCCACTTGCGTGGACTTCTACACATGGAACCATCCAATGCGTGATTACCATTCGGAATTCACAGAGAGAACGTTGGTTCGAATCTCGGTGAAACACCAAAATTAAGAAAAAGATTTTTCTAATAGCGGTCGCCCCTCGGCAGGCAATGGCAAACCTCCGAGTGTATTTCTGCCATGAAAAAGCTCCTCGTAAAAATATCTGCTGTTCGGAGTCGGCTTGAAACTGTTGGTCCCTCCATTTGTGGAACAACATCAAGACGCACACTACAAATAGGAGGAGGAGCTCAGCCAAACATCCAAAAAGAGAGTACGCGCCAATTATATATAATATATAAATAATCAATAACCACTGTGCCCACCAGGATTGTCAATGACTTTTGGTATGGGATTTGGCTTGGACTTAATAATCCTACGGCAGGTTTCTGTGAGAGTACCTTACCTTAATTCTGTGATTTTTTGCCATAAATTCTACTCATGTTTTCTTCCCGACTCACTTCTTTAAATATCCTTAAAGGTTTTCAATGAAGCTTAGGTTGGGTGACTGGCTTGGCCAAACCATAACTTTAACATTATTTGTAAAAACCATTCATGTAATATATATACATTGAGGAGTGTTTTGGGCCATTATCTTGCCTAAAAAGCCACCGAAGCGGCATATTTCCTCAGCAAATTTTAGCATTTATTTATTGGTTTTGAGAGAATAGATCCTACTCCATACCAAGAGAAGCATCCTCAAATCATTATGTTGCCACTACCGTGCTTGACTGGTTTTTTTGTGAACCGCAGTGAAAACTCTTATCCTTCAGAACTTTTGACATTTCGCCCAACATCATTAATAAATAATTTTAGTTTTGTTTCATCGCTCCAAAGTACATACATATGTATAATATTACCATTTTTACATACATACAGATGAGCTATACGAGCTTTCTGCCCGGTAGGTTCATGTTGTACAATCGATGCCGTACAGTTCTCGCTGACTCTAAGTTGGTACCTTCAGTTGCAATGGCCTTTGATGACTTAAAAGAATGCCTTTTGGCAAGAGTAATAATTAAATTATCAGTGTGAAAGCCGTTTTCTGTCGTCGGGGTCGCAATGTCGTTCTGTTGATTTTTTTGGGCTTAAGGGCATTTGCAACACATTTTTTAGACCGCCCACGTTACTCACCGATAAAATTGTTCGATTGTTTTTTGTTTTGGAAGATTGACAAAAAGCTTCTGCTTCTCAGCTGTGCAATGCTGCGCCCGACTGATCTTTGAGAGGAATTCATATTAATTATTAGTTATTAAATAAAGCGTTCGCTACATACGTTTAATATTTTTGGCTTATTTTAGTGGCCACGCATACACTTAATGAAAATAATCGTTTCTGTGATACCAATAACGCAACTTAATATATATTTTATGTGAGCGTCAAAATAAAGTGTACAAAGCATTTTATTATAATATGGATTTTATTTTAGTCTTTTATAACAAAACAATATATTTTAATTTCATGTTTTTTTAAATTAGAATTTGATTCTCTACTAATTACTAGAAAACAACAAAAAAAGAAATTACAAAAACAAAAGTTGTAAGACAAAAACAAAATTTAGTGCATATTTTACGCGTTAAAATAAAGTGTACAGAGATATATTTTACAAAAATGATATCGATTTAGTATTTTGTCTGGAAGACAGTCTTCGGGGCATCGACTCAACTAGTTTTTTTGTCACGTCAGATGAAATTTTATCGCACTCTTCCTTTATAGCGAGTCTCAGCATATCCATATTGGTGATTGTCCTTTTCCGGATTTGGTGGTCTAAGTGCTCCCACAAATGTTCAAACATCCCGATTTTCGTATTTTTTTTGCATAATCAAGACGTTTTTTTTGATTAACTGTCGATATTAGCTGCTTTTTTCGTGGAACACGACCATGTAACCCATTTGCGTGCAACGCTCGACGTATTGTACTGGCACTTACGCTAGTATCTGATGCAGTTAAAACTTCTTGTAATATTTTGACCGCACTTTTAAAGGGATTTTTCTTCACATCACGCACTATATACCTTACTTCAGTCTCATTTAAAATTTTTGGACGGCCTGCACCTGGGCGATTTTCTTCTTTGCCGAACTTTTTCTATTTGTCAACTATTTTTTTCACAGTATTACGGCTTCTGTTGACAATAGAGCCAATTTCACGAAAGGTTTTACCTTCATTGCGAAGCTTTAGTACCAGTTCTCTAACATCAGTCGAAGTTTGTTTACCCATTATTAAAAAAATAAATAATAGAATTTAATTTACTGTAGACAAAAACTTTTCACTCTGCCCATCGCAACCAATTAAAATACAATATGAAAAAAGTTTCAATGCATCGAAAAAGGAAGTAAACAACCAAATATAACGGTATTTTTTACCGTACAACATCGCTAAAATGCTACTGATGTACGCTGTACACTTTATTTTGACCCGTAAAATATGCACTAAATTTTGTTTTTGTCTTACAACTTTTGTTGTTGTAATTTCTTTTTTTGTTGTTTTCTAGTAATTAGTAGGGAATCAAATACTAATTTAAAAAACATGAAATTAAAATATATTGTTTTGTTATAAAAGACTGAAATAAAATCCATATTATAACAAAATGCTTTGTATACTTTATTTTGACGCTCACAGTATATACAATATGTATATGATGGTCTACAAAACTGCAAACGTAGAATTTTTCTAAACATTGTAACCTACCTAAACAGATGAAAATTTGTAAATATTTTTTTTTATACAAACTTCAAAACTTTGAGTTATATGGTTTTTGTTGTATTTGTGTAAAAAAATAAATAGAAAATAAATAAATAATCAAAATTTGTCAGTACGTCGCGATGCTACTATTTTGACCGCCACTGTATATACATATACATATGCATTTGTCGTGAGGCAAAACTAATGAATATACGCGTCTTCTTTTCTCCATTCAAATTTGTTCTCCATTTATTTATTTCCAAATTATTAATGTGAACTCCAGGGCCCACATGCCCCCTCTCTTCTAAAATTTGTATACATAAACTGCCCTTCCTTTACCCCTTCATCTACCTCTTTCGACTATTTCCGCTGAAGTATTCGCAGGAGTGCCGCTCGACCTCATAAGCAAATTTACTATCATAAACAATGCGAAATTGTTGTTGCTGGATTGGTGAAATGCGTATTCCGTTTACTGTTTTCCTTCGTTTGTAGTCCTGCCCTGCTCTGCCAAACAGTCATTCAACTTTTGTTTTTGTTACTCACTTGTTTCCATTTAGTTTGTTCCGTCGCATTTCCATCTTAGTTTACACGCCTTGTTTTCAGTATCCTGTCCTGACAGGACACCCGCCACATCATTGGCGCCAAAGTAGCACGTCGTTAGTGTCTATTCGTCTGCCGTCGGCGAGCAATATACCATATAATGTAATCGTATACACATTAACCTATTTTGTATGTATGAATGTATAATTTCGGGGTTTTCCCCATTTGTTGGACTTTTTGGTGTTTTTTGTTGATGCCATGTTGGCCATTTCCTATCAAACGCATTAGGACGCAAAACTTCTGAATTGTGTTACATTTTTGCCTTAAATCCCTTTCGCTGAGGTCTGTATGGTCTGAGGGAGTTTTGTGTTTTATGTCTTCCGCCTTTGACTATTTCATTTGTTAAAGTTTCATTCTTGATCAAGGATGCCTCGGCTTTTTGTCTGCTAGCGGCGATATCCTGTTGATTTTTAATTTTAATTAACTTTGATTTATTTAATAAGCCAAATGAATGAGTATTGTTAATTTTTTAAATTTTCGTGTAGCCTCACAAAGATGAATGAAAAAATCGAGTTTAGAGACACTCATCGCTGACATAACTATACACATGCATACATACATACAGTGACTCACAAAAGTATTTTGCATGAGAAGACAAATAAGTTCACGCTTCAATTCCTGTATATTTTTTAAATTCATTTGTTAATTATTTCATAAATTCTTAAACATAAACCTTATATCTACATAAACAATGTATTAAAACTTTAAAAGAAAAATATGTTCCAATGTAAACGTAAAAAAAGTAAAATAAAATAGAATTCATTGCTCACAAAAGTATTTTGCTTTTGACTAGGTGGTGTACAAATATACTAATTTCTATTAATTCAATATTTCGTATGATAACCATTATTTTTGGAAACTGCTTCCAAGCGCCTTGGCATAGATTCTATTAACTTGCGACAAAAGTCAAGAGGTATTTTTTCCCATTCTTGGAGTAAAACATCTTTAAGGTCACTTTTTGACGAAATTTTGTGTTCTCGCACTCTTTCTTCGAGATAGGCCCACAGATTTTCTATGGGGTTGATATCGGGACTTTGGGGAGGTGTTGGCAAATGTTTTGTATTAAAAAGTATCCACATTTTGACATCATGAGCTGTATGCTTGGGGTCGTTGTCGTGTTGAAACAAAAAGTGGTTAGACGACATTCCCATTTTTTCTGCACTGGAATGTAAGTTGTCTTTGAGAATAGACAAATAAAGATGTTTATCCATCGTTCCATCCATAAACACCAGCTTTCCGACTCCTTGGGCCGACATACAACCCCACACCATGACGGAACCTCCACCGTGCTTAACAGTGGATTTAACATTTTTTAATCGCAGCTCTTCATTTGGCTTCTGCCATACCATACGACGTCCGTCCGGACCAAAAATGTTGTATTTGCTTTCATCACTAAATATGACGGTTTTCCAAAACTCAAAACTTTTGGTTTTATAGGTGTTGGCGAATAAAAGCCGCTTTACTTTATTGACTTGTGAAATCAGTGGTTTTTTCCTTGCTGCACGACCGTGAATATTGTTGCTTCTGAGGGCTCTGCGCACTGTCTCATCGGATACTTCAATCTGAAAGGTTGCTTTTATTTTGTCATTGATTTTTGGGGCTGATAAATGTGGGTTTTTGCGATTTTCTTTCAATATTTGGCGTTCTTCTCTCTCAGTTAGCAACTTTGGTCGACCAAAACGGGTTAAATTTTCTAAATTACCGCGTTCTTTACACCGTTTTATTACATTTTCTATCGTTTGGCGGCAATGACTAAACATATTGCAAATATATTTCGTAGATTTTCTTTCATTATGGAGATGTAAAATAATTGTTTTTTCAGCTGTAGTTAGTTCTTTACCCTTTGGCATTTCCGATATGCACAGTACCACAATTACAAACGAAATGAACTCAATTACAAATAAAATTGATTATAATACGCACCTGTAGCCACAACTTCAGCGAAAACAGAAAAAGTAACTGAACTGCGTCCAGTAACGGTATCTATAAACAATAAGCAAAATACTTTTGTGAGCACACATTTTCATTGCTACGCACGTTTTTTGTTATATGCACCTAACGGTACAATTTTTGTGCATGATGTGTAGCCCAATTGCTAAGACAGTGCTCAATAATGCGTGTAAGTATTATCATTTTTATTTTCGGATACTTAGTACATACAAAATCTTAAATTTGTACATACGCGCTATTATGCACAATACTTCTGTGAGCCACTGTATATTTATAATTGTATATAAGTATAACTAAATGTTCATTCTTTTCTACTTATTGTATGCCTCGAAAGTCCAATGCATCAGACATAGAAATGCCAAGATATCGCTTAACAGCACTACGGCGTTTTCCATGCAAAAATATTGCAAAAATGCCTGTTCACTTGAAACAACGATAAGCAGAATCGAACCTTGCATACTTTGGGATATTTGCTTTGCTCACTCGTAGGTTGCAATGCTTTAAAAGCTGACCACGGTCGCGTCAAGCGATAAATAAAAATATAATATATGTCTACAGCAACGTTTGTGCTTTCCTTGTTGAACCGCCAAGTACTCGTAATATGTATGTACTAGAGGTTACGAAAATATTTCATTAAAACAAAAAAAATGTGCCAAGTTGATAAACTTCAAACCAAATCGAAGTGTCGAAGTTAGTCACCCAACCAGTCGAAATGCATGACTGTATGTTAAAAAAACAAAAAACGCACACGCACATATACGAATTGAGTAAAAAGCAAAATATTACATGGTTCATTTAGTTATAATTCTTTTCGTAAATAATCCGAGAAATAATCAGAGATTTTGAATTAAACAAACGAATATTCCTACAATTATGGAGGTATATTTAAAATTTTCAAGCCTGCCAACGTTTAGCCTCTTTAAATAAAAGGAATTCACAATGAGCTTTTGCGTAAACTTTTAATTTGAGACATTGAAATCTAAATTCATATGTATACTAGGATGGTTATAATTTTAAGGCGATCGATTTAGAGGTTCCGACTGGGGTTTCAAGTTTGATAAAGCTAAAAAATAAAATTAAGTTCATAAAAAATACATAATATACAGTGTTCGAATTGTAATTGCAAACGTTAAATTATATTCTAACGTTTTTAAAATAATTTTCGCCCAGTAAAATTTTTTTAATGGTTTTTCTTGTCATCAACATTAATGGTTTACCTTTATGTACATAAAACAAATTTTGGAGAACTGATAAAAATATACATATATGTAAATACATATTTTCAATATTAATTACAAATTCAAATTTTTCCTAATTTTAAATTATTCTTAACACTTGTGGCTATTTGAGCGATTTCATGCCAAGTGATCAGAGTATTGTGGCTGAGTGGTTTGAGAGTAAGCTAAATGTTGTATTTGGAACGACACTTATCCTCAGGCGCTTATCCTATTGCGCTGAAAAGCAACTATAGCGCACACTTAATACCCATAAGTAATTAATTCCGTCGATTTTTATTTTTGAATTTTCGGTTCTTATTTTTTTTACAGATAAACGAGAAAGCCATTCTTATTTATGTACACGAAGCTTTTCAGTACTACGTAATGGGAGGAACTAATTAAAATCACTTTACTTTGACCCAAAAATCAAGACGGAAGACACTAGAAAAGGCAACTGGCCTATCCACGAACAACTGATTCATAATTAGTGCCAAACAAAGTATGCACCGTTGCGCTTAAGAATTTATTTATCCACTATTTAATAATTTCTTGTGGCTCCCTGTTTGGTTTTTTTGTTTAGCTTCTTGAGGGCGCAGTATTGACTCGTATCTTAGTAATCAGCCTTTGGTGGAAAACGCATGCGCGCACGTTTTTTAATTGCCCCATAATTTGGTTTCATTTATATTCGTTTATCCGTACAGTTTTCTTTTCTCCATATGATATCAATTTGCTTTAATGAATAAAATCTGCAACATACATACATGCTGCCACAAACAGCCCAGATATACACGTACTTGCCATAACTTTTATTTACAAACTCATCCGCACACACATATGTATCATACTTGTATACACCTACGGGCATATCTGCTGCTGGTATACCTTCAATTGCTTCAAGTACACATACCATATCTTTCAGCGCGCCGGAGACTAGAAATTGTTTCGCACCACTAACGATTCTCTTATTTGTAATGACTTTTATTTCTTCATATTTTTATGTTTCTCTATCTGAGCACTTCGCCTTTTGATGGCAGTGATGGTTAAATGAATATTTTTTATTGACTTCTATTGATCGCTGTCTATCTGTTTGGCTAGCTCAAGCAGCGCTCTAGCAGTCGGCGGTGCAATGGTCGGTTAGTGAATAGAAATAGACAATCAGAGGTGGGAGCTCAGTAATTATGACTCTGTAAATTATTTGCTCTCTTCGGTAATGTTCTCTGCTGGTTGATGGTTCCTCATTCTGTTCACGTCCTCCGCTACCACCTTCAAGTTGGCCGCTTTGCTTTGTCAAATACATTTTCTTCATATTTACACTTACTATTTTATGCGGAAGGCAAAAACATTAAATATGATTATAGTCAGTAACTGAAAGATATACCAATAATCAGTTGTGTATGTGTGCGTGTGTATGTGGATGTAAGTACGTATCCATTGAGGTATCTCATTGCATTCACTGCCTCTCCAGAACTTTATCGCGCTCGCAAACCGCATACCAAAATATTTCTCGAGAGTCAATTGATCGGCATAGCGAGCAGTTGGCGTTGGCTAGATGGCAGCCGGCTGGCTTTTATACAGATTTTAGCTCTACCACCGCAGTCTGAATCTTAGCTTCGAGTCTTTCCATTAATACACATTCCACATCCATGCTTGAGTTTTAGTTGTTGATCAAGTCTTGTTGTGATCGCGTTTGGCGGGCGAGTTCTGTTGTTAATTTATAGCTGTGAAGTGCAAGATATTTGCTATATTTTGGAGACTTGTTGGCTGTCCACCGGGCGATTGTCTATTTAGCTAGTCGATTGCGAAATTTTGGCAATCGAGTTCAGCATAGAGAATGTGTTTTGATCTATGTAGATGTGGATGAGTGCGAGTGATTTGTTTTTTTTTCTTCACCAATTCGCGTTAGCGTTTACTGGATTTTTATTGTGCTTTCGATTGCTGTGGAATAAGAAAAAATAATATGCACGTTTAATATTTTTTTACTTAAGTACAGCGAATACAGAGAAAAAGTTATGAACACGCAGTAAAAAGTAAATAACGAACTAACAGAGAATACAGTTACTCCTCATTACTACTATTTAAAAGCTAGGTAAACTAGGTGCTCTTTTAAAATTACTTCCTGAGTTCCACAAAAAAAAGCAAAAAAAAAAAACACAAAATTGTAATAAAAAAATATTGAATTTGTTGTAAATGCTCTAAAAATTATAATTGTGAAAAATGAAAAAGCTCTATGCAAAAGCATCATTCAAAAGTAAAAAGCCCAGTCACAAACATGCCAGCCAGGATGTCCCCGATGGTGGCATATACATAAGCCAACCGCAACATGGTCCAATTATACTTGCTTATCAAAGCAGTCCCACACAGCAACAGCAACAACATCCTGTTGATATGGATATGAGCACAACAACAATGCGCAAATTACATAAAAGGTCTACCATTGCCGGTGCACTGCCGCCTGCTCCGAACGCCGCAGTTGTCAATAATGATGATGAATCATTTTTCCCACTACCACCGTCGCGCACATCCTCCTCTGGACCGTCGCTATCCGCGAGCAACCCCTCCATCGTTTGTCACTTTCAGCCAGACGATGCGCACTACTATTACTCCATACAGGAACTGCAACAGCTTAATATGCTTGATCATCGCCACCCGTATTTTCATCGTCATCAGCAGCATAAATTGCTGAGCCCATCCAATTCAGCAGCAGTGGCAGCCGTAGCCGCAGCAACAACATCCGCCTCGGCCGTTTCATACTATGAGCATAATAAACTAGTATTGCAGCTTCCCATGGCTACAACAAAGGCAATGCCTGATGCATCGACAACACCAATAACAACTTCAACTTCGCCTATCTATGAAGCACCACAAATGATCAACAATGTAAATGTCAACGGCGGCGCGCGTTCACTAGACTACGACTACAATTGCCATCCCCGTCGTTCCTTACGCTCAACCTTTGCTGCTGGTGGCAATGATGGTCATATTTTGGATGACGATGATCATACTGATTTTGTGGCAGCCGACAAGGGTAAAACTGCCGGCTTTGGTGCTTTGCCTATTGTTGAAGCAGCGACAAGTACTAGACTGCTGGGTTCGTCGCCTCCCAGCGACGCATCCGCGTCGCCGCTTTCTTCCTCGCTGTCGTTCAATAATTTACGTAAATTGCAACACACGCACTCGATGCCATCAATTCGCATGAAGAACGACAGGTCAGAGGGAGGCAATGATGGCGACGATAACAGTGTCGGATTGCAACAATTGCATCAATATAGGATGCAACAACTACAACAAAGTCATAATGAACAATATCACCCTCAACCAACGCGTCATAATTTGGTCAAAGCGGATTTAATTAGTAATTGGTCAACAACAGGCGATGCTGGAAATGTGTACGTAGAATAGACGACACATACAAGGTGGCACAAAATTAATCACCCTATCGGAAGACACGATTTTTGCAAATGGCATCGTGTGCCAATCATATTAGGTATTTGTGAATTAGAGAGCTGCGGTAAATAAACCGACAAGCAAGAAATGGAATGCGTAAAGGTCAAAATGCAGATTTCCATTCCATTTCCATTCTAAATCATTTTCTTTATTTATATTAGTAAAAATGTTATTTAAAAACAAAATTGAAGATTATTTTGTGCCACCTTGTATATACTCGTAACTGCTGCAAGTAATACGAGACAGAATTCTCTAATTCACTGTTGCTAAATATTCTGCGGGTAAAATTTTCAAATATTACGATAAGCAGATTGTGTGACCAAAACTTTCGCTGGTTGAAATTGAAGATTTGGTATGTGTAAAATGTTTATTGATATCCTTGAAGAGTTACTGCATAGTTATTGGCTCGCAATTTAATGATTTCGATACATGTATTAAGTTGTATGTTTTGCGTCGCATTGTAAAAAACTCGAGAGACTTGAAAGTGAGGAGAGTAACGCGTTCAATATGTGCAGGTTTGAATGTATAATATAATCAATCCTGCACTTCTTCAGAAAACAACAGTTGTTGTCCCTAAGATCCCTATAATCGATATCATAAAATTTAAAATTGAATTTATGTTGCCCAGCCGTAAGTTCAAGCAGAGGTTTTCAGAAAGAGTTTATTGACCAGTTATAGCCCCTACGAGAGTTGGATTTCGTTCATTTCTTCCTACTTCTCACTTGTCAGTTCTCACTACTGTAATTTCTTTTCTTATACTCGTACGTGTCATCACAGAATTTAATTTCTTATTTTCATTTACTTACTTCCTTTTTCTTATTGCATTCTACTTATACTCGTACACTTGCCCGTGGAGAGTTCAATAACATATCCTCGTGAGTCATGCCCTCAATATGTGCGCTATGTATGCATCACACTTTGGCAGCATCAGCAGCGGCTGGGATTTTTTATGGAGCACACAGCATTGGCCTGGCCAACATAAAACATTAAAGCATACAAACTTTAATCTGCGCCCGTTCGGACGATTTTATTTGCGATATATATTTACGCCTAAGTTTTTTGATATTTTCTACTTTTTAGTGTTTAGCGAGAGCCGCTAGTGCGCTACGAAATAATGCTTAAGAAGATCCAAAGTATTTTCCAGTCTGTATCGAATGCGCATGGCCTTGATTTGCTCGAATTGGAAGCACAACGCCCAAGTTTCGTTCAATTATGTTTAATTAAGTTTCCAATCCGAATTCAACGCAACGCTTATAACAACAGCAAACTCCAATAAGCACATGATTTGTGTGCAGAAACCCAAAACTTTGCGTTTTTTGATATTTACTATGGTAATATTATTTACTCCCATGTATGTTGGTATGTATTGTATTTTGCTTGAACTCTAGCCAATTAAAGTTGGAAACTAAATATTTGAAACGCTCGAGTACCCTTTAAATTTCACTTGTAATTTTCCAATTTAGCGCGTAAACATGCAAATATAATTTTCAAAGCTCAACGCCTCCTTGCCTCATACATACATACATACATAATTTAGTTTACAAATTTTCACTTTTAGCTCAAATGCTTGGTGAAAATATAATATGTACTATCATGTCTTTACGTGCAACTATAACTCGACCAGCCCAGCAAGAAGTTCACTTTCATTAAGCGTAATACCGAATTATGTTGGTACATAAAAACTCCTAATAAATTTTTGTTATCGGCGTCATTGTCATCATTTGTTGTTGTCAGCGTCAGCAGAAAATGAGAAACACATAATCGGCTACAGCATAACCGTCAAACTTGGCACTCAACTGGTTTGACTTAATTCAGCCACTACTGGAACTATTATGCCATATGTCCCTCCCCAAGTCACATGCGACTGGTTTGGTTCTTTAGCCTTTACCTGCCTTTCTGTCGTGTATGCTTTGCACTTTAGTATGATTTTTTATTCGTTTTAATTTTGTTGCGACTTTGCTTTTACCTTTTTTTCTTACTGTTTTTTGGTCAACAACACATCAACTCGACCGCCTTCTGTTGATGTTTGCTTTTGCCAATTGCAGTTTTTTCATTTCGGCAAGCTGCGGTGCAGTCGGTTAGGTGGACTGCTGAGATTCGCTACAAGTAATTACTGCAAGCAGTAAAAATTTTCAACCTTCAAAAGTTGGATTTTTATCGATGACTTGACATGCAATTAAAAGTGTTGAATGCTTCTATGTTTTACCCTGTCAACTTCGCATTACAACAGTTTGCTTTAAATCTAGTTTTCGTCAGCCAAAGCCCTCCGAAGTACGCATAGAATTCTACGTTTCTCAGTTTTTGTTTTGATAATTTGTAACTTATTTCGTTGATTTATGTTGTCCTCTTTTTCAATTCGTACTTTGGTACCTGCAAAACAATGGCCTCCTTTCCGTTGTGCGTCGTACAATCAACTCTTTTGTATTGTGTAGCGCGCATGTTTGCTAGCCGCGACTAGCCGCGTATCATTTATGTCGGCCCATATAAGCACCGACATGGACTTGAGTAAACACACACGTTTATCCATTAAGTCATTGTTCTGCCGATTTGTTTTTTGCTGGTTTGAGTAAGTGTAAACTGCTGCAAAGATAAGCGTTTTACTTTTATTGTATTTCATTTTTGCCAAATTGTTGTTTTATTCTTAATACATTGCTTTTTGCTTGCAAACCTTTAGTCCTATTTGAATTTCCTTTTTGCCATAATATGCATTATTCTCTTCGCTGCCTACAAAAGTTCTCACTGTATAAAACTATAGATTGATTTGATGTGAAGTTTGCACTTCGACCTCACGATAACCTAGAGTATAACATTTTGAGGAGAATACAAAAATAATACTAAATTTAGTAAATTAAAGAATCCTTTTTTTGACAAAGAAGGATCAGAAAATTCTAGGACCTAAGGGCATATTGAAGGAAGACCTTTGATTACTTACGCTCGATTCTATTTATGATGAGGTCTGAAAAGTTGTAACTGATTAATTTTAGTAGATCGCCTTCGCCAATAATAATGATTCACTGATAAATTTGCTGAAGAATTTCCGCACTCGAGTTTGACCTTCCGTTTACTTATTTGTATTTTTCTATTGCTGCCAAAGAAACGATGCTTGTGTTTTCTCAATGACTTGAATTTGTTCTTGATTTCATTAGAAATGATTCACTGCATTCGTTATGCGATGCTGCTGTGCCACTGTGGCCAATTGTGAGAAAGAATGCTAGCTGAGCGTCACACACAATGCCACGGAAATGTTTGTTTGTATGTGCTAATACTGCATCCAATGTATCAGGTGTTACGTTTCACTTTTTTCTGCCATTGCTACATTCGTTTTGAGTTCCTGATGCACATACTTATGAAAGAATGTACGTAGCTGTCGAGTATGAGGAAACGAGCTTAGCACTTTACGCCATTTCCTGTTAATCTGATTCCAGTTGTTGACATTTGATTTACTTTTTTATATTATAATATAAAAATGTCTCACATATCTCATTTCTGTTTTCTTATTCTTATATTTATTGCAGTGAACAAAGTATTATTGGCGCCCGCGCCTCCGTTATGGTATATGATGATAACCAGAAACGGTGGTTACCGTCAGGCACCTCATCTGGTCTTAGTAAAGTGCAGATCTATCACCATCAACAGAACAACACATTTCGCATTGTTGGCCGCAAACTTCAGGATCACGAAGTGGTGATCAATTGTTCCATACTGAAGGGGCTCAAGTACAATCAAGCCACGCCCACATTTCATCAATGGCGTGATTCGAAATTTGTATATGGTTTGAACTTTTCCTCACAAAATGATGCGGAAGCATTTGCCCGAGCAATGGTGCACGCTTTGGATGTGAGTAATTTCGATTGAGTTGCCATATTAGTGTAATATTTGTATGTACATAAAAATTTATGAATTTATTTTTATATTGTAGGTGCTCAGCGGCCGGGTGGGTAACAATCCCGTCATGGGCGCTATGGGTATGGGCGGTCAACCTATAAATGGGAATGGTTATGAGGAGGATATGGGCTATCGTACGATGACTAGCGAGGATGCGGCGATTTTGCGACAGCAACAGCAAATTACTGGACAAATGACACCATCTGCACAAACGCCAACTTCACAGACCAATCAAAACAACATACCACAGAGCCCACCGACCCCGCAGGGACATCATCGCACCAGCAGGTAAATACTCGTATGTATATGCCCAGATGCATGTTGAGGCGTAAAAAATTATGGCACCGTAATGATTTCCTATAAAAATTTACTACTTATAAATATACGTATATAAGACATCTGGTCTGGGGCATTGAATTTGTCTATACATATTTATATATGCGCATAATTGTTCAATACAAAAAAACAAAAAATGCAAAGAAACTACCATTAAATGATTTAATTTTGAAACATACAATTTCCATACTTGTGACAAAAATTTTAAAGCCTACTTCCGAAGTTGTCTCGTAGAATATATTAGGGCTGCATCCAAATTGAAAAATCATATCTCATTTACAAATGGTCTGAAATACGCATTGATGATGTAGCCGCCCAAATAATGTTGTTCTTAATTATTTTTTGCTTCAGTTATACTTCTTGAATTTAAATTTTGAATATATTTTATTTACACTTTTCTTGTATTTTTTATGTTTGTTCTATTTTTATTCCACACCGTCCACTTTTTCACTAACGAATTTTCCTTTTTTGTATTTGCATCAAAATGCACTCTTTTCTGCTATAAATACTCTTCATTCCACATACAATTCGTTACTTACTAACTTTCACAATTTAACCCTCCATTTATTACTTTTTCAAATCCTCAATTCACATCTCATCACAAAAATAAAAATTCCTCCTTTATCGAATTCGCCTATCCGAAAAAATCCATTTCACCACTAAAGAAATTCCCTTAGCGCTCCAGCGGCTCCACAACCGCAGCAGATGACAATACCACAGCAACAGGCGCAGCCGACATATGGGCAGGCGGGGCAGTCGAACGGATTGCAGCAACAGGCACAGATACCGCCCGCTCCGGGCCAGCCACAGTACCACGCACCACAGCAGATGCAACAAGCTCCACAGGCTCCACATGCCGTCTATTCTGCACAACAGCTGGTAAATACCGGCTATCCGCCTCAAGCACAGGTAATATTTTCCATCAAGGACAAGCAACCGCTGAGAATTCAGATAATGTACATAGTAGATATATGCATATTTATATATTTGGGTATGTTTTCTAGCGAAACTTTCTCATACGCTCGATTGCTTATTTCTTAATTTTCTCTTTTTTTCATCTCATTTTTGTGTGCTTTATTTATATACATATTCTGTTGTAACTCTGGTTCTAAATTCGGTTATTTCACACAACTTTGAAAATGTTTTAAAATTGGCTTTCGAACGCAAAAAAAAACGATCATGTACAACAAAAAAAAATTGTAAACATCCAACCAATAAAATCCTGCTGCCTGTCCGCCCGTCCGTCTATCTTCATTGCCTGATTTGTATACGCGTTTCTGCCTTCCAAATCCAACCTGCTCGCCTCCAACATCATTCTTATCACACCAACTACTACCACCAACCATTGCAACCAACCACAACATCAATCGTCATCACAGTACCAGCCCAGCCACTTTATGTTATCTAATTCTAATCCGAACCTTAATCTGCATCAATATTCACAACAGCAACAGCCGCCGCCACAATGTATACCGAGCGCGCCTCAGCCACCGATGCCCCCACCGCATCAGAATGGTGTTGGTGGTGGAGGTGGCGGCAGCGGCGTCGGCGGACCAATCTATGTTTCTTCATCGCAATCGCAGCCAGCGCTGCCCACATCCGTTAACTCAAATAGTGCCGTATATGGTGGCCAACCGATTCAGATGCAGCATCAGCAACAACAACAACCATCCCCAAGTGGAGTTATGCAGAATGGTGGGGGAGCTGCTGCACCTCCACCGCCTCCGCCACCACCGTTTGGGGGCGCTAGTGCTCCAGTTCCTCCATTAATGAGTGGTGGTGTACCTCCAGCACCAATGCCACCACCGGCAACTATAAATCGTAGCGCACCACAAGCGCCTGCTGCGCCTCCTCCACCGCCGGCAACAGCTGCGGCGCCCCCACCACCTCCACCGCCACCAGCGGGAGGCGCGATACCATCCAAAAAGGAAGATCCACAAGCCGATCTCATGGGCTCGCTGGCGGCTCAGTTGCAGCAGGCGAAGCTGAAGAAGAATAAGGTAAATTGAGTTTAATTCCAAATTGATTGTGATATGCAATATATGCGCTATTCTTCATTCACTACCAGCCCTCGGCGGCACCCACAGAGAACAGCGGAAGCAGCACCTCGAGCGGTGGCAGCGGTAATTATGGCACAATCGGCCGCAGCTCGACAGGTATGGCTTCCATGATGGATGAAATGGCTAAAACATTGGCACGACGGCGCGCACAGGCTGAGAAGAAAGAGGTAAGTCGTCAAGTAGTTCCCAAAGTGAGAAAGGCATAGATTGTAAATGAAAACCTCTCTCTTCGGTATACTCTTAGCCCGAAGCTGAGCCGGAAGTAAAGCAGCGTCCGTGGGAGAAGTCTAACACATTGCCACACAAGCTGGGTTCCTCGTCATCGAACACGAACTGCAATGCTGCTTCAAACAATACATCGAACAGTGGTAGCGAATCTCCGCGGCCGATGCGCAAACGTTTTGGCAGCGCCAGCGAGGAGACGATACTTAAGGTCAGTAATATGACAAGATAATGTCAAAATGTTGTTGCATTTATATATGATATACTATTTGTTGTATAGCAGGTTAATGGTGATGGGCTGTCATTGGCATTATCAAGCACTGAGCTAGACACACTAAAGGCTGATATACTGAAAGAGATACGCTCTGAGATTCAAAAGGTCAAACAAGAAATTATAGAAGGTGAGCTATTAACTATGGGTTTTACTGAAATTGTGTTTTTTATTTTTGACAACTGTGGTTATGAAATGACCCTTGATAATACTTGCAGTTATAAAATCCGAATTCAATAGAAGATAAGAGCAGCAACAGTCTGGTACGAGCAGCGTTAGTAGCCGCCGAACGGTGATCAAAAAAATATTTGTCGGTGATAAAACGGAGTAGTAAGGTTACAAAATAGGTGGATGGTGTTAAAATCCCTCGGCGACCTATTTGTTTTAATTTATCTACAAACTGCAGATATAAAAATGCAACTAACATTCTTTTTTACATATTAAATACGAACATTTAAATGGAAGCTAAATACTTCCATAAACATGCAACAAAAAGAAAATAATAATAAAAAAAAACTTGCTACGCAAGTTATGAAATTTTGGGAATTACCATTATAGTATATAATAATCTAGCGATCATAAATCCGACAACAATGGCATTGAAAACACAACTAAAAACGAATAAACAATGAACTGAATATGTATTGAAAAATTTTAAATGATACAAATTTATTGTAGTAGTTAAAAAATAACAGTGAAAATAAACCCCTAAAACACACTTGCTAAAAGTCCACGGTGTTCTCATGCGTTAATTTACATACATATGCGCACACAGGCATTTTTCTATACGAACAAAATGCATGTCAGATATTTTTCGCTTTGAACGAAAAAAATACCAATTGCATAAAATATATTCCGAAAATATAAAGAAGGAATACACATTTTCAATGGGAATGGATTGCCATTGTTCAAGTTACCATCGCGCTGCGCAGGTGGATACAGGCAAACGTTTCTAATTTCGAAAATATCTTTCGAAGTTAACTCTTCGAGCATAAATTTATAATTTTTTTTCGTATTAGATAAGAAGTATTTCAAAGATATAAAATATTTAAATGTAATATATCGTTAATCTAAATACTAAATTAAAAAAAAAAACAAATTTGGGAACAGATCGTACGCTGTTTGCTGTATTTAGGTATATTACATTTGTTGTAAGCATACAATTTTATTCTTAAACAAAAACTTTGACAAAGTAGTTTAAATATATACATACATACACCGTTTTAGTAAAACACATTTTTGGTTTTGTTTTGCTACGAATCGTACTTTACGGAAAACACTTTCAGATAGGGAACCAACCAAGTCCTTCGTACAAAATTTACCGAAATGTATTATTCCTGTATATTACTTCTCATAAACCGAAATATGAATATTTTTCACATCTATAGTTCCTTAACATCTTCGCAGCATCTTCAATTTAATGTAATTTAAATTAAAAATGTTTGATTGTATTGTACTTCGATATGTGAAAATTAATTGCTGCAAAAATCATTACTTGCTTTTGAAATTTTAATTTTTTTTTTTAAATGAAGAAAATACATACATACATACATATGCACACAGCCAAATTTCGTATTATACATTTATATATACAGATGTGTGTCAAATGTTTGTTTTGTATATTTCTTTTTGTACACGTACACACCGCCTTGTGTGGGTTATTTCTTATCTAGCTTATATTTCTACATATTCATACATAGTTATAGGGTGAGTTATGTGCATTCGTGCGACCATTCATTAATATTATCCCACATAGAAATAAACTCAAAAATGTAAAGCAAAAACAAAAAAGTATCATAAAAACGATTATATACAAGAAGAAGAGAACTGCTTTCTAAATGTTACTATTACTATTATATAATACACAAAATATGCTAATATTATATCAAAAGTGAATAAATAACAATGAAATCGTGCGTGAATTATAAGACACTAAATTACTATACTAAACGTAGTGGTTAATACATAACTACATGCGAGTACTAGAGCGTCGTTAGTTTGGCGAGTGGCGAATACGAATGCGAATGCGAATGAGAGTAGCCGCATTTAAAGGGAAGAAAATGAAAACTGGCAAGATATAATAGTTGCAAGCATGGCGGAAATTCCAAAATTCACACCTTAGTGCGTAAGTAAAGCAAAAATAGAAAAAATAATTATGGTAATGCTGTAGTAAATCGAGTTCATACACATCTATGCTAGAATCCAATGCTTGTGAGTGCAGTTATATTAATTTATTTTATAATTTCATCTCTTATTTATTTCTTTTGTTTCAATTAATTTTATTATAGTCAATAGTTCTAAACTAGCGGTGAAAGAAATCGAAAGAATGGTTACAACACTACAGCTCATGCATTTCAAAAGGGCGCTTTAGATACTGAAAATTCTACTTCCGATGAAGAGCGTCTCCCAAAGCGCCACATACTGTTGATAAATCATCGTTCATTTGAAGAATAAGTTGAAAAGATTTCTAAAAGTGCGATTCTTGCCAACAGGATTACATATCCTTATTTTTTTCGGCTATCAGATGAAAGATTTTGTTCATTAGATTTAAATTTTTAACTATGACGCGAACATTAAAATGATTATTTGAATTAAAGTACAATAAAACTCGCTTATGACTGCGAAAATTGTGCTCTCGAGTTTCTTCCACAAACGCAGTATTCGGCTTACATTGTGCAGCTGCATACAATTTTTTAATTCCATTTGAGTTTAACATTGACAGCGGTTGACAAATAAAACTCAATAGTCAGACATCGAAGCCGATTGAGTTAAACATAGAAGAAGCTCCGTTTTTGATTTTAAGCCGAAATCTCGAAATAGAAACATTTTTTTTGTGTTTAACTTAACCCAAATACAATATTGGATTTCATAAATGCATTACTTACGAATATACGTATAATTCATATAAAAGTATGCATTGGCTTAAATTATCCTTAAAATGTATTACAAATTAAAATGTTATTACATGGAAATACAGTTGTGAGTAAAATAAAAGCAGAAACCAAACTAGTAATAGAACTAGCAAATAAGGTAAAATATGTAAAAGTAAAGCCAGTTTACAAATCGAAATGCTATTGTGCGCTTGATTTCGAAGTCGAATTCGAAGCCGAACCCGCACTCGAAACCGATGCCTCCACAATATTGAAATAATGGATTTTTGAAAAATACTTCGTGCTAAGTGTTGAATAAGAAATACAAATATACTTACGAAGGGGACTAATGTAACAATCCCGATAAAGGAACTACGTCGAAGCTTAAAGAAAGATGACGACATGGCCAGAGAAACAAATCTCGCTTATTTTACAGAAAGCTGTGCTTTAGTTCTCTTAACTTTAAAACGTGGTGAGTACGAATCTGTATGTTATTTGTAATAAAGATTTTTAACGTCAAGTGTGTTAGAAGTCTGTGTTTTAAACCGTAAAAAATGTTAGTTAAAAATGCATACCTTACTTCCTTCCAGCATATTATTTTTCTATCCTCTGTTTCGACAGCGTTGTGAATACTACATACATACATATACATTAATGTATTCTGAATTATAGAAAATAACAAAAATATAGTATGGTTATTCCCTTGTTTGTAATGAATGTACGCCAGAATACACCACTAAACACGCTTAAGGTCTAAGTAATTTAGTAAGTTTTTAATTTGAACAAATACAAATAAGAAAAAAAAACGAAAACCAAATGAAAAAGCGATGATTTTTTACAATGGATATTTAATTGATAATTTAGTAATAATAAAGTGTTAAATATACATACATGAAATATGCAAAACTATAAAAACCAAAAATAAAATAAACAAAAGAAAAACGAAGACTAATGAAATAGCACCAAAATTAACAAACGAAATAAATACAATACAAAAGCGTTGTTGCTGCATTTCGAAAATACAAATCGAGGCAAAGCTCGAGATGAATTAATTCCAAAACAGAAATCATCTTTGATCGTCTCTGAAACAATTGACATACATACAATCCAATACATATGGAAAAACAAAAATAAAAAAGATAAAAATGAAATAAAGCCAAAAACATAAACGTTTATGTAAAAAAACCACACATATTTTATATTTCAACCATCAAAGTGGGGGTTTTATGCTGCTTCTATAAATTCAGTTTATCGAGTTTCGAGTGTTTGTTGGGTTGTGGCGAAAAATTATGATACCTGCCAATCTCTTAGCGGGTCCAAGAGGCAAGTATAATTTTTTTGCAATTTGACTGTATTCATTTAAGAAGTATAGGAGCAGTGGGAAAGTTAACCGAATGCAATATTTGTCATCTACGTATGTACATATATAGATTGTAACTGAATGACAAAGCAGGAAGTAGCTATGTATGTATGTGCTTTTGTGAGACAGCGATTCGAATAGCTCAATCTAGAAGGCATACTCTACGAGGGGCGCCTTTTATATGTCGGGATTAGAGAACAAAAACAAATTTTAATCACCGAAAATCACTTTATTGTTTTTCAAAATATTCTCCATGACGATCTATACACTTTTACATACGTTTGAACCAATTGTCGAAGCACTTTTGCCACTCTGAATGAGGTACCTCCAAAACATGCATTCTGAATGCCGCAACCGCTTCTTCAGGTGTCGAAAAACGTTGACCTCTCAGTTTATTTTTTACGTACGGGAATAAAAAGAAGTCATTCGGTGCCAAGTCAAGACATTTTTGTAAATTTATCGTGGACAAAGTGTGGAGCTTTGAGTTAGATAGCTTTTTTCTAGAATGCAATATACTTTTATAAAAACATAAAAAAAAATTAACACAAAAACATAGTTCAAACTCGGTAGCTCGTCACGCTCCTTTTATTTTCAACACAGAGGTGTAGAGCTGCATACTGTCGAGTCGATAAATGTCAAATCCCAACGTCATCCACTATTTACTATTCTTCATCGACTTGTTTTTATTATTTCATATTTGCTTTTTCGTTTTGCGAAATCGGCGCGCCATTTGTGTACTGCTCCATCCCCAGACAGCAACAACATGCCTGTCAACAATACTAAATAATGAAGGCTATAAATTCATAGCTAAACCACTATGAGTGAACATGAGCGGCTGTGCGAGTACAGAGTGTGGAATAATGACGTTGCCATGATGACGCCTGTTCGCTGGCTGGGATTTGAATGATGTTCCTGGCTGCCTGCCGATGCTGTTGTCGATGATATTTACGACTAGCGATGATGCAATCAACATATGTATGTGTGTGTATGTGTTTCGAGCCAAAACGGGCATTGCTGGAATTTTATGAATTTTTGCGAAAAATTGGTCAAACCAGTACGAGGATGAAACGCCAGTCATTAAAAATTCAAATGAAATAAGCAGAATGGAGTAAATAACTAATTTTATTTATAAAAATTTAAATTGAAAATCCAATAAAAATCGATTGTATTGAAATCGTCCGATAAGTGTGAGTTTGTATTGCTTCTTTGTTTTGTTTTTTAATATAGCATTTGTATGTTTTAAATATTTGTATGCATTAGATAAGGCGGCATATTTCAAGACACAGCACAAATATAGATAGAACAGATAAAATTGCACGAGCCTTAAGTAAAATCAACAAAATGTCTCACAACACACCTGCATATGTAGATAAGTAGCTAAAATAGTAGTTTTGTAACAAAATGAGAATATGCAAAGATAAAATTTCAACCCAACAAATACAAATAGATGAAATTGATTCAGTCAATCAAATGTATTAACTTAGTACTGTCATCGGCACACAATAAATTTAGTATAACAAAGTATTTACGTACGTCATTACAATAGGAATAGTGACATATTTAGAAATTAGTTGGTTTTGTCCGATTCAGATTTGTTTTGAATATATTAAATTACCAAACCGTTCAATGAAAAGCGCCACAAACGGCTTAGTTTTATAAACTCATATTGCTCAGCTCAAGGAACTTGCTGATGTTTGCAATTATCGCTCATTGCTCATTGCTTTTTGGTGGTTAAATTGAAGTCTTGTGTTTCAGTCAGTAAATAAAATTCAAATATTCATAAGTAAATATGTATGCATATATGTATGTGAGAGATGCTTGCCAGACTTTGGCAAATTGGCATTGACACCTTAAGAGACAAGCAATTGCTTGATTTTATTGACCAAATATAAACAGTTGTTTTAAGATATATATTTGCACCTAAAATAAAATTAAATAAAAGTAAAAAAATGCACCGATGATGAAAACGGAGCCAGTTGTTTGTAAATACACGCATACATAATTAATACTAGGTTGTTCAATAAGTTATGCGGTTCGATAAGAAAAACACAATTTTGTGGTTTTAAATGCACTTTATTATTCAGAACATCAATACACTTGTTCCAACGAGGTTCCAACTGATGAATTCCATCCCTGAAGTGAGAATCTGGAAGGCACTTATGACCTCATAATTTGTTGAAAAACGCTTTCCACGCATGAATTTGTTTAAGTCTGGAAACAGATGGAAGTCGCTAGGGGTCAAATCTGGTGAATACTGTGGATGCTCAACAATGCGAACTGTAATTCATGGATTTTAGCCATTGCCAGAATGCATTGCTCTGAAGAAAAATAATTTTTTTCTTTTGCAAGGTGGGTCTTTTTCATGAATTGTTTCCTTCATCTGGTCTAGAAGGTTACAATAATATTCAGAATTTATTGTTTTACTAGAATGATGGGGATAGGCCCAAGTCTCATCCTAGCGATGAATCGATGCACAAAATACTCTTTATCCTTTCGAAAACGCTCTAAATGTTGCTGAGAAAGCCGCGTTCGAATGAGTTTTTGTTCTATTGTTAGCGAATGCGGCTCCCATTATTCACACAGCTTTCTGAAACCCAAACTTCACATACGTTCATATGAAGAGTGTACCCCCATAACAAAAACATAAAATTTTCAAACTTATTATGAAAATGGCAAAATTCGTGTGACCGAGGCCTTGCAATTTTCAATTCTCGTATGACAGCCTGTAGATGAGTTCGTGGTCGACATTTAAATGACACATAATTATTTTTAATGTTTTATTTTAAAACAACATCTAGGCGCGTTTTATATACTTATATTATACAATATTTATATTTTCTTGTAATATTTATTGGATTTATGTTACATAATCTTTTGGCTTAATTCAAAAAATCCTGAAAATAATACTTTTTTCAAAATTTTCATTAACTTTGACTTTGCTTAAATATTACTTTAAACACGAAACAATTTTTTATTTTATGTCTTAGAATAAAATACAACTATGACACGTGACAAAAATTAGAAAACAGATTTTATCTCAAATAAGAAGCTCCATAGAGAGTATACAGAATAAGAAAACGTTTGAGTTTTTGGCTTTCAGTTTGATGCCTATGTTATTTCATCGCAGCCACCCACCTTAATTTATAGGAGTTCCCTTTGACTGTAAGAAAAACAGCTGCAAAATCCTATCAAATAATTAGTCTTGCCATAAATTCTGAGACAAATTTTACAATGCATACGGCGAGAACGGATTCGCAGAAAAAAGTTCCGTTATTTTTGCTTTTGTTCGTAAGCATTGTCTATTCATAAATTATACGAGGGGTGCCTTTTATATTTCGGAATTAGAGAACAAAAACAAATTTTAATCATCGAAAATCACTTTATTGTTTTTCAAAATATTCTCCAGAAGATCTATACACTTTTGCATGCGATTGAACCAATTGTCGAAGCACTTTTGCCACTCTGAATGAGGTACCTCCAAAACATGCATTCTGAATGCCGCAACCGCTTCTTCAGGTGTCGAAAAACGTTGACCTCTCAGTTTGTTTTTTACGTACGGGAATAAAAAGAAGTCATTCGGTGCCAAGTCAGGACTATACGGCGGATGACCCATTAATTCGATGTTTTGGGTGCTCAAAAATGCAGTTGTTTAGCCGATTTGTGAGAGCTCGCATTGTCCCGGTGAAGAGTGATCCGTCTTTGGCGATTGGTTTTCCTAATTTCTTGGAAGACAACTGGCAAACAAATGGTTGTGTACCACTCAGAATTTACTGTTCTCCGTTGTTCTAGTGGTACGGTTGCGACATGTCCAGTTTTTCCGAAAAAACAGGCGACCATTTGCTTGGACGTGCTTCGTGCGCGAACAACTTTTGTTGGATTTGGCTCATCTTGAAACACTCATACAGTCGACTGCTGTTTACTTTCGGGCTCATACGCGTAAATCCATGATTCATCACCTGTCACGATGTCATAGACGTGTTACGAAGCCCCGCGATCGTATTTTTTGAGCATTTCCTTCGACCAATCGACACGAGCCTTTTTTTGAGCGATTGACAAATTGTGTGGGATCCAACGCGAACAAATTTTTTTGACAGTCAAATGTTTATGCAATATTGAATGTTTGCTGGTCCCACTAATGCCTAAGATTGTCTCAATCTCACGATAGGTCACATGACGATCTTGCAATATCAGTTCGCGCACAGCATCAAGGGTTTTCGGAACAACAACTGATTTTGGACGACCTTCACGAAATTCGTCTTGGAGTGAACTACGACCACGATTGAATTCACCACACCATCGATAAACACTGGTCCTTGATGAAGCTTCATCGCCAAAAAATGAATTAAGTTCATCCACGCAATGTTGCTGAGTTAATCCACGTCGAAAGTTGTAAAAAATAATCGCACGAAAATGTTCACGATTTAATTCCATTTTTGGACCGAGATGAATCTTTTAAGTTACTGTAAACAACACAAATAGCGCTGGTATTTCAAAACGTTCTGAGTACGTAAAAGCCAAAAAATGTCAAACTTTGCGATACAGCTGTCAGTTGCCAGATTGCAACACCAGGGTTGCCAAATGCCGAAATATAAAAGGCACCCCTCGTATTACTAATCGGTTGAAGTAAATTTAGTTGTTAGTAAATTCTCACGTGGGAGTAGTTTCGAGGGATTTAGGATATGTATATAAAAGAATTACAAACAATAATTTCATAGAAAATAATTTTTTATTAATAACCATACTGGTATAATACAATACCCGGCATCCGCTGCTATGCCTCGCTGAATAAAATCAAAACAACCAATCGGAAAAATATCAAGCAAAATTATTTTTATTGAACTATGCATTTGGGTCATAGTTGAACAGCTTATGCGGATTATGAAGTCTAGAGTGTGCTATATATAGTGGGAAATAGGAAAAACTAAGATTTTTTAGATTAAATTTAAGCAAATATTCGATTATTAGTGACGAATGAGAGTGGTGGCGCGGCCTGGGGGCTGTGGGAAGGAAGTTCCATCATATAAACATGCCTATAACCTTCATTGGGTGAAAATATGAATGTATACACATTTTTACGACATTTGGTGTTGTCTTTTCGTAGTGATGCGCGGACAACGCGCAGACATTCACCTTTATACTCCACTATACCACTCTCCGATATGTATCCCTGCCTTGACAGTGAAAATATCGCAAAGAAATTTTGCTTCTCGTTTTCTCCGCGGAATGAGGTGGAACTGTCCATGTAGTCGCCTTTTTCAGCATTTGCACGCCCTTGTAGTAGGCAAAACGGCAAAATATAACGGAACAACGCTTAACGTGTTAAATGTTGGATTCATTGGATCAAGTAAGTAACACTTCCATGCCGCTTATATGGCACCATTGGTACGTTAAGGGTTAAAGTGGGAGTGAAAGGTTAACCTAAAAATAGCATCCCTGGTCAACCTAAAAATAGATCCCTTGACTCGACAACCACGGCGTATAAGAGGTTGAGTGTGGTACATACTGTTGAGTTTTGTCGTTCGACTTCGCTAAATAAAATCCTTGGGCTTTAACGTAAAATTCATAAGTGATTAATGCAAACGATATACATATATATATATATATATATGTATATATATGTATTGTATATATGTATATATATATGTATATATATATGTATATATATATGTATATATATATGTATATATATATAATTGGCGCGTACACCCTTTTTGGGTGTTTGGCCGAGCTCCTCCTCCTATTTGTGGTGTGCGTCTTGATGTTGTTCCACAAATGGAGGGACCTACAGTTTCAAGCCGACTCCGAACGGCAGATATTTTTATGAGGAGCTTTTTCATGGCAGAAATACACTCGGAGGTTTGCCATTGCCTGCCGAGGGGCGACCGCTATTAGAAAAATGTTTTTCTTCATTTTGGTGTTTTCACCGAGATTCGAACCGACGTTCTCTCTATGAATTCCGAATGGTAGTCACGCACCAACCCATTCGGCTACGGCGGCCGCTACGAGATATAATATTAATAAATAATCACCTTATTCATTATATTAATATTAATTAATTGACGGTATTTCACTGAAACTGATTCCTGACCGCATACAAGAGATTAGTGTGCTAAACAGCGGGCTGACGGGTATCTGCTGTCAAAAATAGAACACATTCGCATTAAATTGCACAGAATTGCGGTGAGAGCGGATTTATTGTCGCCGATTATTTTTACGGCAGAAAATATTTAGATTATTTTCTATTTTCTCACTTGATGACAATTTGTTTGTTTACAAGCAACAACAGGTAAATAACAAGCAAATAATATACGATTTGCACAAGAAAACCCGCAAAATATCAGTAATTTAAAAAGAAGTTGTGTTTTTTGTAACAATGAGCTTCAACGACTTGCTGATGGAGGAAGTGCGAAAATACAAGTGCAATACCGAAACATGCAGCACCAGAAAGACCAATTTGGGAGGAGATTGGGAAAGTGGTAAATGCAATCTGTAAGTATTATGAAGTGTTCATGGTGTTAATAACACTCACAAACATAGCAAACGAAAAGATTTCACTACAAAATTAATTTTATTGGACGGTCAAAGTGTCAGTTGAAAACCATCCCGTCGCAATTGTGTTTAACCAGCCGAATTTTCTGACGAGAATGGATCACCTGTTCACTATCCGTCAACCCATTACCCGCTATCCGTTGCTATTCTGTTTAGGACATAAGACTCTTTTAGGTGTAAAATATTTCTAGGCGACTATGCAATAACTGACTATTATTTGTATTTAATCAGATAATATACAACTTTAAAGCTCAACTGCCCAACGAAAAGTTCTTCAATAAAGCTTTTAGCTGTGAGTGAAAATCTCGCCAAACAAGTGAGAGAGGTAAAAACAAAGCTGTGAGCAGTGAGTGGTGAATCGTGAATGGCGCGTGTGGAGAACTGGGGTAAAGTAGCGTGTTTCGAGCAAATAGACAGGCTGTGTGGAATAAAGTTCGCAAAAGTTTCTATGAACAAAACGAAAGGCGGTGAGCATTAGAGTGCGTGCGCTTATCTCATAGGTTCTTTTGCTAGTCAGTTTGAAATTGAAACTCTGCGAGTAAGTAATGTTGTACGGAATTGAGTGCTAATAACACAGGCAAATAAAAAAATACATACAATATAAAATAATGATTTACATACATGTGCTGCGCGAAAAAAGAGTGGATATAAAAATAATAATAAAAACGCCAATAGTAGAAACTAACTAAATTTATCTCGGTGCTGACGATATTTGACAAAACCATTGTACTGTGTTTTGTGTGTATGATTTGCCACATTAATTAATTGTATTTTGTGCTTACAAGCTGTGCATAGCCACATGTCATCAAAGTTTCACGATTCTATTAGTTTCATTTTCCAACCCTCAAATGCCCTATTTTCAAAAAATGATTTCGACTTTGCAAGAGAAGTTATACAAATATTTTTTCATAAAACAAAAAAAAAAATTAACAGCTGATATCATCGCTGCAGCAGCTACTCGCTGGTCTAACGAGAACCCGCTTATGGCCATGATTTGTCAGATTTTATTGACATAACAGCAAAGTGAGGCAACTGCAGCGATGGCCAAATAAAAACAAAACATATGTGCATATATCTATACAAACAAAGAAACAGCAAACGCGAAGAGATACAATGAAATGATAAAAGGAGATAATGGCCAAAGTCGAAAAAAATGTATTCGAAAAATATTAAATCTGAAAAACGAAAACCTACTTTTTAAAAATAAACATTATTTTATAAAGAAACAAAAAAAAAAGAAAAATTAAAGAATTATTGAATATGGAGAATAATAGATACCTACTTTTTAAAACAAATTTTTTATGAATAAATAAAAAAAATCGAGAAATGAAATATTTATAAATCAACTAAATGCAATTAACTAAATTATAGCAAATGATACAAAAGCGAAGTAGCAGTCGCTCAAACCATTTAGTCATAATAAACAAACATTCTATTTTTATCGCTCAATAACTGTTAGCGCATTCCTGCGGCAAACATTTGACTTATTTTCGTTGATATGCACTCCGTTCACGCATTCACACGATAACCAAATTGTTTACTAACAGTAAAACTGAAAAAAAATTAATAATTTTGAACTCGTAATCTTTGTATACATATGTACATATGTATGCATGTATTTCGAAATTGAAAGGTTTTGCCGCTTTTCTTCAATAGCCAGTTGTTGATAGACATTTTCAAGTTGCTGTAAATTTGGCATACATATGTATATACATGTGTATGATTGATTGCGAACAATCAGCTGTTACCTTGAAGTAGTCTAATATCTGGTTAATTCGACTGCCATTTTGATATGTATAGGTTATGTTTGTATGCCATAAAAAATAAAATCAAAAAAACAAATTTTGTATTTTTTCAGTAAATTTTACCGCGCGTAAAATTCTGATCTTTCCATCGACTATACTCGCGTAAATTCAAGCAAACTTATAAAGCACATCAAATACAATAACACAACAAAGCAAATAGCAAGCCATTAAAAGAGGGAGGCATACAAATATTATATTTGCAACAGAGGAGATACGAAAGCATTTCGCAACTGTTCAGATACGAAATACTAAACACGATAATCGACCAAAAACTCAAAAAAAAAAAAAAACGCTAAGCGTCGAACATGAATACAGAAATATAATAAGAGAATAATTGTTTCGCAAAAATATACAAACTTAAGCGCAATAAAATAAAATAAAACATACCAAAATAAACGAAAGGAAATACAACAATAAAGAAATAAAACCTACAACAAACATTATTTGCCGCTCAGCATTTTTTCGGACTTGCGCCTACACATACATACATAATATATGTATATGCATCCGTCTGAATTGATTTGTATCTGAACGCGTGCATCTCGCCAGTTGAACGTATCCGCACCAAGTCGCATATCATCGTGATAACTTCGTCCCCTCCTAACTTGCAAAGCACCCGTTGGCCTTGCTCCATTGCACTCGCACACAACACATCCTTTCACTTCGGTTAAATACACAACAAACTTTCAATCGAGTGAGTTAATCGCTTTTGCTATATTCTGATTGCTGCTGTTGTATTGCTTGCTTACTCGTTTACTATCAGAAATTTCTGGGACACTCATCACAAATTGTCGCATATTGTCTTTTTGTGTGCTAATACTATTTCAATTCTAACTTTTCGAGTAAACTTTGCCATTACTGGCTCACGTTGCGCTCTGACTTCTCCTTAATTTTTGTCTTTTTTTTGTATATAGACTACTTCCTCTTAACATTTTGCCAAAATTAGTGTTTTTTTTGTTTCTTCAATATAGAGAGTCTTTTAAAAGTGACGAATAGGTGTTAGTAGTGAATAATTCCTAGACGGTAACTTTTTTATGTAGTTTTTGGCATTTGTCAAGTGGACAGATACATATGTATAAAATTGTATACGATAGAAGAGCGCGTTAAAATTAGTGAGAACTATTATAAAAATGGTCGATGTTCAAGAACAACATATTGCAAAATTCCAAATTTTTTTGGTGGAAATAATCGTCCGGATGGGTCGGTAATTCAAAGATTGGTGAATAATTTCAAGAAACCGGTTCTGGCGAGGAAAGAAAAAGGGCTGGCGGACTCAAACTGGACGTTCTGTTCAGAATATTGTATTGCTGAACAACCTTCAACACCGATATCCCGTCGTATTTAAAAATTAGGCATCTGTGAATCGACAGCAAGCAGATTTTAACTGTCTTTTTTTATTCTTCACAGAATGAATCAAATATTTACATGTTTTATTTTAAAACAGCATCTAGGTGCGTCTTTTGAAAGACCCTTTTTGTGTAGATATGCAAACAAATTTTTAAATTAAAACATTTCACGAGGATTTACTTATCCCATTCGTGGAGAAACGATATAATCTGCGTTATGTATGTGGTGATACGTATTATATATAAATTCCTTTATGTGGGCAGATAAATGTATATACATATACGCATATGAGAAAATGTTAATAGTATAGAAAGCACGAAACACAAAACAAAACAATTGGGGTATTCACAAGGGTGTCTAAAGTATTGTGTTGTATGTCGTACACTGTAAACGGCTAAAATTCGATTACTTAAAATTTTCTGTTTTAATACATGTGACATCTACATAACGAGTCTTTTGTATCTGCCCTCTTTTGAATGGTCCACAATTGTTTGGTATTGATTTATTGTGCATTACATTGAATTTTGCAGTAACCAGCCAAAACCTTTGGCGACTTTTTATAAAGTAAAAATGGTAGAAACATTTTCATTAAATACCATCGCAGTCATAAATTTCAAATTATGTATATATAAATTGAAAATATAAAATTTCAAACGCTTTAAGTGCTATTGAAATTTAAATCGTATTTCGGGTACTTGGTGCTGAACTCATTAGATCACCCAGTACATACGCCGATAGCCCCAGCTGCTAGTGCCTTTCTCCTGTAAAGCAATTATTTATAAATAATTGAATACATAAAATGCTCAATACATACGTACGTACATATATAGGGTTTTTCAGTAAGAGCGCTTCAACTTTTGAACTTTTTTAAATAAAACACAAACGGTTTGACTTTTTTAACTAATTTTTTTTTATTATCGAGTTTGAACATATACATTTAAGTATGAAATTCGATTTCTTTTGCATGACCACCGCGTGCACGTTTTACGAAGTCCAGTCGTTGAACCCAATTTTCGACCACTCTTTTGCATAAATCGGCCGAAATTCCAGCAATTTCGCGTTCAATATTGGCTCTGAGCGCACAAATCGTCGCCGGCTTGTTACTGTAGACCAATGACTTCACATAACCCCAAAACGGGAGGGCTTGTTAAATGGACCGTAAAATGGCCGTAATGCTCTTAAAGTAGCAGCAACAGAACGATTATTTTCATAAAAAATTTGCACGATTTGCAATCGTTGCTCAAGTGTGTAGCGTTCCATGATGAAATGTATACCAATGAAGTTTACAAATGACAAGCGAAAAATAAAAAATATTGCGTCGTTCGCCCTCCCTATCGGAAAAAAGTTGAAGCGCACCTATTGAACAACCCTATACATGAATAAATACTCACATATATAATTTTATTTAAAACACGAGCTAAGTAATTCTTTAGCTCTGAATATTAAATACAAACGCTTCTGATAATCAAAAATCGACGCAAATTCTTTGCCGCTAACAGTAATACACATACCTAACATATACATACATTCATATACATTTGAATTAACGATTTTTATTCTAAATTTTGTATAATCCCTAAACCTTTAGCAATGTTCTGGTAGCATCCAAGTGAAACCAGTGGTTCAAAATACACAAATTAATTATAAAATTAATACATACATACATTCAAGGAAAGGGGGTACAAAACAACAAACATTCTACCACTTTTTATTAACCACATTTCTTTGTATTTTTCTTTGTTTAACTTACGCTACTTTTATGTGGCTTACAGCATATTTGTTCGTTAAATTTGTTTAGTGTTAACTTGTGTATATATACATACTCGCATATATTATTTGTATGTATAATAAAAAAAATCAAAATTCGTAAAGCTAATTAAAATTTTTGACTCATCCACAAAAAAAAAAAAACATTTGCCAACGCAACTACAACAACAAACCAATCTTATGCCAAAACGTTTTTGAAAATTTTTGAACTCGCCCAATTGCAATTTGGAATATCCGATAACGACGCCATTTATTGCTGGACATTTGCTGCAATACATCCGAATTATTGGTGGATCGCATTGTTTCGTATGTAAGTACATAAACTAGTACATATGTCTACATATATGTGTATGATATAGATAGGAGAGATTTAAAACTAAAGTAATTATATGTACTTAGTATTGGATATGAATGAGCTCAAATGCATACAGTCAGCGCCAAAACAACGTGTACACCACATATCAATAAGTTTTGACTATTTATTTATTTATCTTGTAATTTAAAGTATTTTTTCATAAAAATACGGATCATGCTTCAATAAAAACGATATAAAGCATAGTTTCGAACTTCGTATAAAATTTATAAAAATCCGGTAAATTTTCAACAAAATTTCAAACTTTTTACTCAGAACTGCAGGTACGCAGTTTTATAGATCATAGAATTTTGGTACAATAGAGTGCAAGTTTCAAGTGGTTGACAATTTTTTTTGCTGACGGGTGTTTTCTCTCATATAAAAAAAATATGGAGTAGGCGGCCAGAGGCCGCACAAGACCGGGACTGAAAAAAATTCTAAGAAATCAGTGTGATTTTTGACATACTTAAACTTTGCTTTAACCAAGTTTAATGAGCTATAAAATTGCATATTGGAAGTGTTTTTCAGAAGTTCTGAGTAAAATGTCTGAAATTTTCATGAAAATTTGCCGAATTCCTAAAAACTTTGTGTAAAGTTTGAAATTTTGTTTTATATGTGTTTTGTTACAGTATGAACCGTGTATTTATAAAAGAGTAATTGAAATTAAAAGTAAATAATTTTTTTTTTTATGTCTTACACTTTCTTTTGGCGCTGACGGTAAATACATTCCTAAGAAACGCTCCCACGACAGTCTATGTAACCAGAACGGCCAAGGACTGTCCCCGATACGGTCAGCCTTTCCCGCTACAACAACAACATTCCTAACGAAATTATAACTTCCATTATATCTATTATGTACATACAAATTTCCCTAATAAAGTCAATTGAATGTTTTTGCCAGATCACAGAAGAGCAGATTCGAAGTAGATAAAATAGTTTTTAAAATTTTCTTTATATCGACTATTAGTATTTACTATTACTATTTTTCGGCTGGCGATTACACCTTTTTATTGTAAATTGTACCAAAACTGGGTCACACCCTCATACAAATTTACTGGCGAAATGTTTACATGATGAAAACTCGGTAAAATATATCCCAATGGGCCTATTAGGACAGCCAAATAATTTACTACAACCAAACCACCACCCAGTTACACTTACGTTCGTGCACTCGTATGCCTGTACTACAAATACACATATATGTTGTACAATTAGAGTATATATACATACATACATGCATGGCTATGTGCTTATTTGCATAATTTTCATTCAAGCAGGAAGTATGAAAACTCACAAAAATCTATATCTGCAAAAGGCTTGCTTCGAATATTTTACTCCTTCATGTATTTCATATATTCATGCATAGTATGTGTTAGTATATATGTATGTATGCGAGGTTATAGGCCCAAAATACGTTTTTTGTTAAGGCAAAGTGAAAGTTTCGTGCCCTTTAATTTATTTGTTTTGCCTCCTACTTTCTTCTTCAGCATTCCATTTGTTTCCCTTTGCAGTTTTCGTCAAATTTAACCAAGTTGTTTGTGAGATAAGAGTGAGAATTCGGTGGAAAATCTTTTTGATTTCCCTTCTCGCGTTTCTTTTTCAACGAACTTTCATTCTCTGCTACTGTGCGGCAAAACTCCATCTCTCCTCTTTGCGCCATTCCCCACTCACTTTTCTATTCGCTTGTGTCATGCTTCCTCACCCTTGTTATCATTGTTTCTGTTGCTAGTCAGTGTGCCACTTATCCGTACATTATGCCAATAACCCTGTTCTGTACGCTGACATAATGGCGACACACGTATTGGCCAAGTAAATGTTAGTATTATTGTATTATTGGTTCGGAGAAACGTTTCTCAGTTTCAAAGTAGTCACAGATTTTTTAATAAGCTTTATGTAATAAAAATTGAAAATTTCTTGTGTGAAGCTTTGCTGGCGCTTATAAAATTTCTGCATGGTGTCAGACATTTTGGCACCACTGTCATGCTGCACTACATAACTTCTCAAGCTCTCTACATGCTCTCAATCAGCTCTTCGTGTCCTCTTTGCTTCACCACCGCTGTTGAGCGAATTTTTCGTCCTCTCTCTCACCCTTATGCACAAAGTCCTGTTTACAAAATACTCCTTTTTCCCTTGGCCTAGGTGTGTGGATGGGTTGTTTTGTTCATACTAATTATTTTGTTTTCGTTTTAACTGTCTGAATAGTACTTGTAATATTTAGTGCGACTGCGCCTTCATTCTAACTTTTACCTTTTCATATCTTTGCTTTATTGCTGTAATTCTGTAATAGTGTCAAAGTTGTTTTTTACGGTTGTCTCATCAACTCAATTCCATATTTGCTGCAGCTCTGTTGCGCTATTCAACCCTGAAAAGCAGAATAAAACCTTTATTTCCTTTTAATTATTTAATTTTTGTCGATACTTTCATTCATGCATAAACACATGCATACATACCTATGACATAAACACATGCATACATACCTAGTTTGCAGCTTCAAAACAAGTTAATTACCTCGAATTAGTATTCCTTACTTGAGCAGCGACTTGTTTTGTTTTCTTACTCACACTGTTGGAATGTACCAGCACATATGTATGTATGTATGTATGAATGTGGCCAATAGAATCACTCATCACCTCAATGATCTCACTCCGATCGCATCGTTGATGGACAGCGCAACATAGCACAGCAAATGATCACTTTATTTACTTTTTTTTTTTTTTTTTTAAGAAAATATTTATTTGAATTGAGTTGAACATTTAAATTGGCAGCTTGAAGTGAACAAAGAAACGCAGAAAATGCAAAAAAGGATTGTAATCAAAGTGATATTGAACAGACAAATATGGCAGAACAACAAATTAGATACATATGTATGCATTAATGTAGGTATATACGAGTATTTGAAATTTCGAAATGCAAAAAAGGATTTTGTCATAAGCAACTTAATGGAATGCAGCAAAATGGCGGCTGCAATAATAAATAACTGAGACTTGAGGTCTTTCATTTAGTGAGGTGCGGCAGAAATATGTACTCTAAATTCTCTGCATTCGGCATACTACTAAATTGGGATGCTGAAATATACTATATTACGACATAGGGGAATACATACTGTAATTTAATCTAATTAATAAAATAACAATGAAGTGGTACAATTAAGTACTATATATCGTTAAAAGCTCAAGTTTCTTGCGAATTTGTGGTGTTCGTTTTGATATTTGCCCAGGAATTTCAAACTCGGATGCCTTCTCCGAATGGGAGACCTTTTTTATGAGCAATTTCTTCATGGCAGAAATGTAATTGAGTTTGCGACATTTTTTGGCTGCATTGGCAATCGAATTTAGCCTCAAAAGTCTTTCAATGTAACTTTGCTTAACCTTACCAAAAATAATGATAAAGTCATTAATAGACTTGTTCCACTTACGTAGGTACAAACATACAGGGCCCGCCATCTATCGTTACGGATTTGAACTAGGTATTATTTGAAGAATGGTAACACTTAGCTGTCATCTGATTTGACAGAAAATTAGTTTTATTCTTCCGCTGAACAAAAATGATTGTGTATGCGCTCAAAGAATGTGTACGAAAATTACATACGGCAATGGGAAGAAGAAAAGCACCGAAGCGTGTGCGTTACTTTGCGACGGGTATGTTAACAAGCAAAATTGCCGCATTTGGGGCTCAGAAACCCCGCACGCACTAGAAGAAAAGCCGATGCATTCACAACGAGCCACTGTTTGGTGCGGATTTTGGTCGAGAGGCATCATTGGTCCATTTTTCTTCGAAAATGAGCGAGGAGTGGCCGTAACCGTTAATGGAGAGCGTTACCGGGCCAAGTTGAACGAATTTTTGTTCCGAGAAATTGAAGAGGAGGATATTGGTGGCATTTGGTTCCAACAAGATGGCGCTACTTGCCACACAGCGAATGCTACGATCAATCTTTTGCGCACTGTCTTCGAAGATCGCATTATCAGCCGAAATTCTGATATCGTTTGGCCGCCTCGGAGCTGCGATTTGATGCCGTTGGATTATTATCTTTGGGGTGCCGTGACTGCCGTCAAAGACCAGTGTTATGCTAACAAACCAGCAACAATTGATGCACTGAAGACCAACATACGCGATGTCATAGCTGAAATACAGCCGCATACAATCGAAAATGTGTTGAAAAATTGGACCGATCGTATGGGATGGTGCATGGCTAGCCGAGGCAGCCATATGAATGAAGTTGTATTCCATCATTAACCGGAAGGATTGTATTTCAAAATAAAAAAAATAGTTTGGAAAAATATTGAGTAGTTTCTTTTTTATAGCATTTTTAATTCCGTAAAGTTATATGGCAGACCCTTTATAAGTACGCAACCACCCACACATTTCGGTATATCTTTAATGCGTTGTCATGCCTTCAATTCACGGTGATTATTAATTATTTACAAGGAGCATGACTTCACTTTTTCGCTTGACACTATGCACTCAGCGGAATTATTAGCTGCTCCTGCCGCTGGAAAACGTTTAAAAGGTGACTCGCTTATACCCGTAATTCACGTAGCTATGCACATACACATTTCTATATTTAAATATGCATGTGTATATGTAGGGAGCGTGTCATTATTCTGTTTTACAAAATTCTGGATGGCAAAATTCTGTAAATTGCAAAAAAATTCTGCTTTCTAAAATTCTGCTTTTTAAAATTCTGCTTCCTAAAATTCTGCTTTCTCAAAATTCTGCATGTTATAACAATATTTTAGTTTAGCCAATTACAATATTTTTTGCAATTCTTTTTAAATATGTAGTGTGACTGAATTCATTTCTCTTTTTAATAATTCTTCGCAGCTGTTCGTTTTTTTTTTTAGAAGAGTTCTACGCAAAAATACGGTGGATTGCGTAGCCGGAGTTGGACTGATGAGGGTTAATTTTTTAAAGCGCGGCCGAAGGCCGCCCACGCGAAAAGGAGTTCTACGCAAAAATACGGTGGATTGCGTAGCCGGAGTTGAACTGATGAGGGTTATTTTTTTGAAGCGCGGCCGAAGGCCGCCCACGCGAAAAGGAGTTCTACGCAAAAATACGGTGGATTGCGTAGCCGGAGTCGGACTGATGAGGGTTATTTTTTTAAAGCGTGGCCGAAGGCCGCCCACGCGAAAAGAAGTTCTACGCAAAAATACTGTGGATTCTATCGAAACTGAAGAAAAAATTATTATTATTATTTTTTATTTAATATCTAGAATAATAATAAAAAATAATAATAATAATAAATTAAATAATTACATTACCTCTTTAACATTGTTAACATTGTATTTTAATACAGAATTTTGTAATACAGAATTTTTAAAGCAGAATTTTAGAAAGCAGAATTTTAAAAAAGCAGAATTTTAAAAAAGCAGAATTTTAAAAAGCAGAATTTTGTTTTTAGAATTTTGTACAGACAGAATTTCGACACCAACCCTATGTGTACATCTCTTTTCTGGGGTGCTCTGCACAAAGTGATTTATCGCAATCGAATATTTTATTGAAATATTTTTGGTGCAAGAAAGTAGTAAAGGTTTTAGAAATATTTAAAACTAAATAAAAAATACTACTTGTGCTTACTAATCTGTGAACTACTTGTGCGTATATACATTTTTATGAGTTCGACATTCAAAATTATTATAGTTTTGCTGCCTAGATGCGAAGAGTATCTACATACATGTGTGGCTATGCAGGTACTTTTTTCCAAAATTCATGAAAATTGTGTTTTTATTTAAATTACGCCATTTGCGTGCCGCTAAAATTTCGATATATACTCGAGTGTTCATTTGCAGCGATGCACGAATTGTGCTGCAGAACTATGTGCATACATACATATTTGCAAACACAAACACAAATATTCGGTATACAAAATTCCAACGCACACAGCTTTTAAGCGTACGTGAGGTTGAATATGCCACTGAGACCTAGTTTCCGCTTCCGCAGTGTTTCTTGAATGTGGCTGTGTGAGCGAACAAGAGAAGGCTGAAATTTATTGGATATACATACATATGAATTGTTTTACTCCAACTCCTAACAATGAATGTACATAGCATTCAAAAACGAGTGTCGGCTCATATAATATTTTAACAATATGTACAATACATGCACATAAGTTTATATTATACGTATGCATGTATTTCCGCATATGAGGACAATGTTGTAATTAGAAAATGTTGATGTCATAGTTTTTAAGGTTTATTTGTATAGTTTCTCCCAGTAACAATTTACCCAGACTTCGGAGTTGCGCTGTTTTCCTCGCAAGTAGCTCACGAAATGGAGTCCTTGAAAGTGACAGCAGAGTTCTTGCTCGTTTCACACGTATTCAAACACTTGTCCAATTAATCGTTATTTAGAGGACATCGAAGCAACATGAGCGTATACTGTGTTAATTTTTTTCATATACCATCACACAATCTCAAGTTTTTAGTAAAAAAAAAACAGCTGCGAGCCGGTTAACGGTCTGATATTGGCCACAACTGATTCTTTTTCACCAAGCATGTATATGAGAATAGATTTATTTACAATTAAAATTATAAAATGTAGGAATTTGAATTTAAAGCAAATATTATGGTACAATGAGTAATTTAAAGAAAGTTCAAGTAACTAATGTTCTGATCCACGGCAAATTATCTTTCTCCACGTCTGTTCTGCACGACGGTCTTCTAACGACTACCACACTCGGTCATCCATGTTACTCGTCTGCCTCAGGCGAGTCCTCGGCATTAATCTAGTTCCAGTTGTCGTCGTCGGATTCCACCCATAGCTTCATTTTATCCGCGCTAGTATTAGTAATTTTTGGCCCTTCATTATCGCCAACTTTCTTCACATCGTAGCGATCAAAGCCCTTAACAGCTGTGACTTCATATGGACCAAGAAATTTCGGCCTTATTTTCAGTCCTGTACCAAACTGAACTCTTTCTATGGCAACAAGATCACCAACTTTAAAGCTCACCGATTTTTTACGACGTTTGTTGTAGTTCTTAGAATTTGCCTCTTGAATCTCAGTTATCGCCCTTTTAGCTTCATTACGAAGTTCCACCCTGTCATCATTGAAGTGCTTTTGCATAGGATTCGAATTCGCTTATCCACGTATGCACATTAATTGTGTTAGCACCGGAAAATTATCTTATAATGCTCTCAACATCGGTGACATTAAATTTGGAGCCACTATTCTCGTCAACATCTACCGACACTTGCCTTCTATCTTCCACGTCTACGGATAATTCGCTTCTTTGCAAATGTCTTTTTTGTTTAGAACTCATATTTAATACCGGTGTATTTTTTATATTACTAAAATATATTTATAAAATTTTCAGGCAATCACTTCTTTTTGACACTCGTTGAACAACAAAACAATGCTCTTAACAGCGCGCAACTCGTCGGTTTATAAATTCTTTTCGTTTTCTTTCCTTATGTTCCGCCTGCTGATCACTAGTGAGTGTTTGTTGCTATTTGATTCGTATGACTTTTTGATTTATTTGCTTAAGTTGTGTTCGGATCCCGGTTGAGCCCCCATATGAGAATAGATTTATTTACAATTAAAATTACAAAATGTAGGAATTTGAATTTAAAGCAAATATTATGGTACAATGAGTAATTTAAAGAAAGTTCAAGTAACTAATGTTCTGATCCATGGCAAATTATCGTTCTCCACGTCTGTTCTGCACGACGGTCTTCTAACGACTACCACATGTATACCTGCAGTCAGTGACAATAAAAGTTGTACATAGTGGCAGCCTTGCCTCATAAATCCTACACTGTTAATATGTAGGATATGCACCATATTAATTTTTTTGCTACAACTGATACTGCAATATTAAGAAAAAATATAAAAAAATTCTTGAAATATTTTGAAATTTTATCGATTTTTTTCATGTGATTTTTTAAGTTTGAAGTTTTGCTTATATTGTTTATGTTAGAATATGAAAAAAATAAAACAAAATTGATAATAATGAAAGATTAAAGACGTTTCGAATCTTAAAAAAATAGCAGTCTCTAAATTTCGACTCTCTGTAGGTTTCTGCACACTCCACTTATACATACAAACATTTCCTTGAATGTGTGTGTGGAATAATGAAGTTACTTCTCAAATTATTTTATATGCCAACTTAATGATTTAAAAACAGGTTGAAGGTAATAATAGCAATCACGAGATAAATGGAGTAATTAAAGTTAACTGTGTAACTTAAGTATGAGTAGAGTAGTTAAATGAAATCATGGTAGGGGTCCTCAATATAAGCTGCAGTAATGTGTTTTCAACTGCACCACTAACGGAGAGGCCTTTGGCCCCTTTATATAGGTATATTTTATATAAGTTATATGTGGTATGTAGGTATGCAAACATACACGTATGAATAAATAAGCAAATGTGTGCTGCGGCCGCTCTAGCTAAGTGTGCTTCTGTGCGGCATTTCAGCTCGTAATCTGTAAGAATGTAGGTTCAATTCCAACTAGATGAAGAAATGATGTGAATTATTTTCTTTACACATTTACACTTCTTTTAATTTGAAATCAGCATCAAACTAGAACCACATCAATTTGTGGTGAAAAAATCAGTCTACAAGAAATTAGAGGAGAAGTTCTACCTAAAGCTGTGAAAACGTTTGGTGTGCCTCACTCAATGCGAAAAGAACCTTTGCTCCTTTAGTCGTCTAAACAGGTTTGATCTTCAGTTGTAATCACAAATTTATGCAACCAACAATTTTATGGAGTTTTGAATTTCAGTACATATACACATACTTATATATGTATGTATGTATGTATATCACGCAGATGATGTAGCACAGCCCGTTAATACGAAACAATTTGCGATTATGCACACGCATATGCACATAAGAGTGTATATGTGTATGTGAATAATTATCTGCATGCAATTAGAGAAAAATTTAGAAAAAAAAACATCAATCACGGCAAATAAATCGTACTGTATATTTATACATACTCGTACATATAGGCGATATGGATGTATGCGTATACGTATCCATACCGGTATGTCTTTATTTATTGGCAAGTTAAGCCGTACTGGCAATAGTTAAGCCGTATTTTACTTGCGAAGCACTACATTTAACTTTAGATTTTCAAATAAATGAAGGCCCACAAACATTTTTGCAAGTGTACATTAGCACATACATATATACTCATGTACCCACTTTTTATTTTGTGTACTTTGAACTTTACACCTGTACCAGACTTCAACGACCACATAGTGCATTGGATGTAAATTTTCCATGGCATGGAATTATTAATGATTACTAAGAGGCCGGAATAAACTGCTCAGAAGTTCAATTGATGCGGAAAGTTTGCGTGTAGGTCATACAGACGTACATACATATATGCATGCCAACCATATGAAAAGTGGCGATAATGAAATTCGTGCGGGAGGAGGAGAATCATGTTCAATTTGTCAATTGCTCTGACTAGCGACGAATGAATATTCGTCCTCTTTTTCGTATATCGCATTCACAACCGCACATACATCATCTGTACGTAGGTTGTCAAAAAAGTTTTGCGGTATATCCGCAAGCTTGTCTTTGCAAGCGCGTAGTTCTAGTTGTACTCGACGCATCGGTTCACGCTAGAGCTTTTTGGAAAGCTCTTTTCACGTGCTAACACGTGTTTGATTAATTGTTGTTTGCTTTTAGTCATTCGTGAGTTATAGCGTCGCAAACATGGAGCAAAATAAAGAGAAAATACGGCATATTTTACAGTACTACTACGATAAAGGCAAAAATGCATCTCATGCTGCCAATAAAATTTGTGCAGTTTATGGATCCGATACAGTTTCCATTTCCATCGCACAACGATGGTTTCAACGTTTTCGTTCTGGTGCAGAGGTGATCGAAGATGCGCCACGGTCCGGAAGGCCTGTCGTAAAAAATTGCGATAATATCGCTGAATTGATCGAAAGAGTGCGGCATAGTAGCAGCCGTAGCATCGGCCAAGACCTGGGCATGAGTCATCAAACCGTTATAAACCATTTGAAGAAGCTTGGATTCAAAAAGAAGCTCGATGTATGGGTGCCACACGACTTGACGCAAGAAAACATTTTTGCCCGTATGGATGCATGCGAATCGCTTCTGAATCGCAACAAAATCGACCCGTTTTTGAAGCGGATGGTGACTGGCGATGAAAAGTGGGTCACTTACGACAACGTGAAGCGCAAACGGTCGTGGTCGAAAAGCGGTGAAGCTGCCCAGACGGTTGCCAAGCCTGGATTGACGGCCAGGAAGGCTCTTCTGTGTGTTTGGTGGGATTGGCAGGGAATCATCCACTATGAGCTACTCCCCTATGACGAAGCGCTCAATTCGGACCTGTACTGCCAACAACTGGACCGCTTGAATGCAGCACTCATGCAGAAGAGGCCATCTTTGATCAACAGAGGCCGAATTGTCTTCCATCAGGACAACGCCAGGCCACACACATCTTTGGTGATGCGCCAGAAGCTCCGGGGGCTCGGATGGGAGGTTCTTTTGCATCCACCGTATAGTCCGGATCTCGCACCAAGTGATTACCACCTATTTCTGTCCATGGCGAACGAGCTTGGTAGTCGGAAGTTGTCCACAAGAGAGTTCTGTCAAAATTGGCTCTCCGAGTTTTTTGACAATAGGGAAGCGAGCTTCTATAAGAGGGGCATTAGGAAGTTGGCATCTCGTTGGGAACTCGTCATCGAACAAAACGGCGCATATTTGACTTAAATCGCATTATTATAACCAATTTTATGAACAATTGAAAATTCAATAAAAATACCGCAAGACTTTTTTGACAACCTTTATTAACTTACATGCATACATTTTTAATACGCAAATCAATTAATTATACAGTTAGGCGAATTGGGTGCGTTGATATCGATTTTTACCGTTCTCCATTCTTTATTCTTCTTGAGCGAGTAGGCTCACATGCATAGGCTGTTAGGAAATGTGCGAGTGAGTGTTCATATGTGTATATGTGGATATGTATGTATGTGTTTGGTTATTTGATGTTTGCCTATATGATGTTGCTCGTGAGGTGACAGACCTGTAAGCGCCATTAATACGTATATTTTAATTTTTATTTTTCAAAATGTCTTTTACGCCCTTTACTACAGTTTGTTTCGTTAATGCCCTAAGAAATTGATTAGGCTAATATGGCTGACGAGTTCGGCCATTTTGAATGCTCAGTTAATTGTTGACAGCTGCTTTTCTTGCACGTGTTTCGGCTCGTCTTCGATTTTTACCTTTCCAAAATATGGATCAAAGAACCTGTATCAAATTTTGTGCGAAAAACGAAATTAAGTGCGCTGATGCTTCCGAATGTTGGCTGTGTCATACGCAGAAGTTACTTTGGACCTAAGCAACGTTTATCGGTGGTACAAAATGTTCTCAGAAGGCCGAGAAGATGTGAACGACGAAAAGCGTGCCGGACGCCCGAGCACTTCAATAACAGACGAAAAAATTGATGAAGTGATGAAAATGGTATTGGCCATTCGTCGAATCACCGTTAGAGAAATTGCTGAGGACTTAGACATATCGATTGACTCGTGCCATTCGATTCTTTTTCAATGATTTGGGCATGAGACGGGTCGCCGCGAAATTCGTACCAAAAATGCTCAATTTCGACCAAAAGCAGCATCGCATGAACATTGCTAATGAGATGCTGGACTCTGTCCGCGACGACCGAAATTTGCTCAGAGGGTCATAACTGGTGACGAATCGTGGGTTTATTGTTATGACGTGGAAACCAAAGCGCAATCATCTCAATGGAAGCTGCCGCACGAACCAAGACTGAAAAAAGCGCACCAAGTTCGGTCGAATATAAAAGTTTTGCTTACCGTATTCTTCGATTGCAGGGGCGTTTTGCATCATGAGTTCTTGCCACAGGGTAAAACGGTCAATAAGGAATATTACCTGCAAGTTATGTGCAATTAGCGCGAAGCAATCCGCCAGAAACGCCCGGATTTGTGGAAGAACAAAAATTGGCTCCGCTTACATATTGTTGCTTGTGCGCGACTTTTTGGCCAAAAACAACACACTAATGATGCCACAGCCACCGTATTCCCCAGGTCTGGCCTCCTGTGATTTTTTCTTGTGCCCGAAACTGAAGAGGCCCATGAAGGACGACGCTACGCTGCGATTGACGATATAAAGACGGCATCGAAGGAGGAGCTGAACAAGTTAAAAAAGACGATTTTTTGAAGTGCTTCGAAGATTGGAAAAAACGTTGGCACAAGTGCATAATATCCCATGGAGATTACTTTGAAATGGGCAAAATAGATATTAATAAATAAATAAATAATTAAAAATAGAGTGTATTGTAGAAAAATTAAAATAATTAAAAATAGATAGTGTTGTGTTATTCAGTCAATTTCCATATATTTAAACAATATTTTCCTAAATTTCCATAGCGAATATAGGTGAATCTGCGGAAACGGTACATATCGTAACTGTCGACAGAATCGGAGCTTAGAACCCAAAAAAAAAGATTTTTCATAAAAAAAAAAAATCGGCCAATTTAGTTCTTGTAAGATTAATAATTATTAAACTAATGTGAAGAAGTACTGTGCAAAAGTTCCAAACTATTGATTCAAGTTTCATAAAAGCGTTTTGAAGCCGAACAAGTATAAAAACCCGGCCTGAAACAACGGACGCTCAAATACTTGACGTGAAGTTTTGGCATAATAGTCTTGAGATATTATATATATTATATTTCATATAATATATACTCGTGGCCACGCAAACCTAACCACTTCATTTTTTGCATTTTTTCCCAATTAATGCAGTTTAACTTACCAAATCTTGCTGAGAATTAAAACATTTTCAAGTAGAAGGTAATGCTTCATAAATGACAATTTTTTTAGTAAAAAATTATTAATTTTTATCTATGAAGGTAATTAAGGCGCTACTAACTGCTTAGACCCGAGCAGTCTCCCGCATACAGTTCTTGAACTTATGGCACCTCCAGGTTCTATCTAATTTCTATGGAGTTTTTAAAACGATCATTTAAACAAATCCTACGAAATACACCATCTTTTCCCATGGGGGGATGTCTTTCTCCTAGTTCCAACTCTACTCTGACGCTCCAACTGATCACTCTGGTTCTTTGTTTTGAGTAAATTTATTACTGTTGGATGCCTACATCCATCTTTCCTCGCTATCTCGCGAATAAGCACTCGTTCTTTTGCGTGGCCTCGAGTGTATATATAGGTATAATTGGCGCTTACACCCTTTATTGTGTGTTTGGCGCAGCTCCTCCACCTATTTGTGGCACGCGTGTGGACGTTTTCAAACAAATGGAGGGACTTTTTTATCATTTGATTTTTCGTGTCCGGAGTTTCGAACACGTGCACTTCCGAATGGTAGTCACGCACTAACCATTCAGCTACGGCGACCGCCCAGAGATATTATACACCCATTTAGAAATATAAAAAATTTAAAATTGACTTAAAAATTAAGTCACAGCTAATTGGGACAACTCAGCGCGTTGTCTGATGGTTTAGGATTGCGGCAAATATATAATAAATATTTAAACCTAAAGTTTTTAAGAAATTTGTGGTTACGCATATGTACCGTTAAACATCAGCTTACTACCTTCAGCTATACGAATAATAAATTTCTAACATAGAATTCATGAAAGTGTAAATTTCGATACTTGCATACGCATTTTTATATGGTGTGTACATACATATACCCGTATGCAGTTATTTTTTTATTCCCACTTTCCTCTTCAATGGTGGCCTCTAAATGCCAGATTTCCATTATTCTATAATCCTAAGTAGGTTTAATGTATTTTTAATAGATGACTCAGTGACCGAATCAGTGGATGATTTAATAATTTTTATATTATATTTATATACATATTTCTACGTACATAAAGTGAATATAAAAATAAAAAAATAAATAATTGGCGCGTACACTTCTGTTAGGTGTTTGGCCGAGCTCCTCCTCCGATTTGTGGTGTGCGTCTTGATGTTGTTCCACAAATGGAGGGACCTACAGTTTCAAGCCGACTCCGAACGGCAGATATATATTTTTATGAGGAGCTTTTTCATGGCAGAATTACACTCGGAGGTTTGCCATTGCCTGCCGAGGGGCGACCGCTATTAGAAAAATGTTTTTATTACTTTTGCTTTCACCGAGATTCGAACCAACGACCTCTCTGTGAATTCCGAATGGTAATCACGCACCAACCCATTCGGCTACGGCGGCCAAATGGATATACTTAACATATATCACCAACACACTAACGTACTTGTTCACAGCCAACTTGCTGCTAAAAGCATTGGTGCGCAAAGCAATAAACAACTGGACGTTAAATCAAGAGGGAAGGATGAGGGAAGATTAATAATATTTGAGGTTTTCAGAAATCAGTGATGTGCCCTTGTCGCTTGATTGATCATCTCGTGTCGGCGATTAAGCTGGGGTGGAGATAATAAGAGTGCTGCTCAGGCTGTCACAGCTGAGATTTTTGTTTTTGCATTTATTAATAATATTTAAATAAGCTGTGCTTGCATTCGTTGTTGTAGCGCTAAGTATACTACTGTGGGCAAAAAGTAAGGTGCATTTATTTGTCCAACTTGGTGGGATTAAAATTTCGCTCTAGTTATTTTTTTCATGAGTTGGCAGCACTGTTAATAACATCTGGGCCAACTTTCATGTGAACGTCATTATCAGTAATATATTTACGCTTGTGTTTACCAAACGGCCAAGAGTGCATTTTTCGATTTTTACAATGTCTGATTTGATTGAGCAGAGAAGTGCCATCAAATTTTGTTTGCGGAATGAAATTTCGGTTGCGGAAACGTTTAGCATATTACAGAAGGCATTTGGTGATTCGACCATGTCGCAGAAAACTGTTTATAAGTGGTACAAAGACTTCAAAGAGGGTCGAGAACGTGTTGATGACTTGGAGCGCTCCGGACGACCATCGACGTCAACAGATGACCAACACGTCAATAAAGTGAAGGAGTTAGTGCTCAAAAATCGTCGGTTGACTGTTGAAGACCTGACTGATATGATCGGAATATCAGAAGGATCTGTGAAAACCATTTTGAAAGACCATTTGGGCCTACGAAAAGTCAAATCTCGTTTGGTACCGAAAACTCTCAATTTCTTGGAAAAAAGTCGTCGCGTTGATGTGTGTGAAACAATGCTTTCAGACTATCAGGACAAGGTCAAATGCATCGTTACGGGAGATGAGACTTGGATTTATGCTTACGACCCTGAAACAACTGACCAATCAAGCCAACATCGTGCTAAAGGCGAGGCCAGACCGAAAAGAGCACGTCAAAATCGTTCAAAAATAAAGGTCATGATGACAGTTTTTTTCGATTTTCGTGGTGTGGTGCACTATGAATTCCTTCCACCTGGCCAAACTGTTAATAAGGAATATTATTTGAGCGTTATGCGTCGTTTTCGTAAAGCAATTCGTCTAAAAAGACCAGAACTATGGGCCAACAACTCTTGGTTTTTGCATCACGATAATGCACCGTCTCACACTGCACTCGTTCTTCATGACCATTTCGCCAAAAATTCCACGCATATCGTTCCGCAACCACCGTATTCGCCTGATTTGGCTCCGTGTGACTTCTGGCTATTCCCAAAACTCAAGAGACCACTCCGGTGAACGCGTTTCGAGTCGATTGAGGAGATAAAAGCTGAATCGAAGAAGATGCTGATAGCTATACCGGAAATGGACTATTTGGCATGTTTCGGGGATTGGAAAAATCGTTGGCATAAGTGTATTTCATCGAGAGGGGATTATTTTGAAGAGGATGAAATTGATTTACAAGAATAAATAAAGATTTTTCATTTTACAACCAAATTCACCTTACTTTTTGCCCACAGTTAATAAAATTTATTAGCATTTTGTTTAGCTATTTCTAATTTATTAACCCAATAACAATGTTTGCTTTGTTTTCCTTTGTGCTGCGAATGGATTTCGTTTCAATGAAAGTCTTAATAGGGCGAAACATATATTTTTTGCATACATATTCGTATAATATACATATATACATACAAGTATTTTCATGCATACGTGCATAAGCATGGTTAGCTGAGCTGGACTAGCACACGCCATAGTTCGTTAACTTTGTCGCCAGCAGTTTCGAATTTCTACTGCTTCCATTTTTTATGAGTATCATTTAAAATTTTTTAGATATTTTCAATTCAAATATGTCGTTATCACTGATGTTGGTACTATTATTATTATAGCTTTTATTATTTCTACATTAAACTGTTAAATTTACACCATTTTTTCATCACCAACTCATATTCTGCTGGCGACCCACTAAACGATCCAACTTGGCCGGGTGTATGAATATGCACTCGGCTATTTTTTGTAACTGCACCCGCGCCAAAACCAATGCATTCAAGAATTTGCTCCATGAGCATAGTAAAAACCCATTCTAAGAGGGTAAAATGGATGGGTAAAATATTTGCTGGTTTTATTGCAATCTCATGGAGTTGCGTATTTTCTAAGTGAATGTAAAAATACATAATCGAGTAAAAACACATGGAATAGGTTTCTCTCTAGCAAAGGAAACTATGGTATTTGTCTTATTGGAAGGAATAAAGAAAAGCAAATAATCGACTGAAAAGCCAAACTGAGAAGAAAAAACCTATGATGAGACACATGCAAGCAATATATAGTATATATATGGTATGCGGCCGCCGTAGCCGAATGGGTGTGCGTGACTACCATTCGGAATTCACAGAGAGAATGTCAGTTCGAATCTCGGTGAAACACCAAAATTAAAAAAAATATTTTTCTAATAGCGGTCGTCCCTCGGCAGGCAATGGCAAACCTCCGAGTGTATTTCTGCCATGAAAAAGCTCCTCATAAAAAATATTTGCCGTTCGGAGTCGGCTTGAAACTGTAGGCCCCTCCGTTTGTGGAACAACATCAAGACGCACACCACAAATAGGAGGAGGAGCTCGGCCAAACACTCAAAAAGGGTATACGCGCCAATTATATATATATATATATATATATGGTATGTACTAATATTAGACTAGTCCGGACCAGTTGATTCAAATCCCGGAATCGTTGAATATAATTATTCGATCAATTTTTCCATGCAATTTAGTAGTCAAATTTTCATCACAGGGAGGGAGTATTCTTTTTAAAGACAAAAAAAACTTTATTTGCCACATTGGTTGAGCTTTAAGCATTTGCAACACCTTTTTTATAAAACAACTGAGTTTATGTTTTTAGAATGTGAAAAAATAACAGCCAAACATTAGCGACACACGCAGCATTAAGGGCTGTTCTAGCAGGTCACAAACTTTATTTAATAGAAAGTCGTATGATAGTCAGTGGCTCTGATTAAGGAAATTGCCACTTTTCTAATGGTTCTGATAGAGGCTAGAGCGCGATGTGAATACCCCTTTTGTATTTACTTAATATTTTACGCTTCTACAACAGCAACAAATCATATTCTCTCTATAATATTTAAAAAAAATTTTGTTTTTGCGTTTGTGAAATTTCAGACGCTAACATCCCTTCCACAACAAAAATGTATCAATACCAGTGTCTTGAAAAATCTTTGCGTAGTTGAGTCGATGTAAAATAAACGTCGGTCCCTGGCTTGAGCTTTGTCACTTTTAGCTATTGCACTGTTTTTATGCGTGTTTATGCCGTTATTTTGCATTATTTTCACGCAAATATAATTTTCTCTTCGCAAGCAATTATTTTGATACACTTAGTGGCTGCCATTATTATACTGAAACTTATCCATTCTTTTTGTTTTTTGTGCTTTGTTGCACATGCACACGTACATACATATACTTTTTATACTCGTATGCACATTTGTGTGTATGAATAAACTGGAAAGTTCAGCGCACTTTTGAATTTTCATTCGCTAACTTTTTTCCATCCGAAGCGTTCAGGGCCTCACTCGCATAAATAACAGAGCTCTGCATTGCTAATCCCCCATTCTACTCGACTGGTGTTTTTTCATTACCTTAACAATGTAATCATTTTGTGTAGCCGTATTGGGGAGACCCGCATTGCTAGACGACGCTTGGCATTTCTGGCTGCTTCAGATAGGTTTTGTTAGGTATTCAGTTACATTTGGTTTGTTGGCCAATGGGTTGAGTGGTTGGTTGGTGGTGACGAATTCAATGTGGTCACACATACACTTTCAAATTTTTTTTATTACGCAAATAAAGTAGAAAAGTTAATAAAGGGTTATAATGCAAAAGCAAAAAAAAAAAACATTAATAATAACTGATTGCTGCTTTCTAAAGTGAAACTAAATTACTAAGAGAGTGTTCTCGCTCCCTTATGCCCTCCATTCTATTAAATTGTCACTTAAAAGGACTGAAAATAAAATTTTATTATACCAAATAAAGAATCTACTAACTTTTACCACGACAACAATTTCACTATAATTGTAAGAAATACAGAAAGTAGCTTTGAAGTTAGTATTTTTTTCTTTCTACTCGCAAAAGCACAATTGTGGTCTGTTTTGTTTGACACAGTTTCGAAAAAATTTAATACGAATGTGTGGCTTAAATAACACTCATTCGTGGATTTGTGTGTGCGTGTGTGTATGCCTGGTTTTGAATTAAATATTTGCTTTCTTTGTGGCTTTCATGAATGATGCAACAAGTTGCTTGCCTAATATTGCTGTGAACTCTTAGCTGCTAACGCTTGCTGCTGTTTGCTGTGGTTTTGTTCTTCTCAACCGCACACGATTTTTCCTCATTGGCAGAGTTGTTTGAGTAAGATGAGTGATAAATGGCTCTTGCGATTGATTTGTTGTGAAAAGAAAAAAATTAAATATATTTTTGTTTATTGTACGTTTATGTAAAAAATACGAAAAGCATTTGTTGCGAATTCGTGCTCTCTTATTATACCTCATATGCGTGTATTCACATACATATGTGTAAATTAGTGTACGTGTAGGTATAATAACTGTCCACGCGTCTCACTATTTGCACGTTCCCTATAAATATTTTTGTTGCGATGACGTGATTTGGGTGTGCTCGCCTCTACGTTTCTGCACAGTGCGGTCGTTAGCGTCCCTGTGCCTGTGTGTGGGGCGCAGATTTGGGAGATCTCGACCGCCGTGAAAGCAATTAAAATTAAAAATAAAAGTACGTTCTTAAGCTCTGCTCTACAAAATTATATGTTCATATGTATGCACATACATATATACATATATAAGTAGTTATAATTAAGTTAATTTTGCCCATTTGCAGCTGGGTGTGAGCCAAAAGCACAGCGCACAAAACTCAAGTCCAACTTTGAGTGTCATAAAATGTGCTAATTTAATTTTTTGATTGGCCTGTGTACGCAAAATGTGCTCACTCTGCCACATCAAGTCGTTTAACGGCACCACTCCTTTTTCTTCTTTAAGGTCAAATTGCTGAATAGATGTGTGCTTATATGAAGCGCTTATGTAATTACGTTTAATCGTTTATTTTTAAACAAGTAAGGTAAGTCCTTAAAGTAACTCAGTGCTTCCGTGACTATGTTTAGGGTTTTGTCACAAAACCAATACCAGCACTGTCTAACAAGTACTTTCTCTAATCAACATCTGAGTCTATTTCCTAGAGGCTTACCTATCGACACTTGCGTGAGTCACTGCCGAAGCATTTTTTATAAATTATGCTTGCCCCTACGCGTACTCTACTGATGATATGCTTCTTTTGGGATCAATAGTTTGATTTCTCTCATGATGACTAGTCAATGTCTATGTCTATTTCGATTTTGTTTAGGCTTAAAAGAAGTACATATTGGATGAATTCCTCCGATTATAAATAGTCTGTGTTGTGAGCTCGTCTTTTTTATACAACATTTCCAGCTGGTACAATTTATTTACAAATTCATGTAAATATTGACACTTATATATATACTTACTCACATATACATACGTATGCACTTAAATATTATATTTTCTTGCCTGCTGCTTGCTTTTGCCAATTATTTTGTGCATTTTCTTTTTTAATTTTTTTGAGTGTTTTTTTTTCATTTGCTTATTTGTGTCGAAAAGTCTCAAGCCAACAAACTTGGTCAACACAAATGCATATACATGTGTACAAATGTTGTATAACCATATGTAAGTGCGGCTCTTACTTTTCTTTTGGCCAATTTAAATGAATTTTCCTCTGCCATCACCGCCATAGCCAATTGTTTTACCTTTGAATAGATTGTTGTTTATCGTATGTATTGTTTTTGCTTCTGTCGTTCGTCTTCTTGTTATGCTTTCTAGTCTCAACACTGCCGATATATGTATGTGTGTACATATGTATTGTTGGGAATTATTATTCTTGGCTATGTTGCAAAGATTCCCAAAGCTTTGTTGCTAGACGCAGCGGTGGCATGGACACATTTACATTTGTGTTTGCTTATCTGTATGTATTAGGGTAACTAATAACAGCGATGGGAACCGCTTAGGGGGCAAGGCACAGTTTTACTAACGAATTTCTACAACTCAAAGTTCTGGTCATTATTTTAATCAAATCTTCTTTTTACTACATATTCGCTTCTATTAAATAGTGTTGTTTTTGATGTTGTTCCCATTTTACGTCAGCCTAACTTGATTTTAAACGTCTACCAAAGGTCATTCATTTTTACACAATGCGAATTTCTTAAGATTTCAAGTAAAACAATGAAACCTTTGAGCTTTGGATGGAATAATGAAAACCGAAGAGTATCCCTAGATATACTGTGAGAAAGTGTAGAGGCGCTGAAATAAGTAAGAACGTCATGATCTTCGACTGGCATTAATAGTAAAAGTCGTTTTCGCTTCGAATCTTTTTTACCAATCTTAAAAGCAGACAATAATTGGGAAAAACAAGAAACATGTGTGGACTAAATATTCGAACGAAGATAAATGGATATGGCCCGGGCCGTGGAGAGAGTATTCGGGTCCCGGGGGAAACTTGAGTTGCCCCTTCAAATTTTTTTTTATTTATCAAAATGCGTATTATGTTATATTGATATAACATTTAAACATTGAAAAGCTTATTGATAAAATTTTTGATAGAATTAATTATGAAATTTTGTTTAAAATGAATTTTAGAAAACTCTTCAGCAGATCTGAAATAAAAAACGCAGCTGAAAAAAGTTAAAATTTTTTATTCATTTTATGAGCCTTACAAATATTTGAAAATGACTGCCACGATGCTTAGAATTTTGCTTTTCTTGCTTTAGCTGAGGCAAAAGCTCTTATAATATCATCGCAGTCGTGTTTCCTTGCTAACTCAGATTCCAAATACAAAGTTGCCAATCCTGTTACTCGACTCTGAGTTGAACAAGAACGATGGTAGTTATTTACTATATTTTTTCAAGCAGGAAATTTCTTGGAATTACCCTCGAGTCCGGGCCCCTCTGAAAACTCCGGGCCCGGGGGAAAAAGTACCCGGGAGAAAAAGGGAGAAGGAACTGTATCGCTTTGCTTTTCAAACCAAATCAGAATGTATAAAAGGTCTGGTGATTTGTATGAGTTTTTTTTCAAAAACTGGTTAACAGTTTTTTTGTGGCAAAGTGCAGGTTCACTGCTGTCATAATTTAGGTTTGCAAATTTGATTAAATACTCGATTGGATTAATTTCAGCATTCGGGTTGTTTGATCATTTCATCGTATTTATTGTAATTTCATTTATGAAGTTGTCAGAATGTTTCTCTTATGATATTTTCGATAATTCTTTTAGTGTTGTTTATATTTTAATTCAATATTCCAAATTGCTAGTGCTTTGTAGATATGTGAATTTTTAATGAACCGCACCGCAACTTTGCGTTAGTAATTTGAAAATTAATTTCCTGCTGCGCGCCGGATATTCGTGGGCCGCACAAAAATTGACATCTGGAAAATGAACTAACGTCATTTTGATGACATCAGATAGCATCACTTGATCTACGTGCAACTGTGTGTTGACTAACGGCACTCAAGCTGAAAAAAAGCAACAGCAACACTTTGAGTCATGCCTAACTCAAACAACAAAAAAACTGCTCAAATCGTTTAGATATCTTGAAATGGTTGAAAATGTGCTTCATGCTGATTTGCATTCATATACATGTGTGCATGCCTATTTACTGGTTTATTTATATATGTATACACAAATGTGTATGCATTTAGGTAAAGGTCATATAAATTTGTGAATCCATTTTGCAATCGTTGTCACTATCGGCCAATAATTAGCAATTTTTTCCAAGTGCGTTAGCCGATTGTTTTGTTGGCTCCTGTTAATCTTAACTGCATGTAAGTATGGTCATACACAGACATATCTACAAGTAAGAACGTTTAATACGTGTAACTCATATTATTGCACATCAACTAGTGACGAGGGTCGTTTGAAAAGTCCGTTAAAAAAAATGAAAACTACGTAATTACAATATGTGTGGTAAACACTTTTTATTTTTCGGCTTATACACTTCGTCCACCGCTGTTCCAGTTTGTTTATCCCTTCCGCATAGTAGGATTTGTCCAAGTCTGAAAAATAGCCAGCCGATTCTGGAGCATAGGAGGATATGAAACGATTTGGAACCCTATTTCCATTGATTTTGCGACCACAATTGCTGAGGCGTGAATTGGTGCATTGTCGTGATGGAAAAGGAAAATCGCTCGACTTCCTCTATTCAAACGAATGCCAAACATAAAGAAATATATCGACCTGTCTGAAACTTGGTGTGTGTTCCTCCAAGAGATGCTACATACTTAATATAACCTCGATACGCCCCAATAGCGCCGTGCCTCTGACTTTACACGGACTTTTCAAATACTTACTTTTTTGCTTCCTACTTTCCCATCTAACAATTCTATACCCATAATACATATTTTTGTTCATATTTTAGATATCATTGCTGGGAGAAATCGATTGAGGCATTCGATTTTGTGCGAATTATTTTGGCTTGAACAATAATGAAAAAAACCCCTCGATATACTGGGATGTATCAATTATCACTTATATTAATATATTATAAACTTTTCAATTTCGAGATATAATTTATTAGAAAAAACAAAAACAAATCTTCCAAATTCGCATTTGTTTGCTTGCCGGTGTTTTCTTTTTTGTTTCTTTTTTTGTTTTTTACATTTTTACGTGGTATTGTTGCTATTTTTGTTGTTGTGTGTTATCTGCAACAAGTGCCAAATTCAGTATATCCATTGTTCACTCATTCAATATATATCATGTAAATTGTTTGTTTTACATGAGCCAGGCATTTTGCATTTCGCATTTCACATTTAGCAAAGCAAAACAAAAACAATTCAATTGAAATAGTAGACATTCAGCGGAAAGAGATTTTGCACACTTGATTTTGGCAGCTAGTTGAGTGCTTGCATACATGTACAATACACACAAGGGATGCCAATCCCGGGATTCAGGAACTCCCTAGTTTTTTAAATTTCAAAATCACAGTGCTGGTGTAAATCTAGGGACAGCCATCGCAGAAATCCTCCATTTTGAGGGAAAACAAGCTTTATTTATGACACCTTTTTTTATTTGGCGAAGAATTGTGTTTCTAGAGTGCGAAAAACAGCCAAAGTAACCGACAGGTCGCAGGCTTGCAAGAGGTTGTCCTCGGTTTTGATTAAGGAAATCGATATTTTTTCTACTGGTGATGATAGAGCCTATTAGCTGCAGAAAACTTTTCAATTTCTATCAACCATCTAGCCAGCAGATCTTGAAGTAGAACGGAGCTTGTGATCTGCTAGCAATAAATTAAGACCAGTCTTGGGCTATGGGTTTGATTTTTCTCACAAAATGGTATATATTTCTTAATTATATAATGTTTTTGAAACAGTCAAGACCAATATTGATAACGGTTGGCCGCACCATCAAATTAAAATGTCAAAATAAATACCTTGTAAAATGTCTGCATATACAAACCAAAGGGACCTTCTTGTGCAATTGAGATTTTTTGAACTTTTCAGTGTCAGTGCTTACTAAATACAAAATGATCTGGGTTCGAATATCAATAACAATTTATTATTTGAATTTCAATAATTATTTTGTTACTATTTGGATATGATACAGTTTTGTGACTTTCAGGTTACATTGAGCTTTTGTGGTAGATTTGAGTATATTTAGCATAATTTTTGCTTGTTATGCACTGAAATCAAGCGCCGCCTTCCATATATACTTATGCTTAGTGATCGCGCTGAAATCTTTATTAAATTTTAATTGCGTGACTATAAGACTATCAGGCAAAAACCTTAAGGACGGTACGGCGCTGCAAAAAGCCGGAGTGTAAAGGAGCTCCAAAAGTAAAATGTTCCAAATGGAACGAACATCTATGTTTTACGGCAAATTAAACTGTGTTATGGTATTTCACGCTAGGGATTTATGCACAGAAATGGAAACATTGGAAACGTTTTTACTTCAAAGTTACAAATTGATTTTATTATTATACATATAATAAAGTTGTTTAAACTGTTAAATATTTTTTTAATTAGTATATTTGGTTTCTAATAATAGATTTTCCGTTAGCATCTGCTTTTCTTAATCTCATCTTAAATATTTAAATGAATAAGTTGTTATCGAAGGAACAGCATTGCTTCATGAATTTAAAAAAATTACACTCAGACAGCTAAAGTGGTGTAAGGGTCTATATTTAGGAGGTGTCATGTTGACATTTTGGAGAGATGACTTTTCTCTAAGGCTCTGTTGTTTTTTGCTTTAATAAATATATTCAGTCAATACTAAAGACATTATACAAAACAAGACTTAGAAAGTGACGAATAGATGAAGCAAATGAACATACGGCAATCGGCAACGCGGGAAGAAAACTGCCTTAAATTACATGTGCTGGTAAAGCAGAGCGGCCTTATGAGCTATAGCCATATTCGCTAGCGGCGAATCTTACTCGATAACTTTGTTGTTGCTTTCGCATACAAATTTTTCGTCAAGTTAATAGAGCATAGAGATAGCAAGCGGGGAAATTGTGAATACAAGAGGCCTTATATATATTTGACTTTGGTTATGACCTTCTCAAGATATAACGGAGGACAAAGTCACAAATCACAATTATTCAAGTAGAAATATCTTTCTCAGACATTCTAATTCTCACTCCAAAAAAGTTTGAAATTAACCCTTAACTTTCATCTCGGGTCAGCACTTCTCAAAAATGTATGGGAAATGTGTTGTATATTGAGAAAATTATACTGTTACAAAAATAACAGCTTCTTCTTTTCTTTCCTATAACATTACTGATTTCTCTATAAATGGTTTTTTCAAAAGTCAGTATTAACCTACTGAGCATATCTGTTTGAGACTTCAAGTTATCGATTTGGAAGTTTGCAAACACAGTATACCAAATGCTTGTAGTTTCAATTTTAAATTTTTAGAGCGAATGCAAATGAATTTATTCTTATTTTATGAATTCTTCCAGCTTTTGTGTTTTTACTGCATTTAAAGTAACTTAATGCGCCAGACAAACCAAAAATAGTTCCGCTGAAGTGGCAATCGGATCTATTAAATACAAAAATATAACCTACACTCCACTGCATGTACTGAGTAAATAAAAAAAAATATATACCTATATATAAAAACAAAAAATAAACAAATCCTAAAACACCTTAATTATAGATGCGAGAACATTTGCCAATGGCGTGAGCCCAAAGACAGACGTAAAGTTTAGTTGTGCACACAATTACGTCATTTCGAAAATAGTGAGCAGTGAACGATGATGCAGGCAACTATCTGGTAAATTAAAAATTCACACATACATGCACATATTAAAATGTATTTTCGAACCAAAAAAGAATGACGTCAAAAGTTTAAAGTGTAAAAGTGCCAATAACGGCACCGCATCCGACAGATGCAAATGCTCAATAAAACAAGACAATTTTAGTACATCCATTGTATGCTATTATATAAACATATACATGCATATACATACAATTATACATTGGCTTATGTACGAAGTGTGAATGACAGATGGCAAACTCTTGAAGCGGTTATTGGGGGGAATCGCATGTATTTGCAGTGTATTTACAAAGCAAGATATGCAGATCCAAAAATATCCGCAATCAAATGGATTTTCCCGATTTTCCAGCATCTAAGTAGCTGCTTTCAATGATTAGTTTTTTTGTTACCATTTTGTTTATCTCTGTGCACCGACGAGCTTCGGTTGGCCAAGTAAATGTGAGATGCCCGAAATGGTGGCAGCGACTATTGAGCTTCATGCGCAATCGCTGCCGGCTCCCAGTAGCTCTCCTACTTATTGCTGTGCTCTCTCCAAGACTTGGCTGCCACCGACTGTTGTGGGATTTTCACTATCTCCTTCGAATTTTCAGTTTAGTTTAATTTCGCGTAGCTTTTTGAACGTTTTGAATTCTGTTTGGTTCAAAACTCTTCGTTAGGTTCGATTCGGTTCGGTTTAGTTTAGTTTTGCGAATTCTTATTTAATTTTGTCTAATAAAATATACAAAAAAATTAAAAAAACAATTTTTATATTTATTATATTTAAATAAAAAATTTCCAATCAATCGATTTTGCAGCCAGCGAAAATAGTGCATTTTTAATTTACGCAATAAAAATCTATACTATTCAACGCGTGTGCTCCAGTTTTTCCCAGAATTCCAAATAAGCAAAAACAACACAAATTCATAAAAATTTCAAATGTGAAAAAATTCATCAGCTATTGCTCTAAAAATAGCCAGTTAAAATCTGTCTGCCTGCTGAAAAAATTGAAAAAAAAGAAAGAAAATTATTTATTCGCACAGCAAGTCTATGCGCTTCGGCCATTCACACGACCACTTTTCGGCCACAGTTTTCGGCAAACGAGAGTTTGGCTATTTTCGAAAGTGTGTAAATTTTCAAAGCATGTGAGCAAGTAAGTGTGTTTGTTTGAGGGTTCCCAAATGTGTTTTGTCAATCACCACCCATCATTGTGAATATCTCAAGTAGGCAAAATTGGAATATAAAAAGTTGGAAAAAAAAATTGTATGGTTATTCGCTGCGATGTAAAATGAAAACAATAAAAATCAATAAAAAACAAATACATACATATGTAATTGAAATTGCAAGGTCATAAACAATTTGTATTGAATTGTGTTTTCTTTGTGCACTGTTCTTAATTTTGATAAATTTATTTCTTCTACTGGAGCAAACATTTTTGCTGCATTCGACACGGTAAATGTTTTCTATTGTCTAAGCTTTATAACACATTGTATATATACACAATATTAATACACTTCTCGCTCTGAAATAATCCCCATTGCAACTAATTTTAAGAGCATTCATATTTTAATACAGATTAATAGATTTCTTAATAAAGTGCTTAATTTGGCCTCAAAGTCGGAACTGCGTGAGTGAACTGCCGCAGTAGAAGCGCTCTATTGATATTTTCAATCTCAAACAAGTTTACTGAAAATCCCGAATACTTTCTAACTGTCCCAAAAGATCAAACAATTGAAACGGTCTCCCTTCACTCTTTCAAAGAAAGAAAAAGAATTTGTAAATCGTATAAGAATTAGTGAATCTATGAATTTTGACTTTTTTACCATAAAATGATATTATGGGGATGTAAGAGAAACTTTAGCGGCAACCGTAGCCGAGTGGGTTGGTGCGTGACTGCTATTCGGGATTCGGAGAACGTAGGTTCGGATCTCCGTGAAACACTAAAATGAAGAAAAAGTTTTTTCTAATAACGGTCGCCCCTGGGCAGGCAATGGCAAACCTCCGAGTGTATTTCTGCCTTGAAAAAGCTCGTCATAACAGTATCTGCCGTTAGGAGTCGGCTTAAAACTGTACGTCCCTCCATTTGTGAAACAGCATCAAGACGCACGCCACAAATAGGAGTAGGGGCTCGGCCCTGCGCCAATTATATAGTATGTATATGTAAGGGAAATTTCATCTATAGCAGTTTTCTTAGTTTTGGTAGATTTTCAGCTTGTGCTAGGTCTTTATAAAAGTGCCGAATCATAGCTACACATCATAAAATATCAATATTTAAATTTTCCTTCGGGATATGATGACTGTCTATAAAATTATTATAAATTTTATGGTTTAAGACTTTGCAGAAAGATCAAAATGATTTTATTACAACTATTCGTAATAATTCGCCTACTAACTGTGAAAGTTTTTAATATTTTTAATTTGTAGATTAAGCAAAAGCTTAAGAATGTATGTACATAGGTTTCCCAGCAACAAAAAACTCTTTATATCAAGGAGTCAGGTTCGTTCCGGGGATTTTCATGACATATCTAAAACCTTAACTATTTATTAAAAAAGGTTTTTGAAAGTAATTTTTTATACACAAAAATGTTTCTTAAATGCACTTAATTAATAGAAACCCCACATTTTTCTTTCCATTTCCAGATATGATGCATCAAATTTGCCTCATGCATCTGCCATCTCATTAAAATATGGATTTAGCAGATCAAATCGATGATTATATTTGTTCATTTGAAGGAATTGGTGATTTAACAATGGACTCATTAGCAATGTTCATATTTATTTGGGCCGTATTGGCCCTCTTCATAGTATGGCTGTGTAAATTTTTATACAATAAATATGTGGCAAATAATAATAAAACGCCAACAAGTCAGAGTAACAGTCGGCAAAGCAGTGTGGTGCCCAGTGGGGCCAGCACAACGAAAACTGAAGCGAGCAAGCGACTATCCGAACCGAGAGAAGTAATGGCAAGCAAAGCAGATTTTAAGGTGAGACAAACCGGTCAGAAAATTGTTAGAGTGTGGCTTATTTTTTATTTTTTTATTTATTTTTAATGCAATTAGGACTTAGCTGCTAAACCTGCTGGTGCACGTGGTCGCACACCAGTTGGCGGTGCTGTAGGTGGTGTTGTGGGACCCCGACGACGCATGGTGCGGCAGGGCTCAACCGGCCCAGAGAGCCGTAAAAAACGCTATGTGCCGCCACCTTCCAATGTTGTTGGACCTGAAACAGTGAGTAGCGAGAGTTATAAGTTTATGATTTAAAAAATGCGTATAATGTTATATTCCTTTCATAGATTTCAGTTACTTGGACCAGTCAAGCGTTCCGTTGGCTTTACAGCGATTTAGTGATTGTCAATGAACTTTTGACGTCTTGGGTTATAGCCTTAAACGATACGCTCAAAAAATCCATGGAAGGGGTAAGTTTAAAGACCTAACATTTATTTTTAAAACATTAGCATACAACTATAAAAAGTTAAACCTGTCCAGCCATTTTTAAATCTAATTCATTGTCAATTAATATATTTTAATGTCGTCATTTAGCCCGTTGATTATGGCTTTTTGCAAAAAGCATAAAAATGTCTTTATGACGTGACATCACCAACAGCTAATTCATAGATAATGTGGCTCAATGTTTCTGCTATGCCAAATTGACAATGATGTCATGGCAAAAGTGTGTAAAGAAAGAGAGAGAGGGAGATTGTGATAACTTCTTTCGGTTATTATAATTTTACGGTGTTGTTGTGATTGTTACTGTTATGAAAATGTTACTAAGCACTGCCTCTAGGGGAAATTGTCAGATGCTGTGGTAAAGTTCATCTAGTTTTAGGCACGAAACCGTGATTTTTTCACCGAACCACTGAGAAAAGGCAAAGTGAATGACTCGAGTTTTGGCGCCCAAAGCTCCTGATTCTAGCATTTTCCAAATCTTTTTACGTCTGCAATTGCTTTGCGTATTTTTGGCGTCACATGCTCACGATCTCTTTACACACTCATAAAATTTACTCGCATACACTTCGCGAAATTCAATTAAACGCACCTTGTTTTTCCTCAACAACTTCTGAATAAAGGCTCTAAAATATATATTTATTTTTCTAACATTTTTCATTGAAACGCAATGCAAATTTGTGATATTATAAAAAGCAGAAATCAAACTTAAATACGAAACTCGATAAAGAAAAAAAAACTATTCGGAAAAGACGTAATAAATATGTGCAATGTAAAATTAATAGTGAGTACAACTTCCAGTTTTATTTATGACTTCGAAATAACGACATTTTGAACCTCTGAAAGACAAATTAAAGAGCATTCTCCTAAACAACGTTACGTAGCTCTTCTATGGTCTGAAATTTACGTCTTCTCGATCGGATACAAGTTCGGGGATCGAGATGACCCACTAATACTTGAAGTCAATTTCGGATGGCGCGTGACGCATGTATGGCAGCGTTATCTTAATGAAATATGGCGTTAGAGTATCGTAGGTCGTCCATAAAGTTAATCAAGACTTCATCAAACAAATTTGTGTAACTTTCTGAGTTCATACGCACGGAAATTGGCTCATGGGTGTCTTGTCATGGTAACTGAAGCCAGCCCTAACCATTAAAGAACCACACCCGAAGTTTGACTTAGTAAAAAAACTTTCGGCACCCTTCAAATCAGGCCAGTGGTAATAAAAATTATCTGGAACATCGAGGCTGATTTTTTCGTTCGAAAATATATAATTTCCCCATTCATCGTTCCACGAAATGTGCTGTTTTACAATTGTAGTCTGGCACGTTTGTGTGACTCCGCCAACGCTCATTGACCTCATTTTTTTTTATTAAATTGGTCGATTACGACCGGCTTACGTGTGTTGACGTCGACGATGTTGCATTTTTTCCACACCAACCCGATTAATAGCGTCTAGCAGTCGTGGAAACAACTTTTTGTTGTACTTTTCCTTAAGTTTTCTGATTATCTATAGCTGAGGCCGAGCGCTGCAATTCAATGGCAATTTGTCTGTTAGTCATATCAGTGACGTTATAGGCATGGACTTGAGCGATTCCTTCATGTGTTAGTGTTTTTCTTTTCCGCATGATGACGTTTTGCAAGAATTTATGTCTCATTGAACTATTTAATAGCTAAATAGAATCAAAACTTTGAAATTACGCGTAATTCAATTCACAGAAATGACCGTTTGAAATTTAATTTTGCAATAAAACTCGCTACAAAACGAAAAATTGAAAAATACGAAGTGGCCTCTACGGTACTTTCATTTATTACGCAAAAAATGGAAAATTTATCAAAATGCAATATTTCTAGCACAAAAACAACAACACAACAAAACTCAATGTTTTTTACACTACAAATATTAATATCATAAAAGACAAGGCATTTAAATGAATTTTGCCTACTATTTTCACGAACTTTTGCCCTAACGACATGTTTACAGACAATGTGGGAGATACGAAAGAAATGTTTGGAAACCAACAAACTGAGCGTAAATGAGTTGATCAAATTGTTAAATATTAATGATATATAGTACTTTGGGCTTTACATTTACGTACAAATGTCTGACTTGTTTTTAATAGAAGCGGCATCGTGCTGTACACTTTTGAAGCGCGGAAGCCACTGATTTCTTCGTGCACACGCTGACTTTTAACCTTTATATGTCAAATGAAATGATTAATTTATATTTTAAGGGTGTCTTTTTAAGAGTTTGAGAACTTAAAATGAAAATACAAAGTACAAATATTTGAATGAATTTTTTTATTATAATCTGACTAGCGAAAACCCGCGCGTTCCGCTGGTCGTCTTTAAAAAAATCTAGATTAATTAATTAAATGAAGCCGAAAAATACTGTGTGTATTTTATAAAAATTCTCGCTCATGAATAGTAATGAAAGAAGTTTTAAATAGTAGTAGCAATTAAAAAACGTTTGATGTGATTTACTTTATTACTTTTTTTATTGTAATGCTCTTTGGTATACAATATTCTTCGTTTTTCCATGCGTTGTTGAATAAATGAACAATACCGATGGCTTACCAACTTTTGAGCATGAAACATAAAGTTGACCATGAGAAAAACATGGGTATTCTAAATCAATACCACAAATTGATAAAGTTTGGCCTTGTGACTTATTAATAGTAATCGCGAATGCAAGGCGAACAGGAAATTGAAGACGTTTGAATTCAAACGGCATATCCGATGGTATCATTGGTATTCGCGGTACTAAAACGTCTTCACCACAGTATTTTCCATTCAAAATTGTTGCTTCAATGACGTTATTCATCAATCTCTTAACTGTTAAACTATTTTCAAGTTTAGGATGTGTGGTGGTAATCCAGGTAAATCAAGGGAATTCAAAAATTCAGTGGGATAATTTACAATATCATATTGATTTGTAACAGTGTCAACGGATCGATATGTTTGTTCTGGACTTGGTATGTTAGCCAAAATAGCCGCATTCATTTTATTCACATCTTTATTTTTGCCAGCCATGATGGCTCGTTCACTAAGCCAATCATGATTTTTGTAATTTTGAGGCAAATTTTTGAAAATACTTTGAATTAACTGTTCTTTCGTTTGACTTATTTGACAAAAGTTTGGTTGTAAAGTTATTAAGCCAGGTAAATTATCGACAGGAACTTTGCCATTTCCAATATCCAATAATTGCTGTGAAAATCCAGCAGCTGATGGATCATTTTGCATAAGAACACGTACATTTGTAGTTAGTTTGAGTGTTTGAACATGTCTCCACAAATATGATGATTTCAAACATGCAACCAATTCATCTGCTACAGTTGTTCGAGGAATAACAGGCAGTGTTTGTCTAAAATCACCTGCCAGCAGCACTAAGGCACGACCAAACATTTCATTTTTACTAATATACATAAATCTCGTAATGTCCTATCAAGCGCTTCCAGTGACTTTTTATGTGCCATCGTGCACTCATCCCATACAATTACGTGTGCGAAAAAGCGGAGAAGGAGAAGAGAACTGTTCTATTCCCCCCCGCTTTAACCCAGCTATGTATTCAGGTGCAAATGACTTTTTTGCGTGAAGTCTGATATAAAATAAGTTCTATTTACTCTTCTTAAATTTACATAAACTTTTCCAGGCGAAGTAAAGAAACTGACATATATTTGCTTCAACCGTATATTTGTGAGTACACAGGTAATACGTAAATATATGAATGATATAGGTAATATCTCATATTAGCATAACCTTTCTGCAAAAAATTAAGAAAACGATCACCAATCACGCCGGCAATGATACAATGAATTTTTCACTATAACTGACTTCAAATTAACGTTTATATAATAGAATTTTTTTTTTAATTTTTAATAATAAGTGGTCTTCCTCTTCCTCTGCCTGTAGCTATTCCTTTTCCTCTTCCATCTCCAGCTCCATCTCCTTTCTTTATCCGGAAACGGGCAGTAAACATTACTTCCCTTAAAAGCTCTCATCAACTTTCGGTACATCGGTACTTTCATTTCCATCTGATACCCATATTGTACAAACACATCCAAGGGTACCTTGGTCCACCTTTTCGGCTATATCTATATCTAAAAAATACTCTGTATTAAAGCACTAATCAGTAGCTTTGATTTGATACCCACAATGTAAAAACACATCCTAGGGTTACCCGGGTCCTCGTTTTGGTCTTCGGCAGCGCCACCTGATGGCGAGTGGAATCAATAAGCATATTATACTAACCTTCACCGTGGCAAAATAGCAAAAATACACTCGCTTAACCGACGCACCGCACACACACGCGTTATCGGATTTCAACCAAACTTCACAGAAACCTTTGCCAAAGCAACGCCAACAATGTGTGAAACTTTCATTGTTTTCCTTACACGCGTTGCTGAGATTACCCCGGAAAAATGCACACTTTTTTTCGGCTTAATTTTTATATATAGGGTTTTTCAGTAAGAGCGCTTCAACTTTTGAACTTTTTTTGAATAAAACACAAACGGTTTGACTTTTTTAACTAATTTTTTTTTATTATCGAGTTTGAACATATACATTTAAGTATGAAATTCGATTTCTTTTGCATGACCACCGCGTGCACGTTTTACGAAGTCCAATCGTTGAACCCAATTTTCGACCACTCTTTTGCATAAATCGGCCGAAATTCCAACAATTTCGCGTTCAATATTGGCTCTGAGCTCACAAATCGTCGCCGGCTTGTTACTGTAGACCAATGACTTCACATCACCCCAAAACGGGAGGGCTTGTTAAATGGACCGTAAAATGGCCGTAATGCTCTTAAAGTAGCAGCAACAGAACGATTATTTTCATAAAAAATTTGCACGATTTGCAATCGTTGCTCAAGTGTGTAGCATTCCATGATGAAATGTATACCAATGAAGTTTACAAATGACAAGCGAAAAATAAAAAATATTGCGTCGTTCGCCCTCCCTATCGGAAAAAAGTTGAAGCGCACCTATTGAACAACCCTATATATAGATATAGATAGATAGATAAATTAATGGTATTTTTCGGTCGCGGCTACAAGCTACATGGTCGATTCGATCAGTCCACTTTTTGACTACTTTTTCCAATAAATCTGGATAATAAATCTAAATTAACCTTATCAGCATAACAACAACCCAAACGATGATCATTTGGATTCAATTATTACACGAACTGTATTTTACAGGACCATAAACCAAGATACTTACGTGAAATTTCCGACGTAGTAGAAGGACAAAGGTCAACAAGTTGAGAATGACGAGGATTCGACATTTCGGCGTTTTCTTTAACTCTTCGCTCTATGAACTTCGCGAAGAGATTTATTTTTTTTCAAAGAAAATTTGAAAACGTAGTTCTGACGTTAAACGATTCATGATTACTTGCCAAACTTTACATAGAAATGTCAATACAGTTTGCCATTCTCAGCTAGCAAATGATAGTTATCGATATCGATAGTTCGCTTCCAGCTAAAAACACCTGATACTACCCACAATTGTTTGATAATTAACAAATACCAATTATTCTTCCGGAGCGTTTTCAACCTTCAAAACCTTATGCCTGCAAACTCAACAAATGAGATCATTTCTTCGTCTGAAAATATTTTCTATTTTTCCACTCACTTAGAAAACCGAAATTAATCACGCATTACGTCAGATACATACATACATTATGCACATACATACGTATATGGACAAATATTTAGATTCGCACGCTTATACCCGATTTACACGAGGAGACATCTGGAAGGGAAACATTTTGTTCAAGGGCGAAGGACGGTCGGGGAAGAGAGAAGGGATTTTGCCTCCCGTACTCGGCGACACGCTTTGCTCTTCTTATTCGTATTTCTTATCTTAAAGCAATTTTTGACAGTTGCTTCATTCGTTTTCTTCTTTTGTGGAAGAAAGTTCTAAGTTATGTGTTGGTTTTCAATCAAACGGAAGATAACAACGATGACAAACATCCGAACGCTGCTTGGGAAATGCACGATTATTTTTTATAATTTAAAATAGTTATGGGATATGTTTATGTTGATTTCTAATTTTTCCCTGCATTTCTAGATACTCAAGTTAATTATTTACATATGAAGTATTTTTAATTTAATTTTTTTTTTATTTAAGTATAAGAATTTATAAATATATTTCAATAAAAAATTATTTATTATTTAACCAGTTTGCATTTTTCATTCATATATTTAAGAAACTGTTGTCGAACGCTCTCTGCTTTACATGTAAGCGCGTGCTAGAATACATCCGAACCAAACGATGCTAAAGTATTAAATGTCAAAATGTCGCGGAAACATTTTTGCCCGTGTGTACGCGAATGAAACATCAAAAGAGAATTTCCACTGTCTCCCTTCCAGATGTCTCCTCGTGTAAATCGGGACTTACTAAATTTAGTTTTAACAGAGTTTCATTTAGAACAAAATCAACCGATTATACATTATTACACAGTAAAAGAGAAAATACCGGCTCACAAAATAAATTTTCCAAAAATACAATATGAAAAACCACAGCCGATAAAATTAAAACAAACATAAAAAAGAAACACGAAATATGCAGCAGACAATTTGCCTTGTTGTTATATACTCGTATGTACATATGTAAAAGAAAAAAAAAGAGTTTAATGTTAACCTTGGCCTCGGTTTCAACACACAATAACAACAAAAATAATAACAAAAGCGAATAAGTAAGAGAAGCGATAAAAGCTATAAAAATACAATTCGAAGAGGTAAAGACCAGAACGACAAGGAATTTATAATATGTTTGTATATACGTACAAACATACAAAATACGCATACATACAGATGGGTACGTTTGTATACTTTGTTAATTTTTTTGCTCCATCAATACCTTTTCGAAATACGCATACATTCGCGCTCTTGTGCAAAAAGGTTATGTATCTATACGCGATCTTGTAATCGAATCGAAACAAATGATCCTAAAATGAAGTAATACTTAAAATTGCAAAAAAGGTATTTTTTCTTAATGCTGAATTTTAATACATATTTATTTTAAAAATTACCATTGAATTCCCATGGAAAAATTGCACTTTTCAGTAAATTCAAAAATGTCCAAAAAATTATACCCCATGTTTATATAGTGTTGCTCCCCATAAATAAATGATACGTTAACCACATAAGTTTTATTCGTTTGCTCTATTTTCTATGATTCTCATCAGGCTTGAAAGTATAGTTTGGTACATACCTATGTATCTACCTACAAAATTACGGGTTGAAAGTCCACTGGCTTAAACAGAAGAACTCGCTACAACTCTTTCAAGTTACCTTCTCATATCTCACCTCTACAAGCGGACTCCGCTCTCCCTAAGCCAAACTTATAAAATCTTCTTATCTCGTAGAATAATCGACTTGGTTGGTTTTTGGATCTCAGTCTTTTCGCAGAGTACTGCCAATTCTTTGAAACTTTCGATATTTGACTGGTGATTAATAAAGGTAGATTTAAAAGACCACAGCTTTTCTTTTATGAATAAACCCAACAAAATTTTTCAGATGAATTCTTGATTACATGATGAAATAGTCTATGGAATTTATGTATGAAACACAATATCCGTTAAATGCCCACCATGACTCTTCTGGCAGCTCAGCCCGCACCAAACAGTTATTTGTTGTGGGTGTATAATTTGTTCGTAAATGTATCGCTCCATGACTAAGGTTTCCAAAGCTTGCAAAGCAAAATATAAACAAAATTAACATATCACAAATAATTGTGATCAAATATCTGCATCACCCTTGAATCACCCTATACTACACTACTGGTCTTAGGTTAGACGCACCATCGTTTTTTTTAAACAAAATCAATTATTTATTATCATGCTTGTTCTAATTGTCCAAAATGCTTTTCTTATCAAAGTGCGAATCTTGTTCGAAGAAAAAATGCTGACAGCTGGTTGATTTGCGAAAAAATAACTGTACATTCGGAGATTATAGAAATTTCTATGGCAATCACGCGTGTTTTCGGTTGGTCATTGAATTAGACGCAGCTTAAATTTCTTCGTATTTCGTGGACAAATATAAACTTTCGTATTGAAAAAATATCAAAAATAAACAAATAAAGTGTTTTCGAGCTACATTTGAAGAAAAAATGGGGAAAGCTGCTGTTATGAGCTTATTGGAACGTCAAAAAGTAGACTTTATTCACTCCCAAGGACTGTCCAATCGGAACACTGCCAAACAAATAAATCGCAGCTCCAGAACTGTTGACAGATATTTGAAGGATCCAGAGGCATATGGAAATAACTTCAAAGGGGGAAAAAGGCACTATCAAAACAAGCAGTACGCCAAATTGTTAAAATTGCTTCGAATTCGACTAAATCTGCTGCTAAGATCAAGGAATTGGCTGGAGTAAAATCAAGCCTATCAACTGTTCAGCGTACGATCACAAATGCAGAACACCTGAATTGAAGGAATACATGACGTGGACTGTCCAATCTGACACTCGACTAAATGATTGGCGTTCAGTTGTATATACTGATGAAAAACGTTTTAATTTAGATGGCCCTGATGGATTTCAATATTATTATCACGATTTGCGGAAAGATGAGCTATATTTAAGTCGCCACCATAGCCGAGAAGGGGGAATAATGGTGTGGGGTGCTATCACGTTTTATGGAACAATTGACTTGATTTTTATCGATCAAAAGATGAACGGCGATCGCTCCAAAACATTGTTGGAGTCCGTATTTCCAAAATTAAAAGATCTCTTTGGACCAATTCCTTGGATTTTTCAACAAGACAATGCTCCTATTCATAACTCTCGAGTAGTAAAATCTTTTATTTCGAGTCAAAACGTTAATATCATGACCTGGCCACCATATTCTCCAGATCTTAACGTAATTGAAAATGTTTGGGGCTGGCTAACACGGAAGGTATACGAAGGAGGAAAGCAATACGAAGATAAGGAAACATTAACTGCAGATATTAAACGTGCTTGGAGCGAGATTTCTTTGAACTACATAGATTCCTTGTATCATTCTATGAAGGACCGGATTTATGAAGTTATTACTAACAAAGGAGGCAGTACTGATTACTGAAATTATTATTTTTTTTTATTTCAAATAAATCAAATAGTAATTTAAGTTAAAATCCAAATACTTTTCTTATAAAAATTAAAAAGCCAAAGTGCGTCTATTCTAATGACCAAGAAAAACTCGCCTTATTTTGATTAGCTTTAAGAAAATGTTTGAAAAACACAATTTTGTTAAATATGTATAATCATTTGAATATTATATATTATTTAAAGTATCATTAAATAAGAAATGTTTTTGCATTTCAACTTCTTTTCTATCGTCCTTTAATAAATAAATATGAAGCAAAGTTATATGCAACTAAACGTGCGTCTAACCTAATGGCCTCTGGTGACGGTCCAGCATTGCTTGATAAGCACTTTATATGTGTGCGTGTCGGGTGCTTGTCGTTTGCCCGGTAACGTTCAAAACAAAAAGCGATCAATCCACAGTTGTATTTAGAAGTAAATATGTCTTCATCGGATGATGAATTTTTATTACTTGCAACTATTGCAGTTTTGTTAAAAAAAAAGAAGAAAAGAGATAAAAAAAAAGTGTAGATGAAAGGCCTGTACGCAAAACGTAAAAAGTTTACTCATGAACATCTTTTAAGTGAATTAAAATTATCATGTAAAGACGAATATAAAAATTTTATGCGAATGGACTCGGAAACATTTGAAGAGCTTTTGGGCATGGTGGCGCCATTACTAGCAAAACAAAATACATGTATGCGAGATGCAATAACATGAAATGTTTATAATTACATATTTATCTTAAAATTAATTCAATTGAAATGTAATGATTTGAATTGAAGTGAGTTTATAGACTTCAAAGCTCGTTATATCCTTTTCGACTTCTACTTTTAATTAGTCTTATGTACATAATGTAATTTTATTGAAAACTGTGTGTTGGCTTATGTAAATTTGTATATACGTAATTATTCTATGGCTGAAAAGCGTAGGTAAGGGAATTAAATTTGAGTTTGGGATATTTTACAAAAATTAAAGGTAATCTGCTTTAACTTATTCTGTTCGTTGTTTGAGAATTTTTTTGTTACCCACTTTCTGTGTTATATTAAAAAATCCCAATAAGTCATGATTTTAATTATAACTTATGTTTTTCGGGTTCATAACTTTATTATTATTAAATTTCTTATGTATATCAGTTTTAAATAATTTCATTTACATATAAATTTTTAAATTTTTTGCTTATTTATGTAAGTTAGCGCATACACTTGCAAAGCTAAAACAGAGATTTGATGATTCCCTTGAATCACTCCCACGCTACTGGCTGTTCGTAATTAGATCGCACAGCTTACTCCTACGCCTGTCCGTCTTTTGGATTTTGCAAATAAACAAATCTTACAGCGGTCAAGCTGATCATCAATTTACGTACGTGACTTTTGGCAGCTTGAGGAATGCAGCTGAGAATGCATTCGTACCAACATACAAACAAAGCTGCCGGCGCAACTACACCAACACAAACTCAATAGCTACACCGCAAGTAGGGATTTAGGGTAGATTGTAAGAATATAGTTTTTAGTTGAGATTGGAGTTTAATAAAGAACGGTCGAAAGTTGAGATTGGAGTTTAATAAAGAACGGTCGAAAGTTGAGATTGGAGTTTAATAAAGAACGGTCGAAAGTTGAGATTGCAGTTTAATAAAGAACGGCAAAAATCAGAAAAGTGGCGCCCAACTAGCAGGACAACTGAACCCAACTAGCAGAATAACTGAACCCAACTAGCAGAACAACCGAGCCCAACTAGCAGGACAACTGAACCCAACTGGCAGAATAACCGAGCCCAACTAGCAGGACAACTGAACCCAACTAGCAGAATAACTGAACCCAACTAGCAGAACAACCGAGCCCAACTAGCAGGACAACTGAACCCAACTGGCAGAATAACCGAGCCCAACTAGCAGAATAACTGAACCCAACTGGCAGAACAACTGAATCTAACAACGAAGGATACAATCAACTATTTGTGGAAACGAAGGAAACCTGCACGGCAGAAATGATTGCAATACGTGAAATAATAATACTGTAAGTAATTGTTCGGTTTTGATCCAGTGCAATTAAAGAAAAGTTATATAAAGTTTTTGTAAAGCGAAATACCTTCGGCTCTTTCTTACCTTTTTTTAAAAAAAAAAAAAGCAAAACAAAATTAACATGAGTGTAACTAGGGAACAGGTAATAGAAATTTTAAGACAACAAAATGAGCAAAATAAAAAAGAATTAAAAGCCCAGTTGGATGAAGTGATGCAAACTCTTCGGCGCTTAGAGCCGCCATCCGCGGAGAGTTACATTCCCGTGGAAATAAATCCAACTGTGGTCGGGGGCAACACAAATATGGATTTAATAAAATCTATACAAGAATTTAAGGGGGATACTGCTTCTTATCCGGCCTGGCGTTCCGCAGCAGAATTCGCCATTGGCTACTACAAAGAGGGTTCAGAGCAATATTATGTTGCCATGGGGATATTTAGAAACAAGATAGTAGGCCCCGCAAATGCAACGCTCGCTTCCTTCTCAACTGTTTTAAATTTTAAAGCTATAATAGCTAGATTGGACAAAGCATACGCGGACAAAAGACCGCTACATGTTTTGGAAACAGAGCTCAGCGTTCTGAGGCAGGGCAGTTTGTCAATCTGCCAATATTATGATACGGTAGACAAGCAATTAACACTCATAACAAATAAAAATATAATGACTCATTCAAACAATACGCAGCTTGCCGCCGCGCTCAATGATAGAGCTAGAGAAAACGCATTAAGAGTTTTTATTTCTGGCCTAAAGCGGCCGTTATGCGACATTCTATTTCCTGCCAATCCTAAAGATTTGCCTTCTGCACTGGCTACTGCCCAGGAGTTAGCGAACAACCGCATGCGTTATGATTTCGCCAGAACATTTGCGGTTAACAACGTAGCAACTACCACTAGCCCAAAATACCACAATAACTATCCTGGCAATCCCCAAATGCTCAAGGACACCCCTACTCCAATGGATGTAGACCGCGGATCCTCCGCATTCCGACGTACAAAACAGTCCAACCAGAGTTATAGAAAGGGAAATGCCGTGGGAGGGCACCCCAAAAGGGATGCTAATCAATACGTGAATAAACGGGAGCACAGAAGGGGAGATTCAGTAAATTCACGGAAGCCGAAAGTGCAACGGACCAACCATTTGGAGACAACCCCAGAGGTGGATCCACAAAAGAAAATTACTGTGGACCGTGACAGTGATTCGGATGTCGAGATCGCTTCCAATTTCGCGATGGAAGACGAGGTTAATTTTTTAGTATAAGGTCGCTCCTAGCTTACATTACCAAGAAGGCGTCGGAGGGGCAGGAGCTTAGGTTACTGATTGATACAGGAACTTCAAAAAACTATATCAAAAATTTGAGCTTCCTAAAGGGAATTATCCCTGTGGAGAGACAGTTTACGGTCAAAACTATAAACGGATGTAATCTCATAGAAAAAAAATGTAAGGTTTTCGTTTTGGGGAAAGTCTCAACTTTCTTCATTCTTCCTAATATAAAGGGCTTCGATGGTATAGTGGGATACGATTTCCTTAAGGAGATAGAATCTAAAATTGATACGACATCCGGATACTTATATTACGAGGGTGGTAAGGAAAAATTAAATAACGTCAAATGTGAGCAAGTTAACTCCATATATTTGGACAAGGACTCGGTCCCAGCTCTTGTGAAAAACGAGTTTGACTCTATGATTAAAAAGAATTTTAAGGCCTTTGCCGAACCTAACCGCGCTTTGCCATTTAATACTAAGGTCAAAGCTAAAATTCGTACCACTTCCTCGGAACCAATTTACACCCGATCTTATCCATACCCGGTTTCGGCGGCAGGATTCATTAATAAGGAAATAGAAATACTGTTGAAAGAAGGAATTATCCGAAAATCTAATTCGGCGTATAACTCTCCGGTCCATGTAGTGAATAAAAAAGGCCTGGATGAATATGGTAAACAAAAGCTCCGCATGGTAATCGACTTTCGAAAATTAAACGAAAAAACGATTGCGGATAAGTATCCTATACCAGATATTTCTACCATATTGGCAAACCTGGGCAGTTCCAGATTTTTTACTACTTTAGATCTAAAGTCTGGATTCCACCAGATAATCCTTGAGGAGAAGGACCGCGAAAAAACAGCCTTCAGCATTAACAATGGCAAATACGAATTTAATAGATTGCCATTCGGGTTAAAAAATGCGCCCAGTATCTTTCAACGGGCTATTGATGACGTCTTGAGAGACGACATTGGCCAAAGTTGCCAAGTTTATATGGATGATATAATCATCTTTTCAAGGGACGAAAAGTCTCATATTCAACATGTCGATAAGGTACTGGGGAAGTTGGAAAGGGCCGGTATGCGAGTTTCAGCAGAAAAGACTAAATTCTTTAAAGATAAGGTTGAGTTTCTTGGCTTTATTGTCTCTCGAAGGGGGATAAAAACATGTCCAAATAAGGTCAAGGACATAATCGACTATAGGAAGCCGGAAACACTTCGAGCATTACGCTCTTTCTTGGGTCTGTCAGGTTATTATAGAAGGTTTATAAGGGATTATGCGTCTATCGTCAAACCATTAACAAAGTATCTTCGGGGGGAGAATGGCCATGTGTCATCCCACAAGTCCAAACACACTAAAATAGTCCTTGATGACGAGGCCATTCAAGCATTTAAAAGGGTAAAAAGCATTTTGGCATCGGAAGATGTTTTGCTGTTTTATCCGGATTATGACAAAACATTCGAACTAACAACAGACGCTTCCTCTAGCGCTTTAGGCGCGGTCCTCTCCCAGAATGGTCGGCCCATTACAATGATTTCAAGAACATTATCAAAAACAGAGGAGAATTATGCAACCAACGAGCGTGAGCTCTTGGCTATAGTGTGGGCCCTTAAAAACCTTCGACATTACTTATACGGTATTAAAGACATCGTAATATTCACAGACCACCAGCCTTTAACTTTCGCTATTTCGAACAAAAATCCTAATACAAAAATGAAGCGATGGCGTGCGTTCATAGAAGAATTTTCGCCTAAATTTGTTTATAAACCCGGCAGAGACAACGTCGTAGCAGACGCTCTGTCCCGTCAGTTTTTGAATAATATGACGATACAGATGCTACAGCACATAGCGAGTCATCGCTCTCAAACACAATTAAAACTATCCAGTATCCAGTAAACCAATTCAAAAGACAATTCATTTTGACGAAGGGGGATCATTATCACCAAAGTACAAAAATAATTTTTCAGAAAAAAATTCGTTATACTATAAATTACGACACAATAGTAAATTTGTTGCATAATCTTAAGAAACTCGTAAACCCTAGCGTTACAAACGCTCTTTGTTGCGATCTTCCGACACTATCAGAGATCCAGGGACCTCTTGTCGAAGCATTCCCGGGGGTTAAATTTATTCATACAGAAAAATTTGTAATCGATCTAACGAATCCGAACGATCAACAGGAAGCAATAGCAACGGAGCATGCCCGTGCCCATCGATCTCTGTCCGAGAATTTTAAGCAAATTCTATCAGAATACTACTTTCCCGACATGAGGAAAATGCTCAGGTCAGCTGTATCAAATTGCAAGATCTGTCTGGAAAATAAATACCAAAGAAAACCACCAAATCCGGAAATTGGGAAAACTCCAATCCCAGAGCACCCAGGAGAAATTCTCCACTTAGACATTTTAATTACTGGAAAGCAGCTATTCTTAACTGCTGTTGATAGGTTTTCAAAGTTTGCAATTGTTAAACCTGTTATTTCAAGATGTACCATTGATATAAAAGAAGCTTTATTAGAGGTATTAGGTATGTTCCAAAACACTAAAACAATTGTCACAGATAACGAAAGAGCGTTTACTTCAAATTTAATTAGAAACATGCTACGCGATCATTTCTCCATAGAACAGTTTTTCGTACCCACCTTACATAGCGAAAGCAACGGACAGGTCGAAAAGTTTCATTCAACCCTTTTGGAAATAGCCAGATGCGTGAAGGCACAGCAGCAGATAAGCGAGGTTAAAGATCTGATTTTGCTTGCTGCTTACAAGTACAACAGAACAATTCACTCGGTTGTAGATTCGAAACCAATCGAAATTTTGCAGAACTGCCCAGCGGAGAAATTTGGGGAAATTAGAGATAAATTAATAAGAGCCCAGAATTTAGTATTGAATAGATTGAATGAGAAAAGAATAACCAAAACATATCAGCCTGGTGAAAGGGTGTTTCTTCGACGAAATAAGCGATTGGGAAATAAATTTGAGAAGGTGTTCGTGGAAAAAATAGTAGAAAGAGATTTAGGTACAACAGTACAGATAGAAGGCAGGAAAATTCATAAAAGTAATTTACGATAAAATCAATTTCAGATTGCCGCTTGCCCTAGTCTTCGTCACTAGAGCCAATTTAATTGACTACACCTCCTCACAAGTTATCACCATCCCTCGGGGAAATGTGGCTATTTATAATGAATTCATTTACCTCGTGCACGCCACCAACCTAACAGATTATCGCCAGATAGCTTACGAAAGCCGATGGTTCACATCAAAATCAAAAAATCAGGTAGTGAACGAAAATATTTTGAAACAGCAAGGTGAGGAAATACTACACATAATTCGCACTTTGGAAATACCTAAGAGAATTGCAAGGTCAATAGATTTTCTGGGGTCCGCCCTGAAATTTATAGCCGGTACCCCGGACCACGAAGATTTTGAACTGCTCTTGACAAAGGAAAGCATACTAATAGAAAACAACAATAGGCAGATTAGAATTAACTCCGATTTACAAAATAGAATTAACGAAATTACCAACCTAATCAATACACTTCGCGGAAATCAAACGGATTGGATATTAAAAGACGAGGAAACATTGCTCTGTGAAAATTTGGTAAGAAGAAATAACCATATAATCAGCCAACTAAACAGACTAGCACTCTCCATTGTGTTGGCAAAAAGTAATATCATAAATCCACTTATTTTGGATGACGAAGAGATGGATCAAGCGTTCAATTCCGAACAATTACCCTTTAGTTTAAGTAATTTACTTTTAGTATCTAAGGTAAAAATTTTGCAAAGTTCTGATGTTATTTACTATATTCTTAAGGTTCCTAAGGTTACAAATTTCTGTCAATTCCTAAAAATCTATCCTGTAGTCCATAATAATAGTATCGTAAAGCTAGAGACCACGCTTGCGGCAAAATGTAGCGATACGTTTCAACCACTCGAGAACTGCAATGACACTCTGGTAGCTAAAGTGTGCAAACCGGCTCACTCAGATTGCTTGGGTCAGATGCTAAATAATAACACAGCTAATTGTTCATCAGAATCGGCATATCACATACCATCAGTTCAAAAAATAGAAGAGGGCATCATTATTCTTAACAACGTGCAACCAACGACAATATTTGATCAACGAAAATTGGAAATAAGGGGAACGTATCTGCTTCTTTTTCGTGACTCTATCACCATAAATGATACAACTTACGTGGTAAAAAGAGAACCGACTTATATCCAACCACATCCTCCAAAAACCGTATCCATTAATTACTTGGAACACCATACGAGTTTGTCCCTACCATATTTGCACCAAATTTATATCGACAACATCTCTCGCATTCACGAATTGAAGGAGGGTATATCTGTTCATCGTAATTTGTTCTGGACGATTTTTTCTTTTCCTCCATTATTATTGATCGCAATAGCAATTTTTTTCATCCACCGCAGAAACAAATTAGCAAGTAATAAAGTAAAAACTCAGAGGGCAGTAGAGGAAATTTTGGCACGAGTCGAGGACGGCTCGTCTTAAGAGGGGGAGAAGTTAGCGCATTGCACACTTGCAAAGCTAAAACAGAGATTTGATGATTCCCTTGAATCACTCCCACGCTACTGGCTGTTCGTAATTAGATTGCACAGCTTACTCCTACGCCTGCCCGTCTTTTGGATTTTGCAAATAAACAAATCTTACAGCGGTCAAGCTGATCATCAATTTACGTACGTGACTTTTGGCAGCTTGAGGAATGCAGCTGAGAATGCATTCGTACCAACATACAAACAAAGCTGCCGGCGCAACTACACCAACACAAACTCAATAGCTACACCGCAAGTAGGGATTTAGGGTAGATTGTAAGAATATAGTTTTTAGTTGAGATTGGAGTTTAATAAAGAACGGTCGAAAGTTGAGATTGGAGTTTAATAAAGAACGGTCGAAAGTTGAGATTGGAGTTTAATAAAGAACGGTCGAAAGTTGAGATTGGAGTTTAATAAAGAACGGTCGAAAGTTGAGATTGGAGTTTAATAAAGAACGGCAAAAAATAGAAAAGTTGTACATATTTCATACGGATTGTGCTTATTTTTAGTATATGTAGGTGTTTACGAGTAATATATATTACTATTGGGCAACCGCACACTAAATACTAACCTCAATGCTAAATACAACCCTGCTGTTTTGTCCATCAGACACGATCAAAAAAGTAAGCGTCAAACGAAAATATCAAAAATTTTTGATTTTCATCAAGCATCGTACGTGTAGCCGACAACAAATACGTGTGTCACGACGCCACCCGACTGCACTAACACATACAAAGCGCAGTCAAGCATGCTGGATCGTCACCAGAGGCCATAAGGGTGCGTGCATGTCAGAGATGCGATAAGCGATAAGAGCGTCGATAAGAGCGAAGCGTAGAAAATTAATGCATGTATTTTAATAGAAGTGTGCATGTCGGAGCAGCGCGCTAACTCACTCTTCGCTCGCTATCATCGATAAGAGCGTAGAAATTGTAGGCTAATAATTTCTTCGCTATTATCGATGATGGACTATGTCCATAAGTGCAGTATTTTATAAGTGCAGTATTTTTAAAACCTGCAATTTGGGATCAAAAAGATCCAAATCACCACAACAGGTGCATTTTGGATAAATTGTGTCAAAGTATTGCAGCTGACACATGAACTGGTTAATAAATCAATACCTATTTATATTGAATGTAACACTAGATGTGATGACAATGCACAAAACAATGAATATCCGATTTAGATTCACAATATTCTAAATGTTTAAAATATTTCATTTTTTTTGTTATTTACCAATGAATATGTTAATTTTTCTCCAATAAAATTATTCGTACGTACATATGTACCTTATTGTAAGCATCAATCGTTCCTCTTGCAAGATTGGTCTGTTGTGGCAGTTTTGCCAATTATGCTGCAGTCGATCCGAAATTTGAGACAGAATATAATCGAATGTATCGCTTGTCAATCTCATATATTCGAAAAACTTTTTTGGATCCTGTCTCAAACTATTATAGAGATGGTGAAATTCTCCGAGTTCTAGTCTTGCTTGGTTTATAGGATGCGCTGAAAACTGACGTTTTTCCCTTACAGTATTATGTAGATGATAATATGCAGCAATAGGCGTCAAGAACAATATATTTTCTTCCTCTGAATCACTCATTATTATAAATATTATAGCTCTTCACTTTTCAAAACTTAAATTGCAAATGCAACTAACGCTCTTATCGCAGCTCTGTTTTATACACCACACAAAACTAAAGCTCGACGCTATGCTTTTGTCGCTGCTCTTATCGACGCTCTTATCGCTTAGGGGGCGCCCATAAATTACGTGAGGTGTTTTTTTCAATTTTCTGACCCTCCCTCCCCCCCTGGTGAGATGTCGTGAGATTTTATTCAACCCCCTCCCCCATCCCCCAATCTCACGTGAGATTTTTCAAAATGTGGGTTTCTTATGTAAACGCGTTGGATTGTTATTGTAAAAAGAAAAACAATTTGCTTCGTGCTTTTATTTACGACTAGTTAAGACTAGTAATCAATATTGCTAAGAGTTATAAGTGTAATAAAAATTGAACAATAGAAGACTTAAATCGTAACTACTGCGATTAAAAAAAGAATATCTACTCTAATTCAGTCCATGGAGAATCATGGGCGGTTTCAAGAGAGACTATTGGGACCAACATGTTCATATGATTTTCAGTAAAATCATGTGCTCCTTCAACTTCGTTCTAATCTAGCCACTCTAAGCCGTTGACGCTTGCGCACAGTAACTCATTAGCTCGTCTTGTGATAATCCGTGAGGGTCGCGCTTTGCGGAACATACGCGCTTACTTAGCTGGTGCAATGTGAGCTGCTCTCCTGTGCTCTGCAGCTCTTGTGATAGATGCGAAGTAAATACCGCATGTACTGCAGCATATTTTCTCTAAATCATCACGTATACTTGGGCAATAGAGATCAATAGGCGTGCTGATGAAGGCATTCAGCGGTTGAATCGGTACGCGTATTAGAAATGGAGCAAATGATTTTCCGTCATGTTCTTTAAAGTCCGGAATTGTCAAACGTCAACCTGAGTGATAGGGCGTTCGGCTCATAGTGGCGCGAAAACAACCGACGGGCTACACTGTACCGCAAATTCAGATTAAATTGAGCTATTTGGTATAAAACAAATATGGTGGTTTGACAGTAGTAATGTATAACGTCGAAGTATGAATGAAATTATTTTCTTTCGAACGAATTAGTGAATGATCTTAATCATACTACGATTACGCTTGAGATTAAATCTTAAGCATGTACAATTTTTTTGTTTCAATCAGAAAAAAAATTGCGTGATATTTGCCGAGACCCCCCCTCTCTCCAACGTAAGATTAGATGAGATTTGACTCGACCCCCTCCCCCCCTTAAACATCTCACGTAATTTATGGACGCCCCCTTATCGCATCTCTGACATGCACGCACCCTAAGACCAGCAGGGTATATATTTAGTGAAATCAAAATCTGCTACTACAGCTTTGAAAAGCTTACCATAGCTTTACACTCAACTTTGTCATTTGGATTTCTTTTTCAGCATGGCGTCGCTGTGGAAGTGGTGCGCGTACTGCCCGATAGTCCCCCGCCAAGCTTGAATAATATTTTCTGTAACTGTGATGAAAATAATCCATCTGATATGGTAAGTTCGCCAATGCCTTTATAGCACATATACGTACATACATACATCCATATATGCAACGTTACTAAATAATTCTATAAATGTCATTGTCACCGCCCACAGCTGATCACTTTCGATTGCGATGCACAGCCAGTGTTGCAGGTAAAAACTTTACGCCAGAAGGCCGGGAAAGCTGACGTCTCCCACTACAAAGTGACCGTTTCACGATTCCGTGCTCGCATGGCCACCGCCATGAACTACAACAACCTCAAGGGCGAGATGAAAGTGGATGGTTATCCAGATGTAAGCTTCGATTTTTTTGACTCTTTATTGACTAAATTAATAGAAAAATCTTTAAATTTTGTTTTGCGCAGATACGCGTTGCCATGAACAGCGTGGGCGCCATAAAGCCGTTGGACCAGGATGAACAACAACTACAAGGAGTAATTAGCGATATTATCATCGGCGCTCTACGCGACACCGTGTATCCAGTGGACTTCTCAATTTATGCGACCTGTCCACGCGCCGAAATCGATCCATTAGATATGCCTGTAATATATCCAGTGAATTATGACCCGTTAGCGGTGAGCGTCAGTGCAGTGAGAAGAAGTAGTAAAAAAGAAAAACTTTAAACACAATTTTCATGTCGTTACAATTTCGAGTTTTATATCCTCGTTTTCCTTTAACTTCATTGATATTATGTATGTTTGTTCTAAGATATCTTCTACAACTTATCATAATTTATAGGGACAGATCCCGCACACTGAAAAACTACAGTTCTTGTGTATGAAAAATTGGTATGCAAATTAAAGAAAAATTGCGTGAATGTGTGAGTATGAAAATGTGCAGGTGGCCAGAAAAAAGCGCCTCAGTTATACAACACACCGTTAAAAGAAATCAAAAGTGACTCTTCTCATTGTTCTACTCACTTCCTAATACTGCACGTATGAAATATTTCAAATCTAAAAAGAAGTTTGCCTCAACTTAGTCGCCAATGAAATTTGCCTTTTGTTTACTTTAACGTAACTACCATTAAATAACAATTCACAATACAAAACCAATAGCCAAGACCATTTTTTGAAATCAATGTGCAAAAGTTAAGCTCATTTTTCTTTTTTACTTTCTCTCATTTCAGAGGGCTTATCAATATTATTATAATTATTAAAGACATTTTTTCCGCTGCAAATTTTAACAACTGAATTGTTATAATCTCAAAAAAAAAAAACAAGAAAACAAAAATTGTGTTCCTATTAATCTGTATACAACCTCGCAATTGAAATATCAGATGTTAAAGAAAAGGCGAATTTCATTGCCTATTCATTGCAACAAATTTCTCCACATCGTTCCAATATCTTCTCTCAGTCGACTCACAAAAACCTTCTCGTATCATTTCTCTTTCATACTTTATCAAAAACACAAAATCCCTTTGTAGCAAAACATGGAGGGCTCGAATTTATCAGGTCTACAACCAATGATCTCCGGACGTCGCTTGCTTGTAAAAATTGTAAAAGGTGAGGGTCTCCTCGATGCTAAAGACCCTTATGTGGTAATGGAGATGGACGAACCTGCCCAAAAGAATCAAACAGGCGCACGCCAGGGTGCCACGCCTTATTGGGATGAACATTTTCTATTGTGAGTTATACAATTTTTATTACAAAATTTGTATACATTTGAATTCCGCCTTTTCTAGCGAACTGTCGCCACAGTCTGCTGAGATCCTGTTCGAAGTCTACGATCGTCCTGTCAATGCTGCAGATCCGGCAAAATTCCTCGGCTTGGGTTTGGTGGGCATTGATGAGTTGGCCGTTGGGCCTGCATCCACACAAGTGCTGACACTGCAGCCACGTCCCTATGAGACGCATCCGGTGAGCGGCACCATCACTGTGGACTTTGTGTTCATTGATGGTGCGGAAATACCTGCTGGACCCAAGCCGTATAAGCTGAAAGAGGCGTTGAAGATCAGCACGCCTATGATTAACGAACACATGAAAAATGGCGCCGACTTGGCAAATGCAGCCGTACGCGCTTTGCAGGATGGCGCACTCTCCACGACAGGGCAGCCCAGCAAGAGTACTTTGATCATACACAGCGTTCAGCGAGTGAGTTGTGAAGTTTTGTGCATTATCACTTTTTTTTGGAAGACATTTGTAAATATACAAAAAATATTATATAATATATAAAATGCACATTTAAAAGTTGGGAAACAGTGAGCGATGGAGAGTTAGATTCAAATGAGTTGGGAATTGAGCAGAAACATTTTGTTTCAAACAAAAGTTTAAGATAAAGATTTCAATATCAGAAAAAATATGATCTTATTATTTGTGATATTTGAATTGGAAAAAATAACTTTACGCATTTTCTTCATATAACAAGCTAAAGTTTTGCTCTTGTTTAATTTTGCTTCATCAAACATCAGAAACTTTCATAAATTTGCCTAGGATAAATTTGTTTTTACAGTTTAAGCCCTAAAAACATTGAAATACATTTTAGGGGTAAAATTGGAATCAAAACCGCCTTTAGTATACCTCGCCACATATCCCTAAATGCATTTCTGTGGTATTTCTCTTTATTTCATGAAGTATTATTATTGAGGAAAAGTCAGAAAAGTTATCAACTCTCCATTTGCCTTTACAAAGTGTTCATAGACACACATCCCTGCTTTGTGTATTCCTACAATTTCGTTTTTACAAAATTCAGTGTCTGTTATATTGATTCGATACGTTTAAAAGTAAGCTAAATGTTGTTTTTTGTTTTTCATATTGCTCACTCCTGTTCTCTCACCGTCACATCATGAATCGCTTTTCAAAACAAATGAAAATAAAAAAAATCGTTCACATGCACCTTCACGCAACTTCAAATAAAAATAGAACCAAAACAATTCAAATGCATTTAAGGTAATTTTTATTTAATTTTTATGTGCCTCTGCATACAATACATATTCACATTTGGTACTTAAAAACTGTTTAATTTATTTCTAACAAAATTTTTATCGATTTTAACTGGCCTGAATTATTATTTTTAATGGAAAATTTAAATTTTTAAATTTTTGAGTTGCACTCATTTTTGTGCATTAATTTACTCACCTTAAATTATATATTAAGCAAATAAAGTATTTATAATTAGGTAATACAATTTTTTTTCGTTTTGCCTGCTTTCTTCAATTGCTTATAATTCTAATGATAAAATGCGCTTTCTAACGTAATTAACCTGCAACACCACTACAAACCGAAATTTCGCCTGTAACTGAAACAGGTTGAAGTTAACAAAGAGGGCAGAATAGAAGTTAAAGAATCGCCGCAAGATGAACGGGATGCTGCTGTAACCCAAGGTTTAGAAAACCCATTAAACGACAATACAAGCGAATCGCTGCCAACCGCGACTACCACCGCGGACATAGAGCAAATCCAGCAGGATATATCGATGACGACAGACATAACTGCAAGTCCCTCAGACTCGTATCCAGCAAATGATGGCTACTTAGATGAGTCGGGGGTGGCATCAGGTAACAGCAGTGCCATGGTCACATCCAGCGCGGAGGTGAGTATACAAAAAATGTTCATTAGTTTCAAGCTCGTTTGAGAATGGTTGCAGTTTTGCTACAGATAGGCTTCAACACTTCACTGGAATGATTTTATTTTTTAAAGCCGAATATACTAAAAATTTAGAGCTTTCTGCGTTTTTTAGTTGTTTCAGATTTGATGAAAATATAATGATTTTTCAAAGCCTGTGATTCAAGTTTGTGCAGCATTAGAACACAAGAATCTCAATAATTTTATGAATTAAAAAAAATGTGAATAAAGCAAATACTATTTTCTTTCGACAGTTTGGACATCCGAATGCTGCCTCCTCCCCACAAGGCCACAATGGCTATTCACCACTAAATGGCAACTCGGCTGCAAATGGCTCTCAAAGTTATGGATATCAAAACAATAGTTTGCCCCGTAATGGCGGTGCCACCAGCACACCTTTAAGTAGTGCTGATCTGGATGAACGAGGCCGGAGTAAGAAACGAAATTTCTTTGGAACATTAAAAAAACGTTTAAGCCGATCCAAGACACGCACCCATTCGGCTGATCGTGGCGCTTTGACGCCGTCCCAAAATAATAACGGTACTACCCCAACAGGAACACTTAACGGTGATTCACGTTCATTATCTGTCGATCGTGCTGTAATGTCTAAAAGCAATTCACTTGGTAATTACCATTCACCCACCTCTCCAATCTCTTGGTTCTTGGTCTAACACTTTTGTGGACGTAACTTTCACTCACCATGTATTTTTCATAAAGCTTCTATGTACGTAGATAATGGCTAATATATGTAAATATGTAAGACTGAGTCAATAGTTTTACTACCTCTTTTGCATTTATGTTTTTTATAGAATTTTATTTGGTTGAGAAAATTAGTTTTTAGTTATGAAAAAAATGTGCTAAACAGTTCTAAAAAAATCCTTGCCGAGGTAATTTTGAATAAATGTAAAGAGGAAGCATATCTTTTCCTGTATTTCTATAAACATTTTATAGTTTTAAATCAGAGACTGAAAATAACTGGTCCACATTTAACACATTTTTGCTTTTTCTATCATTTAAAATTGTTTTTCTATTCGCGATATTTAAGTATAGATTTTGAAGTAAAATACTGAAAGAAATGAAATTGCGAACGAAAAAGTTTTTTTAAAGATTAGTTAGTAACTTTTATTATAAAACAAAGAAAATATATGATGAAAATGCAATGAAGTAAAATAACTGTAAAGAAAAGGAAGTAAGACTAGACAATATTTAATTTTTCAATAACTACGAAGGAAAAAAAAGCAATTTTGACAAAATAGTTACCTAACATAAAGATGAAATATATGTACAATAAAATTTGTTAGATTTTCGATACAATTTCTTCCCTACAATTCCTACTACTATTAATAATTATAAACGAATCCCTTCACTCAGTATTTTTAACATATCCACCTGTATACCATTGCATTTAAAGCTGAAAATACATATAGGAGATTAATTCGAAATGTAATAAAAACTACAAATCAAATAAAATTCCACCTAAAGCAGACGCTTAAAACCAAAAACAAAAGTTATAACAAGTAAAAAAAGAATAAATGACAATTTGTGGCCCCCTTGATACATGGCCAGATTAGTTGCGGTGTTTGTTTCTAATACAAAATTTTATAAGAAAAATTTTTGCAAATTCAAATTGGAGCACAAATTAAACTTGGCAATGTTTTGTTTTTTGGAAGTGTAAATGTAAAATTTTATTTAGAAGTAGATATTATTTTATATTTTTTGCAGTTATTTGTTTCGCTTAAATATTTTTATTTCACACCATTCCATTTCTATGATTTTTATATGTATATAATATAATAGTAACCTTGAATAATTATATTAAGTACATAGATCTTTTTATTTTGTTTATCTTTGTCTTTTTTCGTCTTGTAAACTCTCTGCTGTATATTTGTCTCTGTCTTTTTTCCACCACACTCCAATTTAATTCTTTTTACCCAATTTACTGTGTCATAACTATGCCGACAATGTGAATTGTACTATGTATGTATTTATGATTAACACAAATGGATAAAAACTCGCGCCATCACACGCTTACATATACATTTATTTACATACTCGTACATACATATACATAATCATACAAACATACTAACACTGGAAAAATACAAACCCGTATCTAATAAATAAAAATAATTTTTTTTACTTTCAATTTCTTTTCCTTTTCATTTGGGTTGGCGTGAATTTTTTTTAATTTAAATTTAAACGCTTCGATTTTAAATTAAAAATGCTGATATTGCTTTGAATTACTTATAACTCACATTTGTAATTAATTAATTTAATTTTACTCTCTTTTAATTTCATACGTACCCATCTTATGATTTTGGGCGATTTTGATTTTGTACAACAAAACAAAAAATCATTTGGGGGATTCTGTACACATTTGGATTCTCAACCTCCTTCACCCACCGTTATGTTAATACCATTACTTGTGCTACTTACAACTTTTTTGGTGCAAAAATAATGCCAAACAAAAAAACAAATTATTAAAAAAACAAACGTCTTTGGTAAAATGTGTAAAATTTAAAAACAAAATTGTATGATTTCGTTTTGGTACTGAAACTGCACGCTTCTGTATAATTTAATTTCAATATTTACTTGAAACGAATATAACTAAAAATCAACATCAACCAAAAAACAAAAAATTAAAAAATCAACGGAAAACCTCAGGCCCACGCGTTGGCTCCTCACGACTTGATCACTCAAGGCAATCTTCAATTTCAGAATCGTCCGCAATCTCAGGTTTCTCATCGGCCAGCAACAAAACGTACGTACACGAAGCGTCCACACTGGTGCTGGAGACGATCGAGAATGGCGTGAAGCGGTAAGTTAAAGTTAATCCACCGTGTGCGGTCAGTGCTCCGAAATTTTTGCGATTTGAATTCCAAACTAGTAAGAACGCTAATGAGTACGTTTTTCAATCTTGCAGACATTTTATTGTTCCGCTAGCAATCGCACAACGGCCCAGGTGGCGCCGCAAAGGCACAAAGCTACACATTTACAACGATCACACCTTCATCGCCAAACACTTGAGCGGGTAAGTTGCAATGGAAATTAAAATTTAACATTCTTTCAATCTCTCCTATTTTACGTTGCCTCAACAGTGGCGGCCTGCAATGCCAGGTTTGCATGAAGTCTATCCCGCGACGACCGGGCAAACAGGGCTACGAATGCCGAGACTGCAATTTGATCTGTCACAAACAGTGCCACATACGGGCGCCACAGGCGTGTCCCAATCCCACAGTGCTTTCAATGGAATTGTAAGTTCGGAATGCAAACAGTTTGAGTTTAAGCAAATCTGATTTTCCGAGAGCTATGTAAATAAAACAAAAACAAAAAAAAAAGAGTAAAATCAGATTCAGTTGGTTGTGTAGACTTGGTTTTTACTAATTTCGATTTCTTTATTTTTCTCTCTTTTTTCCTTTTCCACTGTTAAATTTTCATTTTACTTCCAATAAAATACGTTAAACTATACATAGGACCTCATTTCCGGTACTCACAGAACAAGATATAATTTAGTCAACCTTATAATTGATTTTCAAAACACATACCAACTTTAATTGTCGTGAAATCCACACTTTTTCATTTAAATATAATTAGATTAATTACCTTTATTTACATACGAAGTTTTTGTTAAATTTTTATTTAATTAATTTAATATTTAATAAACGGTTTACTCTCCCACAAATTATGTGCAAATAGAAAAAAAAAAATAACTGGAATTTCGTAAACTCGCGCATTTTAAATGATAAATTTTCAAGCTTTTTATGGCATTTACGAAATTGTTTTGAACGCTTTGCACACAACGCCGCTGTTTCCATTCTGTTTGTGAATACCGCACCCCCATTAATTGCTCCTCTGGCGCGTTTCCTTTTACAGATTTTTCTAATTTTTCTACTAAAACTCGCTTTTTATTAGTGTAAATATTTTAACACTTTTGCCTTCTAATTTTTTCTAAGCTGAAAAATTGTAGCCTAACTCAATATAAAAAAAATGAAACTAAGTTCACTTAAAGGGCTAATTTTTCAGAGTTGGTTTGACTGTGAAAATTTTCAAACAATATTGCAGTATTGGAATTTTCACCTTTTTATAGCTAGAAACAATTGTTAAAAATGCACTGGAAAATTTGTCTTAGCACCAGTTGCCGTTTTCGGACTTATCGGCTTACCTCTTTCTGCTTTCTCAATGTTACGCAATGCTTTAATATTTATGTAGCTATGCATTATCACAACTTTACGTTTGTTTCTTACATGCGGTTTCACATACACACATACATACATACATATGACATATCATCTAACTGTATTTGTAAATCCAACTAATCTACACTTTTACTATACCCTCTAACTCGCAACACAGGATGATGACTTTTAATAAAAGAGAAATTATTAACACCGGCAATTTTCCCACGCTTCACTAAAACACAACCATGAAAAAGTTTAAAACAATTTTGTAATTTTTCAATGTTGAAAACTTTTTACTCGTAATTTTCGTGAAATAAGAACTAAACTATGTACTTGTATGTATTTCTACTCAAATCATAAAAAAAACTTTAAACAAAAACATAATATTTGAAAATCAAGCAGTTTCCGATACAGAGAAGTCAGTAGGGTACAACTTCGGTATCTTATTTACCGGGTAAGCCATTTGCATGTGTTTGCACTTTTTTACCAAAAATCGTTCAGCTCGTATTTCTTATGTTTGGATTGAAAAAGTACATTGGCGAGCAAAAGTTTTTAAAAACATTAACATATACTAATGGCTATACGTTTTCTTCGCCTTAATAATAATTTATTGAAAGTTCGTTGAGGGGTTCTAGAAATTCGCTTTAATAAAGTCGAGCTTTGAAGTTTGCTTCAAGCTTCGCCATTTTAAAATTTTTGTATACTGTGTGTATTTAAAAAAATTGTCTGTGAGTTATGTCCATGTGTTATATTCAAGAACTGGACCGGAAACGGTCTTAAAATACATTTTGTTTCCTTTTAACCTTTATCACTCAGAGCTTTAAGCTTGGTGCTAGAGCTTTTAACATATTTACACGAATTTGGAATTTTTTAATTTCTAAAATCTGTAGAATATTCAAAGCTTCTGCTGCGTTTTATTTGTTCCGTTTTCTTGTTCTTCAAGTTATTTAGAAATATTTTATTTTTACGAAGTTGTTATTATCATATTCATATATAATATTTTAATTGCTGTTTTTTATCACTCAATACAGATCGAAACTTAACTCTGCCGCTGCTGATCGCAGTATAAGAAAATTATGAATATATTGCTAACGGAAACGAACACAACCACAAATGCATAATCCGCCAGAGCAGCCACCGCTACTGCCAGCAAAAAAGTAATGCCGGAAATAAAGGATGCAATCCTGATTTATTCGAACGAAAGTAAAAAAGTTCTGAGCATAGCTTACTGTGGCTGAGCTTTTCGGTTTTCTGTTATTTATTTTATGTGTTTTTTTTTAATTATTTAAGTGATTTTTAAATACTCGCATACGAATCAGCAACTCGAAATTTAAGAAATGCGAAGGAAAAACTTTTTTGACACAAATTGTAAAAGAAATTATAAAGAGGCCGAATACTGTACCGAATAGTGCACTTTTATTTTTATAAAAAAAAAAACAATTCCTATTAAGTATATCCTTTGGATAAATTTGTTTAATATTTTCGAAATATTGTATTAATTCCCCGTGTTTACTTTAAAGTTTCCCCTTATATAAAGTTGTACAAGTTTTATATTTTATTAACACGCTACTCAATCTCAGTCTTCGCTACACAAAAAAACAAAAAAAAAGATTAACTTTCCAGAAAAGGATTTAAACACAATCAGGAAATATAAAAATCAGTGCAATCTTTACTATCATTTTTGTTAAATACATATATATGTATGTATGTCAAGTTTACCAAGTATAAGTTTTGTAATTCTGAAAAAATAAATATGAAGCACATATGAGCTAAGAAAAAGTTAAACCACAACCGTACACATTACACTGTAGTACACAATCACAGTACGAAAACGCAAATAAATGTTCAAAATCAGTAATGAAACTAAGCGAATCTTAGAACAAATCAATAAAAATGGTGGAGTTTTAAGTAGAACTACAATAAAAATGTTGTTGTTTATTTCATGCGATGGTTATAAAACCAGCTAACAATGGTTTGAATTCTAACCTTCCTAGCGAAGTTTCACACAAATTAAGTTGTACATGAGATTATGATTCTGTTCGTCATGGATAAATTACATTTGTGGCGTCATCAAAAAAATGTACGCTGTGCTACCAGAGAATGTTAATGGACGTTTTGTATGTACATACAATATTTGGAATATCCACTGGCGGTAGACAAAAGTACACAGAAGCACGAAGGGAGTGCTGTGTATATGCATGTATGTATGAACGTGCATGGATGTAGTTACATGTGAATACAATTATTTTGTAGGAAGTTTAGAAGGCAAGTAGGTATGTGTATATGTATGCATGCTAGGACTTAAAATGGGTATATATACATTCACACCTATATATACTTTACAGTAGAATTATTTTTGCATTTGTTAGGAAGAAACTCGTTCACTAGTGCGTATGTGTATTTGATTTCTTGTAGGAATGTGATGTTCTGTGACATGTGAATAAATAAGTTAAGGTTATTTGGGCATACATGCATATGTACATATGAAAGGAAGATGTTGCTGTTGCCCTTTTGCATTATTGTTTTTCATATACAAATGTACATATGTACATACATATGTAATTTGCCGTCGAATACAAAAACTATAAAGGGAAATACAACATAAAATAAGTATTGATTTATCTTAAACCATTATTTTATTTGTGGACACAAATACTTCCTATTAACATGCACATACATATGTATTATATTTGGTAGTGTTATATACTTTCATTAAGTAAATACATACTATGTAAATTCATTTCTGCATGTAATGAAAAAAGTCATGTATTACTTTTCACAAAATGTATTTAAACTTGTCACCGTCGCATGTAAGATATTCACAGCTTTGTATCACACACCGCACCTTTATCCCTGCCATATGTATGGCTTAGCATCAATTATCGGCGCCAATTTTTTATTTATTTTTCTTACGTAAATTTGATTTTTATGTTATCGAAAAAAATTGTGTAATAAATTGTATGTATGCGCTTATCATTTCAAAAGTAACTAATAGTAAAAAAATAAGCAGTCGCAGAAATAAACGCACCGCGTATTTTTCTTCGCCACATGTTAGACTCGATATCAATTCCCGGCGCCAATTTCTTTTTTTAATGTAATCGAAAAAATTTTGTGTAATAAATTTTTGCTCATTCGCTTATTATTTCAAAAATAAGCAAATAGTATAAATGTATTTAGTTTAATGTGTAGGTAAGAGATGTGTTGTGTGTTGAGGGAAATATGTGTGGTGATTTCAATTTTTGTGTGTTGGCAAAACTCAGTGTCTATAAAGTCGGTGTTCTAAAATCCCTTACTAAAAATCTTTCAAATCCTAATTGTACTAAAAATTCTTAACAGTAACATTTCCGCCTTCTCATTCTATTAACATTCTCTGGCTAAACCTCGGTTAACAGATGACGCGATAAACATCCGGATACACCCTGTACTATGCACAGAGCGACACGTTTAATTTTTTGATGCCACACGTGTTTACTTCATGTGAAGCAGAGCCTGTTCAGACATTATAATTTTTTAAATCTCAGAAATTTTTAGTCCATGTAAATAATTTTAATCTGATCAATGCCGTGCAGGACACTGTGTCCCTGCATATCTCCTTAATTTATAGGTTGAAGACTATCCGGAATAACTATTTCTATTCAACCCTGAATAAAAATTGCACTCTCCAACCCAATTAACTGTCAAGGCATCACACTGACAGCGCAGCAAGAAAAACGCGAGCAACCAGGGCAGCAAAGCAGCACTGCGACGTTCATCGAGTCATTTGTCAAAAATTCGTTTCGTTGTTGTCGTGGTTTTGCTGATTGTCGATTGCTGCGTCGCGTAGCGAGTGGAAAATGTTAAATTTTGAATTTAATTACAAACATAGTAAATAAATGCATTAGAAAATCAGAAAAATCGTTAGTTTAGTGAGTTTGTATAAAGTGATGGGCAAGTGCATGAAAAGCGGTAAAGAAAAATTAAAATAGAAAACGATTGTGTGGCAGACGCAGCAGCAGCAGTGCTAGTGGTAGTGCCAGCGACATCGCCCTGTTTTTTCTTCCATCTCCTCCGCCATTGTCTACCTTCTGCTCAGCCAGTTACTACTGCCTTAAAGTCTTCCTACTTCGTAGTTCTGCTGCTAGTATAATTTCCATGTTTTCTTATTGTATTTTTTGTGAAAAGTGAATTCGTAACTTTTATCATTTGTGTTCAAGTTTTTGTTTTACTTTGTTTATCTCATTGCTTGGTTTGCTTTTTGATGTGCTTCGAGAATCGAAGGGGGAATAACTATTCGCTTAGAGCGTGGAATATCTAGCATCGGGAAATTCGCAAACCAAATCAGTAAATTGCAACTTTCAAAACCATATCCGCAAATTAAAAGTATAAAATTCATACAATTACAGACGTGTATACCGTGCACTTAACACTCCCCACTCTCGTCACCCTCTACTGAAATCAATCTATTGCCGCTGCGTCAACTCCTTATAAAGCACAACTTCGTGGATGTAGTGGTACGTGTAGCGAAAAGTGAAATTCCAAACTCTGCGAAGCTGTCGAAGTTTCTTTTGTTGTTTTTGTATTTGACACGTATTGCGTGTGCTCCCAAGTGCTAGAACAGCTGGAGTTGAATTGGAGCTCCGGGATTTTTCGATGTTCCTCTATTCCTCATTCATACATCGCACGCTTAAAGACCGACATAAGAGACAGATAATCAAAAAAGCGACGATAGGCGTTCCCGTGTGCCAGAGGCGTCTAAAGTGCGGAAGTACCTAAATAGTTGGCAAGCGTTGTCGGGAGTGCCGTGTCACCAAACTAAAATACACGATACCTTCTAGTCACTAAGTTAGTTGGCCAGTAGAACAAGACGTCGTGTGCTCACAGCATTTGTTAGAAATTCGCTGAATTCCGAAAATTTCTTTAGATTAAAATCGCAAAGCAAAAGAGTATACGTAGACTGACCAATTTTTTTTTTACGTGTTGCTAATTTTTGGCACTGATCTATACACCGGCGACAAGTGACAAGCAGGTGGTGGCAACGCCGATAATAGCCACGGCCTAAAAACACTTTGTATTGCTTTCGTTGCGCGATCACGGCGTGCTGCCGCGTCGCGTACTGCTATTTTGGGCGAATACCGGATTGTTGTTTTCAGTTGTAAAATATTTTCGACAGCGGCAATGAATTTATTTATTTTTTTCTTTTTGTTTATATTTACTCTCCTTACTGCGCTGAGTGATTGTTTGTGTGTGGAATAAATTGCAAAAAAAAAAGAAAAAAGTTTAAGCATGTGGTAAAGAGTATAAAATTTAAATAAAAGTCGTTAGTTTATATAAGGCTGTAGAAAAAATTTTGAATGTTAAATTAAACAAGTTTGTTGTAAAATCTAATTAGAACCGAAAATTCTCAAAGATAGATTTGTGAACCAAAAAGCCTTAAATGCTCGTAGCGAAAATAATTTCTTAAAACCATTATCAAGTAGTCAGACTATTCCAAAGCTTTGGAGCATCTAAGTCAGTTGCGTCAATATCCACGAAGGCAACAATATGGCTCACGGCCACCATAATGCCGCCAATCTGCTCAGCTCAGATATTTCACGTCGTAATCCTCAAGATGAATACGAGCTCATACAGAAGATCGGCTCGGGCACCTATGGTGATGTTTATAAGGTAAGTTATTGACACTAATCCATACACATATGTAGAGTAGAAAGACGTCGATTAAAGTACAGAAGATAATATAAAGCAAATTCCAAAATATAAAAAAATATAAACAAGAAAAGAAATATATGGTTGAATGATTACACTGGTTTACAGTAAAACTGCACACTGGATGCCACTATACAATTCCTTTGTAGAATTGCTCACTAATTCGTAAAGTCGTGTTAATTTCTTCTTGTTGTGGAGAAGTTTTCGAATTATTTGCAATTTACCGGTTTTCATCCAAAACATAAAGTTGCACTTCATCCTGTACATCTTACGAACTAATGGACAATCATGTGATGACTACGTATACATACTTGCTTTAACCACTATTAATGCGTACCCTTGCTCGTAGTTGAGTAAACAGGCCTTGCTCAAATTAGTTTTCTCTAACTGGATTGTACGGTATATGTAATACGTTCTACAACAGATAATACATTCTATAATATAAAACAAAGCTAAAAATTTCCACACACAGTTTTATAGTAATTTGAATACGTAAATTTTAGTAATATAATAAAATGCAAGTTTGAGGTGGTTCACAACTCTCGTTGATTTTTATTCTCTTACAATGTTCCGAATTTCCTCCACATAAAGAACGGGGGACATATATATATGTATTTTTGCAGAAAATGCTCAAAAAAATAGTTGTTTTTGTAATTTTTTCCGTGCATAAAAAAAATTGAAAACTGAAATGACTAATAAATTGCTCAGAAATTATTAAACTTATGAAAAACGAAACACCGTTTATGGAGAATTTTATTATCTTTAATTCGCTATATTTCGTATAAGTCCAACTAGTAGGTAAGATATACGAGATTAAGTGGAACCACTGTTTTTTTTTTTCAGAATAACGGTACATTGCAAATACTTGCCCACAAAAAATTATGAACTCGATTTTAGTAATCAGCAAACGATTCTTTATAAGAATTGAACAGTAGCATCCGGTGCGCAAAAAAATAAAAAAATAGTTAACCAGTGTTATTGAATTGTGCTGAGCGTTACGTGCAGCTCGTTAAAGAAAATTAGTACATTTGTGCTACAACGGACTTATTTGGCCTCTGGTGACGGTCAAGCATTGTTTGACAAGAACTTTATATGTGTGCGTGTCGGCTGATTGACGCTAATATCTAAAATTTTTGATTTTCATCATTCAAAAGCCGACAACAAGTATGTGTGACACGACGACACCCGACTGCACTAACACACACAAAGCTCAGTCAAGCATGCTGTATCGTCTCCAGAGGCCAATTGGGCCGTCGTACCCATTGCCCATCTTTTTATGGAGTACATATCTTTAAATTTTATAACTTTTATGGAATTTATAAAATTCTGAAAAGTATTAGGCTCTGACAGCACATTATGTAAAGCTCGCGCGTTTGTGTATGAAGAACGAATATTATTTCTTTCCTTGAAACTGAAGGGGGTGCCACCATTCACGCCAGCCATGCCACTTCAATGGAGGTCGTCCGCTAAACATACAAACTCACGAATATGTAATTATTATATGGTATCTGCTGTAGTTTATACAAATGTAGGATATACAAATGCATAGCTACGTCGGCCTATGTGTGTATTTGTAGCACTTAATGGTACTCACACCGCGTGCACTTCTACGCATTCCAATGTGATTTTCTGTTGTTGTTCTCCGTGCTAGTGTGATACGCTTTCGTTATCTTCCTCAAAAGTTCAGTTAATTTACGTTGATATACATATGTAAGTACATACATGTATATGTACATGTACTGAGACAGATCATTAGAAACTTGATTTTGTGAATGAATGAATTAAATTCTTTCTGTTCAGAAAATCTATGAATCCTGCTTGTTAATCAACATTGTAAACGCACCATAATTACATGTGCTCTCCACGTGCCACTGCCGATAGTTATACAAATGTATGTATGCAGCTTTTCATATCGTTTCTAAATTCTACAATCTATGCATTATTCAAAATTAATTTCGTTACTTTTAAAGCAATACGCTCTTATTTCATGCTAATTCTCTCAAAAGTCAAACTGAACTAAATCAGGCGAATTTCGGTGGTTGTGCAACTATGTACATGGGTCGAGTTTTCGTCCAAATACTCACGATAAATAAAGTGCAAGATGTGAGATGGCGTGAAAAACAAGGGTTGTCTTGGCACAAATTTGGTGTTTTTATGCGAGTAGCCTCACGCAAACTACGTAAACAACGCAAAAAAATCAGACATTATAATGAAAGTACTGCCAATCTGAAAAAAATACCTGGATTGACGCGAAGTTTAAATTGGAATTGGAAAGGTCACCTTTCTGTTTAATAACGGTGGTATGCGGGTATTTTAATAACTTTTTAGCTCTATATTTATGCACTTATATATATTTTTATGGCATATACGGAATCATAGTTATTGAGATAAAAAAAATATTTTCCGAAAAATCGTTTAACCAATGCTTTCTTCCTCTCCTTGTACACCAGCGATTTTCAATTCCTAATGATCCAACTTTATTGCTGTTTATGATTGCCGTTTTACCTTGCAAATTGCAACTATTTAGTTTGCTGAAGTGTGAAGAAACTGGCTGATGGGAAAATTTGAGTAAATCGTGAGGTGTCAGCAGTTTGTACACTCAGCGTCACCCCAACAAAAATGTAGCATTCCACCTGATGGAACAGCTTACCTTACGCTGCGCCGTAAGCTAAACTTTTACCAACGCCCACGATAGTACGCTGGTGAAGGCTATAGCAATTTTATGCGTTGATCCAATTCAACCGCAAGAGCAGTGCAAATCGTAACAGCAGCAAGTCCATGAGTACATGTTTTGTTCTTCTATGGCGAGTTTTTAGTCTTGTTTCTGTTGTTGTTATTGCATACGCACATGCGGTGGTAATTAAGTTTTCAGACCAGATCTACTGCAGCTGCGGAACTGGCACTGCCACTACGACTTGCCACAAGTGCGAACTGTGTGCAGTCTAACCTCGACTGTGACTGGAGTCGTGGGTTTACTGGCGGCATCAGTGGTGTGGTAGTAGTTGTGGCTAACTGCCACAGCGGCACGCTGAGCTATGATGAATGGCAGTGCAAACGTGTCCTGGTCGGTTAGGCCGAAAGACGGCCAACTTGTACTTTTGCTGCTGCTTGAAACCTTGACTGGGTGAGGGCGGATGCCTGCGAAGACTCGTTGAAACATTTGAACGTACCAGTGATTAAGTCAGCTCAGCCTGCAGTGCACAGCTCACGTGTGTGAGTTCTGCTGGCACAATTTGACAATGTGTCCGTGGGCTTGTGGTGGAGCAGGCACAAGGTTCGCGTATATGGTGTATTTACTTACCACTATATATCTATATACAATCCCCCATTATTCACTCACCAAGGTGTCCATATAATTTTCGTTATGGCGCAAAAATACTATGCTGACGATAGTTTTGCGACCGTTTATTGCTTCTGTTGTGCTTGCAGTGTTGTTTTGACAATAGCTCCGCGTCAAGCTGTTGGTACTTTTGTTATCCTCGAATATTGCAAGTGTTGCAATATTCGTATATCGTGCATTGTTTCACAAGTTGTTCTACACGCCCTTGCACTCGTACGTGTGTGAGTCTGTATGAGAGTTGTGTTGTTGCGTGTAGCTTTCACACCGTTTCGCTTTACAGTACCCTGTGCTGGACCACCCCACGGTTTTGGCTTTCCAGGTCACGCAAGGATCCGGCATTCGTGTGCCTCTTCAGTTGTGTGCAAACGTACTTAAGTCCACTGAATATTATTACAATTTTTATAGCCACAATTTGTAATTAAGACTACCAATACAAAATATTGTAAGTAATAAACCTAACAAAATATGTCCCTGCATTCACATACAAGCAAAAGTGGTGATAAGTACCTCCTTTTCTGCTCGTGTCGCACATATGGGATGGATCGGCTTTCTAGGTGGACAAAATTAGTCTCTTCCGTTGTAACTAATAAAAATCCGGTTTTTACGTATAGACTGCTGATCGATTGTCGATTGTGTTACGATTGGTTAATATATATTTTTTTACTTTGTTTTTACTTGTTCAATTGTACGAATGTATCCGAGGAATAACATCTTTCTTGACATTTAAATATCAAACAAATTAAGTTTTGATTTTAAGTAATCATTTCTTAAGCCGAATTTATATTTATTGTGAAAAGATTTTATATATTTGTTACACTACTTTAAATTTTTAAATTAGTGTAGATGATAGTTTTGAATATTTTCAACGTAGACTGGGTGATCTTAGAGGAAATTAAAAAAACGGCACACTTTTCATGAAAACTAAAAAAAGGGTTTTGAGACACCAAAAATATAGCCTTATAGGCATGGCTAAACGCTTACATACTCGACATGTATTAGGTATGCAAAAGTGCCCTGCATGACTCTAACTACCTCTTCACATGCTCAGCGAGGTATCATCTAACATTTCTCTCCTTTTGGTTTTACCCTTTGGAAATCATCCGTTTTCTGAGCCTACTCTTAGAAGAGATTGATGACGGCAGCTGTTGGTTTTTCCGATCTGAGCAAGGATGTGTAAGTTGTTATATCGAAAACCAGCAACATTCCAGAATGGAGGGTCTTTCGCATGGGAAATTCTTTAGTAAGTGTATTCGGGATAAGAACCGGTTTTTTCAATTGATTTACTTGCCATTTTGTCGAGCTATATTATTTCTCTCTTTCCAGTAGTAATTTTTGGAGTTATTGGGTAAGGAATGCGTTTTTTCTGCTTTCATTATTAGTTTTCTTTTTCTATGAGAATTTATACTCTTACTTTTTTTCCTAATTGAAGTTGTATTTGTTATTTGATTAATCTTTGGAAGCTCATTCCCAAAGCCAACCCTTCTGAAGTGAACTGCATTTTACTTCCGCATGTTTGGTTCTACTACAAGTAAATAAAATAGAAATATTTTCATCCATGTTTATCAAACGTACACAAAAAGATCGAAGCTGCTCGTGGCTGCTGTACTGTACATGTACTAACATATTTATTCTTTATCCGAATATGGCGTTGTGCACATCTGATGAAGGTGGAGCACCTACCTTCTTTAGTACTTCCCAACTCAAACTCTGTTACTTAGATTGTATTCCATGTGTGGGCGTACTTGTTCCATATCAGTTCGAGCATTTGTTTGCCTTTCTGTTTGTCGGTTTGTCATTGATTCCCTTGGCAGAACAACATACACACAACTACATAACAGGCTGCTAGCGAGCAATTACTGTAATACCCTTAAGGGGGAAGTCTACTGTGAATTTTTCAAAAAATCGATTTTTTTTTATTAGCTTAAAAAATACTTTGAACCCTCTTAAATAAGGTACAATATGTGTTACAGCTGGCTAAATTTTTCTTCGTTGAAATTTCGACCTTTTCCCGAAGCGCTCCAAAGCGCGTACCTGCTATACTGGAACTTTAAACGCATTTTTCTCGAAACTAAGTTTTTGTATACGGTGTACACGATATCTCGAGTTCTGATAAATGAAACAGCTTAAAAATTTAATTATATATTCTCTGTAATAGTGTCTCTCGTCTGACATAGAATTTTTTTGATATCGTTATTTGTTAAATTGTTATAAACAATAGTAACATCAATTTTAGGCAAAAAAAAAGAAAAAAATTTCAAGAATTTTTTTTTCAACGCCAAAATTTTTTATCGACATAATCCTACGTCAGACGAGAGTCAATACTATGTATATGATAACAATATTTTGTTTTTTTGTTTTAGATCACCGAAACGTAAGATTTCATGTACACCGTTTAGGCACCTAAGAAAAGCGGACCTGCGCTTGCAGAGTGCCACAGCGGCCATTTTGAATATTTTGACTTAACATTTTTTTTTCAAAAACTTAAATATATAATAAAGATAAGAGTTTAAATAGATTTTATGTACGAGCAATATTTTGTTAGAAATAAAATCCGGAAAATAAGCCTGTTTTTTCCCTTGTCACAGTAGACTTCCCCCTTAAGCAAAGCGTTCTTATCACAGTCAGTCATGCCTGACATTTGTCAGACTGGTCACACCACCTAGCCCTTTATATTCGAACCGATACAGCCCGTACGTTGGCTTCTTGTTGACCGCAACTTTGCTTCTGCCACTGGGCTGGGCCTCTGTCAGCCTGTTAGTTTACACTTCTCTGCGGCTCAGTGTTTGCCCGCTTTACTTCTGCACTACAGTCACAGCTGAAGTCGGCACGTAGTTTCGGTGCCGTGCCATGTGGTAATGGCAGGTTGGGTTTTCAGCATCGGATGAGCGGTCGTGCCATGAAAGCCGTTGCTTGTTTGTATTGGTGCTTCTATCAGGCGGCAGCTGCTTACCCAGGAGTGAAATAAAAATAATGAAATGCTGCATAAAGCGTAAGTTTTGACACTTGCTTAGTTGTTGTTGCTGTCGTTGTACGAAATTGTAACATTGTGTCACTTGGTTTATCCTTTACCCCCTCCTTATGCTGCGGTTGTTATGCGCGCTCGTTACTCTTAAGTTGTTTTGAATTTTTTCTCTATTTTGATATCATTTCTGGTGTTATTTTCACTCTATTGCTGCTGGCCAAAAAGTAGGTGTAGGTGACATCGCGTTGATATTTGTAAAGACTGCAAGCCTCTGTAGTAATTTTGGGGCGTGTGAGTGCCGTCATATTTACTACAGCCACAAAGTGGTCTGCTACAGTCACTTTTCATGCTTCCCTTAACTTAATACCGTAATTTTTAATCGATGTTTGTGTAACTCTGTGGTGGCCACTCAGTAGATTGTATGACTGCTCACGGTTTGGCGCTCAAGTCTTAAATATTAAGAATTATAAGAAGTTTATTTATATTTATATCTTTTTATAATCAAATGGCAGTTATTCACAAAACTCTAAATGCATTTCTGTTATGCAAAAGTGTTTTCAATAAACTATTAGTTTTCCGTTTTTACGAAAAACATAACACTTTGCGGCCTAAACTTGTTAAAAGTATTATATTTATGCTACCCTTCTGTTGTCAAAATTGTTCTGGAACTTCTTCCACGCACACAGTTTTGGGTGTTGTTGTTGTAACAGTATACGAATAAATGTTTGGGGAATGCTGCTCAGATGAATGTGCCTTTCTGGATATAGATCCGGTTCGTACCAGTAACGCAGAACAGATTATAGTGAAAGCGTCAATAGCTTGGGCCTTTAGACAGAGCCGTAAATCTTGTACTTGTACGGTGAGTTTAATGCACGAATATCTTGCTGCATATATATAGGTTTCAGTTTCCTTTTTGAAATCCCGGGGATCCTCGAATAAAGGATCTTAGCTTTGAGTATTAGCAACTGGTCATCCAACATAAGCGGACTAAATGAGTTGTGCGCTTGAAGACCTGCAACTTCACCCCTAGTGTGAGTAGGCTCTGGTCAACCGTAACGTCCTTGTCGAACCTAACAAAGCACAATGACAGAGTGGCAATCACTTTTGGTGATTGTACTTCGTCGGACCCGAAGAGATGCACGATAATTTTCCTCTCCGCAACAGTGAAGACGCACCCTCTCTTCACGAAAAACCCGGCCCCGGCTAAACATCAGTATAGATTCCAGAATGCACAGTACGAGTATCACCACAGCACTCACCTCCATAATCGTGAGCTAAAACAAAAGCGGTAAACCTATCAAGGGCTTTAAATACAGCCAGGCTAGATGGTAACCAGTAGTCCACCCTTCCGCCAGGACTGAAGAGGTGATCCGCGAATTACTTGTGTGGTCGACAATCGTCTATAATTTTTGGAGACCAAAGCTCTAAACAGGGGTGATGAGCCGTCCTTTTCTGCACCAACAACAACAGTTATTCCATCCAATGCTATCTTAAATACTATGCAGGTAGAACAATTATCGTCATTGGTTGTCCTATTTACACATGCTTCTTGTTGGTTTGGTAGTTCGTTAGTTCTTCGGTTACCAAAGTTTGCTTTAAATTTTTGTTTATTTTTTCTCTGTGGTTTTTATTGCTTTTTGTATTTTGCGTATGTACTTTTGTTGCACGTCTTCTCTCCTTTTCTCCCTTCATTAGTTTTCTGCTAGACTTATTTCCAGTTCTTAGCAGTCAATGCATTTCTGTGTCACATGATGTTGTATTTTTGCCAATTTCACTTGCATTCTGCCCTCTTTTCTGTTGTGCTTTATTCTATTTTCAGGCAAGCCTTTGTTATTAGCCTTTTATTTCCTAATTTGTACGTTTTGTGCATTTGAGATGATTGTGACAGAGGTATGATTAATATTTTTTTATACCCAATGGCTAATTGCTTCAGTTATTTCAACCTGTTTTTATGAAATGGAGCAACCAATAAAACACAAAAGGAAGTGGATATAAGATTTATGTGTACTTGGTCTGTTAGCTCGATCCTTACTTCGGGTGCAAAAAATTTGAATGTTAAAAGCAGTTTTCAGCATCTGTTGTCACTCAAATAGAAAATCATGTTTGCCGTCAAATGTGTTCATAATTTACTTAAAGGTTTGACATTTACGAAATGGGACGCTATACGCTTGAACAAAATTGAGAAATATTGAAAACCTATTTCCAAAGTGGTGAGTCTTCTTCTTCCGCGGTTACAGTAAATGGCGAGCGTTACCGTGACATGGCCAACGAGTTTTTGTTTCCAAAAATTGAAGAGGATGACATGGACGACATTTGGTTTCAACAGGACGGTGCAACTTGTCACACTGCCAAAGTTACACTCGAACGTTTGGCTACCGTTTTTGAATTCCGATATCAATTGGCCGCCTCGGAGCTGTGATTTAAGCCCGTTGGACTATTTTTTGTGGGGAGCCGTTAAGAGACGATAAAACACGAAATCGAAGTTGCCATTCATGAAATTGGAGCCCAAATAATCGAAAATGTGCTTAAAAATTGGGTTGACCGAATGGCCTACTGTATAGCCAGTCGTGGCAGTCATTTGAACGATATTATTTTTCATTCATAAATGGCAATGTTCAATCTTCAAAATAAAAAAAAAAGTTTGAAAAAATATTGATCGTTTTTTTTTTTTATAGCCGATTCAAAAAGCAAATTTTACATGGCCCACCCTATATAACCAGGCAAAAAGTTGCTGTGTATCTCGATTAACAAATTGCACTAATACAAATGCTAAAACATGTATATAATTGTATATATACCTCCCAAATGTATGCTTTAATATTGATAGTGAATTGAACAAATGAGTTGAGCAGCGGGTTAAGAATAAGAATTTACGTAATACAAGAATTCAAGGTCAATGTAAATATGGTATGTAGATGAGTAAAATAATAAAGATAGAGGTAAATAATAAAAATAAAGATAAATACAAAAGGAAGATAAAGGGAATGACAATGATAGAAATAAATATAAATAAACAATAGGGATGGAAGTAAAGCGAAAAATAAACATAAAGACAAAGATAAAGGGAAAAAGATAAAAATAAGAAATATGACAATGATAGACTTAGTGCGAAAGATGGCATAAAGATAAGTATTCAAAAATAAAGATACAACTGAAATTGAACAAAAATAACTGATGACAATGAGTATTTTTAATTGGTCGAAATTTCACCACGTGCGATACCAGTTATTATAAAATGGAACGTAACGACAATTTGGAATTCTGAAACCCCATTTTTCATTTATTATTGATTGATATTCCTTTTCCATTTCGTTGATGAGAATTAACCGAAAATTACAATCAAGGCATTTTTTTCGACATTAACCTACTCTTCGGTGTGACCTTCAAACCCCACATGGCAGCAAACCGTGCTGTGTTGTTTGGTTGCTTGTAAGATGAACAATGACGTAAATGTGAATATTACAAATGGAAGTCTGTCCAATGTAAGACACCAGCATTTCACCAGACAAATTCGCTTGCATTGCAAAGATAGCGAAAGTGAAACTAAAAACTTTTTGGTATTTTTATTTTATTCCCTACTTGAATTTCATATGAATTTAAAATGCACTGGAAAGTGATATCTGTGAAGGTTTAGAAGACAAGCCAAGAGTGCAAGAAGAGTAATGAAGAGATATATGTATGTGGTTGGCAAATATGAAATGAAAACGACAAGAAAGTTATTTTAAGAATTAAAAATTAATTATGACAGGAACTAGCTCAACTGAAAAAGTGCCATGGAAAGAGAATCCAAGAAACTTCTGCAGAAAAAATACCGTCCCTAGTTACATGGAGCTGTAAAATATACAACGCAGAATAGTGCCCATTTACACGATGTCTCCTCTGGAAGGGAAACATTTTGTTCGGGGGTGAAGGACGGCCGCGGAAGAGAGAAGGGAATTTGTCTCCTGTACTGGCGACACGCTTTGTGCTTCTTATTCGTATTTCCAATCTTAAAGCAATTTTTGGCAGTTGCTTCATTCGTTTTCTTCTTTCGTGGAAGAAAGTTCAAAGTTATGTGTTGGTTTTCAAGCAAACGGAAGATAACAACGATGACAAACATACGAACGCTGCTTGGGAAATGCACAATTATTTTTGCTAGTAAAGTAGTATAATTTAAAATAGTTATGGGACATGTTTATGTTGATTTTTAAATTTTTCCCTGCATTTCTAGATACTCAGTTTAATTTTAAGTTAATTATTTACATATGAAGTATTTTTAATTTAATTTTTTTTATTCAAGTATAAGAATTTATAAATATATTTCAATAAAAAAAAACAACAAATTATTTATTATTTAACCAGTTTGCATTTTACATTCATATATTTAAGAAACTGTTGTCGAACGCTCTCTGCTTTACATGTAAGCGCGTGCTAGAATACATCCGAACCAAACGATGCTAAAGTATTAAATGTCAAAATGTCGCCGAAAACAATTTTGCCCGTGTGTCCGCGAATGAGACATGAAAAGAGAATTTCCAGTGTCTCCATTCCAGATGTCTCCGTGTGTAAATGGGGTGATAGCAAATATAAAATAAGAAAAGGAAACTGAAATCCTAGAAAGCCAATTAGGAGTAAAGCCAAAAGAGTTGTAGAAGCAAACGCAATAACCAATTACGGACACAGAAGTGTTTACTTAAGATTCATGTACTTACATACATATGCACATATTTGCCAGTAAAACAAACATACAATAATTACTGGAAAGGAAGCATAAAAACGAAATGAAGTGCAAATCGAAAAATGTGAAAGAAGTGTGATAACAATTCTGCAGAAGAATTAAGCAATTTGCAGTTAAAAGTTGCTAACACGACTGCAAAAAAAAAGGCAAAATTAAAGAAACATATCAAGAAGAAAAATCACAAAATAAGGCCGCAGAAGATTCAGAATATCTTGGAAATTTTAAAAATGAAAACAAAAAAAATGGCTCACAACTTTAAGGACCGATCAAAATAATTAAGAGCTCAACAATCTCAGCCGCAATTGTAAGGGAAGTAAAGTGGGGAAAGAGCTGAGACAACTTAAAAGCACAGTTTGTACTCGCGCGAATATGCGAACGATAAAGATAATATTGAAGTAATTTGCGTGAATTCATAAGATAAAATGAAGTGCGAAGAAGGAAAGAAAACTAGTCCACGTAAGGGGAGAAGAGTACAATATAACTGCTCATATTCGTAAAAAGGTAGGCAATTCGGTGGCATAAATATTCCCTAGACTCTGAAAATTTGGGAAAAAGGACAATAATTTAAAAAGGCTGCAAGTTGCTAAGGCCAAGTTTCTCCTCCAATTTAAGGTATTTGTGGAATCTTTCGTTCTATGTCCCTATTAAACGGCATCTATCACTCTTGAGGTGTGCAATTGATTGCCGAAAGAAGACTGCTGTTAGGAACAACTTTGTTGATGTTTAATCTTGGAAGCTTGCCAAAAAACATTTTGTATGGAAACGAAAGAACTATGGGTATTACTATTATTTCATACATACACTTTTTGTTAGTTTTTGTATAAATAATTGACTTTTCCCAATATGGCACAAATTTAATCATTCAATTTAATTTTTGAATAACTTTTTTACGAAATAAAAAAATACTAAATTACTAAAACAAAAAAACAATTTTATATTTATTAATTAAGTTTGCTATTCATATTACATATATACTCACAGTAGTGCTCTTAGCATAAATGAAAAGCGTGACAGTGATAGGGCTGCGGCGGCGGCGATAGCATCGTAAGGCTTGCAGACAGGCAAACGATTGTGGTGGTTAGTTCATGCAAGTCCCCTTTTCGTGCATTCGTTCCTCGCTACTTCGCTTATTCATTCGTTCGTTCATTCATGGTTTCCATTGGTTCATTTCTTTACGTCACAGTGAACTTGTCCAACGGCCTTGAATATTGTGTTGCTCATGGTTTTTCGTTATTGTACCAGTACTGGTCGCTTACTGAATTCATGTTGTCATGCTGTAATGGCATGGCAGGAGCCAACTTGTTAGTCGAAAATAAAAAACTTTAACATTGCCACGCCTCGACTACCCATTAGTCGTTAGTTTGGCAAACAAGGCTACGAGGCTGCAGTTGCGAAAATAAATAAACAAATGCGAAAATTGATATTTTACAAATTTCGTAAATATAAAACGGTAAAGCAAGAATTGCTGCAAGCACAAAGGCTCAGTTCACGGAAACGGAAAACTTTTTTATGGGCAGATGACAAAGACAAACGAGCACTACCAAACACAAGAGCGGGCGAAAACTACAAAAATAAAAAAAATAACTCTCAAACAATCGGTTTGAGAAAAATAAGAATTGTAAAAAATGAGAAGAGTTCAAGTGTTTCTAATTAACATTTTAACTGCCGTGACACAGAGTCAACCGTTGTAGATTTTGCAGAAATTCTCTCCAAAGTAATTGCTTTAGCCGTTGTAATTCGTTGTGTAATCATGTAGGTATATTAATTTAGCATAATTAATGCACCCGTGTGCACCCAAAATTGGAATATTTAACTACACCTTAAATACTGCCAACAACTGTATTAATACAAAAATGTATTCGAAAAATCAACTACATTCATATTCCTGCCGTAAAGTCCTATGTAAGGTACCTAAAATATTGCAGCTTTCACGCACACATGCAAACATTTGTACATGAGTGTAGCCATACATATGTAGTAAAATTCTGGCCTGCACTGCCACTCCACATTGCTGGTTATTTAATTTATGCACAGCCTCTCACTAATACTCGAATTTTCGGCAAGTAATTTTATATTCTTATTCACATTTGAACATTTGCACGACCAGAAGTTGAAGTTGTGAGTACATTTGGCCACTGCACGCTTAGTGCTGATGGCTTGTGTGCATGGAACTACGGGCAACATGCGCATGCGCACGGGTACATGCCTGTCAACTCGTGATGATTTGTTCGCATACGTACTTAGTAGTGCACACAAGTATAAGTTGACTTGGGCACACATATGCGGGCGTTTATGTGTGTTCGTCTGGCTTTGAGTTCGCGTGCTGAAAATTAAATTTCACAAGTTTTCAACTAATTATTTAAATTACTTTGCCATCCAGAATCTTTTTCGTGAAAAGCCTCTATTTCACTTTATTGTTGTTCCTGTAGATACGTCGGTACTTGAAAGTTTTTATATAGCATCACAAGTTGGGTATATAAGTTTTGAGTAAATAAAACGTGATGCCGAGTTGTGTTGATTTCATCGACACATACATACATAATTAAATTTGATTTTAGGCTATCGTCTCCGCAACAGTACAGTGAAGATAGCAAAATACATGTAGGGGGGCAATCGCTATGTCTGCACTACACTTCGTCCGTTTTTCGTCAGTCCATTTGGAGAGAGCTCAATATATGTAACGTTTAGCAACTAAAAAGGCAAAACAACGTGTTTAATTAATGTCAATTCACATTTTATGCATTTTTCTCCTTATCATTTAGTACTTTTCTTTATAAAAATACTTTTCCTAGTGGCGGGGCTATAAATTATTCTTATATTTATTACATGCGCTTATCCCTATGTAGTTGTAGAGCTCGCATAATAGTATAATACTTTTAACTTGGAGGTTTATGGTGTGTGTATTGATGTTGTTTCACAAATCCAGGGACCTACGCTTTTAAGCTGACTCCGAACGGCAAATAGTTTCTTATGAGGAGCTTTTTCATGGCAGAAACACACTCATAGGTTTGCCATTGCCTGCCGAGGGGCGACCGCTATTAGAAAAAACGTTTTCTATCATTTTGCTGTTTCATGCACGGATAGTCGAACCTGCGCACTCAAAAAATGGTAGTCACGCACCAACCCATTCGGCTATTGCGACCGAGTTGTTAGAGGCTCCAAAACAAAATTGCTATGATTTAAAAAAAGGGCAAATTAAAGAAAAAACGCTAATCTTTGAAAAATAGGTGACCCACTCATCACAAAAGGGCTGAGGACCGAAGACTGAAGTGCACGCAACAATAAAATAGAAAATGAATTCCCCATCGCCCTATTAAGTTTTGTTTTGTATTTTGTAAATAAATAAAATAAAAATATTAGTAAACTCAAGCAAACGCAGGCGCTAGCAGCAGAGACTTTCGGCTGCCCCATAAAGCTACAATGTAATACTGCGGTGGTGATTGACTACTGCAAGCACTAAGTTCTATTTATATAAAGACAAACTGGAGGGTATACTACAATTTGAGCAACAGGGTGAGATATAGTGAGAGGGAAGAGAAAAAAATAGTTGAAGAAGCTACCGAGAAAGTCCGTAACAAAACTTCGCAGAGCCTAATATATACCTTGGAAATTCATAAATATCCGTATTTCTATACCTGGACAACTTTACAGAGATTTTCTAAAAGTAATTATTTTTCTGTGTAGAAATCTACTGACCCAAACGGTCTGAAATTTTGTACATCACTTCTTCACATAATTCATAGGACATCCCTGGGACCTTTGTTTCAATAATAATTAATCTTCCAATAATATGCAACATAATACAAAAATAGCCAATTGTTTTCACCAAAAATCGGTTTTTGATTTACAGGGATACCTCAAGAAGTATCTTTAACAAATGCATTTTGAATTTTTGTTTCGAATTTTTCTATAGTGAGTTATGATGTGCACCGTGAAACAACTTTTTTTCGCGACAAGAAGGTTTACTGGCACTCGGCATATTTTGCAATGAAAATTTACTAAAATGTCGGAATCTTGCATTATTGGATAGAAATTGGTACAATTTCGCTTTTATCGCCAAACAAATTTATTAAAAACTTGACTTTTTCACTACTTTAAGTCCCAGGACGATCACCAGCTGTTTTGTTGCTTTGATTCTAAACATATGAACAAATGCCAAATTAATCAAATAATTAAACGTACTAAATTTAATATTTATTTGAATTACTTTTTTAAATCATTTTTTTTTTTGTAAGGAAAGCAAAAAACTTTCATAAAGTGTTAAACAACGTTTTGTCTCGTTTTAACGGCGAAGAAAAACATTATCGAAAATCATCAATTCGACATCATCGTTCATCATTTTAGGGTACCAAATGGCAGGCACACAGTTATGGTAGATCGTTGGTACAGTTTTCGTTGTTTTTGGTTTGACTTTTTGCATAATTTGTGGGACAATTGTGGGACTCAAACTTTGATGAAGCATCGCAATAAATGACATTAATAATAGGAATAAAATAAACAGCGACAAAGAGTCCAACATACCCACATACCTACAAATATTCAAATACACAAACATACACACACATAAAGATACGAAGGGACATATCGTACGGGTATAAAAAAGTTATAACAATAAATACGGTTAACTTTGTGGCAAACTGTAGACAAAGTGCGATAACAGCAATTTTTCTGCTATAGATGCGGCGAGCGGAAGAAGCAGCAGCGCTTTCGGAAACGAAATCAAAAAACAAGAAAAAAACTAAAAAGCAAAACAGCACTTGACTTTTGTTGACTTCATTTATTTGCTTTGGTGGTTGGTTGTGCTGCATCGCTTTTAGTTTGGTTTGGCTTGGTTTGGTCGGTTTGCTCACACACAGTTACTTGAGTTGGCTCTCGGATTCGCTTCATTTTTAACGTTGCCTGTTTTTGCTTGGCTGCTTCGTTCGCTGCAACAACAACTGTTGCTCTGATCTACACATTTCCTTTAACACTTACCTTTGGCATTGTTTTGTTTGTTTTAATTTTTATATTCATTTTTGTTTTTGTTGCAATTGTTATTATTGGTGCATCTGTTGAGGCGGCAATTATTTATAACTGAAAAGTTTGTTGAACTGCCAGCCTTAGCTGTAGCTGCAGCTGTCTGACTACTGGGAGACTTTGACTTCGCTAGTTTGCAATTTCTAGTTTCTCTTTTTTATACTCCTACACTACCTATAATTATTTGTTTATTTTAAAATTGTGTATTGCTAATAACTTTTGGAAATCATTTGTTCTCTGGCTTGTCAAAGATTGTTTTATGTGGTTTACATATTTTCGTATTAATTTATTCGCCAACAACCCAACTTCCGTCGGTTCGCTATTTATTGCCAGCTAAAAATTGTTGCCTGGAAATGTTATCATAGAGTACATTTCGCTTTTCCGCGTGCATTTTGCACTTTTCCATTGAGTCTCTCTTTCTATTTGGGCGCCAATTGTTTTTTAAAGCAACATTTTTTTCGAAATATCAGAAATATATATTCAACTTTCTTCCTCATTGCAATGACACGCAATTCACTCGCAAGTTTTCTTTTCGTTCGTACCAATCAATATTTGACAGTGAATTTGTATGGCAGCAGAAACGCATTGTTTATAAAAGGTAGAATTTCAAAATAGCAAAAAACACCAAAAAAAAAGAACCACAACTCATAACAATGCTACACACTTTTTTTCCCGAAAATTACACCTACTAGGCGTAGAATATCAAAATCACTGCCAAAATGTAACAAAAAAAAAAAAAAAAACACGAAAACCAACGCAACCTTAAAAACGCAACAGCAGCAGCAAAAAGCTATTGTTCATTCGCATTTTTTATTCCAGTGCCAATATCGCAATTGCTACCATCACATTATTTCATTCTGTTTCATACTATTTCCTCGCGCTCCAACCCTCCAACCCACAACGCAAACTGTCCAACTCGCTTTCTTTTGGCTCCATATTTCTCCTGCACACAATTCTCCCGCAAAATATAAAAAAATGTCTTAAAAGATGCAAATATTTTGTTTTGTGTTGCGGTGTGGTGCAGTAGCTGTAAGTAACAACATGAAACCCCTATGACAGCAGCTGTTACTGTTGACACCGTAAACGAATAGATAAATTCCCCGAGCACAACAAATTCTTCAATTATGCAATTTTCCATTTGCCACTGTCGTCTGGTTTGAATTGGTGTTGGTTCCGCTTTGGTCTGTACAATTTCATGACATCTTGCTAGTTGTTGGCGTAAAGGAGCTAAATAGGATGGACGGTTTTCCTTCCACGAAAACTACCTTCCTACAAAATTTGTGCTGCGCAAAGTTTCACGTTGCAAAAATGCTAGCATCCTTAGGCAAGGCAGAACTTGTGTGAACCGGAGGAATTTAGTTTTGAAAAGCTTGTTGCATATAAGTTTACAAAGAATCTTAAGCAACTTGTCCATTTTTGTTACCAAATTCAAGACTGGTTTCAAAAAATGAAATAAAAAAATGGAGCTTTGATTGCAAATTTGCTAACGCGAATGAAAAATGTTCTCCAAAATCTACGCATGAAATATGATGGATTTCGATTTGAAAATTAGCGAGGTTAAGAGTATTCATTCATTCTTCAGTAAAGAAATCAGTGAACGTATAGGTAAGTAGAATTGATTTAAAAGAAGCCCTACCCATCTCTATTACTTTGGACTATTACTCGAAATTAACGAACATTTATCCGCCAGTTTCTTGTATCGATGCAACCAGTTTTTAGAGTAACCAATATTGGTGCTTCCAAGCAACAATGATAGGGAAAGATGTGCATATTGCAGGCCAGAAATCTAGTTTGCACTCCCTTTTTAAATGTTATTCTTTGGATCGTGGATAAAGTAAGAAAATCTCTTCCATTACACCCTATCATTTTCGTGAGCAAGTTTTCTCCACTTCGAAGGAAGACGTTACTTAAAAAGGGCTATTGTTAAATTCAGTTCCCCGCAGGCAGTTACTAAATATCCATCCGTTCAGGCCGCTGTCGCTGCGTCTGCTGCCAAAAACGGAAATTACAAAAGTTTTTGTGTAGCGGATTTGGTATTCGAGCAGCAAAGAGAAGCAGCACCAAACTTTTTTTGTCGAAAATTTGTGTGAATTTTAATACACCCTGTGTGTGTGCGTATATGTCTGTGTATTTGTATATGTATAGAGCCATGTGCAGAGAAGTTACGCAAAGTTATCTAATAATCTTCCAGTTGCGACTTTTACACATACACAGTCATGCTATTTTCTATGCTTTTGCTTTACTCTTACTTTTACTCCAATTCTAATTTCTCCGTTTCGCATCCGCCTTTTGTCGACGCTCCACAAAGAAATGTTATAATCCGCTTAGGAAATTCACAATCCCTCAACCTCACCCTTTCTATGTCACCTTCTAGAAAGAGCACTTCTGTTCTGTCATGTGTGCCAATGTTGCCAGCTTGATCGAGTAAAGTTTGTTGGCGTTCGCCTTGTGGAACAATTAAAGTTATTATTCCAACCTCACAAATGGAACTTCACTAATGAGAATGGCAAGTTTATAATTGAAATTTACATTCACTGCTGAAAAACTTTGCATTAGCAGTAAGCTTGATTTTTTTCTGTGCACAAACAATTGGTGTGTTTGTGCGACGCCAATGAAGCACTCGTTCATTATTATCCGAATGGCCAAATTGATGGCGCCACTTAACTTTGAACGCATATTGCTCAAACATCGACATGAGCCGAGCGATTTGTTGGCGACAAAGTGCTGATGACAATCCAACACACCATTAAGAGAAAATTGAAACACTTGAACACACATATATGACGGGTGGGGGTGGAGTTTGTGAGTTCGCCGCTTATGTTGATTTTTTATTTATTTAATTTTATTTTTTGATGTTTTTCTTTTTGTGTGCAGAATTTGCATACAAGCATTGAATCACTGACGCTTTGTGCTACTTACCCACTTGTTTGGTTCTTGCTTTACCCCGCCACACTCACGCACCTTTCTATGGATTCTCGAATGCTTGTAATCGATGAAATTATACCAATTGTGAAAAACGTTGCCAAGTGGCGTTATTCCCTGTCAGGTATTTTCGTGATTCGTCTTCACAGTGGGGTATGGTACCAGGGTATCTGTACTGGTGTTCACATATTTATTAAATTTTTATTTTCAATGAGCAATTACACAGGAAGGAGTGAAAAAAAGTAGTAGGAAGTTTTTGTTAATTCAACAATTTATCTACACTAATATTATAAAGAGGAAAACTTTGTTTGTTTGGTTGTAATGAATAGGCTCAAAAACTACTGGACCGATTTTAAAAATTCTTTCACCATTCGAAAGCTACATCATCCACGAGTAACATGGATTATATTTTATTTTGGAAATAGGGCTCGAGATATAGGTCAAAACGTGGACCCGGGTAACCTTCGGATGTGTATGTACAATATGGGTATCAAATGGAAGCTGTTGGTGAATGCTTTAGTCCAGAGTATTTTTTATGCCGCTCCGTGACTAGGGTCTCGAGATAGAGACCAAAACGTGGACCCTAGAATGTGTTTGTACAATATGGATATCAAATTGAAGCTGTTGGTGAGTGCTTTAGTACAGAGTATTTTTCATGCCGCTCCGTGACTGGGGTCTCGAGATATAGGTCAAAACGTGGACCCGGGTAACCTTTGGTTGTGTATGTACAATATGGGTATCAAATGAAAGCTGTTGATAAGTGCTTTAATACGGGGTCATTTTCATACCTATTGATGACTAGGGTCTGGAAATATATGCCAAAGCGTGGACCCGCCGTGTCTTTGCACCGAATTAAACCAAACTTAAACACATTGTTAAGTAAGTATTGAAAATGGGTTTCGTAAAGTTTGGTTGTAATTCGGAGCACTGGCAAAGGGGAACACGTTCTTTTGAACCAGCCATAATGTCGTTTACTTTTTTGACGCTTGGGGCGGAACTGAACTGTCAAATTGACAGTGTGAGTTACAATGTGTCAATATTTCTTTTTGATTTGGATGCCATAAGGAGAAGACGTAAGTGCAAAGTGTAAAAACTGTTTGTGAATTTTTTTGGAGTGGATTTTGGAACAGTGAATAATTTTTTTCGAAATTTGAGAATTTAATGTGAAACTCGAATGTTCAAATAAAATTATGTGTTCGTTGAAAAACGAAATTTTTTCGTTTTTTTTTTTTTTGAAAAATATAAATGGATAATGGTTAAAAAAGCTCCAATGCTTAATAAAACATATAAATTGAAACGAAAAATTCATGGATGTTCAGGAAAAAAGACGATTGTTTCTTAGTTATTCATTTGCGTTGATTTGAAATTCAAAAACAATCTTCTCTTTTCCTGATTTTCAATTTATATTTTATATATTATTTACTCAAAAACAAATAGAAAAACAAAAAATATTGTTTATGCCAAAGCGCTTGAATAAAGAATAAAGAAATAAATAATATGAAAACCATATCTTTTCTGTTCTAAACCATATCTATTCTATTTTAGTGTGCCCGCTTCGGCCGGGTTTGCTAGTTTCATATAATATATATAACATGTTTTAAATATGTGATACGATTTATAAAAAATATACAAATTTTCATAAAGATTTCAATTTCTTTAATCAGAATTACAAAAAAAAATGGGTAAGCAGTTTTATAGCCCCCATACAGTACAAAGATGGTCAAGTTTGAAGTGAGTAAAAATTCTCGCTGATTTTTAATAGTTTTACCCTTTGTACTAAAATTAAGTAGGCTATAAAACTGCGTTTCCAAAAATTCCGAAGTTAGATGAATGTAACAAAATTGAATAGGCTTCTTGCAAAGTTGTATGCTGTCATCTTAAAATTTTTTTAGCCCTGCAATCATATTTTTATGGAGTAACAAAATTCATCGCGGTCACAATTGAGCTTTCGACCATAATTAGTATGTTTTGATACTCTTACAATTATTTAAAAGCTTAAACTACCAAACATGCGGAAAAAATGTGAGTGTCTTACGACTTGTGAAAACAACTGTTGAAAAACACAACAGAAATTATAAAATTGGCCTTTTTTCATATGCTCAAACAAATAAAACATCAAATAAATTGCTGGCGTTACTTTTAGAGAATTGTACAACGACAGCGTTTCGTTTGCTATTCCTGAGAGTGTCTTTATCAAGTTAAAACTTCTATTTTCACAAAATGGTTGGAGCTATCCGAGAAATTCTAACAGTTTGACACCCAAAAGTGTGTACTATTCGATCTACTCTTCTTTTCCTGCACATTTTGTCTCCACAATCAACCCAACAAATATCTTAAAATTAGATGACGGTCAATTGTGATACTCCTATCAGCTAAGAATAGAACTATTCATGCCTATGGTTCTTTGAGCTAAACATGTGTAAGCCCTCACAGTTTTACGCTTTTAAAAGCTTTAATATAGAAGAACTTTTGCCCTTACATTGCCTTCGACTTAACTATTTTAAAGAGCAAAAGTCCATCCTTGAATTTCTGATATTAGCAAAGCTAAGCTTCAGCTCTACCATTTCCTAAAAATGGCCAAAAGTGCTATCTGAGCCTGACATGAAAAGATGAAAAGTTGTTTACCGGTCTTGATATCACAGCCACAATCACATCTAATCGCGGCAGTAATCGCCAATTCCGCATATCCCTCTTACTCTCCTGTAATAGCTCATTTATTAGGTCATTGAAGTTACTCAACTCTTCCAATAGTTTAATTGGTGACAACAATGTATTTAAATTGAAGTTAACTTTATTTTTTTTAATTTATTTCCTCTTACCCTTTGCAACTCACAGCCAGTTTTTAATTTTCCTAGCAGAATTTGAAACAATTTTATCCATCAACGAATGCCTGTTCCCTGACGTGCACACACGCCCCGGCAGGGAAATAACATTACATCATGTAGTTGTATGAATTTGCATATAATCAAAAGTTTTACTCATTGTTAGCGTGAACAATAAGGATGGAAAGAATAAAAAATGGGGGAACTAAAACTATGTGCTATCGTGCTTCCAAGTGGTAACTGATTCCCTGTATGGAAGCCCGACTTAATGGAATTAAAGTGTTCACATTTACAGTTGTTGTATGAAACTTCTCACTTACAGCTAGAAGTAAATTGTTTTATGGTAGTTTTGGTGGTGCTGATGGTGCTGGTGGAGATGGAGATGGATATGGAGATGGTAATGTTGTTGGGCGTGGTGGTATCGCTAGAGCTGTTAAGATCCATAAAATGTTTTTGATGTTTATAGGTTGGTTGTGTGGAGCATCCTTGGGGCAATTATTGCGGTTTTAATTAATTCACAATAACGTGTAAAATATCTAGTGATTGCTGTAAATATACATATATATGTATATACAAGGTGGGACAAAATTAATAACGCTAACTGAAGATTTATAATTTTGGCAAATGGCGCCGTCCGTCAGTTGTATTAGAAATGGCGCGTAAGGGTCAAAATACAAATTTCCATCACTCAAAATCATTTTTTTTATTGACGTGATAACGTCTTATAATTCGATTTAACAGGCTGCACGCACGAAAAAATGTGTCGTTACCTTGCTCATATGTAGTTACCTTGCTCATTAGTGTTACCTTGCTCATATGTAGTTACCTTGCTCATATTAGTGTTACCTTGCTCTTTAGTGTTACCTTGCTCATTAGTGTTACCTTGCTCATATTAGTGTTACCTTGCTCATATGTAGTTACCTTGCTCATTGCATTGCATGAACTGCAAGCGAAAGCGCGGAAGGAACGACAAAGCAAACGAACGGCAACGTTCGACATCTTGCTCTCCCCTACTTAAGTGAGCGTATATATGTATGTATATGCGCATATGTACATATATAAATTCACGTATTTGTATTTGCATATGCCTTCTTATTGATTATTATTAACACATTGTGGTCGGGCGTTTTGTGCCAGTGCATTACGGCTGGAGCGGGTAATTTATTGAAAAATGTGTGCGAATTTTATTGTTATTAAAAATCAGTATAAATTTAAAAAGGCTCTGATTTCTTTTTTTAACTTTTATTTTCTTATCTTAGAATGTATTCTCTATCGTTATTATAATAAATAAAGCTACTACTACTATTATTTTAGTACTACTATTTTAACCAACAAATAATTAAATGAAGTAAATAATGAAAACTAATAATGTGTTAAGGTGTGGTAGCGCTCAAAACATTTACCTCTATGAAGAGGTACGCCGCAAAATGTGCACATAAAACAAGTTTCACTTCGCACTTTTTGAGACGCACACACACGACATATTCTTTGCGCATATTTTTTCTTCCCGGTTCCAACAATTTTCTCGATAACGTGTTTCCTCATATCCATTGATAGTCTTCCTGGTGGATCGGTTTTAGGCGCCCTCTTCCCGGAAGTAGATGGTCCTGCCTCTTGAGCGTTGGTATCCTCTTCAGTTGGTATCGAATCAGTAACCCAATGCAAAGCTACGTCGTTTAAAAATTTTTTATATTTTACTTTGTTGTTTTTTGTTGAGTTATAAACAACAAAGGAATTGAACAATGCACAATTTATCATGTACATGGTTACTCGTTTTGTCCATTTCGTAGTCTTTCGTAATATCGAATAATAAGACAAATACTGATCGGCACGATCGACACCTTTCATGAATTTGTTGTAATCAAGCAATGCATTTGGTTTAATTATTTTTTGATGAGTTGTTCTGTCAATATTGTGACTCTCTTTCATTTCCGCCGAATGTATAGATGAAATAAAGCAAACTTCTTTCTTCGATTGCCAGATTTGAAGTAAAACATCCCCTTTGCGGCGAAATATTGTCTGTCCTTTTTTGAGATTTGTTTTTTTTAAACACTCCGGTAAACCTCTGTTTTTCCTGATGGTTCCACATAATCTAATTTTTTTTTTCAAAAGAGCTATAGTTTTATCAACACTATTATAGTAGTTATCCATATATAAATGGTGGTTGACATCTGTATATGGAGCTACAAGTATATGTATTGTCTCTATCAGCCGTACTCCCTGAGCAGAATAAATTTGCATGTTACAAATATATCCTGTTTCGCTGTCACATAACATTCTCACCAGTATACCATATTTTGTGAGTTTTCCGGCATTATAAACTCTAAAAAATAACCGTCCTCTCCAAGGTATAATGCCTTCATCTAAAGAGAGCTGCTGTTTAGGTTTGTATATTTTCATAAATTTTGGTTGAAAATAATCAATTATGGGCCTGACTTTGATCAATCTGTCAGATGCACCGGTAGTATTCTCGTTATTGTTGAAATGCCACGCCTTCCATATTTGTCTAAATCTATCTCTAGACATTGTTTTTGCAAAGAATGGTGTTTCTGTGCAGGTATATGTTGTCCAGTACTCGTCTCTTCTATCTTTTCTTACTTGCCCCATGAAAATAATTAGTCCCAAGAATTTCTTCATTTCAGAGATCGTGATGTCCTTCCATTTCACTGATTTTTTAGGTATCTTGAACTTATTTATATTTTGGTAATAATACCTATTCGATTCCTCAACAAAATATGTAAACAAGTCATCACCAATAAACAAATTTGTCGCATCAGTTATGGATTTGGGAACAGTATCAACATTTATCCCAGGGTAACCTAAAAACTCCTCTAGAACTGGAGGATTATCAATCGATGACCATTCTTCTTCATGTTCGTCAGAACTTGATTCGGAATCAGACAAAATAGTTCGACGGGTGAATCTTCGAGATCCCGGAATAATGTCTGTATCGTCGCTCACATCCTCACTATCACTATGAATATCACCATCCGACGAATAATCTGACAAATTGTCTGCAAATATTTCTTCGTCGTTTCCGTCATCCCTGTATTCCATTTTGTCGGTATATAGAGTATATATATATATATAAATAACTTTATATGAAAAATAATGCACTATACTATCGTCGTAAGCACCATGAATTACGCCACTTAACTAAAACTGAAATAAGAGTTGTTTTGAAATTAATTGCTTTTAAATTTGCTCGTATGATGTTTACTGTTAAACACAATTTACCGTTATTATTTTGATTTGTATATGTTTGTACATCGTAATACTAGGTATGAGAAAGGGTAACAACAAACATTAATAACCCGTATATCTTTATTTCCCTTATTCTACCACCCATCTATAAAAACGTATAACTACGTGACCCGCGCTCTACCCACAGTTTGCGAAAAACGTATTTTTACGTGTCCCGCACACAATGTGTTAATTTGATTCACTTGAAGAATTTAAAATAAAACCAAGTTTGTTAATAATACCTGTTGTTTTAATGTTATTATTATTATTTTTTTATTATATATGAAGGAAAAAATGTATGGTAATATTTACCATATCTATACTAATATTATAAAGAGGAAAACTTTGTTTGTTTGGTTGTAATGAATAGGCTCAAAAACTACTGGACCGATTTTAAAAATTCTTTCACCATTCGAAAGCTACATCATCCACGAGTAACATGGATTATATTTTATTTTGGAAATAGGGCTCGAGATATAGGTCAAAACGTGGACCCGGGTAACCTTCGGATGTGTATGTACAATATGGGTATCAAATGGAAGCTGTTGGTGAATTCTTTAGTTCAGAGTATTTCCATCCGCTCCGTGACTAGGGTCTCGAGATAGAGACCAAAACGTGGACCCTAGAATGTGTTTATACAATATGGATATCAAATGAAAGCTGTTGATAAGTGCTTTAGTACGGGGTAATTTTCATACCTATTGATAACTAGGGTCTCGAAATATATGCCAAAACGTGGACCCGCCGTGTCTTTGCACCGAATTAAACCAAACTTACACACATTGTTAAGTAGGTATTGAAGATGATTTCCGTATAGTTTGAATACCTATTGGTAGATAGGGTCTTGAGATATAGGTCAAAACGTTGACCCGGGTAACCTTCGGATGTGTATGTACAATATGGGTATCAAATGAAAGCTGTTGGTGAATGCTTTAGTACAGAGTATTTTTCATGCCGCTCCGTGCCACGTGGACCCGGGTAACCTTTGGTTGTGTATGTACAATATGGGTATCAAATGAAAGCTGTTGATAAGTGCTTTAATACGTGGTAATTTGTTATGTTATGTTATGTTATGTTATGTTATGTTATGTTATGTTGTGTTATGTTATGTTACGTTATATTTTGTTATGTTATGTTATGTTATGTTATGTTATGTTATGTTATGTTATGTTATGTTATGTTGTGTTGTGTTGTGTTGTGTTGTGTTGTGTTATGTTGTGTTATGTTATGTTATGTTATGTTATGTTATGTTATGTTATGTTAAAGTATATTATGTTATGTTAATGTTAACTCATTCTCTATATCCATACAAAATATCTATCAAACAAATAAAATTAAAATTTTCTTTTGAAAAATGCAACCATTCAATCAGTATTTTCTTATGACGTTATCACGTTAAACTATCGTCAGTAAACCGACTTTACAGACCACCTCTTTTTAGTAAAAAAGTCGTTTAAAAACAAACTTAATGATTAATTTTGCGCCACCTTGTGTATAAACGCAAATGAAGCAAATATTTGAATGGCTTTTGTTTTTACAGCTGCTGCCGGTCTATTAAATCAGTTCAACGGGAAACTAAACTGAGTGCTTCGTAAAAACAAAACAAATTATGCAATGTAAATAAAGCAAATTATATTCAGAATAAAATTCGATGAAAGCGGATTTTAAGATGTGAACAGTAACGTATACGCCACGTTGTGCCGCTAGCTTAAGTTGTTTAATCTAATTTGCTGATTGCAATTAAAAGTGAAAATGCCACTTTTGCAAACTTTGCACTCAATTATACTCTATGGCAATTTCAATAAATTAAATTACAGTACAATCGTGATAGTCCGACATTTCTTAATCCGACACGTTCGGTAATCCGACAACCTCATAACGTCTAGGGATGCAATTGGCATTAGTTTTTAGATTCTCTGTCTATGGTTTGTTCCTATCAAAATGTCAAGTTCAGTTCGAATGAGGGACTACCGCGTGAAGACTTAGAAAAATGGTTGTTAGAGGCAGATCTTAATGCCGATTTCACCGATGACGAGATAATTGAAGAATTCACGGCAGCTCAAAATGACCCGGAAGATGCAGGCCGCACAAATGACGAGGTTGAGGTGTCTTCGACGCAATTCACTCTCAGCAGTGACGAGGCCACTTTGGCTGCTACGACACTGCTACACTGGTCACAAGAACGTGGTGTTGATATGGAAACTGTACTCCAGCTTAAGAAGGTCCAAGAAAAAGTGATTGCCAAGTCTTATAAAAGAAAAAAACAAAAAAGGTTTCTCGATTACATATGTTAAGTAGCTCATTTCGCTTTCGTAATTCATATTTTGTGTTTCAACGTAAGCTGGTTTTTACATATGTATTTACAATAATGTATATACTTACGTTCATGTTTTATATTAACTGCATATGTATTAAAAAACTAAAAATTTTGCGTGTAATTATTTTCTTTAAGTTTAGCAGTTACGTTTTTGTTCCCCCACTAAAAGAGATATTAATAAAAAGATTATTTTTGCATTATGCATTTTGATCATAATTTTTGAATTAACATTGATTAAATGGAACCTTCGATAGTCCGGAATATTTGATAATCCGACAACTAGTCGGTCCCGTATGTGTCGGACTATCACGATTGGACTGTATTACTTATTTTTATATTAATTCTGCTGGGCTGAATTCGCTTATGCTGTAATTTTTTATTTCTTTTTAAGACAGATGTGATAAGTGAGGACCACCCATTTCTACTATTGAGATGTTCATATTCCTTCTTATCTTCGGTGCCTCAAGAAATGCGTTTTGTTTTTCTCGCGCTTTATTTCAGACATTTTTTCTTTAACACGTAAAATGAAACTTTACTTTGACAAAATGGTGAGACAACCATACGATTTTAATTTATTGCGAAATTAGTATTAAATACAAAATTTCCGACAAAGTACGTTAAATTTCCCAAGTTTATTTATGCAAGAGGGAAAAAAATTAATACAAAAATAGGAAATCTACTGTTTTTCTACAACAAATACAAGTCTAGTATCAAAAAATTATAGTTATTGATGCAGTTGGCTTGTCTCATTTCGAAAAGTCTAATATTAAAAATTGTTAAGAGTAGCAATCTTGCTCGTTTTGCTATAAAATATCCTTCTTAACTTTTTGGCAATCTAAATACGACAACAAGTGTCCACTTACATAGATAACAAAATGCAAGTCGAACCAAAAAATTAATATCTGAACAGCCTTCAAGAATGTCTCGTGAAAACAAGGTGATAATAGGGAATTCAACCAACCGTTAGGCATTTGCCTACATTAAAATATTTACATTTTTCCACTTTCATGTGCGTTAATTTGAAGTTTCCGTTTTTCGCAGGTTCAGAGATAAGTCCAAGCCTCAATAGGTAAATCAAATTTAATCTGATTTGAGCCCAACTCTCGCTGCACGTGGCACTCCACCTTCCTACCTATACTCGGATTGTACCGTAAGCATTGAACGACCGGTGGGCCGGCGGAGTTGTGGCCGTGGTCGGCGAACTCATCAAATTTGAGCTATTTCAAATTAGGAACAAAGTATGAACATGTTTGTGAAAATCCAACTGCAACAACAACACATTCCAGTACTAGAACAAAGTGCTTTACTGCGTTCTTTTGATTATTATAAAAATAGTAACAGTAAAGTACTTTATAGCGCCACCATCACTGTTTATAATCGCCACTTTTCACATGAAAATCTGAAAGGGATTAAAAAACTAACAAATGTTGCAGCTGCAGAGTAAGGGTTTGTATGGCCGGAAAAATGCAGTGCATTATAGGCATTTTTAGAATGTTTTGAATTTAAATTTCAACATTCTTGCGCTGCGTCGGTGGTTTTCATGCGAAAATTCACCAAACAGAAGCAGTAGCAACAGCCGATGAAATACACAAAGCATTGTGTATAAAAAATATGATTATTAAATATTCGCTATTCCATTCTAATTCCAGTATATAATTCCGGTCGAATGGCCGCCGCGCTCGTGTGATTTGAAGCCTCTAGACTATTTTCTTTGGGGTTAAGTGAAGTCATTGGTCTACAGTAACAAGCCGGCGACAATTTGTGAGCTCAGAGCCAATATTGAACGCGAAATTGTTGGAATTTCGGCCGATTTATGCAAAAGAGTGGTCGAAAATTGGGTTCAACGATTGGACTTCGTAAAACGTGCACGCGGTCGTCATGCAAAAGAAATCGAATTTCATACTTAAATGTATATGTTCAAACTCGATAATAAAAAAAAAATTAGTTAAAAAAGTCAAACCGTTTGTGTTTTATTCAAAAAAAAAGTTGAAGCGCTCTTACTGAAAAACGCTTTACATACATACATATTTAATGCTTAGCAAATAACAAAAAGGTTTTCAACTGCTGCCGCAAATCCACAGTAGAAAGCTTGCGAGTGAACAAAAGAAATTGACAAATGGGAGAATAAACAGTTGAAATATTTCTAAATAGTTTGAAAAGCAAAGGCAACACAAAAAATTAAAGGGGACGGTTCAAATTCGCAACAAAAAATAAAGAACAATAACTACAACTGAGTCACAAACATAGAGGTGGCAACAATGGCAATTGTGCAATACTTCACACTTGACATAAAAAATATTCGTAAAGAAAATAAAAGTGTGCACCGTCATTCTATGGACATTGTACGCTAGTGTGAGTACAAATGCGTAGTTTACATGCGTGTGTGTGCTCAACTGTTTACAATTTGCAGCAACGGCCATTAATCGTGGGCATTCTATTGGAGGAATTTACTTGCGGGAGTCGTACACATAGTCACTTAACGCATCTGCTTATGCGCATAAGCATTTTTTATTTAAATACCTATTGTATGTATGTATATATGGAGAGCTCAGTTTTTATGCGCTTGTCGAATGCCTACGAGTTCTATTTATTAGTCAGCTAATGAACATAGAAATAAAGGGTGTTATTTTGATAAAAGATCAATTGTTTCGTTGCTTGTGTGGCACGTAGCGCCATCTTGTTGAAAATAAACGTTGTCCAGATCAATTCCATCCAATTCCGGCCATAAAAAATCGTTAAGTATCTCTCGATAGCGCAGCCCATTCACCGTAACTGTTGCTCCAGCTTCATTTTCGAAAAAGTAAGGTCCAATGACTCCGCCGGACCAAACAGTCACACGTTGAGGATAGAGAGGCTTTTCAACAATACCTCTTGGATTTTCTGAGCCCCAGATCCGACAATTTTGCTTGTTGACGAAGCCACCGAGGTGGAAATTTCGATAGACCAATCAACGACCCAATCAGCAAAGACACGACGTTGTTGATGATCGGCCGGCTTGAGTTCTTGTGTTAACTGCACTTTATAAGCCTTAAGACCCAAATCTTTATGCAAAATACGGTGCAATGACGTTTGTGGAATGTGCTTCAGGATGACTCAAAAATATTCGAGTTTTACGAACCGTCTCTGCCAAATTTTCACCATTTTTATAGTGAATTTTAATAATTTCAGTGGTTTGTTTAAACGTGTTTAGTTCCATTTTTATTAATGGCGTAGTTTCTACTTGTCAAATATCAAAAAATGGCAGCTTCAAAAGTGACATCTACCGAAATAGTGGGCAATTCAAAATAATACCTGTTATTGGAAAACCCTTTACTTATGCTCGTATGCTTACGTATGTAATTGTGTCAAGTAGTATTTATAGCAGATTTCAGGGAGGATATAACCAACACGAAACGCATTATTTTTGCTCACACAAAGATGAATCATTTTGTATAATTGTCGCATACATCTTTTGTTAGATATTTGGGTGGCTTTCTTCTCAAATTTTTAATGCACCGCCACCGAACTCCAGCTGGCTTTAAAGTAAGCTTTATTTATGTCGCAAATACACTCTGCAATCAGCCATTGCCTGCCGAAAAGGTGACCGTCATTGCAATAGAAAACACTTTCTTTTGTAATTTTGTAAATCCTACACCAGGAACTCCAGTCAACTCAAAATGAATATAAACCTTCCTCCAAAAGTTTCCTGACATTTACCAATTTCAAACGGATTTTTGCTAAGCATTTACTTAGTGCTCGACTGTGCGCGATATTCGTAATCCTCAAAATCCTAAAGTATTTGTGTACGCTTATACAAATACATATCTACACGCGACCACATTCAAATTACCAATAATAAAATCGACGAATGAAATGAAGATTGTCAGGTGCAAACGATCACTTTTTCGCTGTGTTTCTTGGCTGGTTGCTTTTGATTGATTCGTTTTCGGGTCAGGTGATAAAGAGAGGAGAGAAGTAGTTAAATACACATAAATACGAATGGTTTCTTAACCACGTATATTTATTTTCATCTGTTCTGGGTTGTTTCGTATCAATACGAGGTTTGTCCAAAAAATAAAGCGAATTTTCAAAATTCGCGTGCTACGTACATTCGACTTTCGATTAGTATTATTTTTATGTTGTTACACTCGTTTTAGTAATATAGCGTGCTTAGTTTGATTGTGAGAGGCATAAATAAGACAAGTGTTTTGTGTGTTCGGCGATTTTCTGCTATCAAAAAAAAAAAAAAAATGGATCAAAGAAGCTGCATCGAAGTTTATGTAAAAATGAAATTAAGTGCTCAAAAACACTTGAAATGTTGACAGTGGCATACGGTAAGAGTACTCTGATTCAAAAAATTGTTTACAAGAAGTAAAAGCTTTTCACAGAAGGTCAAGATGTGAAGATGTGAATGACGGCGGTCGCTTTGCACGCCCCAGCACATCGACAACTGATAAAAATGTCGAGAAAGTGAAGAAAATTGTTATGGAGAATCGTCGAATAACAATTAGAGAGTTTGCAGATGATATCGGTTGGCTCATGCCATGCAATTTTTTCGGAAATTTTGATCATGAAGCATGTGGCAGCGAATTTCGTTCCAAAAGTGCTGAATTTCGACCAAAAACAACGTCGCATGAGCATCGCTAAGGAATTCTTGAATAATGTCAACGATAATCCAGATCTGCTTAAAAGGGTCATAACTGGGCAATCATGAGCATATGGCAAGAATGATAGAATAACGATTGCGCCCTCCGAATTCGCCGTGTCGTAAGAGCGGATGAATAAACAAGCAAAAGGAAGGAGAACTACTTGTTTGTGAAAAAGAAGAGTAGCGAAAGCAATGGAAGCAACCAAACACAAGAAATTATACGCACACACACATACTTTCTTCCCACGGCGTCTTGCGCATAAAACCGCGAAAAAATGCATTTGGAGGCTGTATATTAATTTGTGCTTTCGCAAGTTAACGCACGGCACTCCGTTTTCAATATTTTCATTAGTTTAAATCTCTCAAATCACAAAATTACCAAGCCATTCACTGAATTTTCACAAACATTTAATTTCTGCTACTTTTGCTTGTTTTGTATTGTGAAATGAGCTGACGTCAGACTTGTCAAAATCGCGAAAAAAGTAACTGTAAAGTAACTTAATGGCGCCACCGCAGATACTCAATTCGTCTTGGGCAAACCGTTATGACATCGAAACCAAAGCCCAATCGTCCCAATGGAAAAGTCCAGGAGAGCCAAGAGTCGATAGCAGAAAATCGCCAAACACGCAAAACACTTGTTTTATTTATGCCTCTCACAAACAAACTAAGCATGCTATATTACTAAAACCGTGTAGATACATATAATATCTTCGAGACGAGTGTAACAACATAAAAAAATAATAATTGAAAGTCGATTATAGTATAACTTCAACTATTAATAAAAAATAAAAAAAAACTTGAATATTTTGCATATTTGATTACTTTTTATTATGCCAATCACAATTTCGCTGTGCCATGGTTGGACATTACCTACAACGCACTTTTACCCGCTGATAGTTCTGAATTTTATGGCTCAACTGTAGTTTTCAAAGATTTTCGAAATAAGAAAATATAGAAATAGGATTTTTCATATATACATACAAACAAACAAGTCCGTTAAAGGAAGTACTCAATGCCAATGCTATAACAAAAGACTCACTATAAAAAAAATGAAAAATTTGCTTATTTTTGTATACGAGGGATGCCTTTTATATTTCGGGATTAGTGAACAAAAAAAAATTTTAATCATCGAAAATCACTTTTGCATGCGTTTGAACCAATTGTCGAAGCACTTTTGCCACTCTGAATGAGGTACCTCCAAAACATGCATTCTGAATGCCGCAACCGCTTCTTCAGGTGTCGAAAAACGTTGACCTCTCAGTTTGTTTTTTACGTACGGGAATAAAAAGAAGTCATTCGGTGCCAAGTCAGGACTATACGGCGGATGACCCATTAATTCGAAGTTTTTTTGTGCTTAAAAATGCAGTTGTTTGAGCCGATGTGTGAGAGCTCGCATTGTCCTGGTGAAGAGTGATCCGTCTTTGGCGATTGGTTTTCCTAATTTCTTGGAAGACAGCTGGCAAACAAATGGCTGTGTACCACTCAGAATTTACTGTTCTGCGTTGTTCTAGTGGTACGGTTGCGACATGTCCAGTTTTTCCGAAAAACAGGCGACCATTTGCTTGGAAGTGATTCGTGCGTGAACAACTTTTGTTGGATTTGGCTCATCTTGAAACACCCATGCAGTCGACTGCTGTTTACTTGCGGGCTCATACGCGTAAATCCATGATTCATCACCTGTCACGATGTCATAGACGTGTTTCGAAGCCCCGCGATCGTATTTTTTGAGCATTTCCTTCGACCAATCGATACGAGCCTTTTTTTGAGCGATTGACAAATTGTGTGGGATCCAACGCGAACTAATTTTTTTGACAGTTAAATGTTTATGCAATATTGAATGTATGCTGGTCCCACTAATGCCTAAGATTGTCTCAATCTCACGATAGGTCACATGACGATCTTGCAATATCAGTTCGCGCACAGCATCAATGGTTTTCGGAACAACAACTGATTTTGGACGACCTTCACGAAATTCGTCTTGGAGTGAACTACAACCACGATTGAATTCACCATACCATCGATAAACACTGGTCCTTGATTGAGCTTCATCGCCAAAAAATGAATTAAGTTCATCCATGCAATGTTGCTGAGTTAATCCACGTCGAAAGTTATAAAAAATAATCGCACGAAAATGTTCACGATTTAATTCCATTTTTGGACCGAGATGAATCTTTTAAGTTACTGTAAACAACACAAATAGCGCTGGTATTTCAAAACGTTCTGAGTACGTAAAAGCCAAAAAATGTCAAACTTTGCGATACAGCTGTCAGTTGCCAGATTGCAACACCAGGGTTGCCAAATGCCGAAATATAAAAGGCACCCCTCGTATACATATTATTCTTCTTACACGAATGAGTGAGCAGCAAGCAGGAATTTTGATTTACATTCCATGTATGCATACATATGTATAGTATAAAGATTAAACAATTATTATCAGATATTTGCTTATGTAATATATATATGTGTGAATCTAGTGTTAACAAATTTTGTTCTTTTATAAATATACTCTTGATGAAAGTCCAAAACAAAAATATTATTGTATATATGATAGACTTCGCAGATTTCAGAAGTGGAATATTGAATTTGAAGCAGTCTCGAATCAGACAGACCATTTTCTAAAAATCAACAGTTTACGCCAATACTCTCAGTACTATGTATTCCTACCTGAGAGAACAGAGAATACATATATACATGAACATATGTATATAGCTTGTAGTAAGTGTGTAAAATGTTCGAATGACAATGGAGTCGCTACCCATTCGCGTGTTTAAAAGCTCTAGGCATATATTTAGTCAGCGAGGCCCTGAGATTTGATGACCGATCACTTAGAGATGTTAGCTCAATTCTCCTCTATCAATAACTGAATATTTTTGGTCACGTGTCCTACAACTAACTTGAATGTACAAACAGCAATCATACAAGTCATACTGTGAATACAGTGAAAAGCGACATATGGCACTAAGCTTTAGAAACAACGGCTGCTAGTCAGTCTCATTGTTACAACGAAAGAACTATCAGTCTTCGCTTGACTGACTTTCGAGTAGTATAGCCATCAGACGCATTCAACGACATCACAAATGTTAAAAAAATTGACGGAGTGATACGTTGTCGTAGAAGTATGTTATAGTTGTTGTTGGCGTCATTAGTTGCTATCGTATTGTTTGGAGCGCGAAACACATTACTTTTTACTAATTGTATGAACACACACACGGAAAGATTGTCATTGTTTTTTGTCTCTTTTGTCCTAAGTTTTCGCCGCGTCGGTTGAGTTCATTTTCATTGATGCGCGCTTTAATAGACACAAGAAATATACATATGTATTTGTGTGCATATTTTTCTGTCTCAATCGAAATACTTAATTATTAAAATTAGCTTTTATGCTCACTCTTTAAGTGGCTCTAAGTTTGCAGCTATCCGAGTAAACTCGACTTTGCCATGACATTTCTTGGGTTTGCTTGCTCGCAAAATGCTCGGACATCATCGATGACCCGATGCATTTTCACAAAGATGAAAATCTTCTAAATCAATAAAATTGTATGCGCATAATTTATATTTCATGGCCGTTTTTAAAAAGTAAGAATTCACTCAATCTCATCCAAGTGTCTGGCAAGTTATTAGATACTCTCTTTTAACCTTTTACCTAATTGATTTCATCTAATATAAGCACTGATAATCGTACGTTCTATCTATATATATATAATTGGCGCGTACACCCTTTTTTGGGTGTTTGGCCGAGCTGCTCCTCCTATTTGTGGTGTGCGTCCTGATGTTGTTCCACAAATGGAGGAGCCTACAGTTTCAAGCCGACTCCGAACGGCAGATATTTTTATGAGGAGCTTTTTTCAGAAATACACTCGGAGGTTTGCAATTGCCTGCCGAGGGGTGGTTCACCGAGATTCGAACCAACGTTCTCTCTGTGAATTCCAAACGGTAGTCGCGCAACAACCCATTCGGCTCCAGCGGGCGCCGTTCTATCTGCCCAACTAAAATTCAATGGACTATAAAAGTACATACCTAAAAAAGTTCTAAAAATTCTGGTTAAATCTTGAAAGCTCTAATGAAATTTTGTATCGATTAACAATTGTGTTTCGCTTCGAACTCATTTACCTTTTTGCTTATTATATGAGATATGGAAAAGAGCACGTATTTAGTATAATAAACTCAAAATCATCAGATGTATTTTCCTTTTTAACTGTTGTTTGGTTTTTACCTAAACTCAAAGTTGGAGTTAGTCGTTTCGACTAACATCGCCTACATACCGGGTCAAAAGGGTGAAACACGTTTAAAGTTAAAATACCTACGTCTTGACATGCAACGTACATATACCAGTTACAATAGAAAAACTCATTTCTTCCCACTCACGTAGGTTCTATTCTGAAATGTTCTATTTCACTATTTTACTTAACTCCACTTAGGGGCTCAATTATCATTTCTATTCACAAAAAGTGTTTTTCATAGTTGTTGGCAAATTTCCTACCTGGCACCCGCAGGTTTTCTCCGTTTACTGTTCCTTTTCTTCCACCGTGTGGCCATTCGTCAACGGGAACAATTTAATTAGCCTCGGCTAATCCCACAGCTCATGCACCTTTTCGGTAAGGCCACGTAGTACTCATATTGCAACGGTACTTGTTATGTTTACATGGGTGGGAACTATGTGCCGTCGACCTAAAATTCAACACTTGTGGCCCAACAATTTGTTAACTGCAGAATCAACAATGAAATATTCAAAGTTATGAGCTTGCGCATGGCGAGTAGGCAATTCCTTCTTTATTTATGTCTGCGTACGTGGTTGTGTTGTATTATAAATAATATTTAGTTTTGCCGCTATTTTCAGAGTTGCCCTTGTTATTGTTATTATTAAGGCAATTCACTTTATATCCAAATGTTGTCGGCATGTACATGTCGCGTGTACATATACACGCATATGGGTGGTTCTATGTGCGAGGTGTGGAAATTCTACAACGTGACTGACTGACTGCAAAAGTAGCATAGTTGCGCCAAACGCCATCGACCGTTAGCAGTGAATGCAGTACCTCGCGCTTCTGTTAACAGCGTTTTTTAAATTGTACATTAGTTTCATAAACAACAAGATCTATGTACTTTGAATCTGTACTGAAGTATTTGACAGAAGAAGGTTTCCAATACTGCCTCGAGCAATGGAAGATTTCCAGGAAGCATTGTGAATATAGAAGTGATAATTTCCAAATACTTCGTCAACCTCATTATATAATAGCCATACCTCTTAAGTACGTATACATACATATGTATTTCTACACAGAGATTTTTACTTTGGCAACAAACCTTGATCATAAAACAAGCCATTTCGCTGCGGCAGTAGTGAGTTTTGCGAAACAACATAGTACAATTGCCTTTGTTTCCTTTCTTCTGTATTATACCCCGCATATGTTTTTGTTTTATAGAAAGTCATTAAATCGGTTTAACATTATACTGACATAAAAAGAACTGCACTAATTTGAGACCAAACTTAATACCCTCCATTGGAGTGCAAAATTGATAGCAAATTGTAGTCGTTTCGTCGACCTGACTTGTAAGTGTAGTCACTTGTTCTCGATTGGCTCATAAAAAGTGGTAATGAACTCTAATGAGGGCAGAAAGGCAGCTGCAAAAACAACCATAAACAACTTATTGCCAACAAATAAGGGACTCAATTCCAAAGTAGGCATTACCATTGCTGTTGTCGATCGACGGCGGGCTGTCGATTGTCATTGCGGTTTTTTGTTCGAAAGCCAATTGAGTCTCTAAACCAATACCAGAAGTGTGCTAAGTATTTTCAATGATGGTGTTGCCTAATGTAATGTATGGCAGGCTTATAGGCATGAATGCTTATAGAACTGTGAGAGAAAAAGAAAAGCAAAGGTGTTGGGAGGAAAAGAGAAGCAATAACAGTTAATACTCCAATATATTGATTTTCAGCAATTCTTTTTTGATGCATTTTTCCTTCCTTCTAATTCCAGCGCATTTCACACTTTACTCTTATCATCGAAAACGACCGTTGTCTGTTGTACTTTCACACACACAGGCTTTTACGTCTATTATAATGTTAATACATATGTGCATATGTGAGTAGATGTCTCACTGAGCTCACAATCTTTGCATGTGTTCATTGAAACTACACAATGCAATCGCAACTCATTTTTGTAAACATGTACAAGCGCATTTCACATTCCCTTAAATTGATGGTGCACACACACAAAGGCGCACAAAATACAATTTTGAAAACATGTGCAATACATACATACATAGATATGGGGTAAATTAAAAACCAAACCACCCGCTAGCACTCTGTTGAATGACGACGAGCCACAACAACAACAACGTGCAACATACAAACACCGTACTCGGCAACACCGTACTCGGCAATCTGGGCCCAACCTCATACACTAAAGTAGGTCAAGATCAAGTAGCCATCCAGCCTGCGCTTGTTCGTTCTCTAGCTGACAAAGTAGTCGACTTGGCGGTCGCTCTTTTGCGTTTGGTTTCTGGGCTTAATGTGCATTCGACCGGTGTTGTGTCGGTCGAAGAGTTGGCCTCTAAACATTAGTCGCATTATGCACGTTTTTATATTTACTGTCTAATTTTTCTTACGTGTTTTTGCCACCACTGTCCTTACATGTTATTAAGGTTTTTTTTATTGGAAATTGTTTTTGTGTCTTTAAGTTGCAATTTCTTAAAAGGGTCTAGTTTTACATTTGATGTTAACAAGTAAATCTATGTGGCTCAATAAAGGACTCGGACAAACCTTAGTTAAAACTTTGTATAAAAAACACTGCTAAAATAAAGGCAATTTGAAACAATATTTTTCGATTTCTAAATGCTTTATTTATATAATTTAAGAAATAACAAAAACATAAGATAAGTCGTGTGCACTTCTTTTACAATAACAAAAAACTTTCAAAATGAGAAGAATTCACGCCAAAAAAGAACTCGGACATGGAAATTATAATAATTTCTCTTTAAAAGCCAATAAAAATAAAAATTAATATTTTGTGAGAAACCCTTTGGATTTAAGAACAGCTTTTAGTCGTTTCGGCATTGACTCCACCAAATTTCTGCAAACGGAAGGATCAATTTTAGCCCATTCGTCCTTAAGAGCAGCTTCGAGGTCCTTTTTGTTTGAAATTTTGTGATTTTTGAGTTTATTCTCCAAATGCGCCCATAAATGCTCAATGACGTTTATATCAGGGGACTGTGGTGGAGTTTCGAGCACTTTCGGGCAGTTATACATCAACCACAAGCGAATATAAAGCGCCTTATGCTTGGGGTCATTGTCTTGGTAAAAATAAAATTGTTCCTTTATAACCAATTTTTCAGCACTTTGAATTACATTTCTTTTTAAAATTGAAAGGTATTGCTTGTGATCCATTATGCCATCAACAAAACAAAGATTTCCGGGTCCGGAGGCGGACATACATCCCCAAACCATCACTGAACCGCCACCATGTTTAACAGTGGCACGCAGGTTTTTCTCTTTCAGCCCCTCATTTGGCTTCCTCCATACATACGACTGCCCATCTGATCTGAATATGTTGTATTTGCTTTCGTCGCAAAATATCACATCTTTCCAGAATTCAATGTCCTTATTTTTATAGGTTTTTGCAAAATTAATTCGTTTGTTTTTATTTTCCTTACTAATGAAGGGTTTTTTTCTTGCGACTCTGCCATTGAGGTTGTTTTTTCTTAGAACTAATTGCAAAGTTTCTGGATTGCAGTCAATTTCAAGATGTTCTTTAACTTGTGTTGTAAGTTTTGGAGCACTTAAACGGAGCGTTAGCGTCCGTAAAAAGCTTTGGCCGTCCTGTTTTCACTTTGTTTTCTACAGATTTTGTTTCTTTAAAGCATTTTATGGTGTCACATACAGTTAATCGCGGTCGATTTCCAAGTTTGCCGATTTCACGCATAGTTTTTCCATTTTTATGTTGCTCAATAATTATTTTTCGCACTTCCACCAAGTTGTCGACTCATTTTACAAAAAAGAAAAAAAGAAAATGCGTACTTGACACAATTTACTTCCAAAACTGTCGATCGTTCCTCAATTAACTATATGGGGCGTTCCACGTCAACCGGACCAAAGCTCTGTCCAAAATTCTATGGGATGAAAATAATCATATAATATGTCAAAATACTCGTAATCTCATACCCTTTCAATTGCAAAGTGGCAAATTTGAAAATTCAAAATGGCGTCATTACTGTGTCACCTCAAAGACACTAAATTCCAAAATTTGCAAATATATCTATCAATTACTTTTAAAAATAGGTTCAAAAATGATGACTCATGATATATTTGAATGTTTTTGGGGTCGCTGATGACGAATCCGATGTCAGTTTTTCAAAATTCAAAATGGCGGATCCAATATGGCGGACATTTTTCGAAAATTTTTTTGGATTCGCTTGAAACTCATCACTTGGGGGTTTTCGGGGTCGCTGATGACGAATCCGATGTCAGTTTTTCAAAATTCAAAATGGCGGATCCAATATGGCGAACATTTTTCGAAAATTTTTTTGGATTCGCTTGAAACTCATCACTTGGGGGTTTTCGGGGTCGCTGATGACGAATCCGATGTCAGTTTTTCAAAATTCAAAATGGCGGATCCAATATGGCGACTGAAATTTTAAAAGAATAATTGAATTTACATGAACTATGTTACTCGGAGGTATTTGAGGTCGCAGATCACGAGTATGATGTTAGAATTTAAAAAATTTTAAATAGTGGATTCAATGTGAAAGATAATTTCTAAGAAACGTATTGAATTATTTGAAAGTTTGTAAGTTCTTAGGTAGCTGATCGCAATTCTGACTTCAGTATTCTAAAAATTCAATAAGTGTTGACTATTCATTTGCCATCAGTGTCGTAAATTGTGCAATAGCAACGATTATGATACTAATCAGGATGATTCTGTAACAGAAGAACCTGAAATAAAGAAGAAATGTGTTTCAAGAGAAGAGCAATTAGAGCAATTATTAAACGGCCTAAAAGAAAAATTTACTTCTTTACCGAAAAATGATCCACTTCGCATATCTATCCTAACCATAGCTCCTGACTGTTGGCCAGTAAGACAAATTGCTTCAGAGTTTGGCACTTCCGAGAGACAAGCTAGACAAGCTAAACATTTGAAAAATGTTGGCGGAATTTTTGCCAAACCTGAATTAAAACAAGGAAAAACATTACCTGAGGAAACGATTAATAAAGTTCAGGAGTTTTATGAGTGTGATCAAAATAGCCGTTTAATGCCGGGAAGAAAAGACACTGTATCCGCTAAAGTCAATGGGGAAAAACGATTATTACAAAAAAGACTCTTGCTTACCGATATTAAAGTAATGCATGCAGAATTTAAGGAAAAATATCCTGATTTGCCGATTGGCATGCCAAAGTTTGCTGCTTTGAGGCCAAAAAATTGTGTTTGTGCGGGATCGGCTGGCACTCATAGCGTTTGCGTCTGCTTAATTCATCAAAATTTTAAATTAATGATTGATGAGTTGAATTTTGAAAAACTGGCACCTGATTCAGAGCTTTTAATTAAAAATTATAAGGATTGTTTTAATTTTGTTTTATGTAAAATTCCTCAGCCCTCTTGTTTTCTTTTAGAATGCACCTCATGTCCTGGAATTGAAACCTTTTTAAATAAAGTGTCAACTGCTTTAGAAGCTAATGAAATTAGTGAAATTATTTGTAGATCTTGGCAATCGACTGATAGGTGTACTCTGAAGAAAATGTTCTTTTCCTCAGAAGATTTTATAGGAGAAATGTCCACTCAGTTTAAGAAACTTTTACCGCATCATTTTATTGCTAAGAGGCAGTCTGAGTACTTTCAGGAAAAAAAAAATAATCTTCAAGACGGCGAAGTAATATTGCAGTGTGATTTTTCTGAAAACTATGCTTATGTTGCGCAGGATGCTGTGCAAGGATTTCATTATAATAATGATCAATGCACAGTACATCCTGCAGTTTTCTATTACAAGGAAGGGAATGAAATGAAGCACCGCAGTATTGTATTACTGTCAGACTGTACAACGCATGATACTGCAGCAGTTTACATATTACAGCAGACAGTAATACCGGAAATAAAGAAAGTATGCCCAAATGTCAAAAAAATATACTATTTTACTGACGGGGCTAAACAGCACTACAAAAATCGGTACCAAATAATAAATTTAATAAACCACGAAAAAGATTTTAATGTAAAGGCTGAGTGGCATTTCCATGCAACTGCTTATGGGAAAGGAGCATGCGATGGCGTTGGAGCAGTTTTAAAAAGAGAAGCAACGCGTGCCAGTTTACAACGTAAACCTCAAGACGCCATTTTGAATGCCAAAGCTCTTTTTGATTGGGCAAAAGAGCACATTAAATCGATTCAATTTTTTATTTATTCAAAACAGCAACATGAAAAAATGAAACGTTCGCTAAACAAGAGATTTTCCGCGGCACCTTCTGTAACAAAAATCCAATCAGCACATTGTTTTATAGTTACACCACATAATAAACTCAACGTTTATAGGTACTCGAATGACCATGAACCGCTCGCCATTGTCCAATATTAATCAGCCGTTTTGAAATATAAAACCATTTAAAGAGAGTTACTATCAATCAGCCCTTTTCAGAGCTAATAAATTAATTAAAACACCGAAAAATAAACCTTTAATCAGCCCCTTTCAGGGCTAATAAAGTAGCTAAAACACTAAAAAATAAATCATCAATCAGCCCTTTTTAGGGATATAAAACAACATTGATTTGACATATTGGATCCGCCATTTTGAATTTGAAAAACTGATATCGGATTCGTCATTAGCGACCTCGAAAACCCCCGAGTAACAAATTTTAAGCAAATTAAAAAAAATTTCGAAAATATCCGCCATATTGGATCCGCCATTTTGAATTTTGAAAAACTGACATCGGATTCGTCATCAGCGACCCCGAAAACCCCCAAGTGATGAGTTTCAAGCGAATCCAAAAAAATTTTCGAAAAATGTTCGCCATATTGGATCCGCCATTTTGAATTTTGAAAAACTGACATCGGATTCGTCATCAGCGACCCCGAAAACCCCCAAGTGATGAGTTTCAAGCGAATCCAAAAAAAATTTCGAAAAATGTCCGCCATATTGGATCCGCCATTTTGAATTTTGAAAAACTGACATCGGATTCGTCATCAGCGACCCCAAAAACATTCAAATATATCATGAGTCATCATTTTTGAACCTATTTTTAAAAGTAATTGATAGATATATTTGCAAATTTTGGAATTTAGTGTCTTTGAGGTGACACAGTAATGACGCCATTTTGAATTTTCAAATTTGCCACTTTGCAATTGAAAGGGCATGAGATTACGAGTATTTTGACATATTATATGATTATTTCCATCCCATAGAATTTTGGACAGAGCTTTGGTCCGGTTGACGTGGAACGCCCCATATATAATTTAAAAAATGGGATTCCCCCATTTAAACTGTCAGAAATTACGAAGTGATGCCAGATGTCCGAGTTCTTTTTTGACGTGAATTCTCCTCATTTTGAAAGTTTTTTGTTATTGTAAAAGAAGTGCACACGACTTATCTTATGTTTTTGTTATTTCTTAAATTATATGAATAAAGCATTTAGAAATCGAAAAATATTGTTTCAAATTGCCTTTATTTTAGCAGTGTTTTTTATACAAAGTTTTAACTAAGGTTTGTCCGAGTTCTTTATTGAGCCACTGTACATTGTCACTCAGCGCTGGTTGTTCGTATGCCAAAGAGGAAGTCCTGCTGAATGATGGAAATCTGTGAATGAACAGATGCTCCATGAAGAGTGCGATCAATCTAGAAGCGTATAGAGACAGTTTTCGAATATTAAAATTCGCTCGTTCGTCAACTTTTGAATGGCTATGCATTAAAATTTTCTTTGCGGCATAGGTAAAAAGACATAACAAATGTATTTATTTTTTTTTTTTTTTTGCTATTGGCTTAGCCCTTCGTTAGGCACGTGGATTTTTGTAACGTGGTTAGGCACGTGGTCTACAATCGTAGACCATTTTAATATTATGACTAAAAGTATTATTCATTTGTGTTTCTTAATAATACTTCATAAGTATATTCTGTGATTTAATGTGAAGAATATAAACTAATATTTTCACTTAAATATTTGTGTATCTCCTGTAAATTCAATAAAAACATGAATGTATGTGTTTTTTAACATTTATTGCAATTCATAAACGTTTTTTCTTATAACTAATGGACGATTTACAAAAGAGTTTTTATTATTCGTAAAACTTAAAATAAAAATATGTAAAATTCACGTCTTTGAATAAAAAAATAAAAGTTTTGTACAAAACTTATATGTTGTGGTTTCTGAAAACTGCTTATATTTCCTCACTGAGACATTCCATGCAGCTTTCTCTCATATGATTTTTGCAAGCAAATCTGCCGCACTTAGTACACGACTTTTGGGATGATTTGTTCATATTGCGAGGGCAAATATGACAACGTCCGACATAGTTACTTGGTGATAGAGTGGGTTGTGGTGCAATGCCTGGGATGCCAAGAAGGTTGTGGGCTCGCTGCCTCATTTCCCTGGGTAGTCGAGGATTCTTTAATCTAACTTCAATTTGTGGTCTAATGAGCTCCCAAGCGCATTTTTCAAGAAAATCACTCCGTTTTATATTATTTTGGGGATTAGATATTTAGTAAATTGTAAAATATTACCGTTGGCCAACGACACGTATTCCTTGCAACATTATATTTCTGACATAATTGGTCCACAAAATCTACACCAATTTTTGTGTGATTATAATCGGTTATCATAATTGGTTTTTTTTCATAACTTTTTTGCTCATCTATTGCCATGATAACGCAACGTGCATAGATGATATCAGGATCACTGACCGGTTTTTTTGGGGCAGTACGACACTAGTGTACAATTTTCTTGGAAACCAAAAATACTTGACTTTTCTTTACGATTCTTCCTGGGAAGGAATTCTTTGGGAACTTCACGTTTATTTTTTCTCACAGTTCCCAAATATGTAAGCTTTTTCTATCGCAAATTATTCACCAACGATAAGCTGCTGAACAAATTGTCACCAGTAATATTGCGATTAGTTCCTGCGACTGGCTCTACCAATCGAAGAGTTATCTCTTCCGCACTATTGCTAAGTTTGTATGGTCCGTCCGGCTGAGTTCCCACATAAGTTTCCAAATTAAAAGTGTAAGACGTTTTTGCATCCACCATCGCGAAAGTTTTAATGCCAAACTTGGCCGGCTTACTAGGAATGTATTGCTTAAACGCGCAACGTCCTCTAAATGCTAATAGTTGTTCATACACAGTAAGAAACTCACTACCAATAAAATTATTTTGAAAGTTGACCAGGAAACTTCTCTTATAGGCGCCAATTTATCAATTGCTCTTCTCTGCTGCCTTGTATTGATGTCATCAAATCGCAGGCATCTTATCAGAAATCGAAACCGTTTCTCGCTCATCGCTAGGTAGCACGATTCAACCCCGTTTCCTTGTTTCGAGCTTCTAAGAGCGCCAATCAAAAACAAAATGCCAATGAAAGCGCGAATTTCGGTGTCATCGGTTTCTCTTGCATCTTGATTCATTCTGTCTTCTTCAAAGTTAACCCGTACTTTTCGAATATACAAATTTGTGGAAACGGTTATTATTCTTATAACCGAATCATTCACAAATAAATTTAGGCACTCAATTTCCTTTTCGTACCCGGCAAAAGTTTGATTAAATTGTGCGAACGAATACGAACTTGCAAATTGGGTCTGGTTTTCTTCCACTTAGTGGCATTGTCTTTTCCTAAATAGAAATTTTGGGGATGAGATGCACCAGAATCGTCTGAAAGAATTTCATCATCGCTTGATCCTTCTAGTTCCGATTCGGTCTCGTGGTCACTCTCTTCAGCAGCATTCACATTGATATACGTATCTTCGTCAACTCCGTCTCGTTTTCTTCATCCATAGCACTTTCTTGACTACTTGATAGTTCGGAGAGCCATCTTTCCCATACTTCAGGATTTTTGCTGCTTTCCAATCGTCTTTTTTTGGAATCAGACATAATATTATCTGAAACTAATTAAATTAGCACTCTTTTGTAAAAAAAATATAAGCAAAACTTACCTGAACTTAATTCAAATATTTAATATATCAAGTAATATTGCCGCAAGAAAAAGTAACGTCGTTAGTCACGTGGTCTACATATGTAGACCAGCACTGTTCAGACCTTGATAAAATTTACAACTGCACGTCAAACCCGCACTGAATGCACTAATTGGATAAAGAGATTATTTATAAACAGCTATTAAAAAGCTTAGGTAATTTAAGACACAAATTTAAGGAGTTGCACGACTTTGAAAAGAAGTGGTCTACGATTGTAGACCACGTGCCTAATGAAGGGTTAGTAGACGCTTTTGGCAAAATTTAAAATATTTAAGGTTTTAATAGCAGAGGGAAACTACGGAAACAAAACAAAAAAATTCAATAAAAATTTTCACATGAGCTTAATGATGTGTTATTTTCGCAAAAGTGTTTTCATATTCCATTTATATTTATTGCAAATATTTTCCAATTACCAACAACATCTGAGTTGCTGTTGGCCAATAAAGCCGCTTAATGCTTAATTCCTCGGGGTGGGTGCATTATGTCTACTTGAAAGTTTTCTATACAGTTTTGCTCGCATGAGCATTTCTTTTTTTTGTTTTTAAATTTTTATTTAAGGGGGAAGTCTACTGTGAATTTTTCAAAAAATCGATTTTTTTTTATTAGCTTAAAAAATACTTTGAACCCTCTTAAATAAGGTACAATATGTGTTACAGCTGGCTTAATTTTTCTTCGTTGAAATTTCGACCTTTTCCCGAAGCGCTCCAAAGCGCGTACCTGCTATACTGAAACTTTAAACGCATTTTTCTCGAAACTAAGTTTTTGTATACGGTGTACACGATATCTCGAGTTCTGATAAATGAATCAGCTTAAAAATTTAATTATATATTCTCTATAATAGTGTCTCTCGTCTGACATAGGATTTTTTTGATATCGTTATTTGTTAAATTGTTATAAACAATAGTAACATCAATTTTAGGCAAAAAAAAAGAAAAAAATTTCAAGAATTTTTTTTTCAACGCCAAAATTTTTTATCGACATAATCCTACGTCAGACGAGAGTCAATACTATGTATATGATAACAATATTTTGTTTTTTTGTTTTAGATCACCGAAACATAAGATTTCATGTACACCGTTTAGGCACCTAAGAAAAGCGGACCTGCGCTTGCAGAAGTGCCACAGCGGCCATTTTGAATATTTTGACTTAACATTTTTTTTTCAAAAACTTAAATATATAATAAAGATAAGAGTTTAAATAGATTTTATGTACGAGCAATATTTTGTTAGAAATAAAATCCGGAAAATAAGCCTGTTTTTTCCCTTGTCACAGTAGACTTCACCATTAAGCATAGAAATATGCCAATTTCGTTTATATTCTTTACATTTTCGCTCCGTTTGAGCGATTAAAATTTAATGCACTCTTTTTCTGTTCGCCTGCCTGTTTTGACTTTTGGCCGTTTTTCGAATCATTCTTCTAATATGCCCCATGTATCATATATGCTATGTACCTATGTATGTATGTTCGCTCTATCCGGAGATTGCCAGGAAATCCCGACATTTTTTGCTTTCACTTTTATTATTTTTTCATTACTACGCCTGACTCTGCAACTTCTTCATATTCTGTGATTTTACAAATTGAAATTTTGCATATTAGATTTTGCTTGCAAGCTACTACAGCTACATACTATACGCACCCACTAGATACCTCGCACTTGGCATTGCCGTGCAAGAAAGGAAGTGTATGTAGATGGAGACGGAAGAGTGTCGCTTATGAATTTTTCACCATCTATATGTTTACACTTAATGCTTTACAAGAGCTTAGCATGAATCTGTGCTCGTCAAGCCACAATACGTTTTAATTTCCTTTAGTTGGGCTGGGTTGTCTATTCTTGCCGCTGCTGTTCCATTCCGCATTTTGCGATGTTGTGCCGCAAGTGTGCCAAGGACTCGAAATATTAGCTTAAACTATTCAGCTACTCAAAAATTAAAAGTAGGTAAAAGTAAAATTTATAATCATTTCAAGTTTCGTGCACTACGACTCATTGCTAAAAATTGCCAAATGATAGTACTTTGGGCTGTGCCCTTTCCACAAGCTCAGAAAAAAATCTTTCCGCGAAATTGACTTACTTACATGAAATTCAATTTAACTTGGCAAACTATTCAACACTCAATTCTCAATAGTGTAAATTTATCATGAAAACAGCCAATACTCTTGAAGAGAAAATAAATAAACACTAGCTACGAAAACTTTGGTGCTGTTGAAAGAACAAAAGAAAGAAAAACATAGCAGGTTTTTTATTCATTTTCTGCTATAAATAGAAAAATAGCAAAATAAAATAAAAAATAAAATATAAACGAAAATTGTACTTCATACCATTTATTCGCGTTTTTATGCAAATCTTCATGCTGTATTTTCTCGAATTTTTGGGCTTCCAATTTCTATGAAATATTCTTCAATGTTTCCATTTATTTCTGTTTTTTGTTTTTTCTTTTGATTTCTTTGAAAATCTAAAACTTTTTCTTGATGTTCTCTTTGACTTCTCTTTACTACCCCAACAGCTGATGGTGAAACACAACAAGCAAAGAGGTTAAAGTGTCTGTGAACCTGCTGGTGAGTGGTGCAATTCAGAGGTCATTCAATTAAGTTCAACATACAGACAAGACGCATTACAGATATTTTTGCGAAACATTTTAGTGCGGTATTTGTCTCATAATACAATACAACAGGGTACTGTAGCAATTTCAAATTGATTAAGCGGAGGCACAATATTTTCTTTAAATCTACATTTTTTAAGCTGGAATTAGAATTCTTGTTCTGTCGAAAGATGCCTTCATTGCTCCTTTCAGAAGAAAAGTAAGAGAAATCATAAGAGCGCACTTTATGCTCTCAAGGGTGATTTTTTAAGAGCTATAGGAAAGTTTTTCAAAAAAATACACGTAAACTTCAGAAAAATGCATGAACTTTTTATTTAAATCGATAGTACAGATCATATAATTTAATGTTTGAAGATTTCATGCAAATGTTGACCGCGACTGCGCTTCAAATGGTCATCCGCTTAGTCCAATTTTGGCATACTCTTTCCAATGTTTCGGCCGGTATCTCACATATAAATGCTTTAATGTTGTCTTCCAATGCGTTAATTGAAGCAGGCTTGTCTGAACATAGCCCCACAAAAATTTATCTAAAGGCGTTATATCGCACGATCTGGGTGGCCAATTGCCAGGTCCCGAACGTGAAATAAAATGTTCACCGAACTCGCCTCTCAACAAGTCCATTGTTACGCGTGCAGTGTGGCATGTGGCACCGTCTTGCTGAAACCACATGTCATGCAAGTCAAGTTCTTGCATTTTGGGCAAAAAAAAGTTAGATATCATTTCACGGTAGAGCTCGCCAATCACAGTTAGGTTACGATTCGCAGCATCTTTGAAGAAGTACGGTCCAATGATACCTCCAGCCCATAAACCGCACCAAACTGTGACCTTTTCTGGATGCATTGGTAGCTCTTGCAATTCTTCTGGCTGATGTTCACTCCAAAATCGACAATTCTGCTTATTTCCGTTCCCATTGATCCAAAAATGAGCTTCGTCTGCATAAAAAAGTGGATCTTCGGCTAACTTTCCAAGAGTCCATTCACCAAAAATTCTGCGTTGCGGTAGGTCGTTCGACTTCAATTCTTGCACCTGCTTTATTTCGAAAGGCTTCACACCTAAATCCTTTCGCAAAATTTTCCACGTTGTTGAGTAACAGAGGCCTAATTGCTGCGAACGGCGACGAATCGATAATTGATGGTCATCGTTAACACTGACCGATACAGCTGCTATATTTTCTTCAGTTCGCACTCTACGTAAGCGTGTTGGTGGTTTGATGTCCAATTATGTAAATTTGGTTCTAAATTTAGTCACATTAGCTCGAATAGCCGCTTCAGTGGGTCGATTAAACTGACCATAAAATGGAAGAAGCGCGCGATAAACTTTCTTAACAGAACACGCATTTTTATAATAAAATTCAATGATTTGCAAGCGTTGTTCGTTTGTACGACGATTCATGGTTAAATTATAGACCAAACTGAAGATGTTTGACAATGAAACAAAACACGAAACGTGCGTCAGCTGTTTAAACCAACTGTTTAAAAAGATAATAGCTAAAAAATTACACGTTATTTTATCATGCTTCCCTCATGTTAGAAACATTTCAAAACCAGAAAATGATTCTCTTCAATTCACCGAAGCAAATACTCAGCCTGCTCATGAGGTGAATGCAGAGGTGTGGCCAACATCAGACTTTTAATCGACCTTCAGCGATTTTGAAAGAATCACCTGATTGGCTGGCGTAACCGGGCTCATGAAGTGGTTTGTTAACGAAAAAACTGCGATTGTGTTAGTAATTTAGGAAAAAAACACCAGAGTCATCGGCCATGTTACTTTGTGCCCTCTGAACATGTGAAACGAGCGGGCAGAATTCTGCTGCCGAGTACCTGGTGATGTGACAACCGAAGTTATTCTCAAAATTTTGCTTCGCGGTGTGCTCAAGAATGTATTTGCGGAGAACATTGAATACTTTCTGGCGCTAGAAATCTCCATTTGCTGATATGCACAACCACACGAATTAAAAAATTCTCTGCATTTTTACTTTCCGAGTTCTTCTTTATTCTTTAGAACTCAACATACATTTAACAGCCTCAACTTTTTGATCTACTGCATATAATATGGAGACACCTGCAACATTTTTAGTTTCAATAACAAAACGTAAAATAAACAGTTGCTGTGTGGTTCGCTTGCCTACTTCTTGTGTTCTCATTTTTTTGGAAAAAATTGATACTCGAAGTTTTTATTCCTAAATTCATTTTTATTCAAATCCTATTACATGAATGCATTTGACTTTAATGGCTTTTTCGTATTTCCATACTACCTAATTTAAAATTATGTAATGCAATTCTCGACAGACAATGGGGAACCTCCGAATTTCTTTCTGCCATGACAAACATCCCCATAAGAAAGCATTTGCTGTTCGAAGACGGCATAAAACTGTAGGTCTCTAAATTTGTGGGAGAATATCAAGATGCACGCAGGAGGGGAGATCGGTCAAACACCCAATAAAGGGTGTAAGCGCCTATTATATTATATATGTATATACAGGGTGAACGATATGAAGTGTTACCAACTTAACACTGCTTGTATCTGTAAAACAGCTCATGACATCAACGTCAAAATTGTTCTAATGGCAGCTCAATATATTGTTTATAAGCCATCTTAAGCATTTGCGTCTCAGTTTTGTTGAATTTTTTTTTCTGTGATGGAATTCAAACGTTATAGTGTGATTGCGTTGTATTTGGCTTGCAAATCACAACCAGCCATTGTTCGTAAGCTCAGTCACCTCAAAGTGAATAAAATGTTAGTGTATCGCACAATATAACGTTACAATGATACTGGTAGCATTGCAAAACGCTATGGAGGTGGACGAAAAAAAACTGCAACAACGCCAGAAATGGTTATAAGTTCCAAAAAGCACACGATCCTTCACCCGAGCAAAAAACAGCTCGGTGCGAAAGAGCAAAGGAGTTGTTGCGCTTGCACGAACGTGGCGAATTTCCTAACATTGTGATTTCTGATGAAAACAATTTTCCAATTGAGCAGTTCATTAACACTCAAAACGATCGTGTTTACTTGACATACGAGAATTTGAACCTACGTGTGGCCACTCGAAGTAATTTCCCATCGCAAGTAATGGTTTGGGCCGCAGTGACCGCTGATGGACGCTCTCCAATCGTTTTTATCGAGCCTGGTGTCAAAGTGAATGCGACTTATTATCGGGAAAATGTTTTAGAAGCTGCTTTAGAGCCGTGGACACGCAAACATTTCGGTCGTAGACCATGGACGTTCCAACAGGACTCGGCACCGTCTCATAAAGCTCGTGTGAACCAAAAATGGTTAAAAAATCATGTTCCAAACTTCATTTCGTCCACACAATGGCTTTCGAGTTCGCCAGATGCAAATCCGATGGACTATTCCATCTGGTCCATTTTGGAGAGCAAGGTGAGGACTAAAAAATATGCTAGTATGGATGCGCTGAAAAAAGCGATTATACGAGAATGGGCCAAAATACTTCAAGATCACATTCGTGCAGCATGCTACTCATTTTTTGACCGTTTGAAGGCTATAGTCAAGGCAAAAGGTGGTCATATCGAGCTAAAGTGAATATATGTTAAAATTGTAATCATTTTTGAACAATTTTGTCTTTGAAATCAATAAAAACTAATTTCACACAAAAAGTTTTGGTGTTTTGAATAGGTAACACTTCATATCGTTCACCCTGTATGTTTGTATATGTATATTTTCTTCTGGGTTGGTCACTTACCCCATTCTATTGATGCCTCTTTTAGCGGGGACTTTTGCTCAAACCTTAAACTACCGTTATTTTGGTACTACATTGATAAAATATTTTTCAGCTTTCTGTGTAGTCGCACCTTAATAATCAAGCAAAATACTTGTAGATCCCCTCCCGTTGACTATTCCATAATCAACCTATGAAATTACATAAATACTTACTCTCATTGTGGCTAATGGGTTTCATTGTCTGTTTTGAGGGTAGTCTGATTTTTTTGCTTTTATTATGCTAATTTTCCATTTTCCTTCCGCCAATTTCGCTTTCGTCTTACCCTCTCCTCACCCTTTCTTTTTAATTTTACACTTGTTCTTAGTTTTCTGTATAGTTATCGGTTGCATGTTGCAATTAGCAGCTCAAACTTGCCAATCTCCTTCACTTACTCACTCTTTTGCACTTAGTGTATGTATATATTACACATGCATGCATATATAGTATGTACATAAGTACCCTGCAGGGAGAATACTACCAGTTCATTTTGCAGCCCAACCAGTTCGTGCCCTATTTTTTTTTTCATGTTAGCAAGTGGCGATGCGCTACGAAATGCCAATGCATCAGCAAAATACCAGTTCATAATAGCCAAAAAAGAAATTGCAGCCCAATATGTTTCAAAAATAATCAGTTTTAGACCATTTAAAAAACAGAAAAAAACATTCGTTCAAATTGTTTCTAATTTTCAAACATTTCATTTCATTTTCAAAGTGTTTACATAGTTTGTTTAATTCGTAAAATTAAATGAAGCTTGTTTCAGATACAGTAATTGGTTAAACAGTCAAAAATTGGTTAAAACTTGTCGTATAAATAAATTAAAAAAATGTCATCAAATGAAAAAATAAAACTAATAAAGAAATAAAATATGAGGTATTCTGTTTAGGAATATAAATAGACTTAATGCGTCGTAAGTTTCAGATAAATATTTTATGGCTGATTTCGGATTAATATTTTATTTCTTTCCACGTTTTAAAGCTTAAGCAAAACTAGTGCAACAATATAAATTCTCTCCTAATCTTACTTGTGATGCAAGGCTACATTTAAAAAGATAAATTTGATGCAAATATTAATTATCTTTGCCTTTATATAATAGATTTGGATCAAGTGTTTTTGAAGTAAATGCATTTATCAGTATTTACTTTCTTATCTAAACTTAAACTTTCTTAAATTTTCTTATCCGAAAAAATCTACTAATTTGCAAAGAAATTAATAATTTTACTACTGGCATTATACCAGTCAATGACGAACTAGTATGATTTCTTCTGTTCAATGCGACTATTTGAACCAGAATGTATTCATACTAGTTTGGCTTTTCCCTGTAGGGTATATATGAGCCTACTCACGTGTGGGTGTGTTTATTGTCATTGCTTATTTCTAACGGCCATCCGCTCACTTCAACTTGTATGCTTCTCTTTTTCTAAGTGTGTATAATTACACAATGCTCTCAATAATAACTTTGCGTTCTACTAATTATGATTTTCGACCCCTTTTTCTGTGATGACCTCATAAAGAGTCGGTTTTGTGTGGTGGTCGTTCAAGCGTTCGCCTCACAGTGGTGTGAGTGCGAAAATTCTATGCTTTCAATAAGCCTCTAGCTTTTATAATATACCTTATAAGAGCTTTTCATCGTCGATTATATCATTTTTTATGTACATACATATTTGTTGCGCTGGCTTTTATGACCGTTAATGATTTCATGCCACTCTCTGTGTTTTGCGGCCGGCTCAGGCAGCTGCCGTTGCTTGATTTTGTAATGCTCAAATGAATAACCGTTTTTTACATTTTTTCTTCTCTTTCTTTTACGCTTCATGAAAATTGATGGTTCAGTCTCTTCGACGGCCTTCACACCCTTCATACTCGTCAAACTAAATGCAATTTATTTGGTCCTTTTCAGCGGCGGACATTGATTTCTGATTAATCTGTTAAAGGCTTCACAAGCTGCTTTCCGCCGTCATGGCGTACCATGGAAAGTTATCATTTTTGGCGGCTCATTTATTATGTGTCACTTTGTTATTTATCTGCTTTATTCTTCTGACTTTACTTCCGTTTGAGAAACCTTGTGTTTTATTGCAAAATTTCGTGAAATAAATAACAGTTCCATTTCCCATAAATCAATATCGATTTCTACTTCTTTTCTTTAAGTTAAATTATGTAATATCTTGAATTTAGATCAGCGCATTTTAAGTGGTTAAAATTTTGGGGTGGTTATTATTTGCCATACATCTATAACCCGTAATTTGTCTCTTTCTGTTCTTTTTTGCTGCTTAGCCTTTACTTAAATAGTTGGCGCTTTCTTGCGGGTCCATTTCCATAATTAAATTACACTGTAACAAACGCCTACATTCATCGAATGTTTGCGCGCCCATCGCCTGGTGCTGCTAATTTAATTTATTCACTTTGTGAACCGAAACTTCGCTCGTTGCTTCCAGTTCAAAACCTAAAACGCTGCCCAGTCATCGTTTCCTTCATCCCTTCTTACCACCGCTTGTAACGAACTAGTCCCCGCTGCGTTGCAAATAAAATTTTTTTTCTTCTTCCTATTGCAGTAACTTTTCTCTATATCTAATTAACGTTAAAACAACAATAACTAAGTAAAGCTAAAGTGTAGAATGTTCAAGTCAGCGATGGCATGGCACATCTAACTAAACAGTTTGAAAACGGCCAGAATCGGTGAGGCTTCTAAAAAATCCCTCTCCCTAAATATTCTGAAACTTGAATTTATCCATGAATTTTGCATAAAAACTTAGTAAAGTTGTCTTAAATTTTTTCCAAAGTTCCACGAAGCAGATATTTCACCTGAAAACGTTAATTTTGAATTTACGTGTACTTAGAAATGTAGTGGACTATCTTTCTCTTCTTATGTGATTCTATATTTTCGATAATTGCCTATGACTTTTGAGATGTTCCTTCTGATTCTAGCTCTTCCCTTATGTTCGCGGCCGCCCTTGTTTAACCAATGATGCCGAAAAGAAGAATCTCTGAATTTTTTAGTACCATCGTCCTTATGTGTGATGAAGCCAATTCTCTTGTCCTTTTCATTGAAAGCTGGTACAGTTCATCATACATCTGCTGGTACGTCTTGACATCTGCCTTGGCAACCGTCGTCCACGTTGTCATCGTTCATGTCTGCGCTATATAATAAGAGAAACATAATGAGAGACTCGTGGAGTGCGATTTTGCTTTTCATTTACCTATGCATTGGCTCTCGTTGGCTGACAGCAATGATATCAATGTCGTAGATCAGCGGCATCGTTCGTCTTTTATAAAAGGGGCCGCTGCGGATCAAACTGGCAACACGTGGAAAATCTACAGGATCCTTATTTTGTTCGGTCATATTGTAGTAGCTTCCCAGCTATTATATGTATGTATTATGGTTTGCTACTGTGGAACTGAGCAATGCAATTAAAATATATTGCAATGGAGCGCGAGGTGCCTCAATAGTCGTTGTTTAGATCCGCTTGAGTAGATGATGTTGGCATAAAATACTTAGTTTGAAGTCTAGTTTGTCAGTGCGCCTGGGAAAATAAAGAAACGATTAACTTGTTAGCACAGTGTCTTATATAGTATGTGATTTATATGCATAAAGTTGTAATATTGCTTCCACAGTTCGTTTCTATAAAAATTTGCAATCAAATGGGATAACGCAAACTTCACGCTCGGTGATAGGTTTTGCCGTCAGAGGTCCCTGTGGTCACGAAATACCAACAAAAAAAATAGTTATAAACCGCCTGTCATTTGGAGTCGACATAAGTGAAATAGCAACCATGCCTATTTTTGTAGTAACAACAAAACGGACACCACACATTTGAGAAGGAGCTTGGCCTGAAAACCTATCAGGATGTATGCGCCAATCTCTTATAATGGCCCACTCTTATCTCTAACTCAACTCTTGTCCTCTGCATACATCCCCGATCACTTGTAACTGCTTATGCATTTGAACCGGAACTGGGCGTTGCCGTTTTTAATTAAAATGCACAGGAGTCAAAATTACGAACCGCTACACCTGCCTACCCTTCAGGAGACTTGAATCGTATTTGCAGCGGACGGTGGTCCATTTTCTGACTCTAAGTATTTCTTTTGAATTTTTTGCGCTCACATTCTTGCATTTTTTTTGCATAGGCGGTGAAAATGCGCTAAAATTGTAAAACAAAAAAAGGAAAGGATTGGGCAAGCAGAAGTAGGAAAATCACTGCACCCAGTGGCTCCGTTAGTTGCAGCGCAAGGATGCTGAACTCTCAACACGCGGCAAAGCAAAAATACAAAAAAAGGTTAAAAACCGTCAGCCCTTTTTTGTTGCTTTACCAATTTCGTTGTTTATTTCGCTTCAAGTGCTGGTATAAGGCTTGCCGTCTGTTTATCTGTCTACTCGCCGCTTGCTTGCCTGTTTGTCCTTATCGTTGTGTCTTCTTTATTCCTTTGTTGTCTGGCGGCGTTGATGCCAGACAAACACATTGTATCCTCAAATCCTCTCGAACTACCCGCATTTCATTCTTTCGTTGCTGTTGTCGTGTTGCTTCTTGTTTTGCTCCTGCTACACACATGCAAGTGAACGAAGAGTGTTATGCTGCGGTGCAAATGTAATTAAGAGGGGCACTTTATATTGCAGATCCAACTAACTTGGTGTAACAACTGAATTTCGCAGTAGTAATAAAATGAAATAAATTTATTGCATATTTGTCTGTTATTTTCTTTTGAAATACGAGATTTCTTTATATGTATGTGACAAATGCGGTGACAGAATATCAAGGAAACTTATTGTATGACATTTATAGTGGAGTGTCTGGAGCGTTAAAAACGTTAAAACCTAGGATGTCTCAGGGACTAGATGAAATTAAATTATCTTTGCGAAAATGTGTTGTGAATAACATAAATAATAATCTCTACCTATTTAAAAGTTGTGCATTTGATTTTTAAATAGCAAAAATTTATGATTGCAATAACTTATGTGCTATAATGCAAATAACGTTGTAGAATTTATTGTTTTTGTAACAGAAGTGGAAGCAAATGAAAAAATAAATAGATTATGGATAATTAAATGTTAAAAAAAAAATATTATGTAAACTATTCGTTTATTTAAATAATTAGCATACAAAAAAAAAAAATAAAAAATTGTTTTCTGTTATTATAGCATAAAAGTAAAATCGAATTAATTATTAAAATCAAAAAAATTATGACTATTTAAAAGAAAAAAATGAATTAACAAAAAAATTTGTCTATTCAAAAATTTACATTTTTTCAAATATCATCTTCAATTTCACTGATGTTAATCATAGGCGCTACATTTAGACAGCTGTCGTCGTTGCACTGTAGGCTTGCTACACTGCAGTATAATCCACTTTTTCGGCATCCGCATGCAGCTCCACATCCTTTTTTGCAATTGCAAAATAACATTTTTAATAAATTTTCCGGAGCAGGTAATTGATTCGTAAATATTGGATGATAGGTATTATTGGAATAGTTCCATCCCCAATTTTCGATGATTAAATCATTCCCTAACCACATCTGGATTTGTAGGTAAACCCGTTTTAAGTGTTCAAATGCTGCATCAGATGTGGGAGGTAACGAAGATAAAAGAACACTTGTGTCTTTGCCAGTTGCTTTGATGAAGGAATTGAACCTGAATGTATTCAAATCTGTCATTTTTGCCGAAGCACCATACAGTCCCAAAATACATGTAATACCAGCTTGAAATATATTATTTGCATCTTCATGTACATTTTTAAATACTGCTGCTGAGTCATGTAGATCATTCCGCTTCTCAAAATTTTTGATAAACTTAATTTTTCCTTTGTTGTAAAACGCAGAAGTAGTATCACAGCCCGTGAAAGCATGTAAAAATAGAACATGTTCTTTACATGCTGGTAGAGATTTTTCTAAACTTTTCGATGAAAATATTTGTTGGTTAACTTTGCCTCGGGATGGTTTTAAAAAATATATTTCACGATCAGTAGGCGCCAATGCCGTTAACACAACCAAGACGTCAATGTCTTCAGAAATTACAACAATATTTTGAGATTCTAAACTAATTGCTGTATCAACAATTAATTTATCTGCATCGCTTTCCGCTTGGCATGTAAAAATATTGTTATCAGCTAATTTTATTCTTAACATTTCGATTAGGCGAGATTTATTTTTTTTATTCGTTAGAAATTTATCTTGAGCGATTTTTAACGGCATATTTTCATCAAATTCAATATCTGTACTTATATTTTTTAGTGCGCGACGATTCCTTTCAGCAGATTTAATACCGTCCTTCTTATATCCATCAAATACCACGTATGCGTTATTATAATTATTCCTCAAATATCTTACGTAATGTTCGCATATCATTTTGAATGTTTCATTTAATTGCCATTTGCAACGATATAACAACATGCCTCCATCAATAACATAATGAACATTTTCTAAGCTTTTCAAATTAATCTGAATTTCTGGGAATAATTCGTAGAAAGTTGATTTTTTTGTCTTTCGTAGTTGGCCATGTTCAAACAGAGCAAGTGGATATGGTGCCAGTTCATAATTCATATAAGTTTTTAGTTCATAATCTGTTTTTTTCAACACACAAATACGTTGAAACAGCAACAATGGATCAACGGGAATAACATTGTCATGAATTTTTATTTTATTATATTATTTTTAGCCAATAGATTATTTATTTTATCTTTCCTTAATAACTTCAATTCGCGTACATTTCTCCCTTCGATTTTCTTCATAACTTTTAAACCTTCTTCAAAAGCATTGTAACAATTTATACTTTTATCACCGGTAATTCCAGTGGCAATTGACATAATTGCATCTGTATCAGGAAAAGGACTGTGTTCTTTGAAAAAGTCTACCAATCTTTTTACATCGATACCATCCCTTTCAATTCTAGCATCTGTAGAGTCACTGCGTTGATGACTTTTATTGAAAGATATGTCACAAAAATTTTCTATGCTTTCAATAATATCTTTTCCATAAATAACTCCTCTGATCCATTTATAAACTACACTTTCAGTGGCACCTCGTTCAAAACGACCCCCTTCGACGCTTATTCCTTTCATTAAAGTCTGATCACTTGCAATACCAGAAAAAAAATATCTGATCGCCTAGATGTGAAATATCCTGTTGTATATTTTTCGAACTCTGCTGGATCCATTTTACACTGTAATTCCTTCATATCTTGCAGATAAATTTGTGCAGCCTTCGCATAGGGAAAATGTCCTGATGCGTCGAATAGTGGAATCATCAGCTCAATACTATGTAGATGTAAATTCCAATCCCCCATAAGGTCGGCAGCAATGAAGTCTTTCAATATTGTTACCATTCGAAAATACGTAATCCATAGTTTTGATGTTTTATCTTTATTTTCAAGCTCAACTAACTTATCTTCAAAAATTCTACTCAGCATTTGAAATCCTTGATTTTCTGTAATTTCATTGTAATTGAACATTTCAAAAATCATCGATATTTATTCGTCATTCAATACATTTAAAAAATCCGCATTATTTTCCTTAAGATCTTCAAAAATTAGATGTGATAAAGCCTGCTGCAATAAGGTATGAGAACGTACTGCTCTAGCATAGGCACGTCCAGACGTTATGTGATCAATCGTATTTTCTGCATAAATGGTAGAAAGAACTTCTTTTATCCCACTTCCAGCCATAATATAACCAATAATATATAACGTTGGGAAGATGTTTTTCTTTATCTATTTAAGTAAAATTTAACGTAGAACTAAAAAAAATTATTTCCAACTAAATATTATTGTATATTATGCTCCAATATATTAATTTTTCATATTTTTTTGTTTAAACAATGAAAAAATTAATTGCACAATATAATATTGGTAGAAGTTACAATTTAGAGCATACAAAAGAAAATCCTGATGGTTACATGGCAATTCATTCAGTCCCTCAGAGATCCGAGGTCAAAACCCCCGGGCACTCCACTATTAGTTATTTACGTGGGAATGGTCTCTGCACTTCATGCAGGTTTATTTGATTTTTCGGTCATTCGCATCGAAGAAAACATGAGTTTGAATGAGTGCAAAGTTCAAGAGCAAACGTCTATCGATTTTCCAAATATTTCATTTTTATTTATTTTGCAACAACCTCCTCTTCCAAGTAGGTACTTCCGTTCATATTCCCCAACCCGACTAGAGATTTTGGTAAGGCGGTGATTAGGCGCAAATAAGGCATACCGCATTCCAAATTTGCGCCTCATAAGGCAGCCAAACTAGGCCCAAGTAACGCAGTTGACTATTCGTGCCTAATTTGGCTTCCTGATTAGGTAGTAGTTCGGAAGCCACACTTGGCGGTGATAACCAAACCCTAATGTAGCCCGAACTTGGCTTTTTGATAAGGCGGTGGTTTGGAAGCCTCAGTTGGCGGTTGTTCGGTAGCCACACTTGGCGGTAATTTGAAATCCACACTTGGCAGTGGTATGGAAGCCACACTTGGCAGTGGTATGGAAACCACACTTGGCAGTGGTAACTAAAACCTAATGTGGTCCAAATTCGGCTCTCTAATTAGGTAGTGGCTTGGGAGCCACATTTAATGCCAGTAGTTAAAGATAATATGCCTCAAATCCAACTTCTTATTTATGTTATGGCATGGAACCATACCTGGACTCCAAGACGTTGTAGAATAAGGTTTAGACTCAAGATACACCGATTTAAAAAACTAATCGGATGACAATTTTATACGTACACCAGAAGATTACATTAAAATAATGAAAGTTAATTTATTTAAGAGCTAAGGCAATTACTAGTTCAAACAAGAACAACTTAGTCATAAGAAACATAGCCAATTGAAAATATGAATTTCAAATCTTATAATATTTTCTTAAAATAAAATTGAAATAAAATTTATATTATACTTTTGAAATTTAGGTTTAGAGATCAAACTTTAGTACTTAAAATGAAGTTCAGAAAAAACAAAAAGTGAATGATAAATAATTAATTATAATGTAGGCTGCTTCATCGTTTTCGACTTTTTTTTTGCGGATGCTTCATTTTCTGTCGAGTAAGCGTATGCTTCATACTTTAATTTTTCGATTAATTTTTCAGCATCCTCATAAGAATCTACAAAACAATTGATTAAATAGTCCAGAAATAAAAAAAAAATAGATTTTTAAGAATATTCTACACACAAATCTTTAAAATCGAAATAATGAATTATTAATTGAATATTTGCTTATTTTAATATTATTTGAATAATAAAACTTACTTGCTCGTCCACGAATTTGTACTGTGTAAGATGGCCAATCAGTACAAGCCTCAGTACAACGCCTAACCATGTCGTTTAACATTTTCAAATTCATTTCAGGCAATAATTTAGATTTTAGTTCATCACATTTTTCATCGTAATAAATCCACGTGCTGGTTACAATGTCGATCGCTTCTTGTTCATCTTCTTTACCAGAGTTTGAAAAAACCACTAACCGGTATTTTTGATCGTCTTTTCCTAATTTCGACATTTTTTAGAAGAATCACAAATTTTTTTAGAATAATAATATCAACACAATTTATTAACACTGAGTTCACGATAATTCTTGCAAGCTTGCCACTTACTTCTGCACTTATTTAGTCAAATGTCTTCTGATAAAAATAATTATCCACAATGATTTGTAGCTTGCACACTGTCGATGGATAATGCGCACAATTCACAGTGATGTAAATTCAAATGTTTTTTTTTTCGATACTATGAATGCTGTCTTGAATAAATGACACATTTTCACTGACTTCTTCATGAATAAAATTTGAATCAGTACTATGCTCACTCTTATTCATTGATAATAAATCACCCGCCATCTCAGAATTAAATAAAATTCAAGATGTACTGTTTTCGCTGTCAAGTAAAGCGGAATGTTCTGATACACAAGATAATTTACGTCATGCATTACGAAATTTTTCCGCTCTTAAACGACAGAGCGCACGTTTCCGCCATGCTTTACTTTTTATGGTATACATTTTTATGTAATATATTAAATGTCTAAATCGTTATGAAATAAAAACAGTCAGTTGTACCTTAAATAGTAAAAAAAAAATTTTAATAAAATCGATATCTTTCATCGAATATATTAAGATAAGAGTGAGAGAAAATAAAACTGGTACGAACAAACCAAATAGGAAGTCCACTGAATAAATACCTATTCAAATCGACTCATACTCATTTCAACGGGTTAAAAAGAAATTACCCGATTCTCGGATGTTAAGGCGGAAAAGTGCCACTCTATGCCGGTTGTCTGTTGAAGCAAAAAAAAAATTTAAGTCCGGCGTTGCCACACATCTCCCTCATTAGGCGCAGATTTGGAAAACCGATCTTCGGTAATACCCCGGATGTCATTCTACCATTTAGTTAGGAGTTTCAAACTTGCGCCTAAGTACGTTATCGCCACACATCTGCCTCATTAAGCGCAGGTTCGAAAAACCGAACTTCGGTAATACTCTGGATGTCCTTCTACAAATCAGTTAGAGATTTCAATTTATGCCTAAGTAAGACACTGCCACAGATTTTCGTGACCACAACCAGATTTGGTATTGTTCTGGCATGCCAATCTGGTAAGGTACGAGTAATAGTGAGGCGAGTAAGGCCTGCCAAATTCGGGCTAACTAATTATTCGGCATGCTTCACTGTAATTCTAGTCGGGAAATGATGGGTAACGTTTTCCTTTTGGGGCAAGGTTTTTACTCCGTTCTTTAGATATTTAGAAAACAAATGAAGCTACATAAATTGATAGGCTAGATTGCTTTGCTTTAATGACACAGGGATTTACATACGTATTGAAATAGCAGAGTGCGGTGCATATGTTTGTCTAAATTGCTTAAGGAATTTATTTGTATGCATATTTTCTAGATTTTAGTAATATTTGCAGTTTGTGCAATTTAAACCATCAGCGTAAAATTTACAATACTGAGTAAATTAAACTAAAGAAACAATAATTTGTCTACAAATCCACAAAATTTTTCATAATCCGGTTGAGAAGTGTGTTAATGAAATAATAGCACAACTTGCTGCTGAAAGTTGCACACTTATAGGCTGGGAGACATAGAGGTGAATAAAATATTAGTTGCATAACATAACCCGTTTAGTCGATGATGTACATATGACACGTGGCAGTTCACTGCTGAAACTAAATATCGTTCAAGTGAAATTAGACGCCCAATTCAATCTGTTCTAAAGTCCAAAATGAAACGTAAATAGATGGCCGTTTACCTTTACTTTCTGAATCAATTGGCCTTGTAAGTGCATATTACGAAATTTGTATGCAAAACGTTTCAAATTTTCAAGAATTTTAACTCCACTCTACTTAAATAGCCGTTTCTTGAGACACCTGCAGATATATTTAGATACCAACTGACATTCCCAATATGTCCTCACTATCGCATTCTTCAACTCTCATTTGTCATACTTGTGTGTACTGTAAAAAAATCTGGCAATTTTATTTTGTTTATTTACTCTACCCTATTCACGCATACACATGCAAATTATACTTACACCATTTAAACCTTTCGCTTTAAAAAGCTCTAAAAAGGCTTTTCATTGCGTTTATCCCCAGGCAATACAAACACAATGTATGCATTTTTCCCATAGCCATTTACTGCTATAGCCAATATTTCATTACTCTTTTTTTCTTTTCTTGGGGTTTTCAATAAATTTTGTTGGCCATTTTAACTCAATTTTGATTGAAATTTTTTTTTCGCTTTACCCCTTCAATGTGTGCTTTATTTTTTATGTTTTTTTCTACAAATATCCGTCTCGTAAAATATCAATAACAGTCAATGGCCTATGAGCAGAATGTGTAGCCAACAGGACGTCCAACAACTGCCATCGAATACATTGGAATATAAAAAAAATATGTGTTGATATACCTCTTCTGGGAAAGTCCCTTCTGGCAGTTGAACCGGACGAACGTTTAATGACATTTGCCATATCCAGGCGCACACACATACAATATTTACTCGCACATTATATGTATATGTATATTATATATATACATATTTAGCTGAGGCTGGATTGGCGATGTAAAAAAATTCCGACGTCCTATTTGTAGGTGCATGGAATTCAATTTCGTTCTTTTTCGCTGAATTTATTCTTCTTTACTTCGTTGGCTTCCTTCATCAGCAACATTGGTCCAACGCTTTGTCGTCGTAATCACCGTACAGTGGCCTCCATTAACAACAAACAGTTGCTGCCGCTGCTAGCACTTTGCTAAGCAGTTCGCGAATTTGCCTGTGTGAGAGTCTATTTGCAAAGACACCCAAAACTCGGCCTATTGAGTGCTTGCAACCGTTTACCGAAGGCGTTGTGCCCGTAGCTTCGATTCGCCGTTGCGCCTAGCATTGCGTTGGTTACCACTAATATTGCCATCTCTTCCTGGGCGCGCTTACACGCGTCGTCTGCATTCATCACTACAACCGTTATCTCAGACGCAGCCAAAACCGGCTTTACCGCAGTTGGTTTTTGTTTTACTAGCTTTGTTACTTTTCGACGCGAGCATCAGCCAACGTGTTAAGTGTAAATATCATTTGGCTATGTGATTGAGTTTGTTGTTTGCCCAAGTCTGGTTATTTTGTTTTTGGCGCTTTTGTTTCGTCTTAATTTGACTTTGTTACTTGTGCGTATTGATTCAAATGAGAGCCGACGATTTTCTTAATTATCTAAGTTATATTGGGAACACTATTTTGCGAAATCTGGTTAGAATATTTGGTTTTTAGTTTACTTTAACTCCGAATTAAATATTCCGAAGATAAGATATGCGAAATAGGCGTTGCACAAAAAAAGTGGGTAATACTCGTTACTTTTTTTCTTTAAAGGCCTATGGGATATATTTGTAATACTTACTATATACATTTACTATATTTAAATTATGTATATCCACCAAACTGAACCAATCATACAAGGTTACCGAAATGTAACGAATTTCGGATAGCTGATTTGCTACTAATAAAAGCAAAAAAACAATAAACTTTAGTAATGAAACACGATTTCCTGCATGTGCCTGCTGGTCACCTAATTGTTTCAAAACTTTTTCACGTTTTTCAGCTCTATCTCAAAAATGCTTCGAACGAGATTCACTTGAAGAATCCGGATCATTTCTGGATTACCTACATAATCTTTAACTCTTAGACTCTCAGAAAAATGTGAATTTTATACCATTTAGTTTAGTTCAACATTTTTTTTTTTACAGAAATACAAAAAACTAAAAGAAAAAAAATAATTGTAAATTAATTTTCTTAATTTAAAAAACATGTAATAATTTAAATTTTCTGCTTATTTTGAAAAAAAAAAGTTTTTATACAGAAAGTTGTAAGGAAAAAAAGAACAGAAAACTAAAAATGTTTAATCTAATTTTTCTAAATTCAGAACGAACTGATCGGGTAAAATTATTATAATTGAAATATTTGCATGAGCAATACCCGTTTTGAAAAAGTCTTTAGAGAAAACGAAAAAAAAGCTTTAATTTAATTTTGCTGCATTTATAATAAAAAATATGGTCAAAAGAAAATAATAAAAGAATTGTGGTAATTTTAATTTACTTCGAACTTTTACAAAAGGTGTTTTAAGCGAATCATAAAAAAAGTACCTAATTTAATTTTACTGCATTTATACAATAATAAACAAAATTAATAATAATTGTGTAAATTATAATAATTTAAATTTTTGCACTTGCCCACAAATTTTGAAAAATTTTGTTTACAGGCACTTTTATTAGAAAAACATTTGATTTGCTACATTTATAATAGGAACAAATATACAAAAAAATTTATAAACAAATTATGAAAATTTACATTTTTTCTAATGCTCATCCGTTTTGAAGAGACGGTTTCAACTTTAAACCTTTGCTAAATGAATAAGAAATTAAAATATTGCTGGTTCGTATTTTGTATCAGCGCCACTCAAGCCACACAGCTTATCAACTGTGAGAGAGGCTGTGTGACATAAGTTGGACTCGTTCCAGCGACACTCGGTTCTACGTTACCGGGACGACGCGGATTTATATACGACCAAGACCTGTCACTCTAACCGCATTCACCGTACATGTATGAGGAATGTTTATGCTGCTACAATAACAACAGCAACATAAGTTGAACTAATCTTTTTTTACTATTTTTAAGCCCAATTATTAATTTTCCACTTACACTTAACACTTTTATTCTAGGAAATAATTAAAATGTCTGTTCTTTTTTCAGGTAAAAAAATCGCGCTCGTCCACTCAATTGGGCATTGAAAAATCATACTTATACTCCATTTAAAACGCAAATAAGGTAAACTCCAAAATATAATTAAGTCTGCGATAGCTTTTGATATAAGTCGATGATTTATAGCGAACTGTATACCTTATGCAATCAATGTGAGTTTGAGCTTAATAAATTCTTAATGAAATGAATGAAATAGGAGTACATTTAAATTACTTTTGACATACAAATCATAGAGTAAAAATCTGCTTAAAAATAGAATTACTTTCAAGCACCTTTTGTTGTCGGTATTAACCCAATTTCGGATTTTGGGGATGTAATGATAAAAATAGTAGTACACTGCCCTAGACTCAAAGTTAGTAAACTCTGAAGCCAAGTTAATTCGCATTCACTCATTAGTTTCCCCCTTTAAATAAATTTTTAGATTTCAGTACATCGCCAATGCCTCCGAAGTCCTTAATTTGCGAACTATTTATAACAATGGCTAGCTACTATTTTCTACTCCTGCTTCACTTCATCTGCATACATAGGACCTACATTTCACATCCTCCGGTGCTGTGTACTATCGTCTATTTAACATCACTTCAATTATGCTCTATGCACTTGCCTGTTGTTTCCACTCATTTAACTTGTTCCATGTTCGCATTCGCATTATTAGAAACCTAGCAGGTATCATCGCCGACGAATCTATGCTAAAGCGCACGCCTCAGCACTTCACCGCTTCATCCCTGCACCGCCAAGTAGGCACTGCTCTAGGAGTTGATATAACATGCAATATGCCATAACGGCCACGGGAATGTGGCAAATTGTTCACATAAATAAAATCAGTCAGCCACTCCAAAGCAGCGCAACGCTCTAGCCAGCATAGATGGATGGGTGGCGTTGCGCTGTTAGAAAGCTGCTGAGGAATTTCCAAGCTAGTGATAGTGCTCTTCGTGGTCGCCGGACTCATGGTTCAACAAGGATATCTGCGCTGGCGGCGCTGCTGGAAAACAATAATTGAGTGCATCTTAAATTTGTAGCTTAACGTTTGAGAGAAACCCGTAAAAGGCATAGGAATAAGAAACTAAAAAACGCGTTTCCAATTTCATTTCATCAGTTGCAAAAATGTATAAATATTTTTTATACGATGGCAAACATGCAGTGGGCGCTTGGAGGTGCGTAGAGTAGCAGAAGGTGGTCCACTTTAACTGCATCTCAAGTACAACAACTCACTGGGACACAACCCGAAGTACTTTGGGTATGCCTGCACTCCTGCAACTGCTTTTGTGTGTTATTGCTGTTGATTTTGGTATGCAAATCTTCATTTATTATCCAACAGATAACTTGTAAGATCTTCAGGAACTATCCGGTTTTCAAACGCTCTTACAACTGCTACAAAGTACTCTACACATTTTTACTTAGAATGTTTTTACGATTTGATCTGTAGGTTTTGATATGCATTTTTTCATATTCCTCCACTTTTGGTTTGCATTTGAGTTTTTATATGTTGCAGTCAGATTTATGTAATTTAAATTCGCTTTTCGAGCTGCTTCTACATTGTTAGGGCGCTGGCTTGGCTTTTTTCCGCACACTCTCCACTCCACTCTTTTCTTCTTCTTCTATCACTTGTTGTGCCGATATATTCTCCAATTAAATGCGGAAATGCGGAAATGCGGTTTATATAAATGCGAGTGCTTCCACCTCCTAAATAATTCGTTTTTTTATTCTTCAGACTCGCCTTGGAGTCATTCAGCGTAGAAAACTCTTGGTTCATTTCGATGTTGGTTAAATTACTAATTTTTTTTTTCTATACGTAGATTTCCGCTCAGGTTGGTTCAGTGGGACTACAAAAGCGGTGCTAGAGTAAAAATTAAAATATGCATAAATTTTAAAGATAATAAAATTCTTGCCTTTATTTTTCGGAAAGTGGGTATAACAATCAGAAGAAGTAATAGAATGCACGAATGGAGCGAAGAATACATTCTTAGAGCTTTTTGTGTGCTAAGAAAATTGCTACTTGAGCGAAAATTGCGCTGGTGTTAATATGCTATTTAAATTCATTGAAGATATTTTAATTTTAAGACGTTTTATGGAAATGTATAGAGATTATATAGTTCAGATTTGTTTGAATACCTTTTCAGTTGTGTCGAAAAAGGTCTTAGTGGTTATGAAGAGATCGGAAATACGCAAATATGTTATATAATTACGTTATAATCCACTGTGCTTTTCAACATTCCATTTTTGCTTCATTCAAATAATTTCTTACTTTTCTTCAAAACGTAGCTTCCCTCGTCCTTTCATTTGCCTCAATCCGCTTACAGCTTAGTCGTATATTCCCGGGCGTGTCTACTAATCTCATACGTTCAGCCCGTTTACACTAATCTGTCTGTGCCTACACATCTTTATGAGCCAATTGAGACACACGCCAGCGGGAAATAGCCTTGTAATTTGCCTAGCAATGGCAGCATTGCCATAAAGCAATGCTTTGTCCATTTCCTTTACGACTCTCCCGTCATCTTATCGCTCATTTAAAAAGCAATCGCATACTCGAAAAATTGTTAGCTGTGCTTTTTGGCGCTGTTACCGACAAACGAGTGAAATATCTCGAAAGTATACACATTTATGCATGCACCATACACCCATGCTTGTTGTTGCGTACTAACATTTATTTGTAGACATTTTTTCTATGTGTGAAGTTTTTGGATGCTCTACCCGGCTGCAGCTAAAATCCTTGGTTGGTCTGTTAGAAGCAGTGCAAATAGAATGCAGCAAAAACCAGTTCCAAGTCGAAGATGGCATGCTCGTCAGACACACTTGAACGCTTAGCAAGAAGCTGAGAAGGAGGAATAATGCGAGCCAGTGAGCTGGCAATCGTAAACTTCAAAGCCGCAACCTTCAGTAATATTTCAACGCTGCTGATGACTATGCATGAAAGTTTGTGCTTTTCCTTTGGCATTCCATTTAGTGTTTTAGTTTTATCTTTTTTGCATTCTTTCGCCCACATTTTGTCGAAGTTATTTAAACTTTTGCTAAATTGAATTTTTATTACAAGCAAATATTGAAATTGGCAGGTCTTACGCGAGTAACACAGGCGAATTGAACAGCAGAAATGGTGGTTCATCTCACTTAGTAATCTACTCATCAGCCTATAGCTGCCACATATGGTCGCTTTACAAAAAGTTTTCCGTGCGCTTATCCGGGCTGCCTTGGCTGGCAGTGGTTGGACGAAGCGCCTAAAATGCGCCTTCAATTCTGTAAGAAGGAAAATATTTCATTTAAATTTATGTGATGCCGCTCTCGTGCATATTTTTACTTATGCATACTTAGTTTTCCCTTTGGCATATGGGAAACTTCCACATTCCTCTAATCTGCTCACTTCCTCTCTCCTACAGTAGCTCCATGAGTCTCGCTGGCTTTCTCTTGGCACGTTTTTGCTTCGGGTTTTTGTCATTGGGTATAGTCGAAAAATATATATACTATTATACGACTATATGGGCCATAGGGCAGTGGAATGGCTCGTAATTCTTAAAGTATTGCAAGCTGCAAGTCTTCTCCTTGCCTCAAAGCGATTTATGCGCGAATTTGTAGATCTGCTCTACTGCCTCTGCGGGAGTTATGTCGACGAAATCTAGAAATGTTTAGAGTATTACTGCAAAAAATACTTGCTTATGAAATTTATGAAAAAGTTTATATATTTTGCGTTATGTAATCTTTGCAAATGCTAAGTTCAATGCTATGCTAATGGGCATGTAATACCTAGTTACATATGCACTTACATACACCATATGTGTATGAACGAACGTGCTTATTTATATGTGTGGGTAAGTAAAAACTAAGGATGTCTGGTAATTTATCATACGCCATATACTCGAATGACAGATTTTTCGATACATTTAGCAACAAAATTCAACCTACCGAGGATTAGTAAAATTAACTGTAAGAATTTATCACAGCAAACTTATACCAATTTATAATTTTCTTTTCGCAAATTGTTAGTTAAATAAAGAATTTCGTCTAAAGTAGAATTATGGCAGTGTAATAGGGAGAACTAAAATAAAACACTTAACGGGTGATGTGAAAATCACGTTTTCGGTTCTTATCACAAAATAATAAACTATTGGTTACTCCCTGCTTATAATCATATTTTTCGAGAGGTTATAAATATTAATATGAATTCATTTTAAACCTTATTGAAGTAATAAATTCGATTGCCTTATTATTAGAGATAGCCAGGACACTAAACAACAACAGCTGAACAATAAAATTTGTCTACTCGTATTGACAAAGTGACAGCTTACTGAGGCACTTGGCACCTCAGACTATGCACTGCATAATCCAGGTATTACTTAATACAAAACAATCAAATAAATAAATAATTCGTTAAATTGTCACATTTTATTAGAAATAACATACATTTAGTTAAAAAAAATTTTGTAACTTAAGATTAATTTTTTCCAAAATAGTCTTTAAATATTGGTGGGTTTCTTTTTCCGTTTGTCAAAGGTTGTGGCAGGTTATTAATGTTTGTTCACTCTGGTCAGTGCAGAAGAAATTAATAAGAAAAGAAAGAAGATATTGGTGTTCCGTCGATCGTGGAGTCCGGTTAAGCAGAGGTTTATTCAACCCCGATTGTACTGTATATGGACATACATATGTATATACAAATTTCGACTGAGATGGTCACAGAAAAACGTTTTTATTAATGCTACCCCTCTAGTTTTGTTCTTTGGCAAAACAAAATTACACACATATTTTTTATTTTATACTTAAACTTTCCTCCAACGCTTTGAAAATTACCATTGATTGACAGGTCGATACTAGGCGCCTTCGATCCGCCAAGCGTATTCGAGTGACGAATAGGTGAAACAACAATTTATACTAGTTGCATATCTTGGCAGCACTGAAAAAGAGCTACCAAAAATAAATTTATTTCGGATCACTCAATGAGTTTTAGCAAGATCGCGTTTATACAGAGAAACATTTGATGCTTCAACTCGTTGCATGGTATGCTCTGTCAACATCCATTTTGTTCTCGTATTTTTCGGCCGCCGTAGCCGAATGGGTTGGTGCGCGACTACCATTCGGAATTCACAGAGAGAACGTCGGTTCGAATCTCGGTGAAAACGCCAAAATTAAGAAAAACATGTTTCTAATAGCGGTCGCCCCTCGGCAGGCAATGGCAAGCCTCCGAGTGTATTTCTGCCATGAAAAAGCTCCTCATAAAAAATATCTGTCGTTCGAAATCGGCTGGAAACTTTAGGTCCCTCCATTTGTGGAACAATATCAAGGGGCACACCACATATACGAGGAGGAGCTCGGCCAAACACCCAAAAAGAGTGTACGCGCCAATTAATATATATATATATATATATACTAGCAAACCCCGCCCGCTTCGCTGGGCACACTAAAATATAATAGATATGGTTTAGAACAGAAAAGATATGGTTTTCATATTATTTATTTCTTTATTCTTTATTCAAGCGCTTTGGCATAAACAATATTTTTTGCTTTTCTATTTGTTTTTGAGTAAATATATAATGCTGTTGGCTTCCCAACACGTGAACAGCCAACGTATAGTTGACCATGGGTGAATACTGGTTCTTCTAAATTCATCCCGCATATTTCTAAAGTTTGCCCTTGTGATTTATTGATAGTTATTGCAAATTCTAAACGAATGGGCAGTTGCAAACGCTTGAATTCAAATGGCAATTCAGGTGGAATCATTGGAATTCTCGGTATTAGAACGTCTTCATTCTTGAATTTGCCAATTAAAATAGTTTCTTCGATAACATTATTCATCAATCGTTTGACTACAAGTCTAGTTCCGTTACATAGCAGCTTTGTTCAAATTGATGTCCCTTGATCGATTTGATCTGGACCGTGCCTTTCGTTGCCGATTTGCTTCATTTTCTTCTTGACGTTCTTCTGATGTCGCGTTATTCCGAGCATTTCTCATGCGCCTATTATTATTTGTCGAGCGACTAATATGAATACGCGATTGTCTTGGCATTTGTACTGTAATAAACATTATTGTAATTATGGTATTCTGAAACTTTGTGGATTATATTTTTTGTTTTTTTATTTTTTTTTTATCATTTGATTCACTCATGGTGCAACGTAGTTTATCGCATATGAACCGAAAAAATAAATCCACTAAATTTGATGAAATTAATTCCAATTCACCACGTGAAAATTCCTAAATGTATATTATAAGAAAAATATAAGCACGTGAGCGATTGTCCATTGAAAAAATAATAAATTTCTTTTTTCTTTTTGACGATTGTTTCTTAGTTATTCATTTGCGTTGATTTGAAATTTAAAAAAAATCTTCTTTTTTCATGATCATCAAGTGTTAACGATGTGTGTAAGTTTGGTTTAATTCGGCGCAAAGACACGGCGGGTCCACGTTTTGGCATATATTTCGAGACCCTAGTTATCAATAGGTATGAAAATTACCCCGTATTAAAGCACTTATCGACAGCTTTCATTTGATGCCCATATTGTACATACACAACCAAAGGTTACCCGGCTCCACGTTTTGACCTATATCTGAGACCCCAGTCACGGAGCGGCATGAAAAATACTCTGTACTAAAGCATTCACCAACAGCTTCAATTTGATATCCATATTGTACAAACACATTCTAGGCTCCCCGTTTTGGTCTCTATCTCGAGACCCTAGTCACGGAGCGGCATGAAAAATACTCTGTACTAAAGCATTCACTAACAGCTTCCATCTGATATCCATATTGTACAAACACATTCTAGGCTCCCCGTTTTGATCTCTATCTCGAGACCCTAGTCACGGAGCGGCATGAAAAATACTCTGAACTAAAGCATTCACCAACAGCTTCCATCTGATATCCATATTGTACAAACACATTCTAGGCTCCACGTTTTGGTCTCTATCTCGAGACCCTAGTCACGGAGCGGCATGAAAAATACTCTGTACTAAAGCATTCACCAACAGCTTCCATTTGATATCCATATTGTACAAACACATTCTAGGCTCCACGTTTTGGTCTCTATCTCGAGACCCTAGTCACGGAGCGGCATGAAAAATACTCTGTACTAAAGCATTCACCAACAGCTTCAATTTGATATCCATATTGTACAAACACATTCTAGGGTCCATGTTTTGGTCTCTATCTCGAAACCCTAGTCACGGAGCGGCATGAAAAATACTCTGAACTAAAGCATTCACCAACAGCTTCCATCTGATACCCATATTGTACATACACATCCGAAGGTTACCCGGGTCCACGTTTTGACCTATATCTCGAGCCCTATCCACCAATAGGCATCCAAACTATACGTAAACCATCTTCAATATCTACTTAACAATGTGTGTAAGTTTGGTTTAATTTGGTGCAAAGACACGGCCGGTTAGCGAACACACACAAAAAGTTGACTTTATTTTATATATAAGATATATATATATTTCAATGCCAAAGGAGAAATCACAAAGTGGAAGCAACCAAAATGTCCCTGTATGAACACGATCTAATGAAACTTGTCTAAAATGAGAAAACAGGGATTTAGAAGCATTGAAAATATTGAGTTATACCAGTTTTACAAGGTATAACCATACTCAATAGCGGCGAATCTTGCTCGATAACTTTGTTGTTACTTTTTCATCAAGTGAGTAAAGCTCAGAGATATGAAGCAGAGTTGTGGCGAAAAGTTGACTAAAAAATAAATCAAGGCACAGAATATCCTACACATCTTGAAAGTTTATGAAGGGAAATTAAAAGAGGAGACATGGGAAAATAATCAGAGTGTTTATTAAAAAAAAAGAACTTTACTTATCTTTAACTCCAGCTCAATAACCAATGGAATTTGATCACAATAATTTTTGTTTTATTATTTTGAAAATATCAATCGAGAATGTTCGAAATGATCATTTCGTTTACAGTGTGAAATATTTTACAATTTTAATTCATATAAAATGTTTTTTGCCGGTTTTAGTATTTTTTTTTTTCGCTTGCGTTTACACTAACTGAGACCCAAACTTTTAAATTGCTCGTACCTAAACTTTTAATATCGAGTGTACTTGCTTTGGCCCATCATTTTGCTTATGAGCACCTCTTTTTCAATTTCTTTCCATTAATATTTATTGTTTTTATGCCAGACTAATTTCGCAGTTTCGTTTATTTGTTTGCGTGCATTTTTTTGCAATAAATTTGAGTGGTATCAGCACTTAGCTGCCTGGCAGTACCTTACCATCAATCAGTTAGTCAGTAAGATATTGAATTTTTTTTTCCATCGTCGTATGGTTATACTTTACTATTGTGCATTATGTGCGCCATTCAATTGTTCCGCATGCTCGTATTTTTTTATTTATAAGCTGCGCCTTTCCGTGCCCTGCCAAGTGCCATTTCTGAGTATGTGTGTGTTTTCACCTATTTATGCACGCAAATATTACACGCAAGGGGTGGCCACTTGAGCTGGTTGGTTGGCCATACCTTACACGTGCAATACACACATACATATACATAGATCAGATACTCAATTGTGCTTTTGTTGGTTGTTTTTGTACGGATTTGTGTGTTAGTAGTCAGCAATTTTTATTTGTGATAATCAAGTGTCATGGCATTTTTATCAAACTCGCATTCTTGCACTTGTACCTTCCGTTCTAACATTTCTTTTTATAACCTTCTGTATTGAGTAGTAGTTTAGTTTTATATATGTATGTGGACTTATTCGCCTTTAAAATTTATTGGGAACGAAGTACTCATTTCTACTATATCTCAGTTTTTTTTGTTGTCTCTCATTTCAAATGTGTTTTATCATTCCGTTTGTTGGATGTAGTTTCGAGTCTAAGCAAAGTCCATTTTTATTGTGTGTGCGTTATGCACATATATTTATGCATGCATATATGTATATATATATATGCATGTATGTATGTATGTTTATAGATAAGAATACATGCATTTGAAAAGGTGTTTAGTAGCTAATAAAAGCTTTTTCCACGCTTCTTATCGTATATAATCGACAGGTCTATCGTGGTTTGGTTAGCTAGTAGTGTAATGGGGTATTTGCGATAAATATTATTTGATTAAAGCTCTGAATATATGTATTATAAATTAAATATATAAATATAATATTATAAATGAGTTTTTGGTGATTCACAATGTGGAATGGACTATGTTTTTATAAACAGATAATTAAATTAAGAAAATAAATGAGTAAATAGTCAAGACTTTACCTTTTCATTATTATATCATCCACTTTTATGTCCTGTCGAAAATCCGCTTATAGTCAGGGCTTTCAACCTATCCAGTTAATTTCTAACCTCGAAACACATACTTTTATATGTTTATTTAAATCACTTAAACCGCTCACAGTGAATTGAGATAAATACTGTTTTAATGAAGGTAAGCTTAGAAAAGCAAAAATGAAAATTCAACAATAATACCTGTAGCAACAGCAACCGACATCCAAAACCTTTATAGCGCGAGTTTGATGCCATAAATTTTGCATAGTGGAAACTAGCGACTAAGGTCAGAGTGGAAAAGTACAAACAGGAAGTTATAGTAGAAAGCTATTATACCAAAAATAACTACAACAATGCGTACAAATCGACTTAATCTCATTAGACCAAAAGAGAACGAAGCTTGCATACAAATCTATGCGAAATACAAATGTACTTACATATATATACGCATGCATGTACTGTGCTTGTGTTTGCGTTGGGGAGCAAAGCAGGTATCTAGTCATTCTAGATAAGAGCTAACTTCGCGCCAAGGACGCACATACGTACATACATATTTATTCCCTCATACATTTAGTAGAAACAAGGATCAAATACTTCATATTGCCATAAGCTTTACAAAGAGAAAAACAACAATAAAATGAAGTGTATGAGTGTGTATATTGTGAATATTAGCGAGAATTTCCGCAAATCTTTACTTGAAGCCACATCTGTGAGGAAATCGAAATCTTGAACGTGTTCTGTCCAACATTTGAATTCTTTCAGTATGAAGCGAATAAGACAGCTCGAGAGATGAGAGCCATACCATTCAAGAGTAGAAAAACTACAAAAACTACACATGTGTGCGTGCAACACAACGAAACCCTTGCCAGACACACACCAGAGGCCAACAGATAGGCTAGATAAGCTTGTCACTGAATTTCACGTCAATTTTTTTCGCTTGTTCGGGAGAAACAAAACAATATAATGCAACAACCCAGCGACCTAGCCTAAGATGATAAATCGCCACTCAAGTGGTCGGAAAGTGAAAGCCAAAGTGGTTGCCAGTGTTGCGATGGAATCAAACAAAAAAAAGAGGTTGTCTGTAAAGTCGGTTTACTGACGATAGTTTAACGTGATAACGTCATAAGAAAATACTGATTGAATGGTTGCATTTTTCAAAAGAAAATTTTAATTTTATTTGATAAATATTTTGTATGGATATAGATAATGAGTTAACATTAACATAACATAATATAACATAACATAACATAACATAACATAACATAACATAACATAACATAACATAACATAACACAACACAACACAACACAACATAACATAACATAACATAACATATCATAAAGCATTCACCAACAGCTTTCATTTGGTACCCATATTGTACATACACGTCCGAAGGTTACCCGGGTCCACGTTTTAACCTATATCTCGAGACCCTATCTACCAATAGGTATTCAAACTATACGGAAATCATCTTCAATACCTACTTAACAATGTGTGTAAGTTTGGTTTAATTCGGTTCAAAGACACGGCGGGTCCACGTTTTGGCATATATTTCGAGACCCTAGTCATCAATAGGTATGAAAATTACCCCGTATTAAAGCACTTATCAACAGCTTTCATTTGATATCCATATTGTATAAACACATTCTAGGGTCCACGTTTTGGTCTCTATCTCGAGACCCTAGTCACGGAGCGGATGGAAATACTCTGAACTAAAGCGTTCGCCAACAGCTTCCATTTGATACCCATATTGTACATACACATCCGAAGGTTACCCGGGTCCACGTTTTGACCTATATCTCGAGACCCTGTCTACCAATAGGTATCCAAACTATACGGAAACCATCTTCAATACCTACTTAACAATGTGTGTAAGTTTGGTTTAATTCGGTGCAAAGACACGGCGGGTCCACGTTTTGGCATATATTTCCAGACCCTAGTCATCAATAGGTATGAAAATTACCCCGTATTAAAGCACTTATCAACAGCTTTCATTTGATACCCATATTGTACATACACAACCAAAGGTTACCCGGGTCCACGTTTTATTCTATATCTCGAGACCCCAGTCACGGAGCGGCATGAAAAATACTCTGTACTAAAGCATTCACCAACAGCTTCAATTTGATATCCATATTGTCAAACACATTCTAGGGTCCACGTTTTGGTCTCTATCTCGAGACCCTAGTCACGGAGCGGCATGAAAAATACTCTGGACTAAAGCATTCACCAACAGCTTCCATTTGATACCCATATTGTACATACACATCCGAAGGTTACCCGGGTCCACGTTTTGACCTATATCTCGAGCCCTATTTCCAAAATAAAATATAATCCATGTTACTCGTGGATGATGTAGCTTTCGAATGGTGAAAGAATTTTTAAAATCGGTCCAGTAGTTTTGAGCCTATTCATTACAAACAAACAAAGTTTTCCTCTTTATAATAATATATTAGTATAGACAACATATCTTATAAGGTATATGGTAAATATTAAAATACATTTTTTCCTTCATATATAATAAAAAAATTAATAATTATAACATTAAAACAACAGGTATTATTAACAAACTTGGTTTTATTTTAAATTCTTCAAGTGAATCAAATTAATAATAATCAATAAGAAGGCATATGCAAATACAAATACGTGGATTTATATATGTACATATGCGCTTTCGCTTGCAGTTCATGCAATGCAATGAGCAAGGTAACGACAAATGAGCAAGGTAACACTAATGAGCAAGGTAACACTAAAGAGCAAGGTAACACTAATGAGCAAGGTAACGACACATTTTTTCGTGCGTGCAGCCTGTTAAATCGAATTATAAGACGTTATCACGTCAAAAAATGAAACACGTGGAAGTTCTCGGACAGTCGGAAGAGTAAGAAGAACTGAAACTAGTTATTTGGGGCACACGTACACGCACAAACATGTGGAGTGTGGCGAATGGCCTGTACGCACCGCGCCCCATATATTATGTGAGTGAGTAAAAGTGTGTTTGTGTGAGGCAGGTTATTGAAATGCTTTAATTTTTGTGAATTTCAATTTCTGACGTTTCGCACGCCAAGGGTAACGACGATACAATGCAGACGCACATATGGTTTAATAAGGTTCAATACTTGAATGTTGTGCAATAAATCAGAGAGAATTAAGTAAAGAACATAATCCACCATCACCAACACATCCAACGATATTTCCTTCGCCAACAATTTGCGTGTATTTATTGAATTGTATATTAGTCCATAGTGTTTGCTTACTGGCCCGGGGTTGGTGGCTACGGGTTCGCAGGTATAAAAGTGTTTGAATTTATGGTAAATTTAATGTTTGGTATTTCACTAGAGGTAAAATGGTTTTTACTTTGGTGGTTATTTTCATATCGGCTGCCCAAATTAATCTGGCTAAGTAAGCTCTGTGAACCTCAGTCAAATCCTTAATTTGTTTTTGGGAAAACAAACAAGGACTCAATCCTTGAATTCGGGTGTGAGAGTAACGTTTTCGTTTTTATTTAAAAATCCCTGCCGTGGCTTGGCAGGGCGGCACAGACCCCAGAGATTTTCGATTGCGGTTTATTGGCATGCACATACGACTTCAGAAAACCCCACAAGACAGAGCACAGCGAGGTCAGTTGCACGATTTCAGTGGTTAATTCACAATAGCATTTGTCTGCTTATTTAAATCCACGAAAAAAGTTCGAAAGTTGTATTGATTGAACTACTGAATAGCACCTGCTAATTTGAACACATTATACTTCACTCTCTAAAAGCAGCTATCATTCAAAACTCGTCGCTTTCGTGCATAATCAATCCCGTCATGCTTTTCATGATTTTTAGCTAGTATGTTTTTGGTAACGGGTATACAATCGCTAGAGAACTACAATCGGTACCACATCGGACATCAGATGAGAAAAACTGAAAATTGATAACGAAGTTTCAATTTCATTTGCATTTGAAAATATCACAAAACATGAATCGCTCTTTGGCATTTTTATAATGCGTATTGGAAACAATTGTAACATGCAATTTTATTGCCAGCATTGGAATTTCTATAGAGACCACAAGGCGCTAAAACAGAAGCAACAAAACGAAATGCGGCGCAGAGATGAATATTTTTAAAATAATACAAATACAAATGCGAATGCGCATACGAAAGCGAAATGAGCTCACCCATCTGCTTGCAACATTAACATAATAGGAAACAACAACATTAGCATATCGCATTGGACTGGGGTAATAGTTTGCACTGGCTGGGCTGAGCGCTAAAACCGGCATGAGTAATGGCGCTGACTGGGATAAATGGAACGATTGTCGGTCGTTTGGACCCATTTGATTTGATGACTTTTGTGTCTGTGGCATTGTTAGCTGCTTGTTCGTTTGGTTGCCACGACTTTGGAGCGGTTAATTTTTGCGTTTGGCTGTGGCTATGGTTGATCTTTGTCTATATGTATCACCACCGCGCGGCATGCGCAGCAAGTATATTGCAAGTAATATTCCCGGGAATCAGCGATGGCCCCATTGGCTGCCACAATTGCATGCTTAAATCGCTAAGTACAACACGTATACGTTTTGCTTAAGTTTTCACTTTCGTTTTGGGATTTTCTCTGTTTGTCATTTGCTGGCTTGCTCTGTAGCATAAAATATTTTGATTTTTTCAATTAAGTACGTAACGAATTTTGCGAACTACATAGCAATGCATTGTTGCAGATACTCGTATCAAATAAATAGTTGAGCTGCAGCTTATGTTTTTTAATAAAAATTGAATTGCGTATATTAAAAAAATTCATAAAAAATTATAGTATGCACGTGCTTTTGCACTTGTGTACGTGTCATGTGCATGCATTTCTGTACTGTAGCACTCAGAAACTAAATGTGTAAACCAAATACCTCAGAATCTCTCTTACGCGCGCAAAAATTTACAAGTTTGCAGGCGAAAAAATCCAGAAAAGGCAAAAACAATACCTAACGTTATATTTCACCGAGCTCTCATGAATGTATGATAGTAAGCGCAATGAAATTTTAAAAATTTACGGCTTATTTCTTTTTCCTCCACATTTGTGCTTTTGCTGCCGGCTACTCTCGAGCTTTGGTTAAATTTTCTGTGCACGGCTTCTTGTTTTTTTTTCTATTGCCTTCAATCTCAATTTATATGAAAATATATAAATTGTTTATTTAAAAGTTTTTCTCCATTCGTTTTTAGTTTGAACTAAAGTTGAATGAACGGCTAAATTGGCACACAGAAATGGGTCTGCATTAAGTACTCATACTTGCACATACAGCGTATGTACAGTGTGCGTCACTAAATCTTTTTTTTCTTTATGTTAGTTTATCGTTAAAATATATTTCTTTTTTTAACAAAATCAGTATAATTAAAAATCCAAAATTTTTTTGAAAACTTCAAAAAAAAAAAAAAAAAATAGACAAATTTAGAATTTTTTTGGGTATGGAGTTTGGCGCTCAATCAATTTTATTAAAATATGTTGCTTACTTGAAGATTCAAATTTTAAAAAAAATTTATTTTATTATATTTTTTCCGAAGTAAAGATGACTGCATCAGCTGTTCTCTCGCTAAAATTATAACATCGGGTGCTTTTTAGCCGAATGAGAATTATCGATAACGATAACTATGGTTGGACACTTGATAATGGAAATCTATATTAACATTTCTGTTCAGTGATGCTTAGTTAGGCAAGTCGTCATCGTGTATCGCTGGAATAACGCTTCCAAATTGTGGAAATTTACTTTGAAAAAAATTAATCTGTTCGTGAAGTTCATAGGCGTCATGGCGTTCATTGCGGCATCATCGGTCCTTACTGCTTTCGAAATGTGGAAGGAGCTGCCGTTACGATTATTGGCGAGCGCTATATATGTGATTTTTTGTTTCCAAAAATTAATCAGCTAAACATCGGCGACATTTGGTGTCAACTAGACGGCGCAACTTCCCATACAGTTCGCTTAACAATCGATTTATTGATATATTCAAGACACCATTGATGCCATACGGCTAAATTGGAGAAAATAGTCAAAAACTGGACTGCTCGAATGGACCATTTAACTCATAGCTGCGGCGGCCATTATTGTACTTGAAATGTTTAGGAAACTTTGTCGAGTTATGGGACCATTTTTTTAGATTTGGAATTTTTGTGTGATTTGTGATTTTTGTAATGAAAAGAACTAAATTTGTATAGTAAATTGATAAAGAAGAAATAGAAAATAGAAAATAACTACTCACTGTACTTACGTGGACAGGGTAGTCCATCCAGCACTTACAATTTAATTTATATTTTTAACATAACCAGAAAATAGTTGTACGATTTTCAGTGACACTCACTGTATATATGTGCATGTATACAGCGTTTGTTATTCAATTCAATTCGGCTATAAATAAAATAAGCATTAATATTTTTCAATTATTGCTTGTTTCATTGGAGAGAGTAAACTTTGCCAGCGACTTTCACAGCCGGGTGTAATAACTTCCTCTTTGAACATAAGTTTTCAGTACAATTTGGTGAGTCTCCTTTGTAGGAAATAGCAAATGGCTACTTCGATTTTATATTTAATCTTGCATCGTCTCTGGATGGTGGTGTAATATTTATCCTTATCGACGTCCCACAAACATCGGCTGATCGTTTGTTTTTTCCAACTTTCTTTGTTCTCTAACCATAAACTGAATCCCTTACGAAATACGAGGTTTTTAGCTGTCAAATATAAAAAAATCGATAGTTGAAATTCGAAATGTTAAATTGACAATCCTGTATGTGCATATATGTATGTATGCGTGCATATAAATCTACATTGAAAAGTTAATAAATTTTCTCATAAATTGCTGAGAGCAAATATGTAATATTTCGATCAAAATCTCCTATTTGTTGAAATTCGGACACATTGCTATTCCTTTTTTTGTTTTGAAATTTTCGGAAAAAACTTTCTACATACATATGTACCTATGTATGCGCGCATATTTCGCCAATGCTTTCCATTCGCTTTTAGTCACCTTCGACGCGCGCTTTAAGAACATTTGTAAACAAATATCGCATTGCCTCTAGTTGAGTTGGATATAATATAAGGTCTTGGTACTTTTCAAATTTTAATTCAAAAATTTCATTTCCCGAAATTGTTTGCATTATCTTTTCGTACATCTTTTTTGCGCAGAAAACTCTTCTGCGTGACAAGCTGAATGCTAGACGACTCTGCCGAAACCCATTTTTGCAATTTTCATTTATTTTTATGTTGTTTTGTTTTTCATTTCGTATGCATTCGTGACTTCTCCACTGCTCTGTATGCTATTTTGTTATTCGCATTAAAATTCCTACACTGCTGCTCTATCCAACTCAGCGTCGGGGGAAGCGTCTCAAAATAGCGCCATATAATTTTCTAGTGCACCGAACTATTTTTCATTTGCCATAAAACAGTGCGTCACCCTTCGTGCACCGCTCTCCTCCTCAACTGACCCATTCTTCCTTTTGCGCCATTACTGCAATTTGAATTCTAATGCAAATTTAATTAATATCTTTGTTGTTATGATTGTTTGATTTAGGTTTTGAGTTGTTTGCAAATATCTTTGTATTTCTCGTTTATGTGTCTGCCTTGTTGGTATTCGCAAGTGTGTAGCTTAATTAAAGTCATGCACTAAAGGGGTCATCAGCTGGCGCAAGCACATACATATGTAGATACAACCTACAAAGATATGCACTCATACACAAACAAGTAAATAAACAAAATTAAAAATAAAGTTTGCAAATTGCACTTTCGCTATCTGCTGCCTTTGTTGTCTGCCATTTAAATATGATTTGCCACTCGCGACTTGTCTGTTTTATTGCATTCCGTTCTTTGTTCTTCTGCGGCTATTTTGTTTATACTAAAATAGTTTACGAGTATGCGCTGCAGTTTGTGTGGAATTTGAGAAATCGTCTGTGATGTGGTGCAGCGCGGAAGAGATATGAAAGAAAAAGATGAAGGTAAAGTTAAGGATAAAGATGGTTCATATGAGTATGAAGATTAAGGCTGTGATTAAGACAATGATGAGCAAAAACGGTAGAGGTAAACCTGAAGATACGGACACAAATAAGGAAACGACCTTAAAGTTTGCAGTATTTAAATATTTAAATAGGTTCATATTGTTTGTGAAGTTATAAAAAATTAAATTGAATTTAAAAAAGTTGCAAACTAAAAAAAATTAGAAGTTAAGAATATATGAAAAATGAAATGTAAACATTAAAAATTAAAAAAAAACAAAATTAAATGGAATTTAGAAAATTTGAAAAATAAAAAAAATTAGAAATTATAAAATATATGAAAAATGAAATTTAAAAACTAAGAATTAAATAAAAATACGAAATTAAAAACATCTAAATGGAATTTAGAAAAATGTGGAAAAGAGAAATTAGAAATTAAAAAAATATATAAAAATTTAATATGTAGTATATATAAAATTGAAATTAAAAAAAAAAAATGAAATAATATGTATTTAAAAAATTTGAAAAAAACAAGCCGATTTGAAATAAAAAAATATATTATAAATGAAATTGAAAAATTAAAAATATTGAACATAGAGAAATAGTTTTCTTTTAGTATAAGAGCGTTTTTATATATTTTTCTATTCAATGAAAGAAGAACTTACGACTACCTATTGTTCATTGTAGCTTCAAAAAAAATCTCTTCCAAGTGGCCCGTAAAACGGCTTATCAAGGTACGCCACAACAAAGAAGTATTTTCAACAGTTTTTGAACTTGTTTCAAAGAAAAGTTTCGACTAAGCTGCGACAATATATTTTATATCCTTTACAATGACGCAAAGTATACTCTATTGCGTTCAAAACCAGTTTGTCTTATGCACTGAAAAAAAAATTTAATATCCATGAAACCGATAAATCAAAAAAACCAACAAATTAGTCAGCCTTGCGTTCGAGGTGTGATTCTAAAAGTAAAAGGGCAGTTTTCCTCTTCATACCGCAGTTCCCAGAACTAAAATATCCTACGAAATGATCTTGGAGCAATAACCTTTGGCATTGGACTGAATATCCATAACTCAAGCTTTAAAGATTTTTGGTCAGCTTCACTTCGTGGGTTAGCAGGTATTTACTAGGACGTTTCGCTATGTGCTCTCAACCCCAGCTTATCCCTCTTATTAATGCCGAATCCATTCAAGCTGTTTTGGCTATCGGGAATACTGTATTATGATAGATTAGATTAAGCAAAGCCCAAAGTCAATACGCCAACGCAATCGTTGAAATCAGCTGGTGCTCCAAATATATAGACATTTTATTGCATTTTAAATTATTTTGACCCTTTAGAAATTCCATCGTAATTTTTGATATTATCTTTTCTTTTGAATACCAGCCACTTAAATCGTCCACCATCCAATTTGTGTAAGCTCACAGCCGCCTTTCTGATTTAAAATTGTTCGTTTAGTTGTTTTATTTTATTTGTGCTTCAATTTGCTTATTTAAAAAATTGTATTATGTGGGCTTGCCAAATTTTTCAATTGAGCTTATTGTCAGCATTGTCGCCTGCTTTTGAATTTGTTCATTGTGCCCTGGGGGTTTGCGCAAATTTCTTTGCTGTACTTGACTTTTAACTTAGCGTTAAGTTGTTAACAAATTTTACAAGCACAAAAGGCGTGGGTGTTGCCTGCTAACTACTAAGTCTGTTGGGCGGTTCAACTGCTTCAAGTCAATGGAAAGATGCTGCACTGAAATTATGAAATTTGTTAATGTCGCAATACTCACGTGGTGGCGGCCAACAAACATGGATCATTACGATTGTCGTTGTCATCCGCAAGCTTAGCTACCACTTTTTTCTTTGTTATTTAATTAATGGCATGATATGAAATTGGTGCTTCGCATTTTACTTTTGCCGCTTCTAACTGCTACGGATTTCACATTGCCCACTTCTTCCTTTCTGGTGGGTAGCAATTATGTGTGGCCTTGAAGGCTGGAAATTATTTAAAACAATTGCCTTTTTATTTACAATACAATTTCTGTTTGAAGATGTGCGATAACTAGTACTAGTCGACCATCATTGCCGTATGACGTACAGCTGGATGTTGTTGCAATTGAACAACTTAATGTCAGATTTTTTCTGTGAAGTTCTGTTATGCTCTCGCTTAACGTCTATCTATCTTCTCGGAAATGATGCGGACAAGCAGTTGCAAGGAGTTGAAAAGGCATGGCCATCTTAGAAATAATGAATAAATTAAGCGGTTTGGTTTGGTGCTAACCTAAAACGCTGAAGTGCAAGGAAAAACTTTAAGGCGACCAAAAAGGGGCTTATTAAAGACGTGTAATGAATAACCAAAAGTTTGAGAGAAACTAAGAAAAACAGTAAAAAAGGCGAGCGATAGGCTCTCAACTAATTGATTGGCAGGCTAGTATAGAATGAAGCCATCCTACTGCCCTACTGCCTAAAAAACTTTATTCCGTAACAAAAGCTGGGCAACTGACAGCGATAACCCCAAGAACAAATTCTTTACATTCATTGAATTTGGCGCGTGGTGGGAGAGAAGACAGCCAGTTAAGAGGTAAACAGAGTCTCGCATGAGGTAATGTGCAACACAGCTTAGGCTGGCAGAATATAAGAGTGCCTCGCTTGACAGCATGGCAAATGAGTCGGAAGAAGAAGAACCTACAACAGCAGCTGCGGGCACAGCAGAGTTGCAAAATTACAAACACAATCACCCATTGCGGAGGGCAAATGTCCGCTATCCGCTTTCGCTGTTCGTCTTTTCATATTAAATAGTTGCTCTTCCGCTTTAACTAAGAACACAATTTTCTTTACTACCATTTCATTTGCCCTGCTTTGTCTTTGAGTATGTAGTGGCTTGTGGCACTTAGCTCTTATTCATGCATATACGTATATATATTTATACCGCACAATAATTTCTAGTTTTAACTATTACTAGTACAGAATAAAAATCTAACAGTTCTTGCCCTCTTCCGCGCTCGGTTCGTTGCCCAGGTATGCTTCCCTAGCTAATCAATCGCCTTCCTGTTACCTTAACTTTTTTACACCTCATCAGTCTTTCCACATTTACCGGTTTTTGTTGTACATCGTCTTCGGAGCCACCAGCCCTGTCGCCTTTGTTGGCTCTTTGCAAAAGTTCATTTATTTTCCGCGGCAGTGTTTTATTATTCATTTCCTTAACTAATTTGTTTTTCTTGAAGGCTCTTCTTCTTTCCTTCGCTTTCCCCTGCTAATAACTATTTTGCCACTGTTACTGTTACTTTCTCTGTATTTTGTCTAGCCTTGAGGTTATTTGCTGTTGTTCTTGCTCTTGTGCATGTTATTGTTGTTGATGTCATGGAAGTCAGATGGAAATAATCTTTCTCTTGATTACTTTCTTTACCTTCATCTCGCTCTCGTGTACAATTTTTCCATTGCAAGGCTGCTCCTCGCTTGAATGCGATTTATTTGTTTACTTTGGCCAAGTGCAAGTTCCTTTGTTGGTTAGATGGTTCTGTTAGCTAATTTGAATTTTTGGAGTTTGAAGACGTGCGATAACTGGTACTAGTCGACCATCATTGCCGTATGACTTACAGTTGGAGGATGTTGCAATTGAACAACTTACTGTCAGATTTTCTCAATGAGATCGATGTTGTGCGTTGAGAGATATTTCCACATTCCTGAACATGTAAAGAAACAAATACCCACTTTTGGGCAATCGACAAACCTCCTCCAGACGCCAGTCCATCCAAAAAAAGTGATATCAACTATGCTGTTTGCTAAATGGGACATACTTTATTTAATACGATAGTGGAAACGTCGTAACCGTTACCGGCGAACACTAATTGATCTTTTTGAACGGGTTTTTAATACCGAATCGGGATATGTTGAAGCCGGCAAGATTGTTATTGTTAATGTTTGTACACAATTTGAATTCTCGAATAGCAATGTAATCGCTTAATCTGACGCCTGCAAGCTAGTTTATGTGGGATTATTTAAAGGAGCTGGTCTACGTACGTAAGTTGCAGACCCTCGAGGCGTTCAAACACAATCGACAATCTAACGGCGGAAATCTTGGTGTACATGGTGCAAAAGGCCATAAAAGTATGTGAAATTTGCATCAACTCTGGTGCCAACTATCTAACAGAGAACAACTTCAAAGTCGAGCCCACTTTTCTTATAACGTCAATTTCGAATACAATATTTCAGAATTTAGTACCATTACAAGAAAATGGGCGCTGGAAAGCACTCTGTTAATGAAGCAAAAATCATATTGCTTCATAGTGTTTAAATCATAGTGTTTTTTTTCGCTGTATTAACATCACTAAATGAATGTAAATCACACATAAATTAAAAAAAAAATACTCTTATTACATTAGCGTGATTGTGACCTTAGCGCTAAACCAGCGAAGTATTTTCCATAAAGGCACACGCTCTGCCTCCCTCCCGCCCTCCTTTATATTTTATATGTGTACATTCTTCTTAAGTGTCTGTGGAATGTCATAATTTTAATATAAAACCATCATTCTGCCAAATGACTTCTCGCAGAGTACGTAAACACCAACACAAAAGCGCATTTATGCATTTTTTGATTGCATGCTAGAATGAAATTTTTATTATGTGTACATATCACGGCATCGTGCAAATTTTACAATATTAAATGCAAAACTTATTTTTTTCTTGTACGTGTTGCTATATTTCTTATTTATCTTGAAGAGAAATCAAAGAGAGTCGGGAGCTTAAAAGTTCTTACTAAAAATGTACTTCCTTAAATTTAATAACTATAATACCGCAAATATAGTATAATTTAATCGCATATTGCTAATTCTCCTCAAAGCTCTCGTAATTACTACACTTTCAATACCTAAAAAACCGTTAATGTAATTAATATGGCCTCTTTTGCTCTACTGTTTCCTTTCTTTCCCTTCATTCATTCGCCGCTTGAACGCATCATTAAACTCTGAAGGTTATCGTGGCTTTTCACAAAAGTCTTATAATACTTGGTGGTTATGAGTTAAACACTTTACTGAACTGAGTTGATGTTCTCAAAACACAACGACAAAATCTCCTAAACTGCAGCAGCAACACAGAGAATGCCTTCTACATAGGTGATCAGAATATTATGGCGAAAGTAAAAGTATATAAAAAACCTGCACGAGGAACACCAGACTGGAGCGTAACGCGCTCATTAACTGAAAACGCAAAAAAAATGTAAACACCTTATTAACCCATACAAAACGCATACAATGCATACACACTCCCATACATGTACGTAATGATGATAATAAGGACACCATTTTCATTTACATCCTTGTGACACATACGAAGTTGTCCTAACGTTGTTGTTGCATATATGTACATATATAAAAACTCTAGCACACACAGGCGTACATATGCGCAAATCGATTTATGCTTTTCCCGCTTCTCTGAATCGACGGCATTAACATTCAAATGCGCGACTTCTCCCATAGACATAAACCAGCATATCCAGCATATTGAGCGAGTAGGTATTTGAATTTGTTGCTGGAGTTCCAACGATGTGCTATTGTCTACAAATGCTATAGTAACGCCATGCAGTTGGATCAGGAGGAGAATAGGTATATGTGGGCGGGGCGGGGCACGCTTCTGTGTAATCATTCGGATTGGCGAATAAGTTTTTTATCTGCTGAATGTAGTAAACTGCTTCGAATTATACTCTTTGGCACGCAGAGAGATTGGCATTATTTTCGAAGAACTCTTCTTTCATTCCGTCTTTCTTTATGTGTTGTAACCGTTTGCTGTGACTCGCACGGTTCAGGTTGCTAATTATAAACTTTGACCGAAGCACATCTCCAATATTGGTTGTAGTGTTCGGATTAAAATATTTGCTAACCCTCGTCGGAGGGAATGTTTTATGTTATGCACTAGGAATAACAAATACGCCTTGAAAATATTATGTAGCACAGTGTAAATGATGAGTAAGTTGGGGTTAAGCAAATGTTTTTCCTATTTCTCATGCATTGATAAGCGTTAATTAAAGTTAAATAATTTGAGAAAAACAGGAATGCTCAAGATTTGGAACCATTTTGATCCACTCGCTGAAAATCTTTCAAAAATACCTTTAGCTACAAGTAATTTTTTCCTAATAACTACATCACTTAAAATGAAACATTTTTGTGTTAAATACAATACCTTCTTTCAAGTAATCATAATATAATATTAATAGAAAACTATAAATATTCGAAAATTAGTAAAAAACAAAACATCTGTTACTTTCCAAAAGGTTGCTATTAAAAGATATTCAGATGCATGCGGCAGATCACATTAAAGTATGTAAAAAAGTTATTAAATCGGTTTTGCAAAACATCTTCAATATAAACTCATATAAACGTCAAGGTCAAAAGAAAGTATACACGACATATTGCAATGATATTGATCACTGGATTTTGGTATAATAAAGTCCAAGTTTCAAGTGGTATAAAAATCGCCTTGATTTTTTTTTCCTGATGGTGTTAGGTCTTTGCTTCCAAATTAAAAAAATGTGGAGTAGGTGTTAAATGAGAGATAATGCAGATTACCGAAACAAATTTGCAAAAATCTGTGTGATTTTTTGTCTACTTCAAACTTGCTCTGTACTATACCAAAATTTAATGATCTATGAAATTGCATACCCAACTTGTTTCTAAATATTCCGAGTAAAAAGTTTGAAACTTTGATGAAAATTTGCCGAGTTTTCACAAATTTTATTCAAGGCTCGAAACTTTGCTTTATATGAAATTCCGCTTCGTTTTTGGTATGAACTATATTATTTTATATAAAAAAATAATAGAAATTAAAAAGAAAAAAAAAAGAAAGTAGTCAAAACTGATCAATATATTGAGTCCTCTTTCTTTTGACGTTGAGTGTGTATATATATATGTATTTGGTTATTTTATTTGTGCGCTGAACTCAGCTTTCCATATCACCAAGAGTTGCCATTACTATTATAATGTTCAAGTGTGGGAGCTATCAGACATGAAAAATCTGATAAGTTTGTTGTAAATTTCTGTTCGCTCTTGGACTCAGCTGATGGAAAATGGCTATTTTTCTAAACTAAAATAATGTTTCCGCAAACGAGTTATGATTAAGGAAGAAAACCATTATAATAATAGATGATTTTGTTACACAGTGTAGAACTTGACTAGTGTACGAATTGTATCACAAAGCCTTACATCAACGAAACCAGCAGCAACAATAATGACAAAAATGAGGACAACAAAGAAACGTGTCAATTAATCGATTGCTCAATTTAATGTTGTAAGCGCAATAAATGAAAAGCAAAAATTGAAAAAGAGTCTATACTAGCACTTTTATGAAACGAAAAATGATTAATTGCCAAGAATGCAATCATGTCGCGGGCTGCCAAGCTGGCTGCCAGTCCACTTCCACGCATGCAAGTGGCAGTGTCCTTCTGTGTTGACGTTTATGTGGATGCGCTTATGGGTTTGCCAACAAAAACATGTAGCTGGGCATGCATGCTTTTGATTTTTTCTTTTTATTTCTTCTTCTTGAATTTTTATTTCTTTAGGGCATTTTTTGTTTTTCTTTGTTTACTTAGTTTTTTTTTTGTATGTTTTTACTTTGCCCTCGACAACAAAGCGAGTTTCAGTAAGCTATTGTCGTGCTTTGTGTGGTCGCGTGCTTTATATGTACGTATGTATGTTTATATAATGAGTTTGCTTTGTCACTAAATGTCTTTCATTTAAAATATACCGCTTAAATTTCCCCTCAAGATGTTCAAAATCATGCATTCAAATACAACAAATTAGATTCAATCTACTTTGCGTACAAAAATAGTGGCTCCTAAAAGCAGACTAAATGATATTTATTAAAAAGGAGTTTTGAAGTCCTTGAATTCTTAAAAGTATAAATAGTCTCTAAAAAAATCTATTGTTATTTATCACTTCGCTGGATAACTATAGTTGTACTACTACTTCAGTATTTATTTGAGTAAGACATGCACGTATTTCTTAGGATAAATCATTCGCAATCAGTACCAACTTACGACAGGTTTAATATGAATAACTTATATTTGTAGAACAGCGTAGAGGCACTCATCGGTGAGAAGCATGTAAAAGTGTAAATAATATGAGATTTCTTTTATTTAGTGGCAAACTTTTGTCATGGACTTAAAGATATCCCCAAGCTTTTTGTTAGCCTTCTTCTTTTCGTACATCGAATTCGTGCAGCATGGATGGCTGCATGTCAGCAACAAAATCGCTGCATGTGCTAGCAACAAGACGGCGCTTGCTCTCGGAGGCGTTGAACGCAATTTCAAAAACAGAAACTTTTCGAAATTCACTTTGAAATGTTGCAAGTTGTAGAGTGATTTACTTGTGCACACACGCATACACACACTTGGTAAGTAAGTCGGTTAAATTTGAAAATCTTTTAACTACTACAAGTATAAGTAAAATATGTTATATGAACATACACATATACATACACACATACATGTATGCAGGTGTTAGGGAATATAAAATAACTGGCGGAGTTCCACAAGGCTCATTCCTAGGCCCCTTGCTGTGGAATATTATGTATGACGGAGTCTCACGTCTCAGTTTACCCACAGGGTCCAAAATTATAGGGTTTGCTGACGATATCGCGATTGTGGTCGTAGCTAAAGTACTATAGCAAGCAGAAGCAACCTGCAACCAGGCTGTCGGCGTGGTAAAAGAATGGCTGCGCAAGAATGGTCTAACTCTTGCGGATCATAAGACGGAAGCAGTGCTCATTAGCAGCAGGATGAAGGTGGAGTCGGCAAATATAATGGTGGGCGAAAATACCATAGGATCGAAACCGTTCATTAAATACCTGGGCGTATTAATCGACCATAGGCTGAACTTCAGAGATCACCTATCATACGCAAGCAGCAAAGCGGCAGAGGCAGTAACAGCACTGACGCGCATAATGATGAACACTAGAGGCCCTAGGCAAAACCGCAGGAGACTACTTAATACCGTGGACTCATCGATTTTGCTGTATGCAGCTCCAGCATGGGCGGAAGCAACTAATTGCAGCTCATATGTGAGCTGTATGAAATCAGTGTATCGACTGAGTGCCCTCAGAGTGTGCTGCGCGTTTCGAACGGTATCAGAAGACACCATTATGGTTATTGCAGGACTAGTCCCAATAAATTTAATGGCAAAAGAGTACGATGAAGTTTACCAAAACAAAGCTACTTCAGAACAACAGACAATACGCAAGGAAGCAAGAGAGCGTAGCTTGCGTACATGGCAGGGAAGTTGGAGTTCGTCCCTGAACGGACGCTGGACGTACCGTCTGATTCCCTTAATAGCCAAATGGGTTAGTCGTAAGCATGGACAGTTAGACTATCATCTGACCCAAATACTGACGGGACATGGGTGTTTTAAATCCTATCTATATAAAGGGTGTTTTTTTATAGGTTAGGTTTTCAAGATGAAATAAAACGTATATAATTAAATGTTATGGCCAAGAGTTTAGCTTTATTATAAAGATAAGGGTTTGCCATTATGTTTTAAAAATGATTTCGGGCAAGTGGCCGCCGTGGCTGGCTCGAATAAATTCCAGCCGAGAGGCCCAATTTTCGACCACTTTTTGCAGCAATTGGGGCCGTATGTCAGCAATAACGCGCCGATTATTCTCCTCCAAGACGTCAATCGTCTCGGGCTTATCTGCGTAGACAAGCGACTTCACATAGCCCCACAAGAAATAGTCCAGCGGTGTTATATCGCACGATCTTGGAGGCCACGCCACAGGTCCACGGCGCGAGATAATGCGCTCACCAAAAGTTTCCTTCAATAAATCGATTGTTGCGTTGGCTGTATGGCATGTCGCGCCGTCTTGTTGGAACCAAAGGTCGTCCACATCAACATCGTCCAATTCAGGCACGAAAAAGTCATTAATCATGGCTCTATAGCGATCTCCATTGACTGTAACATTATGGCCGGCTTCATTTTTAAAGAAATATGGGCCAATGATTCCCTCTGCCCATAGAGCACACCAAACAGTGACTTTTTGAGGATGTAACGGCGTCTCAGCAATGGCTTGTGGATTATGTTCACTCCAAATGCGACAATTTTGCTTATTGACATACCCATTCAACCAAAAGTGAGCTTCATCGCTGAACAAAATTTTCTTGTGATGCGTCGCGCGAACCGAACCATTATTTTCGTAATAAATTTGCACGATTTGCAAACGTTGTTCAGGTGTAAGTCTATTCATTATGAAATGGCAAACCAAACTGAGCATAAATCAAGTGACAGCTGTCAAAAAGATCATCTACGAAAAAAGTAGTGCCAACTGGAAAACCTAACCTCTAAAAAAAACACCCTTTAGGTTTAAGCACGAAGACGACCCGTACTGTTCTCAGTGTGCACCAGCTGTAGAAGACGCAGAACATGTCTTCTTTGTCTGTCCGCGATTTGTGTTCGAAAGGGAGGAATTAAGCACTAGGGTGGGGAAGCCAATTTCGGCTGATAACCTAGTCGATATTATGTTAGAGGCAGAAGAACATTGGTCCGCTGTATGTAATATGGCAAAAATAGTAATCTCCAAACTGCGTCGCGCTGAACAACAGTGCAGATCTGCATGAAGAGGCAATAGGTCGTTCCCTTTCCCGTCAAGTGATACTTGACGGTTGACGTCGCTGAACAACACAGCGCAAATTTTCAAGAATTGGCAATAGGCCGCTCCCCCTCCCGCGAAGTCATGCCTAACGGTTGTCCCGCGGTGGAAGGGAAACGGAGCTGGGGTGGGTTTTTAGTGGGTGAGTCGAAAGGCAAGTCCCACACTTTTCGGCTTTCAATGCTTTGTGCCACCTCCATAAAAAAAAAAAAAAAACATACATGTATGCACACGTATACACATAAAGGGTGTTTTTTTAGAGGTTAAGTTTTCCAGTTGGCACTACTTTTTTCGTAGATGATCTTTTTGGCAGCTGTCACTTGATTTATGCTCAGTTTGGTTTGCCATTTCATAATGAATAGACTTACACCTGAACAACGTTTGCAAATCGTGCAAATTTATTACGAAAATAATGGTTCGGTTCGCGCGACGCATCACAAGAAAATTTTGTTCAGCGATGAAGCTCACTTTTGGTTGAATGGGTATGTCAATAAGCAAAATTGTCGCATTTGGAGTGAACATAATCCACAAGCCATTGCTGAGACGCCGTTACATCCTCAAAAAGTCACTGTTTGGTGTGCTCTATGGGCAGAGGGAATCATTGGTCCATATTTCTTTAAAAATGAAGCCGGCCATAATGATACAGTCAATAGAGAGCGCTATAGAGCCATGATTAATGACTTTTTCGTGCCTGAATTGGACGATGTTGATGTGGACGACCTTTGGTTCCAACAAGACGGCGCGACATGCCATACAGCCAACGCAACAATCGATTTATTGAAGGAAACTTTTGGTGAGCGCATTATCTCGCGCCGTGGACCTGTGGCGTGGCCTCCAAGATCGTGCGATATAACACCGCTGGACTATTTCTTGTGGGGCTATGTGAAGTCGCTTGTCTACGCAGATAAACCCGAGACGATTGACGCCTTGGAAGAGAATATTCGGCGCGTTATTGCTGACATACGGCCCCAATTGCTGCAAAAAGTGGTCGAAAATTGGGCCTCTCGGCTGGAATTTATTCGAGCCAGCCGCGGCGGCCACTTGCCCGAAATCATTTTTAAAACATAATGGCAAACCCTTATCTTTATAATAAAGCTAAATTCTTGGCCATAACATTAAATTATATACGTTTTATTTCATCTTGAAAACCTAACCTCTAAAAAAACACCCTTTACAATATTTGCCATAAGTTCTCGTTGAAGCATCACCAGCAACAGCGAGAGGGTAGTCAGCCCTGCTGCTCATTTCCCAACGCCTTTGAGTAATTGAAATCCTAGTGAATTTTAATTCTTCTATGTATGTACTTATATCTCATTTTCCCTGCGTTTTTGTTAACTTTTTGCTGTGCCTTCGTTAATTTGATTAATTTATAATTGAAACATTTTATATTGCAAGCTGACTTTTCGTTCAGCGTTCAATTAATTGCGAAAAGGATGACATGTACATATGTGTAGGTCATTGTAATTTCGTGTGTGTGTGTGTGTTGGCAATTGAATAATGATTATTGCTTACCTGGAACTGCTTACATTCATTCCGGTTTACATTCACACATATATGACGTTTATTATTTTAACAAAACAATAATAGCATAATTTTCATTCTGCTGGCTACATGAAATTAATGGATTGTATTAAATTAATTGAATGCCGCGCCATTTAATGAATACAGTGACAAAGACGCATGTCAGCGTGTGAATAGAATGGGGTTTTCTCTACATATTTCCTTCAATATTTCAACACTTTTTAATTTTAATTATTTTGCCATATGAAAAAAGAACATAAATTGAATTTCGTAAAAAAAACGTCATTCATTTTCTAGTATCCCTGGTGTCAGTATTTCTCCCGCAACAATGCCAGTCTGATTTACAGTCAAAGTTCGTTAAATGTTCCCATAAAAATTGTGCCAATAATACAATGAATATTTTATGTAAAACAAAAAAAAAGAATTTGAACTTTCGTTTGCTACTGCAGCTCTAACATTGAAGTGGCCTTTGGGAAGCGGTCTCTGTTCGAAGGCGGTTAACTATGTTACAATTGACTTTATTGCTATTGCTGTTGCATGGCATAAAATTTTAGCATTTTGTGCTCAGCAGAGAGGTAGTAAGGAAAAGCAAGGGAAGAGTGTACGTGACGGGCAGTAACACCGGTCTGGGTCAATACCAATTCCAATTCATTTAGAATACAAATTGAATTTTATGTCAGTTACAAGAAAAACAATGTCAAAAAGCAACAATAATGAATCAAACATATCGCACCCTAAATACAAAAGGGTCACAACTCAAAATTTTTCAAAACTGAGTTTTTTGCATGAATTAATTCAGAGTACACATTTCTAACTGCTGCAAATATTTCGTTCACATAACTATCTTCTTTAACTGGAAAAATACTGTTATGTCTATTTTTATGTCAAGTGTGTTGCTTTTGCACGATCAACTAAAGAGAATTATTTTTAGTTGCGTTAATGGGCTCAAGAACAGCTGATTACTTTTATTACACATAAAGAGTTTTATTTTGAATTCTGCCTCTATAACTGTAAAAAGTGATAAATTTCGTGGTATATTATTTTGCATTGTGCCTCTTTAGTTGTGAAAAGTGAGTTCAATTACGTTAGGAAACTTATAAAATTTAAACATTTTATCAGTTAAAAAGGCACAACATAAGATAATATCACTAACTAATCGAAAAAATTTCAGTTAAAGAGTCATAAATTAAAATTTTCTTTTATTTTCGTAAACATAATATAAAATTGAAAAAAATATAGTAGAACCTTCTTCAATGTTGTATATTTTCATGATGGAACAATATTTTCTTTAAATATTACAATAATTTTTACATAAAACGTTTTTCGTCTCTCCTGAAAATCTTAGTATTTTGAGTTGTGACCCTTTTGTATTTAGGGTGCGATATAAAATGGAGGGAATGAGAAAAATTGTGCCATGAACAACTAATAAAATGAGAGGGAGGGAGGGGGTAGGTCGTCAAGTGAATAAGTTGAGTTGAAAACCGATCTCAACAGGAGCGAAAGGAATATAAAGAAGAATTGGACGTTTAGCACAAGATGGTAACGTGAACACTGATCTAATTTCCAAAAATTGGTTTTTTGTTTTTTCTTTTTTACATTTTATTGAAATATAAAACATATAAGAATGTGTGCTAAAATGTCATGAAGATAAGGAAAAATGTTCGTAAATTTTGTTTTTATATTTTTTTAAAGTGTAATCTTTTACTCGAAATAAATCATACACTCTTTGATCCCTATTTGTTGAGTTTTTCACAAACTTCCTTAATATAATATTATCCCTCCGTTGGGCACCCGGGTCTGGCTTTTTTTGTCCTGTTCGAGGATCCTTTTTAAAATGTTATATCCATAAATCGATAGAAAGTTAAATTTTAGGAAGCTAGGAATGCCCAACGGAGTTTTAAAGCATCACAGACGGCAATTATAAATATTGTAAGGTTTAATCGGTGGGAAAAGCGAGCAACAAAGCTCTACACACTAAGGTCAGAAAAAAGAGTATACCTCGCAACAAAACTATAGCAAATCAATATTTTCACCACTTTTGACTATTTGTTGTTTTTATATAAACTCAATTTTCAAATTTCATACGAAAATTAAAAAAAAAATATCCTCCGAACTTTTCATCCTAATTCCATGGTTTTTAATTAAGAGTGTCTAGAAAGATTTTTGTTATGCAGTGCTATGTGTAGCTTCGGTTATTGTGTGATGCTCACTGCGCTCGTTGTGTCTGGTGAGCGAGAGTTGGGTAATGCTTGGATTTTGTTAATATTCGAACAGAAAAGGAGGATCATAATTAATTTCCCTTGTCTAGAGTGTTTACTTTATCGCTTGCGCAATTCCAGTAGTCTATAAATTCTCTGGAGAACCTTTATCCTGCAGCAAAAATGTATGTACTCGTACAACTATATCTACATATATTTCACCACACAGTTCTTCATAAAACCCCCTTCCTATCTTTGAAGCGCCTTCTAATATATATCAATCAGAATTATTAACAGGTTTTCTTAAAGGCTATGCGGAAAGTTATAAAATTTCAATTGGCATTTTCCATCAGAAAAATAAAGCAAAACAAAAAGTTAGTTGTCTTGTGTCCAATGTACTGGAATTGCCAACATACACTGGCACTCGCACACATAGCTGTCGGTGTGACAGGTCATTTTTGCTAGTGGCAAATTTATTGTGAACCAAACGATAAATTGCAAAATATTTTCGCATTGTGCAACGCCTTGCTTTTTGCCAGTTTTTTTTTTTTTTTGTACAAGGGAATTTACGCCATTTTATGTGTGAAAGGGCGTTGGCTGGGTGTGTGAGTATGACTAAACGCTTGGGTTGGCTTCGGAAAATAGGAAATAGCCAAACAGGGCAATTGGCCATGGTGTTTTTATCATTTGCTTTTACTTCCTTTTTATTTGAAAAATTGTGCAATATTTACACTAACTAGTTTGGCAATTTATCTCTGAGAAGTGCATATACAGCAAAATTGCAGGCTGACAACAATACAAAACAGCATTCTAGAGTAGCCAAAGGACGCAGCATACATACACAAATACACATTTTTAAATGGATATTAACAATAAAAAGAATCGTCTTACATGGAGCCATATAGCTAAAAGAAGACCGTTAAAGAAAATACTTTATCATCATTATCTGCCAGAGGCAAGTGATAATAAAGGAGGAATTCGTAAGAAGTGAAGCTTCCAAAAGAGAAAACTACTTGGATAGTGAATTTGTTGGAAATACTCACTGGATGCATAGGATAAGCAGTTATGTGCAGAGCTTCGTTGCCAGCTGTAAAAATGAAATATCTAGAGAATGATGGGACATCGAACCGAAACCGAATCAACTTTTGTGGTCGAACATACTGATGCCGATGGCAAGATACGGTCGTTCTTTAGTAATATGAAATGAAAATAACAATTGTTTTTAATGTTTTCGCTACTGTGCTGAGAACTGCAAACCAACCGAAAGCATTTCTGCCATGAAAAAGCTTCACACAAAAACACACACATCTGCCGTTCGAAGGTCTCCCTATTTCAACCTCAGAACACAAATTCGGGGGAAAAGCTAATTAGAAAAGGTTAAATAATATACTGTTATTATATTTAAAACAGTTCCTAGGCAGGCATCCTTTCCATGAAAACCAGCTTTCATTTCTTGGCATAGGCACCTACTACAGATGTTTCTTATGAAGAACTCGAAGCTTATCACTTTTATAGAGTTGCCTGCGGACCATCTGCATCATGACTAATCAATTTTTATTTTTTATTCAGTTGAAGAATTGGGGATGGAGTTGATTGAGGAGTTTTTGACGAAAACATAGCAGTTTCTCGAGAGAACTGGTTTCCGTCTGGTTTCTTCCAGGACTGCAAATTTACTCAAATAAGCTTCACTCTTGTGCTACCTATCTTTGGTTCCGGGAGGTTTTCAATAATACACTCATAGGAAATAACACTGCGCGTCATCCGGAAAAAAACTCTAATATGGCGATGGATTTGCGTAGAGGGAATAAAAGTTTATTTATTCCAACAATAAAATGTGAAAAATTGAATATGAAACTTCAAGAGAGCTAGAGCGGCAAGTCGGAGAGAGGGGCGTAATCGAACAACTGCTACCAGGGAAATCAGATAATAGAAAAAGAAAAGAAAATAGCTAAAGAAAGGGGGAAGTTGTTACACATACATACATACATAGTTATAAACAATGGAAAATATTGACAGAAAACAGCCATCACGAAATCAGTCAACAAAGGACAAAAAGTGATGGTTAAGTGGTGGATATATGTGTGGCAAGTAAGTACGTGCATGTAATTCTATATAGTGAAGGAGAATGCTACCGAGGTTTTATCACACGTTGAAAACGGCTGACGCACCATTGGGTTGGCGTACTGTCACCCACTCATTTGTGCCGACCACTCTTTGCCATTACTGCGGATAATATAGCATCTGAAGAAAGATGAAAGAAAATAAAAATATAAAAAATAAATAAAGCTCCGATACTGACATTTCTCCAAGCGAGACATCAATGCACAGCATAATTTGCAAAATCACATCATTACTGCGGAAGGAGATTGCAGGAAATGCTTTAAGGGGATAAGGAAAAATGGCAATGCGAACGCATTGATTGTTGTCGTTGGTTCAAAGTTGGCGAGCATATACAATAAGTACATAAAATTTTAATTATTAAAAATGTATGAGTTCGAAACAGAATTTATTTTGCAACAAGCAATAAATGAGAAAATTTAACGGTCGTCTTTAATTTCTGCAAAAACTCACTAGTCAGACTGTAGATTTAACTTTTTTATACGATTTTTCTTTAATACGTGCCTCAGTGAGCTAAAAGGTTTGCCCTGTATCCCGATGTTATGTGGCCGAACAAACCTTTACATGAATTGCCATTTACATGCATGCTTACTCACTTGCTAGTTGCATCACAACCAATATGCCTTGAGGGAATATTGACGCTCTATCCTTCTCTCCCCTGCCCACTTTGGCATGTCCACTCACCAATCTCATTACCATCCGACGAGCTATTGGTAACGACGTTGATCCAATTGACCGTATAATTTTGCTCCTACTCGGCTGGCAATATAGTATTCTTGTGCATGGCCGGGTGAGCAGGGCTTAACCTGCTCGGCAGTGCAAACTTTCCACAGGACATCTACCACCCATAACATTCTGATTGCAGCTAATTTCGATGCACCCTATGTAATTCAATAGACTAACGGTTGTGTTAGAGTGTGTGTGAGATATTCCTCAGTTCTCGTTGCAATCGCTCTGGGCTTAAATGTCGAATAAACCAGCGCCACTTTGTTAGCATAACATGTGTGGGAGAGAGTGGAGAGTCTGATGGGTATACGAAGTGTTCAATGGTGATTGCTTGTTGCCTTCCAGATTCGTTACTCTTACACACTTAGTTACAGTTACGGGAACATGCTGTAGTGTTGTGAAACATAATTCACAGCACAGAGTACTACAGATCAGTTGACCTATCCTTGGTTCTATGAAACAATGATTATCCGTTGAGTATTCATGCGTTTGTGTATAAATAGACGTGTGTGTGTGTGTAATCGGACTTACGTTATGTACATAACTCATTATGAACTTGTGCTCACCTGTGCTGAATAACACTATTCAGTGATATTGAACCTATCTACTGTTGTTAATAAAATATACAAATGTTCAGTTGTAGTTTGCAATATTCAAATTGTGTTTACACTACAAAGGAGTTAAATTTTGACCATTACGAGATTATCCTTCCGACCGATACTATTTTTTCTGACCCATAAAGTCATTAATGCAGCAAGCATTTTGCGGTGTAGGAACAACCAGTTTTGTTTTTAGGTTCTATATTTGTGCAACAAATTCGATGCTCGCGATTTCTTTGAATATATTTCCAGTTTTTAACTTTTTTAAAAGTCTCTTCTTCGGATCCTCGTAGTTCATACATGTGCCACATTGGAAAGCAATTATTTCCTTATTTAAAGTTATTCGCTTAAGGAAAATTACTACAAATAAAGCTTATAAAGTATATATGTGCTATATAATTATAGTAAAAATCATCTCCATAGCCGCGGTCGCTGTAGCCGAATGAACTTTGCGTCATTCCGATGAAATCCCGTGCAACATATGGGGATACCTATTTTAACAAGAGTTACTGGTATTTTTGTCATCCTTGGACTCACCCGTTACTAGCGCTGTGGTTCTAAGAACGCGCACTACAGGCTGTCGACCTCTGTAAGTTAAGGGGACAGATACCTGTAAAATTCTGAAAAAGAAACAAATTTTTGTTTTTTCATAAAATGTTAATATAATCCTTTAAGAATAAGTCAAAAAAATTTAGAACGTAAATTTACTATATTATAGATCGTCAACCGTGACGACTCTATTCTTTGCGTTCGAGCGCTGGGAGAGGTATAGTTACGTTGCCGGCTTTAGACTCGTTTTTCTCAAAACTACAATATATTTTTCAAATTGGCGTACACGAAAATATATTGACCGATATCCCTGAAATTTTGCACACATCTTTTTTATGATATTACTTTCTATGTGAATTTAAGTTTTCGAAAAAATATTTTTTTAGTTAATTAATAGTGGGAAAATTCGCCCGAAGCATTTTGTTCCGCGAAGTTTTTTTTCCATTTGTTTTTAATTCATATAGAAATTATGTCATTAATAAACAAACAAATTTTTAGTGTTTTGTATTCAGATCACTGACGCCGATGTTCCAATGCCCGCCGATTGAGAAGCCTCGCTGCGACCTTCCTGGAAGAATTGAGTGTACATCCGCCATTTTAAATGATTGAAATAAAAAAACACTAAACAAAAAAACTGTATGCCAATTTTAAAAAATATATATTGACTTCTTCATTTTAAAAAATTTTAATAAAAATCAAGGAAAATATGGCCGTTTACAGGTATCTGTCCCCTTAACAAAGAGAACTGTTCGAGAGCACTACCACCAATGCCGTTTCGTCTTAATAACTTACCAACGTAGCAAATTATTTAGACTTACGAATGGACAAAACGGTAAAACTCTTTCAAAACACTCCTTATACCTAATATTTCATATACAGTTTTTGTTTTCAGTTAATTTTCGAACTTTAATTTCGATGAGCTTAATTTCATGTTCAGATTTTTTTTTTTTCAAATTATTCCAAGCTAAAGAAATGCGTTCGAAATGAGTCCTAATAGTACACACCTAGCACACCTAAGAATATCAGAAAAAAGTTGTGTGGATATAAAGTCTATTGTTTTTTACTTACCGGAATTTTTACTTTCCCATCACTTCTTGCACCGTGAAGATCGTGTTTTAAGATCACGTATCTCTTGCACAAATTTGCAGCTTTAACTATAAAATTTTTTGTCTTAAATCCATTTTCTCTTAATGCCAAAGCATCGATTCCGTTTGAATTCTTCAAATCAAATAAATAAGTATTTTTATTTCAGATAAAGTGAAGAATTGCAAATTTTCGTTGGTGAAACGTTCTCGTCAATTGGCTTTCCAAAAAGTAAAAACAAAATATTAATAGTGGAAGCGAAAATAAGCACTCTTCCGGATTTTATGGTAGCGCGTTAAAAGTAAATCGTAAACCCTGCCACCTTCACCTGCAAACCTTATAAATTATTTAAATGCACCCAAATCATTGCTGAAAATTGAGAATGCAAACAGGCAAACAAAACGATTCGAAGAATTTCGTTTAAAAGGCAAAGAAAAGAATTTAATAGCGTTTCATTTGATTTTGAGTTTTCATCTGCTACATTCAGAACGCATTGCACGTTAAAAAAAACAAGATTGATTTTGATAAAACCACATTTTGGGCGAAATAAATACATTCGATTATAAATCTAGCGAAAAATGCAGCAAAATGCAAATTGAAAAATGCACTGACCTGTAAACATGACAAATACGACTGCAATACTTATCTACATCAACAATCCAATTTCATCTAGCAACCGCAAAACTTCATCCTCTCCTCCTTTCTGTTTCACCTGCTGCTGATCAGCTTCATGTTTTTCTCATTTGCTGTAAACTCGGATTTAATGCAGTGCCCTACACAAGAATTCCGCAGTTGTTGAAAAGTACTTGCATCCTTTCATGGCGCCTCATTGCATTTGTTTACTTGTTTCCATCTCTGCATTTTGTGCGCTGTTTTCAACGGAGATGAAAGGTGACTTTCGTTAAGAGGATGGTCGAGGTGCTCGCCTGTTATAAACAGCAGAGTTAAATTTGTTGAATTTTGCTTGGCAAAAGGCAAACTATTTTGGTGACGACCTTATTCTGTGATGTGGCCAATACTATCAGTGCAAATGGGCCATAAATTGGCGTTGGAGTTCAAGTGATCATTTGAAGATTGGAAGATTTGTTTAGATAGCGCCACATGTTTTAGTCACTTTTCTTTTTTTGTTCGCTGCTGCAAATTTGGTGGTTCATGTCTGAAGTAGAAATTTACACAAATCTGAAAATAACACATTGGGTACTTTTGCAAAAAACAGTCGAAATAGACTAAAAGTAGAAGATTTTTTTGCGTCGCTGGCATTATGAATAAATTAAAGCAAGAATTAACATGAATACCACTAAACATCGTGCAGCTATAAGTTTTGCAATGATTACTTTTTTGTGAATTTATTACAAAATTTAGTTCATATTCCAACAAAAACAATACAAATCAAAGTCTCAAATTTTTTGAAAAATTTACAAAAAAACGCCAAAATTTAAAAAAATTATAATTATGTTGTTAACAAAATTATTTTATTCTAAGAAAAAAAGGAAAAAGCAAAGCTCAAAACTTTTTTAGAAAATTTGGGGGAAATTCACGAAATTTTAATTCTAATAAAAAAGGATACAAAAAAATCCTATTCTAACAAAAACAGTATGAATTTAAAAAACAAAATTCATATTCTGAGGAAAACAGTAAAAAACGATATCCTAAAGCTTTTACAACATTTACGAAAAACAAACAAGTTTTCAAAAGTTTAAATCAGATTTAAGAAAAAAATTCGTATTTTAACAGAAACAGTTTAAATCAAAGATCTTAAAAATCTTGCGAAAAATCAACAAAATTTAAAAGATTTTAAACAGTTTAAAAAAAAATGACGAGTACATTTTAACAAAAACAGCTTCAATCAGATTTAAGCAAAAAATCATATTTTAACAAAACCAGTCTAAATCAAAGTCCTAAATGTTTTACAAAATTTGAGAAAAATCAGCAATAATTGAAACAAATTTTTAGACTTTTTTGGTATGTTGTTTTGTGAGGTATTCAATGTCAGTATAATATGGTGAAATTTCATGGTGACAAAAAAAAGGGTTTAAATATCGATGAAGTAACCAAAAAAATTGTCACTGCAAAAAAATAGCTGCACGATGTTTTATGACTATAAATATTATATTTTAGCAATCACAGTTTTAATATCATTCTGCAAATAATTATATTTTTAGGCGCATTATAAATTAATTTTGAAGAATGTTAGAGAGATCCAATTTTATTTTAGGTAGGGGGCATTGCAGTATAAAATAATAATTTTTAAGAATGTTAATTCATTGATACAATTGTTATTTATTTTTCACCTACATTTAAAAGCTCTTTTCAAAAAAATTCGAAAATTCAATTTACCGCGACTGCTTTAGCTTTTTTAACAAATTTATTTTCCATCCCATTTACTCCCTCTATTAACTGTATCGCCCCTCCATTCGCTGCACGTCGCCACCAAGGTAACGATACCCGCTTTCGATATACCAGTCAAATAGCCAACAGAATGGCATTTAATGGATTTACTTAAACTTCAACTATCTTCAACCAAAGAGCAATCAACAAAACTAACTGCTTACCGCTTTTAGCAATTCCTTCTTCCATATCTGTCGTTTCTAAATTGAATTCACCGTTCCCTACCTCCGGTCCTCCACAATCCGTCCCCGTCGCGTGCTTTTTAGCCAAGTTTTCCATTTCCATTTTCAACAAAGAAAGGGAGAAGCAGCAAAGAAAAAACATCAAGTGCAGCAGTGAAATTTATGAAAATTCAAATATTTGCATACAACATAAAATGGCAGCAGACACGCAAAGTTTAGAGAGTAGGGGTGTGGGTCGTGAGTGCCACATGGTTTGCATATGGGCTGGTAGTGGGTGTTGCACTGTGAAAAAATATAAGAAAATTGTAAAGGAGTTAGTAAATTTGCTCTTCTACGCATGTGTATGTGTGCGTGTGCCCGTGTGCGGGTGACGTGGGCTCCTGTGCTAGAGCCATAATATTACATATATTATAGTAAAATGGAAATAAATTTTTTCTTGGCCTTCATCCAAACTCTCTCGGTTTGCACTTATTATGCGCCAAGCGAAAGCGAAATGAATTGAAATTTTCAATTGGCGCACCCATCAGCCACCTCACCTCTCCCGCGGTAGGGCTAATGAAACTCTTTGGCGATCAAGCGTGTAAATGGCAATCTTCTCACCATTCGTGTGCGCTTCACAGTGTTATTCTTCGGTTGAAAGTATATGCCCAACACAATTGTCACTTTGCCTTGTTTGAAAAATCATTTGAATAATAATAAGCGCAATTTGCATTCATTATCTTCGGCATTTATAACCTACATTAAACACATCATCACCGTGGCCGCCAATAATAATGTTCTAATATTCTATTTTCTTCTTTTGTTCTCTCTCTCTCTCTCTCTCTCTCTCTCTCTCTGCCATAGGCGAAGCGTATACAGAGCAATGAATTGGCTGCCATTAAAGTCATCAAACTCGAGCCCACCGATGACATACAAATCATCCAACAGGAGATTATTATGATGCGCGATTGTCGACACAAAAATATTATCACCTACTATGGTTCGTATTTGCGACGCGATAAATTATGGATCTGTATGGAGTATTGTGGTGGTGGAAGTCTACAGGATATCTACCAAGTGACTGGGCCGCTGGCCGAACAACAAATCGCCTATATGTGCCGCGAAACATTGAAAGGACTCGAGTACCTGCATACGATGGGAAAAATGCATCGTGATATCAAAGGCGCCAACATTCTGCTGACCGAACAGGGCGACGTCAAGTTGGCGGATTTCGGGGTGTCGGCACAGATAACCGCCACGATCAACAAGCGGAAAAGCTTTATCGGTGAGTATGAAACTGGAATAAGTGTATGAATGTAGTGAAATACATGTATATGTATTCTGAAAGTGTCTTGGAGGAAACGTAAACTAGGAGGTGCACGTAAAACTGCAAACTTCTTTCAAAACTGAATTGCTCCCAGTTTTTGCAAAACTCAAATAAAATCACAATATTTCAGCTGTCAAATATAAATTGAGTTAATTTACTTGAGTGGTCTTTATCCCTAAAGCGGGGAATAGTTCACACACAACACCTAAGGATTTCAGGCCAATTAGCCTATCCTCCTTTCTGCTAAAAACATTAGAAAGAATTTTAAAAGAGCATATTAGGGTTAACATCAGCCCTAATAAGCTCAGTATCTCACAACATGCGTATTGTAAAGGGGAATCTACTGAAACAGCACTTAACTCACTTGTTACAGAAATCGAGAAGTCAATGTATAATAAAGAATTCACACTGGTAGCCTTTCTAGATATCGAGGGTGCGTTCAACAACATCCTGCCGGATGCCATAATAAAGGCACTGACGGATTTCGGCACCTCTGGCGCTCTGGTTGAGTTCATCAAAAACATCCTCTTGAGCAGATTTGTGATCGCAACCCTAGGGGCCTCAGAGATCAAGAAAAAAGTTAGCAGAGGAACACCTCAAGGCGGTGTGCTGTCCCCTCTCCTATGGGTGCTGGCACTAAACTCATTGCTAAAGAGCTTAGAGGAGAGAGAACAACACGTCGTAGCATATGCGGACGATGTTGCAATGGTAGTAAGAGGGAAATTTCCCAATACACTTATAGAAATCATGCAAGATTTACTAAACATGGTTGAAAACTGGTCAAAAGCAAATGGGCTAAGCGTCAACCCCAATAAAACTGAACTCATCCTATTTACCAGGAAACACAAAATTCCAAATATAGTTCCTCCGACTCTAGGTGGAACGGCACTGTCATTTAGTGATGAGGCCCGGTACTTAGGTCTAATACTAGGCCGAAAGCTAACTTGGAAGGCAAATGTCGAAGATAGAGTAAAAAGGGCGACAGTAGCACTATACTCTTGTAAACAGCTGATAGGACTAAGTTGGGGTCTCTCCCCATCTATCGTATACTGGCTTTACACGGCAATTGTCAGACCAATCCTAACATACGGCATATTAGTATGGTGGCCAGCTTTAGATAAATTGTACATTAAAAGAACCATGGCACAGGTACAAAGAATGGCCAGTCTTTGCATCTGCGGGGCCCTCAGAACCACACCCACAGATGCACTAAATATTATGCTTAACATTTTACCAATAGAGCAATACGGTAAGCAAACAGCTGCCAAAGCAACTCTCAGACTAAGAGAAATCGGCCTACTCAGAACGAACCAAAGAGGACACTCCTCAATTTTAGAACAATTCCCCTGCATTCCCAGCACAACGGATTTCTGTAGGGCCAAGGACATCAATTTTAATAAATCCTAAATAAATCTACACAGATGGCTCAAAACTGGACAACAAAGTAGGTGGAGGGGTCTACTCCGACAAACTCGGAGCATGCCAATCATTTCGCGTACCTGATCATTGCAGTGTATTTCAGGCGGAAGTCACTGCCATAAAAGAGGGACTTAAAGAAATAAAAACGAGAGTATTATCCACAAATGAAGTCTTCATTTACTCGGACAGTCAAGCAGCAATAAAAGCGCTGGAATCAAAAACGCACTCGTCAAAAACAGTTCTAGAATGTTTTAAACTACTAAATGAAGTATCTAAGTGCTACAAGGTGCACCTTATCTGGGTACCAGGCCACAGGAACATTGCAGGAAACTGTAAGGCGGATGAACTTGCAAGAACCGGTACAACGCTCGATCTCGAACCGGATAAGGCGCTGATACCCATGCCCATAGCAACCTGTAAATTACTTATAGACAGGGAAACCATCAAAAAGGTAAATACAAGCTGACAAAACCTCATAACATGCGAACTAAGCAGACAGACATGGCCGAACTGGAACAGCGGTCGATCGAAGATCTTGCTAAGATTCAACAGAGAATCTATAAGAAAAATGATAGGTGTATTAACTGGTCATTGTTTAATAGGCAGCCACGCTAGAAGATTAGGACTCCCGTACTTCGATTTCTGTAGAAGCTGTCTTAATACAGAAGAAGAGGAAACAGTCAGACACCTTTTATGTGAGTGTGAAAGCCTAGCTATGAGAAGGCTGCGCACTCTTGATACAGCATTTCTAACCGATGTAGCGGATATAGCCCATCAAAAACTAACGAAGCTCTGCTCGTTTATTAAAGCAACCGGATGGTAGTAAGGATAAGCTCCAGTGGTATCACAATGGACCTGCGGAAGGTTTAAGTGTGTCTTACGACAACCACCCTACCTACCTACCTACCTACTTGAGTGGACGTGACGTCCGAAGTCGATAACTGAACTAGTGGAGCTTTTCTTCATTCCGTTTGCGCCATGCAAGAGATTTATAGATTTTTTTTTTTTGTTTTTATTCCCCATTTTTTTTATACATCTGTCCTTTGACATTAAGTATGTTGTTTAACAATTTGGTCAGGATTTATATACATCGCTTAATGGCCAGTGTCAAAAAGCGATAAAATTAAAATAAACAAAATAATAGCAATTAAATAATATACAATAATACAATACAAGTTTCACTTTACATGATTACATTTTACAACTATTTTTAAGTATTTTTTTTTTTACATATTTATGGTTTTTTAGCATTTATCATACTAGGTCGCTTGGTCGGGTTCTCTTTAAACGCCTTTTCCCGTTTCTTTCCCTTTCAAGAAGTTTGTTGATTTCTGCATTACTGTGTGTGTGTATTTTTTCAAAGTGCCTTGTTGTTATCTTTTTGATTTCTTCGTCTACTCTTGCTATATTAAAAGTCCTGTGGATGTCATCATTTTTCGTGTACCTGTCAGACATGGTCAAAATTCGAAGAATCTTTGATTGCTGTCGTTGGATTTTTTCTATATGAGTTTTTTTAGCCGTTCCCCACACCTGTAATCCATATAGCCAGATTGGTTTAATCATAGTTTTGTACACTAACAGCTTGTTCTGTATAGTGAGTCTGGATTTGGAGCAGACTAACCAATGAAGTTGTCGAAGTTTTTCTTTTATTTGTTTGACCTTTTGCTTTATGTGGTGACTCCAATTTAGTTTGGAGTCCAAGTGAATTCCCAGATATTTAGTAGTTGATTCTATTGTAATATGCTTTATCACTTATTTTAATTGGAACTGCGGTAAATTTTGTTTTGTTAGTAAATATAACCTGTACGGTTTTGTCTTCATTTATTTTTAGGCACCAGTTATCAAACCATTCCTTAACTGCGTTTGTATATCGCTGCAGTTTTTCAATAGCGATAATTAAGCTTTTGTCTGATGCTAATAGTATTGTATCGTCTGCGAACGTAGCAATTGAAGAATTAGTTTCGTCAGGAGGTGGTATATCTGCGGTGAATAAAACATATAGTAGAAGGCCAAGAACGCTTCCTTGCGGAACTCCAGCAGTTATTTAATGAATATCTGAACATTGATTGTCATATTTAATGTAGAAGCTTCGGTCGGTTAGATAGCTTTTTATGATGAGATAGTAGTCAAAAGGTAGCATTATTTTTATTTTGTGGAGTAAGCCTTCATGCCACACTTTGTCAAACGCTTTAGCTACGTCCAAAAATACTGCGGCACAGTATCGATTGTTTTCAAGGTCTGATTGGATTTTATTTGTAATTCTATGGATCTGTTGAATAGTCGAATGTTTTTTTCTAAATCCAAATTGATGATCCGGTATTATACGTTTTTGGTCTAGAAGTTGGCTTATCCGATCATGCAGTAATTTTTCAGCAATTTTAGATATTGTTGGTAATAAGCTTATTGGTCTATATGATGACACGGTAGTTGGATCTTTACCCGGTTTTGGCAATGCAATAATCTCTGCCACTTTCCAGAGCTTCGGAAAGTATTGTAAGCGAAACATTGCATTAAAAACGTTTCGCAAGTATACATATGCCTTGGTTGGTAGCTCCGCTAATGCTTTTCCTGTTATCATGTCATATCCGGGAGCTTTTTTATGTTTTATTCCTTTTTTGATGCAAGCTATTATTTCGTGTGTATTTGTCCTTTTTATTTTTGTAAAATCATAGTGGAAGTTGTTTTGGTTGTTGATTTTCTTTTCTTCGTCATTTGATAGAACTTTTTCGAAGTAATTTGTCAATGTTTTCGCTTTTTCCTCTTTTTTAACAGCCCATGAATTGTCATCTTTTTTAGTGGTGGTTGATGTTTTATTTGAGTTTTTAATTTTTTAGTATATTACATTTCCATAAAGAGTAGTTTGTATCTTGATAGGGAGTCAGATTCTTCAAATAGTTTTCGATTTCTTTGTTATTTCTCTTATTTAAGGTATCCTTAAGAATTTTTGTAGCTAAGTTTAGTTTTCTCTTGTCGTCAGGTGATCTAGTTTTTTGCCATCTTTTTCTTAACTTTCTTTTTTCTATAATTTGCTGTTTAATATAGTAATGTCAGTTGTTGGTGTATTTGTTCTATTTGCTTGCTTTGGTGCCGATCTGATCCCTGCTTCTAATACTATGTCATTAAAATGGATAATGGCATGTTCAATGTCAAGTTGCGTTTTTAATATCACATTTGGTATAAGTTGATCGTCAATATGGTGGCGGAATTTTTCCCAGTTGGTTCTGTCATTAAGTATGCGAAAAGATGTATCTATAGATTTTATATGACTTACATATTCAAGTAATATCGGCGAGTGGTCAGAAGAAAGTTCATAGCACGACTGAAATGTCAATTGGTTATGGCTTATGTTTTTGGTTATGCAGAAATCGATCAAGTCTGGAATTTTCTTTACGTCAGTTGGCCAATAGGTAGGTTCTCCGGTACTTATAAATCTGCAATTGTTTTTGTTAATTGCGTTAATAAGAATACGCCCCTTTTTGTTGGTGAGTCTTGAGCCCCAATCAATGTGTTTTGCATTGAGATCTCCAGCTGCAATAAATCTATTGTTAAGCGTCTTTATGTATTTGTCATATTGATCCAAGTTTATTATGTGTCTAGGTGGACAGTATATGGAGGAGATAGATACTGGTCCATTTTTGTTATAGATTTGTACTGTCGTGGATTGAAGATAAGGCGTCGAATATTGGAGTTGTTCATTGTGCGTTATGCTTGATTTAATAATTACAGCAGTCCCTCCGTGGGCTCTTCCATCAGGATGGTTTGTCACATACACTTTGTACTAGGAAATTTCAGAAGACTTTTATCAGTGAAGTGTGTCTCTGCAATCAATGCTATGTCAATATCTTTTTCAACTAAAAATTGTTTCAGTTCTAAATAGTGCTGTGTTAGTCCATTTGCATTCCAAATTAGAATTTTAATTTTTTCACTTTTGTCCATTCATATTCTTTAAAAGCATTGTAATTATATTCATCATATTTGTCATTTGGTTGACTAGGGATTTTACCATGTCTTTAAGCTCTTCAATATCATTGTTTTTTTTTCAGATCTTTTAATCAGTTCCTGCTCTGCTTTAAGTTCCCTTGAAGAAGATGCTACATCAGCATAGCTTACGGGAATTATGTTTGTTACGGCTGTTGTTATTGGTGTATTATTTTTATTTGTATTTAATGTTGGTTCTTTATTACGCAGAGGTGGAAATCTTTGCATTTTAAGTGCTTTATAAATTTCGTATCCTTTGTAGTTGGCGGTATGCTTACCTCCACATAAAGTGCATTTAACTTCCTTTATTTGGTTTTCGCATTCCATTGTAAGATGTCTACCAGCGCATTTCACGCAAATTGGATCCCTTGTACAATAATTTTTTGTGTGCCCATATTTCTGGCATTTCGAACACTGTGAAATGGTGCGCTTATGGTGAGGTGCTTCAAAAATGACTATGCAGTTCATTAGCTTGTTTATATTGTAAATGTCTTTGTTGTTATCACTTGCTTGTAGTTCGATGAAAAATAATGGTAGTGGTTTTTTTGTTGATCTTTGTATTATATTAGTAATGTTAAGTACTTTGTGGCCTTTTTCGTTTAGTTCTTTTTTAATTTCTTCTTGGTCTGTAGAGTGGTGCATATTTCGTAAGACTACTTTAAATCCTCTTTCACTTTTTGGCCTAAATGTATACAGTTTCGTACCTTTTTCTTTTAGCATGTGGAGTAATCTGTTATATATTTCTAAATTTTCTGCTTGAACGCGAACTTCATTATTTGCTAAAATTTTTAGAGTGAAGCTGTTATTTGCTATTTCATTTAAAGCACTCTTTAATGTTTTTATGCATTCTACACCTTGGACATATATTGGCGGTGGCTTATTATTTTTTTCTTTTTCGTCTTTGTTTAAATTTTGTGACAGTGAATCTTTAAATTGCCCACTGTTTGCAGTTTGAGTAATTTCTTCTCCATCATCCACATCTAAAGCTGCGAATTTGTTTGCAGAAGAAGTTCCACTCAGCCAGTAGTTTGGCAGTTTACTTTGATTGAGGGTTGATGTTGCTTTTATTTTTTTGTTACTAGCAGTCAATGTTGAGATCTTTGTGGGTGAGTTTCGTGCTCTTTTAATCACAGGTTGCTTTTTTAGTGCAGCTGATTGTGTAGACGCTGACAAATGGGTCGCTAGCAGTAGTTCTGTTGATGCAGTTGTTGTTGTTGTAGAATTTAAAGAGACGGTTGAACAAGTTGTAGATGTATTTGTAGTCGTAGTTGTAGGCACACCAGTTGTGCTCACGCATGATGCAGAGAATACGGGACCAGTGCTGCCAGAATCTTCCAAGCTAAAATTGCTAGATTTTTGAAGAAAAATTGCTAAAAGTTGCTAAAAATTTTCTGAAAATTGCTAGAAAAATTGCTAAGCCATTAAAATCTTAATTTTCAACAAATGTACATATTTATTTAATGAAACGTAGAAATTATTACTGAAAACACTTAAAAATAAAAAAAACCAAACAATTTACATTTAAAATTCATTACTTAATCAATTTATAAACTAAATCAGTCTTAAACTAAAGGATACTTAAAATATTGTCTAGCTCGTCAGCTTCACATACATCAGAATATTTTTCACTGCTTGTTATTTGACTCAAATATTCATTTGGCAGGACATAATTATGGCAACATTTGCCATGTCTTTCTAGTCCATATCTGTAATAATATTCGAAGTTAAATATGTTCCATTTGTATTTTGGTGAAAATTATTCAAAATTAAGTCTTACCTTATATACATTATTGCATTTAATGTTTTAAGGCTCATGGCGTTGCGTAATTTGCTCTTAACGATGTTCATTTGTGAGAATATCCGCTCAACTTCTGCATTCGACCACGGCAGAGAAAGAATTTTTAAGGCGAATTCCGCTAAGTCGCTAAACGGATTATTATTTCCAGCGTCTTTGTACTTAATAACTTCCGTCCAAAATTTGCTGGTGTCCTCTACAAACTCCCATTTTATAAAATTAATTTTTTCAATTTGCAATTGAATATTTTCAATGTTTTTACATTCAAAATATTCTAATACTTTGAAAATTTCTTTACTTTTTGAAACTTTTAGCATGTTTTGTACAGAAAATAAATTTACCAGTTGCATTATTTCTATATTATCTGGCAACCTAGAAATTGTAAAAAAATTATTGTAAGATATGAACTTAAACCAAAATTCCCATATTACCTTTCACGTAGTTGGATTATTAATTCTTTAACAAATTCCATGCAAATTTTTCTAATTTCTAGCTCCTGTGATAGAAATTGAGCCTCTTTAATTTTTTGCTCAAAAGCATAGCCCAAATACATATTAGGCACTGCTGCATTTTCCAAATCATCTTCTAAAATGTTAATTTCATAATCTGGTGGTATTATTTTAGATTTAAGCGAATTTATGGCCACAATTACATCGGAAAGTAATTGGGTTGGGTTTCCATTCCGTGCTTGGAAGTTTTTATTAAGACTTTGCATCTCTTTTAGAATTGGCTTTAAAAACACCAAATACAGATAATTTGTATCGTCTTTATACAATCCGTTTAGAATGTGAGCTTTGTGACACTTTTCAGTAGTAGCTGCTAACTCGAAATGCAGCTTCAGCTCCGTCCACTGATCCACGATACGAGAAACCGCACTCTCTATCGACAACCATCTTGTGTCACATACTCTCGGTATTTTTAAGGGATTCTATTGTATTAAATAAAAAAAAGCGATTAGTTTAAAATAGGAAAATCAAAGAAAACAGACATTTAACAATTACACACACAAAACAACAAAGTTTTACTGTATCTATCCATTTTTAATACATTAGTTATAGACAATCACAATTCGGATTATTTTTGGTTAATACATATATTTGTATGTGTACCTTGTTATCATTTATGCATTGATACACCTTTTTATAATTTAATTGGCGACTACAACTTTTCGAAAACCAGGAGTAAGTCTCATGCACAAGAAATTCCAGGTTGTCCGGTAAAACTTTTGTGCACGACTTTGTAACAGCTAGTTGAACTGAATGACATACACATTTTAAAAGTTTCAGAGAGGGAACTGATTTCCTCAACTCTGTGTATACACTCTTTTTGGAGCCAGTCATTACATTAGCGTTGTCAGTGCCTATGCCAATTAAATTGGATATTTTTAAATTATTTGATAAAAGCAAGCTTTTTACAGCATCTTCTATGGAAATGGCGTCTCCAGCATCGATTTGCTCGAGTCCTAGAAACGTTGATACTACATCCCATTTACTCTTACTGAAGTAACAAATAGCAACTCCTTAAGATTTAACAATATTTACAATTACATATTAATTAACATAAATACATGTATATACAAGCTAATATTTACTTAGACAAAAAGCTTACCAAGAATTTTTTCGACGCTGATGTCAGTAGACTCGTCCAATAGAAGACTAAAGCCTGAGTCTCGGATGTCGCTTCTTAAATCGCTAATAAAATGCATTGCCAGTACATTTTTAATGATGTAGGTGCACTTCGTTCTGCCTAGTTTTATATTTGCAGCAGCTTTGCAAGCTGAAAACTGCTCAACACACAACTTCGACAAATGATCACTTGTCGCAATCGCTGAGTGTTTGGCAATATGCAGACATAGTGCTGCTTCCTGCTCCTGCGTTTTGGTCGACTTTGGAACGAAATGCAACTTATTTTTCTGGGTACATGCGCCCATCACAGCTACATGTTTTTTTGAGGCAGCGTGGTGGCGAATGTCAAAAAGCTTTGCGCCTATTGAGGATTTGCAGTAGGCACAATATGCTCGCGTTGGATCAGTGCAATCCTTGCGAATCCATTGCTTAAACTCCTCGTCTTGAAGCCAGGCATCACGAAAATTTTGCTTGTAGACTTTTGGCATTTTGATCGCTTTGCTATCACCAAACAAATTCAAAGAGTTACCATACACAATAAAGTTGTTCATATAAACGAACCACTGAAATAAATACATGTTCCGATATCTTTGCGAACCGCTTTCATCGTAATTTGTGCAATCGATGACAAAAAGGTATAAAAAATGAAAAAACTCTGAAGAAAAATATAAAATTTGCGTTTTTTATAACAAAATTGCTACAATTGCTAAGAAAAAATAAAAAGTTGCTAGATTTGTGGCTAATAGCATTTTATAAAGAAAAGTTGCAAATTTTTTTAAAAGTTGCCAGATCTAGCAACTAAATTGCTAAACTGGCAGCACTGTACGGGACTGCTGATATGAGAACTTATGCTCTCTGCGCTCCATGGCGATAATGTAGAGCACATATTGTTGTTGCAGCTTATGGGAGCTGACTGTGTTGACCCCAAGAATGATAGAAAGATGATTGCGCCCATCAGAGCGTACGTGACGTCACGTTTGCAGAGTTGTGCAGTATTGCCAACCATTTGCTCTTCGCAATAAATTTAGTGCTTTTTTATACAGAAAATGCGACAATTTTTAAGTTTGGTGTTTGTTTCTTTTTGTTTTTAATTTAAGTCTACCGAGACTTTAGGTTGAAAAAAAACTGTATTATTATACAAAAGAAGTTTAAAAAGGCCACTCTGAGAAGATTTTAGTGCTAATGAAAATTTTTTTTCTCTTATAAAATTTGATAATTTGAAAGTGCAAATTTAATTTTTGGCTCCATTTAAGGTTAGGCAAAAATATTAAATGCCCCTCTTCTTAAGATTGAAAACCTTTTTACACATTTTAAAAAGCCTTTAAATTTATTGAATGTGAATTAAAACCATAGAGGTGTAATCGTTTCTTCCGGTCATCAATCCTTAGTGAGACATAGGACAATAAGAGTTATATTCATTGTAAAAATAAACAAGAAAATACCAGAAAATACTAAAGAAACCATACTGACATTTTTACAAAAAGAGTACCTTATCTAGTTACATAACTTCAAATATAGCAAAAAAGTCGTTCCCTTAACAAAAGAGTCTCGCTTAACAAAAAAAACTCATAAATTAAATTGTATATAAGCATAACAGATTTATTTTAAAAAAACGCACATTCTACACACAATTTGTCACGCATACAAAGTTCTTACTTAACACAATAAAAATTTCGTGTCTTATTTTCTTTAAATGGGCATTTAGTGCGTTTTTATATCCAAAGCTAGGCAACTCTGCAGTAGCGAGAGAGAGATTTGACTGCCGAAAGCAGAAGAACACCAACAACACCGGCAATCGCGGGCAATGCCACCAGATGTTAAAAAAAAGTAAAGCTAAATAAAACTGAGTGAATTATTTAAATAATTATTAAAAAATGTATATTTTACAAAATTATAAACATGACATTTTAATTAGAACAGCTAGAAAAATGTTATGAAGAAAGAACTAAAACTGCGAGACAAAAAATAATAAAAATAACAAAAAAAAATGATAAATCAAGTTACGAAAATGGTAATCTGGCCATACTGGAGCTAAAATCACGTAACTAGTTGTCAAATTCACTGAGCGCAAAGTAACGGGACCACGATAGGCGCCACCTCATTATTCTTTGCATCATGTGTTGACCCGTTTGCGTTTGATCCGCTCTGTGCTAAATTCGTGCGCGTCATTGAGAACGAATTTTTGGTATGTAGCGGCATTTTTTTGCGGAGTAAGCACTTTCGTCTCACTTTTGGATTCTGTTCTCTTCCAAGGGGGAGAACGTAACACACTCATATTTATTTATTATTTATTTTGCCAGCTGCTTTGCTTGGTTTTAGTTTTTTTTTTTTTTTGTTTTAATTAAAATGTTTGTTGTCTTATCGAGTTTGATTGCACTTTGCACTTTCTTTGCAGTTTGCTATGAGTCCTATCTCTTGTTAGCAATAATGCACTTTGAGTTTGTTGAGAAAACTTTTATTAACACGGATCGACAGTAAAACACGTCCGATACGCACAGTATAAAAATACTTAATACTAATTTATAAATTAAGGCAATTAGTTGGTCATGTGTTTTTTACAGCTTATGACAGCACAATAAAGGACTAATATATCTCCCGAAATTGAATTTTTTCAATGCCAACAGCATAAGGCCTGTAATTTCCGCTGCTATAGTAAGAACAACTTTTAGAAGAAAAAAAAAATAGAATTAAAAGCAATGAAAAAATATAATCAAACTTTTTATAACCTTCAAAACACGAAAGTTATACATATTTTCCCACAACAAATTTAATTACTAAAAAGCTACAATTAATGGTGCCCATTCATCTTGTTTAAAAAAAGTGCTGTTTTATCATTTCAGAGGATCTTATACGTAGGCTCTTTTCCAAATTCGTATGTGCGAATGATGTTGTTTTACAACTGCACGTTCTCGGCTTTTATAAGAAAATTTTTTCGTGGCAAGAACGGCCATTGGCTATTGCTCGGTGACAGCCGACAGCTTTAAAAAATACTCCATACGAATCCAGGACCAATTGACTGATAGTCACGCCCTAAGACCATTTTTTTATAGCGATCGCCATTAATTGAGGAAAATTGCATCAATATTTGCTACCGAAGTCCGTGCGATGGCCAAGAAAGAGTAAAGAAAAACAAAAGCGAATGAACGTCCACAGGATAGCGAGAAAGATTAGTAAACTTTTTAAATTAAGCATGTAAAAATATTAAAGAAAGACAACAAAATTTATGGAGAACAAAGAACGACTAGAAATAAGAAAAAAATCTTATTAAGAAAAACTTGCTACAGGACATTTCATTTCAATTCTTGAAGAAATGCATCAGTAAACAAATGCTACTAAAAATGTATCAACGCGTGTCTAATGACATTTGAAAGGAAATGAAAGCCATGCTGCGAAAGAAAGCAACGAATGTGGGTGAGAAAAGTAGCCATTGTTTCTGTTTTTTTCGATTCACTGAATCATATGCGAATAGAAAACGAAGAATAACAAGAAAAAAAGGAAAAAACAAGAACTGAGCAAAATGTCATGTAACACCCACAGTCGGAATGCCCACATTGCTGCCTCGTGCCGTCCTGCGCTGCCCCTCCATGGGCGAGCAAATGTCTTTGCACATTCTACTTCCTCAATTGGTCAACTTCTATTGTGGTTTTCCTCTTTAGTTTTCTATGTTTTTTCTGCTGCTGTTCAGGATTTGTTCTACATTCCTTTCATGCCTTGCTATTACTATTGTTGTCAATTTCTTTCGCTTCGTTACTATTTGCTTGTTTACTAGTTTCTCTGTTGGCCTACACATGTAAGAACATGCATGCGGGAGGCTGTTATTGCTATTGCTTCGTCTTTAAATGGGTTTAGCCTGTTTTCAAGGCTCGTTTGCAGTTCACTATGCTCCCTATTAGTTTTTGCTTCTTTTGTGTTTCTCAGCATAGTTTGCTAATGTTCTTTATTTTATTTTATTTTATTTTATTTTTTCTTGTCATAAGCTTGCCACTAAATTAAAAACGAGGCGACAGTCCATGGATTACTTTCTCGTTTCTATGGTATATCTACGTAATTTGGCCAAGCATTTTCCTTTGCTTTCCGCCTGCGGTACAGCGTTTTCTTCTACTATATACTTCATATACATATATACATTCACTAACTTTTTCTTTTTTATTTCAATAGTTTCTCCAATTCCAAAATTTTTTAATAAACAAAAACGACATTTCCTATTTCTTTAGTAATTTGTGTAGCAACAGCTATGTCCTTGCGGCCCTTCTGCCGCCATTTACCCAAATTTTAGTATAATGAAATAAAAATTGAATGATTTTGCGGCTTAAACGTTGTTGGCTGTTTACCTTTTCTAACATGAAAATTAATTACATTTAAGCCGCATTCACTTCTCGTTCATATTGCATTTCTGTCTAAAGGTGCAGCTCCTGCATGTCCTTGTGTATTGCGAGCCGCAAGTTCCCGAAAATATTATACTATTTTACCACAATAGTTTTACATTTCATCTACGTCATCACATCTTGCAGAAAATGTGTGGGCTATAAAGGTTTCTCCAATATTTAATGAGATATTGTGTAAGGTGTAAAAGTGTGTGTTTTTATTCCCCTCCTTTAATTGTTTCATGTGGGAATTAAAAACCGTTTGTTTTCCAACTAAGTTAAAGGTTTTGTAGAGGAAAAAAATAAGGTTTCACTTATACGCTTAAAGAATGGGGCATCCATTTCTGGGAATGACAAACAAGTAGGTCTGGTGTAGACACGACAGGTTGACAAAATTTGAGTAAACAATTTCAAAGAATTTTGTTGCGAAAGAACTATCTATAGAATAAATCGTTAATAAAATAGTCTTTGCTCATTTAGCTACTGATTTCTTGCCAAATAATTATCTTAGTGTATGTGAGCATCGACAACGTTTTTTAAATGAGATAACTTATAATTGAAGATTCGTATGTATATGTATGTATATATATCTACTTACTTATCAACAAAACCCGGAGTATGACTTGGGTTAACAAAGAGTGCGCCAGTTCAGTTTTCAACATACCAACATACGCGGTGGAATTTAAAAAAATTGAAAGCCTCTTAACTGAATAGAAAATTTTTTTTGCTCGTGTCTGTACTAAATACATAATATGTACATACATACTTGCATGAAACAAAATGTCCCAAGCCTGAGCAGGTTGTTTCTCAATTACATTCTCCATTTAGAACAATGAACTTAACCCAGCGGCCCACCAACATTTTGCTGCTTTAAAAATGTCTTGACTTTTTATAATTTTTTTTTGCTTTCTTGGTGTTGCGTATTTTTTCCAATATCACAATGCGCAACATTTTACATACACAATGTGCTTGTATGAATGTACGTATGGCGTGAGAGTTCTCTGCCCTTAAATCGGATCTGAAATCGAATTGTTTCAATTGCATTTTAATCGCAAACAACCCAATATGTATGCGTGTATGTGCAAACAGTCAGTGAAATATATGTACATATGTGCATGAGAGCAAACAATAACAACACTGTTTATGCCCACAGTTGCTTACCCCATCCGTACCGAGTGCGTAGTGTCAACTGTGAAGTGGCGTGCTGTTGATTAAATTAATTAATTTTAAAGTGAATATGTTTTATTTGTTGCCGCAGCGCAACTGTGCAGAGCTCATGAATGTGGATGCAAGGACAATTGTATGTTTTCACATTCACGCCGCTAATCTTATAATATGTAGGTATGTACTATATGTAGGCTGCGAGTGGCGTTGAGCGCCATCTTGGGTATAATTTAGGCGTTCGCCATCAGAACTCAGTTAAATTCAGCTTCTCGTTCCATTACATTCCTTCTATCAGCTCTATTCCCTTAAGTAGACGCCTGACTGCTACTTCTCACTTTCACAGTTTGACGCTATATTCTCTTCTCTATTGCTTCTTAACCTGTTGTCTTTTATTATCTGCCATCTTCGCTGTCCTTCACTGTCGCCGTGCAATTTTATACACTCCATTAAAATGTCAATCAGCACAAGTGTCCAGCGACAAATGAATATATATATAAGCAATAAAAAAAAAACTAACAAATAAATAATAGTTGCCGTGAGCTTCTCGGCGGCCACCATAGCCCATAGGCCCGCGAAAAGGCTGTACGAAGCGTTTCATTTAATTATCGCTGTCATCAATTGTGGGGTTTACACTGAATTTCATTATAATCGAATGCCGGTCACGAAATATATTCGAAATTGTTAACTTAAACCAGCAACAAAAACTTCAATTGTAGCAACGCAGTGACTGTTTTCAAAAGCGGCGGCCAAGTATATTAGTAGAGCGCAGTAGAAAGAGGCCCAGATGAAACGTTAATATTTAGAACTGAGCAGAGGAAAAACTGATACTAATCGTGGGGCGGGTATGCGAGGGAAGAGAGGCAACGTTATTTGATATTTGCCGCTGTATTTTGTCAAATTATCGCTGCCATTTCCATCTTGGCTGCTGTAGTTGTTATTATTTTATTCGCTGTCGACACGTGTATTTCTTTAGGTATTGCTGTTGGTGTATAAAGCTGTCAGTTGGTGGGTTAAAGCGCATAAATTTTGACTTGATTTGATTTGGTGGTCCATGCTTCAAATTCGTGACGAGGAATGGCCGCGGCGGCAAACACCTGAAGGCACTTTAGAAGCAAAAAAAAAGTAGAACCCTGAGGAGAGCAGTGGTATGCTTTAATTTAAGTGGCTGTTGGCAAGAAAATGGCAAATGAAATATGTAAAATTAAGGGAAGGCTGTGGGAAAGTCGATTTGCGCACCCTTAATGCTGACGGTTTGCCTATTTTTTAGGCAAAGATTGTCGATACAATGAAATATTTGTTTATAAACTTGTAATTAAGTTAGCAAACGCCGAAAGAACTGGCGGTGAATGTACATGCATACAACATAAATACATATGTATATAGCCGAAACGTCATGTCATGTTATTTGGGTCTGTGTCAGATTTTTTCAAATGATTTTAAATACAATTTTATTATTCATATATACATATATATATATATCTTCTATATACAGTGGCACAGTAAAGTCTACATACCCGATTGAAAAGCGAGGTTTGGAGATTTCTGTGAACATTGTAGCATTAGAATATATTCCAAACAAATGCAATCTAACAACAAACAATAAATTTTAACAAAAAAATTTTAATCCAAAAATATTTATTAACAAAAACAAACAAAACTCATTGTCTAAACACAGAAAAGTCTGCATACTTTGTAAAAAGAATGTGTTTCACTTAAAAGGAAATAAAAAGACAACAGAATTAATACTTGGTGGGTCCGCCACGACTTTCTAGAACAGCATTTAATCTATTTTGCATGGAATTTACCAATACTTTTGTGTAATTATTCGAAATTAAATTCCACTCTTCAAGTAAAGCATTTTTGAGGTCCTGTTTATTTTTAATTGTCCTTTTCCTAATGCGACGATCCAATTCATCCCATAAATTCTCTATGGGCTTCAAATCCGGTGACTGGGGTGGGGTGGAGAATGAAGTTGATGGGTCACATTATATAGTAGCCATTCTTTGACAACACCAGCGGTATGTTTTGGGTCGTTATCTTGCTGAAAGTACCAACCCGCCGTAAGACCCAGTTTACTCGCGGATTGCTTCAAATTATCTTTGAGAATGTCCAAATATACCATGCGATCCATATTAATATCAATAAATGTTAAATTACCCACCCCAGCCGCTGACATGCAGCCCCAAACCATTATGGAGCCACCACCGTGCTTCACCGTGGGAAGCAAGTTTTTGGGCAATAATGCTTCATTATTTCGACGCCATACTTTTTGTTTGCCATCATAGCGAAACAAGTTGAACTTGCTTTCGTCACTAAATAAAACATTAGCCCAAAAATCTTCGTATGCATCAATATATTTCTTAGCAAATTCGACTCGTTTCTCCATATTTATTTTGCTGATGAATGGCTTCTTTCGAGGCACACGGTTGTGGATTCCATTGCTTCTCAATAAATGTCTCACCGTTTCTGGATGCACTGAAGCAATATCCTAATTTTTCAGGGTTCTTGCAATTTCTATTGCTGTTATTCTTGGATTTTCTTGCACGTCTAACAATATTTTTCGCTTAGCACGAGGAGTCAGTTTAGGTGGGCGACCACTTCTTGGTTTGTTTTCTACACTATTAGTGTGATTATATTTCCGAATAATTGTTTGAATGCTTGATTTTGGATGTCCGACCAGTTCTCCAATCTCTCTTAAAGATTTTTTTTCCTTATAATATTTCACAATTAGCTCACGTACTTTAACACAGATTTCTTTACCCATTTTGGTTAAATTAACACAGCTACAATATTAATATCGAAGAACTAAACTTCTTTCTAACTAACGGTATCTAGTAAAGACGCCTGAAGTGATTGGTAGCACTGTTTGAGTACAGAGCTGCATTTTGTGTACTCCACTACAAAGCCGTATGCAGACTTTTCTGTGTTTGGAAAATGAATTTTGTTTGTTTTTGTTAATAAATATTTTTGGATTAAACTTTTTTTGTTAAAATTTATTGTTTGTTGTTAGATTGGATTTGTTTGGAATATATTCTAATGCTACAATGTTCACAGAAATCTCCAAACCTCGCTTTTCAATGGGGTATGTAGACTTTACTGTGCCACTGTATATAAAAATTCATCCGTTTTTCGCGTTGTGATGAACTTTACGGAGAATGCCTCAACCGATTTTAACCAAACCTTACCACATTGAAGAGACACATGTGGAGAAGGTTTGTAACTATGTTTGGTTAAAATCTCCTTTACTTCTTCGTCAACACACAGTATACACGAGGCAGCGTTCTTTTTACGCGTGTGGTTGTTATTGTAAACGGTTGCATGGAGCGTACATTTTACTCACATATGTACAAGTTAACGCAACAGTATTTATGCCTAAATTTTCATTCCATTACATACATTTCAATGGAATGCAAACATACATACATATACATATATTCATACAGCAGTGGCTGCACGCCTGCATTCGCATAGAATAGAAACATACAAATTAGCAGGCACAGCTGTAGCTGACCGCCTGCAATAATTAATCGTAACACAATGCTGCTGTGACTAACTTAACACTTTGCTTAAATACTTCTTCTTTACACCCACACTTCGGGATAACCGAAGCAAAACCATTAGCTCAACGAACCTGAACAGGTCGTCGCTAAAAAAGTACTTAAGCAAGGCCGTTTTCTTAGAAGATTGCCAAAGGTTATCAGTAATAGTGCATAGAGAAAGTAAGTGTTAAAACTAACAAGAAAACAACTATTTGGTAAAGTGTTCAAGTGAAGTAGTTTCCGGGCATCAACCAAAGAGATAAAACAAATGCGTCAGAAATATTTAAGAGAAGAGATTGTTTTCACATTTTCCAACGATATTTTCACGAAAAATTTACAAAATATACATACATATATTAATTTTGCAAATGATTGATAACAAGTGAAACAGTGAATAAATGGTGTGAAAAATACACACAACAGAAATCGGCAAAAATAATTTATATTTTAGAAGTTTTTACTTAAGATATTTAAGAAAAGAGATTGTTTTCAGACTTTCCGTAGATATTTTCAAGAAAAATTTCAAAAATATACCTTCAGAAGAACACACTCGAGCTTGACTTGTTCACAGTAGCACAGAAAACAAACTATGTGACATATCACGCTGAAATTTGCCATGTAAGCTTATAACAGTCCTACCAAAAAACAAAAAATTTATTTTTGCCATATGTTATCCGCGGACCGTTTTATTGATAACGTCTCGTTCATATTTGAGAAGGTATATTATTTTTGCTAATCATTTCCCATTTCTGTTCTGTGTAATTTTCATTTCAACGCGTGCTCACAGTTCAAATATATTTTTAAAAGATGGGGCTAACAGTATGTTAATTTGAATTCCAGTTTAAAAACAAGAAAAGTAGCAATCAAGAGCTCTGAGTGACATAAAGAAGACCACTTTGATTCGGTAAAAGAAATGCCAAAAGGTAGAAGACATGCTAACATCGGACGTAATACACGTCACAATAGAAATGTGCAAAATCACAGACGAAATGAATGTGAGGAAAATCATGCTGATAGATTAAGTCAACAAAGAGATCGTACTAGGTCACGCTCTCAAAATCGGCCAATAAATATCAATTCTGTAAATTTGAATGGTGCAGCATTTCAATATAATCCACAACTTGATTATTCATCTCACAAATACGTTGTCATTGGAAGTATGGATAAAATTTGCGGATTTTGTCAAGCATTGAAATTCAAAACTGAAACACCAGGCATGTGTTGCGCTGCAGGAAAAGTTCGTTTACCAGACATACAATATCCGCCCGAGCCATTAGCTACATTATTATCGGGAACATCACCCGATTCCAAACATTTTCTTGAAAAAATTTCCACATATAATTCATGTTTTCAAATGACATCTTTTAGTGCTGGAAAAATTATAACCGATAACTTCATGCCAAGGTAATCAAGGTAATACATAAACTTCAACGTTCAACAACATTCGCTGACACATCTAATGAATCATTCGATTTTATGGACACAAATTATAGCTTTTTTCAGATTCAAGGGCAAGCATATCACTTAATAGGTTCATTACTACCACTACCCGATCAAGAGTCAAAATTTTTGCAAATTTATTTCAGTAATGACAACGATGATGAACTTGAAGCACGGTGTGCATTTTCCAGAAATATAAACAGAGTCATTATGAGAGAGTTACAAAATTTACTACACACACACAATGTTTTGGTGCAAAGTTTTAAAACAACAATCGAAAGATTGTCATCTGATAATCATAAAATTTAAATTGATGCAAATAAAACGCCTGCCGGCGAACATCGTGGAAGATACAATCAACCAACTTCAAGCAACGAGGTTGCAATTGTTATATCTGGAGATGAATTTCAACCCAGAGATATTGTTTTGCAAAGAAGAAATGATACACTGCAACGTGTTAATGAAACGCATCGAAAATATGATGAATTACAATATCCTCTTATGTTCTGTCGTGGTGAAGATGGTTATTCGATTGATATAAAACAAATAAATCCAGCAAATGGTCAAGAAACAAATAAGACTGTAAGCGCAATGAATTATTATGCATACAGAATCATGGTAAGAGAAAATCAAGAGAATCACATTTTAAAATGTCGTAAATTATTTCATCAGTATATTGTTGACCTGTATGCGAAAATAGAAACAGAACGATTGAATTACATTAGATTCAACCAAAGAAAATTACGCTGTGACGAATACATACATTTACGAGATGCAATTAACAACGATACCAACGTTAATAACATTGGTCAAATGGTAATATTACCTTCATCGTATACAGGCAGTCCAAGGCATATGCATGAATACGCCCAAGATGCAATGTGTTATGTCAGAAATTATGGTCGACCCGACTTATTCATAACTTTCACATACAATCCGATATGGGATGATATTAAGAATCATTTATATACTGGGCAATCACCTACTGATAGGCATGACATTACTGCAAGGGTGTTTAGACGAAAGCTACGGTCTCTAATGGATTTCATTGTAAAACATAAAGTTTACGGAGATGTACAATGTTTCATGTATTCTGTGGAATGGCAAAAAAGAGGCTTGCCTCATGCGCATATTTTGATTTGGTTAAAACAAAAACTAACCACAGATAAAATTGATCATATTATATGTGCTGAAATTCCAGATATAAATGAAGATCCAGAATTACATACTACTGTTACCAAAAACATGATTCATGGACCGTTTGGTACGTTAAAGCAAAATTCTCCATGTATGGTTGATGGTAAATGTTCCAAAAACTACCCAAGGCAATTAATTGCTGAAACAATGATTGGAAATGATGGATATCCATTGTACCGTAGAAGATCACCAGAAGATAATGGAAACACAGTCACTGTGAAAATAAATAATCAAGATGTGGAGATCGATAACCGTTGGATAGTTCCGTATTCCAAATTATTATCGAAAACATTTGACGCACATATAAATGTTGAATATTGTACCTCCGTAAAATCCATCAAATACATATGCAAATATATCAATAAAGGAAGTGACATGGCAGTATTTGGAGTTGTAAATCGAAATGATGAAATTACTAATTACCAAGTGGGAAGATACATTAGTAGCAACGAAGCAGTTTGGAGAATATTATCATTTCCGATTCATGATCGCCATCCAGCTGTTATTCATTTGTCAGTCCATTTATATTAGAAAATGAACAAAGTGCTTATTTCACTGAAAATACTGCTCAACAAATGGCCGAACGACCACCAGCAACAACACTAACTGCATTTTTCGACTTATGTGAAACATATTCATTTGCAAGAACATTGCTTTATTCAAATGTTCCTAAATATTATACTTGGAATGCATTATCAAGGTCCTGGGTACGAAGGCAACGAGGAATACCTGTAGATGGATATCCAGGTGTTCCTTTGGGTGATGCAATCGGACGACTTTACACTATGCATCCAAGTAAAGTGGAATGTTTCTATTTGCGTTTACTCTTAGTTGATATTCCCGGGCCAAGATCATTCGAAAGTTTGAAACGAGTTAATGGTCATCTTTGTTGTACTTATCAGCAAGCATGCAAAGAATTGAATTTGCTTGAAAATGATAATCAGTGGGATGCAACTCTTATGGATGCATGTGCAACAAGTTCTCCACACCAAATAAGAACACTATTTGCCATCATTATTGCTACATATTTCCCAGCAAACCCAAAAGAATTGTGGAGTACTTACCAAGAATACATCACAGAGGATATCCTACATCAAGTACGTCGCATTACTGCAAATCCAAATTTGAATTATACAGATGAATTATATAATGAGGCATTAATTGAAATCGAAGACTTTTGCCTGATGATTGCAAATAAAACTCTGAGTGAGTTAGGTATGATCGCACCAAATCGTCCGATGCATGATGCATACAATGCAGAATTAAGACGTGAAAAAGAATATGATCGAAATGATCTGAACATATTTGTAACAACAAACCTACCAAAATTAAACACAGAACAAAGGCAGGCATATGACACAATTATAGACAACTAGCGAAAACCCGCCCTTTCCGCTGGTCGTCTTTAGAAATCTAGATTAATTAATTAAATGAAGCCGAAAAATACTGTGTGTATTTTATAAAAATTCTCGCTCATGAATAGTAATGAAAGAAGTTTTAAATAGTAGTAGCAATTAAAAAACGTTTGATGTGATTTACTTTATTACTTTTTTTATTGCAATGCTCTTTGGTATACAATATTCTTCGTTTTTCCATGCGTTGTTGAATAAATGAACAATACCAATGGCTTACCAACTCTTGAGCATGAAACATAAAGTTGGCCATGAGAAAAACATGGGTATTCTAAATCAATACCACAAATTGATAAAGTTTAACCTTGTGACTTATTAATAGTAATCGCGAATGCAAGGCGAACAGGAAATTGAAGACGTTTGAATTCAAACGGCATATCCGATGGTATCATTGGTATTCGTGGTATTAAAACGTCTTCACCAGAGTATTTTCCATTCAAAATTGTTGCTTCAATGACGTTATTCATCAATCTCTTAACAGCCATGATGGCTCGTTCACTAAGCCAATCATGATTTTTGTTATTTTGAGGCAAATTTTTGAAAATACTTTGAATTAACTGTTCTTTCGTTTGACTTATTTGACAAAAGTTTGGTTGTAAAGTTATTAAGCCAGGTAAATTATCGACAGGAACTTTGCCATTTCCAATATCCAATAATTGCTGTGAAAATTCAGCAGCTGATGGATCATTTTGCATAAGAACACGTACATTTGTAGTTAGTTTGAGTGTTTGAACATGTCTCCACAAATATGATGATTTCAAACATGCAACCAATTCATCTGCTACAGTTGCTCGAGGAATAACAGGCAGTGTTTGTCTAAAATCACCTGCCAGCAGCACTAAGGCACGACCAAACATTTCATTTTTACTACATAAATCTCGTAATGTCCTATCAAGCGCTTCCAGTGACTTTTTATGTGCCATCGTGCACTCATCCCATACAATTACGTGTGCGAAAAAGCGGAGAAGGAGAAGAGAACTGTTCTATTCCCCCTCCCCCCCCGCTTTAACCCAGCTATGTGTTCAGGTGCAAATGACTTTTTTGCGTGAAGTCTGATATAAAATAAGTTCTATTTACTCTTCTTAAATTTACATAAACTTTTCCAGGCGAAGTAAAGAAACTGACATATATTTGCTTCAACCGTATATTTGTGAGTACACAGGTAATACGTAAATATATGAATGATATATGTAGGTAATATCTCATATTAGCATAACCTTTCTGCAAAAAATTAAGAAAACGATCACCAATCACGCCGGCAATGATACAATGAATTTTTCACTATAACTGACTTCAAATTAAGGTTTATATAATAAGCGTATATGTAACATTTAAAAATTTTTTTAGAATTTTTTTTTTAATTTTTAATAATAATTGGTCTTCCTCTTCCTCTTCCTGTAGCTATTCCTTTTCCTCTTCCATCTCCAGCTCCATCTCCTTTCTTTATCCCGGAAACGGGCAGTAAACATTACTTCCCTTAAAAGCTTTCATCAACTTTCGGTACATCGGTACTTTCATTTCCATCTGATACCCATATTGTACAAACACATCCAAGGGTACCTTGGTCCACCTTTTCGGCTATATCTCGAGACCCTGGTCACTCAGAGATCTAAAAAATACTCTGTATCAAAGCACTAATCAGTAGCTTTGGTTTGATACCCACAATGTAAAAACATCCTAGGGTTACCCGGGTCCTCGTTTTGGTCTTCGGCAGCGCCACCTGATGGCGAGTGGAATCAATGAGCATATTATACTAACCTTCACCGTAACAAATTTCATAATAATCGGCCCAGACACACACGACCAAAATGTATTCAATTCTAATGAATGCTATGTGCGGTACAAAAAATACGTGCGGCAAATAGCAAAAATACACTCGCTTAACCGACGCACCGCACACACACGCGTTATCGGATTTCAACCAAACTTCACAGAAACCTTTGCCAAAGCAACACCAACAATGTGTGAAACTTTCATTGTTTTCCTTACACGCGTTGCTGAGATTACCCCGAACAAATGCACCCTTTTTTTCGGCTTAATTTTTATATATATATTGTAGATGTTGCAAATGAAAGAGGAGGAATATTCTTCTTAGATGCACCAGGTGGGACTGGAAAAACGTTTTTGTTGTCGTTAATTTTGGCCACCATTCGATCACAGAATAATATTGCATTGGCATCATCCGGCATCATCGTCAAATTTATTGGACGGCGGTCGCACTGCACATTCTGCATTAAAGTTACCATTAAATATGCAAGTAAATGAAGAACCAACTTGCAACATTTCTAAAAATTCTGGAATGGGATAGGTTTTACAAACATGTAAAATTATTGTATGGGATGAATGTACGATGGCTCATAAAAAATCACTGGAAGCCTTAAATAGAACACTGAAAGATTTTCGAAATAACACAAACATATTTGGTGGTGCACTTATTCTATTGGCCGGTAATTTTCGACAAACTTTGCCTGTTATTCCCAAATCAACAGCAGCTGATGAATTGAGAGCGTGCCTTAAATCTTCTAATCTGTGGAGATATGTTCAAAAACTCACATTAACTACTAATGTTCGTGTGCACTTACAGAATAATCCAACAGCTGCTGAATTTTCGGACCATTTGTTGCAAATTGGAAATGGACGAAAGCCAATTGATAAGAGTACAGGCATGATCACACTTCCAACTAATTTTTGTACCGTAACAGAATCAAGAGTACAATTAGTGCAAAATGTATTCCCAAATATTGCACAAAACTATCGAAATCAAGATTGGCTAAGCGCGAGAGCTATATTAGCTGCCAAAAATGTCGATGTCAATGAAATCAATGCCAGTATTTCGACTCGAATTCCAGGTGAAGTTGTCACCTATAAATCAATTGATTCAATCACTAATCCCGATGATGTAGTGAATTATCCAATTGAATTTTTGAATTCACTTAATTTGCCTGGCTGCCACCACATAGTTTGCAATTGAAAGTCGGCACAGTGATCATTATGTTGCGAAATATCAAAGCCGAAACTATGCAATGGGACAAGATTAGCAGTGAAACGGACAATGAACAATGTAATAGAAGCAACAGTTTTGAAAGGCAAATTTAAAGGTGAAGATGTTTTGATTCCGCGCATTCCAATGATTTCAACAGATTTGCCTTTTGATTTTAAGCGACTTCAATTTCCTATTCGCCTTGCTTTTGCTATTACAATCAATAAGTCTCAAGGCCAAACACTTCAATTATGTGGAATTGACCTAACTTATCCATGCTTTGGACATGGGCAACTGTATGTAGGATGTTCTCGAGTAGGGAAACCATCGTTACTTTATATTTATACACCGCATGAAAATAAAACCAAAAAGTTTGTGTATCAGAAGGCTTTAGAATAAGTTGTTAGTTTACAACCATTAGAGTAAGGCACTAAAATAAATAAAACATTGTTATTAGAATAAGTCACAAAATAAAGGCCGAGCATTACTTAAATGATGAAACAAGAAAAAAACAAAGAACACTTTTCATTTATATTTTTCTTTCACCCAACGAAGCGGGTGAGAGTCCGCTAGTATATATATAGATATACATATATGTATATACATATTTCTTCTTAAATTTGTATATTTGTTTGGCCAATAGCTTCTGTAAATTGTCGCGAAGTTGTTTGCAATTTAAATTAAGAAAATACTCTGTTCGTACACCGCGGTTGTAAAGGAAAGTAAAATATTTGAAATTATTTTTAAATACAGACTAATGCTTAAAGCAACAAACAGTTGCACATTTTCAAATAAATAAGCAAATACAGACAAGCAAAGGCGCCGAATTAGAAGCCAATGAAATTAAAATCCTGTAAAATTTGCTATCGATGAAGAGCATTCAGCTTGACGCGCTGAGGGATGAAGCAATAAACAAAGTAAACAAAACAAACAACTTGAGATCTGGGAAAATTAAAGAATGAAAATAGGATTAGATTTAACGAAGATAAATACGTGCAGCGGCGAAATGGAGCGTAACCGATTTGATGAAAAGTTCCGCAATGTTGGAGTACTTATCGCAAAGCAAATAAAAGTAGTTAAAAAGTGTAGAAACAAATATCTTTGGAACGTGCGTTTACAGTTACAAATACATTAAAAAATCAGTATTTCTCCACATATTTACATATTTTGCCCAGGGTGAAAATTCTCAGCAGATGAGTGTACCTACATTAGGGAGACCCAAAATTAACAAAAAAATGTTAAATTTTTAAAGCCCCTATAAAAAATAAAAAATTATTTAAATGAATATTTTTTTCAAATAAGGAATGGGGTTTAATTTTTTCGATATTTATGAAGGTAATAAAAAAGCTATGTATTTAATTATTTGGTCATAGTATAAGTTAGGGGTTGGATTAGGATAAAAAAAATAGTTTGTGTCATCCTAATGTCTGAGTGTATCACACATACATACATACATATGATAATATGCAAGTCCCACGAGAACAAAGCAATTTGTTTTTGTTTCACCGTTGTTTTTTTGTGTGTTTCGTTTTCGTTGTTACGAAAACATGGCAAGGTAACAAGACCTGGCATATGTGTGTGTTTCTCCTATTTTATTTGGGAACGTGGGTAGTATTGCATGTGCTTACATGAGTAATGATGAGCGCTCGGAACGCGTGGTTGGTTTCTCCAAAATAAAAACGAAGCGGAAAAAAATATCAAAACACTTAAAATTGTAAACAGTCTGCACGTGCATGAAAGCATGGATTAATGCGCGGCGCCTAGCTGTATGCCTTCCTTATGTGAATTAATTACATTTATTTTGAGAAATGTAAAAAAAATTATTTTTTTCGGAGCAACTCCGTTTCCGGAGCAACTCCGTCTTTATTTCAACACTGTAAATTATCAACTAAACTTTACACAATTTCTTAAAGCTAATTTAACCTATGCATCACCCTCAATCACCTGTTATGCCGCGTGACCATATTCGCGGAATTTCACTTGTTGCCGTTCACACGGTTTATTACAGACATAGCGTCAGCGAAAAGATCGAGCAACTGAGGTGGATCAACTTTCAGCGGAAACGCGTGTAGTGAATGAACTTTAAATATAAGTAGCGTTAACTCCTCCCTTCTTAAAAACGATTGTCCTCGATCGTCTTATTAGAAATAGGGTAGGTCATGTAGTCGAAGATTTGAATAACTAACGACGTTTCCTAGTTGGTTATTATTTGTGTTAATTGATGCATCTGGGAGATTCGGTAAGGTGCTGGTCCTTAGGTCGACTAATTTGAATGGTTCCGTTGGTACTTCTTGGATGATTATTTTTGATGTGAGTTTTATCCAAAATTTGAAGGTTATTATTATTGCTGTGAAGATTATTGCTAGTCCTAGCATTGCGCTCTTATTTATTGTCGAATCTGTTCTTAACAGATTTATCTTTTTCGTGTTGTTAATATGTATGTAGCTCGTTGAGGGCTTCTAATGATAAAATGTTGATGCGTTCCCTTTCTAGCGGTGTTGGCTGTATGATCGCTGGTTCTGCTGTCAACGTAGACATTTCGATATTGGTGAAAGTTTCGTTATTGATGCTCAATGATGTGTTGTGAAACTTGATTAGATAAGTACCAGTAATTGTTCGCTGCTCTTTTTCCGTTTTTAGTGTTCCATTGAAGTCGTTTAGTAAGATTATCCCAGGCTGTATTTCCTCGATTGTTGGTACGTGTTGGTTATTACTTATTGTGCAAAATGATTTTCTACTATTTAGTATTTGAGGGATGCAGGTGCTGTTACTAATATTAATTATGTTATTTCTCTCACAAATTTTTATTTCATTGTATTTCATACATTTATTCTTAATTCCATATATTTCATTTTTGTTCTTTAGTATTTCTTCGAAATCAAGTTTAGTAATTTCTTTATTTCTCTTAACTGGTCTTATTATAATATTCTTATAAGTAATATTGTTTGTTAGTGGTATTTTTACCAAATATAAAATTCTTGACTCCTTAGTTATTACGTTAACTTTTGCGTATTCTAATGCTTCTTCAACTGATGCGAATGGCATTCTTTCTTCTTTTAATTTCATGATTGCTATCTCAATTTCTTTTTTATTCAACAATATTGTATTCATAATTCCAATTTTAGCCCATTGAATGGCGTACTTAATGTTTACTAATTCTTCTTTAATAATTCTTATTTTACTTTCCAGATTCAGAGTTATTTCACTTATTACATAATTGTCTTTTCTTATCGAATTTAGTAGTTGATTTCCTAATGTTGTTAAGTTGTTAATTCTTTCATTGAAAACTTCATTAATTATTACTTGATCATTATTATTTTCCTTTAGTTTGTTTAGATCATTATTCAAAATATCAAAATCTTCGCGGTCAGGAGTACCAGCAATGTACTTCCATGCCGTACCTAATGCATTAATAGCTCTCTTATTTCTAAATTCCATTTTTGGCTTTATGTTCGAAAGTATTACTAAGGATATGTCTATCTGAGACTTAAGGATGGGGTAGAAAAGGTTGTTAGCGGGAATATTCTTGTTAAGGTAGGTTAGTATGTCTTTTAAAAAATTGTCGTATTGGTCCAGGTCAATATGGTGTACTATCTTGAATGTCCCTTCTTGTATTTTAGCTTGTCCGTCATTGATCGTTATTAAATGATTTTTAGAGTAGTCTAGTATTTCCATTTCTGTTAAGCTAGTGGTCGTCATGATTAGTATGGTTAGTATTAGTAGGATGTCCTTGTTGTCTGCCATATTGTTTCTATAGAAATCAGAAAATTGTTAGTTTTTGTTATAAGGATTATAATTATAACTATTTTGTTTTATGTAAATTTTTATTATTGCCTAATTAATCCTTTATGAATTGTTCTGCCTGATTGAGTGATAACTGTACTATTTTTGTTTTCTTTTACCGTTTCTTCTTTGTATCTACATGAAAGTTTGTTTCCTATTCTTTTGTTGGTTTTTACAAATATAATATCTCCTGGGTTATAGTCTTTAAAAACTTGTCTATTTTTATTGTGATAGTTAAGATCCTTTACTTGTTTTGCTTTCAATCTATTAATATTTTCATTTCTATCTTTTTGTAATTCCAAAGGATTTGTTGATACTCTTCTTCCGAAGAATAACTCGATTGGTTTTTGGTTGGTAGTGGAATGAATTGTGTAGTTGTATTTGTACATGGATTTTTCTAATAAGTCTTGAAATGAGGTATGGATTTTCTCGGCTTTTATGCATCTCATGATTTCTCCTATAGTTGAATGGAATCTTTCTATTTGTCCATTGACAGTACTGGTATAAGGGGGTGCTCTGAAAACTGCTATATTAAATTGATCTTCTATCAAATGAGTTATTGGGTGTGATCCCAAAGATTTTTCGTTATCAATGACTATTTTTTCGGGGATTCCGTAGTTTAAAAGGATTTCTCTCAAGGGTTGTATTATATCTTGGGTTGCTCTGGAATTGACTATTTTTGCTTGGGCATACTTTGAGAATTTATCTATGGCTGTTAGTATTACTTTTTTATGAGTATGGTAAATGTCGAGGTGAACTATTTGTCCTGGATATTGAGGAATAGGAGTTGATTGTAATAGTGGTTTTGTAGGATGTCGTTCGTATTTCTGTTCTCTGCATATTTTACACTGTTTAACGATTCTATCGATTTTCGCTTGCATTTGTGGGAAGTAAAAGTTTCTTAGAATTTGTGCTTTATTTTCGCGACCATTTCTGTGAGCGCGTTTGTGTTCTTTAATTATTTCATTATTCTGTTCTGTTTCATTAGGTAAATCTTTCACTATGTTTCTTGCGAATCTTACTCTGCAGTTGCTAAAATAAATTGGGTAAATCTCTTGGATTTTTCCTAAGGTGTTCTCGTCAGTATGAAGGCCATTAATAACTGATGGGTTTAGATATCTTTTCAGAAGATTTATTAAGTTTTGTTGGTTGAATTCGGTTTCAGTAATGATGTGCCTATGATAAGTTGGAAATATAATTTGAAATTGATAAGATGACGTTTCTTCTATTTTAAGAAAAATTTGATTCTTGAACACATTTATTGGTTCTTGGGCTATTGGTATCAAATGATGCGAAGAACTAATGTCGCTGTGGATAGTTTCGCTTAGTGAATTATTGTCATTTTCAGAATTTGTTAGATGGTTGATTTGGGGTAGTCTGGATAGGGCATCTGCTACGACGTTTGCCTTTCCTGGTTTGTAGTATAATTCATAATTATGCTCTTCAAGGATGGTCTTCCATCGCTTCATCTTATTGTTATTATTCTTATTGCTGAGGGCGTAAGTTAAAGGCTGATGGTCCGTAAAGATTTGAACTTTTCGTGACCCATAGAGATAATTACGTAAATTGTTTAGTGACCAGATGATGGCTAACATCTCTTTCTCGTTGGTAGCGTAGTGCTCTTCTGTTTCGCTTAATGTACGAGATATGAAAACGATGGGCCTGTCATTTTGAGATAGGACTGCTCCTATTGCATAGTTAGAAGCATCTGTGGTTAGTTGGAAGGGTTTTGTAAAATCGGGATAGTTTAGTATTATATCTTCTGTAGTCAAAGAAAGTTTGATTTTGTCGAATGCAATTAAGGCTTCTTCATTTAATGTGATTTGAATATTTTTGGATCGATTTTTGGACACACGTCCATCCTCCCCTCTTAAAAGGGCCGTCAGGGGTTTCGCAAGCTTCGCATAGTCCCTGATGAAGCGGCGATAAAACCCAGACAGACCTAAAAATGATCTTAAGTCTTTCAAGGTTTTGGGGGCTGGAAAATTTATTATTGACTCTACTTTTTTGGGGTTTGTTTTGAGACCGTTTTCCGAAATAATAAAACCTAAAAATTCTACTTCTGTCTTTAAGAATTCACATTTGTCAAGCTGAATTTTTAAATTTGCTTGTTTCAAGGTATCAAAAATTGTTTTAATATCATTAAAATGGGTTTCTTGGTCTTTACTGAATATCACAACGTCATCGATGTAAACATAACATCGTTTCCCTATGTGATCCCTTAAAATGTCGTCAAGAGCTCTTTGGAAAATAGAAGGAGCATTCTTGAGACCGAAAGGTAATCGGGTGAATTCATATTTCCCATTATTCACCGAAAAAGCTGTATTCTCTATATCTGATTCTTTTAAAGGAATCTGATGGAAGCCGCTCTTAAGATCGAGTACTGAAAAGAATTTATTCTTTCCAAGTTCTGAAAGTACTCCATTTATTTCGGGTATTGGATATTTATCTGCTATTGTTACTGAGTTTAGTTTCCTATAGTCTATCACCATTCGGTATTTTTTCTCTCCTGACGCATCTAATTTTTTTGGTACTACCCATACAGGCGAGTTATATGGAGACCTAGATGGTCGAATAATACCGTCGCGGAGATATTCCTCAATTTGTTTTTCGACATGGTCTTTGAGACACATCGGATAGGGATAGTTTTTTGTATATACTGGGGTTCCTGATGTTGTTTTGATTTCACCTTTTACATTGGTTGTAAACGTCAGTTTTTCGTCTGGATCGCTAACTAAAGATTTGTAGTTTTCTGTTAATTTTCTCAACATTGAGTTTTGGATTGGGGTCAAATGCTCTGACCGTATATTGATTGAATTCACATCTTGTGAAATCTGTTGCTTTAGTTTTATTCTTAAACAGTTTTTAATAGTCATATAATTGTCTTTGGTGTGTATTACTGCGTCTAGTTCCTTTAATGAGTCGTTCCCTATTATAGCGTGGAATGATTTTAACGTTGGTAGAATGAAGAATTTTATATTGGATTCCTTTAATCCGAAGATGTTTGCAAAAGTATGGTGTGTGACATCAATATGTCCTCCTACGGAATTAGCTTTAAAGGGAGTTTCGTTTTTAATTGGTTTTTTTGCTAGTCGGGGTTGCATATAGTTCTTATTAGAACCTGTGTCTATCAGAATTTTTATGACCTCACCATCGCCTGTCTTGCTCTCTATGTAGGGCAATGAAGAGGCATTCATTCTAAAAAATGAATATCTGTTAGGTCCATATTTTTAAATTGGTTGTTGAAATCTGAAGGAAAGTCGTCTTCTGTTATGTTATAGTTTCTAATCGAGTCAAGGTATTCAGGTAATGTTGGTTCGGATTCAGGACTAAAGTCCTCATACTGTTCCGTTTCTATGTTGAAGTTGCGTTGACGTTTTTCCTGCGTTTGTGGTTGTGTTGTTGGTGGTCTTTTTCCTTGAAATGCCTGGTTTGGTGGTGGCCGATTCATGTAGTTGACTCTCTTTGTCTGCATGGTCTGGTCGATGTCCATTGGTGTAGGTTTTTGCTGTGGTTTCGGTCCGAAAGGTCGCGGTGGTGCAAATTGTGGATTGTAATTATTGTTATCGGTTTGATTAAAATAGGGTGGCTTTTGAAAGCTATAATTTCTGAAAGCATTTGTTATAGGCTGTGGCATGTGGGCCAATTGAGGGTAGAATACGGTAGGTTTCTGAAATGGCTGAGGAGTAAACTTGCGTTGTGGTACCGGTGGTGGTTGATTTTGGAATCTTTTTGTAAAATTTTGATTGTTGCACGCATGATTGGTGCGAAAACTGTGGTTCTCCAGCTTGAGACATAAGTGGAGCGCTTGTGGCAGGTCCACTGGTTCTCTCATAGCTAGTAAGCGTGGTAGATCTCCTCTGAGACCACGTACAAATGTATCCAGGGCTTTGTCCCTGTAGGTTTGAGTTAAAAGATTTGTTGCGTCATTAGATAGTTCCATACACCCTATTTTGTTTAGGATGAGGGACAAATTTTTATATACCATCTGATAATAATCCTGTACAGTGTGGTGTCCTTGCACAAGAGTCGTCATTTGGTACTCTAGAGTAGGAATATCGCGTTTGTCCGCGTAATGAAGTGTGAGACACTTCGAGATAGATTTCCAATTTAGTGGAGTGTTATAGGACTCCAGTACGGCGTCAGCTTCGCCGATAATTTTATTTCTGATAACACTGAGGATCCCATAATATTTTGGTGTACCTATTGACTGTTCGTAAATTTTAAGTATACGCTCTACTGATTTCCTCCAAGAATTAAATTCTTCTTGTTTTCCTGAGAATTCTCTAATTGATCTTACTATATCCGGTATTTTATCGAGTTCGCCTAAATTGTTACGGTGTTCCGGATTTATTATTTGATCTGTTCCTACTAAGTCACTGTTCGTATTCCTTATCGCGTTATTCACAATGTTCGTAATTAGTTCACTCAGTCCTGGTATGTTGATAGCATTGTTAGGATTAGGAGGGATTGGTGCATTAAGGATAGGAGGTCTAATTAAATTATTTGGGTTACTCATTTTGAATGTCAAGAGATAATTTAAATTTGGTTCAAATTTATTATTTTATAAAATTTAATTTAGCTAAAGTCCCTTGTTTCAAATTTGCACTTTACAAAATATTTAACTCTTTAATTGGCTCATAAAAATACTTTACAAAATATTTAGCTCTTATTCACTATTATTTTTTATATTTAATTTCTTAATTTATTAATTCACTATTAATTTCTTCAATTTAATTATTCTCTCATGGATTTTCCTTGGATAATAAAACTATTTTCCACTTCGTAACTAAATTTAACAATCGGGCTTTTAAACTTTAACTCTACTTTTTTTCAATTATTTTCACACAATTTCTGGTTTTCTTATTTCTAAATTAATTTTAAATAATATAGTTACCGCCGTTGCCTACACAGAGTCTGTAGGGGGTCCTTTTTGCCTATTTCAGCTACTGGGGGTCTATCAGTACTCCTTCTCGCGAGGTTGTCTGCGAACTGGTCTACAGACGTGGTTGTACCTTGTCCTTTACAGGAGTTGTTGTGGTTTATTGGAGTTTTCGGCACATTTGTGGTGCGCGGCGAGCTGCTTGAGGTCGTCTTGGCACTTAAAAATTGAAGCTATTTGAGGTGCGGCGAGCTGCTTAAGGTCGTCTTAGGCACGCAAAAATCAAAGTCCTTGTAATTATTTGAGGCGCGGCGAGCTACTTGAGGTCGTCTTATGCACGCAAAAATTTTGACTTGCTTGTCCTTTTTACAAATACTCGCGCCGAATTCCTCCTACCACGTTGGGCGCCAATTAATTACATTTATTTTGAGAAATGTAAAAAAAATTATTTTTTCGGAGCAAGCTCCTTGTTATTTATTCACTTGTCAATTATCAACTAAACTTTACAAAATTTCTTAAAGCTAATTTAACCTATGCATTCCCTCAATCACCTGTTATGCCGCGTGACCATATTCGCGAAATTTCACTTGTTGCCGTTCACACGGTTTATTACAGACATAGCGTCAGCGAAGAGATCGAGCAACTGAGGTGGATCAACTTTCAGCGGAAACGCGTGTAGTGAATGAACTTTAAATATAAGTAGCGTTAACTTGTGCACATATACTCACATATGCATGTATACTATATGTATATAAATACATATCACATAGATATGTACATACTTTTGGGTCAATAAAAATTAGCATAACCAGAAGCAAATAGCGGTGGCGGCGACCGCAGCGTTTTCAGTGTAAATTGAAGTCGGGATGCATGAAACCCAAATAAATAAACTATAATACAAATTGAGCAGTTATCGTGGCTATCTGTAATATGCAGTTGTTAGGTGATTAATTCCGCGCCGTGGCCAGCTTCAACCTTGAATGGCAGAAAATAATTTGATTGAATAATTTAAAGCATAATTTTATATTTTTAATTAATTCTGTAGTTTTTTCATTTTAGATTATGTAAAATTTGCCGAATATTTTTTTAGGGGGCAGATTTTTACTTGTGAATAATTATTTTTTTTTTAATTTACTTTCACTTCATTCCTCTGAAACTATTTGCCGTGCGATTATTCGCTTCTATGGCCTTCAGTACGCACACAGCTAAAACCACACAGCTGACTCACACACATATCGCACATCTTCTTCAAAAAAGACACAACTCAAAATTTGGGATTTGTGACTAAACGAAAAAAAGTATTTTTACGCTTATAAAATATTTTAGAAATATGAAACGATTTTTATTGAGAAGAAAAGGTCCTTAAAACGTATGAGAATGATTATGAAGATTTTTGTTAAAATTTGTTCGTTAAGCTGATTTTTTTATATTGTACAATTTTCACGCATTTCTTATTGACTCTTTTGCCGATTCAAGGTTGTAAATTAAGTGAACAGCACAAACAACCAAAAACGTCACAACTCGATATTAAGTAAGATGAAATTATTAAATACGTTGCCGCAAGAGACACAACTCAAAAAAGCATATTTTCAATAACCGGTTGCAATCAATTTCGACCATTACAACACAATTGAAAAATGAAACGCAGTGTCCTTCGTAACAACGAAGGAGAACAGTCCGGTCTCGAAAATGTACATTAGCACTTGGTTTGTACTTTGGAGCTAGTATTGTTAGCTGTGCTAATGTTTTTCTCGTCTCTCGCCTCATTTTTTATCCTTATCTCTCAAAAATTGAAATGAACAACCTTTAATCGAAAGTATTTCATGTAAAATTCGGAAACACGTCCGCGACAGTCCCAATACCGAAAATAGTTGCAAAAACTTACAATGACAACAACAATGTTAACAATGCAATAGCAGTGAGTTCGAGTTGAAATGTTGTGCGCATCGGAGTACGACGAAAATGGTGAGGAAATAAACGCAATGCAGAGGTGACTGAAGTGGTTTGAAATTTGCTGGCGAGTTGGCGATGTTCTGTCTATTTCATTCTTGAAGTGCTTTAAGTCTATAAATTTGGTTCTGTTTCATAGGCACGACTCTCGGTAGTTTGGACAGGAGACGCTGAGTGTTCCATGGAAAAATTCAAATAAAATTCCCTGAAATTTTAAACTGTGTGTATCAGCCCTCCTCGCCCTCTTTTGACCACCAACCAAAACCGACATCCCAGAGTTGACATGTTTTGCCGCAAAATACAGATTTGTAATATTTGTAGTAACATTTGTGGCGGCAAATGTCAAGACATGCAGTTCAATTTCAGAGTCAAACTGTCAGCCTATTTCAAAATTCTAACATGTTACAACATGTTTCTATATGCACGTATACCTCTACATATACACCTATGTGTACAACAGCACCGCCAACGAAATATTCATTTAATGCAGCCACGAACGCATCAATTCTGGTTGACTGGCTTCCGCCATTTGCCATCCGCCTGCCGTCAGCAGCTAGGACGGAGTATGGGAAATGCCTCCATTTGATGTAACGTGACTGTCGCAAGGTAGGTGCCTGCTTGCATGCCTGGCTTTATGTGTGCGTATAAATTCATACATTTGTTGGTGTTTGTGTGTGCGATATGAATAGGCGTATAAAATAAATATAGAAACAAATGTATATGTTCGATGTTGAATAGGCGATGGCAGCAAATAAACGCATTTTAACGTACCTTGTCTCTAATTCACGTGAACCTTTTGGAGTGTCATTAGGCTAATTTGATAGAAGGCAAAGATGAGCTAAAAAACTACTACAGGCATAAAAGGCACAAAACGCTATAATGTGGCAACGTTGCTTTCGTGTGCTATGCGCTCTCTATGGATACGAGTAGATGTATGTACATATGTATGTATGTATGCGCATAAATGGGAGGCTTCAGCATTTACACAAAAATATGCCCACAAAAACATACACGTATGTATGCATATAAATGTCTGTTGTGTAGGACTTTTGTTGCGCATATACATCTGTGGGTGCGTGTGTTTGTAAGTAGGCTTTGTTTATCGCTTTACATTGACATTTAAACGGCAAATGTTACAAGTCTTTACACACGCCCATTTACACATTTTTATGTACAAATACCGCTCAAACGTTAGTATCTGACGACCAATGAAGACTTTCCGGACTTGGAAAGTCTGTCAGCAGCATACATTTACCTTTACAACTTTATGGCGTAGGAGTAATAAATTACAAACTGATGTCAACAAATTAGTTAATTCTATTTTCATAGATCCTGTAGAACAAGCACCGCAATGCATAGTCAATATCCATATAAATATTACTTCTTCTTCTTCTTCTTAATTGGCGCGATAACCGCTTACGCGATTTTGGCCGAGTTTAACAAAGCGCGCCAGTCGTTTCTTTCTCGTGCTAACCGGCGCCAATTGGACACACCAAGTGAAGCCAAGTCCTTCTCCACCTGATCTTTCCAACGCAGAGGAGGCCTTCCTCTTCCTCTACTACCACCAGCTGGTACCGCATCGAATACTTTCAAAGCCGGAGCGTTTGTATCCATTCGGACGACATGACCCAGCCAGCGAAGCCGCTGGATCTTTATTCGCTGCGCTATGTCTATGTCGTCGTAAAGCTCATACAGCTCATCGTTCCATCGTCTGCGATATTCGCCGTTGCCAACGTGCAAAGGTCCAAAAATCTTACGCAGAATCTTTCTCTCGAACACTCCAAGCGTCGCTTCATCGGTTGTTGTCATCGTCCAAGCTTCTGCGCCATACGTTAGGACGGGCATGATGAGAGTCTTGTAGAGTGTTAGTTTTGTTCGTCGAGAGAGGACTTTACTGCTCAGTTGCCTACTTAGTCCAAAGTAGCACTTGTTGGCAAGAGAGATTCTACGTTGGATTTCAAGGCTGACATTGTTATCGGTGTTAATGCTGGTTCCTAAATAAACGAAGTCTTTTACAACCTCAAAATTATAACTGTCAACAGTGACGTGAGTGCCGATACGCGAGTGCGCCGACTGTTTGTTTGAAGACAGGAGGTACTTCGTTTTGTCCTCGTTCACCACCAAACCCATTCGCTTTGCCTCTTTATCCAGTTTGGAGAAGGCAGAACTCACAGCGCGGTTGTTAAGGCCGATGATGTCAATATCATCGGCATACGCCAACAATTGTACGCTCTTATAAAATATTGTGCCTGAGCGATTAAGTTCTGCGGCTCGTACGATGCTCTCCAACATCAGGTTAAAGAAGTCACACGACAGCGAGTCACCCTGTCTGAAACCTCGTTTGGTATCAAACGGCTCGGAGAGGTCCTTCCCAATTCTGACGGTGCTGCTGGTGTTGAGCAACGTCATCTTACACAGCCGTATTAGTTTTGCGGGGATACCAAATTCAGACATAGCGGCATACAGGTAACTCCTTTCCGTACTGTCGAATGCAGCTTTGAAGTCGACGAAAAGATGGTGTGTGTCGATTCTCCTTTCATGGGTCTTTTCCAAGATTTGGCGTATTGTGAATATTTGGTCGATGGTAGACTTTCCAGGTCTGAAGCCACACTGATAAGGTCCAATCAGTTGGTTGACGGTGGGCTTCAGCCTTTCACACAATACGCTCGCTAGGACCTTATAGGCGATATTTAGAAGACTAATCCCGCGGTAATTGGCACAAATTGCAGGATCGCCCTTCTTATGGATTGGGCAGAGCACACTTAAATTCCAATCGGCAGGCATGCTTTCATCCGACCATATTTTGCATAGGAGTTGATGCATGCACCTTACCAGCTCCTCGCCGCCATGTTTGAATAGCTCAGCCGGCAGTCCGTCGGCGCCCGCGGCTTTGTTGTTCTTTAGCCGTGATATTGCTATTCTCACCTCGTCATGGTCGGGTAACGGAACGACAATTCCGTCGTCAACGATTGGGGTATCGGGATCTTCACATTCTCTATGACATGCGCAGCTGTCCCCGTTTAACAGGTTCGAGAAGTGTTCCCTCCATAATTTAAGATTGCTCTGTACGTCAGTCACCAGATCGCCGTCTTTGTTCTTACAGGAAAACGCCCCGGTCTTAAAACCTTCTGTAAGCCGCCGAACTTTCTGGTAGAATTTTCGGGCGTTGTTCCTATTGGCCAGCATCTCAAGCTCCTCGCACTCACGTATTTCGGCCTCTCGTTTCTTCTGTCGGATAATACGTCTCTCTTCCTTTTTCAGGTCTCTGTAGCGATCCCACATGGCTCGCGTTGCGCCCGATCGCAGCGTGGCTCTATAGGCAGCATCTTTTCTTTCTGCGGCAGCATGACATTCCTCGTCGTACCAATTGTTTTTTCGGGCTCGCCGGAATCCGATTTCTTCTTCGGCGGCGGTACGTAGAGAACGAGAAATGTTGCTCCATTGTTCGTGCATGTCGTGTCTTCCATCTATCACAACATGATCGATCTGGTTTCGTGTTTGTCGATCAGGAGACAGCCAGGTGGCTTGGGGAATCTTCTTATGCTGGAATCTGGTGCTGCAGAATACCATGTTTCGGGCCCCGGCGAGGTCGATCAGCCTCTATCCGTTACCGGATGTTTCGTTGTGCAGGCTGAATTTTCCGACTGTGGGACCAAAAATTCCCTCCTTGCCCACCCTGGCGTTGAAGTCGCCAAGCACGATTTTTATGTCGTGGCGGGGGCAGCGCTCATAGGAACGTTCCAAGCGCTCATAGAAGGAATCTTTGGTCGCATCGTCCTTCTCTTCCGTCGGGGCGTGGGCGCAAATTAGCGATATGTTAAAAAAACGCGCTTTGATGCGGATTGTTGCGAGACGCTCGTCCACCGGAGTGAACGACAGTACTTGGCGACGAAGTCTCTCTCCCACAACAAATCCGACACCGAATTTGCGCTCCTTTACATGGCAGCTGTAGTAGACTTCGCAAGGTCCTATGTTTTTCTTACCTTGCCCCGTCCATCGCATCTCTTGGATGGCAGTGATGTCAGACTTTACTCTCACGAGGACATCAACCAGCCGGGCAGAGGCACCTTCCCCATTAAGGGACCGGACATTCCAGGTGCATGCCCTCAAATCATATTCCTTATTTCGTTTGCAGGGGTCGTCATCAGTAAAGGCAGTTCTCATCCGAGGCTTTGCAGTTCTTTTCATTGGGGGGGATTTTTAAGTGGCGGGTCCCAAACCCAGCGCACAACCAGCTATCCTGGAATGTTTCGCCTTCTCACGTTAGCTCACTCCCGAACGGGTGTTCGGAAGCTACCCAGAGGATACGTGGGCTAATCCCGGCCGTTGTGAGCTGCTTGAACCATATGTAGAAGAATCGTCCTGGCCACTCCCAAGTGAGTGGCGATCAGTAACTTTCCCCACTTGCGTGGACTTCTACACATGGAACCATCCTCCGATAAAATATTACTTAAATAGTTGAAATGCAAATTTTGTATAGCGCTTAAGGAAGTCGTAGTACATACTACTACTATGTATGTCTTCACTTGTCGTTAATCAGAATTTTTAATTTCGCAGCCGAAAATCCAGACCTTGTTTTAGCGATCTCATTGTTTCGTCTAAGGCGCAGAGTTCGAAGAAATATTATAAACCTATGAAAATACATGATGATGAAAAATGTTTTTTTTACAATTATCTTTGTTAAAAGGTCTGAAAAAGCTCAATGAGAATTTGTGTCCATTATCATCATTGAAGATTTATTTTATTTGATTAAAAGAAGAAGAAGAACTCCATTATTTTGCGTAAAATTTTTGCGCAATTTGTGGTCTGAGTTTTGTAATACTTTTTCATTAAGCGTAAAAAGTTATGAGCGAATTGTTATCTGCTCCGTTCTGATATTTTGAGACCGGGTCTAGCATTTTTCTCGTCACTCATTATTAAATGCGAGTCACTCATTATTAAATGATGTCATTCTGAAATACCTGAAAAAGATATACCGTCAGCTAAACAATTTTGAGAAACTTCAATTTTGCACTTTTTATATATTATTAAATTATATTAGGCCATAAAAGCAGGCTAAAAATCAAATTTCACGAGAAAAAGAATAACACAAAGGGAAAACTGGTCACTGCGCACAATCTTCGATTCAGGACTGACGTTTTCGAAACATATTGACTACATTGTTTCCAGGAATTCGAACGACTTTTCTGATTCTTAGACTATATAATCGGCTAGATTATTGTTCTTTAATATGGAACCCATTCTATCATTGCCATATAAATAAAATTGAAAGAGTCCGAAAGGTCTAAATAAGCGATGTATAATCTGCGCTGGCCCAAAAGTCTCCCTTAATATATAGACAGCCGCAAATTCATTGGACTGCAAAACCTTGGATTTAGAGGAGTCTACTTTTCGGTTCTCTTCATGTATAATCCTTTAAATTCCAATATAAATTGCAGAGAGCTACTGAGTTTAATCAAACTTCAAACAAAGCACCACGAAGATATCTGCGCTTTTGGATTTTTTTGAGCTTTGTTTTTGTTATTGAATGCGAATAAATTTAATGTTTTTTTTTTATACATACAAGCTTCGAAGAGATTTTATTGTATCATTTGGAAATATTTGATAGATAATTTTGTTTTTAGTTGACAAATACAAATAATTATACTCAATGGTTAAAATTTCTCATTCGGTAATTTTCCATTCCAGCAGGATGCTTGGCCTATATACATACGTACGTGGTTGATATTTTTCTTTTCATGCCAGAAAGTCATCTCATTTACACACTCATACTGCGTTGTCATCTTGTCCACATTCCGCACTCTGCCGCTTTTTGCACCTCTTTAACGAACGATTGTAGGGTATCAATAATGTGGGTTCGTTTGCCCGTTGTTGTTGCTTGCCATACAAATTAACAGTACAGGAACTTCGTGTATCATCTTCTACAGCGTACGTTTTTGGCCGAGCTCCTCCTCCTATTTGTGGTATGCGTCTTGATGTTGTTCCACAAATGGAGGGAACTACAGTTTTAAGCCGACTCTGAACGGCAAATATTTTTATGAGGAGCTTTTTCATGGCAGAAATACACTCGGAGGTTTGCCATTGCCTGCCGAGGGGCGACCGCTATTAAAAAAATGTTTTTCTTTTTCTTTTAATTTTGGTGTTTCACCGAGATTCGAACCAACGTTCTCTCTGTGAATTCCGAATGGAACCAACCACCAACCCATTCGGCTACGGCGGCGTTAGTACAGGTTTACAAACATGATATGCACCCATATACTCGCACACAACTACTAGATGCTACAAGAAACAAAGCATTTTCCGAGGAATTCTTATAAACTCCGTAGGGGCAGGAGGAGAAGCGAATGTTTTAGGTAAACAGTAACCTTTCAACTTTGCTTTGCGACAAGGCAAAAATGCATCGCTTTGAAGCAGCGTAACAGAGGCTGCTTCTTCGCTCGTACAAAGTTGCGTATACGCAACGTCACCCACTGATGCCAAACAATTGCAATAACATTTGCTTTGCTTTATGTGTGTGTGTACGCATATTTTAAAGTATTCTCCACGATGCTGCGTAGAGATGTACGATCAGCAGCAAGAAGCTTCGCGGTCACCACACCTCCCACACTCGCACCTCTGATGTTGTAACAAAAATATCCGAGTGAAAATGCTCATCAGCATTCTTATCAATTGTGAGTGCTCAGCATGCTTGTCGTTTCGTGTTTGTAAGCTGCCAGCTGGACTTGCCGACTGCTGACGGACAGCACTGAAAATCCGTTATCAGTAACTAGAACCTGCCACGCGCCGCGTAAGTGAACGATGCACTGCGAAAAAAATAGTTTCTATATTTATTATTGTTACTGGTGTGCCTAGAAACCATACTTTTTCATTTTTGAATAAAATGTGTTCGCTATGAGAGGGAAAAATTGAACAGTATCAAGGTATAATTAAATTTTTGTATCGTTCATCACTATTAAAGATAAAAGCATGGTTTCAGCGAAACCAGAGCGCGCGGTTGCGGGGATTTAAGACAGGTGGCTTTACCGGGCATTGCCCGTTGAGTATTCATTCGGCGAGACTTGTCTTTTGTTCTCGTCGGGGTAAGGTTCAGACATCTGAGCTCGCACTTTTTGCTACCGTTGCGGATATAGCAGGTTTGAACATTAACAACCTTGCGAATTTCATCAGCAGCTTAAAGCGGTTAACACAACGTAATTAGTCACCGTTTGGTCATCAACTTCCATTCTGAAGCCCCTTCTATTTTCTTCCCCCTGTTCGGTGTTTGTTTTGGTTTCGCTCCTCTGCTTTTCCTCTGTATGACATCACAATGGAAGAATTTTAATCTTTAATCCTCGCTCGGGCTAAAATGCTATCCTAACCTAACCTACCCCAATTCACTCGGCCTACCTATCATTCCCGATTATTACAGTGTACATTGCAATTGTGAATGCGTGATTTGTTGGCAAACACATTTACTTCAATGTGAACTTTAAATCGCGCTTCCCGCTTGCTCTTGTCTTTCACATTCCTCGCTTAAAGCTACATTTTTATTTATTTAACCTCTGCTGCTGTTGCTCCACTTTAATTCATCAAAGTTAAGCAGCTGAAAGCTATACCAACAGTTCACAATTCACATATATCTGATTTGCTGAACTTTTAACCGTAATATTTTACCTTGAACATTTCTATTTCATGAAAAATGTATTCAGCTATACGCTACTTTTGCGCATAAGTGGCGCTAAGTCGTTGCCAAAGCACGCTTAAGCGGATTTTTCGAAAATTTTCGTTACACCATTTCTGACTTTAGTTTAGTGTGCCGCCTTTCAGTTTACAACCCATATAGAATAGAGATAGTAGTGCAAGTAAGTATGTGTTACAGACTAAAACTGCACCCTCTCGCCACTTACTTTAGGCAGTTTTCATTCAGTCTACATAGCATCTTCTTATTTCGTGTTCATTCAGTATATTGCAATGTTATTCAATATTAAATCCTTTCATTGACTTTTTTCCATGGTTTTCTGTGCCATTTCTTGCTGCTCCTGTGGTTGTTCTACCTACTATTGCCTGCGTTTAAGTACCTTTATTGACATGCCATCTTAGTTCAAAGAACCCGTTGTGGTATCTCAGCTTTTATTTTCGCCCCGCCTTTGCATTATTTTCTATTATTCGCTGCTTCCTGGCCCATAATGGTACACTCGCCCGCTTTGTATGCACTCGGCATTCAGCATGCAGCATTTGGAATTTGGTATTCTACGGCAGCTCAAAAGTTCAGTGGTATTTCAAGTGTTACTTTTAGTGGCGTATTTACTAGCGTACGATTGTCCCTACCACTTCGCCTTACACCGCACCCTCATTTGATTGCATTCATACGCTGCTGATGGCAAATGCCGCAATGCTATATAAACTGACAGTATTTCATTCATTCCTTCTATCATCCCCGGTCACGTTGCCTTATTTTCATGTGCCAAACAACCACATGTCTGTAGACTGAGCTCTTATATTACATGGCAGTGCAACACTGCGTATGAGTGATGTGGGTTCTATTGACGCTCATTCATTCTACTACGTTGGAACTTTAGTGTCTTTTGCACTGCTTAGAAGCTTTATGAAAGCGATTTGACTTGTTTTTTTTCATGTCGGTCAACCATTTTCAGCTAAATTTGAAACTTTGAACAGGAGCTACATAAGTTCTAAATTTATTTTTGTGTGCATTACTGGTCAGGATAGCGACGATTATCAATGGGTCGGTTGCTATGTCACCGACAAGCGAAATGGAGTCAGAAGTGTTTTTTTTTCATCCAAATAGCAGACTCATGCCATTTAACTGATTAGGTGTTTAAAAAAAATGAAAATTGTTGGGCTTTCCACAACTTTAATTTTTCCCCACCAAAATGTCTTTAGTTAAAATATAATTTATGTATTTTAAAAGGCGGCCGCCGTAGCCGAATGGGTTGGTGCGTGACTACCATTCGGAATTCACAGAGAGAACGTTGGTTCGAATCTCGGTGATACACCAAAATTAAGAAAAACATTTTTCTAATAGCGGTCGCCCCTCGGCAGGCAATGGCAAACCTCCCAGTGTATTTCTGCCATGAAAAAGCTCCTCTTAAAAATATCTCCCGTTAGGAGTCGGCTTGAAACTGTAGGTCCCTACATTTGTGGAACAACATCAAGACGCACACCACAAATAGGAGGAGAAGCTCGTACCCAAAAATGGTGTACGCGCCAATTATATATATATCCTATTTGTGGTGTGCGTCTTGATGTTGTTCCACAAATGGAGGGACCTACAGTTTTAAGCCGACTCCGAACGGCAGATATTTTTATGAGGAGCTTTTGCATGGCAGAAATACACGTATACAGTGAAATTCCTCATTAGGGACAGTCCTTAGCTTAGTCCAGCTCCAATAACCGGACAAATTTTGGGCACACAGGTTTTTCATTAATTTTATCATACAAATATCATCCTATTAAACGGACACTCTAATAACCGGACGCGGACAAAGTATTTCAAACCATTTTCATAAAAAAAATTCTCATAAACGGATAAAATTCAAAAATATCACAAGCAAGCTTTGTTGTTCATTATAAAAATGAAATACAGGGTGGCTGATGAAAGCCGCTACCAAAAAAAAATTGAATAACTTTTTTTCTTTTTAAGTTATCTGTTCCATTTTTGTTTTAATTTGCAGATTGATCTTTAAAATTTATTAAAATGGATAACTGGGACACGCAAACAAGAATTTGGATAGTCCGCCGCTATCACGCACTGGAGTCCGTAGTTTTGGTACAGAGAGAGTACAGGCGGATGTTTGGCGGCGATCCCCCGAGTAGATGGACCATAATGAGACTGGTGAATAACTTTGCTGAGCAAGGAACAATCGCAAGAAGGCCTTATCATCGAAACCCACCAGTTCGGACGGAGGAAACGATCGCTGCTGTAGCTGCAGCTATACAAAGCAATCCAAGGGTTTCAACAAGAAGCTTATCTGCTCAACTTGGTGTCAGCCGACAGTCTTTGCAAACAATAATGCACAAAGATTTAGACTTATTTCCCTACAAAATTCAAATGGTTAACAAACTGAATGCAGCAGACTTGCCGATTCGCTTGGAATTTTGCCAGAAGATCCTGCAAATGGTGGAAGAAGACCAAAACATGTGACAGTGTGGTGTGCGGTTTCTTCACGCTGTATTGTCGGGCCTTATTTTTTTGAAGAAAATGGTCACACCGTTACGGTTACTGGAGACCGTTATTTGAAAATGCTGAAAGAATTTTTCTATCCAGAACTACGCCGAAAGAGAATTCCTTTCAACTCTGTGTGGTTTCAACAAGATGGGGCAACGTCTCACATAGCCCAGACTGTTATGACAGAGTTGCGACGAAAATTTCCCAATAAACTGATTTCAAGAAACTCCGAATTTCGTTGGCCCCCCAGGTCGCCTGACCTTACTGCACCTGACTTTTTCTTGTGGGGTTTATGTAAACAAGAAGTTTATAAAACAAAGCCAACAAATTTGGATGAACTAAAACAATCCATTCGGGCAACAATTGCGGCTATTCCTGTCGCAACTCTCAAAGCAGCAATGAACAACTTTTTACTAAGATGCCGCACTTGTGTCAACGAGCATGGGGGGCATTTAAATTCAATTATTTTTAAAACTGGTTAAGCTAATATACATTTAATAAAATTTAATGACCTTCAACTTGAAAAAAAATAAATGAATTCCATACACTAAAAAAAAAGTTATTTGAGTTTCTTAATGTAGCAAAATTCATCAGCCACCCTGTAGGTGATTCGCCTTTTAACATGTATGCACACATTCAGGCCCTGTGTTTTAAATTAAGAGCAGTTTTCCATTCAGTTTGTTAAGTCAGTTGCATACGAATGGTTGCGTTCAAAGTTCGTCATAATATGGCGCCGAAAAAGAGGGTACTTTCTATTAAAGAAAAAATGGAAATTATTAATGTTTTCGAAAAAGATAAATTATCAGTACGTGGAATTGCAAAAAGGTAAAGTATAGTGAGACCAAAAATTTAATGGTAGGTACACGTTTCTTTTGCTTTGAAAGGTTCAATATTGGCAAAACACAAGCTGCTGAAATCAATAAAAATAAAGAAAAAATTCGTTCTAAATGGGAGTCTGGAGTTAATGTTCATCAAAAGCGAAGCTTTCTTAAAGAAGGCGGCTCTGAAATAGACAAGATGTGTTTTAATTGGTTCGCTAAGGCTAGAAGTCAAAACATTCCGATTTCTGGTCCCATTTTGAAAGCAAAGGCAATGGAAATTGCAGGCAAACTGGGTGTACCTAATTTTAATGCTTCAGATGGGCGGTACACTATCAAAGGAAAGACTCACAAGTTTGTTCTGTGCTAACATGGCTGGAGATAAGGAGCTGCTTTTGGTTTTAGGTCCGTCCTCGATCTTTTGAACATGTTCCAATCGCAAAACTGCCAGTGGATTGGAAGTCTAATAAAAAAGCATGGATGACTCGAGAAGTAATGAGTGAATGGCTGCAGTAGTTCAATCGAAGAATGAAAGCCCAGAATCGAAAAATTATCTTGTTTTTAGATAACGCGGCTTCTCACCCAAAGGAATTAAACTTAACTAACGTAAAAATTATTTTCTTGCCGCCAAATACAACGGCAGTTAGCCAACCCCTTGATAAGGTATAATCCAAAACTTTAAAACTTTGTATAGAAGCTTAGTTTTAAAACACTTGCTATCTAAAATTGACAATACAAGTTCAGCCTCAGAGCTTTCAAAATCGAAGAAGCTGTGTATTTCATCAAAGCATCTTGGGATAAAGTGGAAGCCACAACCGTCCGAGATTGCTTCCGTAAAGCAGAATTTTTGGAAACTTATGAGAATCTTCCAAATTTTGATTCTGAAGATGATATTCCACTGGCAATCTACACTAGGCTTCTGGAAGGACTAGACTTGGCAAATGTTTTGGAAGGTTTTCTCCAAATGGATCAAAATGTTTTCACTGAGGACAACAATATAGAAATTCAATTTGACCAACAAGATGATGAAATGAAATTTGAAAAGGTCGAGCCAAGGAGCACCAAGAGATTTGGTGGCTCCTAAAACACTCAGGCTAAAGAGCCCATTGTATTTAAAGCTCTGGAAAGGGGGTAGATAGTCAAGGAGGGAGGGAGAAAAGTATCAGAGAAAGAGATAGGAAAGAATAAAGACAGAGATAGAGATAGTTAGTCCTGTGAGAATTTTCCAGATTCTTTGGCAAATCTGTAAATATCCTCCAGTTTTAGAGAACGAATATTACTCATTCTCATGACATCGGAACCCAATACTCGTAGTCGCGCTCTAACAAAGGCAGGACACTCACAGAGAAAATGCTCAGTGCTATCCGCCACCTCCAAGCATGACAGGCATACCGGGTCCTCGATGATTCCAATGGTGGTCATATGCTGACCCCATGGGTTGTGTCCTGTAATGATGCCGACCATCAACCGAATGTCTTTCCTTCTAAGTTTTAGTAGAAAGTTTGACAGTTTTCTGTTCGGACTTGTCACAAAACACTTTGCAGTTCTGCAGCGTTCTAGACCGGACCATCGCTCTTTATGTAGATTGCCTACATAATCGTTGATCCAATTCTTGATTCCTGCGGGACTGATTCCGACTATTGGCTCTGGCCCCTGTGGGGGCACCGCTGATCCACGGTTGGCCAATTCGTCGGCAATTTCGTTTCCTTGAACACCGGAGTGTCCCGGAACCCATACAAGTACAAGCCTGTTTTGTCTTGCGACAGAATGAAGCTTCTTCTTACATTCTTGAACAATCTTTGAGGTTTGCTTCGCGTTCTCCAGGGCCTTCAATGCAGCCTGACTGTCACTGAAGACTCCAATCTGTTTCCCGCTCCATCTCCTCTCGATTATCCATTCGGTTACTTTTAGGATGGCAAAAACTTCTGTTTGGAAAACAGTTGCCATTCCCCCCATAGCATAGTGACTTATTACTGTCGTTTAAGGGGGGGTAGGGTTTTTAGGGTAAAAAAAAATCAATTTGGGTTTATTTGAGAAAATGAATGTACATAATCTCAAGAATGTTGCGTCCAAATTTTAAGTCAATCGGTACAAAACTCACAAAGTTAGAGCATTATAACCGTTGGCCGCTCCGACTCGGCTACCTGCTATAGAAAACTTTAAATCGATTTTCTGGAAAACGACGTTTTTCAAGTCGGTGGACACTTTTTCTCTGAATCTACTCGACCGATCTTCCTGAAATTGTGAGTGATAGTTGCGGTGTACAGACGTGTTTTAGTTCGCTCCCCAATTGTGTTTATTTTCTAGCGAATCCGTCAATTTGTGCCTATTTTAAAAACATGCCTTGCACATGCAAGCAAAAAGTCGACCGTGGTCAGCCGAAAATACAATGTTCCAAATGCAAGAAACTTTTCCATTTGAAGTGTGTTAACCTGTCGGAAGCTGATGCTGACTTTTTTATCAAGTTTGAACGTGAATTTCTTTGTGCAGTTTGCTCTAAATTGCGGCGAAACTCAATTCGGTCCCCGCCTCCACCCCGCAACACACCTGATGCATTGCCGCCTGTGGATGATCGGGAAATTGTGATTGTGCCAGAAAAACAACAAGGACCATCCGTATTTCAAAAGGTAAACAATAGCCAACAGAAAGACAATGAAACGGAATCTGCGCTCATTGCTGTTGTGCAAGAACTAGCTGGGCTTAGAGCAGAGAATGTTCGTGTGCTTTCTCTGCTCCAATCTCTTCACGATGATAAGCAAATGCTATTGGGAAAGGTTGATAACCTTCAATCAGAAATTCTCTCTATGAAGAGATTACTTAATAACTGCTTTACTGCAGTAAATCCTGAGGCTGTTAATGTGCCTATTTGTGCTGATGATAAGACTAGCTGTATCTCGCGCGCTGCTAACACAACGAATCCAATGTCAACAACTGTGCCAACTATTTCTGCTGCCAACAATTTTACATCGAATGCTGCTGCTGACGCCTCCGCTTCTATCTCATACGCTGCTGCTGCCTCTGCCTCTGAGACTTTGTCGCCGTCTGTTGTGCCTTTCGTTCGCAATCGCTCTCAGCTATTGCCTCGCCCAATTGTTGCTAGTGGAGTTGATGCTCCCTCCGTTAGTGTTAAGAGCGTAAATAATAATTTACCTTCGCGGATAATTGCTTCTCAACTTCCAAACTCTTCGCAGGCTCCCACTGATTCTGCCTGGGTCTCTGTTGAGACTAAAAAGAGTAGACGTAAGAAAAATCAATTACGTGTTGTTGGATCTGGTGTGAACAACGAACTTGAGGTGGCTGTACGCTATAAGTGGCTACATCTGTCATCTTTCTCACCTACGGTGTCAACTGATGACATCATTCAGTATGTTAATAAACATGCCGGCTTAGATACGAAGCATATCTTATGTTATAAGCTTATTAAAAAAGAGACAAATGTGGACTCTCTTAGGCATATAAACTTTAAGTTAGGTGTTAGTGAACATAACTATGATAAACTGCTTAAGCCTGAGATTTGGCCTGCTAATGTATCCATTCGTCCGTTTAATTTTTTAAGCAAGCAAGTAAATCAACCGCCGCAGAATTAGTTGTCTGTGCTAGGCCTAATAATCGAAATAATAGTCGAATTAAGATTTACTATGAAAATGCGTCCGGCATGCGTACTAAGGCAAAGCATGTACATTCCCTTAGTTCGCAACTAGATTATGACATATTCGTTCTTGTTGAGACCTGGCTAAATGCAAGTTTTTATGACAATGAATTCTTTGACCCGAACCTATTTAACGTTTTTCGCAAAGACAGAGACGCTGCAAAAACAGGGTGCTTGCGCGGGGTGGTATTCTTATTGCTATCAGGTGTCACTTAAACGCATTTTTGTGCCCCCTCATGAACGGTGACTCTCTACTGGATCAGATCTGCGTCTGCATAAGTAGTCCCAACTCACAAGGCTCTTTATATCTGATTGCCTCGTATTTGCCGCCTGAAAGTTCATACGAGCTGTACAAAGCGCATGTTGACAACATAGTATATCTTGTCCTAAATAATTTAAATGACAATAATTTATGTGTGTTAGGTGATTTCAACTTGAGTAAAATAAATTGGTGTGCTAGTGCCTCTAACTCTATTCTCATACCAAATAATGTAACTGCAAACCATGAATTATATCTTATTGATAATATTCTTAGTCTTAATTTATTTCCAATTAATAATTTTGTTAATTCTCTGAATAGAATATTAGACCTCATATTTGTAAGCGATAACATAAACTACGAGATCAATGAATGTTTGAATTCCATAACTCCAAAAGGTAAGCATCATTTACCCTTAGTTGTCAAAATCGACTTTTATAGTTTTGCTACTATTGCATCTGATGTCAGGCAATCATTCAATTATTCTTTATGCGATTTTGTCAATTTCAATGACTTATTACTTGACATTAATTGGGATAATTTATTTGCTGAACTTGACACATCTAGTAGTTTTTCTGCGTTTAAGTCCATTTTGTCTAAACTCTGCTTAGATAACATTCCGCTCAGAAAGAAAAAGCCCTATAAATTGCCCTGGTATTCTAAGTCTCTGAAGAAGCTTAAAAATCTTAAAAATAATTATTTCAAGAAGTTTAAATCTACGAAGAATCATTTGTACTTCGTTAAATATAAGCAAGCGTTAAAGGATTTCAACGATTTAAATAAATTTCTCTATAACAGTTATATTACCAATATAGAGTTAAACATTAAAGCGAATCCCAAAATCTTCTGGAAATACATAAAATCTAGAAGGAGTAGTGCCAGTGTTCCCACTGGTATGTTTTTCGATAATAGCCAAGCGCGAACTCCAACAGAAACGGCAAACTTGTTTGCTGAATTTTTTAAATCTAATTTTGCTGACGACGAACTTGGGCGACTTTTCTTCTGACTTAGATTATGCCCTGAACAAGTCTATCTTCAAAAATCGCAAAGCTTGACAAACTTAATGTTGCATAAATCAACCTAAATGGCTTAACATTGGCATTCCTTGTGCACTCATTTATTTATTTTATGTAATATTTTTTGTTGATTTTAGACGAATTTGTAGAATTTCAGAATATCATTCTGGCATTCCAGCAACTATTTAATTGAGTTAAATATTACTGTTACATGTTTCCCAAATTCCATGCTCCTTCCAAATATGTATATTGTAAATCAAATCTATAAATTGTGCAAACTCAAATTCGTACGACACGCCCACTGTGTGTCGCTAAATGTGTACAAACGAGAAATTTTTGGTGAAGATGTATTTAAGGCATGAATGAGTCGTAATCTATTATTTGAAATTTGTGGTTTTGAGTCCAAATTTATTTGGAAATTTAGGCGCGTAACTTTTCATTGCATTCATTTATTTTGCAGATCGGTTGTGCTTTAGGCTTCTTCGCTCTTACAAATTGTAATTATGATAGCCTTTGGATATAACAAAATCTAATTTTCCAAAATTTTTCATTTCTAAAAAGACAATATAGAAAAGAAATAAAAATGTATATAAATATATATAGTTTTTTAACAAACTTGAAATCACTGTAGCATCGGTCTCATTCAACGGTTTGCATAATTGCATTTGCTCGTGCTAGAGAATTTGTCGAATTCACTCCATTCATTTGCCAAACAAGTTTTGTCACTCATACGCCATGTAGTGTGCCTTTGCACTGTCTGTTGTGGCCTCCCATTGGTGCTGTTATGACTGCTGTGCTGCCTTCGGCTATAATTTATGCAGCCGTACTAATTGTAAGTTTATTGTGAATTGTTTCAGATACAAAATTATTAAATCAGCTTGTAATTAGAATGTTGTAAATAAGCCACAACGTATGGCTAGCTAACGGCATTTGTGTTGAGTGACAGCAGAGCGGCAGAAAATGAAAGTTCAATTGAATTAAATGGAAGCTACTTGTTTGTAGTAATTTGTAAACAAAATCCTTTACAATATTTTTAATCTAACTGAAAATTATATCACTGATTTAACTAATATTCGCTCTCTCTCTCCCACTCTGTTTGCAGGTACACCATATTGGATGGCGCCAGAAGTGGCCGCAGTGGAACGCAAAGGGGGCTACAATCAATTATGTGATATATGGGCGGTGGGCATAACGGCAATTGGTAAGTTTATATCACTTAGCATGGCACGTTTGAAATAAATAATTCCATAAAGTTCTACAACAACAAGAATAAGGTGGTTTGAAGGGCGTAGAAGCAATTGTATTAGTCATAAATATCCCTGGGGCTAAAGACATATTTAACTTTAGTTGGTGTTATTTTAGTTGATTTTACCAGGAGTTGATACCTAAGTTATTGCCACAGAATTTCAATAAACCCGCAACCATCTCACTCATTCATTCACTCACTGCTGAATGCTATTTATGCTGACTTGATATATCGCATGGTGAATATGTATGTACTTTAGATGGTCGCGCTAAGTTTCTGTTGTAACCATGCGTGCTCAGGCATACAACCAGCCACTCGAGTGTCCCATAATGGCGCAACAATAATTTCATTTCATGAATTGCGCGTCATCCAAGGGATCCCAACCATTAATTCTACTTAATTTTTATGGCGATTGTGGCTAATTTCTGTCAAAGTTAATAAAATTTGTGTGGAACTTTATGGTAATATTTGCCAACGCAGACTCCCGTGAGAGAGTCTTTTTATTGCAAAATATAAGTTGTTGCCATAACGAATCACTAATCCGTTGAACAACGAAAGTTGCATGTTTTATTAACAAAAATTAGTTCAGAATAAAAATCATGGTTACTAATTTTTACTTATTGGCGTTTTCATAAATAATATCTCATACAGTGGTGGTGAAAATAATAATTTGCAAATATTGCAAATTTTTCATTATTAACTTCCTTTTTTAAAATTGTTCATATTTTTTATAGTTTTTATAAAAATATAGTTCATAATATCAACATATATATTAATATAACAAAATTTCAAAATTTTTAAGCAGAGTTTGTAGAAAAATTGTAAGTATGTAATTTGATAGCCCATTAAATTTTGGTATAATATTGGAACAATTTTAAGTGGCTTAAAAGTCCCTATGAGTTCTGACAATTACATTATTGCTATTGTTGCGCATTTTCTTTCATATAAAAAAGTCAACAAGGGAAATTGACCATTGCTGTATATACTATTCATTGGTATTATTCTTCTCAATTCCAGAACTTGCTGAACTCCAACCGCCAATGTTCGACTTGCATCCGATGCGTGCGTTGTTCCTAATGTCAAAAAGTGGTTTCAAACCGCCCACATTAAACAACAAAGAGAAATGGAGTCCCACCTTTCATAATTTTGTGAAGACGGCACTAACGAAGAATCCTAAGAAGCGTCCCACCGCCGAGTGTCTGCTGAAGCATCCGTTTGTGCAGGGCGAGATGTCGGTGCGTGTGGCCAAGGAGTTGCTGCAAAAATTCTTAAGTCCAAATCAGCAATTCTACTACTATTTGGATGGAGAGGAGGAGGTAAGTGAATTTGAAGTATTCCGTAATATTGTAACATGCTACTGATAGTCATTTCAATACGATAAGCAAGAATACATATCAGCTCACAGAATTTACGCATGCTTCTTGCTTCTTATATGAGTACGCCAATACGTCAAACATATACCATAGTCTTGAAAGGAAAGTAGTATAAGATCTGAATTTTTTTAATTGAAATTTTCATAACCTTGTCTGAAAATTAGAAAGAATTTACTCCAATGGGCAGATATTCTGTTCTCCTGAGGTAATCTCCGAAAAAGAATCGGGCTTGATCGATTTCAAAAGAGTTCAAATTATGATTGAATATTGCTCTCGTTTAGTATAACAATCTTTCAAGTCAGTAAGACATCGACGACACTCTGAAGCAAAAAGAGATAGATCCATGGTGCCATGTGCTGGATGAGTTAAATCGAAAGCCGTCCCTTCCGCCGTGTTATATTTAACTATTAGTAATTAGAGAAAACTTATCAGTGCTGACGCGCAGAATTAACTAAAGATGGAACAGGGCATTGGCCTAACAATGCACGAAGAATATTTTTTTAAGACTCGTTTATAGTAACTTGTGCTTGAGCAGCTTGAGTACCGTGTAAAGTCTTCAACCTTCGTCCCTGACATGTAAGCAAATGCTTACTTGAAGATGTGGACGTACATATGTATATGCAAGTGTATGTCCCCATGCGCTATCAAACTTATGCGAATGACTCAACTGTTTTTGCCGGCCTACTTTAATTTAAGCTCTTTAAATTTGCCAATTGCACATCATACATAACATATACAAGCACTCTTTTTGCGTGCCTGGCTAAGCTCCTCTTGTTTTCCACAAATGGAGGAACCTACAGTTTTATGCCGCCTCCGAGAGGCAGATAGATTTTGATGAGCTTTTCTTCATGGCTTGAAGAAGATAAATGTGGCTTGTTAGTGGGAAGTTTACTGCATAGATTTCCCCGAATCGATACACCTTTGTTAGCCAACATAGATCTTCCTTTTTATCCTTTTTTTGGCGAGCAAAATTCTGCTCAAACACATGCACACGTGTGTTTTTTATATATTTTCAAAGTTATATAAGCTGTCAATCGTAATTTTAGTAATCCTCGAGTACTTTATTTAACCAATATTACTAGTGTTCTGCGTTTAGATACCAATACACACTCGCGCCACTTAGTCACGACGGCTCGTTTGCTGCCTGCGTCAGGCGAGCGCCCATGGCAATGTTCCGCATTTGTTAAATGACTTTTTGAATTGAATTTTGCCCTGAAAAGCTGCTTAACATTTGCAAAATATGTATGTATTGCAAGTACATATGTATGTCTAGGAGTTTTTGAATTCACTCAAACCCTATTAAGTTATTATCACTTTGTTCTTGTCATTTCGTCCCCTTAGTATTAAAATAGCCTATAAATTTTTTGATGTTTTGAGAAAATGAATTTCAAACTTTTTGTCGAAAGTAGCTCTCACTCAAATCTCGTTATGTCTGTAAATATTTATTATTTTTTGACTGACGTTTTGACCCACTTTGTGGAACTAGAATTTGACAAAATTTTGACCACATATAAAATCGACGATGGAGAATCCAAAAATTCAATAAAAAAATAATAGCCTTTGAGCACATAGGTTATTGTTATACTAAGGGGAGGATTTCTACATTCAATTATGTAGATTTATTGATTGTTAGGTAAACATTTTAGATTTATGTGCATGTTGAGGCCGAGTAAAAGCGCACACTTGTGAACGCACACAATGGCATTTGTCTGTGTGTGTATGAAGTGTTCATACTAACAAATAAGCACAAGTATTTCGCTGAGGATTAAATTGATTATGCCGCAAACTGGGTTGGAGGAAAATTAAAATTTCAAGATGCCCTAAAAACCAAGAGCTGTTCGGGATTTGTTGGTGGTGACTACGGCGTAAAATTATTATTTTAATAGGACTATCAATAAGTTCGTGCGGTTTTTTTTCGAAATTTGAAACTTTATTGACGTAAAATGGTTACAAATTTAATATTCAAAATATTGTCCATCGCTTACTACTACTTTTTCCCATCTTTCTGGCAATTCACGGATTCCCTTTGTGAAAAATTCGGTCGGTTTTGCCGCAATCCACGAATCGATCCATTTTTTGACTTCATCGTAATTACGGAAGTGCTGGTCAGCCAGGCCATGTTGCATCGATCGGAAGAGATAGTAATCGGATGGCGCAAGGTCTGGACTATACGGCGGGTGGGGTAGGACATCCCATTTGAGCGTTTCTAAGTATGTTTTGACCACTTGTGCAACATGTGGCCGAGCATTGTCATGTTGCAAAATAACTTTGTCGTGTCTATCGGCGTATTGCGGCCGTTTTTCTCGCAGTGCTCGGCTCAAACGCATCAATTGTCGTCGGTAGACATCCCCCGTAATCGTTTCATTCGGTTTCAGTAGCTCATAATACACAACACCCAGCTGGTCCCACCAGATACACAGCATAACCTTCAGGCCATGAATATTCTGCGCCGACGTCGATGTTGAAGCATGGCCAGGGTATCCATACGTTGCCCGACGTTTTGGATTATCGTAATGGACCCACTTTTCATCGCCAGTCACAATTCGATGCAAAAAACCCTTTCTTTTGTGCCGTTGAAGCAGTTGTTCGCATGCCATAAAACGGCGTTCAACGTCTCTTGGCTTCAATTCATACGGCACCCAATGGCCTACCTTTCGGATCATTCCCATGGCTTTTAAACGTTTGGAAATGGTTGATTGATCAACTCCCAAAGTTTTTGCAACCTCTTCTTGCGTTTGAGCCGGATCTTGATCGAGCAATTCCTCCAATTCGGTATCCATGAACTTTGGCGGCGCACCCTCGCGTTCTTCGTCTTCCAAGCCAAAATCACCACTTTTAAAGCGTGCAAACCACTTCTGGCACGTTCGCTCAGATAGAGCATGCTCACCATAAACTTCCACCAAGATACGATGACTTTCGGCTGCTTTTTTCTTCATATTAAAATAATGAAGAAGAATTCCCCGCAAAAACACATTATTTGGCACGAAATTCGACATTTTCAAGTGTGGTAAAAATATTGTTGTTTACGCTTCAAATAAAAAACTTATACTGACGTTTGTGCCTTACGACAGTAGCTCTCCAATGAATGTTTGGAAATGTGGATCGATGGAATAATAATCAAGTTACGCCATCTGTTGTAAAACCGCACGAACTTATTGATAGTCCTATTAGTTACGTAACCATTTCGCTAAATTCAACTGTTTGCCGCAAAAATTTGGTGAAATTCAAGTGAATGCTTCGTTGCATGAAGCTGCGCCATTTCGTATTCTTTTCTATAAAAAGCGAATTTTTTTATATAGAAACATTTCGCTCGTTCGCTGGAAGAACAGTATAACTCAAAAAATTCGATATAATCAGCTGAAAATGTTTCCTTTTACTCTGACTCCCTAAGTAAAAGCACTCCACATATATTTTCTTCCAAAAAAATTAGGTAGGTTAAATGACAACCAAAAAACAAAAAAAAAAAAAAATAATTAAATTACAAATAAGGAAGCTAAAATTCATTTCAAAGCTATGCTTCTATGGACTTTTTTGATCAGAATTGTCAGTAAACTGCTTCAGCCATCCAAACAAAGTAGAGAGAAGGTTTGTAATATAAATTGTAACTATTTCTCCCTGGAATTAATAATTGGAGGTCTGCACTTCGACCTAAAGTTCTTTTGTGCTCTCACACATAGTAATCAAATGTGCATATGTGTATAGTTCGATTTGAGTTTGATCATTTGTGAAATTCTCGACATGTTTATCATATTAAAATTAATAATTGAATATTTGAACGTATAAATAAAATATATACATATGTATATTACTTTGAGAATTTCATACAGTTTCTATTCCGACTAACTGACCTTTACGTACGTACACACATGTGCAGATGTGTAGGTACTATTTTACTCAGCATAAATATTCGGCTAGTTATTGGGCTCTTTTATCAATTAGTATAAACGAAAATTTGACTGTATTTTCGTATTTCCTTTCATTAGGGAAATTCTAAGAGCTTTTATTGATTGCTTTATTTATTGTAAGGAATTCTATCCAATTTCCAGGGCAATTTCCCACTGCAAATCACTGACTGTGCCATTTTAGGCCAGGTGTTGTGCAAGTATGCAACAGTTTCAAAAATGGCTTACATTTTCATTGACTTTATTCAATTGATGAAGACTTTTAAATTGCGGACAATTAGTTTTTTGACGTGATAACGTCTTATAATTCGATTTAACAGGCTGCACGCACGAAAAAATGTGTCGTTACCTTGCTCATGTGTAGTTACCTTGCTCTTTAGTGTTACCTTGCTCATGTGTAGTTACCATGCTCATTAGTGTTACCTTGCTCTTTAGTGTTACCTTGCTCATTAGTGTTACCTTGCTCATATGTAGTTACCTTGCTCATTGCATTGAATGAACTGCAAGCGAAAGCGCGGAACGAACGACAAAGCAAACAAAGCAAACGAACGGCAACGTTCGACATCTTGCTCTCTCCTACTTAAGTGAGCGTATATATGTATGTATATGCGCATATGTATATATATAAATTCATGTATTTGTATGTGCATATGTCTTCTTATTGATTATTATTAATTTGATTCACTTGAAGAATTTAAAATAAAACCAAGTTTGTTAATAATACCTGTTGTTTTAATGTTATTATTATTAATTTTTTTATTATATATGAAGGAAAAAATGTATGGTAATATTTACCATATACCTTATAAGATATGTTGTCTATACTAATATTATAAAGAGGAAAACTTTGTTTGTTTGTAATGAATAGGCTCAAAAACTACTGGACCGATTTTAAAAATTCTTTCACCATTCGAAACTACATCATCCACGAGTAACATGGATTATATTTTATTTTGGAAATAGGGCTCGAGATATAGGTCAAAACGTGGACCCAGGTAACCTTCGGATGTGTATGTACAATATGGGTATCAAATGGAAGCTGTTGGTGAATGCTTTAGTCCAGAGTATTTTTCATGCCGCTCCGTGACTAGGGTCTCGAGATAGAGACCAAAACGTGGACCCTAGAATGTGTTTGTGCAATATGGATATCAAATTGAAGCTGTTGGTGAATGCTTTAGTACAGAGTATTTTTCAAGCCGCTCCGTGACTTGGGTCTCGAGATATAGGTCAAAACGTGGACCCGGGTAACCTTTGGTTGTGTATGTAATATACAATATGGGTATCAAATGAAAGCTGTTGATAAGTGCTTTAATACGGGGAAATTTTCATACCTATTGATGACTAGGGTCTGGAAATATATGCCAAAACGTGGACCCGCCGTGTCTTTGCACCGAATTAAACCAAACTTACACACATTGTTAAGGAGGTATTGAAGATGGTTTCCGTATAGTTTGGATACCTATTGGTAGATAGGGTCTCGAGATATAGGTCAAAACGTGGACCCGGGTAACCTTCGGATGTGTATGTACAATATGGGTATCAAATGGAAGCGCTTGGTGAATGCTTTAGTTCAGAGTATTTCCATCCGCTCCGTGACTAGGGTCTCGAGATAGAGACCAAAACGTGGACCCTAGAATGTGTTTGTACAATATGGATATCAAATGAAAGCTGTTGATAAGTGCTTTAATACGGGGTAATTTTCATACCTATTGATGACTAGGGTCTGGAAATATATGCCAAAACGTGGACCCGCCGTGTCTTTGAACCGAATTAAACCAAACTTACACACATTGTTAAGTAGGTATTGAAGATGATTTCCGTATAGTTTGAATACCTATTGGTAGATAGGGTCTCGAGATATAGGTCAAAACGTGGACCCTGGTAACCTTCGGGCGTGTATGTATAATATGGGTATCAAATGAAAGCTGTTGGTGAATGCTTTATGATATGTTATGTTATGTTATGTTATGTTATGTTATGTTAAAGTTTATTATGTTATGTTAATGTTAACTCATTATCTATATCCATACAAAATATTTATCAAACAAAATTAAAATTTTCTTTTGAAAAATGCAACCATTCAATCAGTATTTTCTTAGACGTTACCACGTTAAACTATCGTCAGTAAACCGACTTCACAGACAACCTCTTTTTTTTTTTTGGGCTAAACTAAAAATGTTTGTCAAACGCTACCATACAAACTGGTATCAATTGACTGACTCAAGGGCAGTCAACTTCTCTTTACTTGCACTTTTCAAAGCAGAGGAGGTACAGGCTTCCAGACTGTTTGTAAAAAAATGTCTCTCCAATATTTTAAGGACGATCTAGGGAGTGATTAGTATAAAAAAACAATAAAAATATTAATTGAAACATAAGTGAAATATGTTTGAAATTTAGCGTCGATATCGCTATATGTAACAGTTTACACTATTTGGAAACTCCAATTTTAAGCATAGCCAAATAAGGGTAAGCAACTCCATTTCTTGATGCAGAAATGTTTTGAAAGCTTACCTAATTATGATATTTGTAGATGATGGTTTCTGCAGTCTAACTTAAGATTTTTCATACGGTAAATGCTTAGTCGATGTTAGATTTTGGAATTTTTCCCTCGCTCGGATTAAAAAACAGAGTGAAATATCAGCGCACACTTCACTTAATATTCTGAGCTTCAGTCACTAGTTATGGGTATGTTTTTTATAGCTTTTTTCACACAGCGTAATTTAACTACTCACCCCAGAATGTGACGCTGCAAGCTACCAATATTTTAAACCACGATAATTTGGATCGTCAAATAAGCTGAACATTGCGACTATGAAATCAAAGGTTCAGAGCTGGATTCCGTTAGTAGAAGCAATTTCGGAATGCGAGGCTGAAAAATCTTGCTTTTAGCAACAATTCCAGAAACTCCTAACTTACCTCATTTCACATCCAACACATTTTTTTCAAGGACTAAGGCAGTGACATATTCTTTTTACTAACCGATGTACATTGTTGTTATATATCCTTAATTTTTATTTATAATCTATTGTAAGTTGGTATGCGAATGGGTCTCACAAATACTTCTCTGCTCAGTGGCCCGAAAATCTGAGAGACGTGCGCAATGACTGATCAAAATCGTTTACCCCTTAGGCTGCAAACACAGTGCACGCTGAGACGAAGATGAAGACGAAGCTGAATAGGTTGCACAGTGCAAGACGGAGACGCAATGGATTCCTCATCAGATGATGACCGGCTGATTGAGTAAAGCTTATATTTTAAATTAAAACGTATAAAAGTAAATAAAAAAGTACACCCTATAAATTTGGGAAGAGAAGCATTTGGTAAATTTCATCATTTGTATGATGAGCTGCGCCACGATGAAAAGAAACTTGTGGAATATACCAGAATGGCAATTAGCACATTTGATTATATTCTAATTAAAATTGAGCCACTTATTATTAAAAATTGGGCTAATTTTAATAAAACGCCAATTATATGTGCTGAATAAAACGCCAAAAATATGTGCGTACGAGCGAGCGAATTCATAGGATTTTTTCTGCACTGTTTTTCGTCTTCAGCTTCGTCTTCGTCTCAGTGTGCACTGTGTTTGCAACCTTAGTGTATGCAGATTTTTTTAATTATGTAAGGAACTCGTTTAGCAAGGTGTAAAAATAATAAAAAAAAGCAAATACTAGAAAGCGTTATATGAAAATATAATTAACGAAAAAAGATTCCTCTTCCAATTAACTCTGTTGGGAAAATGTATCAAAATGATCCTTAGTTTTTATTTTTTGCTCCTTCATTTGTGCAATGTTTTCTTTTAATTAGAAAAATTCAACTTGCTTCTGATTACTACCAGTATCTTTTTTTTTTTTTAATTTAATACACTTGTAATTTGTTTGACCTGTAGTCGCATGGCGAAACAGAATCGCTCCTTGAAATAAAATTTGTTTTTTTTTTGGTTTTCGTCTCTTCTACCCTTCTTGTATGCTGCGCTCCATGAATTTTGTCATGCTCCAATGACGACGCCGTCTACAATGTGACAAACGTGCTGGCCATAATTATTTGCAAACAACAACAACAAAAAAACGACAACCACTTCAAATAAACAAATAAAATTCCAAAATAGACTGTCGCCAGCGTACCACAACGAATAGCAAGTAAAATGACATCAAGGCCAAATGGTATTTCACCGCAAAATCACACTTTGAAAACAGGTAAGTGTTTCACTGCTAATCTCAATCGTATGAACATCTACTCCAAGCATAAGTATGTATTAAGAATTAAGTGCGTGTAAGTAAATAAATGCATATTTTTAGATACATATTTACATTGCGATGTAGCACAAAAATCGGTGGCTGCACTTTGTTTTCCCAAAGGGAAGCGGTCACTGCATTTTTGTGGTCCATGCCCAATTCAATTATAGTTGAACATCTTTTTCATACGATTTGCAATTTTTATTTATCATTATTTCCACTTTAAATGCTATTTTACGGCGACTTGTCTTTTTATTGCATTTAAAATCAGCACTAAAGCGATTTTATGTGAAGGATTCGATTTTCGCAAACAGAAACTTAACTTAACGCTTTTGTAATGGTAACCTCAGTAGTATCACATTTTTATTGCAGGCGTGACGACGAATTCGCAATGGAATGATCGCTCATCTAGTCCCGAGACGTTGCCAAGTGACATGTATGTACATTTGTTTCATTGCAGCTCTTACATATGGAAATTGACGTATTTATATGCTAGAGATTTATATATGTAAATGTATCTTCTTTAATATGTATATGTATGTGTATATTTCAATTTGCCGAAAATGCTTTTCTCTGTTAAACTATATCTATGTACGTTCCTATGCTTATGTGAAACGTGTCTGTGCAGCGCCTGATAGTATACTTCAATTTCCTGGTTGTCTACATACACACTTGTTTAATATAATATGTCGTGTATTGAACGCAAAAGCAGCAACAGCACCAGAATACCTCAAAAAAAAGAAGAAAATTCTTAACTTTAGCTATTTTTATTTATTCATTATTTTCTCTTTATATTATCCTGAGTTTGACACAACATACGCCTACATTATCATAAAAATAAGAAAAAAGAAAATTTCTCGCACTGCCACTCCTGCACAAACATATCCACATGCATTTTTTTAATCCATGCACACACACAAGTACTTGCTAAATTTTCAATTCATGCATTATATATACACATAAACTCAAACACGAACGCTCATTTTTCAAAATGTCATATTCTGCATAATTTCGCAACAACACACTTCTCTTTGATTACAATGAAAGCTTAGCTCTTCACTTTTACTTTCTGCTGGTAAAAATTCTAATTTTTCTTCTCAATTTCCTCTTCGCTTTAGTTTTACTTTCTCACTTTAATCATTATTTAATTAAAATAATTTTTTATATTAAATTTTCTCCCAACTTTTTCGTTTCTTTTTCTTTAGTCCTTTAGCGGCCGCGCGTCGTCAAAACCTTAGCGGTACTTTGATTATGAACATGTCCTTAAGGTTGGCTCATACTCACACACACATAGACATGCACACTCACAAATGCTCAAAGTGTGTTATACAGCATAACAAATTTGATACAATTTTTGGAGTTCTAATTTTTAAAATTTTCCCTGCGAGTTTTTTGCTTTACGCTGAGTTTTTGCCCGCGTGCTATTTTAGTTTCACACATACTTTGCTGCTATGACTGCAATTTTTGTACTTAATTTGTTTCCGGTTCATTTTTTCGACACTGTCACGCACATTAACAAAAAATCTGTCAATATGCAATCGAATTGCCGCTGTCACAAGGAAAATTTGTTGGCGTGAGCTTTGCGACATGGATGGGAGAATTGAACCACAAAAAAAGTAGAAAAATTAAACTATTTTCCGCTCCAGTCGTCCACCTCCCAGCCAAAGTTATGTTTCCGTTTTGCAAATTGATTGTTGCTGCCACCGACCTTTATGTGAATATATATATGTACATATATATATACATACCTACATGTGTATGTTTATGCTAAACGCAAGCGTGTATGTGTATGTTATGTGCGCAAAAAAAGTGCTGCATGGCTGCAACTCGCTGCGATTTTAACGTTGTTTGGGTTGGTTATTTTCAATTTATGCTTTTACTGTTTTCCTATTTTCGTGTTTTTGCTTTTTGTCATTCTATTTTCCATTTTTTGCAATACTGTTCTTGCATGTTTAGCCCTAATGTTCCACTGTGGTTATTATAAACTGTGCTGCGCTGCTTTCCAACCGTTGGCAGCGTGTTGAATGAAAGTTTGAAAAAGTTTTTCCTTCATGCAATTTGCTAATTCAGTTGGCTGTTTCGCGTTTATCTATGGCTTATTCTTTTTTATTTAGTTTCGTGCTTGGTAAATTGTGAAACGCGATTACACTAATGTCGTATATGGGTTTTGGTTATAAAAAAATTTTGTGTTTTGAAAAGCCACTCTAATTTCATAAATTGCGACCAATTTGTTTTCGATCGTTCATTTCTTATGAAATATAAGATTTTTTTTTTACGAGGAGGAAGCATCGAAAGCCTAACTCCGTCAGTGTGGGACTTTAACCCGAACTAAACCTCCTACCGTCAAAGTACCGATCCCCCCGGTACCACCGTTAAGTATTCGTCGGGAGGCTGTTTGAGCACTAAGCTCAATGTCCGTTATTGTCCTGATGCAATACGTCGAAAGTAGCATCTGCTTGTTGCCACCCACTGTTTAGGTCATCTGATGAGAGAGCCACCCCTGTCATAACAGTACTCCCCCATCCACCATGTCTCTGTCCATACCACAGAAACGTAAGTATCGTCAGTTTACCTGGATCCAAATAAATTTATCTAGCAAGTGGTCCTACAGCACAACCATAAGTTACTAAATCTACTACTGCAGGAAAAGTTACTACTACAGGAAAAGGTACTACATCTACTACTATGGAATTTCAGCTATTGTTATGCTTTCGCTTTTTCGCCTTCTCTCCATTTGTCTCAAATCATTGAGTACGAACGCTGACAAATTTTTGATACCATCCCATACTTCTTTAGATTGTAGCATATGTGGAGCAACATTGTCCGGTGGTATTTTTTCTGCTACTGGGTTCTCCAACAACTCTCGTTCTTTACTATATCTTTGGCAGTGAAAGAAAATATGCTCCGCATTTTCATTAGCCTTAACACAAAATGAGCATATAACTCCATCATCATGGCCATATTTATGGAGGTACTCTCTAAAACAACCATGTCCTGTCAGAAATTGTGTCATAAAAGTCGACATTACCGTGTTTTCTATCAACCCATGCCTGCACATCACTAATGAGTCGGTGTGCCCATCTCCCTTTGGTTGTTATATCCCAGCGTCTTTGCCATTTAGATAGACTCTCGTATCTGATTTCTTTGCGCTCCTCAGCTATTAACGACCTGTCAAGGCTTCGACTTTTGTCATATATTCTCTTACTTTCCAGAGCCATTATATCTGGGGGTATTATGCCAGAGATTACCCCAATAAATTAATGAGATACAGTGCGAAAAGCGCTTGCAACTCTAATAGCGCTCAGTCGAAACAGAGATTTTGTACTCTTGCCGTATGTTTCGTATTTTAGCGCTTGCCCCCATACCGGTGCAGCATACATTACAATGGATTGGGTAACTTTTGCCAGTAGTAGCCTTCTGTTCTGGCTTGGCCCGCCTATGTTAGCCATTATTCGAGATAGCGCCCGTGCCGCCTTCTCACAAGCTTTTTCGATGTGCACTTTGAAGTTTAAGCGTGCATCAATCATGACTCCCAAATATTTCAGGTACGGTTGGGTGTTGAGAGCATGCAGAGTTAAATGCATTTTTTATGTCCAATGTTATGACGGCGCAATACTCCTTGGTACCATGCATCCATCTGGTTCCTTCAATGACATTTTCCGCTATTGATGTCAGCTTTTTTATTGCGTCGATGGTCGAGCGCCCCCTGTGGAAACCATATTGGTTGTCGGACAAGCCTTCTTTTTCAATAAGGTGCTGCTCCAAACGGTCAGCAATAAGCCGTTCTAAAATTTTGCCCATCGTATCAATCATACAGAGGGGTCGATACGAGCTTGGTTGACCCGGCGTCTTATTAGGTTTCGGCAAAAGGACAAGTCGTTGCTGTTTCCAAATTTTTGGGAAGACACCATCTCGAAAACACTTTTGATATGTCTCCGTGAAGGGTTTTGCATCTTCTTTCAGTGCGAGTTTAAGAGCTCCGTTAGGTATTCCATCTAGTCCTGGAGCTTTAGTGTTTCCAAAACGACCCAAGGCTGTATTTACCTCTGTTTCCGTGACAGTAGGTATATCTGTACTAAATGATGCGTCTGCTGGTAGTCGGTATTTTTGCTCATCTTCTTGTCTTGGAAAAAGGGTTTCCACAACCTTTTTTAAGATAACAGGACAAGTCGGCGCTTGTCCTTTACAACCACTAATCTTAGACATCACCAACTTATACGCCCACGGATTTTCATCAGCTTTGGCACAAAGTTCTTTGAAGCAGGAGGCCTTGCTTTTTTAATCGCATTTTTGAGGCCCTTGCGTTTCATTTTGAAGATTTCCCGCAGCCTTTCTTTCTCACTTGTTCCTCTGCTTCTTTGGTATTGACGTCTAGCTTTGTGGCAAGCGCCTCTGAGTTCCGCTATATCGCTGTTCCACCAGTATGCCGGTTTCCGTATGTGAGTGTGTTTTTTCCTGATCATTGCAGCATCACAGGCTTTGGTCAGGCGTGTTACCAGTAGTTGGGCTTGCTCATTCGCGTCGTTTATGTTAGTTGGATGAGCGTTTAGCGTAAGCTTAAAAATCTCTTCGTCCATGGTTTCGATCTTCCACCCTTTTGTCTGGGCTTTTTTAGCAGGCTTGTTCTTTCCTTTACTTTGTTTCGGCTGCATTATTTCGATCATTATGGCCAAGTGGTCGCTGTGGGTATAAATGTCGCAAATCTGCCATTTCGTCCTTAAAACTAGAGATCGGCTTATAAAAGCTATGCCAATAACGGAGCCACGACCATTCTTCTCGAAAGTGTTCTTTCTTCCAGTATTTAATAAAACAACGTCAAGTAAGGAGAAGGCTTTGAGCAGTGCTTTCCCTCGTTGGTTTGTATACTTACTTTCCCATTCTAAGGCCCATGCATTGAAGTCTCCAGCTATTAAGTTTGGCGTTGTTGTCAGGGCTTCTCTAACCAGTTCGTCAAGAATCTTTTCAAATGCTGCTTGAGGTAGGCTCGGCGGTATATAACAGCTATAGGTATATATGTACACCAGAAATTTTTGCTCTAGTGTAACTGGTTTTGTCTGCAAGTTGCCCCTCTTGGATAGTCTTATCTCCTAGAACCCATATGGCTGCCTTCCTTGTTGCATCCGAAACCCACATTCCAGCGTCTGGCCTGTTGTATTGTTCACAATATTGCGCTTCCCTGCAGTGATTTAAATTTATTTGGATCACTCTCATTTTCTTTTTGTTTTACATGCTGTCTGGTAAATTGGGCAGTTTTTGCTATGAAATATAAGTTATATACGCGTATATGTATGCATTTATTTTCAGTTTTGAATCAAATTTAATTAAATAGTGTAAAACGAATTTAATAAACGAAAATACTTATTTGGTTTTAATGTAAAACTTTACTGTTTTGCTTGGCAAAGCAATTGATTACGTTATCTTTGTTGCTGTCAAATTTATGAAAGACTTATGGCAAAATCATAATTTCTTTAGTTATTTGATTTACGCTTTTCACCAAAATAAACATTCCCGAAAATATATTTCAAACAAATTAAAAAGAATTGAGCCACAAAATTATTTTTCAATATTCTTATCGAAGATTTATTTATAAATGTGTAGGCCTCCATGGGGCACACGCCAGTCCACACACACACGGGAGAAATAAGCTTCATGCAGCATACACATACAATCAAATGCCAACAGACAGTTGGAAAAAAATGAAATGAAAAATAAAAGTAACATAACGGATGCTGTAAACTTTGGAAAAAATCAGCTATAATTTACTTAGCATTTTCTACCAGTCAAGCCCCCAAGGCGTTATTAAAACTTCAAATCAAGAATAGCAGCGACTTAATAGTGCGTTTTATTAAATACCGCTTAATTTAGCTCTTTGAGTTCACAATTTTTTGCTCTAAAAGCAAACACCGCCGAAGTCAAATAATTGTTTGTTTTTTTAAAGTTCAATAAAATATTTTTTCAACTATTTTAACTGAGCTGAAAATCATCTATATTTGACAGGCTGGGAGAAGCAAATGCCCATTTAAAAACAAATAAATTGCATATTTTATTGGAACTTAATTGAAATAAATTTATAGACTTCTCACATTTTATTCATGTTATTGAAAGCTCTTCATGCCTCGGATTTCAAATAGCTTCCAAAACCACTTCGAACTTTTTCTGTACCTGCGCCATTGTACTGTTTCATTCTCAGTACAGGCGAAACATTCCCAGACACATACAAACTTATATATTTACAAATATCGTGTACATTTTCACCCGCACTCCCACCTTCAGCTCAGCAGCTGTCAATAATTCGGCAATAAAGACAATACTCAAACTCCCACACGTATTGAATAAATGTGTAGAAAAATGCACAAAAAAACTTATTTATTTTCACTTATACGTGCTTTTCTGCAAACACTTTTTTGCATTGAAACTCAATATTCCACTTTAATAGGAGGAACACCAATGTTATTTTGTCACTGTAGCAGTTTCGCCTGAGTTCCCCTGTAGCGTCACAGCGTGCGTCCAATGCGAATTGTTAGATTTGGCTAAGTTCTGAGCTAATGAAAATTCTCAAACCAATGAACGAATGCGAGATTTGGCTCTGTTTGGTTTTTCTTTTTTGTTTGTTTTCCGAAAACTAGCCTTTTCTCAGTTTTGAAATTTAATTAATTAATTTAATATATGAATAAATTATTATTTTACAATAAAAAAAAAAAAAAAAAAAAAAAAAAAAAAAAAAAAGAGCACTAGCTGCCAAGGCTTACGGCTCAAATATGAAAATATCACTTGTAATTTACTTGCACACAAATTAATTTACATTTTTACATTCCGCCTCCATCCTCGTAATCCGCAGCATCAGTTGGCTGTATTTTTAGCGATTTTCGTGATGTCACCTCGTCTTCCTCCGAGCTGTACGCGCTCAATTCATCCGACATATCATTGTTAGCATTTAAATCGTTGTAGTTGTGGTTGCTTATATGAGTATTTGTACTCGTATTGCTTTTCGTCGTTTTACTCATTTTTTTTTTATTTAATTTTAATTCAATTTCCTATATTTGAAAAATTTAATAAAACGAGAATGCTCCCTCTACGCCTACTGACAAAAATTTATGGACTTGAGTTTTGTGTTACTATGAAAATTAATTTTTTTAGCCGAAAAATATTCGTTATTTTACATAATAATTATACATATAATCTAAATCTAGAAATTTATTTTAACTGCGCTGTCTTTTAGAATAGTTTTGTCTTAATTTCTAAAAATATACCTGTTTTAAATTTTCCATGAGAATAACTTTTAATCCTCGAAACCAGTTGTCTATTTCCCAAACTGTTCGAATCAATTCTACGCCAGTACACTCTCTTCTTTCTCTGCACTAACAAAATTTTAATTTTCTTAATAACCATTTTTAGAAATTTTTGCATTGTGTTTTAATTTCTCCCTTCATTTTATAGTTTGGCACATTTTTTTCTTGATTTTTTATAATCATATTATTTTTGATACAGCAAAATATTTGAATTTTGATAGTATTTGAAGTATTCTCATTCTTATGCTGTTTATGTTATTTTTTGCATTTTGTTTGTGTTATTTGTAGGAGCCTCTTACAGTATATTGATGAGGAGCTAAAGCTAAGGTAAATACTTACAACAACAACTACTACTAAAACGAGTATACAAGTGATGCATATTTTTTACAAACCCAACGAAGTAGCCATAGCATCTTCCAAAACGCAAAATAAATAAATACAACTAAAGAAAACGGAAAGGTTACTTATTACAAAAATTCATATTCATGCACAATAGTGAATTTTTATAATTGATGAAATAAAATTTTTAGCTTTGACCATAGACTAGAAAACATATTGTACAAATTCATTCAATTTAATCTCTTCATTATTTAACGCTTTCTTTTTTTAATATTATTTGATTATTACATGCAGCTAATTGATTGGTATTTTAGAAAAGCTCAGCACGAACTGTTCAGAATCCATTGCTTAAAGTGTTATTGGATCTAAGAAAATTATTTAAGTTCACAATCAGTGAAGAACCGCCGCAAAATTGTACACTGAATGATAACGACTAACTTGACTCTGGCAATCAGACACACATTAATTTTTGTGGTTATGATCGACAGCTTATACACTTTTTGAACCACTACTGCCTTTTCTTTTCTTTAGTATTAAATTACAGTTTATAATCTTGGTGTATGATATGCAACTAGTTTTCGTTTCGGCATTTATTCCGCAGTTATTTATTTATTTTTTTACACAATTTCATCAAATCCTCAGTGAGGTGTTAATAATCAGGTATAGTAGAAGTATCGGAAGATTCTTCCTAATTTTTTACCACAGGCGTAAAATATTTATTGAGTAATTGTTTTTAATGTTCAAGATTTGTATTATTTGTTCATAGCCGGAATACGATTAAAATTTTGTTTAAACAGTATATTACAGATAAATTTAGCCAGTTCTGTAAATGCACAATTTTGATTTGGTTCTTCGCAAAATTAAGCTCAATTAGTTTATGAATACAACAAAACTGACACGCACATTTCATAAATTCATATGCAGAACAAAGCACACGAACATACATACACATCAATACAGACATACATATGTACAAGCATGCACGCATCATCAATTCAGCAATAGTTCATAAATTGGTTCAAGATTACCCTTTTGACCCATCACCCATCATTTTTTATTATACCATCTATATTTATTTATTTTTATCTATTTTTAGTTTCTATGTACTAGTATTTATCCAAGTATGCATACATTTTATAGCCAAAATAAATACATATGTATGTAAATAGTGAGCTTGTTTTTGTATCATGCAAGCATTTCTTCGCGCATTTGCATTGTTTCCCCACATCGCTAAAATCAAGGAAATTCACTGTGCACATACATACATACACACGTATGTACGTAAATACTTAGTAATTTTTTCATAGTTCAGGAGTTGTTTATCCCTCACTTTGATGGTGTATTGTGCGCTCGTGGGTACATACATATGTATCATAATTTTCACTACATTAAATTTTTACATTAGAAAACACCGCATGCAAATAAATATTTTGCATAGTGAATAATAAAAATATAGACAGCGCCTGCATCGTGTGTATGTATTTATGCATGTATGTATACATTTTAGTTGGACTGATATATTCCCCGACTTCTCCTATACATCTTTTAGTAGGACTTATTTTATTCATTCTTTTAGCGTATCGCTAATCTAGACCCAATGCCTGTTTTGGAGTCATCAATGTCGATTTTGGAAACTACATAGATAGATATGGAATTAAACCAGCACATAGCCGTGATCACAATAGAAATTGTTTTTGTAGTTGGAAAAAGTATTTAACATAGTAAATATAATATTTACCAAACCCACAATGCCCGCTTTAATTCAATCTGTGCCATACCCAATCCGCTTCGTTGGCATTCAAGTCTTCATGGAGGCTTTACCAGCACCACGAGCTGTACAGAAACCCCTTTCACATTACAGAATTATTATGGTTTGACAGCTGTGCATAACAAATTGTGTTGACATTTCTATTCAGTAAGGTTTAACAGATCGTCACGAACCGTTTAATGCCAGAACAACACTTATGGAAATTTACTTTCAAAAAAAAGTTTAACACGTTCGCGGACACTTAAAATTTCAGGGAGCTGCAAAAATAGACAGGCAATTATTTTTGAAACTAGTGGATATATCCAAAATCTGATTATACATATGTATATTATAAGAGTAGTCAGAACATCGTATTTTAACGGTTATATGAAAGTACTTAATGAATCAAGTGGTCATTACTTTGAAATGTATATTAATTACAAAAACTTAAAGTTACATGAAATTAAATGAATAAAACTTGGCTTTAAAATTTGAATGCTGTACCATTCGCGTCATTTTGCATCACTATAAAACTGAATGCTATAGCATTCACGTCCGCGAACGTGTTAATAAATCATAAGTTCATAGTGCACTGGCGGCATCATCGGCCCTTATTTCTTTCGAAATGAAGAAGAATCTGCCATTACGGTGAACGGCGAGCGCTATCGAGCCATGGTGGCTGAATTTGTGTTTCCAAAAATCAATCAGCTAAACATCGGCGACATTTGGTGTCAACAAGACAGCGCAACTTAACAATCGATTACAAGAAAAAATGCATTCCAATAATATTTCTGTTTTTTAGTATCATTTTAAGTTCTCAAGCTCTTAAAAAACACTCTATATTTAGGCCCAAAACGAGTTGGCTACCTGGGAGCCAGTCCATGGGTTGTAAATGTTGCGCTATAAACCTAAAACACACTCGCCTCTCTACTCATGAAGAACCCGCTTTTACCGCTCAAATGACTTCAACCAGAAGGGATTTTTTCTTTACCTTTTACAACTTGGACTTGTATACATACATACATATATACCATATATATGTATGTTACTCACACATACTCGTATGCATACATATGCAAAAATGTATTGATGTACGTGAATGCATACGCATATTGTAGTTTTCCTTACTCCAGCGCAGAGGTCCAATATTCCACGCGCTCTGACTTCCCGCACTCCTTCAAACTTTCTCATCTTTGCTTTTTGTGCATACGATATTTTTATTGTTTTTGTTCTTTTAGTATCTAGTGAATTTAGTTATCTGTTGTTTATTCATATATGTATTTATGTATGTATGCATTGGCACACAAGCGCACGCCAAACTACGATGTTTAATACATATTTTATGATCCATTTTGTATATTGCTGTTTTATTTGTCTATTTGTTTGTTTGTATCTTCATCATCTCGGCTCATCCATCATTGTTATAATGTTCATTTGGATCCATCGCATTTTTGTTGTTGTATATCTCAGACTGCCCTGTTTGCTCATATCTATGCATGCGTGTACGAATATAAATACATACATATACAATAGCAGTATGTATGGATGTGTGTGTGCTCGTACATATATTTACACATGCATATGTATGCATTATTTATCACACTATGTAGATGTGTGTAAGTGTATGTAAGTGTAAGCTTTGCAGTCTGACTTAAAATTTGCATGTCAACCGCTTGTATTTTTTTTATCAAAGCGTTCCGTCTAATTTTTTCACTTCAAGATGACATTTATTTGTTTTTTATTCTTGTTTTATTATTCATTGCACTTTACGCCACAAGCAACAATGTGTAAAATATGAAAATTTGTGTGCCATGTGTGCAATCAGAATATTAAATAGCAAATAAAAGCAATGTGAGTGCTGGGGGGAATCTTATTAACTCACCACACTCATTTACCTACACACACATATTCATGTAGTGTTTGTTAATTTCCCTCTGGGAATTGAAATGGCAAGTCAATCTATTTTTTGCAAACTTTTCCATTATTTTTGTTCGAAAATAATGCTTTCGGTGTGCATATGTACGAGTATGTTAAAAAAAATCTCAAATTTTTTGAAACTTAGTATACTTCTCGGACTATCTAAATTTTGGGCAACATATCAAAGGGCTTATCAAAATTTATTTTCATACGCTTGACTTTGTTTAGTTTTTCCATAATTTTTTTTAAATTTTGCCGGAATACATACATATGTACATATTTTCATTAAATAAGTTTATCTGCATATTGATAAAACAAATAAAAGAGGAGTCTAAAATCCGTACAGTAAAAACCAAACGACACAACCAAAATCACCAAACTCCACACAGCAACCAACAATATTCATCGTCGGAATAGTTTGAAAGCCTTCGCATGTCCTCTCAACATTTGTGTCTATGTGTGTTTGTTCCTTACGTAATTATATAATATTTTTAATTAACGTGTGCTAATAATTTCGCATTGTTGTCGGAGCATAATTTAATAATTGAATAAGTTGTTATTTCGTTTAATAAACTAGTTTTAATTAACAACAACAAGAAGAATAACATTACTAATATAATATTTTGCGCTCATTAATGTACTAATAAATACAATTAATTAAATTAGTAGAGTGCATTACCACAATTTCATTGCCCACTAACCGAACTAAAAACAAATAAAAAAACAACAACACCAACAAAATACAGAGGTTCACCATAAATAAGTGAATTGTTAGTAAAACAAATGCATACAATGACACCCATCCTCAGCACACCTCATCAAACTCGCCTCATTCCATTTAATTCATATTTATAAACAAGTGCATAAAGCTCGTTTGCTGGAAGAACGCCGTAACTCCAAAAAATCAAAGAATTCGATGAAAGTTTCCAAGTTTCTTTGTCTCCTTAAGTAAAAGTACAAAAAACTTTGCATCCAATGAGATATATTAGATAACCCCATAAAATTTTTACTCACCGTAACATAAAGGCTGACGGTCATTTTTGCATACTTATCTAAAAAAAATATTTGGTTTGGTTATGGTTTGCTGTTTCCAGCAAATAAGCGACAACATTATAGCCAAAAAATAGAATAAAAACAGCTAAAAATATGTACTACTCTTTTAGGCGCTAACAAAATCAATACCGATCTCGAAGCTATCGATGATAATAGCCGTTCATTTGTCGCTTTTCTCTATTTTCTTTCTCTCCCTCGCTCTCACTCTCATGTTCTTCACAATTTTGTGTTTGTATCACCGCTCAAACCAAATCGCCGCTCATCACTTTTTTCAATTCGCGTGTATGCTGATCGCTGACTACTGACTACTGACCACATAATTACAGAGCCACGCTGCCATTAACCGATACCAAAGATTTGCTTCGCACCGAGTGCCACTGCTCTTTCAATGGGGGAAATGGCAACGGCAATGGAGGTGGAGGTGGAGATGGAAGTGGAAATGGAAGCGGAGATGGAGGTGGCGGTATCAACGAAACCTCGGCGCCATCAGCGCCAGACGATATCAGCAGCTCCTCTACGACATCCGCGACTTCATCAGCAGCAACCACAACAGTGAATGGTGGCGGCGGAGCTGTCGGTTTGGGGCATTCTATGTCCGCCTACTTGGGATTAGGTATTGGCTTTTCCAATTTACGCACAACTTCAGTTGATGCGGTGGACAATAATGTCAATCACGAAAGCGGCGCTCGGCATCAGCAGATACAGCTACACCAACAGCAGCCACATTATCACCGCCATCATCATCATTACATGCACTACACCAACAACAGTAACAGTAGCAGCAACAGCAATGGGAGCCACGCTGGCAACAATATGCATTCACGCTCAACTAGCGCCATCGGCCTCTCGGCTTCTTCCTCTAGCATGGCTAATGAAACAACAATTGCAACAACAACGACAATGAATGGACAATCGCAACACACATCATTAACGTCATCATCGTATAATCCATTTGATAGTTTTAGTTGCGATGGCAGTGGTGGTGGTGACGGTGTTTTAGATGGTATTGTTAGTGGTACTAATGGTGGCGGTGTCAGGGGTGGTATAACAGGTGGTGTGTTAGGTGTTGATAGGAATGGCGTTAGTGGTGTTGGTGGTGCTGGTGGTTTTGGTGATGTTGGTGGTAGTGTCGGCGACATTGGCGCCTCCCCATCACCTTCTTCATCCACGTCTGCGTTTGCTCGTGATGTACTCATGCATTCCTCTGCTTCTACGTCGCATTTGTTCACAAATTTGCTGCGTAATAATGGCACCAATTATTTTAATAGCAACACTTCAGCTACCGATTCGGCAACAACCATTGGCGCAACTGCTGCAACAGCGACGTCGGCATTGTCATCGGCAACGTCCACCTCGACAGAATTGACCTCTGGCGAATGCACACCCACATCTACTCAGGCGATTGGCGGCAGCAACGACAAAAATTGTGATTATAGACATGAAAGTAACCAGGTGTGTGTATGTGAATACCCTTACATTGTGGCGCATAGTCCAACCAAGCGTCTGTTGAAGACAAGTTTTACACTTCATACTTTTTCTTCTTTAACACAGAATGGTTTGGAGGACTCACCACGTCGCCATAGCTCAATGGACCAACTAATTGGCCTACTGAATGAGATGGGAAAGTCTTCGAGAACTCGTAGCCTCAGCGATGGTGGCACACAAGAGGATGAAAGTAAGAAAAAATAAATAAAATTTAATACATATGTAAACCTATTCATTTCCGTACAATCTGATTTTGCAGTGGAGAAAGAAGCGCAGCCGGATTTGCTGAATAATACGCCTCCCGTGCCTCCTAAACGTTCCCATCGTCGTCGTCACACCCCGCCACGCCCTATTTCTAACGGTCTACCGCCGACGCCCAAGGTGCACATGGGCGCCTGCTTCTCCAAGATCTTCAACGGTTGTCCGCTACGCATACACTGCACCGCCTCGTGGATACATCCAGAGACACGGGATCAGCATCTGCTTATTGGCGCCGATGAAGGCATCTTCAATCTAAACATGAACGAGCTTCACGATGCGGTTATCGATCAGCTGTTTCCGCGGCGCACCACCTGGCTGTATGTGATCAAGGACGTGCTTATGAGTCTATCAGGTAAGCGAGCATCAAAGCTAAATAATCAAAGGAGCCTGAGAGTTTTTTTTCGAATATATTTTAAATATGTCCTTTTTATAGGCAAATCCTGCCAGTTGTATCGACACGATCTGATCGCGTTACATTCCAAACAAACGCATCGCTTCTCGCTTCACATGAACAAAATACCCGAAAGACTGGTACCGCGCAAATTCGCGCTCACCACCAAAGTTCCCGACACCAAAGGCTGCACTCAGTGCTGCGTCACACGCAATCCCTACAATGGCTACAAATATTTGTGCGGCGCTACGCCTAGCGGCATCTTCCTCATGCAGTGGTACGATCCGCTGAACAAATTCATGCTGCTCAAACAATGCGAATGGCCGGCAACGAGCATACTGGGCGGGGGGCATGGCTGCGTTCTAAATGGTCACACACCCGTTTTCGAGATGATCATTACCCCAGAGCTGGAGTATCCAATCGTGTGCACGGGCGTACGAAAAGCGCTCAACGGATGCCTCAAGCTGGAATTGATCAATATGAACAGTGAGACCAAGACTTTGAGGCTGATTAATGGATTTGCAATATTTACGTTGTTACTATTTCTCTCTAGGCGCAAGCTGGTTCCATTCCGACGATCTGGATTTTGATGCTATGGCAACAATGGTGCCGCGGCGCGATCTGCTGAAGGTGGTGAAAGTGCATCAGATCGAAAAGGATGCGATACTTGTCTGCTATGGCAACATCATACAAGTTGTCACGCTCCAAGGCAATCCGAAGCAACACAAGAAAATGGTGTCACAACTCAATTTCGATTTCAGTGTGGATAGCATAGGTAAGTCGGGCCACTATGTCAGATTATACAGATTTATGGTGGCCTTCTCACCAGAGCTTAATCGGTAGTAAAAATCAATATTAAGTTGCTTAGGTAAGAAGAGGTGGTTGGTTAAAGCACAATACATGGATTGGGTTCGAGGTACATATATAGTAGACCGGAGTGAAATACGTAAATTTTTTCAAATCATATCGTAATAGCAGGGAAAAGTTGCTACATATCAATACAAATTCAGGAAAAAAAGAAATTTCAAATCGGTTAATATCTTCCGTTCGCGCATTGCATTTAAAATTTACAAATTTTATCCCTAATCTAGCTGATTTACGAAAATTTGTAGAAGTTGTAAATGATTAAAGATCGAGCTCACTTTTTATACATAGCACTTTCAGCATTAAATAGTAGATTTTTAATTTACTAATCTGTCCATTTCTGTGGTTCTGAGCGATCAACTTTCACCAATTTTACACCAAATCTACTAAGGAAGTCTATGCCAAATGAGGCTTGCGTGGAAACGGCTTACGGCTACTATAACACTTCTGTGCTATAGATCGTCTTCCACTTGGTTACTTGTATTCTATCGTCTTTCTTTTTATTTTGCTTTTGATTCTGGCATACCGATAAACGAAGTGCACAGAAGAGCTAGTACTCTCTGGTAATTACCAGTTCTGCTTTCACTCTTGTCGAACAGCGCTGTTTGGTCAAAAGAATTTCTATTCGATGTTCTTTTAAATTACATAGTTTACACAATTGCTTAACATTAAATCGCTTCAAACATTTTAATCAATCACCTAAACCACTGCTGTCATCGGTCCTTCCCACTAATACCGACATTATACAATGTTGGCAAGAAATGAGGTACAAAATGACAGTAGATTCTTCTGCTGCCAGTTCTGGTCAGAAGTTAAGCTTCACAGTTATAGCAGATACTGCAGCTCATCAGACTGAGTCCCTTTATTCCAAGGCTTCGTTTCCAATAGTTTCCCACACAAGAGTTGTACAAAAGATCAAATATCTACATGATCGATACTACACTCTTCGTAAATCTTATTCAAGGGACAAAGACACACCTGAGAAACAAAAGAAGTACAATGATTTTATTAAACAATCTTCAAGTACATTATTTGACATTTCGTCCTGCAAGTACGAGATGACACTCAATTGCTTTTGTCAAAGAAGCTTTGACAAGTGTATTTGTCCCAGGCCGGTAACTATCAACTGCACATGCCCTAAAGATAGAAAGATACCGCCATTAGAAATCAAATTTCTATATGCTCAAAGATATCTCTGGCAAGGTAAGATTGGGACAGTAGATACCAAAGAAACTCAAAAGCTTACATTAAAGTTGCAGAGAAAAGCTCGTCACTTAAGTCAGACCAACTCATTGATTCTGAAACAGAGATAACTCCGGAAGTTGACAATGATAAGAATAATCCCTATTTTCAGACCCCACGCTCTATTTCCTCTCAGTCAGCAAGTTCAAAAAATGCACAGATGCGCTTATCACTTCCAGCAACGGCTTTAACCAGTGATCGTTTTGGAGTATCTGATAAAGAAAAACCAAAATTAACCATAGATTTAACAAATATTCCATGCCATACGCAAGCTGTGGAGCGTTGCGTAAAACTAGTAACTCAAGCGTCCTCAAAAGTGTATGGGAACGAGAGACGTGATGGGTTTATAAGAGCAACACTCACTTCTCGTACAGTTACGCCTCAATGTGACACTAAAGCAGACTTTGCCACTCCCGAATAAATAATTTTTCATCTTTGGTTGGTTGGTTGGGAAGGGAGTGGGTGGAACTCGTAGTACAGTCACCTTCAGTTGCGGTGAGTTCTGAGTCGTCCAAAAAGGGCGGGCCAAGAGCTGTACAAAACTTCTTTAAGACAGTGTGGTTAGTGGGCGCGCTAAAAGGGGAATAATTTATTCTACTTATATACTCAAGAAGACTTATACAAAAATTCAAATAGAGAAACTAATCACCCGCAATTACGTAAATTTATACAAAAAATGACATTTTCCACTTCTTTTCAGGGGCTGTAGGGGCTTCGATAGAGCGGTAGACGTTGTTCTTTTCAAACTATACCTGATGTTGTAATAGTCTACAAAAAATGAACTTTATCTAACATCATTTCCACCTCTTACAATTTTTCGAATATTTGTTCAATTTATTATAAAATTTGTAAATTTTAAACGCAATGCGCGAACGGAAGATATTAACCGATTTGAAATTTCTTTTTTTTCTTGAATTTGTATTGATATGTAGCAACTTTTCCCTGCTATTACGATATGATTTGAAAAAATTTTCGTATTTCACTCCGGTCTAATATATAGGAGTCTATAAAATATTCCCGATCACACTCGTTGTTGATGCTTTCCATTTCAATTCAACCGGGCTATTTGGGTCATGTTCTTCGATTTCGATGTAACTGAAATATGTTGCTCTCTGGTCAAAATAATGAGACACGTATTTTTTTGTTCGCCCGAAAAAAAATTTTTTCAAGAGTTATCGATAATTTTGTTTTTCGGCTCAAACTCGATTTTTTTTAATTATATAAGAAAAAAATTTTTTTAAATGCCCATAACTTAGTCAAAAATTAAGCGATTTTAATAATTCTGGGCTCAAAATGATCGTAATTACTTACACGAACGACTTCATGTAGAAACAATTGCAAAAAAGTAGTTGAAAATTTTTTATTTAGCAAAAATGAAAAAAAATTGAAATTTTTTCGAAATTCAATATTTCAAAAAGTGTATTTTTTTTTTTTTATAACTTTTTCCAAATCAAAAGGACACCTCAAACTTCAATTAAGCTGAATGCCCAGTAGCTAAAATGAGTTGTTTTTGAGTAATGAATTTTTGAGTAAAAAACCTGTTTCGCACTTTTTGTTTTTTGCAAAATAAAAAATTTGCAACTACTTTTTTGCAACTGTTTCTACATGAAAACGCTCGTGTAAGTAATGGCTATCCTTTTGAACCCAAAATTATTAAAATCGGTTCATTTTTGACAAAGTTATGAGTGATTAAAAAAAAAATTTCTTATATAGATTCTTTCCATTTCAATTAAAAAGGGCTATTCGGGGCATGTTCTTCGATTTCGATGTTACTCAAATATGTTGCTCTCTGGTCAAAATAATGAGACACATATTTTTTTTTTCGCCCGAAAAAATTTTTTTTCAAGCTTTATCGGCAATTTTGTTTTTCGGCTCAAAATCGATTTTTTTTTTAATAATATAAGAAAATTTAGTTTTTAAATGCTCATAACTTTGTCAAAAATGAACCGATTTTAATAATTTTGGGTTCAAAAGGATCGCCATTACTTACACGAGCGATTTCATGTAGAAGCAGTTGCAAAAAAGTAGTTGCAAATTTTTTATTTTGCAAAAAACAAAAAGTGCGAAACAGGTTTTTTACTCAAAAATTCATTACTCAAAAACAACTAATTTTAGCTACTGGGTATTCAGCTTAATTGAAGTTTGAGGTGTCCTTCTGATTTGGAAAAAGTTATAAAAAAAAAAAATACACTTTTTGAAATATTGAATTTCGAAAAAATTTCAATTTTTTTTCATTTTTGCTAAATAAAAAATTTTCAACTACTTTTTTGCAATTGTTTCTACATGAAGTCGTTCGTGTAAGTAATTACGATCATTTTGAACCCAGAATTATTAAAATCGGTTAATTTTTGACTAAGTTATGGGCATTTAAAAAAATTTTTTTCTTATATAATTAAAAAAAATCGAGTTTGAGCCGAAAAACAAAATTATCGATAACTCTTGAAAAAAAATTTTTTCGGCCGAACAAAAAAATACGTGTCTCATTATTTTGACCAGAGAGCAACATATTTCAGTTACATCGAAATCGAAGAACATGACCCGAATAGCCCGGTTGAATTGAAATGGAAAGCATCTGTTACATTTAGAAATTTATGGTGATGATGGACTCACAATTAGTGTAGTGGAAAATTTTGCGACTGTCACTACTGATACGTAGTGATGGTTTTTTAAGGCCAGTTGTTGTTGTAAGAAATTGTTGAGGAATGCTGCTGGTGTTTGGATCCAGGCCGCTCCGGTGACATAGATGGGACTGAAGTCGAAAGCAAGTGCTCGCCAGCTCTTTATTTTGATAAAGTTTAGTCAAAAGATTTATATGTTGTATTCCTATAGACAAAATATAAAAAAATAAATGGAAAATTATTGCATTCAGTCTTTCGTTTTTCTTTTCACCAGTTTGTCTACCGGACAGCGTACTAGCATTCCATAAGCACGGCATGCAAGGCAAGTCGTTACGCAACGGAGAAATAACGCAGGAAATCAAGGATATGAGTAGGACATATCGACTGCTCGGCTGTGATAAGTAATTAGAATCGTCATTGGCATTGCACCAATTTCTTTCAATACTCACTACTCTTTTATTCTTATATTACAGAGTCGTCGCTTTGGAAAGTCAATTGCTGCGCACCGGTTCGCTGGGCAGCGAGGAGGGACATGATCTTTACATTCTAGCTGGTCATGAGGCCAGTTATTAATTAACTAGTAAATAACTATAGTTGTAGTTGTAAAAATGCAATTAACTATGTAAAGCAAGTGAAACAAAATATTATTCTTACCACTCAAAGAAATTGAACAAAATGACTTACATATACGAGTAAATATAAAAGGAAAATGAGAATGTGAAATTAAGTAAATGATGATCGGAAAATATAAAAGCATGGTATCATTAAAATTATAAAGCAAAAATTATTAAATTTCTAGTAAAAACATAACAAATAATTTATAAGTATTCTCTAGCGTCCTTTTTCGTTGTAAAATTGCACATATAATTTTTAGAGTTTTTACATTTCCCGAAAGTATGAAATGTTACGCTGCGCTAATGCCAAAGCATTTTGAGATTAAATGGAAGCAGTCCAACATTGAATTTTGTTGGCATGCATTTTTTTATTGTACAGTATAGTTCGAGCAATGGAAATTAAGCAAGGTCTATTAAAAATAGAATAAGGAGCAAAAGAATTGTTAAAATGTAAACGTTTATACTGCAATCGCATAGTTACTTTGACATGTTTGCAACAAATTTTAGTTTAATGGCATTTCTTAGCTGCGATAAATGCTCTGTTCGGTCGATACTATCTAAATACTACATATACATATAAACTTAATTTACGAATCTATTTTGTAACTTTTCACGCTATTTGAATACAAGGTATGTATTAGAAACGAAAAAGGGCAAATGATTATGTTAACATCAAAGTTATTGGAATATTATGAAAACCGCTGAAAGTATGAAATATAAAACACTGCGAGAAAGTGGGTTAAAAATTATAAAGCCAATAACGTATTGCTTGAACTTTATAGTAAATAAAACTAAATAAAAAACGATAAAAAATAAGACAACAACTGATTTCTAATGAACACAAGCACATAAAATATTTAAAATAAACTCACAACAAGCAAACCGATTTAGTAATACAATACATATATTTTAGCTAGGGCTGTGCGATCAGTCATCGTTCAAAACAGTTTCAAATTCACAATAAATTTATATTCACATTGTGATCCACTAATTTTAAAACGATTACATAAATTATGCGCTTAGCCCCATTTTCCAGAGCACATTAACAGAATATTGAAAAAAATGGGCACGAAATTACAAACACAAACAAAAAACTATTTAAAACTAAAATTAAATAAATAGTCAACAAATAAACCCCGAACATGTTGTTTGATAAAGTAGATGATTGGATTTTAGATTAAATTAAGTAGAATGATAAATGTGAATGTTAAGCTTAAGAAAGTATATTTTTAAATATATATATACATACCATATATGGGCGCATACACTCCGCTGTAATCCGCGAATGATGTATTAAAACACATAAAACAATGGAAGGTGTGTGCGATTTAGCTAGGTTTTTCTTCAAATAATGTCGTTGTTGTAATTGCCTAAAATAATTCATAAACAGTTTTTGGACGTATGCTGCTGGAATGGCAGTCCACGGCCGAATGCGGCAGTCGTTCGGTGATGTAGGCCTTCGGTAGTGGTGCGCTCCAATACTGCTCGTCTAAACTCCTCGGTAACAGCAGCAATAACATGAAACGCCACTTTTTTATATATATTTTTTATAACTTTTATTGCAATTTTGGTTGTTTCGGAAACCCGATAGATCGCACCACCTTGAAAATATATTTCATATATTTAACGAACAAACGAGACCCCACTTCGATCGTACAATAAATTAACAAATTTATTAAATACAACTTTAATTAATGAAGAAAAAGGGAAAAATGTAAAATTAATTTTCATAGTAGGAAAATATGTATGAAAATATGGTATTGTTATATATATGGATAAAAACTTATATATTAAATTAAAAAGTTGGTTTAAACAGAGAAGACATGGATTCAAAAATTAAAGCGGTCGCGGAATGTCAGAGTGTCGATAGGCGAAGACGATGAAGGAATCGTAGTGAATTTTAGTGATACAATTAGAAATCGATAATTAGATATTTATTTTGACGAAAGGAAAAATACATGAATCAATATTTTAAGCTGGAATTAGCAGGAATGTAGTTGTAGAAGTACAGCAAGCGAACGATTTAATAAAAAAATATATTTAAATATATATACATACATGTATGTATATTAATTTTCTCATTATTTTAAGCAAAAATACAATTATTAAAATAGAGTTACTATACGCTATTAAAAATGTTAGATTTTAATGTTGAGAAAGAAATGTATTTTGAAGAAGAAAAAATGGGCAACAATAAAATAAAATGGTAAATTCGAAAATCAAATTGAAGCGCGATGTTAGACGTAAACGGCGAAGTACTGAAGTTGAAGTTTAATTCAGAAATTTGTACACAAGCAAATAGAGAATTTTTTGGTAAACAAGTAATGTAACGTAAGGTAGCGTAGACTGTAAAGATATGTACGAGTATGTGTGTATAAGGAGAGCAGCGATTTCTATTGGGTATTAGACATAAAATAATTTAAAAACTAGTATGAAGAATAAAAACACTATAGTTCGTTGAAAAGAAATAAAATACTAATTATGTGTATGTATAAAATAAAATAAAAATAAAAAATACTTTCGTAGCCGCAGTATGAGGAAATGAAATACATAAGTAATAGAACAGTCAAAGCTGGTTACAACGCACGAGAAAGGAAAAGTGAAAAATAAAATACAATTGAGAAAAAGATAAAATGCTGATTTTTAATTTGTATATTTACGGCATGAGCCAAGGTAATCCCGTGAAAGGACATACATACAACTATTCCTACATAATAATATACGTCTTTTTTTCTTGCTTGTAACTAGTATCGCTCGTGACCGATAATTCGACTAAAGAATGGGTACGAAAAATATTGGTCGTGCGAAAATCGTTATAACATCAAAACAATTTTTTTTTTGACGTGATAACGTCTTATAATTCGATTTAGCCGGCTGCACGCACGAAAAAATGTATCGTTACCTTGCTCATTAGTGCTACCTTGCTCATTTGTCGTTACCTTGCTCATTTGTCGTTACCTTGCTCATTGCCGTTACCTTGAATGAACTGCAAGCGAAAGCGCGGAACGAACAAAGCAAACGAACGGCAACGTTCGACATCTTGCTCTCTCCTACTTAAGTGAGCGTATATATGTATGTATATGCGCATATGTACATATATAAATTCACGTATTTGTACTTGCATATGCCTTCTTATTGATTATTATTAATTTGATTTACTTGAAGAATTTAAAATAAAACCAAGTTTGTTAATAATACCTGTTGTTTTAATGTTATTATTATTAATTTTTTTATTATATATGAAGGAAAAAATGTATGGTAATATTTACCATATACCTTATAAGATATGTTGTATACTAATATATGTATATAAACATGCATATACATATACAATTTCGCGCAATTTTCAAAAGGAACAAATTTATATGTAAAGATGCATACAAATCGTATGGACATATCAAATATACGAATCTATTCCGTATGCAAGCAAATGTAAGCTAATGTGCTTGAACTGCAAGCGAGAGCGCGGAACGAACGACAAAGAGCACAAACGGCCCCCGCGTTCGGCAACGTTCGACATCTGGCTCTGTCCTACTTGAGTGAGCATATATGTATATGTATGTAGGTAAATAAATTCACATACTTGTATTTGCATATGCCTTCTTCCTGTGTGCATGGTAATGAACCATTTCTCTGTTGAGAATAGGACGATGATAGAAAAAGTAGGAAATGAAAGGGAGTGTTTCGAGTTTAAAGTGTCTTGAAAAAGGCAAATCGATGATGGTGCTTTTGGTGTTGGTGACTTATTAACGTCTGATGCACAATCGAAATTGAAAATATCTTTCATGAATGATAAGTGTTTCGTCATTTTTCACGTTTGTGTAAATGTAACTTGACCTATTCCATTGCAATTCCATTTACCTCCTTCTCTATATCCATACAAAATATCTATCAAACAAATAAAATTAAAATTTTGTTTTGAAAATTGCAACCATTCCATCAATATTTTCTTATGACGTCACGTGAAACTATCGTCAGTAAACCGACTTTACAGACAACCTCTTTTTTTCAACCGTTACCCGTTCCTTTAGTTAATCGCACAATTTTGCTTTGGATTCCTTCACCTGTGTTCTATTGTCGTTGTACCTTTGTCAAGAAAGATGATAAATTCCATTGCAAGATGGATCGAATTTGTTTTTGACAGTTAAATTTCGGTTTATTTTGTAAAAAAAGGATCGTATAAAAAATACCAAGGTAAAATCTACATAACCCTTCCACTGCCGTACTATAAGCAACTAGCTACATAAATTGAAGTTATTTTTTCGGATAGATGTAATAGCGAATTGCGAAATAAAAATAAGAACTCCGCTGTAGATACAAATGTATTTAGCTGTAGATAAAACGGGGAATACTAAATACACTATCTCACAATCAATTTACTCACGTCCATGCCCAAATTCAGAATGATTTCATACTTATTTTTTTTCAATTGCACCTATTCTTAATAACAATGTATTTGGATCACTCTGTACTTACAACCGTTTCGGTACATATTAAGCTTTCTTTCACATGAACTAGTCTGTGATACTGTATCCAGAGAACGTAAATACAGGTACCTGCCGTATCTTATAATTATTACATATATTCAACACTGAAAGTATCTGTCAATTAATTTGGCACAGACACTTGCTTATCGATATATTGTCACCAGTTTTCATGAAGTATGATATCAAACCTTTCTACTAATATCAATATTAAAATTCAAAGCGATATAAGTGTTTTATAAATAATGTGAGTTTTTATAATTTAGAAAAATATAGATTCAAAATGAGTTTTTATAAAAAATGTTAAGAAACTTATCGATTTCTAGTTAATCGTTTTCTTAGCTGTTGTCATCGTTAAGTGAGCTCTGACATTTGCAGCAGTAACTAGCTGTGCTCAGTATATTTTAAGCAACGCGTTAAAACGGTTTGGTAAATTTTATAAGGACGCAACGAATCATCTGAAACGACAATGAATAAATTTGCTAAAGTGTTTTGCGTTTGGCTGCTTGGGTACGTTTGTGTGTGCGCGCGTACGGTGACGCCAACGTCGGTGCTTCAGAGCCCATCGTCGCTCTCTGGTTGAAAACAGCTCTACCTTATCTAGTGCCCTCGCTTGCACTTATATAATATACTAGAGGGTGTGTGCAATTTAGCTTCGTCCATCTCTATTTTTGGTGTTGTGTTCATTGTGCAAAGTGTTAGTAGCAAAAAATTCGTAAAATAAAAAGTAAAAATCGAAAATTGTGAATTTCTTCAAACAACATATATTTTTACAATATTTACAGTAAAATTAAATTTGCATTGTACAACAGAGTGTTGTTGGTGTGCTAACTGAGCGCAGTGTTTTGTGAGCAATTGGAATTTGTGAATTTGTCTGATTAGAATACAAATGACAAGATTCTGGACGAGAACTAGGGAGGTCCAACTGATGCGACTAATGCTAATTGTTAATTTATAATGAACTTAGCATGCCAATGATGGTATTTAACTTTGACAAAGTGATGTCATGGTTGGTTGTCTAGCTGGCGGAGCCACTAATCCGCGCATGCAGCACTCGATTCGTCATCATTTTGGTGGTAGGAATATTGACTCTTAGAAGCGTTTGCTTTGTTGCTCTGTGTGTATTTTCTAAAAATGTCTGTCTGCAAAAATCTAGTGTAACAATGAAGCAAAAGACAAAATGTCATAATGGAATAGTATTTGCGAAATCTGAATTAAAATAATCGCACGCAAGAAGAAAAATCAAGTGCAAAGAAGAATGAAAAAGTGACTTAAAGGTCGCTAAAACAAGAGCGACTGCAAAAACAATTCTATAATAAAGGAGAAAAAAAAAACAACTTCGCCAGACAACAAAGCACTCGCTCACGAGAAAAACAAAAATAAGAGGAGGTGACGATTTTGAGGTATTAGCTGAGAATGATAGAATTTCTTATATTCGGTACACCGTGGGTATAAGCGGAATGAACCGGAGCGCGGCAATTTATTTTGGTGGGGGTTTCGCAGATTCGGGCACCGCATGCGTAAAACAGCGTCAGCTGCTGCTGCATGTACATATGTTCGTCCAATTGTCTTTTAAAGGGTGTTCAAATTGGGCTGACGTAACCTCTAAATATAGAACGCGATATATTCCTTAAAAATTTTGAGTGAGTTAATTCTCGTTCGTATTTTTCCATTCACAGAGTGTACATAACTGCCCTCATAGGAAATAATTAATTTTTTTTTGCACATGGAAAAGTATAAAAATAAGTCAAGGGGGTACCAATCGATGCGTATTGGCCACAGTATTAATAATCCAAGCGAATTGTTTTCTTTTTCATTTTGCTCACCGCTCAAAAGTTATTAAAAAAATAAGACATATACATAATAATGTTGCTTTTTTGATTCACAAAATAAATGAATGTGAATACTGTTAGGGGCTCCGACTCCATGTGTTCTCCCCTTACTTGTTTTGAGAGAAATATTACGAATTTTTCAATGAAATTCACAGGAGATGTTCATTTCGTGCTTATTTTGCTAAAACTAGCACCAACACTATTCTGTTAATAATAGTTTTTACGTTATTTGTTGATAAAGTTTGTCTTTTACCTTCACCAAATTTTGATACAATAAGTGCACTTATCACATTTATTTTAATAAATATTCAAACTACATTAACATACACACACGTTTTTAACTCTTTTTATTGATATATACCATAAATTAACAATTTAAATTGCATTTATAACTTGCAAACACTTGACGCGCCAGCTAAATTTACAATAACTGAAAAGTATGGCTGAATGGAGTGCTGCCAGAAGCAAAAAATAATAAAAAAAAATAGAATGCGATTGAAAACGAAGCAACATAGGAACATAATTTCCACACACTCTTTTTTGTTAGAATAATGAGGGAATGGGGGTTTACAACCTCTAAGGTGTATATATCGAGTTCATAAATATATATAAATACAATATCGATGTGATTTTCGAAATACAGTTCAGCTTCACGTAAAATTCCTACGCGAAAAGGAGTACTACGCAAAAATACTGTGGATTGCGTAGCCGGAGTTGGACTGATGAGGGTTATTTTTTTGAAGCGCGGCCGAAGGCCGCCCACGCGAAAAGGAGTACTACGCAAAAATACTGTGGATTGCCTAGCCGGAGTTGGACTGATGAGGGTTATTTTTTTGAAGTGCGGCCGAAGGCCGCCTACGCAGAAGAAAGTTTTACGCAAAAATACTGTGGACAGCATAGACGATTTTTTGTTCCAAATTTTCGGCTGCGGCGCTTTTTTTCTTGTTTTTTTAAATATATATATGTATATATATATACCATATATTCATAATATAGTGAAAATTTGGAATAAAAAATCGCGCGATTTTTTATTCCAAATTTTCGCCTGCGGCGCTTTTTTTTTCTTTTTTTTTTAAATATATATATGTATATATATATATATCATATATTCATAATATAGTGAAAATTTGGAATTAAAAATCGCGCGATTTTTTATTCCAAATTTTCGCCTGCGGCGCTTTTTTTTTTTTTTTTAAATATATATATGTATAATATAGTGAAAATTTGGAATTAAAAATCGCGCGATTTTTTATTCCAAATTTTCACCTGCGGCGCTTTTTTTTTCTTTTTTTTTAAATATATATATGTATATATATATATCATATATTCATAATATAGTGAAAATTTGGAATTAAAAATATATATATCATATATACTGAAAATCAAGCATTAATATATATATGTATATAAATATATACATATATACATAAATATACCTATATATATATATATATATATATATATATGAATAGACGTATATAATATAGAAATAATTTGTAAAATTTTGTATTTCTATTCATTTATTATCTTCTAAAATTGTTTATTTATACGATGTCTGGCAGCACTTCGGCTGGTTGTAGTAACCAAAATAGGAGGATTCTTGGTCAATTTTACAATTTTTAAACTCAAATAACTTAAAAACTATAAGCCTCCGGTAGGTTCTGTTTTCAGTTTTAAGATGGGGATACACCCCTCTACCCCCCCTTATACCCCTTTTTTTAAAAGGGGCGGGAGAACAAATGGGTATTTTCCCCTGTTAGGAGTGAAACTCCACATTTTCTGTGAACATGGTAATATATTTTAAGTATATTTTCTACAAAACAATTGATAATAACTTAAATATAACTCAAGCAACGGCACTTGATATCGCGACTCAATTTGCTCTGATCAATTTTTCCATGTGGTCGACAAAGTAGCTAATTACCCTCACCAAATTAAGCCTTTTTAAGTTTGAGTGAATGAACCCAAAATTTGTTTTGAAATATAATGGGAGATTGTTTCTACAAGCGAAGTAAATGTTTATATCGAAATCTCATTTGTAAAAAAACTTATTACTCTCATCGCAACTAGGAAATATGATATATCCGCACTGGACACCCTGTACAATACTGACGAGAAATTCCTGTGTAGCAGCTGAAAATGCTCAAAATTATGCAGGAGGAGCCAGAATTTTTGAAACAGTTGTGTGTAAAGAGCGATTTAAGCGCTGTTTTTTCCGTCAGTAAATGCCTTATCAAAACAAAATAACAATTCAGAAAATTAATGCGCCTGATTTTCCACAAAATCTAAAAGTACTCAGACCACTTCCTGCTAATGTATTAATAATGTCTATTATATTAATATTTGGTGATTTGGAGTAGGACTATAAAAAGGTTGTATTTCAACAATACCAGGGTCCTACGTGTTCCAATTAAATATATAACTATGCATACCTGTAAACGTAGATATTATCGCGTGCGAGCTTATAGTCGTTTTTTCTTTTGCATTTTCCCATCTCATTGTCTGTTTGTCCACCTGTGCATTTCTGTTTAGCTGCACCATTAAACTAACTACCCACAGAATACCCAATGCCACTGGGCAGCTTGTCAATTGGACTGGCATTATCCGTTGTCTGAATACCTGTTCGATGCAGGTCCGTGTGTTCGTGAATAATAAAAGCAAGAGCAAAGAGCGGGGAAAGAAGAGTACGTAGAGATTTACGCACATACATACATCCCAGTGCATACGCACATATAGGGTGTAAATACATGCATTCATAGATAGCATACATATATAGTGGAGGGAAAAGAGTTATTAATCAAAAGCTGCAGTATTACAGTGCACTCGCGGTAACTCGAATAGCCGCTAAGTCGAACGACGTGCTAACTCGAACACATTTTTCCCCCTATTGACTTCTTTGTAACTCGAACAATAAAAAAGCGCTATAACTCGAACAAAAAAACAAATTTATTTGTACACACATTCTTTTCAAACATGTACATTTTGTACATAGATACATATGTAATAGTATATGTATATAAATTATATGTATACTAGTGTATTGTCCATATGGATATTTCGGCGTTAATATCCCGTTAGTTTTCTGGGAACAACACCTTGCATTGACCAAATTGCTTTAAATTTGTCATTTGTAGTATATCAGTGTACGTGAGCAATGGATCGTAAAAGGTTGAAGTGTTTAACATTAAAAGAGAGGGCTGAAGTCCTTAACAAAATTAAACGTGGACGTAGTGTTACTTCTCTAGCGAAGGAATATGGGGTAGCCAAGTCCACCATAAGTCTTATAAAAAATAAAGATAAGGCAATTTATGGCTTGCACTAACGCTACCGGCAACCATAAGCTTAAACTTCTCGTTATTGACAAAGCAAGAAATCCTCGTGTTTTCAAAAATTTTAACTGTCCGGTGGAGTACAAAAATTCCAAATCAGCCTGGATGACTTCGGCGATTTTCAAAGACTGGTTTCATAATTCGTTCGTGCCGCAGGTAAAATCCAGATTCATTAAAACAATTTTTTTAACCAAGTTAAATGACTTATATATATATAATATAATAATATTTAGGTAAGAAAAAATTTGAAAGATGGGGACTACCTGAGAAGGCTCTTCTTCTAATTGATAATGCCCCATCACATCCCAACGAAATCGAATTAAAGTCCGAGGATGGTTTAATTTTAACTATGTTTATGCCGCCGAATGTGACACCATTGATCCAGCCAATGGACCAAAATGTAATTCGTATAACGAAACTATACTACAGAAATTTTCTACTGGCTTCCATTTTCAACAATCGATCGAAAAATCGATATCGATGACTGTTTTTTTAACATAGCACACTCAATTGATAAGTCGAACAAATTCGATAAATCGAACAGCGCCTGTTTTAATTAATATAGTTCGAGTTATCGCGAGTGCACTGTATTTCATATAACAACCAATAAGTCTACGAATCAAAATTAAATGAAAACTAAATGTCGTCAATCAGTCTTTGTTCAGATGGCAACGAAGTAGTATAAGCAATGGTTGGGTTGATTTGTTCGTTCATGACCAACCCAACGTATTGCTGATCTCTGTTGTAAATAAAACACTGTCACACCCCCTGTTATGTCAGCGAATCAGCTGATTGGTGTTCGTCCCATTAACTGGCCTGACTCAGCTCACGATTCAATCTCGTATTAGGGCAATAGCATTCACAAAAGTTTCTTTGAAACTGATCTTGGCTGTGGCAAATTACCCTTGGGGATCAAAGTATTAGCGATGAAAATATTTTTTTGGTATGAGCAAACTAAAGTTTAACTGTTTGCCTAGATAAATTGCGGCCTCTACCGAACCCAGCCATTGTAGAGGTCTGCTGTTGTTGTTGAAACAACAGAAAATATTCTCCATTAAGTTTTAGTGAATGCTGCTCAAATAACCGCCCTTAGTCGAATATAAAACGGGGCGTTCCGGTAACGTATGTATATCTGACTGTTGTGGCAATAGTTAGAGGACGGTCCTGAGCATGGTTGGACTTCTCGAATGATTTTCACCCACAACACAACTGTGTAGAAGGCTTTGAAAATTCTTGACTTCTCACTATCGACAAATATGAAGCGGTAATCTGCGAGTAGGTTGAATGTGCGCTACCGTCCTAAATCTGCAACAATCTTATCCACCATATGAACGAAAAAGGACGAACTTTAATCCAATATTCATGCATATGTTACATTGATTCTGCCTTTAAGAAAGACAAAGTTATTGGGGCTCAGTTGCCATAAATATATGAACGCCACATAATTTCGTTTTGCTTTTCTTCTCTTCTTCGTTTGAAGTAAAAGTCACAACATCAAGAATAAACTTTTTATTTATGTATACCTTTAGCTGATTAGCATTATCATTCATTAATCTAGGGTTACTTCGTAGCATAGCTTTCTTAAACTTGTTTTTAAACACTCATAGTTCACATCCCTTCCATGCAGGACTTGATATTTAACTTAGAGGGAATGTAACCTGAGATTCCGGGTGAGTTCCCTAACGGTCTTATTTATTTGAGCTTGATAGGTCATAAGGCCCTTTTCATTTGCCATTACATGTCTGCATCTCTCAAAGGATTTACTAAATGGCAAACACAGGCCTGAATTCTTGCATAATTACAGGTGAGAAGGAAATTAAGTAGAAGTCATTTAAACACTTAATTTTAGTCGTTTAAATTTTGTAAGGAATGTAGGTTGTCAAATTTTTTTTTTTTATAATTTTTTTAATTTATATTTGTCTGCCTATTTCTCGGGAAATAGGGTATTTTCCTAACATGTTCTAAAATATTTCATTTGAAGCATTTTTTACGGCTTTAAGACCCTCTGGGTTGGCAAAATATTTCACTGTAGTGAATGAAGCTGCAAACATGCCAGAGAACCACAGCTAGACATGCAACGGGATGCTTCATTCATTTACGTTGTGAGCTGTGTATACTTTTAGTTAAGAAGCATAGAGGATGGCGTTATCCTTGAGTATCAGCTTTGATCACATGAATACCGGAATCTGAGGTCGATCAACCATTTTCGCAAGCGAAAAGCTTCTGTTGACTAACGAGTCTATATTGGCATAAGTAAATTCCGGTTAACATCCTACCTGACCATAATTTACCTAGATATATCCCACCCGGCTGTGAAGGAACCCCGTCTAACTAACTAACTAACCATATCCATCACGCGAATCAGTCAATTGAATACCCCTTTCCCTTAGTCTGCTGTTTGTTAATTGGACGAATATAGCCGATTTATGCAAACGAGTTTGCATTTAATGATCTAAGAATCCATACAAAAAAAAAAAAAAAAAATCACGCAAAATATTTGGCGATTGCGAGAACATCATTGTTTACCTTTTGTAATCATTTCCATATAATCTTCAATACAAATGCATATAAATACATACATTGTGTAAAATAAGTACCCGGAATTTAAAAAAAAAACACATTTTTTCATATTATTCATCATTATTTGTTGGATCGCCTTCAAAATAGGCTCCTTTTGAGCCGATACAAATATTCCAACGAACAACCCAGTCATCCATGGCCCGTTGGTAGGCCGGCGCCGGGATGGCCTTCAGCTCCTTTAGCGAATTTTTTTTAATGTCTTCAATCGACTCAAAACGCCTTCCCCGAAGACGATTGCTGACTGGTTTGCATATCGTACTCGTAGACTCATGTCTCATCACCAGTTATTATGCGTTTCATGAACGTAGGGTCCGTATTAGCTCGGGAAACCATGTCTTCAGAGACCTCCTTCCGATGCTCTTTTTGCAAAAAATTGAGCTCTTTCGGAACAAGCCGAGCGGCGACGCGGCGCATGCCCAACACACCAGTCAAAATGTTCTGAGCGGTCATGTGAGAGATGTTAAGCTCACGACCGATCTCTCTGGTACTCAAACGACGATTTTCAAATATAATTTTCTTAATTTCTTCGACGTTTTCGTCGGTCGTAACGATCGATGGTCGTCCGGAGCGAGGCAAATCTTCTACCACTTCACGGCCCTCTTTGAACGTCTTGTACCACTCGTAGGTTTGTGTTTTGGATAAACACGAGTCACCATAGGCTTCCCGCAACATATTTAATGTATTGGCACACGTAATTTTGTTCGCAACGCAAAATTTAATGCAGACATGTGTACCAACATGAAAAAACCAAATTTGAAGTGTCAGGTATTCCCGGGAGAGTTTAAATTATAAATTCCGGGTACTTATTTTACACAATGTACAGCGAGATCGCTGACATGACATTGGAAAAAATACAACATTGGGTTATCAATGCCTCAAAGCTTACATACATACATACATGCATAAATACTTAGATAGTGAGCCTAAATATTCTATTGCAGTTGCGTTGTTGTTAAATTGTGTTGTTTACCTAATTCCACATTAGTCCATATAAGTATGTATGTACATATGTATGTCGAGTGTGAATTGCCTCATTCGCAATCATAACAAAAACTACTGAAGAAAATGCGCGCATGCAATGCTATAGCAAAATGTGTGTATATATTTGAATACAATGTATGTATGTATATACATATACAGTGCACTCGGGAAAACGTCAACACTAGTTTACGTCAACATCCCAAAACGTCAACCCTTAATTTTTTACATTGTCTACTCTAAAACGTCAACCAAACCACAAAGCTCTAAAACATCAACTTTCAATAAATCAAAATTTTGAATTAAGCAACAGTTAAAATACACAGTTTTGATCACACACACACATTTATTTCATGAAATTAGTTCAGAATTCGGGTATTCCCCTTATATTTAAGTACATACATATTTATGTATGTAGAATAGAAAAAAATTGGAAAGGAAAAAACAACAGAAAAAAATAACCGATTTTTTTTAGATGCATAAGTATGTATGTGAAATGTGATCTCTTTTGAAATGCGTTCCTTTAGTTTTAGTTAGGCTGAAAGCCTTTTTTGTTCTTTTTTTGTATTTGTTTATGTTTAGTTTAAGTTTATAGTCAATAAAAACGTTTAAAGCACACTATCAATATGTTTTTTTATTAAAAGTTTCTACATTCATAAACGTCAACAATTTGTTAAACGTCAACACTCGTGGTTTTAATTAGTTGGCGTTTTCCCGAGCGCACTGTATTTCTAATTGGCTGTCAGTCACATCGGATCGTCTATAAATAAGTCAATAATGATTAATCCGAACGGAAGAATTGTAAGCAAAGCAACGTAGCGTTTGCATGTATGAGCCAAATTGCAAAAGCGTGTAAAAGGTGAAAGAAGCAAAGTGTTAATCCTTGCATGCGAACTCATTTCTAAGTATGTATGAATGAGTATTATAAAAATCATAAAAACAACAATAAGTGGTGTGACTAGATGCAGAACCAGCAGCAGCTGTTAACTCGAAGTGATATAAACTAATCTGCCACCAGGGGTATTACTGAAATTTAGCAGCAAATTCTTAAATTTATATGAAGGGGAAAGAAGGTTGGACAGAACGAAACGAAATTTCGTAAAGCAGAATGAGTTTCTCTAAAGTTTCCACAAATACCACCGGCTTTATGTTTGCATGTGTGCATGGACAGACGTCTTCAGATTATATGTATGTATGCGCATATGTGCGCATTGCCAAAACATGAGGTAAAACCCACAAAGATAAGAGAAAAGACAGAGGCGGAGACCGGCGCTGTGCTTCAAAGCGAACATTATAGACTACTAACATGTGTATGGATGTATGTATTTGAAAAATGATTTTGTAAATGTATTTTTTTATTCTGTCTCCTGAACGCAGCCGAGCGTATCTCTAATTGCGTGGCTGTGTGTATGTTATTGTAATGCCAAAGCTGGCAGTTAATTAACTAGCGACTTGAGCATAGATATGCGTATCTTCTTAACCCTTTCATTAAGAGTTAGTCAGAACAGTAAAGCAACACAAAAAAAAAAAACAGAAAAACAATATTAATTTTCTTAGTTTTGCGGAAAACAGGCTAAGAATCTGAAATTACCAACGCTTTAATGAGTGAAAAGGTGAACAAAAGTCACAGTCGGTGTTCGGAAAAAAGGAAAATAAATAAGTAAAAACATCGAGCAAACCAACCGACATTACCCACATTGTTACAAACGCATAAGAAAAGTGAATAAATAATAATAAAGTGGTCACCGAAAAGCAGAAAGGCAGACACCGAGCCGGTCAAGTGGCAAATTCTTCCCACACTCAACCAAACTCAACTCAGCGCCTTTGTTTCGGTGCTGAAATCGCTTCTCGTTTGTTGCACCTGAATAACCGATAACTGGTGCCCTGCAGCACTTGCAGACAACCTCCGCGGCAGCTGCCAGCGTCATGGGCAGCGTTTGGAAGCGTCTGCAGCGTGTCAATAAACGTGCCGCAAAATTTCAATTTACCTCATCGTATCATGAGCTGCGACTGGAGACCACCGCCAAATGGTAAGTTAATCACTTATTAAAAATGTATTTATAGAAAAAATAATGGTACGCATGTAGAATTAATTTTTGTAAAAATTACTTTATTTCAAATTTACTTTTGAATTAGAATACAAACTATTATTTATAAAAAGAGGGTTGTTTAAGTGAAGAATGGAGCTAGAAAACATTATGACAGTTAAGTGTGTTTAAGGCAGTCGCATTCGCGCAAGTGCCTTATTCTTCTTGCTTAAACTAACCTGATAGTTTTGCACGGTTTAAAATATACATATAGAGCTCTAACTAAAAGTTAGCTCGTTCAGAGCTGTTCTATTTGCTTATTTTTTTGGCATATCTTACTTTATTAATGTGGCGGCCGCTGTAGCCGAGTGCGCTTTTGTGTGACTAACATTCGGTTGCATCGGACTCGAAAATTGTGAAAAATCTATTCTGAATTGAAAGTTGAAAATTTTGATGTGTTTTTTTGGAATTTGTTAAATTTTTGTGAATTTTGTACTAAGTTTGTACTTTTATAGAAACATGAAAAAAATAAAATAACTAAATAAAAAAAAATAAAAAATAAATAAAATGATTAAAACCTAGAAGTTCGTCGCGGTATTATTGTTTTGAATGTATAATATCTTACTTTTTTATATACATATACATAGCTTCATATTTTGTAAGTTCTCTATTTTTTCGGATCCGGGCAGTTAAGCATTAAGGTCCTATAATACTTAATTTCACATTTTATGGCAATTTTTGAAATTGAAGCTTGCTGATTACCAACCCCATTTTCGGAATCATTTTATGATTAATTTATTTGAGCACATTCTTCATATACTATACATACATATATACATATAAGAACTAAATTGGCACGTACAGTCTTTGTGCTCCCTCCTCCTCCTATTTATAGTTGAGTCTTGATATTTCTCTACAAATGGAGGGAGATACAGTTTTACGCCGCCTCCGAGCGGCAAATGATTTTTTTTATGAGGGGCATTTTCATGGCAGAAATACACACTATTGTCATTAACAGAGGTTCGAACACGGGCACTACCAAGGGGTAGTCACACTCTAACTCGTGCGGCTACGTCGGCCATCTTCATGTATACGTACATACAGATAAAAATGTGTATTCATACATATATACATATGCCATATTTCATATTTTCTTATATTTGAACTTTTAATCACATTTTGTGCTGGTGACTTTAAAATTCCTTTTTTCTTTATTTCTGTTTATCAATACGAAATTTCCTGTTTATTTGGTCGTTTTTTTTTGTTTTTTTCCAGTTGCGCAAAAAGCAATACACATTGCATTTAACGTTTTTAAACGTGATTTTGAGAAATGTTAAAATCGTAGAAAAACCATTTAAAGAATTTCTGATTTTCTTCCCAGTGCAAAGAGGTGTACCGTTATCACGACGATGATGAAAATGTGCGAAATCGGTTAATAACAAATCACACATAACCTATAACGGTAACTTTCTAAATTAAACAGATGTATGTATATTTGAGTAAATATAAATATAGGCTTGGTAAATATAGAAGGAAGAAGGTTTTTTTAAAAATATTGGAAAGTGGACGGGATTCGCTATCTAATTAGGCATCAACATTTGTGCGTTATGGTGATCAATTAATTTAAGCGCAAGAGTTACCGCATGACTTACAGATTATGTTTGTTTGACCCAGGCATTTGTTAAGCGTCGGGATATTAAAAGGTTCAACTACAGAAAAGAAAACCATCAGCTAATATATCAAAATATAATTTCTGACAAAAGAAATCGATCATGTGAGCTGTTTTATTAAATAGTATATATTTCCAACTATTTTTGAATGGATTCTAGTTTATTTTTGTAAATGTGGTATTGCGGGTTTTGACAATCGGTATTGCTCTTACTAAAGGTTTAAAAAGTGTTTTAGAGATATATGGATCATTGATTTCTTCTGATCACCGTTTTATAAATGCAAGAGCATTTTTCACTTTATTAACCATGACATTAATGTGAAGATTAAAAGTACCACCTCGTTATCATAATCGTTTCCTTTATCTCCCTTTGGAGCATAGGTCCTCAAAATTAACACCTGAGTCTATAAAATTTGATACTTGCTCTATACTACAGTATTTTATAAGAAGCTGTCCAGTCTTGAATAACTTGAAGCGTAGCTACTTGTACTAAAAGTATCAGGCATATTTTTAGCTGCATGAGAACTCTCGATGTCGATAATTATGGTTTGACAGTTGGCAGACTGTGTTGTAATTTTTTGTTCGGTAATGCTTGGCAAGTCATCATGAATCATTTAACGCCAGAACAGCGCTTCCAAATGGGGGAAATTTGCTTAAAAAAAAAAGTCTGTTCGCGAAGTTCATAGAGCACTGACGGCATCATCGGCCCTTATTTCTTTCGGAATGAGGAAGAAGGTTCCGTTACGGTGAATGGCGAGAGCTATGGTGACTGAATTTTTGCTTCCAATCGACGACATTTGGTGCCAACAAGACGGTGCAGCTTGCCATACACCGCATTTAACAATCGATTTATTGCGATATTCAGGCCACTATTGACGCCATACGGCCAGATTTATTGGAAAAAGTAGTCAAAAATTGGACCATGTAACTCATAGCCGCGGTGGATATACAGTGAGGTGCAAAAATGGAACATAAATAACTTAGGTTACGTTTAGTACCATATCTACGCAAACAAGCTTGTTTATTTGATTGCAATTGTACGTGTATTATATAATTAGTGTGTAAGCTTTCAAATGAGCCCATAACGGTTAAAATCTAACAACAAGAACTACTCATTGGAAGAGCTGAAAATAAAAACACAAATGTTCCAATTATGCACCGCTTAGTTATTTATGAAAAAAGTACAAAAAAGAAATTACTTTAATACTTCGTCCAAAGCCCCTTCGATTTTTTTAATGCCTTTATACGGTTTGGCATACTTTCTGTATATTTAGCCACAGTTTGTGGCGGAATGGAGTACCACACATCCTGGACTCGCTCCCAGACCTCATTCATCCCTTTTGGCGGGTTCACATAGTGTGCGAACTTTTGTTTTACGAGATGCCACAAATTCTCAATGGGGTTCATGTCAGGGCTTTGTGCTGGCCACTGCATAACCGAAAATTTTTGGGACTTCAGCCAGCTGGATACCATTTTTGCCGTATGTTTAGGGTCATTGTCTCGTTGAAAAATTACTTTTTCAACAGCAAGGCCGGTTTTTTGGATGGCAGCAGGCAAATTTTCTTGCAAGATCGTCAAGTACTGCTCCTTTTTCATTCGTCCTTCGATTTTGATCAAAGGACCCCCAAACCATTATGTTGCCACCACCATGCTTCACTGTTTATTTCACGCTTGATTTTGTTAACTGCTGGGGATCTTTTGACCAAAACCATGAACAGCCATCCGATTCAAACTGGTAGATGTTTATTTCATCTGACCATATCACCTGTAAAAAACAAAAATATGCATTAAATGATATTAATTATTGAAGCTTTCCTGCTTAGTACCTGCTGCCAATCTGCACTAGTCCAATCGGTGTGTACTTCAGCAAACTTTTTTCTGCTTATCATGTTTTTTTTTGAAAGCAGCGGTTTTTTCTTCTTTTCTGCAGCTTTCAATCCTAATTTGTTTAAATTTCGTCTCGCTGTCCATTTGTTGACTTTGAAATTCATTGTCTGAATGCCTTCTGACGGTATTTTTACGCTACCGCTTGCAACTAGTTTAGCCAAATGCCGGCTTTCCCGCTCGGTCATTTTTTGTGGACGCCCAGGATTTTGTTTAACTTGTAATAAATCATGTTTTTTTTAAGCCTTTGCACTTTGGTGTGACTAACTTTGAATTTTTGGGCACATTTTCGAATAGACAACCCGTCCCGCACAGATTTTACAATATTTTCTTCAAAACTTGGTTTTATAGTTTTATTTATTAATGACTTGACACTTTGACACTTTATGACACCAATTCCAGAAAAAGAACAAAAGAAACCACAGCCAAATTTAAAAAGAACCGTTAAAATTAAGCATTGAACAACAACGAAGTAAGCGGTGCATAATTGGAACATTTGTGTTTTTATTTTCAGCTCTTCCAATGAGTAGTTGTTGTTGTTAGATTTTAACCGTTATGGGCTCATTTGAAAGCTTACACACTAATTATATAATACACGTACAATTGCAATCAAATAAACAAGCTTGTTTGCGTAGATATGGTACTAAACGTAACTTATGTTATTTATGTTCCATTTTTGCACCTTACTGTACATATGCCGGATATCGTATTCAAAAAATAAATGTCATGAAATTATCTACCAAAAATTCAAAAATTCAGATTATAATAATAATAATATACTAGTATGTAACCCCCGAAAATCGGGTGGGGGAAATCGGGAAAAACCCCACGGAAAGTAAACAGCATATGTGACACTTTTATATATTAAAAGTTATGATGATTAGAAAAGTGTATATTTTTATTCATATGTAATATGTAAGAACTTATGCATATAACATTTTTTGTCTCTCTCTCCTCATTTTTTAAAACGTTTTAAAATTTTGAGTTTTGCAAAAAGGATCAAACGCACACAAAATTTTTAAATACATACATACGTTTATATATTGTAGTTCAATTGTACCATATATGAACGAAAACAAAAGTGAATGCTTCTACCAATTATATCCAATATGTGACGTTTCAAACATTTATCACTTACTTACCTGCTCTATTCCTCCACTTAAAGTAGGAACTCTTCTACGAACTCTTCTTCGTCGTCCTCTAGGCATATTTTAAAATTAAATATGGGTGTACTTTTTTCTTAAAATAAATTCTATTTTGCGTCTGTCCAAAACTCTTTCTAATTTGCACTGTTACCGTTGTTTTAAGTGAATTGACAAATTTCAAGTCAATTGTCAATTCATACCGATTATTGCCATTACAACAAAATTTTGAAAAAAATTCGCAGCACCCGTTGGAACTATGTTCATGAATACATATTTATTAGTAAAGAGAACAAAACAAAACAATTAAAGATTTATTTGCCCATACAATGCTGTGTTCATTAGAAAGAGAGCTAAACAAAGCAAACGTACTCATATATATGCGTATATTTGTGTGTCATCTCGCTTTGCATAGACATTGCTGTTATCAATATGAAAATTTTGATAACTTTACACGCAAATATTTCATGAACAAAGTAACCAATTTTAATTTTTTACAATTTTCCGGAAATATGCCCATCAAAACCTTTCTTTTGATACATATTTCATATCTATACATATTGTAGTTTAGTCAGAATAAGCGCCATGTTTTAAAATAATACTATAGAAGATAAATAAATGTCATGAAATTATCTACAAAAAATTCAAAAATTCAGATTATAATATATGTATATTCAATTCTCAAGCTATTGGAAAAAACACGAGATGTGCGTCAACAATAAATACCTACTGTTCCAAGAACCGTTACTTGCTTTCACGCCCTGTGCAGCTTTCCCTTTTTCATAACTTCTATGTATTTTCCTTCGCCATACGCTTGCTTATACAATCACTCGAAAGTAATTTTACCAAAAATTATGTCAACAATTTACGAATAGTATTCACGCATCGCCGAAATCAAATTTATGTCAAATATCCATTTTAATTTGAAGCTTACAGTTTATAGTCACTAATTTGCGACATTTTTAACCATCAATAAAAGCTTCAGCTCACTAAATAGCTTACACTATTCTACTAACACGCATATAGTGTCTGCACGTATACATACAAACGCACACTTGTACCCAATGCGTACACTTCTTTTGTATACCCTGCATTCAAACGCATCAGTTCTAAACCGCCTTACTATCCGTTTTCTTTGCAGCTGAAGTAGTTCGTGTTCTATTTCTTCCCAATGCTAGGCTACTAGTAGACTCAACTAGCGATGATCTATGTAAAGTCAATTGCCACTTATACATCAACATTATACCAGTTGATGCTTAGTTCACATTGGCCGAAAAGTAGCAGATGATGGAGTTCATCAACATTTATAGTTGTCTAATCACCATTGGGTGCGTTTGAAACATTCTTATATACAGTAATAGAAAAATATTGCTCTAATTTGCCATTCCCCCACTGGTACAATTCTAGACACTTTCGAACTAGTATGACTTGTTCCAACAAATACCAGTTCGTGAACTGGAAAGCCTGCTGAGTAGTTTGGCTTTTCACCACAGGTAATAACAAACGAATGTATGTATATGTGTTTGTGTGTATACTTAAGTAAGTATGTACTTTGTACTGTGATTATTCAAACACTTAACGAATATTGCAATTGATTGCCACATAATATTCTCGCCACAAACCGCATAGACAATTTGAGTAACTCATTTATTTACATATGTATCCGCTGCGATTAAAAAACGGTGTTAATATACATATATCACAAGTATTAGCATAAAAATCGAGTCACTTTGGCAGACAGGCAGATAGTACGAATGTGTGGAACGACTTGTTACCGATTTGGTTTCTGAAAGGTGAAAAGAACGGAAGTGGCTGAGTATGTAAATTTGTTGAACGTTCGCTAGTAAAAAAAAAAAAAACAAACATAATAAAAATTAGCATACAATTTTTTGTGCTAAAAAATTAAAGCAATTGCACTGAAAAAATCGTGCAAGGCGTAAAAAATTTAATTGCTATAAAGAAAATGCGGAAATTGATATTTTTTATTCAATATTTCAATATTATATTATATTAATGTAATATTATATTAATTTTTTTGGATTCGTTTAAAATTTTTCGAAAATCTTGGATTTGCGGAATTTTAAAAAAATCTAAAAATAAACGATTATAGGTAGCGTGTCAACATAAAGATCACATTTGTTTACTTATGGAGGTAAATAACATACGTACATCGGCAGCACATAAACAGCTATTGAAACCACAATGATTTGCTAACTGTAAATATGATATCTTTAACTACTTGGTTAAAACTTTTTTAAAGACAATAATTTATAGATTTTATACTATATACTTAAATATGTAGTATGTGGAAATGTAGTTAGTCGCGAAATTGCAAAAATCTTAGTTGTTGTGCATGCAGAGAAAAATTCGGTTTCTTCAACGTTGAAGTTTTTAGTGTTTCAAATTAATTGATTATAAAGATTTGTCCAAAGTGTTATTTTTGGTTGAACTGCAAAAGTTGAGTAAATGTCACTTGTTCGCCTTCATTCTATCTTTAAAAAATATTTTAAAGTTGAGCTAACTCTCTATTGCAAAAAAATAGTTTTTATTTTTGCGGCAAAAGGCTCCTTATGTGATAACTCACATTTCACGATAAGGCGCGCCTACTCAAGGGCTAATATAAATGATTAGGGCGACTTTAAAATTATGCACTACTCACTAAAAGGTATCGACACGCTCCTTGAACATCAACGTTGTTTTTAGCCTTAGTTGCATCTTGTAGGCGCTATAGTTAACCGATAGTACCGATATAAACTCGAAAGAATTCAAAAAGATAAAACTGGTAGTGCACCACGTCCCCACGTCCCCACGAGAATATCAGTTGGTATTGCTGTTGCTCGGATGGCGCTGGAGCTGGAAGCTCAATGGTATACTTCAGTGCAGGGTCATTGCTGCGTCAGAGAAAAGAATAAGACCTTTTTTAATCTTATAGTTATCGATTAAATTCAACGGCTACACACCAGTACAACAGAAAATCCGATTTCTCTGCGTGTAACCGCTCTACATTAGCTATGCGCCGCGGTCAATTGTCGGGCAGATGTTCGAGTGTGGCGGCCCCATTACGAGTTCATATGTGAGAACGTTACTCTGTGCAGATGGGCGTGTGTGCGTGCAACTGTTAAAATTCGCATATGTTGTGTGTCTATTTGTATGTCTGTCAGCTTACCGTTCCAAATCATTTGTATATTCACTCGTTTTTATTTGGTTTTGTTTTTCGCCGTTTCTTCCATGCACCTCTAACTACCTTTTCTATTCATTTTAGTACGTTCTTTCTGCTTCAATTATTTGCCCACCATTACAGTTCTGTTCACCTTCGACTCTAAGCTAGACTTATCTTTGTTGCTGTGCCGCACTTCAAAAAGGTAGCACAACTCGAACTAAACAAAAAGGTGTGAATCTACGTACATACATACATATGTAGGTACATCTAAGCGTACATCTGAATGTGTGATTGCATGCTCTTAGTAGATGTCTAGGCGTTAGAGCGGTTGGACCAACAACGCACAGTGAGTAGTTTTTGTTTTAACTCTGCGAAAGATTTTTTTTCAGTTTTGATTTGTAGTTTGATTGCCACACATCATAAAGCGCACATAGTCATAAAATTTATATGTAATAATGCATACATACATAAATACATATAATGCTGAACCAGTGCTTTGACTGATCTGACTCAATAATGAATCGGCATTCATTGCCTGTATTCACCAATCATAAATTTTCCGCACTATTTGTGATTTATTGTATTATTGTTGTTGCCTTTGGGGCAAAAAAAAACAGTTCCCTAGGTGGTATTCTATTGATAATTTTTACATATACGTAAGTACATATATAGTATATATATCACTACATATTATAAAACAAAGTCGCTTTTTCTGTCCCTATGTCCCCTTATACGCTTAAATCTTTAAAACTACGCAACGGATTTTGATGCGGTTTTTTTTTAAGATAGATTGATTGAAGAGGAAGGTTTATATCTATATAATGTGAAGAAATATATAAAGGGGGCGTGGCAATCGGTCAAAATGTGGCAAAAAACATAATTTTTTTGTTTTCACGGCCATAAATCATAAACGAATGAACCAATTAAAATGAAACTTTCTTGAAGTTTAACTTTGAAATATTTACTTTCGTTCTGCATCAAAAAAAATAATTGATTTATTTGTTATTTAACCGAAATTGTTTAAACAAAAGCAGCTCTTTTTCCAAAAAAAGCTGTTTGTGTGTGTGTTCGCTGTCAACCACACCTCATTAATGTTGAATTACATCGTATGGTGACGTATGTATGTAAGTATTTACGAATCGCTCGCATTATTTCATTTCGGACATATGTACATACATATGTATCTATGTATGTACTGAATTCCATGTAATTATATGTACATACAATTTTACAGCGAAATAAAACGCTATTTTCAGGTTCTATATTAGTAAATCGCACATAATTAAAATACAGTTTTTGAATAGTTTTTATTGATTCGGAGCGCGTTTAGTTTGCTATCAATTCCATACAATAACATTTTTTGTCATTTACTTTTTACGACAACTAATAGCTTATTTTCGAAGCGATTTCAACAAATGGGTACAACATTAATCCTTATCCAATTAAATACCTTAAATACATTGTTGTTTTCATATAGATCTATGTATATGGCTCTTTACAGCATATGATTAAAAACAATATTTTTCAAGATATTACAACAGTAATTAGTAATTGAGATCTACCGGAAACATTGCGTTAGCTGTTGCGTCATCCGGCATTGCCGCTACTCTTTTGGAAAGAGTCTTTTGGAAAGAGGCCGAACCACACACTCTACAATGAAGCACCCGCTGAAAATCGCCACCGATGATGATAACAGCGTCTGTAGTGTTTCTAGACAGAGCAATACAGGAAAATTGATGCGTGACTGCTCATTAATAGTCTGGGACGAAGCTATCATGTCAAACAAGACGTCTGTGGAAGCACTGGATAGGACAATGCGCGATTTGCGCAACAAAAATGCACCTATGGGTGGATGTACAATTCTGTTCTCAGGAGATTTCCGTCAAATCCTACCAGTTGTGACTCGAGGAACACGTGCTGACGAAATAAATGCTTCGCTAAAAAGATCCCACCTTTAGTCGTATGTCAATAAATTAGAGCTTAAAACTATATTAATATGAGGATTTCGTCATCTTTACGTGAGAACAGGCTATTTCCAGAGATGCTGCTAAAAGTTGGCAATGGAGAATTAACACAAAGTGAGGGAAGGATTAACCTAGAAAACCTTTGTGTTTTGATAGACAACATCCAAGAGTTAGTCAACAATGTCTATCCAGACATTGATAACATAAGTTATAAGACAATATCTTGGTTTAAAGAAAGAGCTATTCTGTCACCAACTAACGAACAAGTAGATAAAGTAAATAACTTGATTATTTCAAAGATTGATGCGCCGACGAAAATATACTACTCGGTCGATACTGTTCTCGATTTGGAAGAAGCTGTTCAATTTCCTACAGAATTTCTAAATTCTTTGAAACCGTCTGGACTCCCTCCTCACAAAATGGAGCTGAAAATAGGTTGTCCTGTTATTTTATTAAGAAACCTAAGTCCACCTAAACTTTGCAATGGCACGCGTTTGATGGTAAAATCACTGAAAACTTTCATAATAGAGTGCACAATACTCACAGGATGTGGTACCGGAGAAGATGTATTGATTCCCCGAATCCCTCTGATACCATCGGATCTACCATTCCAATTTAAACGCTTACAATTTCCGGTAAAGACATCTTTTGCAATGACCATTAATAAATCTCAGGGTCAAACCTTCAACGTTGCAGGCTTAGATTTGAGTGTTGACTGTTTTTCACATGGCCAACTGTATGTCGCTCTTTCAAGAGTAACCTCTAGAGAAAACATGTTTGTATTGTCTAATGACAAGAAGGCTATGAACGTTGTATATAAAGACATTCTGTAATATAGTAATTGTTGTAAAAATAAAATAAATACATATGTAAAAATGCAAAAAGTTAATATGCAAAAATGTAGGGTATGAATTTAGATATCCCAAGGATAGCAGGAAATCTTCATGCTATAAAGAAAGGAGAATTGTTTTACTCCAAATTTAACGCGTGCGGGCCACGGGCAATAATGAATAAGCCAAAACTACTGGATCGATTTTAATCATTTTTTCAGTGAGTGACATAGGGTATATATTTTATACCCGTGCGAAGCTGGGCGGGTTGCTGGTATTATAATATATACATACATATAGGTATGTGTACCGGTTTCTGTTGGTTGAAGTTATTGAAGGGCAAATGCGTGTTGGTTTAAATGTTTCTGTAATTTTCCTTGTTTTTTGCAAATTAAATTTATTTTTATTAATACAAATGTAGAGATATTTCCTAGGACTAATTTCTTTATGTCTAGATAAAGTTCCAAAGAGCATAGTTATTTTGCAGATAAGAATTGGTTAAAAAATTCCGAATTCACAATCGACTAAATTCCTAGCAGATGACAATTTTGGGACAAAAATTAGAAACGTGGTAGCGCCTAGAAGTCATCATTTGTTTTCAATTATCTGGCTGATAAAGTGGCTGATAGCGTATGGTGGGGTTAAGAGGGAGGCTAAGATATTTAAACGTTTTTGGTTTTCTTAAGTTGTTTTTTTTATGAATGCATAATATCGCAGGCTGCCGTGGCCGAATGGGTTGGTGCGTGATTACTATTCGGAATTCAGAGAGAGAACGTCAGTTCGAATCTCGGTGAAAGATCAAAAAATTAAGAAAAGGTTTTTTCTAATACCGGTCGCCCCTCGGCAAGCAATGGCTAAACTCCGAGGGTATTTCTGCCATGAAAAAGCTCCTCATAAAAAATATCTGCCGTTCGGAGTCGGCTTGAATCTGTAGGTCCTTCCATTTGTGGAACAACATCAAGACGCACACCACAAATAGAGGAGGAGCTCGGCCAAACACCCAAAAAGGGTGTACGCGCCAATTATATATATACGCGCCAAACATATATATATAATATCGCAGGAATTTTGGGTAAAAATTCAAGAAACGACGCTTCAAGTCTGGTTTCTGTACCTACTCGACTTTGAAGAATTTTTCTGAAACTTGTTACTTACAGTACTTATTTAAGCTACCCATGGATTTATGTTTTTGTAGTAATTATAAAATTTATTAATTATTAAATTAACAAAATTAATTTCATAATTAATAATTATTAAATATTCAATGAATAAATCATAATTTAAAAAAATATAAAAAAGGTTAAATTTTCTCAAAAATAATATTACTTCTGTTCTTTTTTTGTGCAAATTTTTCAACATGTAGCGAAATTTTGTACTTGAGCGTATTTTCAATGTCAAAGAAAACAGCAACAATTACGCGTTCTATTGTGGCAATTTTAAAAACACAAGAAGAAATGCGCAGCGAGGTATATTCGTTGGAAAAAACATTTGAAATATATTATTTTTATGAAAATGAAACCAAAACAAAAATATAAGATAAAAGGTGAACAAGAGCAAGAAAAATAAAATACTACTGCTCTTGTATTTTTGTTTTTATTTTCTATTATGTATTTACAGTTTTTATATTGTTTTTTCTTTTTGTGTTTGCTCATGACATTATCTTAATGCAAATTTAATTGGTTTTCTGCTTTCATGGTAAGCCAATTTTTCTGTCGACATTGAAAAATGTAAACAGGCTCGTGCAAATCAGACAAATAAACCAACCAAGTAAAATCTAAATGCAAATTAATAGAAAAATCTATATTAATAAGGCCCATGTTACACCCAATCTAGAATCTGCTGTTCGCTGCATGTATCAATAAATCACTAATATTTTCGTATTTTGATTTCAATAATTCAGTTTCCATTCCGTTCTTTGCTTTGATGTTTTGTGAACATCTTCTCTTCAAGTCAAATTGATGCGCCATATAAAACTGAACTACTTTTACTCTGCTGATGTCATGCGATCCACTTTTTATTTGCCGCTTTTTATTTACTGGCCACCTGTCGTTGTCCTTTTTCATTACTCTCGCTCTAATATGATCGCAGTCCGCTCGAAGTTTCTTTCTCACCGCGCTTAGTCTGTTAATTTATTTACTTTTATTTGTAATTTTTGTGTCAATAATAAATAATTTTATACACCTACATTGCTGTTGTATAAGTAGTGTCAATGTAATAATGTGTATGACTTTTGCCTAGCACTGTGCAACAGAAGAGAAGCCTTCCTTTTGATGGACATTCTAAGGCTCATAGGCTTCTCCCTCGATTGGAAGCAATAATGACCCCCAATGGGAATTTTGCTTTTTTATCGAATGAAATGTGAAACAGGTCCTTGGCAAAAGTTAGAGCCACCGTATGGGAATATGTGGGGGTAAAATGTGACGGCAAGGGGATAAGGATCGGAGAGTAGGTAACGCACCACTTACATACTTTCCGATCTTGGAAGTAATGGAAATATTCTTTTTTATATAAGGTAGCAAAATGAATCAACCCATTTTGTTTTTGTGCAACTTTTAAACTAAGTAAAAAAAATTTTTTAATTATTTTGGATGGTTTGCATCTTTATTTTGACCTTTATGCGCTCCATTCCTTGTTTGTTTGTATACTGCAGCTGTATAGTTCAAAAGTGTCAAATATGTTTCGCGTCCATTTGCAAAAATTATACATACATACATATTTTTATTATTATTAAAGCATGACTTAGGAAATTCAATTTTTAAGTTTGCGTATATTACTACTATTTTCCTGTAAGAACAAAGACGGCGATCTGGTGACTGACTTACAGAGCAACCTTAAATTATGGAGGGAACACATCTCGAACCTGTTAAACAGTGACAGTTGCGCATGTCATAGAGAATGTGAAGATCCCGATACCCCAATCGTTGACGACGGAATTATCGTTCCGTTACCCGACCATGACGAGGTGAGAATAGCAATATCACGGCTAAAGAACAAGAAAGCCGCGGGCGCCGATGGACTGCCGGCTGAGCTATTCAAACATGGCGGCGAGGAGCTGGTAAGGTGCATGCATCAGCTCCTATGCAAAATATGGTCGGATGAAAGCATGCCTGCCGATTGGAATTTAAGTGTGCTCTGCCCAATCCATAAGAAGGGCGATCCTGCAATTTGTGCCAATTTCCGCGGGATTAGTCTTCTAAATATCGCCTATAAGGTTCTAGCGAGCGTATTGTGTGAAAGGCTGAAGCCCACCGTCAACCAACTGATTGGACCTTATCAGTGTGGCTTCAGACCTGGAAAGTCTACCATCGACCAAATATTCACAATACGCCAAATATTGGAAAAGACCCATGAAAGGAGAATCGACACACACCATCTTTTCGTCGACTTCAAAAGCTGCATTCGACAGTACGGAAAGGAGTTACCTGTATGCCGCTATGTCTGAATTTGGTATCCCCCCAAAACTAATACGGCTATGTAAGATGACGTTGCTCAACACCAGCAGCGCCGTCAGAATTGGGAAGGACCTCTCCGAGCCGTTTGATACCAAACGAGGTTTCAGACAGGGTGACTCGCTGTCGTGTGACTTCTTTAACCTGATGTTGGAGAGCATCGTACGAGCTGCAGAACTTAATCGCTCAGGCACAATATTTTATAAGAGCGTACAATTGTTGGCATATGCCGATGATATTGACATCATCGGCCTTAACAACCGCGCTGTTAGTTCTGCCTTCTCCAAACTGGATAAAGAGGCAAAGCGAATGGGTTTGGTGGTGAACGAGGACAAAACGCAGTACCTCCTGTCTTCAAACAAACAGTCGGCGCACTCGCGTATCGGCACCCACGTCACTGTAGACAGTTATAATTTCGAGGTTGTAAAAGACTTCGTTTATTTAGGAACCAGCATTAACACCGATAACAATGTCAGCCTTGAAATCCAACGTAGAATCTCTCTTGCCAACAAGTGCTACTTTGGACTAAGTAGGCAACTGAGCAGTAAAGTCCTCTCTCGACGAACAAAACTAACACTCTACAAGACTCTCATCATGCCCGTCCTAACGTATGGCGCAGAAGCTTGGACTCGTAGATTCTGCGTAAGATTTTTGGACCTTTGCACGTTGGCAACGGCGAATATCGCAGGCGATAGAACGATGAGCTGTATGAGCTTTACGGCGACATAGACATAGCGCAGCGAATAAAGATCCAGCGGCTTCGTTGGCTGGGTCATGTCGTCCGAATGGATACAAACGCTCCGGCTTTGAAAGTATTCGATGCGGTACCAGCTGGTGGTAGCAGAGGAAGAGGAAGGCCTCCTCAGCGTTGGAAAGATCAGGCGGAGAAGGACTTGGCTTCACTTGGTGTGTCCAATTGGCGCCGGTTAGCGCGAGAAAGAAACGACTGGCGCGCTTTGTCGAGCTCGGCCAAAATCGCGTAAGCGGTTATCGCGCCAATTAAGAAGAAGATATTACTACTACAGTGCGTTAAACAACTATAGCACGGGAACTTTTTGACAAGTTTTGGAAATTTATTTGTTTTTCATTTAATTTCATTAATTTCTTTGTTTTGAAAATATATTTTATACTCCTACAAAGACCATATATGTATATCAAATTTTGAAACTCTGCAAATTAAAAAATAATTCGACAAATTTTCATCGAAATTTCAAATTTTTTAATCAGAATTTTTAGGAAAATTTTGAGTGTACAGCATTATAGTCATTGAATTTTAGAATAATCAAGTAGAAGTTCGAAATATTATTAAAAATATTTCGGAAAAATTTAAGATTTACGCATTAATTTGAAAATACCCTCAAAAATTGATTGTTTTTAATAAGTGGGATGAGATTTTAAAAATACTTTTTCCAAGAAATAACCTCAAATAGTTGAACAGCTTAAACTTAAAAGGTGTGCATAAAAATATTTAAAATTTTTATCTCCCATATAACGCATTTTTATATTTGAAAAAAAAAAGAAAAAACTGCGCAAGACGTTTATCGGAAAAAATGATCAGAAATTATTGCGAATTCCGCGCCGCCTCACGCTTGCACTTCATTGTACCGAAAATTGAGGTCGCTATAAAACTGCGGCCGCCGTAGCCGAATGGGTTGGTGCGTGACTACCATTCGGAATTCACAGAGAGAACGTTGGTTCGAATCTCGGTGAAACACCAAAATTAAGAAAAACATTTTTCTAACAGCGGTCACCTCTTGCCAGGCAATTGCAAACCTCCGAGTGTATTTCTGCCATGAAAAAGCTCCTCATAAAAATATCACAAATAGGAGGAGAAGGTCGGCCAAACACCCAGAACGGGTGTACGCGCCAATTATATTATACTAGCAACCCGCCCAGCTTCGCACGGGTATAAAATATATACCCTATGTCACTCACTGAAAAAATGATTAAAATCGATCCAGTAGTTTTGGCTTATTCATTATTGCCCGTGGCCCGCACGCGTTAAATTTGGAGTAAAACAATTCTCCTTTCTTTATAGCATGAAGATTTCCTGCTATCTTTGGGATATCTAAATTCATACCCTACATTTTTGCATATTAACTTTTTGCATTTTTACATATGTATTTATTTTATTTTTACAACAATTACTATATTACAGAATGTCTTTATATACAACGTTCATAGCCTTCTTGTCATTAGACAATACAAACATGTTTTCTCTAGAGGTTACTCTTGAAAGAGCGACATACACTTGGCCATGTGAAAAACAGTCAACACTCAAATCTAAGCCTGCAACGTTGAAGGTTTGACCCTGAGATTTATTAATGGTCATTGCAAAAGATGTCTTTACCGGAAATTGTAAGCGTTTAAATTGGAATGGTAGATCCGATGGTATCAGAGGGATTCGGGGAATCAATACATCTTCTCCGGTACCACATCCTGTGAGTATTGTGCACTCTATTATGAAAGTTTTCAGTGATTTTACCATCAAACGCGTGCCATTGCAAAGTTTAGGTGGACTTAGGTTTCTTAATAAAATAACAGGACAACCTATTTTCAGCTCCATTTTGTGAGGAGGGAGTCCAGACGGTTTCAAAGAATTTAGAAATTCTGTAGGAAATTGAACAGCTTCTTCCAAATCGAGAACAGTATCGACCGAGTAGTATATTTTCGTCGGCGCATCAATCTTTGAAATAATCAAGTTATTTACTTTATCTACTTGTTCGTTAGTTGGTGACAGAATAGCTCTTTCTTTAAACCAAGATATTGTCTTATAACTTATGTTATCAATGTCTGGATAGACATTGTTGACTAACTCTTGGATGTTGTCTATCAAAACACAAAGGTTTTCTAGGTTAATCCTTCCCTCACTCTGTGTTAATTCTCCATTGCCAACTTTTAGCAGCATCTCTGGAAATAGCCTGTTCTCACGTAAAGATGACGAAATCCTCATATTAATATAGTTTTAAGCTCTAATTTATTGACATACGACTAAAGGTGGGATCTGTTTAGCGAAGCATTTATTTCGTCAGCACGTGTTCCTCGAGTCACAACTGGTAGGATTTGACGGAAATCTCCTGAGAACAGAATTGTACATCCACCCATAGGTGCATTTTTGTTGCGCAAATCGCGCATTGTCCTATCCAGTGCTTCCACAGACGTCTTGTTTGACATGATAGCTTCGTCCCAGACTATTAATGAGCAGTCACGCATCAATTTTCCTGTATTGCTCTGTCTAGAAACACTACAGACGCTGTTATCATCATCGGTGGCGATTTTCAGCGGGTGCTTCATTGTAGAGTGTGTGGTTCGGCCTCTTTCCAAAAGAGTAGCGGCAATGCCGGATGACGCAACAGCTAACGCAATGTTTCCGGTAGATCTCAATTACTAATTACTGTTGTAATATCTTGAAAAATATTGTTTTTAATTATATGCTGTAAAGAGCCATATACATAGATCTATATGAAAACAACAATGTATTTAAGGTATTTAATTGGATAAGGATTAATGTTGTACCCATTTGTTGAAATCGCTTCGAAAATAAGCTATTAGTTGTCGTAAAAAGTAAATGACAAAAAATGTTATTGTATGGAATTGATAGCAAACTAAACCCGAATCAATAAAAACTATTCAAAAACTGTATTTTAATTATGTGCGATTTACTAATATAGAACCTGAAAATAGCGTTTTATTTCGCTGTAAAATTGTATGTACATATAATTACATGGAATTCAGTACATACATAGATACATATGTATGTACATATGTCCGGAATGAAATAATGCGAGCGATTCGTAAATACATACATACATACGTCACCATACGATGTAATTCAACATTAATGAGGTGTGGTGAGATTATCGCTTAACGCCTGTTGCTTCATTCGGTTGACAGCGAACACACACACAAACAGCTTTTTTTGGAAAAAGAGCTGCTTTTGTTTAAACAATTTTGGTTAAATAACAAATAAATCAATTATTTTTTTTGATGCAGAACGAAAGTAAATATTTCAAAGTTAAACTTCAAGAAAGTTTCATTTTAATTGGTTCATTCGTTTATGATTTATGGCCGTGAAAACAAAAAAATTATGTTTTTTTGCCACATTTTGACCGATTGCCACGCCCCCTTTATATATTTCTTCACATTATATAGATATAAACCTTCCTCTTCAATCAATCTATCTTAAAAAAAAAACCGCATCAAAATCCGTTGCGTAGTTTTAAGGGGTTAGGGGTAGTCAGAGGCCCGAAAAAATGATGATTTTCACGAATTTTTTTTTGCTACTTAATTAATTTATTTAACAAAAATAAAAACATAGCATACAAACATCATGTTTTAACTTGACTTCACCAAAATTTCAAAAAAAAAAATTAATAATTGCAAAAGTTATCGCTGTTTGTGTGAAGCCCGTTTCTCCAGAAGTCCCTTGCGGTGAACATCACAAGTCCTTGCAGATTCATCTAAAACCAATCGGATGAGAAAAATTATTTTTATTGATAGATAATCTCGAGCCGGATCGAAGCTTTTTTTTTTTTTCAAAATGAACAAAATGGCGGCCTCAGAAAATTTTTTCCAGATTTTAGAAAAAAAAACCAACAGTTAATTGTTAAAAAAAATCGAAATTTTTGAAAAAAAAAAATCCTTCGATCAGGCACAAGTTTTTTATGTTTTTAAAAAGCTGTATAAATTTTATTGAAATCTACGTAGCGGTTTTTAAGTTACAGTGTTCACCAGTTTGAAAAACATAGTTTTGACAAAAACGCATATAAAATTTTGCTATCTGCTCTGGAGCGCCCGAGCGCCCGTTGTAAATTGTTGAATAACTCGAAAAGTATTTGTCGAATTCACTTCATATTTTTACACAATATTTTTAAGATATTATACTTTAAGAAAATGCAAAAAAAAAAAAATCGATTTTTTGAAAATTCTGACTACCCCTAACCCCTTAAAGATTTAAGCGTATAAGGGGACATAGGGACAGAAAAAGCGACTTTGTTTTATAATATGTAGTGATATATACATATGTATATAAAATTGCATACTCTTATAAAAGTTTATAAGAAATCGTTGTAAATATTTAAGAAATAAGTCTTGGAAGCATACTTCTGCTGCTGGATGTAGTACTTCGAAGCTTCTCATCTCCGCAAAATAAGTTTTTTATTGAATATGTGTGAAAGTAATTCGGTAATTATCTAACTTCAACTATACTCTTATGTCAATGCCTATGTGAGGGCGTCAATTTATATGATTTTATATGCCTAGAATATAAGGAAACCTGCCTTCCTACTTTAAATATATGTACATATGTTCAAAATCATGCCGAAGTTATCTACTAGGCGTCATAGCGTATGTATTTATATTTATTGCATGTTAAGGCATAAAAGTTTTAGGCGTAGTACCAAGTGCTGCTGTCCACTTTGCTCTTAACAATATCAAAAATCGGACTAGCAACATGACTAGCAGGAAGCTTACTCTTTACCGATAAATGTCTTTGACCCACCGGGGGCTTGCTGAATAAAACAGACATATGGTCCTAAAATGAAATTAGTATTTGTTTAGTTCTTAAGACTTCTCTGATGTGTCCACCACTGCTTACGTCAGCCAATCCATTTACAGTCTTAGGCTTCTTATTTGCTGAATTGAATGCAGCCATTGTTAAATTTATATCGCCACTAGGATGTTTAGAATTCAATTACAATTACAAAGACACGCGTGAAATTAAATTTTCCACTTCTCTTTTGCTTACAAAAATTACCTTTCACCAGTCAGCCTTCCCACTTTCTGACTGTCTGGCTGCACCACGTCTAAAGCGACGGCGCGAATGAACTGCACCTATAGCCAAATGCAAAACTTCTGTGTGTGTTCTCCGTCTGTTTATGCCTCCTCCCATTGCGCATTGATTAGTCAACAGACAAATTGACAGACAGCCAGGCAATTTGGCGGAAGGGTTGGATGAGTGGATGGCTTTATTGTGTGCCTGTGCGCCTGTGGCGCTTTCATCCAATTCAGATACTTCCAGATGCCGCATTTTACTACTTTGCTTGTAGTTCGAAAGCCAATTGCGCCGACGGCCTCTTCAGTAGCTAATGTTTTGCTTAGCGTCAGACGCTGGACAGCAGACACTCGAAATGCGGTTAAAAGTTCACTTGTACTTAATTTCCGATACACTCCATCAACCGGCTGTAGGCTTTGCGCTGATAACTTTATTTGTATTGAGATCTGAGTATGCAAATGTATTGAAAGAAGATTGAGTCTTTGCGTTTATTGTTTTAGAAATCAAAACATTTTAAACTGGCGAATTAATTACTGGCACGCTCTGGACTGGGCGCTTAGCAACTCTTGCCATATACAAAATTTTTCGCTTTAATGTAGCTCGGTCAGCCATTTTTTTACAATATTCGCAATGTATTTCATTGCAAATTTATTTCGTTAATTTTGAAAATGTAGCTTTTAGTTAAAGCCTTAAACTTTGTTCAAAATTAAAAAAATTCAAGAAATTTTCATTAGAATTTCGAGATTTTTACTGAGAATTTCTAAGCTTTCTTTTGGCATGCATTCGTGTATTGTACACATTCTTACATACAACGCTTGAACACCTGAACGTCAACAAAAAAATTGCACTTCAACGGGACTTCAAAATTGCACTTTGTTCATTAAATGAGCTATAAAACTACGTAGCAGAAAAATATTGAAAATTCTAAGTAAAAATTCGAAATTTTGGTTGATAATTTTTTTGTTGTATAAAGTTTGAAACTTTAAAATATGCTGCTTTTATTGTAGTATGAATTATATTTTTATACAAAACTTGTCATGGAGAGCATTGCAAATACTGTAACTAAACTCTGAAACTTTTTCCACTGACTGTATTTATTGCAGCATCGATTTTGAACTGATTATAATGGCTAATTACACTGGTTTACAGCCAAAATGCACCAGAGACGCCGTTATGAAATTCCTATGTAAAATCACCGTCTGATTCCGAAAACCAAGGTTATTTTTTATTCTATGGTAACGTTTTTGTGATATTTACGAATTACCGTTATTTCAAAAAAAAAAAAATTGGGCCCACTTAATCATATATATCTCGAAAACGAATTGAGCGATTCCAAAACCGTTTAAAGCTTTTAAAAGGTAATAAAATTTGCTATAAACTATGTGTAAAACACTTTTTGCTAGGCCCTGCAGATTCAAATATAACGAAATCATAACGGATCTTTAAAACTTTTTACTTTTTCGTATATTTTTTGTTTTCTCTCTAAGCTCTGTTTTATTACAAAAAAAAAATAAACTTTGATTAAACAAAATCGATGAACTAATACAAAAGTTACAAGCATTCAAGTAAATATATCCATATAGTAAAACTTAAGTAGATACCCTACAAATAATAGCATATGTACATATGATTCTGTCTTAACTCTATGATCTTATTTTATAATTGAAAAAGTTATGTGTCTTGTTTTGACGCTTCTTTATATAAGGATCGGTTTCTCTTATGAGAAACCAACAGTAGTCACCCATCATAGCGACATCCCAGAATCCTTGATACCGCCTTTCAATCATTTTCATTTGCTAGTGAAACCTTTCGCCATGCTCGTCACTTTCGTCGCCAAGATTTTGCGTGAAAAAATTTAAATGGGAGTGCAGAAAATGAATTTTTAAAAACATATTTACTCCTGAAAGAAAATTAAAAAGGGAATGAGATAAATACATAAGTGACACATTAGCATATAATTTTCTTAGGCTGGATTAATCTTCCAATTCAGAACAAATTTTGGTCGTTCTTGTTTGTTCGGAGCAGGGCAATAAATTCAGATTAAGGGCTATACCTTCTGCTCAAATATGAACGAGACGTTATCAATAAAACGGTCCGCGGATGGCATATGGCAAAAATAAATTTTTTTTTTTATTGGACTGTTATAAGCTTACATGGCAAATTTCAGCGTGATATGTCACATAGTTTCTTTTCTGTGCTACTGTAAACAAGTGAAGCTCGAGTGTGTTCTTCGAATTCTCTTTTATGACTTCAATTGTCTCAAAATGTTTTCCACGGAGCGGCAACTTGAGCTTGGGAAACAGGAAAAAGTCACATGGAGCCATATCAGGCGAATACGGTGCTTGCGGAACGATTTTTTATTTATTTATTTAGTAAATTTACTTACATAATTCAATTACATAAATAAACTGTAAAACTAGGCAACTAACAACTGTGGTCCTCGGCCTAATATAGATTGATCAGATAATTATTAAAGTTGTTTAAATTGAATAACAAATGCCACATCTTTTTAAGAGCAATATGGTATTGGTAATGTTTTCTGAGGTAAAATTTTTTAACAATTTGGGAAAACATATTTCATTGAATAATTGTAGTTGCATACTCTTAATATAGCTACAGTTGTAAACTAAATGTTCGAAAGTTAGTGCGCTGGTTAGACAAAGTTGACATGTTGGCGGTGGTATTTTCTCCACAATATGTTTGTGTGTTAGTCGCGTATGGCAGAGCCTTAAGCGTGTATATTTTATAAGTTCATTTCTGGAAAAATTATATGGATACTTAATGGCTAATCCTTCTTCGTTGAAACTTTTGTATCCGTCAATGTATCTGCTCCATTTATCTCTATTTATTTGTGAGTAGTGGTATTTTACTGACCTTATGATGTCATTTTTGTTAATAGTTTTTTGAGTGATGATAGGTGCTATTGTAGCAAATTTTGCGGCTTCGTCAGCTAGTTCGTTTCCACGGATGCCAACATGACTTGGAATCCACATTATTCTTATCTTAGTAGGGTATTGGATTAATGCATTTCTGATCTTTTGAATAGTCTCGTTTTTGTGTTGAATGTTAAGCAGTGCTTTTATGGCAGATAATGAGTCAGAGCAAATCAGATGTTTTCCTTGGATTACTTTACACGTATTAACGGCTCCTAGCAATGCTTGAGTCTCAGCGGTAAAGATAGAGCTGTTTTCATCAAGACGAAAGAGTTTTTCAAGTCGGAGGTCGCTACTAATAACACAGGTCGACACTGAAAATGATTCAAGCATCGGACCCGGCCTATCTTATAGATTTTTCATCGCTGAATACGAATCTGACCTTAAAAAGTTTCCATCACGTCAAGATTTTGAAAAAAATTAGTTCAAAAAGTCAAAAAAACGTGTTTTTGACCATTTTTGACCAAATGTAGTGGATGAACCTGAGGTGATGGAAGCTTCTACCTAGCCTTAAACTGAAGCCTGAACCTCCAGTTATAAGATCCAAATCGAAAATACCCTGAATCAATTGTAAATTTTGATGTAGCACAATTTTTTTAACTGCTCGCGCACGATTTTCATAGGTGCAGCCATGCAGGCTAGTTAGCCTTATCATAGTGGTGCGCTGACTTGTACCTTTTACCTATCATGTTTTTAGTTATTGGGTTTGCTTAGCACGATTCGGAAGTTGTAATTTCAAAATTGAAAGTGTCGGATTGAAATTTTTTTTTTTATATGTGCTTTTTTTATATTAGATATATATGTTATCAGAACTGCACTTTACATATCTTTTGTGATAAAAAGTTCATTTTTAATTGACACTTCAACATAAATTGGTCAATCAATATCTTCGAAGTTTCTTTATCATCAGTTTTTTTCAGGACTACATCTCAATTTCTTAATATTAGAATCTGACCTTTACCTACATCAGATATTTTTCAAATATATAGGTTTTTTGGTTTTTATACTTTAACTGATTCCTCAGGTTTTACTATGCCTGGAGTTTGTAAAACGGATCCAAATTTATTCTGTTACATTTGTGGACAGTTTATGACAAGAAAGCAGAGACGCACATTAACTCCTGCTACTAAAGAGTCATATGAATATTATTTTAGTTTAAAAATAATAAATTTTGATAAAAGTTGGACTCCAAACTTTTGCTGTAATCATTGTACATCAAATTTGTTTTTATGGAGACGAGGACAGCGTCCTTCCATGTCTTTTGGTACTCCAATGATATGGAAAGAACCAATAGATCATTTTACTAATTGTTACTTTTGTAGTATAAATACTTCTGGTTATTCTGGGAAGAATAAATGTAAAATCGAATATCCAAATGTATCTTCAGTGACTTACCCGCAAAATCACAGTGAACTCTTGCCTGTACCAAAACTACCAAAACTTGCTCAAGAAGACGATTTAGTGACAGATAAATGTACTTATTTACAATCAGTGGATGGTTGTAAAGAACCAGAAGAAATGTCCGATTCTGAGTGTTTTGATACCATTTCTGATCAACCAATTCTTATAAATCAGTCAAAACTAAATGATTTATTTAGAGATCTGAAATTATCAAAACTTCAGAGTGAGTTACTTGGTTCTCGGCTAAAAGAATGGAACATGCTGTTGCTCACGCTGCTAAAATGAAAGAGACATATGAAAATATGAAAGTGCTTCTAGATTGTATTAACTATTCAAACTACAAATGGCAAATTTGTGCAGACTTAAAAGTTGTAGCAATTGTACTTGGCTTGCAAACTGGATATACGAAGTTCTGCTGTTTTCTTTGCGAATGCGACAGTAGCGCAAGAGATAAGCATTACAAAGTTAAAGCGTGGCCTAAGAGAAAGGAATTTATTCCAGGAGCCAAAAATTTCTCAAGTAAACCTCTTGTTGATTCAAATGACATCATTTTACCACCACTTCATATCAAACTTGGCCTGATGAAAAATTTTGTAAAAGCCATGGATAAAACTGGTAAAGGATTTCTACATTTAAAAGAAAAATTTAAATATCTGAGTGATGCTAAGTTGAACGAGGGCATTTTTGTTGGTCCAGAAATTCGCCAAGTGTTAAAAGATGAAGAATTTCAAAAAAAGCTCACTGCTAAGGAAAAAGCTGCCTGGATATCATTCAAGGAAGTGCGCGAATTTTCTGGGTAGCAGACGATCTGACAAGTACAAAACGTTAGTTGCAAATATGTTGAAAAACTATGAACGCTTGGGCTGCAACATGTTCTTGAAGATACATTTTCTTGACTCGCATTTGGATTTTTTCCCACAAAATTGTGGAGACGTTAGCGATGAGCATGGTGAGAGATTTCATCAAGATATAAAAACTATGGAGAAAAGATATCAAGGAAAATGGAATCCTAGCATGCTTGCTGATTACTGCTGGGGCTTATTAAAAGATGATGATTGCAATTACTCTAGAAAGTCACAAAGATTAACCTTCCCAAGTCTGCCGAATAAAAATCAAATTTTAGAAAATGAAAGTACTCAAAACTAAATTCTTTATCCTTTGTGTGTTTCTTCTTATTCCTTAAAACCTTGAGAAAACTTACAAAGATTAGAAGCATCCGTGAAACTTGTATTTGAAGAACAAATTGTGGATTCAAAAAATTCAAACAAAGAATGAAGAAAATCCTTTCTAAGGAATAACAAAAAATTACCACAAATGCGAGAATATTAATAAACAAAAAAAAAACAAAAAGGAAAAAAAAAACAAACAAAAAAAATTTTTAAAAATAAAAAAGAACAAAAATAACAAAAGTGGAGTGTAAAATACTGACAGCCTCCTCGTGGCACATTCTGGGGTCGTGAATTTAATAAATTTATTATGCACTAAAATATTGGTTCACCAGCTAATGTCAGATTATAAAACTTTATTACTACTGTCAAAAATTAGTCTAATATAACTATATAAATTCATCTTTCAATAGTTGTTCGTGAAGTAAAAAGTAATTTAGATCACCATATTGGTTTTGCCTTTTTAAATTATGATGTCATATTTGTCTTCAGCGCATCATAAAACCAAACATTGAAAGAAATTTTAACTAACTAAAACATGATAGGTAAAAGGTACAAGTCAGCGCACCACTATGATAAGGCTAACTAGCCTGCATGGCTGCACCTATGAAAATCGTGCGCGAGCAGTTAAAAAAATTGTGCTACATCAAAATTTACAATTGATTCAGGGTATTTTCGATTTGGATCTTATAACTGAAGGTTCAGGCTTCAGTTTAAGGCTAGGTAGAAGCTTCCATCACCTCAGGTTCATCCACTACATTTGGTCAAAAATGGTCAAAAACACGTTTTTTTGACTTTTTGAACTAATTTTTTTCAAAATCTTGACGTGATGGAAACTTTTTAAGGTCAGATTCGTATTCAGCGATGAAAGATCTATAAGATAGGCCGGGTCCGATGCTTGAATCAGAAAAATAATCATTTTTTGTCGACCAGTGTAATTGAAAACGAGGTAGCGTGCTCCGTTTTTGAACCGTCTGTATAAATTAGATTCCAGTTTTGCAGTCTGAATTTGGAAACCACTTCCTTAAACGTTGTTATAAAGACTTCTGGATTCGTTGTTGATTTTGGTAGCTGCATTAGGTCCGTGACTATAGAGTTTGTACTGAAATGCCAAGGGGGTTTTTGAGGCGAGTATAGTTTGTATGCCCTAATATTAATGCCAATCTTATACCCATTTTTAATGATGGCACATATTTCTGGGGGGAATCGTAGGTCTCGTTCCCTTGTGGCCAATTGATTTATATTAGTGACCAACTGCTTATCCGTGTACAAAATAACTTTTGGGATTTGTTTAGATGTGATCTCTTCGCATCTACTGATGATATCTGGGATGCCAGTCTCGGCATATATATTTTTTATAGGTGTAATGCGAAAAGCTCCTATGCTGTGTCTTGCTGCGGCATTGTAAACACCCTTGAGTTTATTGAGTTGTCTTTCCGAAGTGTTGCCGTATATAGCGAGACCATAATCAACTTTCGAAAGCAACAAAGCCTTTGTAATATTAATGACGCTATTAGGATGAGCGCTACTGTGGTATGATGTTAGACATTTAATGAGATTTAATCGATTAAATAATGATATTCTTAAGGCCGACCACGTATACTTATTATTAAAGACTAATCCTAGTATCTTTAGTGACTTAACATATTCTATTCGCTTATTATCTATAACGAGACCGCTTGATCTACAGCTAGTCTTCATACATCCATGTAATAGTTTTGTTTTGGGAAATGATATCTGCGAACCAGAGTAATGGCACCAGTCCAAGATTTCTTGGAAAAGCGCCCTTAATCTGTTCTTGAATTCTTCCTCGCTCTTAATTTTTGCTAGCAGGTAAAAGTCATCTGCATAAATACAATAGTTGAAGCATGGGTACCCAAGCATTATTTTGTTGATATGTTCTGTGCCAATTTGAAATAGTATGACTGACAATGGTGAGCCTTGAGGTATACCGTTTTCAAGTGGATAGGTTTTTGTATATATACCGTTAATTCTAATACGGAACTTTCTGTTTGATAAGAATGAGTGAATATATCTGAGCAATTTTGGTCCTACTTTCCATTCCATCAGTTGATTGAGGATTGCATGCTTCCCAATACGGTCATATGCCCTTTCAAAATCGACTGATAAAATGGATATGTGGTGCCGCCTGGATATGGATTGTGCAATCTGGTTATCAATATGCAGTAGTGCATCTAACGTACTTTTCCCTGACTTAAATGCCATTTGATGCGGGCTTATCAGCTTTCTCTTAGATAAAAACCACGTCAGTCTTTTAGCTACAATCTTTTCGAGAATTTTTGCGGGTCACGACAGAAGGGAAATCGGTCTGTATCCATTAACCTCTGTACTAGGTTTGCCTGGCTTTAGAATGGGTAGAACTGTCGCTGTTTTCCATTCTTGTGGGATATGTCCTATCTGGAATATCTCATTATAAAGTTGTATGTACCTCTGTTTTATGCCATATGGAAGGTGTTTTAGCATTGAGTAAGATATTTTATCGAAGCCAGCGGACTTACCTTTGGCAGTGTTGAGAGCAGAATCAAATTCTATCAGAGTTATTGGATCTTCTAAGATGTTGGCAATGGTATCTACTATATAACTTCTGGAAAGATTTATATTTGATTTGTTGGAGATAAAGGAGCTAGCGAAATTAGAGTCTTTTGATTGCTCTGACCGTGTACTGGCAAAAGGGCAAAAGTTTGAGCTATGTTGTGTGGGTCTGTCACTGTTCCCCCCTCTTCCGTCTTCAATACACGTACATGCTGAGGCGTTGCCTTCCCGTATAGCTTATTAACTTTGCCCCATAAAAACTTAACAGATGTTTGTGGATTAATTGATTCAGTGAATTTGGTGAAGGAAATTCTTTTAGCGGCTTTGCATTCTCTCTTAAAAATTGCATTCGCTTTTTTGTATGCTATTCTGTTAACTACTGTTGGTTGTTTCTTAAACTCTCTCCAAGCTGAAGTTTTTAGGTTGCGCAAGTTGGATAAATCCTCACTCCACCAGTATGTAGTGTGTTTGCTAAACTGTTTTGTAGCACGTGGTATCGATTCATTTGCTGCTACAGTAATAAGCCTGTGGAACACCGCTGCAGTTTTATTTATACATATTAGTGGATACTAAAAATTGTTTACGAAGAGTCTCGAGTTTAGTTTGGAACTTGGCCCAGTCTGCTTGGTCGGTGTTAAAACGTGTAAGCTTGTTAATCACTCTGTTTGAGTTATAGGTATCTCCCATCTTAGAAAGTTCAATAAAGATTGGGAAGTGATCACTACCGTGGAGGTGTGAGTCAATTTCCCAAGTGAAGAAAGGGCGAAGATGTGTGGTAACCAAAGACAGATCTATATGAGTGAAAGTTGACCTAGTCGAAAAGTGGGTTGGAGATACATCATTTAGCGTACACATATTTGAATTTAATAGAAAGTTTTCTATGACAGTTCCTCTTCTATTTGTTTGAGGCGATCCCCACAATTTGCTATGAGCGTTAAAATCACCTAAAATCATTGTGCCACACTGGTTATTATCGCAAAACACACGTAAATCACTAAATGGTATATTTTCCCCAGGAGTTATATAGATAGAACAAATTGCAAATGTAATTTCGGCTTTTATTATTGCAGTCACCGCGCACATATTCGGGTTTGATGGTAGAAACTTATGTTGTAGCGATTTCTTTACAAATAAGGCAGTACCACCTTTTGCATTTGCTTGCGTTGGCGTGTTACATAAAGAATATGCATAATTATTTAAGTTAATTGAATGAGTAGTTAGGTGTGTTTCTTGGAGAGCAATGATGTCGGGAGAATATTTATTGATTATTAGTTGAAGCTCATGTAGATTATTATAGTAACCTTTCAGATTCCACTGCAGAATCTTTAGGACCATAAGAGGGATAGAGAGAAAAATAAGTCTCATCAAGTATATATTAATTATATATACTTGAGACAGACTTATGACGGGCTCAGGACAGAAGCAACAACCACCGATGGCCGTAGCTAGTGGTACTTGTCGCTCCCGCCCTGAGCCCGTCACATCAGCTTTTTACTCCATCGACATATTCAAATTAGGAGGGCTATTGCCAAGGTTGGGAGGGGTGTTATATTGTAAGTATTGTTGTATGACTGAAGAGTCGGATTGCTTTGAGAAAGAATAAAATTTGTCATTAGTGGTACAATTGTTGTTGTTTATTTCATTTGGTGTTGATATTTTTGTAGAAATTGTTGTTGAGTTTTTGTTAGTGTTTTCGTTTTCTTTTGTGTGGTTTCCGTGAGTGGGAAGTGAGAGAATTGTCTCATTATTCGAATTAGGTGCGTTATTGGATTGGTTGTTTTGAATAGTTTTTGATTGAGAAGAGAGACGTTTTTTTCTCAGTTCTGTAGCTTTTTCAAGTGTTTCTGTTGGAATGTCGTAAACTTTGGCTTGGGATTTGACTTTTTCTATAGCTGTTTTGTATGTACATTTTGTTATGGTTTTTATTTTAATTGTTTCTGCTCTTGCTTGTATAACGGGGCAGTTTCTGTTGTTGGCTCTATGAGCATGACTACAGTTAATTCATTTAACCTATTTGCACGTGGTAGGCTCGTGAACATTTGCGCTGCATACCTCGCACTTTTCATCGCTTCTACAAAATTGTTTGGTATGCCCTAATTTGAAGCAGTTCTTGCATTGGATAGGTGCTTGTATATATGGTTCGACCTTACAGATCAGAAAACCAATTTTTATTTCCTTAGGAATTTCATATTTCTGAAATGAGATGATGTGCAGTGAGGTGTTCACAAGCTCCCCATCAACAAATTTTTTAATCTTTTGACAGTCTGTTACTGCTTGATCTCTAAGGCCTTCTACAATTTCTTTATCGGATAGGTGCCTTAGTGATGGTGCAAAAATGACACCTTTGACAGTGTTTAAGGTTGGATGTAATTCTGATATTATCGGACAGACGTTAGCTAAGTTTTTTGCTTTAAGGAATTTATTTGTTTGCATATCGTTCTTCGTAAGCACTAACAAATTCCCGTCACGAGTAAAGGAGATTTGTTGTGGCGGTTCAGCACAAATATTTTCAAGTGCTTTCGACACAAGAAATATATTGAAGTTGTTAATTGGCTTTTCCGGCACTGTACTTTTAATTATTACAAATTTTGGGCACTTCACTTTAAATTGGGGGGTTTTATGTCCTAATAGTGGGCAAGAAGTAGTGCTGTTGATATTCACTTCACTTTTTTTCAACAGTTAATCTGTTAATGCCCAAGCGATCCACAATGAGCACCGTTTATCGACTCCTTGCTGAACGATATTAGCATTATTTTTGTTCAAATAATCGCGAACAAGACGTGATGTGTGAGCTGGTGCATTACCGTGATGCAAGAACCATGACTTGTTGTCCCACAATTATTTCCTTTTAAGTCGAATGTTCTCGCGCAAACGCTTTAAAACGTCTAACTAATATTCAGCGTTAACCGATTTCGCGATTTGTGCGATTTTCAAGCACAATTTCCTTTACTTTTCCGATGTTTTCATCGTTTACTGATGTTGCTGGACGACGTTCATGAGGCAAGTTTTCAACCGATGTACGGGCCTCTTTAAACGATTTGTACCACTGGAAAACACGTGCACGCGATAGAGCAGAGTCCCCATAGGTTGTCTGCAACATTTTTAAGGCGTCTGAAGCCTTTGTTCAACTTGAATTTCCATCGTTAAATTCGAAGAACACACTCGAGCTTGACTTGTTTACAGTAGCACAGAAAACAAACTATGTGACATATCACGCTGAAATTTTACATAACAGTCCTACCATCCAACAAAAAGTTTATTTTTGCCATATGTCATCCGCGGACCGTTTTATTGATAACGTCTCGTTCATATTTGAGCAGAAGGTATATTCTCATGTAAATTTAAAAATTTGCTTTCAAATCTTTTGTTTAGTTTTAAAGTTAACTGAGAAAACGGTCTTATATGTGTTTTTAATTTACCCATTTCCGCATAGTTTTTGATTAAATCGTTCTCTATCAGCTCGAAGTTAGAACTTTTGTGTTTGCCTAAAAAAGAAGTAACGGCCTTTTCAAAAGAGTCCCACGCCGCTGCCTCCACTGGTGACAATAGTTCTTTGAAATGGGTATGGGCCATTATTTTCCTTATTTGCGGCCCCACAAAAATCCCTTCCCTTATTTTTGCTTCTGAAATCTGTGGAAAGATTGTTTTCAAATAATGAAAAGTTTCGCCTTCTTTGTCCAAAGCCTTGACAAAGTTTTTGATAAGGCCGAGCTTGATGTGGAGCGGAGGTAGAATTATTTTTTCCTTCTTTATAAGTGGTGAGTATTTTATGTTATCCACCCCAACTTGAAACTCGATTCGTTCTGGCCAATCCTTTATGATGTAGTGGTCTTGACGTGCTCGGCTATCCCATTTGCACAGAAAGCAACAGTAGTTTGTGTATCCAGATTGTAGACCACATAGCATTCACACGACTTTTAGATCGGCAAATATTTTCCAATCATGTTCTTCGTATTTAATTAATTTAAGCAATTTTTGCATTGTCTCATATGTTTCCTTCGTATTTACTGCATGCGCGATCGGGATAGATGGCTTTTGGTTGCCAATATGCAATAATACGGCCCTTAAACTTATTTTTTGCCGTCTATGAACAATCGCCACTCTTTTGAATCATATGGTTCACCAAACTGTTTAAATAGACCAGCAATGTTTTTGCAATAACAAACACTGTCTTTCTTCGTATAGTACTGGGAGAATTGTTCGTGACGAGTCCTATAATATGTTACCTTAACATCGGATGAAACAAGTTTAAATTGTTGCATACGAGAGGCGTGTAGTTCGGCCTTTTCCTTTGACAATTCCAAATCTCTTATCCAATCATTGAGTTGTGCTTGTGACAAAGGGTTTCTTTCGTTTTCCGTTTGCAATTCAGTACAACATGATGCCGGGTAATCAGATACTGCTGTTGACAATGAAACTGGAGCCGGAACTAAAGTTGAATTTGATTCTGGCAATGTAGCTTCCGTTGAATTTAGTTCTGGTAATGACACTGTAGATACGCTCGCATAGGTTACTTTTCTTGACTTTCCAACCCCAAATACTTTTGTAGTACAACTATAGCAGTCCGTTGAATGGCAAGTTGGTTCCCTCCATTTCATTGGTGTAATAAATTTCATATGTCGCCTAAATAGATAGTTTAAGAAATTAGTCAGATATGCATTAAAAGAGAGCAAACTCCTAATTTTTACGATGTACCTTTTGGTTCCGGTTTCCGAAAATATCAAATTCGGTGTCCATGGTTTTTCATTGTTTCTAGACTCAATTCCATAACACTTATGGTATGCAAATTTCAAAGGATTTGAAAACACACGTCGCATCATTTTAACGATAAATTCCCCGCAGATGAAACAGAACATATCTGGATCATTTTTATACTCAAACTCTCGCGCCCTTTTATTCATATTATATTTTTAAGTAAATGACGGATTATAAACTGCAATTATAAAGTGAACAGTATCCGGCGATCCTTGCAGAAATTATGATGGAACGAGGCACATGTACTATTATTTATACTTACATAGATCAACTAAAAATGCAAGCCTACCTATACAAAAAGGTTCCCTGTTATACATAGAAAACACTACCTGCCTTAAACATATGATCTTGCTTGAAATGTATCAGTGTTTGAGATAACGACACTAACAATTTTTTGTATCTAATAACCCTTCCAAAATCTACCTGTAACTAACTGATATGCGAATACTAACACATATTACCAGTAGGGTACTTAAGTATTAAATGGATATATTATATTTACTTGAATGTTTGTAACTTTTGTATTAGTTCATCGATTTTGTTGAATCAAAGTTTTTGTTTTTGTAATAAAACCGAGCTTAGAGTGAAAACAAAAAATACACGAAAAAGTAAAAAGTTTTCGAGATCCTTTCTCTCAAAGTACAAATTTTTTTATATTTTTAAAAATCCGTTATGATAGTTCGTTGTCTTTGAATCTGCAGGGCCTAGCAAAAAGTGTTTTACACAGTTTATAGCAAATTTTATTACCTTTTAAAAGCTTTAAACGGTTTTGGAATTGCTCAATTCGTTTTCGAGATATATATGATTAAGTGGGCCCAATTTGTTTTTTTTTTTTGAAATAACGGTAATTCGTAAATATCTCAAAAACGTTACCATAGAATAAAAAATAACCTTGATTTTCGGAATCAGGCGGTGATTTTACATAGGAATTTCATAACGGCGTCTCTGGTGCAGAAAAAAAGTTGAAATTTGTGATCCAGTATTATCTAAAGTGCTCTGAAAAGCACAGTGGGTAGTATATTTTAAATACTTCTATTTAATGCTGTTTTGCCCAGATTTCCTTCACCAGACCAATTGGTATTTTACACAAATGCTCAGTTGTTCTAGCACATACACGTGTAGGCATATGTCAACCAAGCCCTTCTGCTATACATACGATTACATATATTTTATTCATTCAACGACCAATAAAAATATATTCACATGGCATGAAAATCAATAAATTGTCATATTACTCGCTGGGTGGGTGAGAAGTGGTGTTGTTTCACGCTTGTCATTTTCACAATCACGAATGGGAGCAATAACAATAAAAGCACTACTAACGGAATTTTAGTTCACGCTTAGCTTTATTTACCGCACTAGCGCCGCTCCACTCCGATCGACTCCTCTTTCAGAGCATTGCGTTCTGTTTGCAGGTTTGTCTAGGCTTTATCAAGTTTTCCTGTTCGCGTACTATTTATCTGTACGCGTCTTCGCTGTTGGTGGATGTGTGGGGGTGTGTTGCGTGAGTTGTACGCATTAAAATTGCCGGTTCTTGCTTTTGTTAGCCAATGCTTCGTCGAGCGTAATTTAATCTATGAAATTTAGATTCGGTAGATTGCAATTAAATTTATATTAAATAATAGCATGCAATTATACTGATAAAGCGCGAAATAAAATCGACCATTTTTCATATGAGTAGAAAATTACGGACTCACTTTTGAATAATAGCTTTTTCCGTGAGTGTCAGATGTTGGATATTGCAGTAATTTTGAAACTGATTTTGCTCGTGGAAGTTAGCAGCTACGATTACACAGGCCGCCAAAATTTAACCAACATTCAGACCCAGAAACCAGACTATATATTTCCGAAGGTTTATGATGCGCTGAGTCCAAATCTGGGCTCAGAATTGCTCTATCAGCTCTGGTTTTCGAGATATCCTAACCTAAAAGTGCAAAAAACACCGTTTTTGCCCATATTTGAGGTTATGTAGCCTGGCAAATGTTTTCTTTCACCAAAATTAAAGGTGCCATCTTTAAATACAAGCCTTCTTTTTTCAAATGGCGTTGAGTTTGTTCAAATATCATTTTTTTTCGCTGAGATATCGCATTTTGAAATTTTCATCTTTCTAAATTTTCCTACACCTGAAAATCGATTGAGATAACATAGACTTGCACTTTTAGGTTAGGATATCTCGAAAACCAGAGCTGATAGAGCAATTCTGAGGCCAGATTTGGATTCAGCGCATCAAAATCCTTCGAAAATATATAGTCCGGTTTCTGGGTCTGAGATGCTGTCGGCCTGTGTTATCATAATTGTAATGTCTTATCCTCAACTAGTTTTTATAGCAGCAGATTCAGTTACTTCACGTCGATGATGCTTCACCAGCAAAGGTTTGCGTGACAGTTGATTATTTGTTTTTTTAATTTTCTTGAAGCTTCCAACTAGCAATCATTAGAAGAGAATACAGTCTCGCTCGAAAACAAATGCGTTCAATTGGATTTCAAAGGATAAATAAAGTATTTTGAAATATTCCAATTCCATTTCCTCCAAATTCGCAGAATATTAGTGTTTACGAGTCTACTATAAAATTGTATGAGAAGTCCATCTTGATATTTCTCCATCTTACTCAGCCGCTAAACACCACCCCTTTCCTCTCATGGATTTTGTTTATTCAATTGAAACCTTAGTTTGCGCCTGACTTCACGCATCGTTGCCATGGTACAGTGATTAAAAGTGACTCACTTCCCGTCCAAGTTCGTAATCATTTCATAAATACTCGCAAGCTACTTACATATACATTTCAACATACATACATATCTCGATAAATAAGATCGTTCGTATGTTTCATGGATATGGCGTAAAGCGCAAAAAGTATAATTGTGTATGTGCGTGCGTACATGCATAGATATACCTACATGCATCGACCTATCGCGGTCTACAACTACATAAAAAACCTAATGAAGACTAAATGAGTAGATCCAAAAGTTAATGAATGTTCAAATACTAAATCAACAGCGCCTATGCGGCTAATTCACCTTGCAATGCTGAACTGTCGTTATTAATAATTATTTTGTTTCTTAGCCTTTGTTATTAGCCATTTTGCTGGCATAGCGCCGTCATTAAATTGGTATTAACGATATTATATTTTCTGGTTTGTTTTATTTTATCTTTGGCTTTTGCAACGTTCCAACCACTTTCGTTGTTCGTGAAAGGTGTGAGCGTTGCTACACATAAACGCAAATGCACATTTGTCAGTTCAGTTGCTGTTGTCGGGTGCCAAACTCGTGGATGACAACCCAGAACAATGTTAATGTATACATACATATGTATGTATGTACATTTCGAACACTGCCGTTCAGCTTAGCACTTTGCATGAAACTAAAACTACTTACATTGCCTAAGGGAGCACTTACGGCAAACACCGGCAGCGGTAGTATACCGGCAGTGAATCTACATGGAAACTACATACACACATGCCTACCAATAGCTACCAACTGACCACTCAGCCCTGTAATTCATTGCCAATATCAACCATAACAACAACAGTAACAAATGCTTACGAGTACTCTCAGGCTGTAGTCTTTCCTTTTTCGTGCTCTGGTGATGGCAGCGGAAAAGGAAATAGGCGGTGTTTGGGGGTTGCAGAGAGTGGGCGCTGACTCACCTCGGTTTCATCAGTTTGATTCAACCAGAGGGTTACTTGTCTGCCCTTGTTGGCAGTGAATTTTTTGTTTCCGAGTATATGCGGCCATTTACATTTTCATTCTTCAAATGTCAATAACATTAACACCAACATCAGCAACCACGAAGCCGAGTATTGAGGAGTTGATGGAACTGAAACGAGCTTCTTTGAGCAACCAGCCAAACATCTGCACTTTGTGTTCGCTTTGTGCGATAGTCTTAAGACATCCTTGCTGATTCTTTGTTCGCGCTGTGAAGTTTCGAAAGTAATGTGAATAGTAATTAAATTTGAAGTCATTTTCTTTTCGTACTTGGCAACTGTGGGTGAAAATTGAACAAAAAGGTTTTATGGCTTTGTATTTGTAAAATTGTCGAACAAGTAAACCAAACTTTTGTCACACTTGTACTGCTATTTCTTTAACAGTCAAGGGAATATACATAGCTAATAGTAGAGCTGAAGGCACAAAATAATTCAATCTGATAATTAGTCAGCACAGTGAGCCAATCCTTGTATAAACGGCAGTTGGAGCTCACTCGCGGGAGCTTAACTCGAAGATGTGGATCGATGAATAATGGTCTTCTGTACAGACCAGACAGATCCGAGGTCAAATGAATATCTTTTTGAATCTCAATGCTCAATGAACGAACTTATCTCGAAATTCGGTCCCTATCTCGAAATTCAAGCTTTCAAGGTCGCAAGGTGCGGCCAAGCATATACCTAAAAATTATGACGTATTAAAAACGCTTTTTAATATTAAAAATTAACAGTAATTGCCTGCACATATTTATAATCTATTGAGTTTATTCACTTTTGAATTAAACTGTCGTTTTTTTCTAATTTTCTGAATTATAAAATTTAAAAACTATAAAATCATGAAAAATCATAGTTAAATCATCATTAGCACCACAGTCTTGTGCAGTCCATTGTTTCCAATGCTAATGTCCACCACTTAATTGCTGTTTTTTTGAGTTTATTAACTTTTCAAATAAACCAATTGTTTTTATGCAGTTTTGCAGTCCATTAATTTCGCGCTTTCTTTCACATAAAAAAAATGTCGAGCGTTCATTATACTCGTATGAATGAAAATGCATACCACCAGCAACCAAAAAACAAAAGCTCAAAAATTAAGCGGAATTTTGAGGCGCTTCCAACTTGTATGTACAATATTAGACCAAATTTGAATGGGATATAAAACTACGTACCTAGAATTTTACTATGTACAATTTTTGATTTAGGTAGGTAGGTAGAAGTGGCAGTCGGTCTTTAAAGCAACTCACTTAGACCTTAGACCGTTGCCGATCTATTGGAATACCAAAATTTTGACTTAACAAGTTTGAAATGCTTATGAAGTTTTTTTGAATTTTGTAGAAAGTTTAAAATGTTGAGTTATATAGTTTTTCTTGTAGTATGAACTATATTTTTATATATAAAGGTGAATGTCTGTACGTTGTCCGCGCATCACTTCGAAACGACAACACCAAATGACGTAAAAATTTTTATACATTCATATTTTCACCCAATGAAAGTTATAGGCATGTTTTTATGATGGAACTCCCTTCCCATGATTGGTTGTTTTGATTTTATTCAACAAGGCATAGCAACGGATGCCGGGTATTGTAATATTATGGTTATTAATAAAAAATTATTTTCTATGAAATTGCTTGTATTGCTTGTAATTCTTTTATATACATATCCTAAATCCCTCAAAACTACTCCTACTCGAGCGGGGCCGCGGGTTAAAACTAGTATTTTTATAAAAAATAAACAAAAATAAATAGTCAAACATGTCGCACTGTTATAATTGTGACTGCCACTATACATACATAGAAAATCTAGATTTTGTTGCAAAAATGATAGCCCTCTTGTTGTGTTTTCAGCTCTATCTCTGTCATATTATGCCTGTCCTGCTCTTTACACATTTTCTTTTATATCCCTAATAAAAAGTGTCCTGAACTTTTGTAAAGTTATTTATGGCCTGAGTTTCATCGAGTTTGCATACCCATCTATAAGTAGACATGCACGAATTTTACCACCGAAATTATTTCGGTTTTATGGCATTTTTGTTGCTATTGCAAGATACTTTATAAGTATTACAATAGTTTCTATGATGCCTTTGAAAAGGATACTGAAAACGTAGTAAAGTGAATGAGTCGCAGTCAGTAAAAATTATAAATTTGTTTATCAAGCAGGCCGCTGTGCCATTTATTAAGGCGAAATAATTTTTTACGAGTGTTAGTTTTTTCTTATTTTTGGCTTTCTGTCTTAACTCATTCAAAATTGATTTCCATTTCGAAAGTGTCTATCACTGAAATCTTTTTTTACATAAAAGTTTAAATTTATGTTGTTTGTTAAATGATATTACTACAATTTACTTTACATCGCAATCTCACCCAACGCTTTGTGGTTTCGTATGGGTTTTACAATAATAAAATATTACTTTATCAGCTCAATGAATGTTTGTTTCTTTCCCCTTTTTCGCTGTTGTTTGAGAGTTCGAATTGTTTACATTGCGGTGCCATGTTAGGCATTAATGTGGGCCCCTTGCTATCCTCAGCAGATTGCTAGTGTGAAGTGGCCATATCGCAGTGCATGCATTTACTCACATACATGCAGTTATGTGAAAAATAGTAAGGACAGTTGTATTCACCTTTTTTTGTGTTTACGAATTCATGTAAAATGAAAGAAAGAGAGAGTTGTATAGCAAAGCTTGTAAACGACATTGAGAAATCCCGTTACAATTTGTGTGTCTTCTTCTTTCGTTTAGATAACAAATTATTTTCTTTAAGAAGTGCGCGATTTCTGCTGTGAAAAATAATAAGGACAGTTTTTTGTTTTGGTAAAAATACAATACTAAAAATTAGAGAGACTTGTTTTTTTAAGTAAGTGCGTAAAAAAAAATCACCGCTTCACATTAATTGCTAAATAAATTGCAATTTTGTAACTTTTTAGGCAAATATGGGTAGAAATACGCACTGCGACCACGCTACTAGAAATAATATTAAAAATTTAAGTAAAAGCGGAAATTCGTACAGAAAATTTGCATAAATGCTCGGTATTTCAAAAACGATGGTCAAAAATGCTATTAAATGGATTCCCAAGGATGAAACCCGTGGTAGCAAACCAAAAATTACACCTCTTGGTAAGATCCATTTATCACATCTAAACGAATAAAAAATGATTTAAACATTGACGTTGACACATCAACGATTCGAAAAACAATCATCGGTAGGGAATTGAGAGCCCGTAGTGCGAGAAAAGTGCCATTGTTATCCAAAAAGAACATAAACCAAAGATTACAATTTGCTAAAAATCATATCAATTGGCCTAAAGAAAAATGGCGTAACATTCTGTGGTCCGATGAAACAAAAGTAAACTTGTTTTCTTCTGGTAGAGGTGTCCACCATGTAAGAAGGCCTATCCATCAAGAATTAGATCCAAAATATACTTTAAAGACGGTCAAACACGGTGGTGGTAGCATCATGGTATGGGGGTCATTCTCTTATTATGGTGTGGGTCCTCTATATCGCATCCAGAACATAATGAAATCGGCTGATTACATTGAAATTTTGAAAAATACAATGCTGCCGTATGCCAAAGAAAATATGCCACTCATATGGGTCTTCCAGCAGGATAATGACCCAAAACATACGGCAAAGTCCACAAAGAAGTGGTTCCAGGACAACAAAATCAATGTTTTAGAATGGCCAGCACAATCCCCTGATTTGAACTCTATATAAAATTTGTGGAACGAAGTTAAGAGGACAATCAGGGGAGAGTGTCCATCAAGTTGCGACCAGCTTTGGAATCTTATTCAGGATGCGTGGGACGCAATACCGGTACATGTTTGTTAAAATTTGGTCGACTCAATGCCTAGAAGATGTGCTGCTGTTCTGGATAACAAAGGATCCGCAACAAAGTACTAATATGGCACTAAGGCTTTATGCAACAATATTCAGTTAAAATATCTATTTAGTTTTACTTAAGTTATTTATAGCTTTAAGATTTCATGAAGTGTCCTTATTGTTTTTCACATATAAATTATATAAATTCATATAAAATCACAAAACAAAAAAAAAAATATATTATAATATAGGAATAGCAAAAATGTTGTTATTAATCTTTTTTCTACCGTTTAAGAAAAAATAAATCGTTTAAACAAGAAAGAATTTCGATTTTTTATTCGGTTGTAAATATAATGTAAGTTTGGGTAGGCACTGTCCCTATTATTTCTCACATAACTGTATGTGCAGCATAAGTGTATAAGCAGTCATGAACACACGTGCTTGTGTACTTCTCTGTGTATGTAGGTATGCAGGCATGTGCGTAAGTTATGTGCATATGCATTCGTTAGCGAGTTGCTTATAAAATACGGAATCTGTTTAACTAGAAAACATTTTGTATTTCAAATAATTGGGGTGATATTTAAGGCATAGATACTTAAGAAGAAACTCTAAACACTAAAAGTTATTTTAGTGCACGAATATTTTCGCAATTTGTTTTTCTTACGAGGTTATAAAATACATTAAGTTTATGTTGAAAAACTTAAAATTTTGTGCCGATATTAGTTGCTAGTAAATAACAAGTTTTCTCACAAAATGTAAAAAATATAAACCTTTTTGCCGCTTCGAAGGCGAAAATACCTTCGGAAGCTTGTCAGCGCCGGGCAGGGGCGTGTCGATACGTTACCGCGAGCACTTTAAGGTAGTTTCTTATAACGTTTGTAAGTTAAAATCCTCTTTTTGTTAAAAGCTAATTTACATTTCAAACGTTTTTCCTCTGACTTGGTTCCTTATTTTTTTATTTGTATCTAATATTTTGCACCAGTTCATTTGATTTATCATTTGTTTAGGTTTGTTTTATTTTATGGGCCTTTCTTTTGTTCTACATATTCACATATAACCACAACAAATACAACAACAAACAAAATTACAATTTATGACCTACAATTTTTATATGCGAGTTGACAAAGTCATCAGCTGAATATAATTTAGAAATTCACACATACACACACCCTCCAAATGTCCGATGTGTTTATATATAGTAATATGTTGCTGTTGCTGTGGTTATGCTAAATTACCGGTCTAAATAAACATAATGCTGATTGGAATCATGCGGTGGAACTAGCATATGTACAAACAATGCTGGTCATGCTTTGTTGTAGTAATGATTTGTGATAGGGAGAGTGGGCTGACTGATATTTATGTGTTGTAAAAAGTTTCAACACTTCCATTGATAGTAAGCTTACATACATACATATACACTGACGGACAAAAGTCACCGTCATTTAGTATCTAGAAGATTATAACATCTCCCGCGCCCAGAAGATTATGGAAACATAAAAAGTAGTATATTTAACGAAAACTATTATTTATTTAAATTCTGTTTCAGTTTAAACATAAGGCTAATTCAAGAAGTATTTATAAAAAAAATGGCATATAATGGTTGCTGTGTGCAATTCTGGTGGACAAAAGTCACCGTCATTTAATAAAGTACTTAATCAATTTAAGTGCTAATATTATTTTAGTATGATGTGTGTTTGCCGTTATTTTTGATGACAGCTTGCAATCGTTTCTGCATCGAATGAGCCAGTTTTTTGGTAACATCTGGGCTTATTTTCTGCCATTTCTGTAGCAGCGTTTGCTTAAGCATATTTTTTGAGGTAACGTGATGCTCCCAATGCGCCGATCCAAATTGTCCCATAAATGTTCTATTGGATTCAGGTCGGGTGACTGTGGCGGAGTTTTCAGGTATGGGGAGTGTTGTACAAGACCCGCAAACGAACTATTTCTGCGGTGTGCTTGGGGTCATTGTCATGTTGAAAATAATAATCTGATTCAATGCCAAGCTTTTTTGGAGATTTTCTTTAAGGATATTCAAATAAAGTCCTTTGTCCATTATTTCATCGATAAAGACGAGCTCTCCCACACCAGCCGCCGACATGCATCCCCATACCATGACTCCAGCACCACCGTGTTTCACAGTTGTTTGTATATGCTTCTCTGCTAATGCATCGCGCTGCTTTCTCCACGTTAAAACACGTCCGTTTGATTTAAATATGCAAAATTTACTTTCATCAGAGAAGATAACTTTTTCCCAGAAATCTATTCCCTTGCTTAAATGCTCTTTTGCGAAGGAAAGACGCTTCGTTTGGTTGACCTTGCTGATCTGTGGTTTTTTTCTGCATACTCTGGTATTATAACCAGCGGAATTCAGCGCCCTGCGCACAGTACATGGGTGAACAACTGTACCAGTGCTTTCCTTTATCGATGCAGCAATTTCTGTGGACGGAGCTTTTGGCTCTTTTTTAACTATTTTTATTATTTCAAGCTTTTCTCGTTCAGGTAGTGCCGGCGGTCGTCCACTCCTTGCCAAATATTTGCACTTTGGTTCATCTTTAAATCTTTTTATTATTCCAGTAATAGTGGTGCGTGGACGATTTACTAATGAGCATATCTCCCGAATGGTCCTGCTTTGATTGTACGCATTTAAAATAATTTTTCTCTCTTCAATTGTGGTTTCTCTCCTTTTTTGATTCATTTTTAACAATCACGCGGTGTAAGTAAAATTTTTTAATTAAGTACCGTTATAGAATGTTTACAGATCAGTCTTAAAGCTTCCATACTAAACGAACTCACTAAAAAAAGTAGCCAGATTAGCTTAAATTTTTGTTAAAATTATTTTAAAAGGCAAGCCGAGCTGACGTGACGGTGAATTTTGTCCTCCAAAAAGGTGACAAAAATATTTTATTTTTCATTTTCCCAAAAATGGGCTAGTAAGAGAAAGATATTTAAACTGAAATAGAAATTAAATAATGTTAAATATGCTACTTTTCATGTTTCCATTATATTCTGGGCACGGGAGATGTTATAATCTTCTAGATACTAAATGACGGTGACTTTTGTCCATCTGTGTATATATATATATATGTATATACAATACATAGGTGAATCCGGAAAGCGGATCTTGAGTTCGACAGGAGGCAAGTATGGTGGGAACGCATGCGTAGGCCCGACTGGAGTGCAACTTTTGACGGCCGTCATGTGAGTAGTAATTCCCGTAGAGCTCACGAGTGGTCAAAAGCCTTTCTGACAATTTGCTTAATGGTAGTACGGGGAGGGGATCGATACTTAGACAAGAGGAGGTTTAATTCGAGTTAAAATCCAACACTACCGGAGTAAAGGCTTCTCCCTCGCACAAGAAATAGGTGCTTAGCTAGATCACAGTCTGTCACGCAGCCAAATGGGGGCTGGTGTAAAGTAGACTATGCACCGCAAGTAACGATGGCAAAGCTAATCGTATCCTGGAGCACATTTTTTCTCGCGGCTCATCACATGGAGATTTATCGGCTTTGACATTTGTGCTGTGTTATTATTGCAGAATCACATAAAAAATTGTAAAATTTATTATTGTGTTTATTATACACTGTAAGGAATCTTACCAACCCAAGCTGGAATACCCAATGAGACTCACTATAAAGCTTTCGGTTATATACTAATCTAATCTATAAATATGATACTCAATATGGCTCCAAAGACAATAGACTCGCCGATTTAATAAAAGAAATATAAAAATGATAGTGACAACGGAAATATACATATATACAATGTATATATGTACATATGGGCGTGTATGAAGAGGCAATAGATTCTAATACAAATCCCTCCCTATTTCGATAGTGTTGCAAAGAAAATCAGATGCCAACATGTCAAACATATGGAAAACTGCGACAAGTAGAATGGGGGCACTACTTAAATAGTTATACTAAGCCATATGAATTGCCTGATGGCTTGTCTGTCGTCACTAAATCGCGAGTGAGTGCTACAGCAGAAGTAGGCATGCAAAACGTGATACATACATAGTATGTAAGCACAAGAAGAGTGTGAGTTAACTAGCAGACCCATCGAACGTTATTTTTGGGCGAAATTTTCTGATGCAAGTCTTACTTCAATTAGTGCCGCACATACATATTTACATATGAGCATTTCTAACTTATTATATGCGTTGTATAGAGAAAAATATATATTTACTAGCAAATATGTGAATGTAAGTGATTGAAAATGAAAAAGTAGCATACCTCCTAAGCAGCAGGAAGTAGGCTTTGGAGAATAAGAATCAGCGTGCTTAAGTGCTATGCTGTGTGCACAAACATAAATACACATATGTACATATGTGGGTATGTAGGGAGACATCCTTACTTCCGTATTTGTTTCGTACACAGGGTAGAGCCTGTCTCTACTTTATGTTCATGTATGTATACTTGCGTTCAAAATACTAGGAGCGCGTGGAATTACCAAGTTTTAACTATTTTTTTTTATTCAAACTTCTGTTCTTCTGTTTTTATAAAAGTATAGTGCATTCTACAATAAAAAAATTTAACTCTAAGTTCCATTCCCGTCCAAACTCTTAAAATCTTTGCAAATTTCAACCTTTTTGTTCCGATTTTTTAGAAAATTCGAGGTATGTGGCCTTATAGCGATTTTAAACATTCCATTCCTAAAGTTGTATGGGCTATAAAACTGCATACCTCGAAGTTTTCTAAAGATTCTGGTTAAGGAGGTTAAAATTGTGATGAACATTTTTGTAAATTTATCGTGGACAAAGTGTGGAGCTTTGAGTTAGATAGCTTTTTTCTAGAATGCAATATACTTTTATAAAAACATAAAAAAAAATTTAACACAAAAACATAGTTCAAACTCGGTAGCTCGTCACGCTCCTTTTATTTTCAACACAGAGGTGTAGAGCTGCATACTGTCGAGTCGATAAATGTCAAATCACAACGTCATCCACTATTTACTATTCTTCATCGACTTGTTTTTATTATTTCATATTTGCTTTTTCGTTTTGCGAAATCGGCGCGCCATTTGTGTACTGCTCCATCCCCAGACAGCAACAACATGTCTGTCAACAATACTAAATAATGAAGGCTATAAATTCATAGCTAAACCACTATGAGTGAACATGAGCGGCTGTGCGAGTACAGAGTGTGGAATAATGACGTTGCCATGATGACGCCTGTTCGCTGACTGGGATTTGAATGATGTTCCTGGCTGCCTGCCGATGCTGTTGTCGATGATATTTACGACTAGCGATGATGCAATCAACATATGTATGCGTGTGTATGTGTTTCGAGCCAAAACGGGCATTGCTGGAATTTTATGAATTTTTGCGAAAAATTGGTCAAACCAGTACGAGAATGAAACGCCAGTCATTAAAAATTCAAATGAAATAAGCAGAATGGAGTAAATAACTAATTTTGTTTATAAAAATTTAAATTGAAAATCCAATAAAAATCGATTGTATTGAAATCGTCCGATAAATGTGAGTTTGTATTGCTTCTTTGTTTTGTTTTTTAATATAGCATTTGTATGTTTTAAATATTTGTATGCATTAGATAAGGCGGCATATTTCAAGACACAGCACAAATATAGATAGAACAGATAAAATTGCACGAGCCTTAAGTAAAATCAATAAAATGTCTCACAACACACCTGCATATGTAGATAAGTAGCTAAAATAGTAGTTTTGTAACAAAATGAGAATATGCAAAGATAAAATTTCAACCCAACAAATACAAATAGATGAAATTGATTCAGTCAATCAAATGTATTAACTTAGTACTGTCATCGGCACACAATAAATTTAGTATAACAAAGTATTTACGTACGTCATTACAATAGGAATAGTGACATATTTAGAAATTAGTTGGTTTTGTCCGATTCAGATTTGTTTTGAAAATATTAAATTACCAAACCGTTCAATGAAAAGCGCCACAAACGGCTTAGTTTTATAAACTCATATTGCTCAGCTCAAGGAACTTGCTGATGTTTGCAATTATCGCTCATTGCTCATTGCTTTTTGGTGGTTAAATTGGAGTCTTGTGTTTCAGTCAGTAAATAAAATTCAAATATTCATAAGTAAATATGTATGCATATATGTATGTATGTGAGAGATGCTTGCCAGACTTTGGCAAATTGGCATTGACACCTTAAGAGACAAGCAATTGCTTGATTTTATTGACCAAATATAAACAGTTGTTTTAAGATATATATTTGCACCTAAAATAAAATTAAATAAAAGTAAAAAAATGCACCGATGATGCAAACGGAACCAGTTGTTTGTAAATACACGCATACATAATTAATACTAGGTTGCTCAATAAGTTATGCGGTTCGATAAGAAAAACACAATTTTGTGGTTTTAAATGCACTTTATTATTCAGAACATCAATACACTTGTTCCAACGAGGTTCCAATTGATGAATTCCATACCTGAAGTGAGAATCTGGAAGGCACTTATGACCTCATCATTTGTTGAAAAACGCTTTCCACGCATGAAGTTGTTTAAGTCTGGAAACAGATGGAAGTCGCTAGGGGTCAAATCTGGTGAATACTGTGGATGCTCAACAATGCGAACTGTAATTCATGGATTTTAGCCATTGCCAGAATGCATTGCTCTGAAGAAAAATAATTTTTTTCTTTTGCAAGGTGGGTATTTTTCACGAATTGTTTCCTTCAGCTGGTCTAGAAGGTTACAATAATATTCAGAATTTATTGTTTTACTAGAATGATGGGGATAGGCCCAAGTCTCATCCTAGCGATGAATCGATGCACAAAATACTCTTTATCCTTTCGAAAACGCTCTAAATGTTGCTGAGAAAGCCGCGTTCGAATGTATTTTTGGTCTATTGTTAGCGAATGCGGCTCCCATTATTCACACAGCTTTCTGAAACCCAAACTTCACATACGTTCATATGAAGAGTGTACCCACATAACAAAAACATAAAATTTTCAAACTTATTATGAAAATGGCAAAATTCGTGTGACCGAGGCCTTGCAATTTTCAATTCTCGTATGACAGCCTGTAGATGTGTTCGTGGTCGACATTTAAATGACACATAATTATTAAGAACCGTGTTTTGAATAAAAATAGTGAACACTGAAAGAATCTACATTTTTAAATGTTTTATTTTAAAACAACATCTAGGCGCGTTTTATATACTTATATTATACAATATTTATATTTTCTTGTAATATTTATTGGATTTATGTTACATAATCTTTTGGCTTAATTCAAAAAATCCTGAAAATAATACTTTTTTCAAAATTTTCATTAACTTTGACTTTGCTTAAATATTACTTTAAACACGAAACAATTTTTTATTTTATGTCTTAGAATAGAATACAACTATGACACGTGACAAAAATTAGAAAACAGATTTTATCTCAAATAAGAAGCACCATAGAGAGTATACAGAATAAGAAAACGTTTGAGTTTTTGGCTTTCAGCTTGTTTGCAGCCACCCACCTTAATTTATAGGAGTTCCCTTTGACTGTAAGAAAAACAGCTGCAAAATCCTATCAAATAATTAGTCTTGCCATAAATTCTGAGACAAATTTTACAATGCATACGGCGAGAACGGATTCGCAGAAAAAAGTTCCGTTATTTTTGATTTTGTTCGTAAGCATTGTGTACTCATAAATTATACGAGGGGTGCCTGTTATATTTCGGAATTAGAGAACAAAAACAAATTTTAATCATCGAAAATCACTTTATTGTTTTTCAAAATATTCTCCAGAAGATCTATACACTTTTGCATGCGATTGAACCAATTGTCGAAGCACTTTTGCCACTCTGAATGAGGTACCTCCAAAACATGCATTCTGAATGCCGCAACCGCTTCTTCAGGTGTCGAAAAACGTTGACCTCTCAGTTTGTTTTTTACGTACGGGAATAAAAAGAAGCATTCGGTGCCAAGTCAGGACTATACGGCGGATGACCCATTAATTCGATGTTTTGGGTGCTCAATAATGCAGTTGTTTAGCCGATTTGTGAGAGCTCGCATTGTCCCGGTGAAGAGTGATCCGTCTTTGGCGATTGGTTTTCCTAATTTCTTGGAAGACAACTGGCAAACAAATGGTTGTGTACCACTCAGAATTTACTGTTCTGCGTTGTTCTAGTGGTACGGTTGCGACATGTCCAGTTTTTCCGAAAAAACAGGCGACCATTTGCTTGGAAGTGCTTCGTGCGCGAACAACTTTTGTTGGATTTGGCTCATCTTGAAACACCCATACAGTCGACTGCTGTTTACTTTCGGGCTCATACGCGTAAATCCATGATTCATCACCTGTCACGATGTCATAGACGTGCTTCGAAGCCCCGCGATCGTATTTTTTGAGAATTTCCTTCGACCAATCGACACGAGCCTTTTTTTGAGCGATTGACAAATTGTGTGGGATCCAACGCGAACAAATTTTTTTTGACAGTCAAATGTTTATGCAATATTGAATGTATGCTGGTCCCACAAATGCCTAAGATTGTCTCAATCTCACGATAGGTCACATGACGATCTTGCAATATCTTTTCGCGCACGGCATCAATGGTTTTCGGAACAACAACTGATTTTGGACGACCTTCGATTGGATTCACCATACCATCGAAAAACACTGGTCCTTGATGGAGCTTCATCGCCAAAAAATGAATTAAGTTCATCCATGCAATGTTGCTGAGTTAATCCACGTCGAAAGTTGTAAAAAATAATCGCACGAAAATGTTCACGATTTAATTCCATTTTTGGACCGAGATGAATCTTTTAAGTTACTGTAAACAACACAAATAGCGCTGGTATTTCAAAACGTTCTGAGTACGTAAAAGTCAAAAAATGTCAAACTTTGCGATACAGCTGTCAGTTGCCAGATTGCAACACCAGGGTTGCCAAATCCCGAAATATAAAAGGCACCCCTCGTATTCAGTTTCGAGGCAAATTTCGTTTGTTAACAATAGAGTGGGGAGCTGCGGAAAATCGCATTGCAGTGATTGCCTGACATACGATTGGTAAAAGTGCAACTGAGACTTACGAATTGCTGAAAATACTAAATATTTCGAGATTGTTTGTTTACCGCACTATCAATCGTTTTTCCCAAACGTCCGAAGTGGCAGACAGAAAAAGTAGTGGTCGTCCTCGCGTGGTTCGATCCAGTGCAGCCAAAAAAGTCGTTCGGAGAGCAGAAAATAATGTCCAGGGAAATTAATTTACCGATCAGATCCATGTCAAGACTGAGTAAAGACAATCTCCACATGAAAGCCTTTTGTCGCTTAACTTGTCTGTCGCCCACACGTTTGAAGAAAATTAGACTCGGTGGCACGCGGTCAACGGTCATGAAAATTATCTTTTCTCAGATGAGAAAATTTTCACTGTTGAAGAAGTTTTTAACAAGAAAAACTACAAAATCTATGCTAAATCTCCTAAAGACGCAAAAAATGTTGTTCCAAGGGTTCAGCGTTTCAGTATCATGTAAATTCGTCACATCTCATAATTTCTGCGAAAAAGGAGTTAAGAACGAGGCAAAAATGAACCAGAAAGATGTCTTAGAAGGCGTGGTGAAGCAGTTGAGCAGTACTCTCTTCAATGGAGAGTGTTGGATCTTCCAGCAAGACTCTGCTCCAGCCCATAAGGCAAAAACCACCCAGCAGTGGCTAAAAACCAAAATTCCTGGGTTCATAGCCGCACAAGATTGGCCGTCTGGAAGTCCAGAATTGGAGAACATGGCCTGTCGAAGACCTTACAGAAATTTGGAGTGTCGAAACAATCTTTGGTTCGAGCAGCAACGTCAATATCCATGAAAGCCGAGCGTGTTGCAATCGCTGAATGGCCTAGTCGTTTGAAGGCTTGTGTAAAGCAAATGGTGACCATTTCGAATGAATTTTTTTTTTGTAATATTTACATGATTTTATAAAACTAACTTTATTAAAAAAATAAAACTAACTTTATAAAAAAAATATAACTAATTTTATTACAAATTCGTTATTGTAATTTAAGATCCCAGCAATAGAAGAAGGCGGCCGCGGTAGCCGTATGGGTTGGTGCGTGACTACCATTCGGAGTTCAGAGAGAACATAGGTTAGAATCTCGGTGAAACACCAAATTAAGAAAAACAATTTTCTAATAGCGGTCGCCCCTCGGCAGGCAATGGCAAACCCCCGAGTGTATTTATGTCATGAAAAAGCTCCTCATAAAAATAACTGCTGTTTGGAGTCCGCTTGAAACCGTGGAACAACATCAAGACGCACACCACAAACACCCAAAAAGGGTGTAAGCGCCAATTATGTATATATATATATATATAATAGAATGCTTAACAGTTTAAGGGGTTATACGCAGTTATGAAGCAAATAAAAGACGGGTGGTCAAGGATTTATCCTGAAACATCAGAATATTTTAATTTGAAAATTTTTGGCGGTTATAAAAGCATCCTTCAAGAACGTAACAAAATTTTTTATTTATGAAAATGTTGATTATAGAGCGCGCTGCAGGCGATTTCTGGAACCTCCTTTAAAAAAAGACGATTTACGGTATACATCGTAGCTCAGGATTGGATTATCTGAAATCAAAAAACCAAACAAATTTTGTTAATATATTAGATTATCTAGTAATTAATCGTTCGGCTAATCAAAATAGTGAATTTTCACAAAATGGCAGCTTTTAAAAGAAATGATTTCGATTTTTACGTTAAAATTTGGCCGTAAATCTATATATATAAAAATAAGTTACATTTCCTTGGTAATCTTATAACTCAAGAACGGGCTCACCTATTCAAACCAAATTTTTAGGCTTTGTTTGGACTATTCAGTAGATGGTTTGTGTTTTGAAATTTTAAGAATCGGATACCAGGGTCTCGAGAAATAGGCCAAAACGTGAACCCGGGTAACCCTAGGATGTGTTTGTACAATATGGGTAGCAAATGGAAGCTGCTCATGATTCTATAGTATAGAGTATTTTTGATGCCGCTCCGTGACTAGGGTCTCGAGATATCGGCCAAAATGTGGACCCCGATAACTTAAGGATGTGTTCGTACAATATGGGTAGCAAATGGGAGCTGTTGATGATTGCTATAGTATAGAGTATTTTTAATGCCCCTCCGTAACTAGGGTCTCGAGATATAGACCAAAACGTGGACCTGGATAACCCTAGGATGTGTTTGTACAATATGGGTAGCAAATGGAAGCTGCTGATGATTCTATAGTATAGAGTATTTTTGATGCCGCTCCGTGACTAGGGTCTCGAGATATCGGCCAAAATGTGGACCCCGATAACTTAAGGATGTGTTCGTACAATATGGGTGGCAAATGGGAGCTGTTGATGATTGCTATAGTATAGAGTATTTTTAATGCCCCTCCGTAACTAGGGTCTCGAGATATAGACCAAAACGTGGACCTAGATAACCCTAGGATGTGTTTGTACAATATGGGTAGCAAATGGAAGCTGCTGATGATTCTATAGTATAGAGTATTTTTGATGCCCCTCCGTGACTAGGGTCTCGAGATATCGGCCAAAATGTGGACCCCGATAACTTAAGGATGTGTTCGTACAATATGGGTAGCAAATGGGAGCTGTTGATGATTGCTATAGTATAGAGTATTTTTAATGCCCCTCCGTAACTAGGGTCTCGAGATATAGACCAAAACGTGGACCTGGATAATCCTAGGATGTGTTTGAACCACATGAGTATCCATTGTAAGTTGTTGATAAATGCTAATGAAAAGAGGACTTTTCTTTTCGCTGGGTAACTAAAGACTCCAGATATAGACCAATTGGGAACTCGCCTTCAGGTTAAGAGATTGCATTCTCATGTACTGCAACCAGTTAAAATGTTTTTAAAAATTCAGATCCGTTATCTACATATATTTCTCGAACTTTACAGATTCAAGGTCAAATATACCATAGGGCTGGGTCTTTGCTACCATTCCCAGATGGTGACCATCAATTTTTGCAAATATATTTTATTGGTGATGAGAATCGTGAATTAGATCAGCGCTGTGCAATTTCGACGAATACGAGAAGATCAATCGTGAATGAATTGCAAACAATGTTCCATCAACACAATGAATTGTGGAAATTGTTCAAAGTGGCACTCGATCTGATGCCCACCGATGGCCACAAAATCATAATAAAAGCCGATAAATCACCAATTGGGAGCACGCCAGACGATTCAATGTACCAACGATTGATGAAGTAGCTATTGTTGTTACAGTTTCAGCCACGAGATATTGTTTTGTATCGTAGAAATGAGCAATAACAACGTATTTCAGAACTCCATCGCTGTTATGATGCATTGCAATACCCCATTTTGTTTTGGAGAGGGGACGATGGCTATCATATCAACATACCAATGATAAATCCAACAACTGGTACATACACATTTTATTTTTGTTTAAATATGATTTTTAAATAATTTTCATACGCTAATTAATTTTTGCATCGCAGGTCAAAAATCAACGAAAACCGTCAGTGCGATGAATTTTTATTCGTATCGATTGATGATTCGCCCTCAAGAAAACAATTTTATTTTGCGATGCAATCAACTTTCGCATCAATTTTTTATCGAATTGCAAGTCATTTTGGACGCAAATATAATAAAAAATTGAATGCTCCAGGAGGAACTGGAAGAACATTTTTAACTTTATTTATTTTAGCATAATTTATTTAGCGTAAAAAATTGAAATGGAAATTAAAGAATCAAAGTTTAATTACAAGTTTTTATCGGCTCTTTCACCTTACCTGTATATAGGTGACCACCACAATCAAATTTTAAAAAAGTACAGAAAAGGCTATTGTGACATCTTTAGAAAGTATGTTGAATGAAAAAAATCAACTAATTCAACTGTTTAAACATTTTACGAGTTCTATAAAGAAAACTTAACACTCATAACGAAACATCGGTCAAAATGACCGATAGTGAATTTCGTGCTGGAATAGTGGCTAAACTGCTTGACCTTGACAGCTGCCCCTCCTCCTACCTTCCTCCCTCCCCCTACCATCGCCACTGAACAGGTTTTCATTTAGTTGGCGTGACGCTATTGTCTTGTGCACATCCCAAGTTCGATTTCGGTCGGTCAGATTTACCGTGTGTTTGTATTCAAGCTTTATAGGTTTCGTTAATTTCAGTTTCATGTTTTTTTTAATGATTGACATGTCAATTATGTAAAATAAAAACTTTTTTTGATTGTAAATGCTTAATAATTATTGTAGTACCTTATTATTTACCTCATTTTAACTGAAAAAAAACATAACAATAAAAAAAACATAAAAAGTAACGATTTCGGTCAAAATTACCTTATGTTTCGCTTAGTGTCACAAAAATCATGTTTCGTTATAAGTGTTAATATGAAAAATTTCTTGCGATATAAAAAAACATTTTATGTACGGTGGTGCGAAGCCCACTGGGAAATGCTAGTTGATTATAAAATGGAAAATAAGTATCAGATTTACAAAAGGAACGATTAATTACTAGAAAATGTATCTTTAAAGATTGAGTTAAAACGGTTGACCTATCAAACAAGCCGTTTTCGAGATATCGTGTACACCGACTTGAAAAATGCCGTTTTGAAAAAAACCCGTTTAAAGTTTCAATACCTACCTTAAAACGTGCCGAGGCATCTCTATATATTTAGGTATAACTCCGAAAGTATTACTTAGATCTACTTCAAATTTCGTGCGTATACTTTTGAATATATGTACATTACAAAAATGCAATAAAAAAATCAATTTTTTTTAAAGTCATAACTGCGTATAACCCCTTAAAGAAGTTATACTATATTTTTCAGTCAAAATTTTTTTTTTAAAGATTATGCTAAAATTTCTGCCATAAAATGCTTTGGTCAAAAGATTTAGAACTTTAGTTTTCGGTTCACCGAGTTTCCAGTAAATGACTTTGGTGAAATAATTTTTTATTGGGCCAACCCGCCGTATCTTAAAGATGGATGCCGCATTCTCATCGTTTCGAAATTTTGCGCGGGATTTTGGCACTACCTGCTTGAGGTGTTTGTTTTATGAATAGTTCTGGAATTTCGACACATTTTATGCATAATGCCTACCAAATTTGCTCGTTCAAAAGTTAAAAATTTCTCGTTGTCCTTCCTCTTACAGCGCGCCAACTAGTCTTCCTTTTGCCTCTTTTGTTCCTGGCACTGGATTAAGCCGGCTTTGAAAAGTTTCACTTCTTATCAAAATATTATTTTTTAATTGTTTTTTATGTATAAACTTCTCATTTTCTTATCGTCAAACAGAATGTTATTCCCTTTCAATGATTCCAATGCAGCTGGACGCCACATTTAATATGCCAACAAGCTTCAGCGCCGCCTCCGGAGCGAAGTGTTATTATCAGCTTGTCACGGTAGCAGGAGCGACAATCCAACAGCCACAGCAGGCGGTGCAACAGGCGGTAGCACAGTTTTTATGCGGGCGCAATCAGCAATCTCAATAACACCACATAGAGCGTAAAACAACCAAACAAAAAAAAAATAAGAATTAAGAAGGAAACGAAAAATACAGAATGGCGAGCTGCTGTTCGTTGTTGCTGCTGTTGATGCGCTTCATCTACAGTGCAACGTTATTTCTGCAACTCCTCCTTTAATATTTTCCGCATTTTTTTTTCGGTACTCAATGTTTCTACTCAAGTTATATTATTTGCTCAAGATTACTGCTGGATGGCGGCTTGGCTGACTGACTGCCGCCACTTGGCGTGTGTGAACTGATAGTGGTAAAGAGTGGGCGATGCGTTAAAAAAATAAAATTGCTTACAGTAGCAGCTATAAGTTCAAAGTACTCGGAACTGATAATGCTGGTATGTCTTACCACAATCTGCAACAATATTCACACATACCTTCACACATTTTCACACACGAACTCCTTTCTTGTTGTTGTCTTCGTAATAGAAGCGATGGCATGAATAAAGAAACAACGTTACTCTGGAATATTGTGAATCATTGCTCTACACACAGTATAGTATGTAAGTATGTTGTTTGTAAAGGCGCATAATCCTGCAGTATAACACTTAAATTAGTTTTAGTGTCGTTGCAAAAAAATGTTTACTAAATTTTTATTGCTAAAAATCTTAAAGCGATAGCTACAAATAAGAAAAAAGGGGAGTCCAATTGGCTTTAGAAAAACGTTGCATATTTTTAGGCGCAGCAGCAGCTTCAGCAATTTTTGCGGTGGTTAATTCCTTATTTTTTCGTCTAAATGTTGTAGCGATGGGGTTCACTACCAAAAATTGTTAGGCCATTCAAACTCCTCGTGTTCCTAGGTTGTATTGTATAGCAGTTTTGTAATGGGCGTATACGTCCTTAGTTAGCTGTTTGGCTGAACTTTCGCTGAAATTTGTGTACTACGTAGTACTGTAGATCCGTTTTATGCCACCTGAAAAGCGGATGTTTTCTCCGAAAAATTGCAGAAATATAGTAGGAAGTTGGGCATTACCTGCCAAGAATCGATTGCTATAAGAAACAGCTGTTTCAAGTTCTCGAACGAAAGGTCAGTAGTTACGAATATTTCTTACAAACCCATTCGTCTATGGCAGGCCTCTACTGAACGTAAACATATCACCCGGACTTTTAGCAAAATAAATTAGGGATTATGCTTAATAGAAAATTCACAACATTGCTTTAAAGCTTCTCTTAGTCTTCGAAGGCTGAAAAGGAAACTGATTACGAAAGGATGACAGAGAGGACGTTCAAAAAGTAAAAAGAGTTTGGGTACTACTGCTTGGTATGCAGCCAAACATTAACCATAACATTTAATAATAAATTGTTAATTCTTTTTGTTAAGCTAAGTTTGTTTTTAGCTAAGTTGATACTCTGCTAAATTCGATATTTTAATCCTGCTGCTGCTTACTCATCACAATTATAATTATTTATTTTTATTGTTTTCTTGAATTTTCTTTTGGCTTGTAGCCAATATAAAGCCACTTGGTTGCCTTTGTGGGTGTATTGTTCTTCTCTATTTAATCTGTTTTTTCTTTCTCGACTGCGGCACTTGCCTTGCATTACCAAAACGTGTCGGCTGTCTGTCGGCTGCATTAAATTCGCTTGTGATCCTGTCTATTTCACCGCTCTTGTTTGTCTGCCGCGATATCTGAATGCGAATAAATGAGTATGAATGTATGAATGTTTGTGTGTGTTTGGTTTTTATCTTTGTATCCTTCAATTCAATTTAGAAATTATAGATGCTTACGTTGCAATGTAGTTTTTGCACTTGGTACTGTCACAAGCGCTTATTTGGCTTATTGAATTAATTTCAAAGCGCTGCTATTTCTTAAAAGGGTAACTTTTGCAATAAATGGTTCATTTGTTTAACAGCATGGAGATGTTCACCGTGAAAGAGAGGACGATTGTGTCGTGCAAATGCAAATGTGTTGTGGTATGCAACACAAAAGCAATTTTGGAGATCCTTTAGAGCTGAAGAATGCAATTGAGTGCGGTACTATCGTGAATGGAAAATTAGCTGTCAATGTTGTTAGAGCTAATGAAAGCCTAGATTAATACGACCACTGTTATTGAAGCTGCATGTACCTCAATTTACGCCTTATTTTTTCATGAAAATCAAGACTACACAATGCCTTGGATACTCTTAAAAATTAGTGTTAGTTTGTTTTAGGTGTTAAAAAAGTGCTGAACAAATCTAAAATTTTTATAAACTTTTTAGAATAATTTGAATCACTGTTGTTAAGCTGGTGTAAAATTTAAAAACCAAAAATACATACCAAAATAGTAAAATACAAAATAATTTACCTTGCACCTACGCAAACCCTAAAAAGCGAATTTCTTGCAACAATTCGACAACTCGTGATTTGATCTCCAAGCGCTTCTTTGCCTTAATGTTTTCATCAACATTCATCAGCTCTCAGTTGAGATGACAGTTAGTATTTTTCATAAAATTTTGCGTATTGCACAAAGGCAAACTACAACAAAAAAACAGAAACACATTGGCAGTATGCAGTTTTAATGCCGAACCAGTGGTGCATTTATAGGTACACATGAACGTAGATACATATGCAGATATGTACATATATATTCGCACATATGTCATACAGACACACATACATGTAGTAAGTATATAAACAGTAGGTAAACCTTTTTGTGCTTCACAATTTTTCATATTTTCCACTTTCCGATTTTTCCACCGACTTTTCCACGGACTGAAATAGACGTGTAAGCAAAAGCAAAAAAACAAAAAATATAAACATAAATGACAACATTTTAAATGCACCTTTTTTATCAAAACGAAAAACGAACCTACATGTGAAAGCCCAAACATGGCATTCGTGTGCTAAAAAACAGAAATAGCGGCAAAAATAGAAAACGTAAAAACGAGTTGCGAATGGGATGACGGTGCGTACACTGAGAGAACCGGATGCTGACCCAGATTTCTGAAACCATTTCTGCTGAACCAAGTGACCCTGCTGCCCATCACATACATACATACATATTTACATAGTTTTGCACTTTCCGCAGATTGGGCGGGCAGTTCGTACAGCTTTAGTGCGCAATATCCTTGAGCTGCCAGCCATTACTTGCATTGACAGCAAAAGTTAAGGAAAAAGTAGCAGCAGCTGCCCAAGTTTTACTTTCGTTTGATGCACCACTTACAATTGGCTTCAGCTTCAGCTGCTTTCACAGCTGGTTGGGGCAGTTGCCTGCTCTGCTACTGTCTGCCTCAGTTTTTCCGCTACAGCATCTATAGCTGCAAAGTGTTTTTATTTTTAACACACTTTTATTAGGTCGGGTTGTATGTATGTATTTAACGGAATCTTTGAGCTTAATTTTCAGTGGCTTCTAAAAATCTGATCGACTTGGAATTTTGCACACCTATCAAGGACCGATGACAATGCAATAATTTGATAAAAGTTTTCCATTATCCTTATTAGGATTGCCAGGATTAATATTTTCTTTTTTTACCTGTGGGCAAAAAGTAAGGTGAATTTGGTTGTAAAATGAAAAATCTTTATTTATTCTTGTAAATCAATTTCATCCCCCTCAAAACAATCCCCTCTCGATGAAATACACTTATGCCAACGATTTTTCCAATCCCCCCAAAACATGCCAAATAGTCCATTTCCGGTATAGCCATCAGCACCTTCTTCGATTCAGCTTTTATCTCCTCAATCGACTCGAAACGCGCTCCCCGGAGTGGTCTCTTGAGTTTTGGGAATAGCCAGAAGTCACACGGAGACAAATCAGGCGAATACGGTGGTTGCGGAACGATATGCGTGGAATTTTTGGCGAAATGGTCACGAAGAACGAGTGCAGTGTGAGACGATGCATTATCGTGATGCAAAAACCAAGAGTTGTTCTCCCATAATTCTGGTCTTTTTAGATGAATTGCTTCACGTAAACGACGCATAACGCTCAAATAATATTCCTTATTAACAGTTTGGCCAGGTGGAAGGAATTCATAGTGCACCACATTGCATTTTGCTTCACTTTCATAACCTTCTGTACATAGGTAGTTGCCAATATAATGATTGTAATATTTACTATATCAAGCATCCCACGCTTTTAACTCTAATTTGAATTATTCTATTTGTATCTTAATTTTTGTTATAATTCTGTTCTGAGGTAGTTGACTATGACTGATCGTTCGATTTGCTATTACTTCATTATAGGTCTCTTTGTCATTAAAATTTATTTTATACTTTTTAGTTCGATTAGCAATAAAAGCGTGTTTTTAGTTTTTTTAAACTATTTTTTATTAGTTGTATAATTTGCTGTCGGCTGTTTACTTTTGCGGCAATGTAAATCGCTACTCGTTTCATGTCTCGCTCGCCTCCATTGGCAGGTCGCGTCTTGACGGGTGCTTCCACTTTCGAAAATGCGTGAGCCACTACACTAACAAATTGTAAACAAACCTAACTGCATACCTAATGCTGAAAACAGTGAACACCGTACGCAGTCCCTTACCGCAGTCCCTTACCGTGCACAAAAACTCACCCCCGAGAACAACTGCGTTCTTTTAATTATATATTTACACAATACATGGGTTTGTGTGTGTATAGGTGTTTGGTTGTATCTGCTCAATTGATATTTTTGCTTACACACTTTTTCACACATCCCCGTTATCAGTTACAATTTTCCATTGTTAATAAACTAAAGTCAAAAACCAACAAATGCAAATAGTTCATTTATCTATAATTAACATTATTCAACTGCATTAAGCTATTTTAACAAAAATTATCATTTTTCTAACTTTATTTTGTAAATGATTTCGAAATGTACTGCTTGGCAACACTGTGTGGTGAGAGAGCAATCAGCTGAGTCGGTATTACGTGATTTTGTAAAAATCGTGAAATAAAATCTACGGTACTACGATACGGAAGGAAGGAGCTTTTAATTTACATGGGTTTCTCATTAGTTTGATCAAAACAGCTGAGAGGGGATTGCATTTCAGCATTATGCTGAAAACAGTGAAGACCGCACAGAATCGGTTACCGCAGTCCCTTACCGTGCACAAAAACTCACCCCCGAGAACAACTGCGTTCTTTTAATTACATATTTACCCAATACATCAGTTTGTGTATGTATATGTTTGGTTGTATCTACACAATGTTGCCCTTGATCTTTTTGCTTACACACTTTTTCACACATCCGCGTTATCAGTCACAATTTTTCATCTATACTAATATTATAAAGAGGAAAACTTTGTTTGTTTGTTTGTAACGAATAGGATCAAAAACTACTGGACCGATTTTAAAAATTCTTTCACCATTCGAAAACTACATTATCCAAGAGTAACATGGATTACATTTTATTTTGGAAAAAAATAGGGTTCCGTAAGATATTTGGATTTTTCGGACACAAACTGAAAAAAATCTTATATATAAAATAAAGTCAACTTTTTGTGTGTGTTCGCTAACCGGCCGTGTCTGCACCGAATTAAACCAAACTTACACACATTGTTAAGAAGGTATTGAAGATGGTTTCCGTATAGTTTGGATACCTATTGGTGGATAGGGCTCGAGATATAGGTCAAAACGTGGACCCGGGTAACCTTCGGATGTGTATGTACAATATGGGTATCAAATGGAAGCTGTTGGTAAATGCTTTAGTTCAGAGTATTTTTCATGCCACTCCGTGACTAGGGTCTCGAGATAGAGACCAAAACGTGGACCCTAGAATGTGTTTGTACAATATGGATATCAAATTGAAGCTGTTGGTGAATGCTTTAGTACAGAGTATTTTTCATGCCGCTCCGTGACTGGGGTCTCGAGATATAGGTCAAAACGTGGACCCGTTTAACCTTTGGTTGTGTATGTACAATATGGCTATCAAATGAAAGCTGTTGATAAGTGATTTAATACGGGGTAATTTTCATACCTATTGATGACTAGGGTCTGGAAATATATGCCAAAACGTGGACCCGCCGTGTCTTTGCACCGAATTAAACCAAACTTACACACATTGTTAAGGGGGTGTTGAAGATGGTTTCCGTATAGTTTGGATACCTATTGGTAGATAGGGTCTCGAGATATAGGTCAAAACGTGGACACGGGTAACCTTCGGATGTGTATGTACAATATGGGTATCAAATGGAAGCTGTTGGTGAATGCTTTAGTTCAGAGTATTTCCATCCGCTCCGTGACTAGGGTCTCGAGATAGAGACCAAAACGTGGACCCTAGAATGTGTTTGTACAATATGGATATCAAATGAAAGCTGTTGATAAGTGCTTTAATACGGGGTAATTTTCATACCTATTGATGACTAGGGTCTCGAAATATATATGCCAAAACGTGGACCCGCCGTGTCTTTGCACCGAATTAAACCAAACTTACACACATTGTTAAGTAGGTATTGAAGATGATTTCCGTACAGTTTGAATACCTATTGGTAGATAGGGTCTCGAGATATAGGTCAAAACGTGGACCCGGGTAACCTTCGGACGTGTATGTACAGTATGGGTATCAAATGGAAGCTGTTGGTGAATGCTTTAGTTCAGAGTATTTTTCATGCCGCTCCGTGACTAGGGTCTCGAGATAGAGACCAAAACGTGAAGCCTAGAATGTGTTTGTACAATATGGATATCAAATTGAAGCTGTTTGTGAATGCCTTAGTACAGAGTATTTTTCATGCCGCTACGTGACTGGGGTCTCGAGATATAGGTAAAAACGTGGACCCTGGTAACCTTTGGTTGTGTATGTACAATATGGGTATCAAATGAAAGCTGTTGATAAGTGCTTTAATACGGGGTAATTTTCATACCTATTGATGACTAGGGTATCGAAATATATGCCAAAACGTGGACCCGCCGTGTCTTTGCACCGAATTAAACCAAACTTATGCACATTGTTAAGTAAGTATTGAAAATGGGTTTCGTAAAGTTTGGTTGTAATTCGGAGCAGTGGCAACGGGTACAGCGTTCTTTTGAGCCAGCCATAATGTCGCTTACTTTTTTAACGCTTGGGGCGGAACTGAACTGTCAAATTGACAGTGTGAGTTACAATGTGTCAATATTTCTTTCTGATTTGGATGCCATAAGGAAAAAACGTAAGTGCAACATGTAAAAATTGTTTGTGAATTTTTTTGGAGTGGATTTTGGAACAGTGAATAATTTCTTACGAAATTTGAGAATTTAATGTGAAATCCGAATGAAATTATGTGTTCGTGGAAAAAACAATTTTTTCGTTTTTTTTTTTTTTTAAATATAAATGGATAATGGTTAAAAAAGCTCCAATGCTTAATAAAACATATAAATTGAAACGAAAAATTCATGGATGATCAGGAAAAAAGACGATTGTTTATTCATATGCGTTGATTTGAAATTTAAAAACAATCTTCTTTTTTCCTGATTTTCAATTTATATTTTATATTGTATTTACTCAAAAACAAATAGAAAAACAAAAAATATTGTTTATGCCAAAGCGCTTGAATAAAGAATAAAGAAATAAATAATATGAAAACCATATATTTTCTGTTCTAAACCATATCTATTCTATTTTAGTGTGCCCAGCGAAGGGGGCCGGGTTTGCTAGTTGTTTAATAAACCGAAGCCAAAAACCAACAAATGTAAATAGTTCATTTATCTATAATTAACATTATTCAACAGTGTTTTTAAGTATTTTTAATAAAAATTATAATTTTTCTAAGTTTATTTTGTAAATGATTTCGAAATGTACTGCTTGGCAACACTGTGTGGTGAGAGAGCAATCAGCTGAAAGGGGATTACGGGATTTTTTAAAAATCGTGAAATAAAATCTACGGTACTACGATACGGAATTAAGGAATTTTTCATTTACACGGGGTTCTCATTAGTTTGATAGGAACAGCTGACAGGGGATTGCGTACGGTGTTCACTGTTTTCATCATAATATTTTGTGCGTAAAGGCATGTCTATGTGTGAATGAATTTATGAGTATAAAAAAAAAATTATTTATCTTACTAATGAGTTGCTGTAGCAGTTAAGAGGTTGCTCTGCAACAGTGGGACACATTTGTATGCCAAAGTAAGCAATTTAGATGAAATCCTATGTGAAAAAGTTATTTTGCACTTATACATAGAAGTATGTGCAATTTATTTGTATGACTTATATGCACTTTTCCCTGTTTTATTTTCTTTCTCTAAAAATTTTGAATTGAAAGCATCTTCTCTCCTCCATTTCCAGGCGCCCTTCAAATCTATCAGTTGTTTGGACGCGCCGCTCGCGCCGTGTGGTCTCGGCGCCACTGGCCTGGGAGCCGGATATGGTGAATCCGCTTGTCGGTCACATAGCCTGGCCTGTGCCAGATAATCACGCGATTTCGGTGACACTCTTCAAAGATCCGCGCACCCACGAATTAGAGGATAAGGACTGGACGTTTGTCATTGAAGATGTAAGTATTTATTTAACGGACAAAGTTTCTGTGCATGCCATTGTTGCGAAATTCCAATACTATTATTGAAGCCAACGAATTATAAATAAAATCAAAGAAGGGTTTCGCGTGCCTCACCAACAAAAAGTTTCGGTATTTGCTCCAAATTTATAAAACGTACAATATTATATTTTTAAACTTTTTAGTATTATATGCGTTTCGTTTCTCTGCAGCTATTTATTAAGACACCCAGGAGTGTCGTGACGAACAATTTGGCACCCGTGACACAGAGCATGTCCTCAGACAATCTCATAAAAAACTTTTCATCACCATTCATAGCATTACAGCTCGTTGTGAGCCTAAGCTTCCTCCACAATTCTTCTCCATGCGTCTCGGTCCATAGCCGGACTACGATAGTTGGTCGCTCCTATGCTTATGAGGTTGTCCTCCGCGTCGTCTAACCACCGTTTCCGCTGTCGTCTTCTTCGCTTTTCACCAAGCATGCGCGCATCTAGAACTTTGCGAGGTATTGTTTCGTCTTGCATTCTGCAAACGTGCTCTAGCCATCGGATGCGCTGCAATTTGGCGAACCGCACAATGTTTTCATCTCGCTGTTACATCTGTTATGTCCCATGCTCTTCTCGTGCTGGACCCAGTATTCTCCACATTCTTCTTCTTTCCAGATTGTTTTATTGTATTCCTTAGTCATAGTCCCTAATATTTTTCCGAGTCCGTATTCTTCGTATTTCGTTCATCCGAGGCCTCTGTGTAGGTTCCATTTGTGTTTTTTGAGTGATAAGGTTATCAGTCCTAAGCACAACCTCCAACTTGAAGAACCAGCTCCCACTTCTTATGTTCTCCTGAGAGAAGGGTGGCGTGGCCATACCTCCAGACACTAGGTTTGATTTAACTAAGGATAAGGTTTCCTCGTTGCCTCCTTTATCCGGGCTTGGGTCCGGCAGCCTCAACTGGCGGAGCTTTTATAGAATTAAGATTTTAAATTTTAATTTTCTCTTGGGACATATCTTTCATTTTACAAATTAGCGTCAGTTCAGTACATACCTACATACATATTTATTATTTTCGTTTAAAGTAAGCCAATTGAAATCAATTAAGTTTAACTTTTCTCATTTCTACCCATCGATCGGCTTCAATAAACATTAATAAGCATTTTGCGCATATACAAAGAAATAAAATAATTGCCAATGACCGCCACAGTCAGCTTCCCCGCCCCTCAAAGCTGCCTTTTAGCTGTTGTTGCCTTTTGAGGGCAACGAGGCGCCACAGTAACTGTACACCTCACTCTAAGTTTATTATTGTGTTTTATTCTTTTGTTTTATTTTCTTTTCTGCATCACTTTAATTTACATACGAACACACTTCGTCATTTACTCTTCAGAATTGCTTTCATGCTTGCCGTAGAGCATTGCGTGAGATTGCGTGTAATTAGTGTCGCTAATGTATATGGTGATACTCCCCAATAATTCTATACCCGCTGAATGCTTGCTGCTGGTCGCAAAACAGACAAAGAAATTAGTAGGCTGACGGAATGTTGGACGTTCTGCTTACATATATTCTCAGCCTTACGGTTTGATGTAGGCTAATTTCGCTATTTGTAGGACATTTTTTTTCATTGAACAAGCGTTAGGTACGGAAGAAGTAAAATAATAGTAAATTTAGTAGTAAAATTGTTGATGAAGACATAATTTCTCGAAAGTCTGGAAATGCTGTGATGAGGGGGCTAATTACAACTGCACTTCCCAAAGAAAATGCACTCAAGGCCGGCGGGCCAATTAAAAGGTCAAAAAAATCGATTTTTTTTTTTCCTGAAATCAATAGCTTAGATATTCAAGAACATGAGACACAAATTTTCAGAGTTAAATTCCAAGTATTTGCAGAGCTACAGAGCCGAGCGTAGTGCGGCGTCGAGCAACCGTGCGCTTATTGTTGTAGTTTGAAGCGCGTTTTCTCGGCTTTTCATTTTCACGATTTTACCTAATTTATGTACACGATTGCAAAAAAACTAAACGAGCTATCCATTTCATTCAAAATGCGTTATCTTCAGTATTGTTTTCTCTTCTATGTGAACTAAAAAAAACATCCAAAAACTTTTTTTAAGCGACTTTTTTACCCAGTTGAAGAGTTTTTTTTTCCTTGAAAAACCACTTTTTTTTCTACCTTCCCCAAAAATTCGAATTTTACGTGTTTCTCCCAATTTTCTTAGTTCACATCGAAGATAATTACATCAAAATTAATAATCTTTTTTTTTTTTGTTTTCAGATGAAAATTGCAAGTTGTATCTTGTACAGAAGTTGGATACTTCAGTGGCAAGGCGCTCTGGGAATCTATTGATAACTCGGCTTACAATATATTGTTGGAGATTGTGCAAATTTTTTTTTTTTAGTTCAAATATATATTAAACTATCCCCAAAACTTCATTTGGCTAATTGTTTTTTTTCTCATCCTACAACGCTTCGCGAAAACTACTGAATTTAGGACATCTAATTGGCCCGCCGGCCTCAAAGCTCTCTCAATTCAATCTATGTTCATACAATCCTTCGATTGCAGTTCTGTCCATACATTGAATGCTTTGTCCAAATTCTCCAAATCTGATTATTTATAATATTACTATTCTCACAAGTTATGTTGTATTAGAAATCATCGCAAGTGTTTGCGACTAATGTATTCTCGCAATAGCCTATTTTCACCGAGCCTTAAGTGCAGTTTGCGCTTAACTACAGTTAAACTACAGTAAATGCCCGAACTGCCAAGCAATTGTTTAAAACTAGTAAACTCTCTTTGAATGAGAGAACGGAGTTGCCTCAACTTTATTGGGCTAACAGAAAATGTTTTGTGAACAGTTGTAGCCTAATTTCAGAAGTAAACATTTTTCAGATAATACTTTCGGGTGCGTAACCTTATAAAATCGAATGAGATCATTTCTTAAATTTGTGTCATAGATTTTTCGTAAAGAAATTTTTTTTCTTTAATTTTTAGCATTTTTAACAAAACAAGTACTCCAATTATTTGAGAATAGAAGATGGTGAAAAAATAAACCAAAAACATGACACTTTCAGAGGATCCGCTACATAAAAACGCATACAGAACTCTTCTCAGGGTAGTTAAATTCTTGGTGTAAATTACTGTAGGAATTGCCTACATCTGTGCCGTACTGTATCTTTTTCGAAATGAAGTACCTATAGCTTATCTATTGGACTGATTTGAGTCATATTGAATGTTTATACCTTCTGCTCAAATATGAACGAGACGTTATCAATAAAACGGTCCGCGGATGACATATGGCAAAAATAAATTTTTTGTTTTTTGGTAGGACTGTTATAAGCTTACATGGCAAATTTCAGCGTGATATGTCACATAGTTTGTTTTCTGTGCTACTGTAAACAAGTCAAGCTCGAGTGTGTTCTTCGAATTTAACGATGGAAATTCAAGTTGAACTAAGAATTTGTTTGAAATTTTGTTATTCCAACAAAATTTCGGCTTCAGACGCCTTAAAAATGTTGCAGACAACCTATGGGGACTCTGCTCTATCGCGTGCACGTGTTTTCCAGTGGTACAAATCGTTCAAAGAGGCCCGTACATCGGTTGAAAACTTGCCTCATGAACGTCGTCCAGCAACATCAGTAAACGATGAAAACATCGGAAAAGTAAAGGAAATTGTGCTTGAAAATCGCACAAATCGCAAAATCGGTTAACGCTGAATATTATTTAGACGTTTTAAAGCGTTTGTGCGAGAACATTCGTCTTAAAAGGAAGGAATTGTGGGACAACAAGTCATCGTTCTTGTATCACGATAATGCACCAGCTCACACATCACGTCTTGTTCGCGATTATTTGAACAAAAATAATGTTAATATCATTCCGCAAGCACCGTATTCGCCTGATATGGCTCCATGTGACTTTTTCCTGTTTCCCAAGCTCAAGTTGCCGCTCCGTGGAAAACATTTTGAGACAATTGAAGTCATAAAAGAGAATTCGAAGAACACACTCGAGCTTGACTTGTTTACAGTAGCACAGAAAACAAACTATGTGACATATCACGCTGAAATTTGCCATGTAAGCTTATAACAGTCCAAGAAAAAAAAAAAAAATTATTTTTGCCATATGTCATCCGCGGACCGTTTTATTGATAACAGTCTATCTAATGAAAACGTGACCGCCATTTTGTCCAATTTGATTCTAACAACCTTTATGGACTTATAATATTTATTATACGCAATATTTTCAATAAAATGTATAGCCACCATTATTAGCTATAATGGCTTCACAACTTCGAGTCATATTTTGTGTTATTTTCTACGCAAGTTATGGTGGTATCAGCCGGATTTGTCTTGAAAACTGTTTGACCGTTCATATTTGTTTACCTTTGAGTTTTTACTTAACTACTGCCTAAACATTTTCAATTGGGTTGGCATCGGGCGACTGTGAAAGCCAATCCCACATTTTAATCCCATTTTGCTGTTTCCACTGCTCACAGCTTCGGCTTCGATGCTTGGGATCGTTATCACTAAAAAACAATATTCCTGGGTTCGTAGCCGCAGAAGATTGGCCGTCTGGAAGTCAAGATCTGAATCAATTGGACTACAGTATGTGGTCAGAATTGGAGAACATGGCCTGACAAAGACCTCACAGAAATTTGGAGAGTCTCAAATCTCAATACCCACGGAAACCGAGCGCGCTGCAATAACTGAATGGCCTAATTGTTTGAAGGCTTGTAAATGGTGACCTTTCCGAATGAAAATTAAAATTTTTTTTTATTATTAAAGTCAAACATACAACCATTATTTTTACAATGATTGACATTAAGAATAGTTTACAAAATTAAATCGTAGACAAAAGGATTAACAATAAAATCAAAATTAAAATTGTAGTTAGTGGTAGAGAAGTTGCAGTTGGAGAAGGTATTAAAAAAGGAAAGTAAAGTAAGATAGATACAGTAGTAGGAGTAGTGTTTAATTGGAATAGATTGAAATAATGAGAAATCATTTGAGTACATTCAGCAATATTCGGCAAGGTAACGAGCAATTTATGTTTGAAGCGCGAACTCTCTTTTATACGTTTAATTTTTTGAAGTAAGGTATTCCAAAGACGGGCAGAGAACACAAAGTATTGATGTTCAGTCACCAAACAACTGTATTTCACCGGGACTAAGTTTAACGAACGGGATTATTTCATATGCATAACGGACTTAACTTGTAACAGAACTTATGGCAGGTCTAAGTACAGCCACTATGTACTATTTTTTGCCCTACAAGTATGTGAGAAAGTCCTTGTCGTATATTTACTTATATTACAGATAGTTGCTTATTGTAGTATTTAAATATTATATAATATTCCCTGCGTAAAAATTTGCACCGCAAACAACTTTATATATGTCAAGGAGATTGTTTTGTATTACGAGGATATTACTGTTCCACCGAGGCAGGTCATTTGTTGCTGCTGCTTTGTTATCTGCACTCAATTTACTAAGAGCTTAATGGAAACAATAATTTATGACACAACACTCCTTGCTGACCGAAGGTGATTCGTGTGTGTATGTGTGTCTCTGCGGCACTTAAGCGGTTTAGTAAAAGCCAACTCTTCAGAGGCTCGAACTATGTATTAGGACAATGACGGCTATTTGCAAAAAAAGTTATGCAAAATAACCGAATTCCTTGAATTTAAATTAATAGCGTGGTTCATCTAATCAATATTTTTATGTTGTCTCCAACACCACAACCACCAGTGTATGTATATATGTACATATGTTTCAATCAAGGATATTTCATCCTTATTAAATATTAAATTACTTAAAGTTTGGTAAACACAATAGGAGTAGGCCGCTGAAAGCAATACTGAGTTAATCTTTCCTATAAATGTTTTTAGAGTTGCAAGAATTTCTACCTGCATACATACATACATACATACGTGAAATTTGAAAATGCAATTTCATCAAAAATCCGATTTATTCTCATTTGCCATTCAAGTCAAAACAAATGCTAATTTCTTTGATACACTTGACTTGCGCGAGAACAACGATCAATGACAATTAATAAAACTGAATGGAAGTGAATGAATAATTAATTATTTACATTCAATAAAGTTCAGCTTTCGTGAGGGCCACAATACTTTTCACTGTTTCCCCCCTTTTTCATTTTTTTGATTGTTCGTTTGATTTGACGCTCTCTTCAAATGCGGCCTAATGACTTGATACGAGTAGTCATTATGTTTACTGCACTTAAAATGCTTCAATTACGCCTTTCAACGTGGACTCACATCAAGGACATTTCGATCGCATGTTGGCCTAGTCCCTGCACCTGCATTATAACTAAATGCCACCTGTAATTGAAATAGCTGTTTTCGTCAAAATACATAGCAAAGGCGTCACCCAATTGGGTTGTTTGTTGTTTGTATTATTGTTTGTTGTTGGACGCTTTCTGTTTAAGGCTTTCCGCTCCTATTGACCTTTTCAATGACTGAAAGAGCAGTTTGTTCATTTACTTGTTTTTTTTTGTTTTGTTGTTTCTTTTGTAACATGAGGCTAGTCCTCATTGCCACTCAGTAGTTGATTGTGCTTTTTTTATGTTTTTTTGTAAGGATATCAACACGACGACGTTAGCTTTCACCGCTCTGCTGGCGCTTGTGTGGCATTTCTAATATTTCAAGGTTGATTTTCATTGATTGTTACTTATAGTTCTACATCCATACGTATACACTTGTTTGTATGTATGTACATATGTATGAACGTACCTCTCGTACCGTACTCATACCGATATACGAGTACTTGTAGTTTTACTTTGCAAACGCTTGCCGTTTACTAAATTTTGCGGAAAAGTTCATAAATTTGTTGTGCTGTGTATGGCGATTCCTCATTAAAATTGGTCTTGAACTAGGACATGCGATCGATAGTTTACAGCCGTGTTGAAATGTGGTAAATTCATAGTCAGCACGTGTTGTTGCTGAATCTGAAACAATCTCGACTAATATTTATTACAAGGAAAGCAAAGTAAGTATAAATGCGGGAAGTTAAAATAACTATCCATGCTGCTGTGATCAAATTGAAAGATGTTTTTATATATGCATATTACGTTCTTCAACTATAAAGTAATATCCCTTTCGACATGAAAGTGTGAATTCGAATAGGTAAAGGTCTTTTTGTTTACTGAATAGCCGGTAGTCACGCGCAGCTAATTCAGGTGAAAGCCGATGTTTGTTTATCAAACAAAGTAGTGCGAGATAGAGCATTCTCATGGTGCAAAGAGCAAGAGTTACCTCGCCGCAAATTTTGACTTTTTTGCTAATAAAGGTTTTCACGCAACCGACGCATTGATATATATGGAAGAGAGCTATGCACCTGGATCTTAAGTGCTATTGTGCCCATAATCTATGCACAATATTCAGATAATTCTTGTACGAGTATATTGCCAGTATTATACAAACAATTTTTTTTCACTATATCGAGTATTTTCGTAATATTTGCTCACCAACAGTCAGAATAATCGGTCAAGTCGCTAAACTAATTTATAAACTCTTATTGTTTTGAATATTCCACATATTTCAAATTCATCCAAAATTCATGGCGAACTTTTCATCTGCCACGTTTAAAAGTCACATACACACCCATGTTTACATTTCAATAAAATTAATTTAAATAATGAAACGCGGCACTTTTATTGCGTAGCCTAAAGGCGTTGTAACGCAGCTCGCAGCTAAGGTGGCGGTCAACGACTATGTGGCGTCGTCACGGCACTGTGGCATTCCTTGGTGTCTTGACGCGAACCAGACATTGCCTTAGTTTCGGAGAAAATTGGTAGAAAAGAAAGTTGTATGTAAATGAAAGGAATGTGTGTGAATATTTTAGAATTAAATTTAAAATTCTGTATATAATTAGAAATTAGTTAACAATAAAAATTTGCAAATTTGTTTTAACTGAATCGCCACTGCTAGCGATTGTATGCATAATAATTGAATATACAGATATATATAAGTAAATATTAGAAGCAATACAAATTCTAGTATGAAAATGTCCTATTGTTGAAGGGACTTAGACGTTGCATATTTGTAGGGGTGTGTGTTTGTTTTCTTTCTTTCTTTAAATTTAAAAATATTAGGAACAACTTTTTCTATCATTGGATATTTTATGCATGGAGATTCGAACCGTGCACTTGTCAAGGTTGTCAATCGCCAATACATTCAGCTACTGCATTCGCCTTAGTTAGGTTCCATTGCTAATTTTTAATCCAGTGCCAGTTTTCGAACTGATTTTCAACTCTTTTACGAATTAAATTAGGTTTAAAACTCTGTCTAAAACTGAAAACCTGATACAGAATTTGCAAAAATTCTTGCTTACCAAGATTGGGTTTTTGCTTTCAAGCTTCCATTAGATTTATAGATATGTATGTTAAATTATATCGCAATTGAGTTTTTATACTTCAAATACTTTTTCACCATAATTTATTGTAGCGCGCGACACTGTGTAGCGCTACACTGTGTCAGCTCTTTGAGCAGTCAATATTGACAACATGTGAATTGCTATGAATTTGTGATATGATAACGTTGCACGCATATTTTTAGTGTTATTGTGAATTAAAACTCGGGCACGTGCCAAAGCACGAACAACAAACTACCCATTTGCTTCTCATCCCATTTAGTTCTCCTTCAAAGACCTCGAAAAAAAATCTTTATATTTATTATATATACGTGTATTTTTTTTATATTTTCACTAATACTCGCTAAATTGCTTTTTTATAGATTACACCGCTGGGCAAGAAGCGAGTTCTAGCCTCGGCGAGCATAAATATGCGAAAATACGCTAGTATAGAGTCGACGCAGCAAAGCTTCACGCTCAGCCTAAAGCCAACCTCGCGGAAGATTACTGCTGCCGAATTAGAATTGACAATCAGCTGTGTGTTCCTGCGCGAGGGCAAAGCAACGTGAGTATGCCAACCATATGTATGGGAGTGTGTGTGTGCCAGTAACATCTGTGGATGCTGCAAATGCGAAAATAAGATTTATTTGGAAACACACTAAACTCAAAAGCCCGTAATAAAGGGTGGTTAAATTTCAAGGGCCGATGTTGAATGTGAACCACACCTAAACGTCAACGGCACCGTTGGACTTCTTTCTTTGGGGTTATTTGAAAGAAAAGGTATACGTCGATAAGCCAGCAACAATTTAAGAGCTAAAGGATGAGATAATTCTGCACACAAACGGCATAGAACCTTAATTATGCGTCATCGAAAATTTGGAACATCGGATGGAGGTATGCCGCCGAGGCCGAGGCGGCCATTTGGCCGATATTTTGTTCCATACGTAATTGAGCCATACCAATATTATCATAATAAGGAGAAATGACAATAATTTCCTAAAAAAATTGTATTTTATTCAAAATCAACACCGGCCGTTGAAACTTAACCACCCTTTATAAAGCTATAGAATTTTGTATGTTAATCTTCTCTCATTTTTCAATCGCAGCGATGAAGATATGCAAAGCGTCGTTTCTTTGATGTCTGTCAACAATAACTGCGATGTTGCTCCTCTGGACGACTTAGAGGATATACCCGATTTGGAGAGTTCGGGTGATATTTCGGATCATTTATTTGATTTCACACAACAGTTGGAGCAGATGACGACAAGCTTAAACGGTTGTATGGACCTGCCAACGCCATTGAGTGGTGCGTACCGAATTTTCATAGTTCTCTAGTACTTATAATTCTTTTGTCGGTTTTGGTTTTACAATATGTTTGTCCTGTAACTATCATAGTTAATATTTAGTATTTAGTTTAGGTATTGTAGTTTTGGACACTTTGTATACAAGTATTAGTAGTCCCTTCCGTAGTACTGGAAAATGCTCTCAACGAGAGTAGGATGGAATGGTGCATACATGCATATGTACGTGTGTGCTAACGAACAACTCAGCAAAAGCAATATAAGCTTAGCATATATTAAGGAGTTGTTTTAAATTCGGTCCATTCAGAATTAGATAACACGTAGTTACAGCTGCATTTATAAGAATTTTTTTAATTTATAGAATAAAAAAATGTATAGAATTGACAATTTGGTAAAAGTAGATATTTGCTTAATTGTTTCCCTAATTCCCATGGAGGAGAGGCAGATATATTAGATTCTTAAAACAATTTAGTTTTGTAGCTTTGTGAGCTCTGACATCCAAGTTTCTTTTCTGTTGCAAATTGCGATACAAAATCTTAACTTTCTAAAGACAATGATTTTAAACATTTGGAGACTGAGACTTAAAAAAAAAAAACTTGAAGAGATGTTTTTTTACAGAGGGTAAATTTAGACCGTAGCCATTTTCAACAGGTAATTTTCAGTTTTCAATCAAAAACAAAAATTCCTCATCATTATCAAAATTAATTGCTTTTTTTATTTAATGCTAATTAATTAATGCTTGCTGTTATTGGAAAAATGTAAAATACACAAGCAATTGTATAAATAAACAACCACTGAAAGAGCTGAAAATTTCCCTAAAAACAGTAATTTGTATGTCTTCGAAATTAATTGTGTCTACATTTTTTCTCACCCGTTTCTCTTTCTCTCTTATCTCTCAAACTTATTGCAACCGTCTGTTAAATTAAATGCTCTCACAACAAATCGTTTAATATATTTATCGCTTTTTCTAACTGTTCAATAATCAATTCAACTCTCTTACTGTAAATGTTTGTGTTCTCTATTTGTTTTTGATGTTTTATTTTCTGTTTTATGCATTGTTGCTGTCATACCAATAACAAAACTGACACTTGCTTCAACATACCCCATCCCCACACACCTAAATACATGCAAAATATTCACCACCTAATGTGATAACCGTTTGTATATGCTCGTATATATGTGTATGCGTAGTTCCTTCCTTGTCCGAAGATCCAACTCCATTGGCCGAACATAATCGTTTGAATTTTGAATTCGAATCAGAGAAACAATTTGGCTTCGACGCGAGTGAAGAGCTGCTCAAAACGCCCAGCGCCAGCGCCGTACAAGCTGAAATGCAGCAAGAGCAGCAGTCCGAGAAGGAAAGTGCTAACGCTGACAAAAAGTTGAATTATCAAGTTCCTGGGCCGACTCCTGCCAAATTGGAAGAAGCCAGTGTCAGTGCCAGTGTCCCGACGTCAGTGAAGACCAAAATTCTTACATCCACTCCAATCGCCGCTGCCACTACCAAGACGACTGAACGCAAGTCGAACCAAGTTAATGAAACTGGGGCACGTCGAGCAATCAACTTTCAAGACACCAAAAGCAGCAGAGCTAGCAAAAGCGGGGAGTCAGCACAGCAAAATGGCGAAATCGGCAAAGTGGTGGCCAACGCTGCTGTTGTTGCTAGCTGTGGTGATGGAGAAAAAGCAGGAGAAACCAAACCTGACCAAAAACCAACAAAAATCAGCAACAACAAATCTATAACACTCAGCTCTTTGCTGTCCATGCCGCCTCTTGTTGCAGCAACAGCAACTGCTCCAAATAAGGCTGCTGAGAGCGAGGAGTTGAAGAGCAAATCGACGAACGCTAGCAGCGTAGCGCCACCTAAACCGGTGCGGAACGATACGAAACGCGCCGAATTACAGCCGCTTAATTTGAAGAAGAGTTATGAACATGACAACAACAGCAATACTAATAATAGCAATAACACGTCCAAGAGCTTCAACAACACAAACAACAACAATTTGAGTAGCATTAACAGCAACAATAGTCTACAGGTGAACGGTACTGCTAAGCCGGTGGAAAAGATTGTGTTGAAAGAGAATACACCAGGTCAGGACTTGCTGGAGTGGTGTAAAGATGTGGCGAAAGACTACCCTAATGTGAAGGTGACCAATCTAACGACCAGCTGGCGCAACGGCATGGCGTTTTGTGCGATCATTCATCACTTTGAACCCGATCTGATGTGAGTAAACGAATTCCAATTAAATAATTCGACGGTCTTTTGGTCTGTTATTCGTTTTAATTTTGCTTTGCACTTCCTGCTTTCCTTTCAGTGACATGTCAAAACTCTCCGCGCACGATGTGGTGGGCAATTGTCGCACAGCCTTCGATGCCGCCGAATCGCTGGGCATACCGCGCGTCATTGAGCCGCGTGACATGAGTTTACTGGCAGTGCCCGACAAATTGGCTGTCATGACGTATCTCCATCAGTTGCGTGCGCATTTCACAGGCAAGCAATTGCAAATTGAGCAAATTGGTAAGCGAAACGAAGCGTAATATTTCAATTTACACTTTTCAAAATATCAAAGCAAGCCAATAAAACTATTTTCATACTTGTCTGTATATTTTTTTAATTAAATGAATTTCTCGTTTGACTTCTGTCGCGTACCCAGGGCCCACATCCGACGAGTCGAGTTATGTGATTGGCAATTACAAGTCGGACAACCTTTCGCAGAATCTACTCAATTTAAGCCATTTGAAGGCGCAGTTGGTACACCAAAATTCGCTAGATGACGAAATCTTCGGTATTGAGGCGAAAAACAATGCAACGCCCGCACAGCCTTCGCCTACAGTGAAAAAGGATGTGAAGAATTTAATACTCTCTGGGTCGAAGAATATTTTGGGTAAAGTGCTTTCGCCTACGAAGGACAAGAACTCGATAAATGCAACACATCATGGTCACATGGGTAACCAGTCGCCGCATATCGACGATAAGGAGAACACAAATAGCGGCGATGGCAGTGGCGAAACTGGTGTTGGTGCTTCAACAGATGAGTCGAATAACAAATCGAATTTGGTGCAATCGGAGAAGCAACAGGTGGCGCCCAGTTCCCCCACAGTGCTGGATCCAAATGCGGCGAATGTGAGTATTGCGCACATAACGATTTGTCATAAAGTTTATTGCTGAGCTGAGTTTTTAATATTAATTTTAACATCCTTAATTATAATTAATTACATTTTCTACAGTTTTCAGCTGAGAATTATTAGTTTATTCATTTTCGCAGAAATTTTGTATATTGTAATTTGTTCTTTTTCAATGCTTCGTTTTAGTTCGAGTTATTTGTAGTTAAGTTCTTATATTTACTTTAAATCAATTTCGCTTTGTTTGAGCAAATTTTTGATTTTTATGCTTTGATTTTGGCTTTCGTTTTCGGCTTATCGTTTTCGGTTCAATATTCATCTACCTGCCCATTCATCGAATCAACAAAAAAAAAATTTAAATTAAAAAAAAAAAATTAAAAATTAAAACACCACAGCGCATTTTGTCCCGTCACAAGGAAATGAGCGAAAAAGCTAAGCTGATGTTTGAAAAACTGAAAATTTCCAATGGCGTTGAGCGCAACGAGAACGACGTAAGTAAACATGAAGAGCAGCGTCACGACATCGCCGATTGTTTCAATCAGCTTGATTGCGATTGCTGTTGCCGTTTTTGATTGCCTTGTTTTATATTTGAATTTTAACCGTTTGCTACCAATTGTCAATTTTACTAATCTAAAAATCTTCATCTTCCTCTTTCAGGAAGAACGCCAGCAGCGTTTGCGTGAGCAAGCGCGACGCATTATTCTTGAGACTCGTACAAAATCAGTTAGTGGTGGTAGCGGTGGGACCAACTTGGATAGTCCGACAACACCCACAAAACTGAAGCGCATGAATTTCTCACCGGAACGTACCATTTCGCCCATCCACAATGGTATTGAGGACTATGGTGTACCGACTGTAGGCAGCAATTCACCGACAAAGGTGCCAATGTCGCCTTCGAAGAAGATCAAACCGCCGCGTGATGTAGATGCGATATCGACAACAACAAAAAGTAATAATAAAATGATGAGTCCTAGTCATAGATTAAGCGAACGCTTCAGTAATGGCACAAGTAAAAGTGGCGGCAATAGTCCGCTGCAGTCATTCAATGCTGTCATGGAGCGCATATCACCAAAGAATGATAAGAAGGTAAATGGTAGAATTTGTTCTTAAAATCTCCTATAGTTTAAACATTATATCCTCCTTTATAGGGCGACAAACTCTCCTACATCGAATCGGAATTGGAGGCGCTCGAACGTGAACAGGAGGCCATCGATCAGAAGGCGAGCAGTCTGGAGAAGAAACTGCGTGCCGTCATGGGCGGCAATCCAAGTAATAATCGTTCACAGCGTAACCCTTTTCTTAAATTGATACGCAATAGTATTGGTGGTGGTGATAGTATACGTATTAAATTGCTCGACATGGATAGCGATGGTCAGTTTTCATTGTCGCCTTCGGGCGAAGATACCTCGCCGTGCACATCATCGGGCTCCGTGACGCCTTCATCGTTGTCCAGCGACGAGGAGGCGGCTGACGATGTGCAAACGGCGTTGATGACGGATGCTGCTATTGACAAGGGTGTAGTTCGCCGCCGGCGTCGGCGACGACGCCAACATCATCGCCAACCGGCGCATGCGGCAGAAAACGCCAGTCAACAGCAACAGCTCCCGCCGCCGCACAACCGTCCACGCTCGCAATCGTGTATTGTCGATACGAATGAGAATCATAGAAATCATGCGCATCAACAACAGCACAATAGGTTTATAAGTAGCCGAAATTTCACAAACGCTTTTGCTCCGTTCAATTTTATATTCTCCTCCTCCAATACAAACACAACAACCACAGCTTCCTCAAACCATTCCTCCTGTGATAATCTGCCAAAGGTGCACGTGCAAATGCCATGTAAGGTTGAGGGCGAAGTTGACGATGCGATGCGGCGAATTCGATGCCGAACCGAGGAACCGCCCGGAAGCCGAAGAAGATCGCGAAGTCGTTGCCAGTTCCATTGTCGCGATGGTGGCGGTGGGGGTAAACATTTGTTTTGCATTAAGCCAATCCTAACGCCTGTAGTTAAAATTACTTAAACTTCGTATAACTACCATCTAATTACTAGCAACAAAATTACGGCAAAAAACAAAACAACAACAACAAAAACATGAAACAAGAACCGCACGCAAACGCATGCGCGCAATGCTTTCTCGCTTACAGCAAATAGTCTGGCACAACGCAAGCGCCGCTGCGGCTTGACGCAGCGGATAATGTGTTGCCGTTTCGCCCCTTGGAATCTCACCGATCACCGCTCATAGTTCATTGCTTAAAACGCTTAGCTTGAACGCTTAGAATCGCGCGTTTGTCGCAATTCGTATGCTGTAAAAAAACAGCTTTACTTACTTTGGTCGCTATTGCGCTGGCACAGAAACCCGCAATTCCTTTTGTATCATACATTTTCGCATTCATCGCTGAGTTCTAATGCTAAAACGCCGCTGTTACTCTAACATTCTAATCGCAATCCATATTAAAAACCAGTTTATAACTTGTAAAAGTAGAAATATTATTGTATTATCATGTTCGTCTGACATGAAAAGCATCATAATACGCGCAACTTGTGTGTAAACAAAAGGAGAAACAATAAATACAATAAAAAATCTTAACAATTAGCTAAGCAAATTAGATTTGAAATATTGCACACCAGTCGCGCGCAGCACAAATACAAAAAATCCTAACACATCAATTTTATTGGTAAATCTCTCTCACCACATACTAAATTCACCTCTTCGATTCAGTTCTTTTAATACAACAATTGCTAAAATTAAATTTAACAGAATGTGAATATATTTTACTGAACCCAATTTGTACTTTTATTTGGTAATTTTTACTCATATTCAGTTAGTTGAGTATTACTTTTATAAATTTACATAATTTCGTTGTATTTTTGTAGAAATGTTGATGAACATCCTCACCATTTAAATATTTATTTGCTATTATAAATGGATTTAATATCATATACAATTTCTTTTCACTGCCATAGAAACCGACGAAACGGAAGAACAATTGTTGTCGCAATGGTTTACGCTCGTCAACAAGAAGAACGCCCTACTGCGGCGACAAATGCAGCTCAACATACTGTAAGTGTTGGGGGAAGATCAAAATAAAAATTCTGATTCTGCCTAACTTTTAGCAGCTGTATTCCATACCTATTTGCTACTTTGACTTCTTTCGCATTTCAGTGAGCAAGAGAGCGATTTGGAGCGCAAATACACGCTTTTAAATCAGGAGTTGCGCGCTGCACAGTCTGTTGAAGATTGGCGCAAAACGGAAGCACAACGTGAAAAGGAGCGACTGCTGCTGGAAGAGCTGGTGTCCATTGTGGACAAGCGTGATCAGTTGGTGCAACATTTACATAGTCAGGAAATTGCGTATGTAGACAAATAACAGAATGTTGTATATGCACTTACATATGTTTTATGCTAAGGTTATGCACTTCCTTTTGAAGCAATGAAACGCACGAGCAATTCTGTAATGAATTTTATTCTCCAATATTTTTAGTATCGAGGATGATCATGAGATTGCGCGTGAGTTGGAGCAGGTGGACATCAGTGGTGACAAGGACAAATGCGTTTTGCAATAAAATCCCCAATGAGCTGATGGGCAAACGGCTGAGAATTCAAACTTCTTTCTTCAGTGAGAAGGATTTTCCAGCGCAAAAACATTTGTTTGCATTCTCCAACGAAAAATGGCAAATCCAAAAATAATAACGATTATGAAAATGAATGAAATTGAACTGTGTGCACATAACAAAGCGTAGATTACTAGATGTAACATTGAATGAAAATTGTTCGGTAGTTAGTGTTCACGTTGTATTAATTTTCTACAGCAGCGACAGCCAAGCAAAGAACTGCTTTACACACACCAATTACTTATGAATTAATTACTTACATATGTAGTATATGTATGTATGTGGTTGCTGAAAAATAAATAAACTAATTTCATTTTATAAGTAATTTAGCGTTATAAAAGCTTTTGTGAAAATGTTCGAAAAGACGAATAAGAGAAAATTTAATATTAACTACAAATATTTGATTCCTAAGCTATTTGGTTAACTACTAAAAATCTAAATCAGTGCTTATTTGCATGGACGACTATGTCAACTCTCATGCACAATACCAAACGAACGCCAGCGCTTGCAGGAAATTTTCAACGATGACAATTGCGAAAGCCGAATTTGATCACTAATAATGTGCGTGTAATAACATGAAAAACTAAAATGAATATAGTTGCATAAATACTAAATTGAGTTTGTATTGATATTTAACTTTTATTCTTATTTTTAGACGACAAAAATTAGACTTTCCGTTTTATTTATTCGACATCAAAATACTAAAACAAAATCCAAACCTGTTGCGTGTAACTCAAACACAAATTTGAAAAACAAACGTCCGTTAGTTTTGTAAGCAAAGTAAAAAGATAAAATAAAGTAACAAAGTAAATGAAAATTAACAAAATAAATCTTATCTCTTAGATCCCTTTTTTGTACAGTTCTGGCTTAACAAGCTCGTTTTTGTGCCATTTTTTCGTTTAATCAACACATAAAACACTTAATAATTTAACGATACTCATTTTCATGCTTCTGCATCCTGCGATTTTTACAACAACAATTTTTTTCTAATAGCTTGGAATAAAAGAAACTGAATTAGGTTTCAAAAGCTTAGTTGAAACTCTTGTTTAAGTGGCAATCCGAATTGCTCTAATTGAGAGATGATTTTTTTTTCTTCTAACGTATCATTTTTAATTATTTTTAGTCGTACATTTAAGTTGTAATTAAATTTTTAAATAATGGAAGTTATATTGAAAGTTAGTTTATAATTTGACTAGTGTGATCCTAACTGTAAACTGTACCTACCTATTTATTATCAAATAAAAAAACTTGTAATAATATATAGAAATATGCATCTAGCTTTATAATTTCTGTTTAAGTTAATTATTATTTTGTATTGCATTAAAGTCTTTACCACAAGGAAATGGTGGCTAATCAGTTCTAATTTGATCTTTCTCCCTCCAAATATCTTCCTCTTTTTTTTTATTTAAGTTGCGTTTTTTTAATGCTTTCGTTTCCTATGGAACTAGAAGGTAGATATCGTGGCGTTTTAAATCTACTTAAAAACATAAATATATAATTTTAAATGTACTTTAAAAAATGAAACTACGAGCAGAAAATGTATTACAATTAAGTCAGATACATACATACATTAATACACACATGAATGATATAAATGTAAAATAATCAACAAAGAAATATATGTATATGAATAAATATGAATGAAATAAACACTGAATGCTGGAGTTTTATTTTTAGTGGATATGCGTTACATTTGCCGCGAGCGAAGTCATCAGCGGGGCACATGAGATAAATAAATGCAAGTGCCACCTAAAGAAGACGAAAATAAAATATAGGCCCCTATTATGAGTGAGATTCTATCTTCGATATTCGTTGTTTGTCGAAGATCGAAAATCGAATGTCAATTTGGTATAATGAGCGGTGCAATGCTGTCGAAATTTTCGTTGTATACCGAATTTAGAGTCGAATGCAATTTTGCTTTCGATTGTGTAGCGTATTGTGGGAAAAATTGTTAAAATGTAAGTTGTTTGCGATTATTTATGGTTTTAGAGTAACCAAATAATAAATATATACTAATGTTGTTAATTTTATGCAGGTCGAAAATCGTGAGTACCAAACAGCAATTAGAAAGGCTAGTTGCATTAATGGAAGAGAATCCACAATTCGCAAAAGGGATCTGCACCAAAGTTCAAGCAGCAAAAAAATGGAAGGAATTTACAACGGAACTGAATTGCTTGGGACCACTAGTTAGAACGGCAGCAAAATGGATTAAGGTTAATAATGGTTTTTTTTTTGTGATGTTTATAGAAATACATTTTTATTTTCCCTTGGCAGGCATGGGCTGAATCAAACATGTTAAATTCCAATTAGAATTATTTTTCGTCGAAAGTGTTGCTTAAAAAATGGAAATTTTAACTTATTTGATATCAGATGAGATGGTGGGAAGGAGTCGTGATAATTTTTTAATAAACATGGACAAAAACAGGGGTGACTTTTTGTAATTCGATAGTCAACACTCGTTTGCTCGACACTTTAATTCGATATCGAAGGCGCGACGATTCCATTTTGGTTCCCGTATTTCGATATTTGTACTATCGTTTTCAAATTTTCGGAAGTGTTTGAAAAGTGGTTTATAGTTGTCAAAAAGTGCATGAAAGCAATAAAAATTAAAAGTAAGTACTCATTTAATGTTGTTGAGGCCTATTGAGAACGAGCATATATACTTCAACAGGAAAGGAAAGCATAGTATAAACGCGATGATTATAAATATATACACTAACACTTAATCCTTTTTTTTGGAGTTATCGTACCCTACATTTTTTATTGCAAATATGTGACCATAAATTAAGAATAAAAGCTATATGCCCACAATACGGAGGGGCTGCGCACGATTCCATTGTTTGGAAAGCCTCAAATGAGAGGAAGGTAATGAAGCGGCGCTATAATAATGGAGATACAAGTTCGTGGCTATTAGGTGAATAATTAAATAGGAAAAAATTAAGTGACGGGAATAAATATGTATATTGGTGGCTTATGATCCCGTATCGATTACGCGAAAATGAGACCGACGTAGGCAAATGTATTTTCAACGACATTCAAAGTAAGGCTAGAAGCATTGTCGAAAGAAGCATTGGCGTATACAAAGGTTCCTGTATTTATTGAATCAAAGATAAATATACTAACATTAATTGCATTGTTCACTTTAGGCTGCTGGAGAATATTATCGGACGATAGAAAGCCAAGGTACAACCCAACATTGGTTGCAAAAATTGCAAACGTGTGCGCCGCTCTTCACAATGTATGCATCAATAGAAATATTCCATATCAATTCAGCAACGAAACTCTAACTCAAAGACAAGAAGGACTGTTAGAATGTACACTATTGGACATAAACAATCGATTATCAGAGAGGATAAGAAATAGAATAAAAGACCATCCTTCCCAATCAGCAATGTAAAGATTTCATTTTATTGCTGGTAAATTAAATAAAATTTCTTAAGTATAACAAAAAATTGTACTTAATTTCTCAGGAATAAGTCTTTCTTTTTATAAAAGGTAAAAAACTAAGCTTAAAGTTATCACATACATAAAGTAACTCATTATTAATTCATTTTTCGTTTTAGCAATGCGATTTCATATTTCAGTTTTTCCAAGTCTAGCTCTAAGACTTGAATCTTAATTTTTTTATATTGCGCTTCAGTTGCAATTTGTGTCTCCTTTAGTTGCAATTTCCTCTTTGCGATTTCATTGCTCTCTTCGAAAAGCCTCAACACTTCACTTTGAAATTTTTCTTGCTTTTCAATCCCTTTTTCAATTATTTTGATTTTGGGGTCTGAATATCTTTTCGTTTTAGCAGGTTGTACCTCGTCGTTTCCCCTTCCTCGCGTATATTAATTTTTGGAGGCTCAGACTTACTTGATGTTTTGCCTTAGTCGTCACTAGAAGAATTATCGGCGCTCGAGATTTGGCTCAAATATTCGCAAACGAAAGTATCGTCTGCCTGAGGAGCCGCAGTAGAACAGCTGGGTCCGTCTGTATGGCAACCATATGAAGTTGTGCCTGGTACTCCCGATATATGCTCGCTTATTTTGGCTGCGGCAACTATCCGTTCCTCCATATGGTTCAATGAAACCGCATCATATGGACCACCACCCGTTTTCGTCATGCTTTTCATGCGCTGGGTAAGGTTGCGTTTTGCATTGTAATTGTAGTCAGTCCATACCTAGGGGTATTACAAGAATTTATTACCACAAATGAAAATGTTTAAAAGTAATGGTAAGTGTTAATCCAAACTTTCTGCCATGCCTTTGTTGGCTTCATGGGAGGTCCGTTACTGTTTAACAATTCCGTTAGGTCATCCCATATCTCTTTCTTTTTCGAACGGCCATTAGCTGCACTCTGTAAGATATTTTTAGCTAATGAATCGTGTTTTTCCATATATTCCACCATTATCTTTAGTTGAGCAGCGTTTGTTTGTTGAGACCTATGCAAACAACTATATAAAACTTGAAATTAAAAAAAAAAAGTTTAATTTTTAACTTACATTTTGAAGAAATAAACAGCTGAGAAAATGAAAACGAGAGCAAAAGTGGTGTCGAGCTGTATCTATCGAACGTTCGATGTAACGCTACGACATTTTTTGTTAGAGAAAGCAAAAACGATACTTCGACTATCGTTTTTGCTCGATACCGAATTACAGAAAGCCACCCCAGGAGGAGAAGACATATGATAAAAGGCTTATTGTTTAACCATTGTTCCAAACAAAGTGAGGAAAATAAAATCCTTTTTTTTATATCGTTCTCTTTTTCATTATTTAGAGAACTATGAGCAGATTCCCATCAGAATCAATGTCGGATTGATGATTGTTGCCTGGACCTTCATGAACTTCCACGGAATGTCCAGGGAACTCTGCAGATTTTGAGATGGAGGAGAAATGGAATGTCTACTGCCACAAACTTCGTCGAATTCATTAAAAAATTCCCAAGTTGTGGCATCTCGTCCTGTACACTTGTTTCTCTTTTTAATTCTTTTGTAGGTTGCGACCATATTTAAAAATTTCCTCTGTAATTGATCTCTTGTAGGGCTGAGATCTGGAGCATCAGTTTTCATTTTATCCAGAACTTTGCCCCAAAGAACAGATTTATTTTGCCTCCCACTTACAAACTCATCTTCCAGATCCAATCGACGCCTGACCAACAACTTGGTTTCAGTAACGCTTAGTGTTAAGCTAAAAAGAAATAATAAACAATATTAGAACATAAAAATAACATTTTTTGCAAAATTAACTTACTTTTCCTCCTCCATCTCAATTGCGCAGTGAAAATTTTTATGTTGCGTACGGTTTGCTAGTGATGAGCAACAGATTGGCAACATTTTGTTCAACGAACGCGTGACGTTGCCAGTGTTGCCGAATTTTTCCCGTAAAACGTGATGGTCTGTCACAAAAAGCAACACTGCCGCAATATTCACAGCTCGAGCACACTCAAGCATTTGTCATAATCCATTAAGTAAAACTAAAGGTCAAATTAAATGTCTATAAACAAAATCAAAAGGTATTATACTCTGATGAGTTGCAGCGTAATATTTGCCAACTAATGTTTACTCAGATGCATTCGCAATAGATGCATTAATCTAATTTCGTAATGCCTAAATCTCTGTAGCCTACTCCTTCATACCCGCTCGCTCCGCTAACTCCCTTAGATTTGAGTATATAAAGTGAAAGCTTAAAATATAGAGTAGTGTTGTATTCCGCGTACCGAAAGCCAGGTTCGGCATTATTTAAAAAGGAATAACATGAGTTTTAATTGAAGACTTAGGCAGAGTTTTAATATGTAATTTATGCATATGAGTGAGTGTTGTTGTTGGAACAATGTGCAAATTTTCCATTTTCATATTAAAGATTTTGTGAACTGGTGGTGTGTGGCACGACTCCAAATATAACAATGATCAGCCGATCTCGAGAATGAAATGGGGTTTTTTTTGTTTAATTCGGTAGGTTTTTGCCTAGCATTTATCGCGTAAGTATCAAATCGTTTAAGTTGAAGTCTATCCCCAGGGGCTACACTGAACTCTTGAGGGTGCGAATATCTCTCTCCGTTTCTAAGCTACATACTAAAAACTGTACACGCGGCTAACCTAGGCATCTAAATTTAAATTCTATTGTAACATTGAATTAATTTCAGTTAACTTTATTAGGCCGAAGAATGCAGCAAATAGCAAAACAAAAGTATCTTACGAGCGCTTTAGGAAAAATTGAATAAGTGAAGTTCTCAACTCTGTATTTGATTTGGTTCATAGTTTCAGGTGGGAAAAGCTTGATTTCATGAATTTCGAGTTTAAATTCTCAGCTATACTACATACAATAACTTTTTAAACTGTGAGTACTCCGGCAATTACGCGCGGGAACTCAATGCAAAAGAAAGCAAACGAAATAGCGACAGCCCTCTCTATTAACTCTGCAGGATTACCGCAAAGCGTAAGGAGTGTCAACCTTCAAGCTCAGCCGTTTAATGGCAGTTTAACAGCGTGCGTGAGCACAAACGGAATACCAACAACAACCACAACCAACTCATCATCAACAACGACATCAATTCTGTACACTAGTACTGCAACAACAACCGTATCAAACAAACCATTGCTTGCCATCTCCCCACCTTCTTATGTACAACCTCACGCTTTAAATGAGCAGCCCCCCATAAAGAGATCACGAAACTCTCCTAAAAGTCCTCAACTTTGTCAACCACCAACAAAAAACAAAAAATAACAACGAACTTGAGCCAAAGCAAATTACCAAACTACTGGCTAAGCGGCGATACAAAGTCCACAAACAAATTTGCATCTTTTGCTATTGATGACGAAAATGAAAACAACGAATCAAATACACAAGCGAACAGTGGGCAAAACTCCGTTCATAATGCTCAAAATTTAAATAGCGAAAAAAATAAAAATATTAATAATAAACCACCACCAATATATGTGCAAGGTGTGGAATGCATCAAGACACTAAAAAATGCTTTAAGAGCAATAGCAAATAGCAATTTTGTCCTAAAAATCCTAAGAAATAATGAAGTACGAGTACAAACAAATGACTTAGGAACGTAACTTCAAAGACATCAAATGCTAAAGCAAAAAGGAACAAAACTGCATACTTTCAAACAAAAAAATGAGAGGGGGTTTAAAGTAGTATTACGCAACATGCATCCTTCTGTGGACCAAGAAGAAAGAAAAAGTGAATTAAGAGAAAAAGGTCATAAAGTCACAAATATATTTAATATAACACAAGGAACAATAAAAAAACCATTACCACTATTTTTTATTGAACTGGAAACAAACACTAATAACAAAGATATTTACAACGTAGACGAATGCAACAATCCAACCATTCAAGTGAAATGTGCACTATGTGGAGGGAATCATACCGCCAATTACAAAGGCTGCGAAATATATAAAGCCATCAAAATTCAACGATTCCCACCTTTACGCAAAAAGGAAGTCATAACAAACCAAAACACTAACATCACAAAATAAACAGTAATACCAGGTATAAGTTATGCTGATGCAATAGCCTCATCAAATCCACAGGTAATAGAACCAGAACTAACTATCAAACCTCAAAACAACAAAGATATTGATGAACTCAAAGAAAACAAACAAGAAACAAAAACTTTAATCACCCAAATGACTAATATGATGAACATAATTACAATGTTAATAAATATTCGAATGGACGAAAGTAATAAAACAAAAATTCTTATCTGGAATACAAATGGACTAACTCGGCAATATTTAGAGCTGAAGCGGTTTTTAATTGACAGGAAAATTGATATTGCGTTAATTGCAGAAACACATTTCATAGACAAAAGTTATTTAACATTTCCCGGATATAAATTATATGCAATTAATCATCCCGACGGAAAAGCTCATGGAGGAACAGCCATTATCATCAAAACAAACATAAAGCATACTGAACGACTGCGCTATGTATCAGCTCACATCCAAGCAACGTCTATACAAATTGTTTGCATCAATGGACCCATATCAATATCTTCTATCTACTGTCCACCACGTCACTTGATAAAGACGGATCAATATGATGATTACTTTAAGACATTATACAACAGATTCATTGCTGGAGGAGACTTAAACGCAAAGCATACTGACTGGGCTTCACAAAACACTTCAAATGACATTTCTATTAAGAAGCAAATCAAGGAAAAAAGAAAATTGAGAAAAAAATGGCAAACAACCAGATCTCCTGCAGACAAACAGAGGTTAAGCTTAGCTACAAAAAATTTGAAGGCTTGTTTATGTGACATAAAAAATAAGGAAATTGAAAAATATCTAAAAAATTTAACTCCTACACATGACACAAATTATTCCTTGTGGAAATGTACAAAAAAACTTAAAAACCAGATCAAGCATCAACCCCCACTAAGAAAAGATGACAACACATGGGCTTTTACAAATGATGAAAAAGCAGCGACATTGGGAAATTACTTCGAAAATGTCCTATCGAACGATGAACATAAACAAATTGACACGATTAGTAATTTTAATATTGATACCATCTCAAAAATAAGAAAAACCAGCACACAAGAAGTGATATTATGCATCAAAACTCGAATCAAATATAAAAGAGCATCCGGATATGATATGCTGACAGGCAAAGCACTTACGGAGCTACCAATTGAGGCTTACCTATTTCTTAGAAACGTATTTAATGCAATGTTTTGCTTACAATACTTCCCAAAAGTATGGAAAGTCGCAAAAATCATTGCGCTACCAAAACCGGGTAAAAAACCCAACAGCTTTAACTTCATATCGACCTATAAGCCTACTTCCGACTATATCTAAAATTGCAGAAAAACTTTTACATGACAGAATTACCCCAATAATTGACACGAAAAACATCATTCCAAATCATCAATTCGGTTTTCGAAAAATACACTCAACTATCCAACAAATACATCGAGTTACACAAAAAATAATTTCAGACATGGAAAATAAACGATATTGCTTTTGACAAAGTTTGGCACAAATACCTCTTGCATAAAATTAGGACAATATTACCACTGGACTATTATTTAATTATCAAGAGCTACCTTACTGACCGATGCTTCTACATTAAATACAATGACAAATACTCACATATACATCCAATAACAGCAGGAGTTCCTCAAGGCAGCGTTCTAGGGCCACTGCTATATGTCTTATTTACCTCTGACATACCATTCGCAGACGACACAATTTTATTGTCATCTGACAAAAACCTCTCAACCGCAACAACAAAATTACAGATGTACACCAACAATGTACAGAAGTGGTATAACAAATGGAGTTTAAAAGTAAACGAGGACAAATCTGTACAAGTAATATTTACGACACCATTCCCAAGTCAAGGTGTGCTTGGAATCGTGCCGAGGACTGAATGGTGCAGGGAATTAAAACATGTGCATCGCGAACGGAGTTTCCCTCTCGAATACATGGCCGCCTTCGAGAGTAACTGTGGTCTTACCGCGGTAAGGGGCGCTGCCGCGGGAGACCCCATTACTTCCCCTTATTACTCGTGGGTTGTGGAGCTTGACGCAGTCAGGCGAAGCAACCGTAAGAAACAGATGATATGAATTTACAACAAAATGAAAAAAACCAAAAATTCGTGCCGCGCTGCGACACAATACCATCCTCCGAGGAGGATACCCTGCTGGCCTCCAGCCAAGAAACGGTCAGCAAAGAGTAAGGGAAGTACCAGCCATAGCACACCCTTACCAAGAAAGCAACAACAACAACAAAAGGTTCTACCACAAACATCGCAAAAGGCAGCAGACGGCACTCAGAGAGAGAGAGTCAGGCCGCACGAAAACACAAATCCGAGGGTGCCCTCATGAAGTCTCGCTACACGAAGGCGAGGTTCATTCTAAGCAAGATTGCCAAAAATGAACTCGCTGGAGCGACTGACGAGCGCGACGCGGCTGACAAATTAAAATACCAGCAGGTGGTTAAGGAGTACGAAGACTTCTTATCCAAAAAACCCAAAGAGGACGACAAGAAAAAAGGCGATGCGAAGAAGAGAAACAGGTCACAGGACGTGATCGACCAGGCACCGAAGAGACCTAAGGTGTCCAGCAGCATCGAAGAAACGAAGCAACGACCGTTCAGTGAGGTGGTTAAGGATAACCTCCTCTATGCACTAATCGACGAAACCACAAACAGTGGCAAAGTGGTCCTGCAGAAGTGGGGGCAAGTGGAGGCCAAAATGTCCAAGCTCGTGCTAGACAAGCATGTGGTTGGAGCACAGGGCGGAACTCTCCCTTCCTTCGATTCTGCAGGAGTACTTCGCGGCTGTAGAGTTATCAAGTGCGACGACGACTGGTCAAGGGTTGTCCTAGAAAAGTGTGTTGCTGAGATCAACAGCACACTGGAAGGCTTAAAACTCAAGCTTATTCCGGCCAAGGACATCCCTTGCCCTCCTCGCGCTCGCATTTGGCTACCGGTGATGGACTTGAGCGGTGCAGAAGTGCTGAAATATCTGAAGTCACACAACCCTGCGGTGCCGATGGACGACTGGGCAATCGTGAAGGCAGAAAAACCGCAAACGAGCAGCATGTCATTCGTTCTGCAGATCAACGATGTGCCTGCCAATATTAAAACAACACGACAACAAAATGCGGTTTGGTCTGAGAAAGGCCAAACTGAAAATTTTCAAAGCAGACAGCAATGAAAATGAGGAAGACCCAGATGAGGTCGACAACAACATACAGCTAGAAAGGCTAGAAAAGCTGGACCTAGCTGAAGACAACAATAAACCCGATGCCTAGAGCCATACAGGTGAATCTGCAGCACTCGAGAGCCGAGTGGAGCAAAGGAGAGGTGATTGGAAGATACGGCATCGAAATTTATACCGATGGTTCTAAGATGAATTGTGGTGTGGGAGCTGGCTTCCATTCGGAGCCACTCAACCTATCTCAATCAATTCGTCTTCCTGATTATGCCACCGTGTTCGAGGCAGAACTTTTAGCGATCAGAGAAGCATGCAAATCCCTAGAACTCTACAAGGAAGTTGGTGCAAGAATAGCTATCTTCTCAGACAGTCAAGCAGCTATTAAGGCCTTAGACTCCAACTACATTTCATCCAAACTGGTCCTACAGTGTAGAGAGGAGCTGAAACTGCTCAGCCATTGTACTGCTCCCGGTCATAGGAACATACGGGGCAATAAGATAGCGGATGAGCTAGCAAGAAAGGGCTCGACACTAGACATAGCAGAGGCGGTGGCAGTCTCCACAACACTGAACACACTAAAAGCATCCATTGCTTCACACTATCATGCTTTAGCCGAAAGAAGATGGAAGCAAATACCTACATGTATTATAACAAAAAACACATGGCCGTCATACAAAATCCAAAGGACGAATGACCTGCTAGGATGTTCTCGGCCAAACATTTCACGCATCACTGCAACTCTTACAGGACATTGGAAAGTAGGGGATCATGCAGCTAGACTCAACCTACCCTTCAATCCTATCTGTAGAAGCTGTCAAGCAGAAGGGGCGAAGGAAAGTCTTTTCCACTATTTATGTGAATGTCCGGGACTAGCCAGGGCACGACTCCGATCCTTCGGTAAGCCTTTCCTACAGCAAATTAAGGAGATCTCAGACATCGAGATAAAGGATTTGCTGCTATACTTGGGCCTCACTAAATGGATCTGACTTGGAAAAAAAAAAAACATCATCATCACACGAGATAGTGGTAGTAAAACGGTGCTGGTCACTAATTAGGAGCATATTCAGCTCAGAAATGCTCAACCACCTCAACAACAACAACAATATTTACGACAAGAACAGAGATTGCTGCTATGCCGATTAAGCTCAACAATAAAAATATACAAATTGAAACATCTGCAAAATATCTTGGAATCCATCTGGACTCAAAATTAACTTGGAAAGATCATATCAAAAAGAAAATAAAACAAATATAGGAAACATTTCGACAATTGCATTGGCTAATAGGCAGAAATTCTAAGCTCAATATTTCCAACAAACTTTTAGTATACAAGGCGGTCATTAAACCAATCTGGACCTACGGACTTCAAGTGTGGGGAACTGCAAAAAGAACTCACATAAACAAAGTACAGCGACAACAATCAAAAATCTTACGTATAATAACAATGTCCTACAGGTACACAAAAAATGATGACATCCATACTACGTTCAATATACCATTAATCGATGAAGAAATAAAAGCGATATCAACAAGGTATTTTAACGAAATAAACCAGCACAAAAATAGAGAAGTCAATACACTCTCACATGTCAATAAACTCTCACTTGAAAGAAGAACTTTACGACGTCTAAAGAGAAACCGACCAATTGACCTATTAAATTAAATATTTATTCTCGTATGCTAAAATAACTGTTCTATATAAAATGTAATTGTTTTCCTAAAATGTAATCGCTCTATTCGTCTTGCCACTGGCCATGATGAAATATATTTAATAATTTTCCTAACTAATTGTTAAAAAATGTACTAAATGTCAGTATGACAGATGTACAGGAATAACAAAATAAAATAAAAAAATTCTCAGCTAAATAAGATACTCGGCCCCTCATCATGTTGGTCTCCTTGCCGCGGGGATGAGGCTTAAATGTTGGTTTAACTCCCACATTCATGGAGGGTAAACCACCACGAACTAAGAGGGAAGCTCCCTATGGGTATTGGCTAGCCACCCATCCGTTAAACGGTGGCGGTGGCCCTTCAATCACCATGCGGAGATTACCGTACCGATGATCCCATTGTCACTCCTTAGCCTGGTATCCTATCATTTCCAACCCCTCCCCCCCCCCTCCCTAATCCAGGGTGTTACGCGTCACCGTGCCCAATGGATGGTTTGCAGCCAGGGGTATCCGGCTGTATTCTAACGGCGCCCTCCTGAAACTGGGTCACCTCAGGAGGTAGAATGACCTTGCCATGGTAGAGGGGACTGCCATGGTCGACGTTTTCCCTTTCCCCCCTAAAAAACTTAGTCCGCCACGCTTGCCACGTCGAGCAGCGCGGACGATTATGAAATATGTAACATGAACAGAAAACACCTAGCCTCGGAAAACCAAGGCACAACAAAACAAAAACCTAATCCCTCGGGAAAGTCAGGTCTTTCCACAAAAAAGACCACTCACACAAGCGGAGTGAAGCCTTTGGCTAAGCCAGGGCCTAGTTCCCGCTCCGTCCCTTCAGGGACTGCCTCCACGGCAGCGAGATCTCTTGCTGACCTCCATACCAACAACCCCAACCCTGTCATAAGACAAGTTGGGGACAACACTCCATCCACGTCTGGTGCCAGCAGTAGACCCCCCCTCGCAACACAACTCTGGGGAAGCAAAATCTGCCCTGTCAAAAGACAAGCGGATCTTGCTGTCCCTGTCACTCCAGGTGACACGGGAGCTCCGGGAGGAGAAACACCCACAGCAACGTCGGCAGCACCGGACCACATGGCTCAGCCAATGGCTCCTGGTGCCTGCCCTTCTGACACTATCACTGCCCCGGGTAGTACCCACCCCCGGAAGCAAATAAGGGCCTCAGAAAGGTACTATCGTACCAGGCGATCCGACTTCAGAATCCTGGAGAGACAGAAGGCCATCAGACTAGAGGACCTGACTGAGGAACGGTCAGACTCCAAGGCGTGGGCTGAAGCTTTCATCACCGAACACCGGGAGCAGGCCAAAATAGAGTCTGCGCAATGCAAACGCAAACGATCGAGTGAAGGGGCATCGGCTGTAGCCAAAAGAACTAAGATGCTCGCCACTCAGACGATAAATGTTACGGCAAAGAAGTCCTTCGCGGATATAGCGAAAGAAAGCTACATACGGGCGGTGATTCATCGCAGTTCCCATGATGGTGCGATCTCTCAAGAAAACTGGGACCTGATAAACAGGAGTCTTTGGAAGGTGTACAGGGACATCCTGAAAGAGAATCCAGGACCTCCACCCAGCTGCTCGGATGCGGGATGGTTTCAATCCCGCGTCAAACTAATAAGGTGCGCTGATCAGCGATCCGTGGATCTTTACACCCTGGCGATTAATCGCATAGGGGAACCTTGGCCGGGGGCTCGCCTTGATGTCGTCCCTCGAGAAGACATTCCCAACCGGCCAAGATCGAGAGCCTGGATACCAGACTTCCATACTGACACAGAGGAAGTACTGGAACTGATTAAACTAGGCAACCCTGAGCTACCTACCAGCGACTGGAAGGTAGCAAAGATTCGTGAAGTGGACGGTAAGAGAAGACTAGCAGTGATAATCCTAAACGAGGAATCACTAGACCCACTCGCCAAAAGCAAATGGAAGATAAACTATGGCTTCCAATCACTAACTCTCCATGTCTACCGACAGGATGTAGCTAATAAGAACACCTCCACAGAAAATACGACCACATCTGCAGAGGCGAACGAAGTTGTCACAGACAACGATGAGGTGGCATCCAACTCCGGCATAGTTGGTGAACTCTTTGAAAGGGTTACCTTAGAGGATATGGGGGAGTACTCTGATCTCTCCGCTATGGAGGATGAGGAGTCTCTCCCCCCTACATCCTATGAAGAGAACGCCGACCAAACCGTGGTTGGCTGCCCTTCAATATCGCATACAAGCGATGGTGAGGGTTGTACAAATCAATCTTCACCACAGTAAGGCGACCTCGGCCGCACTCATCCTCCGTCTCGCAGAAAGAGAAGAGGATATAGTGCTCATCCAAGAACCATGGGTCGTAAAAGATCAGGTTTGCGGTTTGAGCAATAAAGAATACAAATTGATCTATGTCACTGACAAAGGTTAACCCAGGTCGTGTATACTAGCAAAGAAATGTATTGATGTATATTTACTAATACAATTTAGCGATGCGGATAACGTCATGATATCGGTGGAGTCCTGCGGAAGGACGATATGGCTTGCCTCCTCATATATGGCACATGACGCGGAGCAACCACCTCCATCACCACTCATAAGAAGAGCAACTGAGCAAGCATCGAGATGCGGTACCCCATTCATACTGGGAGCAGATGCAAATGCACATCATCATGTCTGGGGCAGATCAGACACAATGTGTCAATGAACAAGGGGCGCAAATCTTACAAGAATGGAGAGTGTCTAAAGACAACTCCCTCTCAGATCATAGGTACCTAATGTACAATATTTCATTACCAACTAAGAAGTGCAAGCCGGTCATAAACCGCAGACGCACAAACTGGGGCGTGTTTGAAACCACACTGGCCAGCAAACTCCCTGGCGCGACATACCAAATTGACTCCGAGCTACAGCTCGATACAGCGGTTGACGAGATAACCTCAGCATTTCAACAAGCTGCGAAAGCAGCATGTCCTCAGAGAACAAGAAGAGGCAAACCGAAACCCCCTTGGTGGTCCACTGACATAGCAGACCTTAGAAAGGAGTGTAGAACTATGTATAACGAAGCGAAGAGAACTAACTCGTGGGATAGATACAAAGAATGTCAACGTAGATTTAAGTATGCCATAAGGGCAGCAAAAACAGCGTCTTGGAGAGATTTCTGTCAAAAGATAGAAAGTGTTTCGGAGACTAGTAGGCTCCGGAAAGTCCTATCAACGAGCCCAAGCAACCCTAGCTACCTCATAAAAGAGAACGGCAACTGGACAACTAGCAGTGCAGAAACACTAGAATTACTAATGCAGACACACTTTCCAGGCTGTCTCCGCAACAAAGACAGTAGAACTCAAACTATAGTTCACAACGGGAATCCCCCAACAGATTTCATAACGGAGGATAACATAAACTTTGCCATTGGCAGCTTCAGACCTTACAAATCGCCAGGTCCAGATGGAATCATCCCCGCTGATCTGCAACATTCGCCTTAATCTTCAAGGCGGCGATATAACTCAATTATATCCCCAAAAAATGGGCGGAAGTAAAAGTGGTATTCATTCCCAAGGGAGGGAAAAGCACACACACGAAACCGAAGGACTTCAGGGCTAATCATCCTTTCTGTTAAAAGCCCTAGAGCGTTTACTAGATATGCATATCAAAGGAGAAATTGGCAATAAGCTATCACCGTCCCAAAACGCATACAGCAAAGGCAAATCAGTGGAAACAGCACTCCACGCGCTAGTTGACACGGTTGAGAAATCACTTCACTATAAGGAATACACCCTCGCTGCCTTTCTAGACATCGAGGGTGCCTTCAATAATATTTATCCGGAGGCTATTACAAGTTCGCTAACGGAAATGGGTATAAACAGGGCACTAGTCTCGTTTATAGAACAAATGCTAACTGGGCGAACAATAATCGCAAATTTGGGTGACACATCCCAAGGTGGGGTAATATCTCCACTTCTGTGGAACCTAACTGTCAATAATCTTCTTCAAGAACTTGAAAAAATGGGAGGGAAAATAATCTCATATGCCGATGATATTGTTATAGCAATCTCGGGAAAGCACCTTCCAACTTTATGCGATCTTCAACAAAGATCCCTCAATAGACTATCACTCTGGTGTAAAAGTCGAGGACTTGAAGTAAATCCGGAAAAAACGGATCTGATACTATTTAGCAGAAAACATAAAACACCTGCTCTTAAACACATATTCCTAGGAGGGAAACCACTTAGAGTAACAGAAAAGGCGAAATATCTAGGACTTATACTGGATAGGAAGCTAAATTGGGGGCTCACAGTCGCAGATAGAGTACGCAAATCTATGATGGCGCTGTACTCCTGCGAAAGGCTAATTGGAAAGAGATGGGGATTGGAACCCAGAATGGTACACTGGCTGTAGACAGCAGTGGTTAGGTCTATTCTCTACTATGACATTGTAATATGGTGGAATGCCCTTGAGAAGGGGGTGAACATCAAAAAACTTGACAAGGTTCAGAGACTAGCATCTGTTCTCATAACTGGCGCGATGTCAACCACACCATCGAAAGCATTATATGCGACATTAAACTTCCTGCCAGTAGATTTGCAGGCAAAATATATCGCGCGCAGCACGGCTATAAGGCTGAACACTCTAAGCAAGTGGTCAAATAAGAGCTACGGTCACGGCAAAATCCTGGCTGGCACTTCGGAGATTCCCAGATTGGTGGACTATGCATTCCCGCCCACACTTGCCATTACATCGTTCACGACCCTCCTACCCTCAAGGGAAGAGTGGGAACGGGACGATGTAAGACAGGGCGAGTCTATCCATGTATACACAGATGGCTCAAAGCTCGAGCGAAGGGTGGGCGGAGGTGTATACTCCGAGCATCTGGGGATCTCCTCAGTTTTCGTCTCCCCGACTAATGTAGTGTCTTTCAGGCCGAACTGATGGCAATAACGAAAGCCGCGACACTGGTACAGTGTGATGCGATATCCGGAAATGACATCTACATTTTCACTGACAGCCAGGCGGCGATAAAATCCCTCACAAAACAGTCGACAACCTCCAAGGTAGCCATGAAATGCCGCACATCTCTTAACGAGATGGCTGAGTCATTTCGCCTAAGGATAATATGGGTTCCTGGCCATCGCGACATTGAGGGTAACTGTAGAGCCGATGAACTAGCGAGACTCGGCACCAAGTTGACCGATGAGTGCATAGACAAGGACATAGGCATTCCCTTACAAACATGTAAGCTACTTATCCTTGAAGAAATCGTAAGGAAAGCAAACGCAAGATGGCGCAATGAAGCCACCTGCAAAATCGCCCATCAACTGTGGCCGACTCTTAGTGCTAAACGCACAGAATCTTTGCTAAGCCAAAATAAACACAATCTTAGCACACTGATTTCAGTCATAACGGGACATTGCCTAATAGGTAGGCACGCCCAAAGGATGGGTGTGCAAGCACACGACTTCTGTAGAAGTTGTATTGATGAGGAAGAGGAGCAGACAATCCTGCACCTTCTGTGCCATAGTCCTGCTCTATCCAGACGGAGATTTGCTATTCTAGGCAAACAATTTTTTAACGAATTGGAAGATCTCAGCTTCACAGAAATAGGAGATCTTCTAAAATTTTTGAAAAGCGCACAATGGTTTTAGGAGAAATAGGGGAAGCTCCCCCATTTTTTTTTTCATAAAATTTTAATATAATCGTTTAAAAATATGTCAAAAAATTTTTAGAACGTAAATTTAAGTATCTATTATATCTATACTAATATTATAAAGAGGAAAACTTTGTTTGTTTGTTTGTTTGTTTGTAACGAATAGGCTCAAAAACTACTGGACCGATTTTAAAAATTCTTTCACCATTCGAAAACTACATTATCCAAGAGTAACATGGATTACATTTTATTTTGGAAAAAATAGGGTTCCGTAAGATATTTGGATTTTTCGGACACAAACTGAAAAAAATCTTATATATAAAATAAAGTCAACTTTTTGTGTGTGTTCGCTAACCGGCCGTGTCTGCACCGAATTAAACCAAACTTACACACAATGTTAAGAAGGTATTGAAGATGGTTTCCGTATAGTTTGGATACCTATTGGTGGATAGGGCTCGAGATATAGGTCAAAACGTGGACCCGGGTAACCTTCGGATGTGTATGTACAATATGGGTATCAAATGGAAGCTGTTGGTGAATGCTTTAGTTCAGAGTATTTTTCATGCCGCTCCGTGACTAGGGTCTCGAGATAGAGACCAAAACGTGGACCCTAGAATGTGTATGTACAATATGGGTATCAAATGGAAGCTGTTGGTGAATGCTTTAGTTCAGAGTATTTTTCATGCCGCTACGTGACTGGGGTCTCGAGATATAGGTCAAAACGTGGACACGGGTAACCTTCGGATGTGTATGTACAATATGGGTATCAAATGGAAGCTGTTGGTGAATGCTTTAGTTCAGAGTATTTCCATCCGCTCCGTGACTAGGGTCTCGAGATAGAGACCAAAACGTGGACCCTAGAATGTGTTTGTACAATATGGATATCAAATGAAAGCTGTTGATAAGTGCTTTAATACGGGGTAATTTTCATACCTATTGATGACTAGGGTCTCGAAATATATGCCAAAACGTGGACCCGCCGTGTCTTTGCACCGAATTAAACCAAACTTACACACATTGTTAAGTAGGTATTGAAGATGATTTCCGTATAGTTTGAATACCTATTGGTAGATAGGGTCTCGAGATATAGGTCAAAACGTGGACCCGGGTAACCTTCGGACGTGTATGTACAGTATGGGTATCAAATGGAAGCTGTTGGTGAATGCTTTAGTTCAGAGAATTTTTCATGCCGCTCCGTGACTAGGGTCTCGAGATAGAGACCAAAACATGGAGCCTAGAAAGTGTTTGTACAATATGGATATCAAATTGAAGCTGTTGGTGAATGCCTTAGTACAGAGTATTTTTCATGCCGCTACGTGACTGGGGTCTCGAGATATAGGTCAAAACGTGGACCCGGGTAACCTTTGGTTGTGTATGTACAATATGGGTATCAAATGAAAGCTGTTGATAAGTGCTTTAATACGGGGTAATTTTCATACCTATTGATGACTAGGGTATCGAAATATATGCCAAAACGTGGACCCGCCGTGTCTTTGCACCGAATTAAACCAAACTTATGCACATTGTTAAGTAAGTATTGAAAATGGGTTTCGTAAAGTTTGGTTGTAATTCGGAGCAGTGGCAACGGGTACAGCGTTCTTTTGAGCCAGCCATAATGTCGCTTACTTTTTTAACGCTTGGGGCGGAACTGAACTGTCAAATTGACAGTGTGAGTTACAATGTGTCAATATTTCTTTCTGATTTGGATGCCATAAGGAAAAAACGTAAGTGCAACATGTAAAAATTGTTTGTGAATTTTTTTGGAGTGGATTTTGGAACAGTGAATAATTTCTTACGAAATTTGAGAATTTAATGTGAAATCCGAATGAAATTATGTGTTCGTGGAAAAAACAATTTTTTCGTTTTTTTTTTTTTTTAAATATAAATGGATAATGGTTAAAAAAGCTCCAATGCTTAATAAAACATATAAATTGAAACGAAAAATTCATGGATGATCAGGAAAAAAGACGATTGTTTATTCATATGCGTTGATTTGAAATTTAAAAACAATCTTCTTTTTTCCTGATTTTCAATTTATATTTTATATTTACTCAAAAACAAATAGAAAAACAAAAAATATTGTTTATGCCAAAGCGCTTGAATAAAGAATAAAGAAATAAATAATATGAAAACCATATATTTTCTGTTCTAAACCATATCTATTCTATTTTAGTGTGCCCAGCGAAGGGGGCCGGGTTTGCTAGTATTATATATGACCCAAAGGTTTTCCACTGTTAAAAAAAAGTTAAAATCGGGGGTGTCATTTTTTAGTGATTTCAAGTTTTTTTTGCTAGCGGCTAAGCCAAGCGGCAATTAGGGCCCTAGGCTCTATTCGAAACTGGTCAGGGAATGCCTGGTCTTTCTCTCGATTGCATCAGAATTCTTTGATACAAAGATAATTTTGGTACATGATCATAGTGACATTGCTGGAAACTGCGAAGCCGACCTGTGAGGCGGTTTGCCCGCGAAAGTAGAGGATCGGGATCCCCTTGACCACCTGCGCTCTACTCCCGGAAGGATGGACTTTGCACCAACTCAGCGAGCGCTGGGTAAGTACACGAACGTGTAAGGTCGCGAAGTGTGCTGGCCACGTTTGGATAGGAGGCGTTCGAGGGATATTCTGAGGATGACAAAATCTCATCTCTCAAATTTCGTGGGCTTCCTCACGGGGCACTGCCCGCGGGGTACGCATGTCGTGAGACTTGGAATTACTTCGATTCCTTTTTGCGTCAGCTGTATGGAGGATGAGGTGGAATCATCTCAGCACCTGCCCCTTAGCTGCCCAGCTCTCGCGGGACTAAGATTTAAGCATCTTGGTTCTCACTTCTTTTCTGCGCCTGCTGATATAGCAGGTGTTGATAACAAAAATCTGATGAACTTCATCAGCAGCATAAAGAGGCTAACACAACCGCAGACTAGTCACCGTTCATAGTCCACAAACACTCAACTTTCCCCATCCCTTTCGTCCTCTTTTTTCCTTCACCTCTTTTGCCCCTCTTGCAATGATATCACAAAGGATGAACCAAACTTCTTTCGTCCAAGTGGGCCCACTCTCTGGCAACCATCACTACCTAACCTAACCTAGTGCATTTTTTCCATGTAGCGAATGCTGTGTGGCCTTTTGCGCTGTGTTTAGAGCCAAACCGTTTGTGAATTAATGAAGTTCAACTGATGAATGAATAAACCAGTAATCCTGATCGACATTCGTCTTTGAATAAATATGGGTCAATTATTCCACCACTAAATACATGAATTGCATGAAATAGTGAGTTTTATGTATATATGTATATATAGGTATAAAAATTAAGCTGAAAAAAAGTGTGCGTTTGTCTGTGATAATCTCAGCAACGCGTGTAAGGAACACAATGAAAGTTTTACACATTGTTGGTGTTGCTTTGGCAAAGCTTTCTGTGAAGTTTGGTTGAAATCCGTTAACGCCTATGTGTGCGGTGCGTCGGTTAAGTGAGTGTGTTTTTGCTATTTGCCGCACGTATTTTTTGTACCGCACATAGCATTCATTAGAATTGAATACATTTTGGTCGTGTGTGTTTGGGACGATTATTATAAAATTTGGTATATATTTTTTTTTTCCACGGAGAAGGTTAGTATAATATGCTTATTGATTCCACTCGCCACCAGGTGGCGCTGCCGAAGGCCAAAACGAGGACCCGGGTAACCCTATGATGTGTTTTTACATTGTGGGTATCAAATCAAAGCTACTGATGAGTGCTTTAATACACACTATTTTTTAGATCTCTGAGTGACCAGGGTCTCGAGATATAGCCGAAAAGGTGGACCAAGGTACCCTTGGATGTGTTTGTACAATATGGGTATCAGATGGAAGCTGTTGATGAAAGCTTTTAAGTGAAGTAACTTTTACTGCCCGTTTCCGGGATAAAGAAAGGAGATGGAGCTGCAGATGGAAGAGGAAAAGGAATAGCTACAGGAAGAGGTAGAGGAAGAGGAAGAGGAAGAGAAAGAGGAAGACCACTTATTATTAAAAATTAAAAAAAAAATTAAAAAAAAATGTTAAAATGTTACATATACCCTTATTATATAAACGTTAATCTGAAGTCAGTTATAGTGAAAAATTCATTGTATCATTGCCGGCGTGATTGGTGATCGTTTCCTTAATTTTTTGCAGAAAGGTTATGCTAATATGAGATATTACCTATATCATTCATATATTTACGTATTACCTGTGTACTCACAAATATACGGTTGAAGCAAATATATGTATATGTATTTGTATATGTATATTTTATATGAGACTTCACGCAAAAAAGTCATTTGCACCTGAACACATAGCTGGGTTAAAGCGGAGGGGAACAGAACAGTTCTCTTCTCCATCTCCGCTTTTTCGTACACGACGAATTGTATGTATCATACGATTGATGTTGTTGTTTATGTGTAAAGGGGAGCGCATCTATGCAAATGCAGAACGGAACAACGCCGCGCTCAAACTTTCTTTCTGACCTGATTATCAAGCACACAACAAGTGAGTATTTTTTCTCCAGAGCAGACCACGTTTTTAAAATTGTTTTCTGATAAAAACAGCCATTTGAGTAAATATTTAGAATATTTTGCATCTATTTGATAGGAAACGAAGATTTACTGAAATATTTAAAATTTTTCACGCAAAATTGTTTCAAAATATTATTTGCCACGATAATGCTGGAAAAGAAAGAAATTTTATTTTGTTAGTGCAAAGGGAACAGTGGTAAATTTACGTGAGTATATACACAAGTTTTTTCTTAATTGCCAAAAAAGATAACGAAATATGAAAATTATTTCAAACAAAGAAATAAAATCAATGCTGATCAACATTTATTCAATAGTGACGTCATATTGTGGTTACAAAAGAAGAAAATGAAAGTGATTTTTTGCTACTACTATTCAAAACTTCTTTCATTACTATTCATGCGTGATAATTTTTATAAAAAACACACAGTATTTTTCTGCTTAATTTAATTAATAGGACTATGAATAAGTTCGTTACGGTTTTACAACAGATGGCGTAACTTGACTATTATTCCATCGATCCACATTTCCAAACATTCATTGGAGAGCTACTGTCGTAAGGCACAAACGTCAGTATAAGTTTTTTATTTGAAGCGTAAACAACAATATTTTTACCACACTTGAAAATGTCGAATTTCGTGCCAAATAATGTGTTTTTGCGGGGAATTCTTCTTCATTATTTTAATATGAAGAAAAAAGCAGCCGAAAGTCATCGTATCTTGGTGGAAGTTTATGGTGAGCATGCTCTATCTGAGCAAACGTGCCAGAAGTGGTTTGCACGCTTTAAAAGTGGTGATTTTGGCTTGGAAGACGAAGAACGCGAGGGTGCGCCGTCAAAGTTCATGGATACCGAATTGGAGGAATTGCTCGATCAAGATCCGGCTCAAACGCAAGAAGAGGTTGCAAAAACTTTGGGAGTTGATCAATCAACCATTTCCAAACGTTTAAAAGCCATGGGAATGATCCGAAAGGTAGGCCATTGGGTGCCGTATGAATTGAAGCCAAGAGACGTTGAACGCCGTTTTATGGCATGCGAACAACTGCTTCAACGGCACAAAAGAAAGGGTTTTTTGCATCGAATTGTGACTGGCGATGAAAAGTGGGTCCATTACGACAATCCAAAACGTCGGGCAACGTATGGATACCCTGGCCATGCTTCAACATCGACGTCGGCGCAGAATATTCATGGCCTGAAGGTTATGCTGTGTATCTGGTGGGACCAGCTGGGTGTTGTGTATTATGAGCTACTGAAACCGAATGAAACGATTACGGGGGATGTCTACCGACGACAATTGATGCGTTTGAGCCGAGCACTGCGAGAAAAACGGCCGCAATACGCCGATAGACACGACAAAGTTATTTTGCAACATGACAATGCTCGGCCACATGTTGCAGAAGTGGTCAAAACATACTTAGAAACGCTCAAATGGGATGTCCTACCCCACCCGCCGTATAGTCCAGACCTTGCGCCATCCGATTACTATCTCTTCCGATCGATGCAACATGGCCTGGCTGACCAGCACTTCCGTAATTACGATGAAGTCAAAAAATGGATCGATTCGTGGATTGCGGCAAAACCGACCGAATTTTTCACAAAGGGAATTCGTGAATTGCCAGAAAGATGGGAAAAAGTAGTAGTAAGCGATGGACAATATTTTGAATATTAAATTTGTAACCATTTTACGTCAATAAAGTTTCAAATTTCGAAAAAAACCGCACGAACTTATTCATAGTCCTATTAATTAATCTAGATTTTTTTAAAGACGACCAGCGGAACGGGCGGGTTTTCACTAGTCTACACTAATATTATAAAGAGGAAAACTTTGTTTGTTTGGTTGTAATGAATAGGCTCAAAAACTACTGGACCGATTTTAAAAATTCTTTCACCATTCGAAAGCTACATCATCCACGAGTAACATGGATTATATTTTATTTTGGAAATAGGGCTCGAGATATAGGTCAAAACGTGGACACGGATAACCTTCGGATGTGTTTGTACAATATGGGTATCAAATGGAAGCTGTTGGTGAATGCTTTAGTCCAGAGAATTTTTCATGCCGCTCCGTGACTAGGGTCTCGAGATAGAGACCAAAACGTGGACCCTAGAATGTGTTTGTACAATATGGATATCAAATTGAAGCTGTTGGTGAATGCTTTAGTACAGAGTATTTTTCATGCCGCTCCGTGACTGGGGTCTCGAGATATAGGTCAAAACGTGGACCCGGGTAACCTTCGGACGTGTATGTACAATATGGGTATCAAATGAAAGCTGTTGATAAGTGCTTTAATACGGGGTAATTTTCATACCTATTGATGACTAGGGTCAGGAAATATATGCCAAAACGTGGACCCGCCGTGTCTTTGCACCGAATTAAACCAAACTTCCACACATTGTTAAGGAGGTATTGAAGATGGTTTCTGTATAATTTGGATACCTATTGGTAGATAGGGTCTTGAGATATAGGTCAAAACGTGGACCCGGGTAACCTTCGGATGTGTATGTACAATATGGGTATCAAATGGAAGCTGTTGGTGAATGCTTTAGTTCCGAGTATTTCCATCCGCTCCGTGACTAGGGTCTCGAGATAGAGACAAAAACGTGGACCCTAGAATGTGTTTGTACAATATGGATATCAAATGAAAGCTGTTGATAAGTGCTTTAATACGGAGTAATTTTCATACCTATTGATGACTAGGGTCTCGAAATATATGCCAAAACGTGGACCCGCCGTGTCTTTGCACCCAATTAAACCAAACTTACACACATTGTTAAGTAGGTATTGAAGATGATTTCCGTATAGTTTGAATACCTATTGGTAGATAGGGTCTCGAGATATAGGTCAAAACGTGGACCCGGGTAACCTTCGGACGTGTATGTACAATATGGGTATCAAATGAAAGCTGTTGGTGAATGCTTTAGTACAGAGTATTTTTCATGCCGCTCCGTGACTGGGGTCTCGAGATATAGGTCAAAACGTGGACCCGGGTAACCTTTGGTTGTGTATGTACAATATGGGTATCAAATGAAAGCTGTTGATAAGTGCTTTAATACGGGGTAATTTTCATACCTATTGATGACTAGGGTCTGGAAATATATAAGTAAGTATTGAAAATGGGTTTCGTAAAGTTTGGCTGTAATTCGGAGCACTGGCAACGGGTACAGCGTTCTTTTCAACCAGCCATAATGTCGCTTACTTTTTTAACGCTTGGGGCGGAACTGAACTGTCAAATTGACAGTGTGAGTTACAATGTGTCAATATTTCTTTCTGATTTGGATGCCATAAGGAAAAAACGTAAGTGCAACATGTAAAAATTGTTTGTGAATTTTTTTGGAATGGATTTTGGAACAGTGAATAATTTCTTACGAAAAAACTTTTTTTCGTTTTTTTTTTGAAAAATATAAATGGATAATGGTTAAAAAAGCTCCAATGCTTAATAAAACATATAAATTGAAACGAAGAATTCATGGATGATCAGGAAAAAAGACGATTGTTTATTCATATGCGTTGATTTGAAATTTAAAAACAATCTTCTTTTTTCCTGATTTTCAATTTATATTTTATATTTACTCAAAAACAAATAGAAAAACAAAAAATATTGTTTATGCCAAAGCGCTTGAATAAAGAATAAAGAAATAAATAATATGAAAATCATATATTTTCTGTTCTAAACCGTATCTATTATATTTTAGTGTGCCCAGCGAAGGGGGCCGGGTTTGCTAGTTTCTTATATAATATTATAGATCGTCAATCGTGACGACTCTATTCTTTACGTGCTAGGGCTGGGAGAGATATAGTTATGTATTCAAACTTTAGACGCGTTTTTCTCAAAACTATATTTTTCGAATTGGCGTACACGATAACTCGAAAAGTTTTTAACCGATCTCCCTGGAATTTTGCACACATCTTTTTTATGATATTACTTTATATGTGAATTTAAGTTTTCGAAGCAAAAATAGTAGGAAAATTCGCCCCGAAATTCATTTTTTTTTTGGAGCATTTTATTCCGTGAATTTTTTTTTCCATTTGTTTTTAATTCATATAGAAATTAGGACATTAATAAACAAAAAAAATTTTGGTTTTTAGTATTCAGGTCACTGACGCCGATGCACAGTGGCCCAACCAGAAGGCGTTGGCGGACATACTTCAAAAACTCATTTAATTAAGCTGAAAATATATATTTAGAGGTTTTAAGGATCTGTGATGACGAATCTGACCTTAGGTTTAGCAAATTTTAAATTCATTGAATACTATAAATACATTTTTACTTCCGTAATTAGCTGGTGAGTTCATTTTTACATTTTTCACGACCCCAGAGAGTACCACGTGGAGGTTTACGGTAAGGTTATTGTCTCCTCATTTTTTTTTTGTTTTTAGATTTTTTTTATTTTTTTTTTAATTTGTTTTTATCTTTAATTTTTAATTTTTTTTTTTATTTTTAATTAAACAATTTTTTTTTGTTTTAGTTTTTAAATTTTTTTTGGATATTTAGTTGTTTTTTGGTTTTTCATTTTTCATTTTTTTTATGATTCAGAATCCTCGGTTTCTGATGAGCTGTTTTCTGATGCTGGATCATTTTTCAAATTTAAAAGCGCAAGAACCTTTTTTGAAAATGGTTTTGGCTTGTTTTTCGGAACCTTAGTTTTTGATATTATAACTACATCTGATGAACAAAGCAAAGCATTTAATAAATCTGTCATTGTGTCAGTTCTCGACATTTTTCGTGTATTGTTTTGTCTAAAATTTTTCAAATCCTTATTGCGTGCTTCCTGAGCCTCTTCGGAGAGTTGGCCAATAGGCTGCAAAGCATGTTTAATAATTAAACTCCCATGAATTAATATTTTCTGCACGGAAGCCGGCATGTAATCCAATCACATAGTTGGACAAATAGTTTAGCAGAATCAAGGGCATATTTTTGAAATGCTTCAATATTAATATCAAGACCAGACGATAATGTTTGTAAAATAGTGGCAAACTGCTGGTTAAATGAATATCAATTCCAGTAATTTCTGATGATACTTCAGGATCATTAAAAAACCTGCGAGCCGTGTTCCCATCATTTGTCGTTCCACTACCACCTGTTTTAGGAATATCCACCAATAATCCCATTCGACTTTTGAATGCTGCTTGGACAGATGTCTTTTTATTTTTTAAACTATTTTTTTCTTCTAGACTTTTAGCCTGCCATTTTTTGAACTCTAATCGATATGACATGTGTAGTAAACATTCGAAAAATCTTGTCCATGCATGTAAGGTGGACAAGCCAAACTGAAATGTAGATGGATCGGTTTCCTTTAGAATTGATTCTTCGATTTTGTTCATCATTATCGGCGTTGACCCACATACATAGCATTTTTGAGATGATGATGTGTGGGTAAGAGCATTGCATACTTTGTCATCTACCATGCTGAGTAGCATTTTATGCGAAATTGATATATTTAATTCATTAAGTTTAATTTTACTTGGTGTTAAATTATCCATTTGACTTTGTACCCAATCCCTTTCTTTCAAAGAAACTATCGAACTCTCTTTTATGAATTGAAGTCTAATAGGCACGCAAGTTCGGGAAGATGATGGGCGATCATTTTTCCAAACGATTATTTTCTCTGTTGTATTAGACATATTTGTGTACAATTCTATAGGTACTAGTGAAGTTATGAAGAGGTTTTGGTCATCAAAAATTTCAATTGATCTCTGTTTATAAGCTGAATGGCCCGAACTACCGTCAAAGCCCCACTTAACAATTAAAATCAAATTTGGGATACATTCGGAAGGAAGGGTGATCAAAACAGACTCTGCAATTTCAACTAAACGTTTTGATAAATGGTCGAGCAGTGATTGCAACTGAATTTCTGGACTATGTTCGCTTACTGTAATCTGGTTAGGGTAACACCTTTTCTTAGCTTCGAGAATTTTATGGTAAGAAGGATATAGATGAATTCCTCTTTCTATTGCACCAGATCTTATAGAAAGATACTGATGCTTTGTCAGTCTATTAGCCACCAAGAAAGCGAAAGCTTCATCGCTAGTATAAGATGTAAAAGTTTTAATGGGCTTAGGAATGTCTTCAACAATTTTAGAAGTATGTGCTACATGTCTCACTAAAACTGCACCCTGAACGTTACCTTCTGAACGCAAATTTACTGATGCAGCATACGCCAATTCAGGCCCGCTTGATTTACGTAAATTCTCTACTTTACGTCTCTTGGAACGTTCGCAAACATTATTGAATGTTTGTACGGGGCGGCCAACATTAGTACAGCTACCAGAGCCAGATGAAGAGGATTTAAAGTTGTCGTTTAAGGGAAAATCAATTTTTTCAGCTTACCAAGATGCATTCTCATTTAATACGCGACCCCAATGTCTGTTAGATCGTTCTAATTTTCTATTAATATCTTTACAAAAATTACTAACAATCTTCAAAACCTGATCTTTCAATTCTTTCACACTATCATCATGGTATTGAAGCTTCTCAAGAACGTAATCTTGTAATTCTAACTTCTTTGACTCAAAACTTTTTTTTTCTGATGGACGCAAAAAAATAAATAATTTTTTTTTTCAAAACTATACGTCATTTTGATTTTATTATTACAAGCAATTCTCAGATGTTCGTTAATATTCTAATCGGCTTATGCCCGTTCCTCCAGTGACAGATAAAAATGTTATATTATTATATATAATTTTATTGTATACAGTGTTATATATACATATATCATATTAATATTGTAATAATATTAAACAAAAATTTTGTTTTTTTAATAAAATTTTCCTTTTTTTAGTTGTCTCTTAATGCTTATGTGATGTCTTTTTCTGTCTTTTACACAAAATTGCATAAGCCATATGCAACGTTTTGCCTGTGGGTAAATGCACAAAAGCTACATTATTTTTAATTTGCGCAACTTTGCGCAACAGGTTTCAGTTTGAGATCATAGCTGAAATATGTGGCTACATCACTCATGTTGATTTCAAGTGGACCGGTGTGGACCACTCGAAAAAATGATCTTTAAAAAAAAATTTTCGAAAAATTCTGAAATTTCAAAAACAAAAAATGGGATTTGTACCACAACTTAAGAGAATTATTACTGTTTCCGTTAATACATTCAATTATCTTTTTTTTCAATATTTGGTTAACAATCAAATGGTAATATTTATTTGCAGACATGAAAATGAAACTCTTGTATGAAGTACGATTTGCATACAATTTCATGTTTAAAGTCAAAAAACTATAATGAACAATTTTTTAAATTAAGTAATATTTTCAGAAAATCTGCCTTGAATATTTAAGAAAACATCTGCATTATCAAATTTTTATTTCAAAAATGTTGAAAAATTGAATTTTGTCCGGCCGCCGGACCACTGTGCGATGCTACAATGCCCCGCTGCGACCATCCTGGAAGAATTGAGTGTACATCCGCCATTTTAAATGATTAAAATAAAAAAAAATTTATATTATTTTAATGTATAAATAAACTGTATGCCAATTTAAATAGCTTTAATGAAAATCAGGGAAAATATGGCTGTTTACAGGTATCTGTCCCCGTAAGCTGGCATTTCTATTCAACATTTTATGTTCCATCAGTAATAACCAACCGTTGTGCTTATTATTTATTTATGATATTTATTATTTTCTTTAATCTTTTTTATAGTTCATCTAAGGAAACGATATAAAAACCTAAAAATTAATATACATATTATTTACATTAAAAACTAGCTATTGAAATTTCGCTCTACGACATCTAAAGTCCTGTATAATATAATGATAATTTTTGGAAAGAAAATATTAAAAAAAAAAATAATCTAATAAGATTTCTTCATTATATATATTTTGCTATCACTTAAAATACAGTTACTTATGTATAAGCAGTAAAGTTCTAGATGAAGCCCAGTCTGGGCTTCTTAAGTGCACGTTTCCACAACTTGGTTATTCTTAGTGTCTGGTTCTCCTTATTCACATTTTTTAAGTTTAGTAAAGCTGACATTTCAATACAATAATTTACTCAATTATAGAGTTAAAGATTTTGAAGGGTTAAGAGTTTTGAAAATATTTGGAAATAGTTTTTCGTATTCTGGTACAATATTCTGCACTTGCTATGGAAGATATACTTTTTTATTACTCTCTATTTCCTTGCCTAAATATTTAGTATATTTTTTCATCGTGTGAGAAAAATAGATTTTTGTCGCACGATGTTCTTATCACTTTTTATCGGTTTATTATAAATTTATAAAATTTGGTTACTATTTATTTTCACTTAATTTCTTAATACTTATTGTAATACATCATTTCATAATTATATATAATATTTTTCTTGAGTTCTGATTATGAGAACCAAAGCGAAATATTAGTGGCATAGAAAATTAATGTTAGAATTAAGGCACTATTTTTCAATAAATATTATAGTCTATTTTGCTGATACTCAAATTGGCTCTCAACGACTCAAACGTGCAACTGACAAGAACAGTTTTATGCTTCATCTCTACTTTTACTGTATTTCGAAAATTTTAACACCATTTCATTAACGGAAGTTGTTTCAGGGAAGATTTTTTATATGGTCATTTATTACCAAATTGGAAGTTTCTTGGAAGTTTTTAGTGTTTACCAAAACTCTAATATAATATAAATCGCCCGTGTTCTCATGATCATTCCGTACTACATTTCGTTTACTCTAATAATCTTCTGCGTTTTTAAGCCGAGCTTTCCGTCGTGATTGGCGCCGACGCAGCATTGGGGCCGGAGTTGGCGGGCACTCTGGTCGTAGTTACTGCAGCTACTGCCGCCGCCTCTGCTTGACGACGCTCCTCCTCCATTTCCAAGCGTTCAACTTTCTTGATTTTATGCAGTTTTCCTGAGAAATTGGGTGTAAACGGAAAATGGTAAAAAATCAAGTATTAATTTTCATTGCGACATTCACGACTTACTTGCACATTTCAACATAATGGTGCCCCACCAGATGGACCAGCCCCAGCCAACAAAACAGAAGAGCACACAAAATAATTGCGCTGTGGCCACTATGACGTTGATGATGAAGGAACCGAAACGCGCCTTGGCACTGTCGTACTGCGAGAAGCGTGGAATGCCGACACAGAGGCAGAAAATGCCTGAGAACAAAGTACCTGGAGATGGAGTAATGGGATTAAGTAAGGGTGCTTTGTTTGGAGCTTTTTAAGATAATTTTACCCAATCCGGGAAATATGGTATTGCAGATTACACAAAACCAGGCCAACGAGAGCGGCAGAACCGGAATAGCGCCCTTCATTTTCGAGTTATATTCCACTAGGTCGGCATGCAGTTTTCGGCGTGTGTCCTTTGGCGGTTATTACAATCAAAAATAAATTAGAATGCTTGAGGTTTTTGCCGCAATATGCTCAACTTACCTCACTTGGTGGTGGTGGCGCTTTCATGCTCGCTCGTCGACTTTCGCTGAATTTCGGCATTTTATTGCGTCCACAACACAAAAGTGTGCTCCAAAAACGTTTGCAACAACCCCTGAAAGCACAAGTAAATAATAATTTCTACGGCATTACCACAAAGTTTTCGATAGAGGCTCACTGTTTTGGCTGCATTTCTGCTGAAGTAGTGCCCTCCAACACCGAGGCATCAGTAGCCGCAATACCACTTTCTGGGTCTTGCCAAGCTACGGAGCCAGCCGGTGACACAGTGGAACCAATTGCGGCACCGCGTCCGGTCTTCTTACGTCGGCAAGGTATACAGAAGCAACATTTCTTCAACTCTGTTTCATCGCCAGTTGTGGGATCCACTTTGTTGACACGCCGGCAGCAGAATAACTTGCTTATGCAGAGTCCGCATTTACCCTGTTTGGGTGCGCTGGTGGCGGCGCCTGCAGCTGCGGCTGTCTCCGACTTGGTCATTACCGTCATTTTTGCGTGTTCATCAGTGGAGCCGGCGCTTATCTTCGGCTGCTTGCGACAACGTTTGCAACAGTTAAATTTTTGCCAACAACTCGTTTTGGTTTTACCGTACGTGGAGTGTCGCGCTTCATCGACGACTTCTAGATTGGTAGTGGAGGCGCTGCTGGTCGCCAATAGCACAGGCTCTTCGCTCTCATCGCCCGTCTTGCTCTTTTTGCGACAACAACAGCGTAAGCAGCGTAAACGGCGGCATGGCAGACAGAATTTCGTGCAGCAACGGCAGCAGCCTGTGGGTGGGGCTGAATCGTCGTCCTGCTCCTTGAGTAACTCACGGCTGCCGTTTCTAACGGGCGGAAAGAGAAAAAAATAATCAACGAAGTAATATAATAGGACTATGAATAAGTTCGTGCGGTTTTTTTCGAAATTTGAAACTTTATTGACGTAAAATGGTTACAAATTTAATATTCAAAATATTGTCCATCGCTTACTACTACTTTTTCCCATCTTTCTGGCAATTCACGGATTCCCTTTGTGAAAAATTCGGTCGGTTTTGCCGCAATCCACGAATCGATCCATTTTTTGACTTCATCGTAATTACGGAAGTGCTGGTCAGCCAGGCCATGTTGCATCGATCGGAAGAGATAGTAATCGGATGGCGCAAGGTCTGGACTATACGGCGGGTGGGGTAGGACATCCCATTTGAGCGTTTCTAAGTATGTTTTGACCACTTGTGCAACATGTGGCCGAGCATTGTCATGTTGCAAAATAACTTTGTCGTGTCTATCGGCGTATTGCGGCCGTTTTTCTCGCAGTGCTCGGCTCAAACGCATCAATTGTCGTCGGTAGACATCCCCCGTAATCGTTTCATTCGGTTTCAGTAGCTCATAATACACAACACCCAGCTGGTCCCACCAGATACACAGCATAACCTTCAGGCCATGAATATTCTGCGCCGACGTCGATGTTGAAGCATGGCCAGGGTATCCATACGTTGCCCGACGTTTTGGATTGTCGTAATGGACCCACTTTTCATCGCCAGTCACAATTCGATGCAAAAAACCCTTTCTTTTGTGCCGTTGAAGCAGTTGTTCGCATGCCATAAAACGGCGTTCAACGTCTCTTGGCTTCAATTCATACGGCACCCAATGGCCTACCTTTCGGATCATTCCCATGGCTTTTAAACGTTTGGAAATGGTTGATTGATCAACTCCCAAAGTTTTTGCAACCTCTTCTTGCGTTTGAGCCGGATCTTGATCGAGCAATTCCTCCAATTCGGTATCCATGAACTTTGGCGGCGCACCCTCGCGTTCTTCGTCTTCCAAGCCAAAATCACCACTTTTAAAGCGTGCAAACCACTTCTGGCACGTTCGCTCAGATAGAGCATGCTCACCATAAACTTCCACCAAGATACGATGACTTTCGGCTGCTTTTTTCTTCATATTAAAATAATGAAGAAGAATTCCCCGCAAAAACACATTATTTGGCACGAAATTCGACATTTTCAAGTGTGGTAAAAATATTGTTGTTTACGCTTCAAATAAAAAACTTATACTGACGTTTGTGCCTTACGACAGTAGCTCTCCAATGAATGTTTGGAAATGTGGATCGATGGAATAATAATCAAGTTACGCCATCTGTTGTAAAACCGCACGAACTTATTCATAGTCCTATTAGTTGTTTGGCGCTAACACTTTATATGGCATTAAGTATCAAATTGGATTGCGTGGATTAGAATTTTTTTTTTTTTTATTTTATTTCTTCCATCAAATATTACACCTGTCGTTAGACAATAAGTAATTTGATTTACAAAAAGATGGAATGAGAGTGATATTGAAGGGCCAATGCCCCCAAGCTCATTTAGAGGAAATATATACATATTATTTAAAAACAAGTGGTTAACAAACAATGACATATAAGATTAGTTGACAATTGATTACATGGATTTTGCAAGATCTGTTGGTGTTTGACGGTTAAGCCGACTTTGGGTAGATTTTTCTTTATTTGGTAGTCTTCTCATCATAGGATTTGTGTGCGTTAATAATCTATTTATGTGTCTTCTGCTAGAGCTTTGTATTGTATCATCAATAGTATCGATGTCAAGGTCGCGATGAATATCTGCGTTAGGTATGTACCAAGGTGCATTAGTTAAGGTCCTAAGTATTTTAGACTGGACTCGTTGAAGTATACTTAGATTACTTTTTGCAGCAGTGCCCCAAATCTCAATTCCATATTTCCAGATCGGAGCAATTATCGTTCGATAAATAAGTACTTTATTTTGCAATAATAGATTGGACTGAGGTCCACGTAGCCAGTACAATTTCTTAAAACGATTTTTAACTTCATTTCGCTTTTTCTTTATATGCTCCTGCCAGTTTAATTTCAAGTCGATCGTAATACCCAGGTATTTCGCTTTGGTGTCAATATGCACGTCAGAATTACCAACGCTAACTGGTTCAATGGTTGTTCTTCGGTTTGTGTAGTTTACTTGTATTGTTTTGTCAGCGTTAATTTCGATGTTCCATTTTTTGAACCAGTTTAATGCCACTTTTATTTCGTTTTGTAAATTTTGTTTTGCGACTTTTGTATCTTTATGAGATACCATGAGGACTGTGTCATCCGCAAATGTTGCAATCATGCTGTTTTCTGACTTCGGTTCCGGTAGATCAGTGTACAATAGATACAATGTTGGTCCTAAGACACTGCCTTGGGGAATGCCTGCGTTCATAGGTTGAATGTCTGAACATGCGTCGTTATATTTAACATAGAATTTCCTGTCTTGGATGTAACTCTTAAGCATAAGGTAAAAGTCATTAGGTAGTTGTGTTTTTAATTTATGGAGTAACCCAGGGTGCCACACTTTGTCAGAAGCTTTAGCTACGTCGAGGTATATGGACATGCACACTCTTTTTTTATTCAGGTCATCATTAATTTTGTGAACTACTCTATGAATCTGTTGGATTGTTGAATGGTTTTTCCCAAATCCAAATTGGTGTTGGGGTATCAGATTCATGCTTGTTATAATAGGATTTATCTGGTCAAATAATATTTTTTCGAAAATTTTTGATATTGTCGGTAGTAGGCTGATTGGTCGATATGATGTCGCTAGTGTAGCGTTTTTGTTAGGTTTCGGGATCGCTATAACTTCAGCTACTTTCCAGGTACTAGGGAAATATTTGAGACTTATAGCAGCGTTGAAAATATTTCTTAGATAAATTATTGCCTTGTCAGGCATATGCTTCATAATTGTTCCCGAAATTTGATCGTATCCAGGCGATTTATTGTTCTTTAGAGTTTTTATTAATTGTTTTATCTCCGTAAGTGTGATTTTTTTAATTTGCTTCTTATTCTCGTTTGCTGCATAAGTGAGATTTATGTCGTTATTATTGTTTTCAAAAGTTTCTTTAAAATGTTGAGCTAAGACCGTTGCTTTTTCTGAAGTGGTTCGGGCCCATTCCCCTGTAGTTGTTTTTATTGGTGGTAAATGTATTGTGGCGCCCACCACTTTTTTCGTCGCCTACCAAAGTGTGTAGTTTGAGGATTTTGTTGCGTCAATATTTTTGAGATAATTGCTAAGTTTTTTGTCTTTTTCCTTTTGAAGTAGGTCTCTTATATCTTTTCCCAATTTGTTTAGCTTTTTCTTGTCGTCTGGAAATCTAGTTGTCTGCCATTTCTTCCTTAGCTTTCTTTTTTGTTTTAGTTTCTTTTTTATCGTATCAGGTATGTAGTCATTCTTTACTTTAGTTGGTGAAGAGGGTGTAGATTTACTAACTGCCTTAATAGTTTAGAATTTTGAGGCTTGGAAAAAAATATTAACACTCTTTGAATAATCGGATCATTAAGTTTTCATATGTGATTAAATTGACTTCATACCCATTCACTTAACACACTTGATGCCCTAGGTCCTATGTATGCAGTTCGAAGTGTGGTTACGTGAGCCTTTAGTAAAGGGTTTTCCAATAAGAGGTGTTATTTTGATATTCAAAGAAAAATGCTATTTTTTAATATAAATGATCTGATGTTTATGTTCATTATAAAGAGAAAGGTATGACGTTAATAGGGGAAAATAACATCAGGCAAATGACCACCACGGCCACGCTTACAGGACAATATCCTTTTCATAAAATTTTCCGTAACCGAATTGCAAAGTGGCTGCCCTATGTCGTCGATAGCCTCACAAGTTCCATCTTTGAGGTCTTGAATCAACCCTGGACTGTTGGCGTAGACCTTCTCTTTCACGTGGCCCCAAAGAAAAAAGTCACAAGGTATTATATCACAAGATTTCGGTTGTGATCATCTCTTCGAGAGATAACTTGGTCCGGAAACTGTTCCCGTAAACAATCAATGGTTTTGTTGCTTGTGTGGCACGTGGCGCCCTTTTGTTGTAAATAAACGTTGTCCAGATCAATAACATCCAATTCCGGCCATAAACACCCGTTAATCATCTCTAATCTAATCTAAATAACACCTGTTATTGGAAAACCCTTTATAAGCCTTGGTGAATATGTGCAAACTAGAAACCATTCACAAAGTTTAAGAAAGACGAATAAAATAAATCAAGGTACACTGCATTGGCGTAGAAAATAATACCACAACAACAACAAAAACAGCACTGGATAGGCTTATAAATGATTATCACGGCAGGTGCGGGTAATGGACGACTTCCACTGGTGCCAATCGGGCCAAAAGATATGCATTCGACTTGGCAGTGCCAGCTAAAAAGGGGCTAGCTCGAAAAAAGGTGCGGTTCATGGCAGTCTCAAGCAATTGACAGTTGGCGGAAGGTGAGTGTTGCGGCTTTTATTGATTGTAGACAGCACTTTTCAACCTCGTCAATATGCAGGCATATGGAAATCAGGGGCATTTATATGTAAATTCTCATACATACATATAGTGCATGTAAGTAAATGGACGACGTGTGCATGTATGTTCGGCTGCATGTTAAGACGCATACACTCGCATACACAAGTATGCAAGCCAATGTGAGGGCCACATTGGCCACTCATAAATGCTTGTAATGGATATCCGCTTCCGCTGCATCGCCGCAAGTGCTGACATTTCCTTCAATTTAATTCGAATGCCCATTTGAGTGACCTTGCAGAAAACATCATACATATAATATATATATGTGCACGTAGATGTGTCAGTATGTAAGTATGCACATACGCTGGCAATAAACAAACGGAAGTTGTTTTTTTGTTGTTGCCTTTAAAATGAAAGTTAAAAGTTGTTACATTCATATGAAAATTTGTTAAAAGTATTCAAAATATCATTCCCTGCATTACATAAAAAAAAAATATTTTGCCATTTCATTCTGTTGCGACCTTTCATTTGTCTCAGCACGCTTACATTTTCCCTTACGCTCTCTTATAACTGAACCTGCGTTCGACGGTTGTTTGTGTTTAACACGTTGGGTGTCGCACCATATATGAATATTGTATTATATTGTTGTTGCAATTTGTTAAGTATTATGGCTTGAAATAAAATAATTACACAAGTAAATAAAAAATAGAAAATCCGAATTTAACCTTTTCTTAGTGGCATCAGTGGAAATAATTTTTTTCTGAATAGGGCTTGGAGTTTAGCCACTTTATTCACAATTTATCAATGCATTCACCAGAATATTTATTGCAGGGCGCGAAAGAGTAAAAGACTGATGTGATAAAGAACTCAGCAATAACGGAAAACATTTGATAATAATCAAATAAGATCGAAAAGGTTTTGCTACATAGCTAAGTAAATTATTTATCCTTATGTCAACAAAGAAAATTCGTTATGTGAGCTGTATCTTGTTACGCTGGTTTAACTTAATTCAATTATAAATCCATTCGCCGCTGTCTGCGAGAGCGGGTCGTTAGATGCCGATGAGTCTGAGAAATTCTGTGACATATTTGTGACAAATGGTATCAAGATTACAGTTAGCTTTTGAAGTAAGCAATGTTTTTTTTTTAACATGGCACGGTTGCCAAAATCAAAGCCAAGCAATTGGTGTATGCATCGAGATTGATAATATTTCATATACTAAAGAATCACACTGCTTGAACAAAACTGCAGATAAACCCTCAACATCAGAGTATGAGAAGGGTTTAAGTCGAGTAATGTCAGTCAAGACATCTCGCTTGCCAAAATCAAAGGATGGTCGTATATCGAAGGAAACATTTTCACCATTGTCGGAGACAGTTGCGAAATTGGACTTAAAAAAATATTTAATGCTATCATATGTAATAGTGTAGCGAAATTAGTAATTATTAAGACTGCAATCTGTGTGTGCGTGATGTAGCCTTCCGAGCCCTTAGTTTAGATATCTTTTCTTCCTAGGCATGCCTACGCGTCTGAGTAAAAAATTATTGGGATTAAAGCAGGCAGAACGACTCGGTGGAAAAGGCATGTTTTAAGAATTGTTTTTGCCGAAACGGAGTTATAGACCTGCGTCTTCAACTAAGATCTAACACTGCAACTCATTCTACCACACCGCTAAGCTCATTTCCATTAAAATTCGGCCCTTTTATTTAAAGGAGGTTTTCAGGTTAGCTTCAAACTGAAGTGGAAGTATTGAAGATTATGTAAATAAAGAATATCCAGTTTTGTTCTGTTGCGTTGCTGGCGTAACTCCAGCTGGCTGCAATAATGAATTTTGGGTCTAGCCTGCCCGTCATTTCGAAGCTAACTAGAGCAATTTTGTCACACAGTTGAGAAAACGAAAAAAGTCAAAGAATATTTTAAAGTCGGGAGTAGTTTATCGCCTCGGTTATAAAGCTCATTTTATTAGCAAAACAAGTCAATTTGATTTGATGGAATTTTGTTGTTCGCTTTTTATTTGTTGTATTGTTATTCTAAGTTGGTTTTTCAAAACTCAAAATGGCGGATGTAAAACCAAAAAGTTGAGCTAAGGTCATCAAACTGAAAACTTTCAGTGTTTGAACTTTGGGACTGCAAACCCCTCGAGTAGTAAGTTTTATGAGCTCAGCTCCGAGTTATTTGCTACGCGAACGCAATCGCTGGACCTCAAAGGGATATGACCATTTTATTCAAAGTTGTTTATTTCTGTTTGGAACTGTGTGTTTATTATAGGTCAGATTCTGACACTTAAATAGGAGCTTATAATTTTGCAATCCTACACATAGATTTTCCTTCAAAAAATTGTTCAACAGATTTCCACTGCTTTCCTATTTCCTGGCTGTGACACACTATACCCACTTGCTTTTATTCGTTGACGACCGCCGATTTCATTTAAAAATCACGCGCTTGCTTGAAAAACAAAAAACACTTTTCACGAATCCCAACGGATATTAATCAATAGCACGCACTTCACGCTTCAAGGCAGCTGTTCAGTTACATCAGTGCGTTGTGGCAAAACGCAATTCAATAAAAGAACTCAGTTAACATATTGAAATTCCATACGTTTATACTTTTTACTTGCAACTACTACAACTAATTTTTTGCTTATTCGCTTTTTTAGTACCAACAACTTAAATTTAAAGCGCTGAACACATGTGTGGCCACCGCCCGGACCAGCGAACGAACGCAATTTGTATGAGTCCAAAAAATCCACACACCAAAATTAAGCCGAAAAGTATCCTCTTATTGGCGCTACAAAGCTTTTCGACATGCGAACGTGTGAAAAGTTACTGAGCTGGTAGTTAAAAAAAAATATAAGGTTTATATGGCTGTACGCCGAAATGCGACTTGAACAGGCCAATTCATACAAACACACACATACGCACATTGCTTACTCACTGTGTTTATGGTGTGACAGTTAAGCCTTGCGCTGAATTGTTGTTGGTCTGCAGTACTGTTGCCATTTTTCGGAAAATCAGTCATGGCTGGTGAACGGCCATTTAATTGCGAGGCATTTTAATCGCGTGGCGGACGTAGAGATTTCTACCTGTGCAATGTAACATGTGTGCTTGTGTGTGTGTGTATAAGTATATACATGTACATGTGAGCGATGCCCCTACCATCTTATGGTATTGTTCCCGCTGTATGCTAATACATAGATTTGAAGTCAGTTGGTTCCAGAGGCACTAAAAAGTTCGTAATGTTTATTGTCTACATTGTCTGTGGTCTCCTTACTTGTCCTGTTCTTCTGGAGCTGATAAGCTCTGACAATCCCTCCGAGGCACTGCGTTTTTACCTTTGCTTTATGTACGCAAAAGTTGCTACATCTATTTATTCTAATGTTGCTCCCATCGCAATAGCTCTTAATAAGCTCAACAGCATCTCTGTAGGCATTTGCCTTTCCCACATCTAATTATTTCTCTAGCCTTGTACCTTATTCTCAATAGCTTGCACTCTTATTTTTGTTTTCTTTTTAGTCTCTTAATTTTTCGAATATCTATTTGTTTTGGGTTTTGGGGATGTGATGTGTTATGAACTAAAGGGGCCATTCGTTTTGAAGAATGAGGAAAGTCGTATCGTAACTGTTAATGGCAACCGATATCAGTTCATGACCAACAAATTTTTGTAGTCATTCACCGAGGAAAATCAGTTGGAGGAGTATTGGCTCAAGTAGAATGAGAAACATGCCAGACGGTTTGGCAGACAATGAATTTACTGACCCTCGCCAGGTCATCTCCAAAAAATGTGATTGCGACTGGCCTCCTCGCTTGTCCGCTTTGACCAGGCCCAAAATTTTTCCTGTGAAATTAATTAAAGAGAAAAGCATACACTAATCCATCTAAAGCACTTGACTCTCTGAAGGCCAATATTCGCTAGGAAACTAACGCTATAACTCCAGGAATGCTTCAAAATCTTATCAAAAATGTAGAAAAAAAGCCCAAATGCGAGTTACTGGAATTAATGGCCATCTTCTTGACAGTGTTTACGGTTATTGGCTCAAGAAAATCGAAATTGATGCATTTTGCACTAAATTATTTATACATAGCTCCCATGGTTAAGTATAGGTAGGTTTCCATCTACCCTGCACCTCTAGCCTATACGGTTTTGCAAGTTCGTAAAGCATAATTTAACTTCTATTGGAGATGCCTTGCCTTGAAAGTAAAGCCTTGATTTCACTGTTTTTCCTCAAAATTTGAGGTGTTATTTAAATTGTATTATCTATTCACATTTCGAAGTACTGTCAGTCGCCTTTTGAGGCGATTTATGGTTTGGGTTCTCTATAAGAAGTCAAATACTCAAAAATTGAAAATACTTGTTAACCAGATACGTTCCATCGATCGTAACAAATTACCCATCGGAAGATGTCTTCATTCACTTTATAACATGAGGCCAAGCGTTATCATGCTGTAGTACAATATATAAATTAAAAATAAATAAAAAATCGCACTATGGAACGCAAACGATCTATGCCAGCATATTCACGAATTCAAATCCAACTGTATTGGCTACAAGGACTCAAAACTGTTAGTATACAACAAACTACTAATATATAAACCCATGATAATACCCATCTGGAGACACGGCATAGAACTATGGAGAACAGCAAGCAAATCAAATATACAAATAATTCAACGACTTCAATCAGAAATCTTAAGTACTATCGTAAATGCACCCTGGCATATAACAAATGAAGACTTACACCGCGACCTAAAAATTTATCCCATAAAAGACGTAATCGAGAAATACAGCTCGAAACACACACAAAAATTACTGACTTATTCGAACACAGAGGTACAAAAAATACCGCACATGGAGCTGATGCAGAAATTAAGGCTAAAGCGAATCACACCAACCACTATTTTGACAAACTATAACTAAGTATATTACTTTTGCTAATATATTACATAAATGTAAGCTATGCATCTATTCATTGAAACATCTCATTTAAATGAGGATTTCAAGTAACAATTAATCTCCCACTCAAGCTATAAAAATTACTAAGTGTCCATGGACAGATGTTATAAAAAATTGGGATCTAAAAATTACAAAAAAAAAAAAAAAAAAATTCGGTTTTCTTTGTGGTTTTGTCAATTTTTTTCAGACTTGTTAAATATTTTGAAGTATTACAGAACATCAGCATAGCCTGAGATAATAAAAAATATTATATCGAAACGGCGGCCGCCGTAGCCGAATGGGTTGGTGCGTGACTACCATTCAGAGAGAACGGTTTCTTAGTTTTTCTACAATAATTTACACGAACAATAACTGAGAATTATTTTCTGTGGCACAACTAAATGCACTGAACTTTTTCCTATAACTAAATTAAGAAACTTTCAATTTTTTCGAAAATGGTTATTAATTTTCAATTAATTCTGAGTAATAATGTACCAGAGAGCATTTGCTTTAATGGTTTAAGTTTTTTTGTTTTCCATTAATTCCATTCAATTATTCCAACAACACCGTTCTGCACCATCCACCAAAGTAATATAGAAATTCCTCAAGAAACGATTAGGTCATTAAAATGCCCTATTACAATATTAAATAAATACCTGAAAAAATATTTCTCGACATCAGCAAAGTCCTGCGACAAATCAATGTGGTATATTATCGAATTTTTTCGTTTTCCTTTTTTCTGAATCATTGCGCGGCAATTACGTTTTTGTTAGGGTTTTTTTTAAGTAATTCGTATGTATAAATATTTTTCTTGTTAAATTGGGCACTTGAAATATCCCCACGCTACAAAGATATTTTCTCACAAAATCACGAATTCGATAAGCACGAAACACGCGGTGGAAACAATCACTTTTGAGCGCGACTGCCTCATTTACTAAAGATTAGTTTGGGTAATTTTGTGAGTAAAACGCGATTTCGACCGCAATCAGCCGCAGCTCAGAGATACAATTTTTTGAGTTTGGAATGCCAGAAAATTTTTACCCGAACTTCCTATGTGCTTTCGCACTCGTCGAGAATGCAATGATGAATAGAAATTCAAAATGCTATTTGGTGCAACGCGATGTGGCACAGACAGCAGACGCTTGTATGTGGTGGTCGCTTGACCGTTTCCTACTGATTGACCGGTCGTGTGCTCGTAGTGTGGTGTGCCGTGATTGTCCAGCCAAAACTGATTTCTTACTGCGGTCGACAGTGCCAGTAAAGCCGCAGGGGAAAATTTTCAGTTCAATCCAACTTATTTTGCATGCCTGACTCCCAATTTGCCCCGCATTCTCAGTCGTTGACGCTCAACCAATTTTTGTTACAACTCGTTACAATTCGGCAACAAAAATACTTACGTATGAATATATCCAACTGCATACATTTACATACCTACCTACAAACAATTCTAGTACCTGATAATACTGTTGTTTTTGCTATTTCTATAGCCATTGTTTGGAGTTAAATAAACACGAAGGACGAAATGGCATGCCGCGGAACGGATATCCTTTGCGAGGCACTTGCCACCCCACACTCAAAGTAGAAACGAAAACAAGCAATGTAGTTGGGTAATGTGGACTCGGTAGTTGGGAAGCCAGTCGATTAGGTTGTCGTTGTAATTTTGCACTTGGTATAGTAGCATTATGGCGTGTCTTGGCCGTTGGTGCTACAGGACTTGAAGAATATTGGCAAATGACTTGTCTTGGCTGTACATATATTGACGCATTATGAGTGGCCACGCCAACAGTCGGCGGTATGTAAATGTATGTATGCCTTTATACATACAACGTTTGTTATTCTGCTTGTGGCAAGAGCGACTTAAATATTGTGTGTACACACAACACAGTGAATGAGGAGGGCAGAAGTGGCTTTGGAGGCAAGACTGATTTGTTACTGTTCGAAGAAATGAATGGAAATATATGCCAGGCCATGTAAAGATGCAGTTGGAGCATACATTAGCGCTTATAGAATATATAAATATGTAAATGCAAATGTATGCATACGAGTGCTTCTTGCTGGTTCAAAAAATAAATTTTATGAGTGAAAAATGGCAAGCTAAACGTAGTTGCAAGATTAATGTCACTTCTTGCTTAATATGTAGTGATGTGTGAAAGTTGAATGAGGAAAACAGACTTAGAGAGATTCTCCAATGTTACAAAAAATATATGCAGCGGTATTTTACAGTACCTGAATCACCTATACAGCTTTGATCTAAAGATATTTTTGAATAAGGTTGCTACGATAATTCTTATAGAGAAAGTATTGCAGATCAATTCCTTGCAAAGAGATTCAATTCTTCTCAAAATTGGTTTATTTGTGGGCTCGAGCATAATAAGAACTAAACTGTAAACATTTTTTAAAAAGTTTAAAAATTTTTGGATTTATTCAGTATTCTAAATTTTGGGATATATAAGTATAATTCGCATATGCCTGGCCCTACACCCTTTATTTGGTGTTTGGCCGAGCTCCTCTTCCTATTTGTGGTTTGTCATTGCGTGCCGAGTGGCGACCGCTATTAGAAAAATCTATTTCTATTATTTTGGTGTTTCATGTACGGAGATTCGAACCTACGCGCTTCCGAATAGTAGTCACGCACGAATCCATTCGGTTCCCGGCTGCTTGGTATAGAGCTGCTTAATATTAATTTCTTTTACTTTTTTAGAATAAAATACGAGTATACTTTAAATAATTTTTTGGAGAAAAAGGTACATATGTATGTGGTAGTCGTTAGAAGACCGTCGTGCAGAACAGACGTGGTATAAACGTGGAGAACGATAATTTGCCAACAACTCAAAGCGGCATTAACGGCAGAATTCCAAGATAAGCTATCTAGCTGTGATGTACATAAGAAACTTCGTGAAGAAATTAAGAGAAGTAGTGAAACTTATCGCGAATATTTATACCGCATGATTGATATAGGAAGCCAAGCACAAGTAGACTCTGAATCAATATTTCGATACGTTATAGATGGCATAAAGGACACAACTTTCAATAAAGCTATTTTATATGGAGCGAAGACTACTGCGGAATTTAAGGAAAAATTGAGCAACTACGAACATATGAAAAAGGAAAGCGTTTCGTTGCGGGGTATGAGTGATGATGACCGTTATAAAAAAGTTGAGAAAAGAGATAGCAAGTCACGACACTGCTTTAATTGTGGATCTTCTGATCACGAATTTCATAACTGTCCAGACAAGGCAAAAGGACCGAAATGTTTCGGCTGTAACGGTTTCGGTCACAAACGGCCAAATTGTCCAATGGTCAAAGCGTCGACAAACTGGGTGCGAAATGCCGGTACTTCTTACTGTCCAGTTATGGTCCCCCCAGCGGTGCAGGGGTTAGAATATGCCCGAGGTAAGGTATGCCTGTCGTAAAAGGCGACTAAAATCTAGGTTTGCCAGTGCCTGAGTAGTATGGATGCTCAACTGGCAGAGTCTTCGGGTTCGATGTCTTACCGGAGACCTTAACTCGGTACCACGGGGAACAGGAGCCCTCAGAGTTCGCTCTGACCTGTTCTATGGGAACGGCCCTTCGGGGAGGTTTTCGTGGTGGCTGTGGTTGAGACCTAAAGCGCGGGTAGAGCTTTAGCTCGATGTAGTGTTGCAATTAACCGGGTGTCGGGACCCAAAGAACGGCAGAGGTATGGGTAGGCCTCGAGCCCTACCAAGGTGGTCAGTGTGTCCATGCCACACTGCCAATCGGTATCCTTAAATGCTTCGGCATTTTTGGGGCGCTGATCAACGCATTGTATTGATACGTTGTGCTTTTGAGCACCGTGGGTTCAGGCTGTCGCCAGCAGATACTCACGTTAAAAACACCAGACGATGATGTCCAGTTATGGTTAATGGAGTAACAGTAATTGGCTTGATCGACACTGGAAGCGATGTCTGTGTCATTAAGAAGAGCTGCGTTCACAAGGTTCGCCCGCATACAATCTCTAAGTCTTCACGCTGCTCACTGACTGGAATTGGAGCAAACATTGTCACCGATGGCCTTTGCAGAGCCGACGTTTGCATCAACGGTGTTTTATTTAATGATATTGAATTTTGCATTGTAGATAACAGTTTTGTTAATCCTGATTTAATTATAGGCATGAATCTTTTAAAGCAAGCAGATGTCAATATTAGCAACGGTAAAGTAACCATAAGTAAAATGGCGGAAAATTTACGTGCGCAGGTGGACAATACTGATACTTCGGCTGGTTGTTTTCTTGCTCATATTGAAGATGAAATATTCGAAGATAGTCAAATTAATGCAGACGTTTCCGTGCAAAATCCCGATGTACGCAATGAACTTCAGCATTTGGTTTGTAACTACAAACCGCAAATTCCAGAAGGATCACCAATTACATTGAAAATTTGTTTAATGGACAATGAACCAATTTACCGTCCTCCGAGAAGATTCCCAGCAACCGAACGTAAAATAATCGACGACCAAGTTGAAAGTTGGCTTAAGGCGGGCATTATACGGGAAAGTGTATCCGATTATGCAAGACAAGTAGTACTAGTGAAGAAAAAAGATGATAGTTATCGGCTATGCATCGACTACCGAGCAATTAATAAGAAGGTGCATAAAGATCGGTATCCATTGCCTGTTATTGAAGATCAGATTGACCGCTTGGGTGATGCTGCATTTTTTAGCACACTTGATTTGGAAAATGGCTTTTTCCATGTTACCGTCGACGAGAATAGTCGAAAATTTACCTCATTTGTTACACAAGGTGGACAATATGAATTTTTAAAATCACCATTCGGGTTTTGTAATTCACCATTTAGAGACCTTATAAGAGAAAATATTGCGTGAAGAAATTGAATATTTGGGACATCGAATTTCCAAAGGAGTTGTTATGCCATCTAGCACTAAAACTAAGGCAGTAATCAACTTTTCGATTCCAAGTACAGTGAAGCAGTTACAAAGTTTCCTCGGCCTTGTAGGCTATTTTCGGAAATTTATTCCGAACTTCGCAGTACGTGCTCGACCGCTCACGGAGCTAATTAAAAAAGGCGGGTATATCGGTTTTGGAAAACCGGAGTTAGCAGCGCTGACAGATTTAAAAGGGGCACTCACGACTAACCCAGTGCTACAGATATTTCGATACGGTGTGCCGACTGAATTGCACACGAACGCAAGTAAAATAGGTTACGGTGCTGTTCTTTTCCAACGAAGCAGTGAAAGTAATACAATGCACCCTGTATTTTACATGAGTAGATGCACTACAATGCGGAGAAGAATTATTCAAGCTATGAGTTTAAGGTTCTAGCTGTAATAGAAGCTGTAAAAAATTTAGAATTTACTTACTTGGTCATTGTTTCAAAGTAGTGACTGATTGTAAAGCGTTCCAATGTACTATGCAAAAAAAGGACTTATCCACACGAGTTGCCAGATGGTTTCTGTTACTTGAAGAGTTCGACTTCTATGTTGAGCACCGTGCTGCATCAGCAATGCGGCATGTCGACGCGCTGAGTCGCAACCCAGTAGTAATGTACTTGAAAAGCGGCAACGATTTTTTAAAAAGATTATGCGAGGCACAGAATAACGATGAGAGCTTAAAAGCAATTATAGAGATTTTGAAACAACGGTCATACAATTTTGTTATGCATCATGGTATGTTATGTAAAGAAGTCAATAATAATATTCTTTATGTCGTTCCAGAGGCTATGGCCGCTACGGTGATACGACAAACACACGAAAATGGTAATTTTCAGTTTCAAAAGATGAAAGAGTCGCTATCCAATGAACTGTTTATCCCCGATCTCGAGTACCGTATAAAACGATGTATTGCTAGCTGTATTAGATGTATTTTAGCTGACAGAAAACGTGGCAAAGCAGAAGGATTTCTGAATCCTATACCGAAAGGCGACCTACCGTTAACCACATTTCACGTTGACCATTTGGGACCACTTCACGACACCAAAAAGAGTTATCGATATATTTTGGCACTGATCGATGGATTTACTAAGTTTTGCTGGCTTTTCCCCACAAAGACGCTGTCTTGCGATGAAGTTGTCCAGAAGATGGAAGTAGTCGCCGAAACGTTTGGGTACCCACAACATATAGTAGCTGATCGAGGAGGCGCTTTCATAGCGCTTGGTTTCAAAAACTTTTGTACAGAACACGGTATTGAACTGCATCATGTAACTACTGGTGTTCCCCGAGGAAATGGACAGATTGAGCGTCTTCACTCCGTGGTCATATCTGCTCTTATTCAACATACCACAGATCAATAAAGATGTCTCCATTCCAATTAATGATTGGCACGAAGATGAATACTGGCAGAAACTTACGACTGAATGAAATAATCGAAGAAGCTATAATCAATGATGACAGGGTGGAACTTCATAACGAAGCTAAAAGGGCGATAACTGAGATTCAACAGGAAAATTCTAAGAACTACAACAAACGTCGTAAAAAATCTGTGAGCTTTAAAGTTGGTGATCTTGTTGCCATAGAAAGAGTTCAGTATGGTACAGGACTGAAAATAAGGCCGAAATTTCTTGGTCCATATGAAGTCACAGCTGTTAAGGGCTTTGATCGCTACGATGTGAAGAAAGTTGGCGATAATGAAGGGCCAAAAATTACTAATACTAGCGCGGATAAAATGAAGCTATGGGTGGAATCCGACGACGACAACTGGAACGAGATTAATGCCGAGGACCCGCCTGATGTAGACGAGTAACATGGATGACCGAGTGTGGTAGTCGTTAGAAGACCGTCGTGCAGAACAGACGTGGTATAAACGTAGAGAACGATAATTTGCCGTGGATCAGAACATTACTTACTTGAACTTTCTTTTAATTACTTATTGTACCATATTATTTGCTTTAAATTCAAATTCTTACATCTTATAATTTTAATTGTAAATAAATCTATTCTCACATGTACATAGGTATAAATTTTCGTTTAAAATTTCTGGGAAATAAGTATTTTTTGTAGTTTTTAATTTTCTTATTAAAGGTTTTATAATTAAATGAGGCTATGCTCAGTGATCTCAATTATATTCAAATACGTAGGGTGAAGCAATGAATTAGTGAAATGAACTACTCAAGCGCTTCACTAGAGCAGTATTTTGCACTGATTGCCCCAAAAAAATTAACAAAAAAATGTGCAACAATGTTAAAAAGAACTCAAGACATTTCACTTTAAAAACCCTTTAACAGAATTTTCAACAATGCAGAAATCTCAAAATTATTAAATATTTCCAACATTTGTGCAGTTTACTCAAGTATACAAATAAACCAATTTTTCGAAAAATTTACGACAACGCTCAAAATACTTGGAATACTTGACCCAGCATTCGCTCAGTATATTTATATGTTATTTGTCAAGGAGAACGATATTGATATACAAGAAATTATTCGCTCAACGAAGCCTATAAATCTCAGCAAAAGAATGAACTTTGAACTCTGATGAACTTTGTCTTCGGCCAAGTCTTGGTTCGATGCCCTGTGCCTACTTCTCCGTGTTCTGTTGTTGAAAACACCAGGTTGAGTGAGGTGAATTCCACTCAATTCAGCTTAGTCTACTAATTCCTTTTGCACCCAAAAGCCTCAGTATATTTCTTTGTGAATTCTTACAACATCACAGAAATTTCAACAACACTGATGGAGACGTATGTATGTATTATGTGTGCACGTATGCATGTATGAGTATGTAATATCGTTAAGGAGGTGCTGCGAAAACTTTCATACGAATACATTATTATTATTACCAAACTTGGCAATGGGCTGCTTTCAATATTTTCTTCTCTATAAAAGCCAATTATCGCCATGGCAAGCGTTATAATAATAAATGTAAATTTATTTTAAATGCCCATAAATATGGCACAGGCGAGGAGAACAATCAGATATTAGGCCGCCAATATGTGCTCGTGTGTAAAAATGAGTATAAAGAAGAGGCCTGCCAAGTAAACAGACATACATACATACATATATGGATATATGTATACGCTTTATTTGCAGGACTTGAGGGAGGGACAGCACTTCACGTTAGTCTCTTTTTACGGTGGCGGATATCTAATGAATTATTTATGGAAATTTAAAATGTTTTGGAATTTCTGCAAATTACCACTCAAAATACATCATACGCGTTTGATGTGTTCGTTTTGACCTTTCACTTGGCACTTATGAATGGAGGTGTTATGGATGACACTGATGGCCATGGATAAACGTTTGCTTTTAGTATATGCTTTTAATATTATAAGTGTCAAGGTACCCACAATGGGTCTTGTATGCTAAAGGTCTTTGTGAATACGACGGTAGTTGCAGTGTTGTGCTTTGAAGTGTAGAAATACAAGCTGGTGTGGAACTCAACTGCATTTTGGATATGTAGTTGCATTCATTCTACGAATACTATACTCAGTAGTGACACACACATACGCATGTTCTTAAAAAATGTGCTGAGGAGCCACACTTTAAGGCCATCCATTCCCATTCTTTTAACTTTCTTAGGAAATGTGGAAATAGGGAAATAAATGACTGAACTTAGCGCGAATCCGGGAGACAGAGCAGTTAGTAGTAACAAATGGAAATAATGGTAATGGTTGTATGGCTTAGGCTAAAGCCTTTAAGCAGTGCTTGTCCTAATGCTTCGCAATTGGTGACTAAGTGTTCCATGGACTCCTCTTCATCACAGCAGAGCCTGGATAAACTAGTGCTAGACAGCCCTGTTGTATTGAAAGTGCTCCAAAGAGTAATCACTGGCCCTTTTTATCCAGGGTTAGAGCAGATTTTGCTCTGTTGGTATTAAGATTCAGGCAATTTTTGGAGTGATTAGGGCCATTTGTGCCATTCTATGCTTTCTCGTTTCCTTCGTGCCCCTCTTGCCCTGGTACCCAAGTCAAAGAAACCTGATCAAGAGTGGCCAGTTTGTTAGGTACATTGTTACATTCATAAGGACTTTTGAATAAAACATAAAACTATTTAAGGCTTCGATGACTGATTGACAGTCCGAAATTACAGATAGAAGTGGACACAGAAAATTATATTAGGCAATATTATTAAAATACATATACAATATTATATATGTATATTATATAATTGGAGCTTTCCTTTCTGTTATGGGTATGTCCGAGCTGTTCCCTCTATTTTGTAGTGCGTCTTGATGTTGTTCCATATGTGAAGGGAGCTACATACAGTTTAAGCCGACTCTGGCTCCGAACGGCAAGTGCTTTTTTATGAGGAGATTTTTCATGGCAATGGTTCACTGCCGGCCGAGGGATGACCGCTATTAGAGAAAAATTTGTTCTATCATTTTGGTGTTGCATGCACGGAGATTCGAACCTACGCGCACCTCTCGCACCAACCATTCGGCTACGGTGGCCGAGTGCTCATTTACTAGTGCTAATTTCAGAAATGGTTAAACTCGCTAAAAATATGGGAGAATATTAATTTCTCCTGTATCTTAGGAGTAAGAGATAGTATGCACATACCGATATTCAAACATTGACAACTTGTATCTGCACAGAAGCTTATATGTGCATGTTTCAATATCGACATATATCTATTGAATTGCCAATAGTTTGAACTTCAATTTGAGATTTTACGAAACACCAATTTTATTATTGAAAACAAAACATAATATTTTCTTTACAGTACTTTAAACAGAATTATGTCGCAAAATAAATTTGAATTTGAATATTCATATTATATCATTTCGCCCTATTCCCAACCTCCCTTTCCAAACACCAAATCACAACTTCCATACGTCTGAGACTCGGTCACTGTTGAACTAACACACGAACATCTTCTCCTCGGCTCTCCTTCCCGGAGTTGTCAGTTTTGTGGAGGGCTTCTCTCAAACCAACACATCCTAGACCTCTGTCCAACACTAACCACCAAACGGATTACTGCATTTGGATCTAAGATACCATCCACTCTATTTAATATTATTACCTTTGAGAATGTGAGTAAAGGATACAATTATATCAAATGTATTAAAGGGGTATTCTAGTCTAGAAATTCAAAAAAATCGAAAAATTTTTTTTTTCAAAATTTGATAGTTTAACTATTCAAAAATATCTCCCTAAAAGGATTTTTCAAAATTCGAATTATTTTCGAAGCTACAACTATTTTAGTGACGCGACAGCTTGACTGGTTTGAGCGGACGCCGAACTTCAAAAGTGTTTTTCTCGAAACTACTTCGTTCGATACGGTCGGCACGATATCTCAAGTTCTAATCAATCGATTTGCTTGAAATTTGTCATGAATATTCCTTAAATATATCTCTATCATATGAAGCTCGAAAAACTGGAAATTTCAATTTTTTAATATGTGTAAACAATTCGAGAAAGCTTAAAAATAAGAGAAAAATCGACCTCAATTTTTTGAGTAGCCGCCATTTTATGGAACATTTTTTTTCCGTTTTTTCTGATTCATACGATAATGACATTCATATTAATTAAGAATTTGTATTTTTTTTTTTTTTTCAGATGACCACAAGGGTAGAAATCGTGACGACGGGGACACTGCCTTTTTTCCCCCCTTCCACTTCAAGGACGCATAACTCCATGAAAATTCATTTTTTTTTTCAAATTTATTTTGTGTGCTCCTAATATATGAATAAATAAATGATAAAGAAATGTATCGTAAAAATATCAATAGCTTTTTTTTTATTCATCGTCAAAAAATGCTCGAAATTCGGGCCTCTAGACTAGAATACCCCCTTAATATACCAGACCATACTTAAAATGTACAGTTAGAAATAAGTCATTTTTTAATCGTCATTAAGCACTGAAGGCCCTAGTAGCCAGTGTGCTAATTAAGTTATGGTTATATTGTATATATCCCCTATAATCAATAATAATAATAATATTTTGTCTTTACAGAATTTTGAAAACACAAAAAATTATTTAGCTGTTTGAAATTTGTTTCACATTTTTACAGAATTTTTACCCAAATGTGTATTGTAATGCGGAATTTAGGACCTCTTCCATAAATAATATCTAGCATAATAAAATTAGTCGTAAGTTTCTGCTGAATAAAAAGAGGTATAAGTGAGAAGAAAAGCGGAAGAAAATCGAGCCTAATGATGAATGAATTATTTTAAATACGATTACTTATGAGCGAAATCTTCACATAGGAGTTTTAATTGAACTTTTAAAATTATACGCCGCCAGTAAACATTTTGATATATTTTAATTATTTGACGATTTATTAAAATTTTATTAAATTAAATTTAATAAAAATCCAGAGAATATAAATACTTGTACGACCTAAAACTGCAACAAATTCCCAGAGAGAATGTGCGTGTCAAGAGCTAATGCAAAAGCGAGCATCTTTTAATTCCCTCATACATCTGCCCGCTTGTATCTACATACATACATATGTATTGGGACATGTGGTTACTAACAAAAATATGCAATATGCTAAAATGGAAAATTGCCGATGTAGCATTTTAATTAGAAATGCATGCAATAGTACAATTTACAACATTTGCAATAAGTCAACTGTGCAACATGACACTGACTTCAGTGTGTGTTGCTGCAACACGCTTCAACGATTCACGCGTCACGCTACTCTGGCTCCATCTCATAGTTTAGCATTCCACGATTAAGCGTACAATAACCCAAAGTGAATACAAATCAACATACACTCATTGACATACACATGCATACATACATACATATAGAGTGCATTCTTAAGCTTACTCGGAACAGTGCAGTGGCGATAAGAAAATCTGGGCTTTTCTTGGGAAAAACGCTTCAGTTCAGATTAAAACCAAAGACATATCGGTACATGCACATGACTGCTTCTTCTTTTTAGCGAAAGGCGAGCTCATCCCAAGATATAAACCATGGTTTGTTTTTGGATGATTAAAAATGGCACCCCGCTAATTGAAATTAAAAATTTGAACAAATTTAATTAACCAACTGGAAGAGAAGTTTTCGCACTAATACGTACATATATATGTAAGCATGTGTTTACTGGAAAATGTAAATGAAATAATCGGCATTGATCGCAGTGTCAGTTGAGGGCATTGCCATTAGATTGGCTGGAGAATTTGTGCAATAATATTATATTAAATAAATTCATAGGGTTTCACTTACCCACTGTCCGCAGCCGAGCCACCTTGTCCATCTGGTGAACGCCGTTTGATATCATGGTCACCATCACCATGACCATCACCCTCGCCTCCTTCTCCATTGCCTACTCCCTTTCGGCTATTTCCACTTGCCCCGGTGACGTTCGCATGTGCTTCGCCACTCATCAGCATTGTACTAAACGCCCCATCAGCCGTCTTGTCCGTCGCACCATCTCCATCGTACGCGAAATTCTGGAAATTTGCATCGTCACAGTCAACTTCTGGCATAACTGATATAGCACGTTCACTAACCCGTTCGACGGTGGCATCCACAGCGCCCGCAAGTGGCATTGTCATTGCACCGGTTGTAGCAGCTGCAGCCGCCGCAGCGGCAACAGTGGAGTGCTGAGTGGTATGCGCAGTTGCGTTCAACACAGATACATCAGCCTCGATGGGCTGTGTTGGAGGTAGAGGAGATTTTTGTGTAGCTGCAGCAGGCGTAACTGAGCTACTACCATTTTTTTGCGATACTTTGGCAGCACCCGCTGTTGTAGTTGATCCTTCAGCTGTGCCTGAGCGAGAGATTGATTCTCCAACACCGCCACCACTACCTCCTCCACCTACACCACCAACACCACCAGCTTTGCCAGCCGCTTTATTCTCCACCACCGTAGCTATACTTGACGTGGGCGAGCCTGCACTATCCGACCACTGACGACCCATGTCGCTCTCGAAACTTTTTAAATCGGTGAGATTTTCATGAATAGTTTTCTGGATTTCATCTGTTGCCACAGTTACAGTCTTTTGTATATTCTCCAGAGTCTTTTGAGACTTCTCTAATATAGCTGCTGGTAGAGTAGAAGCATTTTCAGGTGTTCTCAGTTGTGTACGACTATTACTCTTCTGTAATGTAGCTGGGTTTCCTAAGAAATTTTTACAGGGTGAGAATGTGAATAGAACTTTATTAGATACATTTTTTACTAACCGTTTGCCTTTGACGTTGTAATAGTTTCCTCTGCGACCGATGGCACTGTCGTTTTCTTGCTGAGATTACTATCGGAGCGTTTCATGCTGAGAAGGCTCATTCTAGAGGCCATGCGCACGAGCCCCACGTTAGATGGTTGCCGTTTCATGGTTGAAGTGGAACCGCTACCTCCTGTACTACCCGAGCTTATGTTTGCAGACCCCCGAATAGTTGTTGAGGCAGCAACGCCAGCTGCCACGCTCGCCGGTATTGCACCTGCTTTCGCTGCCTCCATTCCAATAGGGCTGCTACCTGTCAAGTTGCTTTCGGTATCTTTACCATTAGCAGACTTCTCTTCTTCCAGTTTCGTCATCGCATCATCTTTTTTCGCATTACCGGTTTCTTTTCCCACTTCTGCGTTTGTTTTGCTTTCGATTCCCTTTCCTTTCAACACAGCCACTTGCCTTTTAGTTGTTGCTTTTCCCAAAGTTTTGGAGGTAGTTTGGCGTTTGATCCCACTTGCTGCCAGAGCTACTGTGGCTGCAGAACCACTAGCGCCTGCCCTTTTTATTCTTGTTGCTGCGATTGTACTTTCGCGGAGTTCGGTTTTACCAACACCAATCATCGTTGCATCCTTCTTTTGTAGATTAGAAACCTCTCGTCTGAGGCTCGTACCGGCGGTCTTCTGCAAATCACTCGGCTGTTTTTTCACAGATGTTGTCTGTTTGCTCACTGATGACGGCGTGCGCTTGGCACTCGACGTGGGTTTATGCACCGATGTTTGCGCTTTTTTGGCACTTATTGTTTTCGTTCGCTGATTTGGTGAAATTCGCGTGGGTGATGCCACACGCATACTCTTAGTTTCCTTTGATTTCGCAGGTGAGCGAGATTTGGATTGTTTGACTACACCTGGTTTTGATGAAGATCGTGTTGGTTTTGTTACACTACCAGCCCTTAAAGGTATGTGGGATTGCGAACTATGCCGTGACTCAGATCGCTCCCGCATTTTCTTCTCACGTCCACGACTTCCCGATCGCTTTTTGTTGGGCGGACTGAGCGATTGTCGACGAGTTCGCGATCTTTGGTTTAGGACTGGACTGACAGAAATTGATTTTCGACGCCGTATTGGTAACGGTGAATGTTCAGCACTTCTTTTTCCAGGAGCTGGAGAAGAATTTCTAGCAAGTGAATTTACCGATCGCATGCTCATTTTCGAGCTGGAGCGGGAGTTTGCAATATCTTTTGCCATTTCCACCCTCGAATTCGGACGCGTGCTGCTACGGGAAGCGGCTCGTGACATTGGATGCGTAGAGGCCCGTGAAGTAGAACGTGATACTGGTCTGGAATTGGCACGTGAAGTCGACTGTGACGCCTCGGTTTTTGCCGTCGCACGAGAAGCAGTACGACTAGATGTACCTCGTGAATTTGGATCAGCTAAAGGCAGTTGGGCAGTGAATTCTTTCAACGGGGATGACGATCGGGAACTTGGGCGAGAGTGGTGTGGACGGACGGGTATCTTTGAAAATGAGTCACGTTGAGAAGTCACATCAGAAATCGTTTCAGAGGGTGCGAGTGAGCCAAGGCCATTTTGCTCAGGACTTTGTGGTGTACTACTGTCTTTATTCGGCGTGCCTATGATTGGAGAAAGTGTAGAAGGTTTAGCAATTTTTGCTCGTGATGTGCGACCACCAGTCAAACTCATTCCCGGTATTAAAGATAGGCGGGGTTTCATTTTAGGGCTAGGAAGTGGACATACAGTTTTTCTGCGTTGTTGTTGAGCTGCTATCGATGAACGACGGAAGCTAAAATCGGATGTTGTAATAGAGCTTAAATTTGAACTACGCCGATCCGAGGCTGTTTGTGTTGAGCTACGACGCTCAGGCGACGTTGAACTAGATCGACGACGAGCTTGGAGCTCTCTAATAGGTGTCGAAAGAGGTGTTTTTAATTGCCTCCCTAGGGCAAGGTCATCCATGCTAGCCCATATCGAACGCAAGGGTATATGAGAAGTGTCACCATTGAGTATTCGTAGCAAACCTTTTTGTTTTCGGGTTGGATTAGGGTTGGGCTTAAGTGGGCGAGGCAAGGCACCTGGCGGAAATACAGCTGGTTCTCGATGTAAATCCGTTATGGAGCGATTAAGACGCGGTATTGCAGTACGGTAAGGACAGGTAATTAAAGGTAAAGCTTCACAACTTTTCATTTTTGATTCATTTGCTGGCTTGGCAAACGATGGCAGTGCTGCAGGGCGTCGTAATTTTGACGCTGAAGTTAGCGCCGCTGAAGGCGACATTGGGGTTATATCTTGTGATGATGACAATGACTCGCGATTCTGCAATATGCCTCGTTGAGTCATCATGTTTGGAGTATGCCGGCCGGTCATATTAAACTGGACTGAGGGGCGAGGAGAATCGTCGGCGGGACCTTGAAATTTTTGTTGGGGCAACTGTGGCAACTTGAGTTGTATACTTGATAAGGATTTTTGTTGTAAGTACTGCCGTGGTATAGCGACAGGTTTTATGGTCGAACTATTGGATAGTCCTGAGATTTTTGAGGGCGAACGCTGGTTGAACGGTGAAGGACTCTGAGTTCGTGACGACTGTGGTGATTTGTCAGAAATAATTGTGAATGAGGTCTTTTTATGAAGGCGAGGTTGGTCAACTCTGCAGAAAAGAATAATACTATATTTCTTAAATATTCATTTCAACCTAATATTTTGTGAATTGCTTTATTTAGTACCTGAAATCTCCGCCAGTTGCTATTGAGTCTGTCAATATAACAGGTGACATTTCACGTCTGATAGAGCCTTCATTTTCTCCTGGTGAGGGAGTAAAAAAATGTGGAGGTGGTGGTGCGGCCGGTGGCGGGGGTGTGGGAAAATTCTGTTGATTCAAACTGTCTATGGATCTTCCGGTCTGTTGAGGCAAATACCCTTGGGGTGAAAGCAATAAATTAGTTTCGATTTCACGTAGAAGGGATGGAGATGGATCGGGTGGCCTTTCTGGTGGTTGCAAAATATCCAGGGCAACATTTTCATGCTCAAATGCTTCTGCTTTGTCCACAAGTCGTTCCTCTCCACTGCTGGAGCCATTGGAGTCATTTATCATTGCAGCCACCGGAGAATGGTGCATTGGCATCTCTTCCCTTTTAATCGACATAATATTCTTTGAACTGGGGCGCAGTCTTGGTATTTTACTGAATTCGGGATAGTCTTGTGCAGCTGGTCGAAACCACTCGCTACTCGCATAATATTCATTAGAAAATTGATGAGGAAATGAGTGATTTGCAGTGGAAGGTAAGTCTACTATTTCGGTTTCTTGAGTGTTACTGCAAAGAGGTTAAATTTATTTCTTATTCATAGATCTCAACCAATGCGTACCTTAGTGCACCAACATTCGATTTAAAGTCGTCACTAAAGTTTGACACGCGTCGCGTTGCTTCGGAATATTCACGTACGCCCTTCGCATCCCTTACTTCCAATGACTCTATGATTTCTGTGACATCAGTTGGATCAGTTGCGTCGTACACAGAGTGTCGACGCGTCACATTATCTGGCGTCAGCAGAGCATAATTCGGTGACTCATGTGCCTCAGAACTAGATCCACCACTTGAATTAGGTAATATTTGAATATCTGGGGGTTGAAGACGAGGCAGTGGCGTGGGCAGTACAGCGAAATTTCGCTGAGGTAACGTGTCGGAACTGCGTCTACTAAAAAGCGAGCTTAAAGGCACATTGGAAAATAGTCGTGTGTTTGCAGGTCGATCAGTTTCCAAAGATACGAGGCGCGCAGTAGCATCTTCATCAGAACCGGAACTGATATCCAACGATGATGGCCGAAAAAGGGTTACAGGATCAAACTGTGTAGTAAGAAAATCAGGCGGTGGCGGAGGTGGAACCGGATCTCCGAAAAGGCTGCTGTACTGATTATCCAGCTCAACATCGACTGAAACGGTACCGGAGGGACGAGCACTGCTGAGGCGCGAATGTGGATGCAAATTATAGGAAGCGCTAGTGTTTGTGTTTGTGGCAACCGGAGATGTAATGCAGTCGTTGCGAAATTGTGATAATGAAGACGGTGACATCGTTTGATAATTGTAGTCAAGCGGAATTATGGCAGGAGTGAGTGTTGATGTGCTCTGCGTATTCGAAGAGATGTTGGAAGCGGATCTTGCAGGATGCACTAATAGGTTTGGTGGAGTGGCAGATGAGGATGAAGATGACGGTATATGGTTCATATTAACATTGAATATTGATAACTTGTGGTGCAGGGGAAGGGATGTACTTTCGGAACGGATTTAGAATTTACAAGTAGTTGACGGGTTTCCTACTGGAGTACCAAGTCGAGATGGCGCTGTTAATCTACAAATAGTATAAAGAAAAGGTCAGTTATTAGGTTTAGTTTAAAAATACATATTTATCATACCTGTATGCATAGCCTTCAGTCGAAACACTTGGAGGTTTGCTAGACTCCTTTCTAGTCGCGCACAAGCACAAAGGTTTTGCATCAATTGGCATTTGTGCAAAGAAGTTCGAATATGTACAGGCATATGGGTGGCTCAATGTTGTATACACTTTCGTATTCAATTACAACAGTTCGATTCAAACTTGCATGATGTTTGCGTTCGTCAAACCGTAACTACGCAATTTCTGTAGATGGTTTATACCAACAATTTTGTTTTCTTCTCACGCATCGGCGTTTGGAAGAACTCAGCGAAAGCAGATTTTGAGACGTGTTGCATATTTGTGGAATGAAGCTTTTATTGTCAGAATGCACTTTATCCTGCTATCGGAATGGCTTGATGGTTTTGACGATCTTAAATTATATCAATTTTTTGTTGCAGAATTTACCACTTTGTGAAAAACTTCTTGGAAGTTGCGTATTAGAGCTTTTAAGGCTCGGCTGACTTAATGATCTGAAAAAAGTGAGTAGATTTATAAGTTGAACAGTTCGAGGAGTTTCTTTTTTTAAAACTAGAAAAGATGAAGTTTAAGGTTTGCTGAAGTTTGTTTTCTAAAGCCATAAGTCATGACAAAGGCTTGCAGAAGAATTTTTTAGCGTTTGCCACAAAAAAGTATTCCTTCCTTAGTTCATTTGGTAACAAAACGAACAATAAGAGCTCGTTCTTATGGCGCGAAACGATGACCGGCTTTGAGCCAACCAACTTCTTCACGATTTTCAATGCCAATACCAGCAACTGGATGGGTGGCCACGTTATCGTTATGCGACTGAGCCGCGACTAAACTCTGCCAATGTGCAGAGACTATGAAATGTTGCAGCTGCCGCCACTTCGTTTGCGGCAATTATGTTGCACATCGCATGTTGCACGTGCCTAAATCTTGCTTGCACATGCAGTGTGTGTGCCGTAAGGCCGATCTTTAAATTTTTACGCTTCGCTTCAAATTGACGATTAGCTGCTACTTGCAAGATAGGTTTTCCTTTTTTTGATTTTTCGCTTTATTTAAAGTATTTATGTATGTATTACTGTTGGTTGCAGCTATCGCCGTGTGAAAGAGAGCGTCAAATTTAAGAAACACGCAAAGCCTGGCATAAAGATGCCCTCACGATTATAAATTATCAAACAACAAGTAAATAATTAAGTTGCAAATTCCGATATTTGTATTTATTAAGTATACGAATACTCCCTTGAATTAATTGAGTAGAAAAGATATTCGAAGAAAAATGATTGTGTTAGGCATAGGCGAATAATTTTCGCATTTGCTTATTATTAGCAATGGAATATTTTTATGAAACTAAAAGCGATCGCACGATAGATGGAATTATTTCACATACAAAAAGTAAAAAAAATCGTGGCTGGACTCTGCTGATATTTCTGTTTAAATTTTTATCGTCCAAAACCCTATTTCAAATGATAATGCCTATGACATATCGATTTCCACTGTTCCACAGCAATTATTTCCACGATACTTTTTTTTATGAAGCTTGACTATTGGCAAATCTAGCACAAATAAAATAATTTAATAGCGTGCTTCATACAGTTTTAATAAAACAACGGTAAAGCTTTCGAAAGTGGAGAAAATGATTGGTTTAGACTATTAACTTCTATAATTTTATTTCAACTGTGAGTTATTTTCTATTGAATAATAAAAATAAACATTTTATTAAAACATGCTTAAAGGGGCAGCTTTCCTGCCTACGATGTGATACTTTGAATACACTTAAATATCCGTCTACTTACAGCAGTAAAAAAAATTCTGAACGAAAAAGAAAGCTGCTAAAACTTCATGCAAAGTTATTCCTAACTTTCGACAATGCCAGCATAAAGGATTGGCCGCGAACTGCATGAAAAATCGTAAAACGTAACTCGAACGTGCCGAATGGATCCAGTGCTGCGCCACACGACAAGACTGCCCAAATAGGTTTCGCCCAGCGAAATATCTTAAGTAACTAGTCCTCGGTAAGCGATTTCCATTACTCCTTCTGGGCGAAGAAATGCCAATAAAACTTGGCGCTTAGGCAATTATTCAGCAGAGGAAACACCATGTTCCAGTAAGCGACGTTCGCCATGAAAAAAGTGTTGCTCGATAGTTAGTTATAGTAAAACGAATAGTAGTGGCCACATAGTGGTTCCTAAAAGAACACTTGTCCACTTTCTTGTCTCATACAATCACGTTAATAGCAAATTGGCATGAGAATACTGAATAATGAACGACTTGACTAATTAGGTGAAAATGTTTTAATTTATCGAGTATACTTGCATTTAATCATTTTTAGCTAGCAAGCCAAAGTGCTAAATGCTATTTTGTTTTGTTTTAAGCCAACTCATCTGCATTCATTTATTTTAATCTAAATCAAGTTTTTCAATATTCAAGTAATATATGCCGTAGCATTAACTCTATGACGTTCAGATAGATTGTTCTTTTCAACATTAATTTATAGCAAGTTATTTTTTAAATGAATTTGCCATTCATTTTTAATTTCCTTACAGCTTTTCCCATTTTTCACATCCCTAAGCATTTAGCCTACTTTTGGGTGCTCCACCTACGACGGCCAACACAGCCGGTGGTTACGGGCATTAAAAGCCGGCTAAGCTGTGCTGATTTAGTTGAACAATTGACCGAACTGCGGTTGCTAAATATAGATTTTCATTTCTTTTCGCATTCGTTGTACACCTGCCCTGCCTTCATGGGGGACACTTCGATTGTTTACGTTTTGTTTTGTTTCGCTGTTTACTAGAGATTTTATGACACACTTATTCGTATTGCTTGTGTTGCGTTCGCATATTCGCATTCACATTTGCCAATGAAAAGATAAGGAATAAGGAAAGAAATCTGGGTCAGCGCATTTATGCTTTTATATCTACTTTAATGGTTTGTGTCTTGTGGTTTGTGGTTTGTGGTTCACAACTCCTTTGACCCTAATGGCAAATTAAGTAAATTATAGTTCATTACCGTTGCGACACTTCTTACAAGTATATGGCTAATATCCCAAGGTGTTGATGTGCACGTAAACTAACGAAGGAAGGCTCGAATATTTGAGTGAGTGCTCAAGAAAGGAAGAGGAAGTGACATACAATACCACTAAAAACGTTCGAGTGGGAGAACTACGATTGGAGGACAGCGGGGGTACATTTGAAAGTATAACAAGTGTGAGCGTGTGTTTTGATATGCGGATATTATAACGCGTCAGGCTGAAGTAACAGTCTTTAGTGCATTGCTATGCTTTTTACAATATTCAGCGTTTATTCAACAATAAATCACTAAACATGTTTTTGCAGATTAGATGCACATTTTTTTAATCATTACACTGCATTTCCTGTCAAATAAATTTTAAACTTTACAAGTCCAAAAAAGAAAATGTCAAATAAGTTGTGTTTCAGCGGCAATTAAGCTGTGCCAAAATGGATATATCCTAAATATGGATAAGTATAGTAATTCTATTCTTATGGATAATGGATAAGTAATTCTACCAAATCGCGTTGCAAAAATAAACTGTGGCACAATTGCAGAACTACTCGTTATTTTTGTTGACGAGACACTGCAACTTAGCAAACACGCACACATATACTCACACAAGTACCCAAGGGAAGTGCGATAATAAATTTAGTAAGCACGTGTGGTGTCTCGTAAATAAGATTTGGGATTTTGGGTATTAGAACGAGGATATTTTTGCATTCTATCAAAAAAGTACCGGAAATTGCTAATTTAATGAACCCACTCCAATGGAATGTTAAAATCAACCCTTAGAGTACGGAGTGGAGGAATTTATATGTTATAAAATATGCTCCATAATCTAAGAGTTAAAACTAAAAAATGGTCAGACGAGAAATAAAGAATATTAAATGGACATTATGCGGAATCAGAGAAAGCGAGTTCCTCGAAAAGTGATAAATTTGTGGGAAAAACTCAAGGATTTGGTGTAACGATAAAGCACTAGCTCACGAACCTATCGTAGCGAACGAATTGCTTACCAAGAACTAAGCTAATATCATCGAACTACTACCATTCAGGAACCACTACTTTGTTCTTGGCGAATTTCACAATTGAGTTATATTACGTCAGTGCAGAAATTAAACAATCATTTGTGTGCAAATGCATGTGTGCATTCTTGGCACTCCACTTACGTTCGATTATTCTTCATTTTCATTTTCTTCTTCTTTCTTGGCTCCGAGAATCAGAGACAATTTCAGACGAGAGAAGATAGAAAAGAGAATGCGAGGAGAGCCGAAGTCGATTCTGCAAATGCATTTTAACCCTCTAGTGCCCAAATTTTATTTTTGAATGAAAAAAATTGCTTTGGGTGGGGATTATGGTAAAATTATAGGTTTTTTATCAAGAAAGTGAAATTTTGTTCCTTGATCCGATTATATAGGGATAAAACCTTACCCCGCCTGCAGGCGGCTTTGGGAAAGAACGCCAAAAAAAATCGATTGTAAATGAAAAACTTGCAAATTCAGTGTATTACGTACTTTTAAACAAAAACAGAAAGTTTTGAACAAAAATCAATACAAAACAAACAGTCAGTCTTATTTCAAATAGTTTTAGAAAAATGTCTACAAAAGAAAGGCATGCTTTTGGGCATAAATAGGCAGTTGGTGCAAATTATTTATGGTGAAAATTGTGAAAGCAGTCCTTTTGCTGGGGAAAACAAAGATTCAGATTCCATTTTCGGCACTCGATTTGAGTTTCGGAGGTGCAGCCAGGATATTCGCACCTTTTTTTACCGGTGCGTGATAAAAACTTTGCAAAATGTCCAACTCCGTCGTAGCGAACGTCGTCAGGAGGTAAGTAAGCTTTACTTCCAGTAAATTTTACTTGAGGAGTTTGTCATGGACGACCTGGAGCTCTTGGTATTGAAGAATATTGTTGTTTGCATAGTACGTATGCGATCTCTGCCCGGAAGTTCGGCAGTTGGTACTGTCTAGCATGCGTGTCAATCTTGTTAATTCTTCTGAACAAAACATAAGCGTTTATCATGGCCATATCAAGCAGGTGATTAAAAAGTCGGTTTGTGTACTTATTGCTCTTTACCGGAATCTTATATCGCCCAATTAGTCCATCCATAAGGTCGACGCCCCCCATATATGACTATTATATTCACGGACTACATTGGGGCAATCGACATCAACAAATTTTTTTTCTGAGCGGACGAACCGCGACACTTTATTTATAACATTTGTTTATTCTGGAAGGGCTTTTCGCCTGCGTAACTCGATGCGAGTCACACTATTTTATTGTCCTTCCAAACTGATAAAGAAATGTCAACTCCTAAAGGAGATCCACAAAATTCAGTTGAATATCCACGGGGTTGTTTCCTGAGATCAAGATCTGTCGGAAGTTTGCAATTCGGAATTCGATTTGAACGAATAGTTCCCAGCGAATGTATTCCGCGTGATTTTAGATAAACCAGAAGTGGCAGTGACGTGCAATAGTTGTCGAAATACGTTATATGGTTTTTAAAATCTGGAATATTACGGGACAATCGGACCACCACATTCGCTGATGCCCCAAGATCTGGTGTATCAGTCAGATCAGCATTGTCTCCTGCGCCGCAATATATTTCGAAGTTATAACAAAATCCGAAGGAGTCACACAAAACGAAAGTTTTATACCCCATTTATGTGGTTTATCTGGCAGATATTGTCGAAGGAAAGTCCTCATCTTCGGTGCGCACATTTGTTCATCGTCACATAAACATCGGAATGGACTGAAACCTGTTATTGAAATGATCAACGAGACATAAATTGACAACATGTACATAAATTGACACACACTTCTGATTCCAGCATAGAATCTGTCAAATTTACCGCCCTGTTAATCACCTCGTCAATTCCAGTGTCGATAGGTAATTCTGCATCGTCCACATTTTCGTCTAAAAGATCTTCGAAATCTTCTTCCACGTCTGTATCATCGTCGATTTCTAGTAAATCCAAAAATGTTGCAATATCTTCATCATTGAGGGATGATAATTTAGACTTTTGTCGTTGATCCATTTCTAAAAAACCAAAACTTTAAGTTTAGCCCCCCTCTAAAAATATCAAAGTTTCAAACTTACCGCATAGTGTTATTTATTCCGAGTTATCCCAGGACCGCCTCTAGACGGGCTGTCTTCAAAGGTTTATAAAATACAGGAAACACTTTTTTTTTGTTATTATTTTTAACTTTCGTATTTTGAACACAACCAGCAACACTATGATAATTTTTATTATAAGCTAAGTACACTTCTAATATTTTTATTTAATTTTTAAAATGCACCACTTTTGCAGAATAATTAATTTGACCGCACTTCACTATTTTCCAACTTCAAATGACTATGACGGCTGATTAAAAAACAAGACGCTGCTGCAAATGCACCAGCAATAATTTTGGGACTTCCCGGAATTAGAAAGAGTTTAAAAAGTAACGAAATGGTATTTAAAAGGGAATAAGCGTGAAATAAACTTAGGCCGTCTACAGGCGGTCTTGGGTACTAGAGGGTTAAAAATGTTTTTATGAGTGGATTACATACGTCTACATGGTTGTTTTACAGGACTTTTTTCAGATACAGATTTGTGCACTGGACAAGATCCTGATGTTCACAGATTCTTGTCACAACGTCATTGTTTCATTAAAATCCCCTAAAAACAGGTTTCAGGGTGTTTTAGCCCCATATTTTCTCAAGTAGATAAAAAAAATATAAACTAATTAAATATATTATATTCTTCAAAAAAACAAATATATTTATTTAGTTTAAATTTTTTTTATCTACTTCAGATGATTATTTTAAAATTTTTTCTTGAATGTATTTTAGTGATCCAAAGATATTTATTAATTTCAATTGTTCAAAACTCAGTTCCCTTACATCCGAGGGATAAATTTCTTGCTAAGGCTTGGCAAATCTTATTATTATACTGAAATCATTACAGTCCGTGTAGCTCCGTGTAATCCCGGTATCCTTATAGCATTTTAATGAATAATTAGTTAATATTTAATATGTTCGTACACCACAATTAGAAAGAGTATCGGCTTTACCAAAAAGATAGAAATGTTTCTATTTCCAAGATCTTTTGTACGCTTTGAGAGCCGAAATTCTTTCTGCATCGATCTAAAGTCGCACTTCCAGCCGATTATACTGATATGATTATTGAGCTAAGCGTGCACCAAACTTCCCCTTCAATCGTAACAGTCCAATATATCCAGTACATATCATTTCACATTATTGTTGGTATGAACTTCATGATGAAGGAGATTGAGTATCATTCACTAGCAGGTCCGCCTCACTAACTTTTTGCACCAACATGCAACAGCAAACATGTTCAAAATGTTCATTGTCAACGTTGTTCGGGTGTCAAGCGATGATTGAAATTAGTTCTGCTGAAGGAATGACAGTCAATGTCAATGTTTCAATTCAAAAAGAAACTTGATCGTCAAAAGGTATTCTATTTCGATATATATCTACTTTTTCTTGGCTATAAATATTTGAAATATTTCATTACTTTTGGTGATCACTAATTAGACGATTTAAGGAGGTAAATTTGTACGTTTATTACAATACAATTCGCAGAAATTGCAAAGATAGAAAACACCAAATGTCAGCTATTAGAGTTTTCAAGCAGCCACTAGAAGAAAGTTCTACGAAACTTTAAAACAGTGCGAGTTAAAAAAAAATTGGTATGCTCAGTAATAACATAATTTTTAAGATTTTTATTTGGTTTTGAAAGAATGAGTCCAAAATGATATTTTTAAGTCGAAATATACGTCTACCAAATTCGATTAACGGAATTTTTAATATTATTGTACATATTTTCTATTACATTACTCTTTTTTCTTCGTTGTAAAATTCAATTGAGAACACTGCTTATTATAATTTGTTATAAACAATTGAATTGCAAAACAACAAAATGCATGAAAAATATGTTTATCATAGCACAATCCTTTCTGAGTCGATAGTCGGTCGAATTTGCTATATTGATAAATTCTAGGTGAAGTTATATTGTTTTGAAACAGCAGATGGTATTAAAAGTAAGTATGTTTTAATTTTTAGTTATAGGCCAATACTAAATAAATTGATGATTTTTAAGCGGGATTTCTGGTTATTTCGTTTTTTTTGAAGCATTGTGTTCTTCCAACATTCCCTTTTCAATTGAAATGCTAAAATTTCTTTATACAACTTTTCTAAATACATTTTCTTTGCTTTGGATGTCGCATGGTTCTGCTCACTAGTATTTTGAAAGCCATTTTTAATAAAACACAAACTAAATTCATTGCCTTCAAAGTCCTCGAGAAACACGAAAATGCTCCTTGTTTCAAGCCTTTTTATGGCATTTATGTAGTTATCACACTATAAATCACTTTTCCACCGTCACAATTGCTGCATTTCTCTTTAATGAGAAACTATAACAGTGGCACAGAACTAACTATAGAAGCACCTTAAGTGAAAAATTTACGAGTTTAATTTAATTTTGGTTTTTCAATTTCACTTTAAAGTGTTTTTCACACGCAAATATTAACAAATCCATAAGGAAGAGGAGAAAACCGGGAAAAGAAATATTCGATTCAGAAAACTTGCTCGCCGTAGCAAGTCAAACAAGAATACAAGAACACAACGGCAAAACAGCATTCACCGACTGTCGCAAACCAACCAACCAACTGGCTGACTGACTGACTGACTGGCAGCAAGCGCACCGGCACAACCTCAGCCATAAAGAGCTAAAGTTTCACCAATGCAAAAAAATAAAACTACTTCCCAACTTGACTACAACTCCTTGCTTAGTTGGCGTCTTTGCAACTACTTTTAGTCCTTTAAAGCACCGCACCCGAAGAAAGTGCCACCTCTTTCTTCATCCTTTCATTTCATATCACCACAACTGCTTTCGAAATAATTTCTCACTTGAGCGAAGCACCGCAAATTGTTGTTGAAATGTTTCTTCTCACACGCCAAGTACCACCGCGCCTACACACCTACACAATTATACAACCACTTACATATACTCCCTCTCTCGAATATCTCCTCCAGTGGTTGCATCAGTGCCTCTGTGTGTCTTTTTGCAAAGAGCCAGTGTTTTTCTTTTTCTTTTTTTGGCTTCTTTTTTTTTGTGTTTGCTTTTCATTTTCCTTTACGCGGCGAAATAACCTGTTGTTGCCGTTCATTGCTTGCGATATGCCACCTTTTCAGATGTTTTTGCACGCGATATTTATTGCCTTCTCTGTCCATTTTCTACTATCTTTTTTCGAAACTTGTGTGTTGTTGTGTTGGTAACTTTCGTATATTGAACTGTATTTATTTTACTCTCATTATCCTGCCCTCAGCTTGTAAACAAATTGATATACTAGTCTGGTGAGAAAAGAGAAAGCGACTAGTGCTTGTTGCTATTTCGAATAAAATCAATGAATGAAAGAGCTTAGAGTGCGTAAACTGGGATGTCGGGCCTAAAAATATGTGCTTTGGCCAAACAAGTTCTGGAGTCTGTGCAGTCAAGTAGCATAGAGAGCTTAAATTTAAAGTCTGTACACGAAGACTTGAAGTTGGGAGAGGATGGAATGGAATTATGACTGGCCGGCATTTTCAAGCACTCAGACAAAATTACTCATGTACTTTAACTCTAGTAAAAGGATTTAAAGGAAAAGGAAAGACAGATGGGGTGGAACTTCATTGCATTTCTGTAATTTCCCAGACACTTTTATGAATTTTAGTAGTTTTTGGAGGGGGAGAGAATGTAGTTCAATTGGACGCTCCAATTCATTAGCAAGTTTGCTGCCTTAAACACCATAGTATTCCAGCACTCAGCTAAAATAAAGCTTATTCTACGTTGGAACGGGCCTCAACTAACTTTCCTTAACTATTTCTGAAGCGGTTTTAATACCTTTAGAGTAGGTAGTTTAGATATCACTGCAGACGCTATTCATTTGTCCTCTCTCTTCTGCTTCTTAAACAAAGTGACATTTGCTTTCTCGTGCCAAATGACGTTAATTAAGTAGTGTATTAAGTCTTCCAAATATGTCCTTCGTTTTCAGCCTTACGTTGTATGCTGGTGCCCAAATTGGCTCCATTAATTTCACCTCGTACATCGACAGTGTCGTGGTTGTTAGCACGCGGTTTCGTTGCGTATGTGTTTGATGATGCGATAATATTCCTCGTGTCCGGCAGTCTCACCCGTCGTGCTTTATCCAATTTAGGGAAGTCATAAAAAAGAGTGCGGCTGTTGTCGATATGAAAGACAGATTTAAGGCTAGCTAGCTAGATTGTATGCAGCTCGTACCTCAACAGCGTCGCAAACCTCGCTTAGTTTCAAGCAGATTGGCAATATCCTTTCAAATTCCGACGATACTTATGGCATTGCTCAACATTTTCTGTGCAGCAGATAAAGTTCTTCTAACATTACAGAATTACGAGAAAGCAACTTTGGTCTCTATTTGCATACGGAGAAGACTCTCAAAACATCCTCTATTTATCTAGCGCTTCTTTTCCTCTATCCCTTCTAGCATAACCGAATGCGAATATCAATAGAAGAAAGTAAAAAATATAAACAACTTTGTATTGTTTGCCGTCACCAGAGGTGATTGAATTTCCTTGCCTTTGGCCAAGGGGTCAAAGCAATAAAACTGTTGCAATAACAATAAGAGTAGCAAACTAAGCCCGATATTGCAATGAAATGCAAATGAAGTCGCCGATAGTTGCTGCGAAGTATTCAAACTCTAAGGCAACTCTTCTGGTAGAACTGACTAAGCGAGTGGAAAAAAAACATTACGTCAAGCAGGTAAAAGCAATAACAAAAGTGGGACCGTTTCAACTCAGTAGTAGTAGTGGTAATAATAAAATTGATTTGAATTGTTTATGGTTGTGTTTGTACGCGTGGTAATCCTTGGCTAAGGACCAACGTACGGCACTAGGCCACTAGACAAGCGGCGCGCAACCAACCACAGATGTGTGAAGTGTTTGCGTGTGTGAATGAAGATATATTGTCGAATATATTGGCAATTTTAGAGCTTACTCTACTCTTCTACAGTACAATTTAGCTTTGCTCAGCTCACTGGCCCTGTAAAAATGTCGAGAGCGAGGCCGAATAACAGCGGTCAGCGGCCGGAGCGTCCGACCCGAAGAAAATCAAACAATTTAATGCATTCAGGCAAAGTAAAAAGTGACCAGTTTGGAAGGCGGCTAAACATTAGGTGACGCCGCGTATTTGTGGTGGTGAGAATTGCATTTGCATTGGCGGCTCACTTGAAATGCGAGTGGGCGAATCAGCATAGCGTAGGGTGAGTCAATTTGGTTCGTGTATGTGTGTATTTTGTCATGTACTACACTGAATTTTTGCTGGGATTTTCCTCTTTGCGAACAATTTTCTTTTACTATTTATTGCATGCAGATTGTAAAATTTTCATATTCCGAGTTAAGTGACCGCTTTAATGAGTTTTCGAAATGGCAAAAGGTGTAGTTTAAGAGATGTTTTGGTTTAAAAAGGTGTATATACATAAATATTTAAAAATATTTCACTTAAAAAATGCCATTCGATTTACTAGTTACTGCTCCATACGCACACACATATACATTTATACATGCACTTAAGAACTTTTTCCGAGAAATGCTCTAAAGTTTCTTAGTTGATTTCTTAGTCGGTTCTCCGTTGGAAGAGTTCTTAAACCATTTTATATTAAACAATTAAAATTTAGTTATACCACATAGAGAATATTTAATCATAAATAAATCACTGTAATGCTTTTTCATTATACACTTTTATCTTAGAAATGTATGTGTGTATATATATTTTTGTATTAACCCGAACCGCAGTTTCAAGCCGTTTTTCTTTTCTGCATCGATCCGCTGCATTTGCCGTCCGCTAAGAAACTGAAAATCATTTTTCCTTATGCTGTCCAAATCGAATTTCTTTGCTGCCTTTGGTTTCAGTGCCTGGGACTTTTTTCCTTTTCTTTTTCTTCATTTTATAAAATTCTCCTTTTTCCTGAACAACACAAAGTTGAGTGGCTTTCTTTCAGCCACATGTCTGTGGTTCACAAGCGTGTATATGTGTGCGTTTCAAAGTATGCGCCACTTTCTCTAAGAAATTGTCGTTGTGTGAGTTGTTTCGGTTGAAATAGAGTTGGCATAGCCCGTGACGCGGTCGGTCGCCACTGTGGACGAATAACGAAAACGTGGGTCAGTAAACCTACTTCCGGTTGACATAAATTCGCCTTGGACATGAAAACGTCGCTGACTACTACAATTCGAACTAACCGCTACTATTCGTACTACAATGACAACAAAACCAACAATAACAAGGACAACCATTGCTATTACTAACAAAAACACTACAAATTCAATGATCAACACTACTGTTGCCGCTAACAAAACGCGTAGTGCGCGAGGAAATGCAAGTGAGAAGAAAGCGTTTCATTGGCATTTAATGCCGTTGTCATTCTTTGCTACAGAGTACTGTCCACTCACTAGTTGAAGTTTGCATATATATTGCAGAACCGATTACCGTCACTCAACGAGGGTGAATACTTCATATGAAATTTTTTATAGGCATCTAAGCTTAAGCGATTATGCGGGAAGGCATTTGAGAGTTGTGGGTTTCCCTGAGTAGTGATTTTGTCCTATCGTAAAATACTTTCTGATTCAAAAATTTCACTTTGACAGTGCAAACAAATTGCATCGAAATTTGTAAAGGTTTTTCAAGTAGACAGTATGTTCCAAAAACTTTTGCTACCTACTACGAAGAGAATATAGTTTGCGAAACTTCCAAATTGAAAAGAATAAATCGCATGTGAATACTAGGTTAGGAACTCCACATGACAGTTTAAGCATTTAAATTCGAAAAAAAACAAATCAAAGTTATTTCTTTCAAATTCAGATAAGGTGACACCTCCGAAAGGCTGTGAGTATAATATTACATACACATGAATGTGGGTGTGTTTACTACAGCCGTGTGTGTGTGTGTGAAAAAATACTCGTACATGAATGAGTATATTGTTGTACTTTTTAAAACACTTCCATCACTCGCACTTTGGCGACAATCATCGTCGCTGACACGCGTTACATTTGCACCGCTTCCTGTGGCCGCCTCCGCCCACACGCTCGTTGTGATATTGAGCGAACAGCAGCTAAGTTAATACAGTCAGCTGGAAAATTGGTTTATTACCCAGTTTTTTCGCTAGCAAATATGCTGCAGTATCACTCAGCAAGTGGTGGTCAGCAGGAGGAGGAAAACATGACAAATGGACTTCACAAAACATGATGGGGGAAACTGGGGTGACAAGAACCTTGGGCCGCACTCCACATTTCACCGCGCCAACACTAACCGCCAGGTTAAAGGAGGAAGAAGACCGTCGCCGAAAACCAAAACAAGCATGAGACCAGCTGTCGGCTTTAGGAGGACAAATAATGGAATATGAATGAGTCCTATTCCCTCCATTCCATATGCTCAGGTCAGAATAAGCTTTGAAAAGAAGAATAAATTGTACGACATGTTTTGTGGTGCTAATAATTACTGTTATTGCTATTAACTGGCAGGATTATCCAGCAATACAATCGAAAGCCAAAAAAACGCAATCATGGTACTTAACAGGAAATTGGCCAGTTGGGAAATTTCCATTCGCGGAGTTTAGAAATGCGAAGACATACAAAATGTGAAGAGTTTGGAAATAGCAGGGACTTCAATGGAAATTTAACAATTTTGTACTAAATGCAAGCACTATTTTCAAATTCTGAGACAATGATCGTTATTTCAAAGCGCTTAAGGAGTCAAACATTTCAAAGACTGTAGTACACTGTTTAGACTATACTTCCTGAAAATTTCAAGCTAATTAATTAATGTCCGAGATGTCCGGGAGTGAGGGGCACTTGACGGCCAAGACAAAAACTGAAAACACGTTTTCCTTTGTTTTCAAAGACGTTGACGACTGGAATTCAAGAACCATTCAGCAGGTTTGAATACATTTTGTACAGTTTATTGACAGCATAAAAATCTATACCGAATGGACGATTTTTCGCTTTCTGTTCAAAACTTAGATTTGTTTTAAACAAAATATTATGGATTTTTCTCTTTAATTAAGGTGTAAGTTTTTAGAATTACATGAAAAATTACTGGAACTCTATTTTCGGTATAGCCATCAGAGCCGTCTTCGATTCCATTACGCCTTCCCCGTAGTGGTTTTTTGAAAAAAAAATCGTAGGGTCTTGATCAAATGATTGGTCATGGATAATGATGACACTGTGCGACGGTGCGTTATCATGATGCAAAATCCACGAGTGGTTTTCCCACAAATCCTTTATTTTTTGGCAATTAGCTTCACGTAAGGCATAAATTGTGCAGAGGCAGTTCTACTCAAGACTCTTTTACAAATGTCAAGGAATGGCGATACAATTTTTATAGGAATGTTAGTCACAGATGTGGCAAAAATAATCACAGCTAAAATCAGTTGGCTTAGAGCATCACCTGACGGTTCTTCGAAAAAATTTTTGAGCAAGATGTTATTGTTGCACAATACAAAGTGTTGATGGTCACCATAAAGGCGGCAATAACTTCGTCTTGGAATAAATCTGATTTTTGAAAAACCGATAAAGTTAGGCAACAATATTGTTTAACAGTATTACATTACTAGCTTTATGAAACTAGAGAAATCACTAATGAAAAATTATTAAAATAACGAATTTTTCAATTGCTTCCATTTTGTCGGTACTAATAATTATCAAAACTGTCTATTAGGCTATGCTTGCTAAAGTAGATTTGCTAGTCAAGTTAAATCCGCTTAATGAGCCTAATCGATTTAAATATGTTTATGCCAATGAGTTAATGCATCGACCGAAATGCCGAAAATGTACCCTTCGTAAGTCCCCTAGTCTAAGTGAACAAAACATGAAATGGCTGGCGATCGCCTAAAAAGCATTAGTCGTTTAAGCGGCCACATCAGACTTTCAAAATTTTCCATTATAAGTATACGACTTTAAGGGATTTTTAAGGGTTAGCTAGCCGTGCATGCTTATTTCAATGCTTTTTATGTCAATATATGACGAGCGTGCCTTGCTGGGTGCACGCTGTAGTAAGCGTGTGCATAAAAGTCAAGGCAAGCCGAATCATTTAACTAACAACAGTCGAAAAATTAACTAACGACCAGCGTCACCGACATTTTTATTCATTCACTCATTTCACTTCAATTTAATTTTTTCGTACTTACATTCAAATGCTTTAAGCGAAAACTAGAGATATCGATATTTTTGCTTTGCCAAGCTTTAGCCGCGGAAAGGAAGAAAAATGTGCAACTTGCCGGAATGAAAGCAGGTCAAGGCTTTCGGTCATACGCAGGACAATCGGCTTACGCAGCTGGATAAGTTACATGGCTGAGCAAAATTTGATGAGTGTGTGAGAAGAGTCGAATATTAATACTTTCTGAGGTGTACCATAGCCATAAACAAAGCCAGAGAAATACGCTAAAGGAATGCAAAGAGAGGTGTCGGCTAATTGGATTCAAAATCAGTTTACATTAATGCATTTTAATTATTTATAAAGAATTATGAAATTGCGATTTACTTTAAGAGGTTATATTCCTTGTGTTGGACTAAAAATCGAAAATTTTTTTATGGCATATTTTAAGAGTACATCATCTTAAAAATATAAATTCAAAAAATCAAAAAGACCGGAGCACTAGAACGAAAGTTACAGACCGTGGAAGCGCGCGACCTTATCCTTAAATGAAGTGCACGCAAAACCTTAGAAGCGATTATCTCGAAATCGTGTTTTTTAAAAATTACCATCGCGGCGATCATTATTTATCAAAAACCATTTGACCGATTTGCATAAACTTTTTTTTTAATTATTAACACTTATAATTAACAGTTTTTATAAATATTTGCATACTTCGCTGGAATTAAGTTTTTTTTAATTTTTCAAACCCTCAAAACTCGTTTTTTTGGTGCAAAGCGGTTTTCATATCGAAAAAAAATTTTGGGTAAATAAACAGTTCAGATTCACTAAAAACATGTTTCTACAATAATCATTTAATTTTTTTGATTTCAGTTGAGCTGCTCATGCGCTACCGTGATCACCGCAAGCCTCTTCTAAAAAACGGCGTTTCGGGGGAGGGGCGATATCAACAATAAATAATAACATTTTTTAAAATAAAAACACCAAAATGTATTCTTCGCGAGTTACGCTTCAGTATGATTTATGCCTCATTTGAATAAAAGTTCTAAAACATATTTAAAAAAAATTATGACAATCGTCCATTTTTTCGGGCTCAGAAGGTATATAACCCCTTAATTGGACTACAATTTTTATTTATTTATTTCTTTATATCTAAAGTGTTTTGTTTTGTGTTTTTTGATTCTCAAAGGACTCTTCATACATAGTTGAAAACTGCTGCTGCGCCTAAAGTGAGGCTACACATTTAATTAACTTTCAATTTCAGTTAATTGCCGCTCATTGGTATTTAAGTCTTTGCAAATACATATTCTGGGAATTTCTTTATTCCAATAGAGTGATTAGATAAGTTGCTGCCATTCTAATTTTAGTCATTGCTCCGCATATTTGCGTATCCTTTCCGTTAAGTGGATTTGTAATATACGTTCAAACTACAATATATAATTTTTTTATTTATATATCTATATTTAGATACTTAATAACTAAAAACATTGAGGGAGTGTTCAATGTAGGCGAAGCATGAAACAAAGTGAGGCAAGAGAGGATTGCAGGTCCCCTGAAAACATTGTATGGTTAAATCTTGCTATATGTATGAATATTCGCAGTACCTGCACATTTTTTAATAAATCTAATTGCCTTTTGCCCTGATTACTCTATACTATCTCTCAGAATTTTACCTGTGCATTTGTCCATTGATTTGGCTTCCACTAATTTACTACAATTATCTACTGCACCTTTGACAACACCCTCAATCGCCTCAATTGAGCGAAAAATATCTTACAGTACACAAATTGTGAAATGTGCATCCGCTTTCCGATCCCACTTTTTCACTTTGACTATTGCAAAAATATGTAGAGTAAAAAGGCAAAAAATCTAAAAATATTTGCTATTTGTTGCAGCCACGCGATTTGCGCATAGCATCGGGCAAACATTATAGAAATTATTGAGAAGCATGCCGCACGCCACTCACCACTGGCAATGAGCAAACTGCAACTTACGATCTGGGACTCACCTCAAGCCACGATATATGCAAATTCTGGTGAGCTGATTGCATTGCTCAGCTTGAAGATACACCCAGATTATTGTCTACTGGCCCATATTTAGTTTATATTAAATAAATGGTTTGTATTTTTTTTACCAAAACACGTGTTGCATGCATAAAATGTGTTGCACTTATTACTGAGTATTTTGTTTGCTTTTAATTTTACAATTACAGAGCGGCATTGCTGTGTGGTATTTTGTTTAAAAGCACGGTTAAATTAAATATAGAAAGTGGCTTGAAAATGTTTGGATCAAACCTAAATGGGGTGAATACAGATTTGTCCATATGTGCTGCTACTTTTCAAAATGTAACAGGTGGCGCTAAAGTAATCCTCCTATCAGAAAATGCTATAAATTTTGCGATTGGCCCCTAATGTCAGTTCTGTTTTGACATTTGTGTAGTAAATACATGTAAATATACGTTAATAAACAATGTTACGCTACACTGCTCCAGAACGCGGAATATTGCTGACTATTTATTTGACCAATAATCGGTCGGTGACTTTGGCACAACGTGAATTTCGTCGCAGATTTCCTCGCCGTCCAACGCCTACTGGTGAAACACTGCGACGTTTAGCCGCTCGCCTCGAAGAGACTGGCACAACACGAGATGCTGCCAGGCGTGGCAGACCCCGGAGTAGATGTTCTGCAAAGAATATTGCTGCTGGAGCCGAGGATGTCATGGAAGCGCCGTCGACATCGACCAGACGACGTGTCACGCAAATGGCTATCAGTCGACGGTCTTTGCAGCGAATTTTGGCAAGATTTGAAAATGTTTCCGTACAAAGTCCAATCGCGTCTAACATACGCTCAAGCCATCCTTAATTACCACCAAGAGGAAGATGATTTTTCATCAAAAATAATCATGAATGATGAGGCCCATTTCCATCTTAGCGGGTACGTAAATAAGCAAAATTTACGCTTCTGGGGCACTGAAAATCCGCGTGTAACCCACGAAGAGCCATTACACCCGCTCAAAGTCACTGTATGGTGTGCTGTTTTCGCTGGAGGAGTCATCGGACCATTTTTCTTCGAAGACGTCGCGGGCCAAACGGTTACTGTGAATGGTGAGCGCTACAGAGCAATCATCAACGAGTTATTTTTGCCGCAACTTGATGAATTGGGATTGGAAAACATGTGGTTCCAATAGGACGGTGCAACGGCACACACTGCACGTGCCACAACCGATATGCTAAAGGATGCATTTCCCGGGCGCCTAATCTCGCGTTTTGGCGATTTGCACTGGCCAGAAAGATCGCCTGATTTGACCGCTCCAGACTTCCTTTTGTGGGGCTTTTTGAAGTCGCGGGTTTATGTCAACAAGCCTCAGACTCTTGCAGCTCAAAAGAATATGAGGACCTATGGCCGGAAGTTTTGGCCAAAGGGATGGAAAATGTCATAAAAAGGGCTCAAATGGCAATCAACTGTGGCGGCGGCCATTTACATGACATCATATTCTCGACTTGATGTAAAAAAAATTAAAAGACCAAATAAAAATAATCCACAAGAAGAATCAAAGTTTTTCATTTTTTTTTTAAATTACAGCCAAAAAACATCACAAGGTCACTTTTACGCCACCTGTACTTACTTGTTTGATTTTGAATTTCAGTTTTATTGAGCTGGAAGTAAACTATGTTCGAAAAAATTAAATGTTTCCAATACAGACCCATTTAGCAGCAGCTAAGGCGAGATAAAATTTGCTCAATAAATCTGGGAAAAATTGTTGAGTACAACATTACCAGCAGTTTGGAAATTAAACTAGTTTATACCAAAAATGGTTCTCGACCAAAAAGCGTTTCTTAAACTAATTTAAGGCCGCTGAAACCAAAAATGAATTTTTTTTTTCAAAGAACGGTTCCCGAGATATTCCCAAAAAACCTGTTTTTTGGGCAATAGTGCAGTTATTACCTGCAATCTCGAAAACAGTGCGTGCCATTTCTTTGAAGTGCATAAATTTCGAAAGACAGGCACACATATAACCTACATGGCAATACGACTATATAATTCGTATCAATGGAAGTCGTAGTTTTCGCAAAACAGCTGTTGAAAGTTAAAAAAAAGGCATTTTTGACATTTTTTACTAAATTATCAAAGATTACTAACTTTTTTCTGGAACAAAAATTTTTTTTATATCGACATAGGTTTTCTGAAAGACAATTTTGTCACCTACATTTTAAGCCTGAGTTTGTCTGAATCGACGAAAAATTGTAGAAGTTATGACCCATAAAGTCAACACGTGTGATTTTGCAGCTTTTGACTTGGCTATGTTTGAGGTCGAAAATACGCTTTTACTCTCAAACTTCTTCTTTTATGATACACGGAATCTTCACAAAGTTGCATCCAGCAGTAGTCGCTCATCATTCCTTGAAAAAATCCAAATGACTGTGAAGTAGGTGCATTTTTAACGACATGCGAGCACCTGTTAACAAAAACAAAGTTAATTGTAAATTTTCCAATAATTTTCCAATCCATTTATATGATAAATATATTTTGGAGTATGTACGTTTTACAATACTAACCAATATTTTTAAAGTATTTCATCATTGTATGAATCAATTGACGGTCGTTGTTGCTCCTGTTGTTTCCCAAGAATCCATGAACAACTTTTTGGAAAGCTTTCCAAGCTTTAGCTTCGGAACTGTAAAGGCATTGTTGAAATTCTGTGTCCGAAAACATTTCTTTATCTGTGGACCGACGAATACCTATAACCGCTTTGATTTTCTCTGTTGACAATCTTGGGAACTTGGTTTTCAAGTATTTAAGGGCTGTGTTTTCCGGTTTTTTTGCCAAAGCTTTCAAAAAATTCTTCATTAGCTTATGTCGTCGTGCACAAATTTATACTTGCAGAAATATGGCGCCACCGAAAAATATACACAGACGTACAATGGTCATACCTAGCTCTTATTTAGCTGGAATTGGTACAATGGGCAAATAAGCCTATTTTACGACATATATATATTATAATTAAACTCTTAATTTCGCTGGTCACCTGGCCTTCATAACTTTTGAAGACTTGTAAAATGTATGAAATAAATATTGTTTTTAATTATAGTGAGCCTAAGAACAATTATTTTGCGTGACTCAATACGCAGGCTGGCATGATTTACTTTTGTTCGAAACCGTATTGTATACATCAAAAGGATATACGACAGACGATGAAATTGTCTTCATTCACATAATATGTTATAACTTCTACAATTTTTCGTCGATTCAGACAAACTTAGGCTTAAAATGTAGGTGACAAAATTGTCTTTCAGAAAACCTATCTTATGTCGATATAAAAAAATTGTTTGTTCCAGAAAAAAGTTAGTAAACTTTGATAATTTAGTAAAAAATGTCAAAAATGCCTTTTTTTAAACTTTCAACAGCTGTTTTGCGAAAACTACGACTTCCATTGACACGAATTATATACTTGTATTGCCATGTCTTTCGAAATTTATGCAGTTCCAAGAAATCGCGCGCACTGTTTTCGAGATTGCAGGTAATAACTGCACTATTGCCAAAAAACAGGTTTTTTCGCAATATCTCGGAAACCGTTCATCGAAAAAAAAAATACCAGTCTAACGGTTAGACGCGATAAAAGTGAAACCTTCCGTAAAACAAACTGAGAGAGAATGAGACGAAAGCAGCATTAGGAGCGGGATAATTATAGGTTCATTATAATATTGCTATAAAGTTTATATTTTATTTTCTTCATTTTATTAATATATTATTCATCCTCAATGTTTTCAATTTCAACAAATGATACAAGTGGCTTATGATAGCTAAAATATGATACAAATGCTTTGTTTCGATGTTGTCAGCATATCTTTGAAATACCGCGTCAATTGTTGGTTTTGATCGTGTTGTCGATTCAGTGCGATTGTTACACATTTTTAAATTGAATGTTGTATTGAGAAAGTCAATTAAAGGAACCGCTGTGTCCAATGCAAAATTTACGTTAAAATCGCCTCTTAAAATCATTGGAACTTTATCGTAATCTTTTCTAAGTATCCGCGATACTTCTGGTGTATACTTTATTAAACTTTCGTGAATGAATTCCGTGATGCTATTTATTGATTGATTCGGTGAAATATAAATTGCCACAGTTAAAACTGTTTTTCTATTGCTCAATCTGGTTTCGCATGCACATATTTCTCCCACTTTAGAGAGCTGAACAGACAGTGATTCTAGTTGCTGTGCATTCAGATCAATCTGTGGAGTTACAATACGAGCACCGTCATTTTGATTGTGGTATATTGCAACACCGCCTGCAATTGCGGTAAATATTTAAAAATGAAAATATTTACGAATATAAAATACGGACGCAATACAGCACACGCGGTTGCTATTATGAGCGTCGTAACGCGCATATTACACAGACGTACTAACATACACACAAACATTCGTAGGACGCTTGGCCTAAGCAAGTATTAGGTAGTGTAGTATAGGTATACATAATGCCTTCTCGGTCACCGTGGTTCCGTAATACGCAGGCGCGCACACTTACGTACTAGCATACATACAAACATACATAAGTATGACGCTTGAACTAAACACCAAAGCAAGTAATAGACAGTGGAGTATACATGCTACAATACTCACTATACGTATATCAACATATAACGCTTCGTAGTGTCGCTTTTTCGTTTCGTCGAGTCTCAAATCACTCCCAACGATTCTAAAGAAGTTTTCACTTCAAAAATAAAATTCATTTTTGGTTTCAGCGACCTCAAATTAGTCTAAAAAACGCTTTTTGGTGGAGGACAATTTTTGAAAGTGAAAATTCGTAAACTAGTGTTATATGTAACCCCAGTTCAATTGGGTCATAACACGACCATCACCTACCATCCACAATAGTCTTCCGATTAAGCAACAGCAATAGAGACGTGCGATTGCATCTTTGAAAACTTGGAACAGCTCTTCATATTAGCGAATTTATTTCACGTCCAGGTTCAGTTTCACTCTCTGGCTCACAACCAAATTGCCACGACAGATAAACGGTCGACATCTTAAAACTGTAGGTAAAACTGTAAAATTGTGTAGGTTGCCTTAGCAACGTCGGTTGATCCCTCGCATTACACGAATTTTAGTGAGGAACTTAAGGGGTTATACGCAGTTATGACTTTCAAAAAAATCGATTTTTTTTATTGCATTTTTGTAATGTACATATATTCAAAAGTATACGCACGAAATTTGAAGTAGATCTAAGCAATACTTTCGGAGTTATACCTAAATATGTAGAGATGCATCGGCACGTTTTAAGGTAGGTATTGAAACTTTAAACGTGTTTTTTTCAAAACGGCATTTTTCAAGTCGGTGTACACGATATCTCGAAAACGGCTTGTTTAATCGGTCAACCGTTTTAACTCAATCTTTAAAGATACATTTTCTAGTAATTAATCGTTCCTTTTGTAAATCTGATACTTATTTTCCATTTTATAATCAATTTACGGCCAAATTTTAACGTAAAAATCGAAATCATTTCTTTTAAAAGCTGCCATTTTGTGAAAATTCACTATTTTGATTAGCCGAACGATTAATTGCTAGATAATCTAATATATTAACAAAATTTGTTTGGTTTTTTGATTTCAGATAATCCAATCCTGAGTTACGATGTACACCGTAAATCGTCTTTTTTTAAAGGAGGTTCCAGAAATCGCCTGCAGCGCGCTCTATAATCAACATTTTCATAAATAAAAAATTTTGTTACGTTCTTGAAGGATGCTTTTATAACCGCCAAAAATTTTCAAATTAAAATATTCTGAAGTTTCTTCAGGAAAAATCCTTGACAACCCGTCTTTTATTTGCTTCATAACTGCGTATAACCCCTTAAGAACTTACGAAATGAAACCAAATCAAAAATCAAATCATTGTAGGCGCTAAAACCTCTCCGATTTTGCTCTGTAAATGTTATGCCCGTATTGAAAATCCTATATGAAATAGTGAGTGACATAAGGAAAAGCGCAGTTTTGACTCTTTTTCTTCTTCGAATGAATTTTAATTATTTTTTATAACCAAAGCCACATAAATAAAAATTTCAAACTTTGTTCAAAATTTTAAAACATTCATCCATTTTTGATCAAAGTTTCACCCATTTCATTCGGAATTTTTTGGTATATAATTTTGTAGCCAATATAATTTTAGTGGAATAAAGTGCAAGTTTGAGGTGACTAAGAACTTTCGTTGATTTTTGATAAGTGTTTTCCTTGACGGTGTTGCACATTTTCTCCATATAACAAATGCACAACATTGTTTTTTATATAGAATTTTGTCTTGTAGTCAGAGAAAATTTGTTCAAAAATCGACTAAATGTAATAGTGGCCTAACTTTGCACTTTTCTACCTTAAAATTTAATAAGCTATAAAATTCCATTCCAAAATTTGTTCTAGAAATTCTAATTGAAAACTATAGAATTGTATTGTATTAAAAAGTTTGTAGTAATTTTTGTATAGTTTAAAACTTGGATTGATATGGTTTTTGTTAGATAATTTTATAAAAAAATAACGAAAAGAGAGTATAAATATTCAGGGGCTATAATTTTGTCGCGGGCGGTGTATTAAAGGGACTTCCATGGTACAAGTTTGGCTGAGTCGAATATATCTTTCGATAGCTGAAGTAAATTTATATTATTTAAAAAATAATCTTTAACTCAAAATACAACCATCTAAAAAATAAAACGTGAAATTATTGAGAAAAGAAAAAATGGAAATAGAACTGCTACGCAGATAAGTTACTGAAATGCAACAAAACCTAGTTAGTCTAGGTAATAATATTGTGAATGTGTGTTATCCCAAATCCTAGAATTTATATTATCCGAACAGGTATTGAAATCAGTAATTTTGTACCGACTACCGTAGCCCAACGGCAAATACCGTAGTCAAGTTTAAGAACACTTTTAAAACTTTATTTTCAAAAGACACAGTTCCCTCTGTTCCTTCAGCCAATATTTGCGGTGGCAATAAAGAACCCACAAGAATACAAATTTGGAGAAGCTCGCGTTTTATTAAATTTGGGGGGTATATTCGTATTGTTTCGGGTGGAGTTTGACTTCTTGTATCTTTGAAGTTCCATATGTAGAGGAGGATAGAGATCGAGGTAAGTTGCAAACAATATTTTTAAAGAAAAAATGTGAATATTTAAATAAGCAAAATTATAGTACATTGGTTTTAATATACGAGTAACTGGCGATGGTAGTTTATGTAAAAATTCAGCTATCGCATTGTTGCATAGACGGATATAGTTTCCTTGCAGTGCTGCCTGCCTTCGATGTCTCAATGAAATATAGACTGTTGTTGCTTGAGAGCTTTTCGTAGTCAAAGTTGCTTAGGAATGAGCTTTTATAGGACCAAAATGATTTGTTTAATGTGATTTTACTATAAAAAGCCACAATAAGCTTTCTTGAGGCTTATATATGCATAAATAAATATTGTATATACAAAACACATAAACATTCCATACAAAAGCTTCCCATATAAATTATATTAACGTACATATATACATAAATAAAACATCTGGACTTTGTGAAGTGTCACTCCCGCCTTGTGAATATGTAAATACATAAATTTTATACGGACGTATAGCGTTTTTCAATAGGTGCGCTTCAACTTTTTTCCGATAGGGAGGGCGAACGACGCAATATTTTTTATTTTTCGCTTGTCATTTGTAAACTTCATTAGTATACATTTCATCATGGAACGCTACACACTTGAGCAACGATTGCAAATCGTGCAAATTTTTTATGAAAATTTATAAATTTTCCAAAAAATCATCTTCAGTGATGAAGCTCACTTTTGGCTCAATGGCTTTGTCAACAAGCAAAATATGCGTTACTGGGCAGAAGGGAATCCACACGTGATTCATGAGGCACCGTTGCATCCCGAAAAAATCACTGGTTGGTGCGGTTTACATGCCGGCGGCGTAATTGGCCCATATTTCTTCGTTGACGAGAACGATCGCCACGTTACTGTGAATGGAAATCGATACCGCGACATGATAAACGATTATTTTTGGCCGCAATTGAATGGTATGGACTTAGACGACATGTGGTTTCAACAGGACGGGGCCACAAGCCACACAGCACACGCTACAATTGATTTGTTGAAGAGTAAGTTCGATGAGCGCATTATTTCCAGAAATGGACCGGTCGAATGGCCGCCGCGCTCGCGTGATTTGACGCCTCTAGACTATTTTCTTTGGGGTTATGTGAAGTCATTGGTCTACAGTAACAAGCCGGCGACGATTTGTGAGCTCAGAGCCAATATTGAACGCGAAATTGCTGGAATTTCGGCTGATTTATGCAAAAGAGTGGTCGAAAATTGAGTTCAACGATTGGACTTCGTAAAACGTGCACGCGGTGGTCATGCAAAAGAAATCGAATTTCATACTTAAATGTATATGTTCAAACTCGATAATAAAAAAAAAATTAGTTAAAAAAGTCAAACCGTTTGTGTTTTATTCGAAAAAAAGTTGAAGCGCTCTTACTGAAAAACGCTTTATATTCTTAGTAGAGATTTGGCCAAGCTTCTCTTTCGATTTGTTCACTTCTTTGATTTTTATGATACAATTTTTCTTAGCCGAAATGCAATCGAAGTTTTTGTTCGATTATTCAGAGGAGAAAGGCATTCAAGGCAGAGTAATTTTCGCTATTGCTATTTCTTTTATATAGAGGTGAAGCCGTTGGGTGAATCATTTTCGCGAAGGAGCATAAGAAAGCAAATACGATATTTTGCAACGTATTTGAACATTTTTTATAATTTAAATATAACATCTCAAAAATGTGTATCAAAACTTTAAGTCGATGAGAACAAAATTGAAGAAGTTATGAGTATTTGAACGTCCGTTGCTCCCAGAAGGGTTCTATGCCTGCCCTACACTAAAGTGTTTTTCTTTAACTTGTTCTTTTTTGCCAATGCCAGGTATCTCCGGGGATATTTTCTTAATACCTGTAGTTATACTGTGCCGCAGTCAAAACAAGAATGCGTTGTAGCAATTAGGAAAGAGCGAGAACTATAAATTGAAGCTTTGCCCCTAAACTTTCCAATTTTTGACAGTGCATTGGGTCTTCCTTATTTGGATACATCTGATCCACATTATTTGAAAAAACTCTTATAAAACTACATTTATTGTTGTTATTATATGTCATATTTTACCCCAATTTACTCCTCAAGTAGGTCGATTTCAAACCTATTTTAAATAATTTGAAATATATTAAATTTGCATGGCCGATTAAGAGTTCAAATATTCTACTAAGATATTCCTCAAAAAATTTCAGAAGTATTTTCAGACGAAAACAATGTGCCATAACGGACAAAGGCTCACCAATAATTTGTTTAAACATTATTAAACCTATAATACCTACTATCTTCTCCATTGTATATAGTATACATTGCATATAGTATACATATATAAGTCTGTAAAAACACTATCATGTACAATATATTTTATACAATGGTAGTCACATTAGTTTGAAGGTATTTGAATGTTGCCTAAAGTGTAAAAAAGAAAGTTTGAATGATACCTTTTATGTATCAGCCGGGAACAAATGCATGGTTTAGCGACTATTTTGCATATTGGATACTGGTGGCTTACTTGGCGATGGTAGAATATAGCTTAGAAGAAGGCTTTATTGCTTAAAAAGCAACGTACGAATATTTTATACTTGTATAGGAGCGGAGGGAGGCATGGGTCTGCACTGAATTGAAGGGGTTGACTGGAATTAGTTTGTCATGGAGCTATTTTGTGTTCACATATCCAAAATCAGCTTTTGAAGGTTTTAATGAATTTAACATTTCTCAAATATTTGAACTAGAAATCTTAGTAATATTTACTTTGCTCGAGTGTATCATGAATAAGGGCTCGTTGATAGCTAACTCACTATGTCACCAAACACTAATTGCCCTTTAAATAGTTAGGCATGTTTTTGAAACGACTAATAGTTGTAATTAAGTGCATAGAGGACGAGTTTCGAATGGTATCGTTTGACGAACGCATGTGCGAGTAACAGTTCTGTTCGAGTTTTCGGCTGCATCGCAATGAGGACGCGAGTAATCTGACGAATTTTAACACGCAATATTTTTCTTAATAAAGTAATAAAACTATGCGACAATTTGTGACGTTTTGTTTGAAGTTCTTGAATTACGTGGGCATTTTAATCGGCTTCACCAGTCTCCGCGTGGATTACTCCACGCAGAAGGTAGTCAAATCGAAGCCTGCCAATTACTATGTGGTGTTCGCAAATGTTACTATGGTGGCCTTGCTGCCATGCGCCCATACAGTTTCCATCAACTACATCACTGCGAGTTTCAATAATAATTTACTCGCTTTCACCGACTCCGTCAATTTATTCATTTGCTACATTGTTATTGTATTTTCGGTAGTGAGTCGACATCGCCGCGAAAATATTTACATAGAAATCTCGGATGAAGTGCGCAAGCTTGACCTAACCTTCTTCAACAAGTTTACGTTGAATTCAGGCATTGAGAAGCGAGCCGATTGGATATTGCTCATCAAAATATTTACCCTCAGTCTGGTGGTGCACGTGCCCATTTATGGTGTATTCCAGCAGGCGATACGCGTCGATGCGAATGTCATCATGTTGGCAGTATATTCGAGCATCATGAAGGGCATTCTCCATGGAGTCATGTTTTTGTTTTTCTTCATGCTGTGGCTAGTGCGTACGCGCATATGGCGATTGAATGCACATCTTAATGATCTTCTGCATAGACAGCTGAGGCTGCATGGAAGCACGAATGTGAATTTGGCATACAGCAGTGATGCATTACTCGCAGCAGAGGAGCTAAGGGAGATGGCTAGGGTACATGCACGCCTTATCGCAATGCTGCAGCGTCTCAATGCTGCGTATAGATGGCAGGTGATTGCAGTGCAGCTGACGTATTTGATAAGCAACATTTCGTATGGTTACTATAGGGTGGCAACGTTGGATGATTCCATATATCAACATCAGACTATGCCTTCTCTCATTTCATCTTTTGTGGCAAGTACAGTTGTATTTCTGGACATCAATTTACTATATTGGGCAGCAGATGCAACAACGAGTGCTTGCCAACACACCGCCAGCTTATTGCGCAACTTTCAGGTGTTGTCGTTTATGGATGCAGCATTTGAGCAGCAGGTAAATGAAAATGAAAGAAAATTAGAAAAATGACACCTGAAAGTAGGCCACGCCAACAATAGCACTTTGGAATATTTTCATTAATTGGTTGCGTGCGCGAATGGCGTTGTATACTTTCAGGAAGTAAGCAAATTCTGATTATGTCCAAACATTATTACAGTGCGAAACATTTGCGCTGCAATTGAAACAACAAAATATGCATATAAACATCGCCGGAATGTTTAATCTAAATCGGCAGACTGCATTGGCGCTCTGGGCCTTTTGTGCGCGCCACATACTCATTCTGGTGCAATTCGACTATGAGGCGCGCAATCATGGGAATCGGTCAAGTGGTGTCCTGGAGCATGTTAGCCGTTTGCTACAATTTGGCGAGATTTGGGGAGAGGAGTGAAGGTGAACAACGAAACAAAAAAGTCTATTAAAATCGGTTGAGTGGCTTCGGAGTTTTCGAAGCAGGCACAATCCCCCACACATACATTAATTTAATTTATTAAGTGAAGTAAGGGATTCAGGGAGGTTTTCCGCTTACTATTACTAGCATAGCTGGAGCTCTATTTTTTTGGCTAATCTTTAGTTTCTAGGCAATGGAATAAGATTTAAATCCGCGAACATGATATCACCGACGTTTTCGTTTATCACCCCGACAACCTCATTTTCTATGTTCATATTACCAGAGCGGAATCGTTGTAAGCAGCGCTTTGTTGTTGCATATACATAAAAACGCGAATCTTTTGGGCGCCCGCTTTGATTTTTCACCGTGGTCGTAGTGCAGTACTGAAGAATGTATCAAATTTTATATTTAGTTTATCTCTAATTTGCCACGTTGTAGCAGAGGACTGCTTGTACAGGGTGGGCGATATAGCGTTTGCTTTTTGAACCACCTATTTTTTTGAGAATGGTAACACAAATGTCATGTCAAATTTGTTCATAATTTACTTAAAGGTTTGACATTTACGAAATGGGACGCTACACGCGTGAACAACATTGGCAAATATTGAAAACCTATTTCCAAAGTGGTGAGTCTTCTTCTTCTTTTCTGATTTTCACATCGGTGGCTACGTCAATAAGCAAAATTGTCGGAATTGGGGCTCAGAAAATCCACACTATACTGTAGAGAAGCTAATGCATCGACAACGAGTCACTGTTTGGTGCGGTTTTTGGTCTGGCGGCATCATCGGGCCATTTTTTTTTTCGAAAATGAGCGAAGAGCCGCGGTTACAGTAAATGGCGAACGTTCCCGTGACATGCTCAACGAGTTGTTTCCAAAAATTGAAGAGGATGACATGGACGACATTTGGTTTCAACAGGACGGTGCAACTTGTCACACTGCCAAAGTTACACTCGCACTTTTGGCTACCGTTTTTGAAAACCGAATAATCAACCGAAATTCCGATATCAATTGGCCGCCTCGAAGCTGTGATTTAAGCCCGTTGGACTATTTTTTGTGGGGAGCCGTTAAGGACAAATGCTATGCGAACCATCCAGAGACGATTGATGCTTTAAAACACGAAATCGAAGTTGCCATTCATGAAATTAGATCCCAAACAATCGAAAATGTACTTAAAAATTGGGTTGATCGAATCGCCTACTGTAAAGCCAGTCGTGGCCGTCATTTGAACGATATTATTTTTCATTCATAAATGACAATGTTCAATCTTCAAAATAAAAAAAGTTTGAAAAAATATTGATTAGTTTTTTTTTTTTATAGCCGATTCAAAAAGCAAATTTTACTTGGCTCACCCTATAGCCTGCGGAAAATGCTCAGAACTTTATACTTCAACTAATATGTGACATATACCTGTGTGCTTTGGATAAAATAATTTAAGACGACTTAGCACTAATTTTTTGCCAGGTGCTAAATTGCGTGCTTTTCTCAAAATATTTAATCCGTTAATCAGATATAGCCGTAGCTTTAGTAACCATCTTAAAAAACTTTGAATGAAACTCTAAATTTTTATTTAATAAATCAAAATTTATAATTCTCAAAGTGGAACCTGTTAAAGTCACTTAAGTTGTTTTGTTAAAAACCTATAGATATGTGAATATATACGAGTACGCCGTGTGACACTGTTTATAGAGGGTATTTCGCTTCGCGCCATGAAATAAATTTAATTTTGTTAAAAGAAAAACTACTTATTACAAGTCTTACAAATGTAAGTTAGAGCGGGCTCTGACTAGGGCTCCATTCTAATTTTAAGTAGTGGCTTTCCGCTCCTTTTCTGATGTAAAAAAATAAAAAATCGTTGTTAAAATTTTCATAGAATAAATATTCAATCACCAGCTCGCGCTAGTATACTTCATACAAAGTTTTTTTTTACATAAGTATTTTTAAGCAAGTAATTCATAACAAAACATTTTTAAAACGCAAATTCAAAAAGAAATCATAGAAAATGATCGCAGGAGTGATAACAATCCCACTACCACAGGCTATATATACATATATGTAATTAGCGCGTACACCCCTTTTGGGTGTTTGGCCGAGCTCCTCCTCCTATTTGTGGGGTGCGTCTTGATGCCGACTCCGAACGGCAGATATTTTTTTTATCAGGAGCTTTTTCGTGGCAGAAATACACTCGGAGGTTTGCCATTGCCTGCCGAGGGGCGATCGCTATTAGAAAAATTTGTTCTTCATTTTTCACTACCACAGGTTGGGTAGTAAAATATGGTACACAGTTGCATTATCCTTTGTGGTCTAAGTTTTTGCAGCATAACTGCTTCGTAAGTCCTATGCCTTTCGGTCCGCCTAATAAGCTGTGCGCAACTCTCTCAGGCGCTTTGAGCCAACAAAGTTCATGTAGCTATTGATTATAGACGATAGAGCGCTGCATGTACATATATGTACGTTCTGTCAAAAAAATATGGGGAATTGTTCATTTCAAAAGCACGCGTTGGCATTTAATTGCATCAGTCAACCACAGGTGTGCTCGGCGATTTTCACTATGGATAAAAATAACGAACAAAGAATTTGTCTTAAATTTTGTGTTTTGAATGGGATTTCGTGTGTCGTAATCGTTGAACATGTTTGAGAGAGATAGCTCGTGATCTTGGTGTGTCTCACGAATCAATTCGCAACATTTTACACCATCAGTTAAGCATGATACGCGTGACTATTCGACTCGTTCCAAGAGAGTTCATTTTCAAAAAATTCATTGGAAGAAGGTGGCTGACGACATGCTTGAGGAAAGGAATTCGGACCCAGCGTTCATCCAGCGCATCATAACAGGTGATGAGACGTGGGTATATGAGTTTGACATGCAAGCTAGTCAACAGGGGGCTGAATGGCACTATCCACATGAGCCGAAACCTAAAAAAACCGCGTCAAAGTCGTAAATAAAGGATATTATTTGGAAGTGCCTTTAAGGAGAATTCGCTGAAGGAAGCGAAGAAGATCTCTTCAAACGTGTTTAAAAGGTGCTTTGATGACTGGACTAATAGTTACCATATATACATTGCTTCGAATGGAGCCTATTTTGAAAAATAAATTTTGATGATTTCACAATTATTTTGCATTTTATTGGACGATTTCCGGTTCTTTTTTGACAGAATGTATGTATATATGTATATATAAATATGTATTACGTACTTTCTAGCAGTATCAATTCGGTGGCACTTAAGATCTAATCAATTTGATCAGGCGAACTTAGCTCATTAATAAAGCAGACATTAGGTAGAAGCAATCTGACAATGCACTCGTCCATATGCCCAAAAAAAGGTGCTCAAAGCATTTTGCCTGCGTAATATTGCCACTCACTAAAGCAATTTCGCCTTGAACTCTTCTAAGTAGCTCACCATTGAGACAAGCAGCACTCATCTATTTCATTCCGAATATGGGCAGTCCAAGCTTCATACGTTTTCACAACTACATTTGCCTCTTATTGGGCATGACATCATATCACTACAACGCAACGACAGGCAAATGCACGCAGCGACTTTGGATGCAAGCGCTCGCCGTGGTAGCTAATTTGTGCACAATATTGTCCTTACCGGGGATCTTTTGGGACGCAATAGAACGTACATCAGCGATACAGTGGAATCCCTTGATGACCTGCACCAGCTATACGAGTTATGGCGTACGGACTCTGGTGATACTCTACACTATTTTCAAGCGCGCAAAAATCGACCTCATCAACTTTAAAGTGATGGATAAATACATTTGTCTGAAGAAAACTTACTTGGATCATCTGCCGCGTGTGGCTGCTATTGAACAATACATGTATTGTCTATTCTTTCTGAAATATTTTGTGATGATCATAGGTCTTGGCCTGATTCTATCGGAATATTTGACGTATAGGGCATATGAGTGGACTTGGATGACATATTTGGTGTTGTTAATGATGCTACAGACATCGGCCATACTTCAAATCACCATATTCAACTACTTTTTATTTTTGTGGTCCATTTGCCGTAGCCTAAAATATGTCAAGTGGCACATCCGGCATTTAATGTTGGAAGTAGGTGAGGCCTTGCGGCATAGAAAACACTGGCGCTACAAAATGCTGGCAGTTGATTTGCAGCGCATTTTGGAGGTGCATTGGCAGTTGGCTGAGTTGGTGCGAAAGGTGAATCTTAACTATGGCTTCCTAGTCTTCGCTGTGCTAACGGATAAGATTATGACGCTTATCATACAGCTCTACTATGGTGCCATTTTCACATTCGATCACAGAGCTGAAACATATTTGCTAGTACTTGGCACTATTAAATTTTTTTCTTTGGCTTTTGATACGTATCAAATCTTCTTGATGTGTGACATAACAGTGAATACGTACTATGCGTGTGTGAACAAGCTGAGGAGAACTTGTGAAATGGACTCACAGTACATAGGATTAAAGCGGCTGGTGAGTAGTTTTCTTTGTACTTGTAATTCGCTCGTTTGTTCGAAGATTGTCCTAATTAAAAAAAAGTTTTTAGAATAACTTTCATTTGTGACAAATAGACATCGGAGCTCTATCGAATTTCAGTATGCAAAATATATAAAAAAATGTGCAAATAATATTTAATCAATACTTATGTGACCAGGGCCTAGTATTAATGTGGTGCAAGCTACTACAGCCTAGACTCCTCCGTTTGTTTAAATCAATGTATTAATCTTTTGTGTTTTTGTCTGCCGAATATTTTATAGTACAAATTTCTAAAAAATCAAAAAGCCTCACATGCGAGGGTGGTTTGATAGAATCTCGATGTCTAGTGATAAATATGCAAACATGACACGACATGCTAGCGGTTTTCTATGTTGTATCAAAAATCATAATGGCACCTAATTTGAAGAAAATATAATATATATTTACCTTTACTTAACGAGTAGTAGTAAATCAAACTTTAAAACTGGTTTTCACAAAATTTTTTATTATTTTTTTTTTTAATCTGACGTTCTTTCAACAAACCCGCCTTATGTAGTTTCTTTAAACTTTTTATTTGTAAGCTTTCAGATTGAATCATTTCTGCTACGCGTTCACAATAATGACTTTTATTTGGATCTATGCGGTTTGCTGCTGATTAACAAGCAAACATGGATACTGGCCATGGAGCGCATTGCTTATGATAGCCTTACTCTGGTGCAGTTCCACATGATTTTGAATGCGAATAAAAACTTTAATTGAACTCACATACGATTAGAAAATTAGTTGGATTATTATGAAAAAATATTTATCATTTACCAATTTTTAGCAGACGAACTAAGGGCAGAAGAATTAACTGTGCTCAGTGAACGCTTACTGACCTCCAAGCAATCAGGTTTCCAATCAACATATGTGGGTGTTTTTTTTCACTTCGTAAAATTTCTATTTGTTCTTCACACAAATACAAAGAAACTGATGATAACTTGACTCGAATGAACAACATTTGCATAATTAAATAAGGTTTCTGTTTGATTGATGTTCCATAAGCATTCAATTGGCGAGCTGGTACTAATTTAACTGTGCATGCCACTGAAGTAACAGTTAGTAATATTCTATATATTTCGAACTAGCGAGCACATTTGTAAATATGACCAACGTTAGTGGTGTTGTTTTTCGTTTGTGGTACTACTACGTTTTGGCTAGCGGTTTTTCTTCACGGTACTTCGATTTTCACCAGAAGCGTTTGCTGTCCCCACGCTGGTTGCGCTACTACAGTATTTTTATAAATGTAATGCTTTTGCTCTTTCTGCCAATATATTATCTGAAGGGTATACGATTTTTGGATGCCTATGTGGGAAAGCCATTGCTGCAGACAGTGAGTCGCTTCAACGTACAGTTGCAGACGCTGGTCACTGCGTATACATTTACAATGCGTCGCCGTCAGGATGAGCAGTACCATGAGATTGTGCGGCATCTGCTGCGGTTGGAGCACATCTATTTTGGGAAATGGGTCGAAGAATCGAGTCACAACTACAATCGCCTATTCTATGCCAAGCTGTTCACCCTTTGCTTTCAGAATGCCTCTTTTTTACTGGGCTGGGCGGCCATACACAATTACCGTCTGCTGACATTGCTTGATTATTTCTTGAATTTGTATTTTTTGATAATTTGGACTTTTCTGCAGTCTACTGTATTCACGTACTTCTTGACGCTGTTGCATATCAGCAGGCGCTACGACGTCTTAAACGCATATTTGCGACGTCGATTGCATTGGCTACTGAATGTAGACGAACACAGTGTCTCCGAGACAACGGTAAACATTTGGCTAACGGAATTGCGTACCGTATTTCTGGTGCATGAGCGGTTGCGAGTTATTGTTGTGCAAGTGAATCATTTGTATCGCCTTCACATCACTTCGCTACTACTGACATTTTTCCTCAGTAATACTTCTACATTTTACTTTGCCTTCATCAGTCTGCCCAATTGGTCAACTATGAAAGTATTTGTGATTTTGTCCGGCCTGTTATTTGCAATTAAATCGTTTGATATATTTTTAATAAATCACTGCTGTGAAATATTGATTGCGCGGCAGGGTGAAGCACTGGAGATTTTTCAACATCACCAGCATCAAATGGATGCGTGTATGGAGTACGACCGTATGGTAAGTAGAGTGAACATACCTATATACTATATATACTTATTTTTTAATTCTCCAAATTAACAGTTTTAATTCATTTTCAGTGTTCGGATTTTGCTCTGAATGCCGCGCTGTCGAAATTCAGCGTCAATATTTACGGTATGTTCGACATGAATCACCGTGCCACATTCACAGTTCTACGAAATACAATTATGCACGCACTCATACTAATACAATTCGATCACATAGTGGGTGTATAGGAAAGAGATCGAAGTTAGAAATGAAAAAACGTAAAATTTATGGAAACATATGCAGTATAGGGTGATCCACAAAAAAAATCGTGTTTCTTGATGACAAACAAAGGCACTTTTCACTAAATTTGGTATAAATATTTAATCTGCTTTTCATTATTTAAAAATAATAATAATAATTTAAATTATTTCCCACATGGATTCTCAAAATCCCCAAAAATTTAAAAACTGATAAAAGTTGAAAATCAAAAATACTTATCTCGTTTTTTATTTTTGGCCCAAACAATGTTTAATTGCAAAAAAATGTTGTTTTCATATATTTTTTATTTGCTTAAACAATTTATTGTTGATATTTCATAACTTTTACTTATCTTATTGCTATAGTTTTGGCCATTTCAGATTTCTGGCATATTTTTGAAGAGAAATCAGTAGAGGAGATTAAATAATATGGGGCTGTAAACATTCTATACCAAAATTGCGCAAAAGTGCATTGGTGAAATGGGTAAATATTAATTACAAAAAAATAAAAAATAGGCGTCTCATTTTTGTAGAACATGGAAAAATTCAGGGGTAGAATCAAGAAACAAATTTTTTTTTGGACATCCTCATTTGGGTTTGTACGTGTGTATTCATTTTCCCTCAGTGATTATTTTATTAAAATCTGGATCACATTATACAAGACAATATATTTTATATAATATAATTAATATGTACAGTATATTCTGTTCAAAAAGCACCGCAGTTGAGATGTTGTCAAAATCACTTTTTTTCTAGCCTAGGAAATTCATCTGAAAGTTAAACAGTCACAGCTTGGTTGTCTAAATCTTAGTTTTGTGGAAGAAAGGCAGTTAAGGAGTAGATAATGGGTTTATTCTACCGCATCCTTAAGGCAGCTGCGGCAAAAGGTACTCTCCATACAAGATATTGCAGATTTGGATATTAGCTGTTTACTGAATTTTATAATCAGCACGTAATGTTTCTCCTAGCCATAACTAGTTGCCATGCAGATACCGCTTAAACATATTTCTCCATCTCTTTCTACTTTTTTCTGACCCCTTCAATGGGAATAGGAATTTAAATTCCACGTCCTAGATTTGACTTTAGTTGCACTTTTTGAGAGCTAACATCTAATCTAACCCTAACACCCCTCAGTTGTTTACTTGCAGCTTTTGAGCGAAATAATGTGTAGGAATCGATTTTGTAAATTTAATAATTTTGTAAATCGATTTTTGGAATTTTATCCAACAAAAGTTTGTCCGAAATCTTGCGTTTTTGACATAAATAAAATGTTAACGTTAGCCTCCGGAGATTCTACAACATCGAAAATACACTGTGGTTTTCACCAAAAGTAGCATTAAATCAAAGTCTTTTGAGAATAGTGAGACGTTAAAGTGGTATTCACAGAAGGAGGTAAAAGTCATTACCAAATCGGCTTAAAGAGAGGTGTTAGGGCATGGATGTGGTGTTACCATGGATAGTACTTTCAAGTGAATAAAATAATTACCAATAAATAATATTGACAAATTTCGGATACTACGAGCATTTCAGTGCATAACTGCTACGCATGTTAAGGCGGAAAATCAATATAACCTAAATAATGAAGAGCTTTGAATTTAAATTAAGTCATTCAAAGTTTTTGATGATATGACGTTGCATGTGTTGCAAACACTTATTTTAATTGGAATGGATTTAACTTGCAGTGCCGGGCAAACCAAATTTTATGCCGACTGAGAGTTTCCAGGCCAAGATTCGAAAAAGCCCCTTAATCGCTCTTTGCTAAATAAAGACCCACAAATGCAGGTATGTAAGTTCCTTTTACAACAATAACACTGTGCAGTAGCCAAAAACAGACAAAAATGCGGTGTAGCAATTATGAAATACGGAGAGCTATAGAATATTGGACTACCTGCCGTTTTGCTGCGAATGGATAGTACTATTTTAGTATTTGTGAAATTTCACCACCAACGCGAACTTGGGATGAAAATGAGAAAAAAACGTCAAATTTATGAGCATCGCCCCAGAAACAATTGGCAGTATTTGGAAAAAGAAGAGTTCTTAATGTAATACATTAAAATTATTTAATATTTACACAAGAAAATGTAAAGAAGACGTTTCACTGAAAAATGCCATATCTCCAGAGTATTCGACCTCCCGCAATCCACTCGCAAACAAACTGTCAGTTCAATTTTATTTGACATGTTATGTGCAAAATTTCACGCAATGTCACGGCAATGCATTTTGCATGGATTTGAACAGCCACTTTACGCGAAACGAGAACTAAGTACTATACTTAAGCTTCACAACTTTTTTTACAGTATATTGAAGTTTTGTTTTCATTCGGTACAAAGTTAACATAAATTACACTGTGCGACAATTTTGGGGTCATCAAAATCAAACCACACCGGACCTTTTTTTTCTGAAAATATACCTATTCAATAGCAAAACCCTCGCTGGGTTTTTAAAAGTTAGCTCGATTTTTTTTTTTATTGCGTTTTGAAGTTTTCTATTTTCATGAGATTTTGGAGTTTTACCTGTACGCTAAATTTGACTTATAAATCGACCTTTGTTTGATTTAATCGATTTATTTTGTCATAGCTTGATGCAGAAATTTCGTACATGTACAAATAAACTTATTTTGAGAAGAACCTATATCTCAATACGCAATTTTCAATACCAAAATTTCGAAAAATTGTATGTTTTTACCATTTTTTACTGTAATTATGAAAATAATTAAAATTTCTCACTATTTCTTCTATCAAAAATGTTGCAAAATGTACTAAAAAAGTCATTTATAAGATAAAAACATAAAACTGAACTTTAAGTTTGTTATTTTCTAAAAAAATAAATTTTTAATATAACAAGATTTTTCTTCATAAAAATAATTTTTTTATACTCTGTTGTGAAACGTCCACAACAATAGCAGAAAACGTTAATATTTGCAGGACAATTGTACATTTTTTATTTTCTTAATTCATAAAAAATTCACGAAAATTAAATTAATAAATTCAAATATGTTAACAAAAACCGTATTGTTCACAAAATATTTAGCGCGTCAAATGTGTTTTAGGAGTTGTTATGCACGAACCTGATCTCGCAAGACTGCTGCGATCTTAGAACAGGTAAAATCGTTGGGAACAAATTTTGGAATTTCTAAAACAAACATTTCCTGATAAGACAGACTACAACCTTCTTTATACTTTTTATTTTGGAATGTGTGCTAGCCACTTTTCTATGTACTTAACAGGCTAAAAGTCTTGTGAGACCAATCTTGCTTTTCACTACTCACGATCACATTTTGTTACATCCAATATTCATTGGAAAACCGTATCTGGAAAAAATACTAGCAAAAATAGAAAAATCTGAAAATGTGTATAACGGGTGGTTACGTATAAAATTATTTTCATAATTACAGTAAAAAATGGTAAAAACATACAATTTTTCGAAATTTTGGTATTGAAAATTGCGTATTGAGATATAGGTTCTTCTCAAAATAAGTTTATTTGTACATGTACGAAATTTCTGCATCAAGCTATGAAAAATAAATCGATTAAATCAAACAAAGGTCCATTTATAAGTCAAATTTAGCGTACAGGTAAAACTCCAAAATCTCATGAAAATAGAAAACTTCAAAACGCAATAAAAAAAAAAATCGAGCTAACTTTTAAAAACCCAGCGAGGGTTTTGCTATTGAATAGGTATATTTTCAGAAAAAAAAGGTCCGGTGCGGTTTGATTTTTGATGTCGCACTGTGTTATTTGAAAAAAATTATGTCAAAGTCCATTTATCATTAATATTGTCTTTGTCCAACATTAGTTACACGTTTGACCCTCATTTAGGCTTAAAGTGTTCCACAAAAATATTTTCCGGAAAAAGTGTCAAGGTGACATTTCACACTAAAAAAAATTCTTTTGCCATTTTTTGTTTGTTCCATTTAGTTGTGAGTTACAGGGTGTTAACAATGCAAGTCAACAAAGAGAAAATTCGGTACATTTTACAACTTTCAGAAAATGTCGATAATATCATGTTAGTTGTCGTAGCATCGTCCAGGAGCTAAAGATCCACCGTAAAATAATTGTAAATCTTTTGCTCAAAAATTTTACGTAAAAATAAAGGATTTCTTTTTCCCCAAACTAATATAATTGGCGCTTACATTCTTTTTGGGTGTTTGGTCGAGCTGCTCCTCCTAATTTGGGCGTGCGTCTTGATGTTATTCCACAAATGGAGGGACCGACTCCGACCGGCAGATGTATTTTTATGAGGAGCTTTTTTATGACAGAAATACACTCGGAAGTTTGCAATTGCCTGCTGAGGGGCAACCACTATTAGGAAAAACGATTTCCATCATTTGGTGTTTCGGCCTAAGCCTTCAATTTATTGAAGAACTCTCAAAGGTACATCAGCTGCGCGACCTTTGATTGAACTTTGGCATATTCATATTCTAATGAATATAATAATTTAATATTTTTTTTACGTTTCTCCTCTTTAATTGCCGCATATTCGCATTTCTGTATCTCTCTTTCATGAAGTCCTCATATCATCAGACTTCTGTACACAAAATTGCATATGCAAATTGGCGGCTCGCTGTGTTCGTATTGCATTGAATTCCATTATCCAAATGTAGTTAATGCTCTGCGTGAAAACACGAAAATTCAGTTGCGGTTAAAGCTCAGGGAACTTGAATTACAAGCATCCTTTGCTTTCATCTTTCGATCTTTTTAACTTTGATTTTCTGTTTTCCCTTACTTTTGCGCCTTCTTCAACTCTTAAAGCTTTTTGATATACACAATTGAGTACACATATACATACATCAGTTTATATGAATATTATTTCATTTACTTGCTCCCAGAAAATTTACTCTTGTATTAATTCGATTGGTGTTCAAGCATAAAGAAACTCATGCAGGAATAATTTGTTTACTCAGATCTATATGATATGTCAACGCTATCGCACCTCTATCAAACATTGCGGCAGTAGAGAAGTATAACAGTAGCAATACTGTACCGCAGTTAGTGTATAATAACCAGCGAAGACAAATGCAATCTGCTAGACGCACAGAGCTACGCAAGCGAGTCGTAGGCTATATGAACATCTGCGCCATAATTCTGGGTATTACCCATTTGCGCGTAAATTTTGAGAAGCAGCGTCTAGACCAGCCGCACTACATTCGCATTTATGTGCTTTGTGCGAATGTGGTAACATTGGCATTCATACCATTTGTTTATGTGGAACTGGTAGCCATGTTTTACAAATTATATGGTCACAATTTGTCCATAATCACCGATTCTGTGCACATTCTCATCACATTTGGTGAATTGATAGTGTCAGTGATGCTTCGGTGGCGCTATGAAGCCCTCTATAAGGACATAGCCAAAGCGATTTTCCAACTCGAGAATGACTACTTTGGTAAACTGACCATCGACAATCCCGAGGAACGACGCTCCGATTATTTGATTTTATTTAAAGTGCTGATTGTTGCGTTGCAGACAATGGCTCCATTTCATGCCTCGATTCAATTGTTTACAAAACTCAATTGGCGTAGCCTGCTGATTTGCATTTGTTATTGTTATGCGCATAATTTGGTCAGCTTCACACGCTTCGTTTATTTCTATTTGATGTGGATACTGCGGAAGCGCTTTTCACTGTTGAATACACAGCTAAGCGAGTTGTTTTACTTACTACAAGAATTGCAACAACGTACTGACAACGTTCAATGCACCAGTCAAATGCACCAACAGCAACAGTTGGGTGTTATTGCCACCAAAGGCCTGAGGAAAATCTCGAGGATCCATGCACAATTGAGCGCATTGACTGCGCGTCTCAATGAAGACTACAAAGTGCAAATATTGGTGGGGCTGCTAGTACAGCTGCTGTATGGCATATCATATGGTTATTACGTTTACGTGCTGAATAGAGGCTACTTCGATGCAATTATTAAAACTCCCGCCATTGTGCTGAGCAACGCTTTTATTTTTTTGATATTATTTGATGGCAATATGTTTTATTGGATAGCGGAGACAACGGCACGCACTTATCAGACTACACCTCAATTGCTAAGACGGTTTCAAGTGTTGCCAGTGTTGGAGAAAGGTTTTGAGGAACAGGTATGTCATATTTGAGTTACAGTCAATTCCCATAAGACTTTTTTGCTGACAGCGAATTGTCCTTGATTCTTTCTCTCTTCAGTGCGAGCTATTTGCCTTGCAGTTAAAGCATCATAATGGGAAAGTCACCGTCGCCGGCATGTTTTCACTAAACCTTCAGACTTCTCTGGCTGTTTGGGCATTTGCTTTCCAGCAGATTATAATTTTGGTAAAATTCGATTATGAGTCTCATATGTGAAGCTTGCAATAAAGCGGTTTTCTGGATGGCTTTAATAAGTTCTTTCGATTAAATAACTTTTAGTAAAAATGATTTAAGATTTTGATACTGACAAAAACCACACGAATGTGAATTAACAATATGTTACTGCAGACTACGAGGTCGTTCGTGATGATTCCGAATATATAACTGCGAACTTCGGAAAGTGTAGGAGGCAAAGCAAATTTTGGTTTGACCAATAAGACTTCAAATTAAGAAACATTTAACTTACGAAATTTCGAAAAAAAAAATTGTTTTCGATGTGTTGATACCACAAAAGTGATATGCTCATCGCATTTAGGTGGCAGAAATGACTAAATACTTCCATTTTAAATTTTATTCATTTTTTTTTTAATACTGAGAGCTGTTAGGCAAGGAATTGAAACTGTTCTTTTATTTTTATTGTTTTGTTAACAAATGTGTCACATCTCTAGAATATTTTATCCAAATATCATGTCGACCGTACGCGTTCAAGATGCTATGAGTATTTGAGTGTCCGTTGCTCCAAACTGTATTTCTATAGCTGGTGGACTTGAAAGCGTTTTTCTGAAACTCATATTTGAACAAATCTTGACCGATTGATCGTTAACTGTTATATTTTCCATGGAAGCATTTAGGTATATATATAATTTTCTTATAAACTATTTACGGATGGCGTGCAGTCGCCAGTTTTTATATATTACTTTGAAAAAATTATTCACATTGTTTATGCCATGTCAAATAAAGAACATTTTTAGAATTTTGTTTTATTATATTATTTATTTCACTGAGAAAAAACCTTAAGTTTGCTACTATTTTATGCCCCTACAGTGACAAAAATTTTGTAATAAGCATAATTTAATTATAATATTTTAATTTTTCTGTTATATGTGAAGGGTGTTTTTTTTAGAGGTTAGGTTTTCAAGTTGGCACTACTTTTTTCGTAGATGGTCTTTTTGACAGCTGTCACTTGATTTATGCTCAGCTTGGTTTGCCATTTCATAATGAATAGACTTACACCTGATCAAGCGCGTCGCACGTTCGGTGAATGGGCCCAAAACGAGATGGCCAACGATCCCGATTTTCACAAGAAAATTTTGTTCAGCGATGAAGCTCACATTTGGTTGAATGGGTATGTCAATAAGCAAAATTGTCGCATTTGGAGTGAACATAATCCACAAGCCATTGCTGAGACGCCGTTACATCCTCAAAAAGTCACTGTTTGGTGTGCTCTATGGGCAGAGGGAATCATTGGTCCATATTTCTTTAAAAATGAAGCCGGCCATAATGTTACAGTCAATGGAGAGCGCTATAGAGTCATGATTAATGACTTTTTCGTGCCTGAATTGGACGATGTTGATGTGGACGACCTTTGGTTCCAACAAGACAGCGCTACATGCCATACAGCCAACGCAACAATCGATTTATTGAAGGAAACTTTTGGTGAGCGCATTATCTCGCGCCGTGGACCTGTGGCGTGGCCTCCAAGATCGTGCGATATAACACCGCTGGACTATTTCTTGTGGGGCTATGTGAAGTCGCTTGTCTACGCAGATAAGCCCGAGACGATTGACGTCTTGGAAGAGAATATTCGGCGCGTTATTGCTGACAGACGGCCCCAATTGCTGCAAAAAGTGGTCGAAAATTGGGCCTTTCGGCTGGAATTTATTCGAGTCAGCCGCGGCGGCCACTTGCCCGAAATCATTTTTAAAACATAATGGCAAACCCTTATCTTTATAATAAAGCTAAATTCTTGGCCATAACATTAAATTATATACGTTTTATTTCATCTTGAAAACCTAACCTCTAAAAAAAACACCCTTTATATGTAAATTGTGCTGCTTATGTTTCAAAAAGAAGAAGCAGACAACTATTTTCATAGTCGTCAAAAATACGTTTTCTTGATAATTAAATTCATTTTTCACTCCTAATATCCATTAATTCGAAATAATTTGTTAAATCTGTCCAATACTTGATTTTCAGAGTTCTTTTGACGTCGAGACCCAAAATCAAATTGCACCAGTACGATTACGTGAGTGAGCGCAAAGGCCCACAATGCCAGCGCACTTTTCCGATTTAGTTGAAACGAACCAGCGATTCTAGTATTCATCCGCTGCTGCTGCAGCTGCAAGGCGAAAAGTTCACACTGAAAGTATACTATTGTAAATTTAATATATCCTTTATTTACACACACAGCTACCCACCAGTTTCTCAAATTCATCTCCTAATAGTGGCAATATCTGGAAGCGTCGTAATATTTGCGGCATTTTCTCGTGTGAGTCCGTAGTCATATCCGAAATCCAATAAACCAAATTTAAATCAACGAACAGTAAGGCTACATATGCATAGAAGAGCAGCGTTTCAAAATCGAACTCAAAATAGAGCGGATCATTCATCGCCAAAGTAAAATAATAACCAAAGAAAATACTATCGATGAGATTCGTCATCAGCAAAGCAAGAATTTGAAGTTTGTAGTCTGAATTTAGGCGCACTAGAAGACGACTAAGCCGAGCATGAATTTGTGAAATTTCGATTAAAATCTCTGTTGCATGTGCAACTAGACGCTGTTGTGCGAAGTTTAACACTCCTTCGTGTTCAGATTCTATTGTCATCTGATGTAGCTGACATAGCAAATCCTTAATTATGATATTTAACAAACAGAACCGCTTTCGTATTAGCCACATCAAGTAACAGTACATAAAGAGGCCTGCTGCCAGAATGCTCTGTACATAGCTATAATAGCAGCTCTGCAACACTTCATTAGCGTCCAGTTCATCGGCATTTTGGAATGAATCGTACAGAGATGCAAAAGTTTGTATAGGAAGCGCAAACAGTTTAAAGCACAGCAGGTAGTCCGCGCCATGATCCACCGCCCAGTCGCTGCATATCTTATTGAAGTAGTTCCGATCGAGTGCAATAATCGACTCAGCTATTTCCAAATGAATGCCCTCATGCTGCCCACGTAGAAGTACCGAAAATGCAACAGCTACGAAATTAATTAGTAAATTTACTGAATCAGTGAAGGCGATCAGATTGTTGGTGGAACGCGAGGATGTATCGATGATCTCGTAGATATAGGAGACCGGCATGAAGGCCAAAAAAGTAATATTTGCGCAAATAACATAAAATGCAATGAAACGTGAATGAATCACACGCTGCGCGATGAAATCGATACGAAATCGTGTAAGACCTAAAAATATAACGAACATATTGAAATATCCAATGACGCGCAGTCGAAGCAGGTGACGAGTTGTTTTATTCATTTTTGATTTTATAATTTATTTGTATTACCGCCTGCAGTCTTCTTCTTCTTAATTGGCGCTATAACCGCTTACGCGATTTTGGCCGAGTTTAACAAAGCGCGCCAGTCGTTTCTTTCTCGCGCTAACCGGCGCCAGTTGGACACACCAAGTGAAGCCAAGTCCTTCTCCACCTGATCTTTCCAACGCAGAGGAGGCCGCCCTCTTCCTCTGCTACCACCAGCTGGTACCGCATCGAATACTTTCAAAGCCGGAGCGTTTGTATCCATTCGGACGACATGACCCAGCCAACGTAGCCGCTGGATCTTTATTCGCTGCGCTATGTCTATGTCGTCGTAAAGCTCATACAGCTCATCGTTCCATCGTCTGCGATATTCACTATTGCCAACGTGCAAAGGTCCAAAAATCTTACGCAGAATCTTTCTCTCGAACACTCCAAGCGTCGCTTCATCGGATGTTGTCATCGTCCAAGCTTCTGCGCCATACGTTAGGACGGGCATGATGAGAGTCTTGTAGAGTGTTAGTTTTGTTCGTCGAGAGAGGACTTTACTACTCAATTGCCTACTTAGTCCAAAGTAGCACTTGTTGGCAAGAGAGATTCTACGTTGGATTTCAAGGCTGACATTGTTATCGGTGTTAATGCTGGTTCCTAAATAGACGAAGTCTTTTCTGCCTGCAGTATGACTGTGAATAGACTGTTCAACGCCTGCCAATAAGTCAACCGGTTAGTGGGTAAAGTGTTATTATGTATTACCGCCTGCAGTATGACTGTGAATAGACTGTTCAACGCCTGCCAATAAGTCAACCGGTTAGTGGGTAAAGTGTTATTATCGATTCATATCACACCAAAGGTAGTTAAAAGTGTAGTAATTAGATCGATAAATATTTCCACGCAACGGTTGGCATGTAGGGCGTAATATTGGCGAATTTTGTTGGTAGGTATTTATGAATAAATGAGTATTACATTTTTATTATAGTATTTTTTATTCCAAATTTTGCGCCACAGCTCATAAGCTGAAAATGTGTATGTAGCCACAACTAATGTTTTTGAGAAAAGTAACTGATGAATTTGAAATTGAGTTCAATATGTTAAACCAATATACTGCTATCAATAACTTAACAAAAAACTTTATTGTACGCTGAGAATATCACATATATAGACCTTTATAAAATTATTCCATGCCAAATGATCAATTCTTCTAAAGACTGGCTTATTTGAAGGCTTGAGTATAATAAGAAGTGAACTGAATGGCTAAAAATTTGGTATAGAGTTTTTTAAAATGAAATGTCTTCGGACATTTTTAAAGTTTTTATACATTTTTTTAGGGATAAATTGTACTCAAACAAATTTTTTTTGGAAAAAAGTATACTTTAAAAAAAGATTTTTTGTAATTTTTGAAAAACATGAGACTTTAGCTTTTTGATTGTCATATGTTTAAATAAGGGCCAGTGGAAAATGTCATGTGTATCTGCTTACTAATGGACGTAGTAACGTTGCGTTCGGCTTGCAAACGTACGTAATACTTGTATACCAATACGTTTGCAAGCAGTCTCGCAAGAGATGTATGTTTCTCTGATATGCTGTACGTATTTGAACATAACTCGAAATGATAAGAAGATCCCTTTACTAAAATTTCTTTATTACTGTTATCATTATTATTTACGATTGGTCTTCTAATTATGTTTAAGAATAGTGTTAAAGCCTGCGTTGACTTGTTACACGTCCCAGCTAAAGGAAAAGAAACTTATTGGGCGGACATATGTATGGCAAAGTCGTAGTTCAATTTCTTATGGAAAAACAACATATTTTGAAATATTTTCCAAGAAGTTCAACTCTCTAGTTTTCATTAAGTTTTCAAATTTAATTATCTAACCATAATTCATTAAATAAAGTAATTTTGATACCGAAAAGCAGAAAAGTTTATCCTTTAATGAAAAATGGTGTATGTCATATATCAACACCATTTTTTATTTACAATTACAGTTCTAACTTTAAAAGTGCTATGCAACAAAACCAAAAATACATGCTTATGCTCTTCTTCTTTAAAATATAGTTATTATTATATTTGCATCGCAGTTCGTATGAAATGCTCATTTGTTACGTTGTAAAATGCTAAATCAATGATCGAAAAACATAATTTCATTTTCCAGCGTTTACTGAACAGGCAGACGGTTTTTTGAGAAAGTATGAGCTGAGAAAGGACATTCAGGAATGTTAGATGTAATTGTCAAGAGCTAACTCAGTCCTTACTGTCTAAAATATTCAATTATTTGTAAATAGTTTTTTATTTTCTTCAGACTTCATATTGCATAAAATTCTGAAAATCATAAACAGATCGTGAAATGTTTGGTGTATTCTTATCCACATCTGTTTTCCTAAAATTTCAGCGTATATTACAATATATTCAGTTCAAATACAGCAAACCCATAGCCTTTTTAGCTTGCTTTTCCAGCTAAAGATTCGTGTTTTTGTCCAGAATCTCAGCTCGATGAAACGCCAACTTAAAACTTACATTGCAAGTTTCTGCACATCGTTTTTGCATTTTTTGAATGCCGACGAAGCAAAAAAAATTTTTTTTCTCTGAAGCAGGCAGGAAAACGATTGCGGTAAAGAGTTGCAGCAAATGAAACCCATAAGGAAGTATGTAAAATTGTAAAGATACTCGAAGCATGAGATTGGCAATTGCAAATAAAGAAATAGCCAGAACTCAGAATTAAAATGTGGCATGCTCGGTAATGAGATTTCGCCATTTTACTGGGACAATTATTTTATAATTATATAATGCCTTTAAGGCGACACGAAACAAATTTTTGCTGCATCCACCTCTTTAGGAATATTGATGAATAGTAGTGAAAAATTAAAGAGTAAAGAAGTTTTGTTGCAAAATGTGATTTGTGTTGAGCTCCACTTAAGTGTTTTAATTAGCACTTAATTCAGAGTTACAGAGGTGAAGATTATCTCCATTTATTCTTAAGTAAACAACCAATATCGTAATAAAAATTCACTCAAAAATATTTTTTTTTTTATATTTGTGCAGAGACTTTGAGTAATAAATTACTCCCAATTTCTTTGCATAATAAAATTAATCTTCAAACTATCAACCACTCTTGGAACAATTTGGTAGCCTTAATAAGACAGGAGCTCTGCTACCCACTTTCATTGGGAAAGAAAATGCTCTGGTCTAGACTGTACTGGCAAAATTAGAGTCTCATTTGTTGCTGTGATTGATTATTGCTTCCTAAAACTCTACCTAAGAGAAGAGGAATCAATTTTTCATTACTTTTAAGTTATTGATAATCTAAGTAGTTGCATTATTTAATTTTTTCATTGGCAAATTTCACTTGTTAACAAAGTGCAAGTGAGATTTACAAATTGCTTAAAAACATATTGAGAATGTTTGTTTACCTTACGATCAATGGTTTTTCTTTAACGTCTGAAGTGACGGACAGAAAAGAGGTGGTCACGTGGTTCGAACTAGTGCAGCCATAAAAGCTGTTCGAGAAAAACTTCGCAGAAATCCCCTTGAAAAGCAGAAAATCATGTCCAGGGAAATGAATATGTCGGTCAGATCCATGTCGAGACTAATAAGAGATGCTTTCCACTTGAAAGCCTTCTGTCACTCAACTAGTCATCTTTTGAAGAAAATTAGGTTCGGCACATACCTACAAGTAGATTCTTCGGTGGCACGCGGTCAACGGTCATGAAAATTATCTTTCCTCAGTGAGAAAATGTTCACTGTTGAAGAAGTTTTTAATAAGAAAAACTGCAAAATCTATGCTAAATCTCCTAAAGACGAAAAATGGTGTTCAAAGGGTTCAGCGTTTCCACCATCCAGCCTCCGTAAGGGTTTTGTGGGAAGTGTCTTGTAAGGTCGTTACATCTCTTAATATCTGCAAAAAGGAGTTAAGAACGAGGCAAAAGTGTACCAGGAGGGTGTGTTAGAAGGCGTGGTGAAACAGTTGAGCAGTACTCTCTTCAATGGAGAGCGTTGGATCTTCCAGCAAGATTCTGTTCCAGTCCATAAGGCAAAAACGATCTAGCAGTGGCAAAAAACCAAAATTCCTGGGTTCATGGCCGCACAAGATTGGCCGTCTGGAAGTCCAGAATTGGAGAACATGGCCTGTCGAAGACCTTACAGAAATTTGGAGTCTCGAAACAATCTTTGGTTCGAGCAGCGACGTCAATACCCATGGAAACCGAGCGTGCTACAAGAGCTGAATTACCTAATCGTTTGAAGGATTGTCTAAAAGTAAATGGTGCCCATATCGAACGAAAATAAAGAAAAAAATTAATGTGCGCATAATTAAATAAAACTAACTTCATTAAAAAAGTATTATAATTTCAAATCTATAACAGACATAACCGGTAAAAGAGCTTATGGCAGGACTAAGTATATATCACGGTATATATCCAATATTCAAACCTTAGCCGTCTTCGATTCGCCATGTATTAGTGAGTGGCAGTTGACATGCATAAAAATTTGGTAGCGGCACTGGAAAAAGCTGCTAAAGGTACAGTTATGGAAGCACTTAATGAGTATTCGTAATAGAACTTCTCTAATATCAGAAAAGAGATGGTTCTGTATAAGATGTCGCGTATTCGTTAATTTTTTTAATTCTCAAAAAAAAAGAAAAATATATTATGCAAATTTGTCGAATTTTTATAAATCATGCACAAAATGTGAAACTTGGATGAATGCACAAACATTTTATAAAAAAATGGTTATTAAAAAATAAATATACAGTGTTTTTTTAATTTGGCTTTTTCTTTTTACATAGCTAAATCAAAATACATATTCTTTTTCATATTTCTAGACAGATATTTCATAACGAAAAGTTTTTTTCTACTGTCAATACTTCGTATCATTTCCTTATTAAGAAATCTCCTAAGTTTCTCTCTCCTTCTCTTTTTCACTTTTACGATGCGAGCATTCTTATTTGTATACAAAGTTACATTTGCTGTGGTTTTCTAATTAATTAAAGCCAAAGAAAATTCATATTGCCTTAATGAGGTAATTACAGTTATTAATTTGGACAATGAATATATCACTCCAGCCGATTTTCTTTGCATTTTACTGCCTTGGAAAACCGAAATAATTTATTAAGCAAGCACAACAACAACGACAAATAAAGGTGTAGACAATTTAAAAGAAACATCTCTGCATCAATCTATTTACGCTACGAATGACTGGCCGAATTATGAATTCACATTGAGCTTGAATTGCACGTGTATGTGTGCAATCACTGAAAGTATATTTCGGAAAAATGCGGACTTCACTTTTCGCTTACAGTTTTGTCAGCACTCAATGCACGAAAAACATAGAATCTACCACGCGCCTAAAGAAAATACACAGCTTACTGGGATTTGGTCTGGCATCTGGCCGCCAAGTTCAGATATCCTTATAACGATTATTGTAAGAGTTGTGGATGTAGATTTGATTCAGCACTCTCTGGTGGCTTCGGATTTTTTCTCAAATTTAAAAAAGAAGCATTAAGAGGCGAAATTTAAAAACATTTTTCAAGTGAACATGTAAATACTTTTCAAACCGTCCGGTAAAGTGAATGATGTTATGGTGAATACTTCGGCGAGTGATCCATGAGTAATTTTTCATATGTTCATGTGTAAGTATCATCAATGTATAACTGATTGAGAACAGAGATGAAAATTCAGTGATGTGCTGAGTTGCTGAACCTCTAATTCCAAACATAATGCAGCAGGGGGGCAAATAAGCAACAAAATGTTGAAGTAAGTAGGATAGAAGCAAAATTCTCAACAACTTTACATAGTAAAACCATAAATGCTAAATAAATTTATATTTTTTCACAATAGTTGCGCCTCGCAGCCTGCGCAATGCACATCATCACAGGCTGTCATACACACACATAAGTACACTTACGCGATTTTTTATTTTTCTGTGGTAACATCTCGTTGTGTGGAAGAAGACCACTATATAAACAGGCAACCCATCTAACCGCTTCCCTTTAACTGTCGGTTGTGGTTACTGAAATTTTTGTAAAAGAGATGTACTGAAGACGGCGAATGCGAAAAGGGGAAATAAATTAAAGACATTTATGAACGAAATTCGATATTTCTTGTTGACAGCATGAAATGAAAAATGTGTTAATTTTTTAAACCACTGAACTGTCTTTCTTTTATTTATATATGTGTATTAAAAGCGAATGCAGGTATGTCACTTTTTTATAATATAATAATTTATAATATCCTGGACTAACACATTTTTTCTGCAGTTTCAGTAACTCTTTATTTATTTGTTATTATTTTTTTAATCCATTTCTTTATTGCGATCTGTTTTTTAAACATTAAGCAATTTTTTACTTAAAGCTATTTAATTCATTTAAGAGACATTTATGGAATGCACCCAGTGATGCAACTAATACTAATAGATACATTTTTCATGATAAGAAGTCTGTTGTAGATTTTCTCTTGAGTCCGGTGAAGGTTATTGGATATGCAGCTATTTCTGTGACAAGAGTGTTGGAGTGCGATTGGAGTCGAGTGTTGTGTGGCGTGGCATAGGTATTTGCTTACTTCTTCAATTATTGTGCATACTTTGAAATCACGATGAATTTGTGCATTTGTGACAGGAATCTTGGCAGTATTTCGTTGTTTGAGTTAGCTGCAGTGCCCCAATGTTGAAGGTCATGTGTCCATATCGCTTTCAACATAGCTCAATAGTACGCTGTCACTTTACTTTAGAGAGAAACATGAGAATTTCGATTTAGTAATTAATTACATTAGCCACTATTCAAATTACTCAAATTTTAATATTTTCACTGTTTAGTATTAAATTATACAATTGCTTTTTAGTGCAGGATAGAATAGACGATATTTTTACTTAAATTTTTCTTATTTTTTAACTTTATTTTCACGAAGGAGAAAAAGTGAGGAATAAGTATGTTTATCTGGCTCTTGGGGTGTCCTACATAACTCATACGCCCTACTAAAGGGTTTCAAAAGCCATAGTCGTAGAAAAATGTATTTGTACAGGTATTATGAAATGGTGTTCATATCAAAGTAAGCGAATTTGTCCGCAAATGTAATGTAGCTTATTTTGGTGTGTGTTTTATGAATAGTAACTTTTTAGGGTATATTTGTGTGTACATGCATTGTGACCACAATGTTGCTTTGTGGTGTTACAAACAATGTAACAGAGACTTTTTATTGTCCTCTGTAGGTCATAAAACATCAATGCTGGGCGGCAATAGCCAACCGTTTGTAGCATAAAATTGCTTCGATTTACTTGAACATTCACACATTCGCGCCAAAATATATATTGTCAAGCATAAAACAAGCTAAGGTCAAATAAAGATACTTTCACGTTTAAGGAAAAGTCACACAAAGTTAGTAGTTCTTCCCCTTGTCATCCATATTCTGTTCCACAGCTAATTCAATAAACATTTTTTTTTTGTTTTTGGTGGTACCCTGCAGAATCGGAATCAACTCTCTTACGGTGTGTTTTTTTAATTTGAGTTTGAGTATTCCATGGACGCACTTCCCTTGCGCTCCCATTCTTTGTAAATTAAAGTGTAAAGTAAATCTGGTAAAAAGTTGAAATTTCTTGTCTAAAATTCAAACGACAAAAGCACGAGGAATACCAAATCGATATTTTTTCAATCTTACATAACAATAATTAGCGTCATAAAACATTATGCTAATACGAATATATTCATTCTTTCTTAATTTTTTTTTATTAAAGCTCATAAGCAATGATTTTGTTATTAACTAATTACTTCCTTTAAAATAATTTTAAAGGAAAAAGAATTCGAAAAATTCATTCCAAGCTAATTCTTTCCAGAGACTAGTTTATCGACTCCTGTATGTACCACATACATATAATATAATTTGTCATCCGGTTTGATGGAAAATGTAGGCACTTAGAACACATTCCTACGCCAGAGAGCAGCAGGGATGAAACCTATCAGCCCAAAAATAATCTGTGTATAATCCAATATAATACAATGGGCTTAAAATACGTATATACCTACGTATGTAGATTTATGGGTACACCCTTTGATCGTATCATAATACACATATACAGTACGTTTAATAACTATCTATATCCTATGGATTTATTTATAAGTTTTGACATTTTTTAAGTTCTAATAATTTTTTTACAACAATAACTTTCTTTCTGCCAATACTGTATAAATCCAAATTTTTATCTATGTACTCGTATATAGGAATTTAACGAAAATTTCTATCAAACCTTTTAACCGGAATCTTTAGACAAATTTTGAGTACGCAGAGTTATAGACCGTTGAGTTTTTTATAATTTTGCCAGCTTAAAGCTAATTAAAAACTGTGTTGGTTTTTGGTAATTTTTTTTGCTGGTGGTCTTGTAAATTTTCTCCATGTTACGAATGCAAATCAGAGGCCTTCGAAAAAGTGCAGGTTGGCTTTCGGTTGAAAACTTGTGCAGTGAATGTAAAATCAAACAAATGTAAACAAATGGCTTCATTCTTTAAAATATATTTGAAAATTTAATTTTGAGCGGCTTATATAGTACATAAAAGAATTATATATACAATTAGAAATATTCGGTTATTTGACTAAATCAGAACTTGTTAGATTTTTAGTTTATGTTTCTTTCTAGTTAACAGTTTTTCTAAGAAAATATCGTACAATGCAGCGGTAACAATATTGATAGCGATTACTTTAATAGAAACGGTTTGTGCATGACTACCATTCAAGATGTTCAGGGTTCGAAACCCCCACAACGTGGCAAATTTCTGAGTAAAAAATAAATAAAAAAGTCTCAAGAGTACTTGATTTCTGGAACAATACCAAGATGTATGCCACAAACTGTGACGAAGCTCGACCAAAATACCTAGCAAAGGACGTACTCGTATTGCATACCAATAATATTGAAAGAAACCAAACACCCAAATATCGTTTATTTCCGTTTGAAAAATCCTTGACGTAGATATCATCAAACGTAAGCTTCTAAGAATGTTATTTTCAATAGCATTCACGTAAATAAAATATCTGGAAGCAAGCGTATATTATTATTATTATTATTATTATTATTACCTCTCTCATCTGCACCAATAAGAAAATACCGCAAGCCATTAAATTGTAAGCATGTGTATATGGCTTCCAAAATACAATATGATTTATTAATTATGTTCTCGCAATGCATTTTTATTACTTAACTTAACTATTAATGAATTACTTAACTCTTCACATTTTTAGATGAAATCTTCTCTAGGCATTTACGAACAATTAAGAAGCCACTCATACGCCCGGGTGAACAATGTTAACAGTTTTACACACACATATTCTGCCAGTATTTACCAGTCTTCAAGCATGAGTGTTTTTGTTTTTCTACCTTTGTTTTGCCAAATATTTATTCGTTCATTGATTTCAAGTGAAACTACCAAATTTCTTCGGCTCAAATGCATTTTCCAACCGACCACGCTTCATTAATTTTTATTGCTAACTTCAATCTCAAATAAATACTCGCACGCAATGCAGTAATTCTAAATTCTACCCATGTGGGAGCTTGTATTTGTATGCAAAGGTAATTGCGTGTATATGTAGGCGACATTGAACTCTATACCGAATAAGTTCACGTCGATTTTGCCTTGCTGGATTTCCACTAACAGCTTCGGAAAAGTTTTTGCATGCTCCAAAATAATAAGTATGTGCATATGTATGTGCGTATTATGTATATATATAATTTAAATTAATTTAAGAATCCAAAAATTGTTATACGTATACTGAAAATATTTGCTATTGCTCATTTTTTACCTGAAATTAACATTTAATTCCCACCATGTGTCCAAGGGCTTGCGATGCCCTTAAATAACGAAAATCGAGCTTATTTTATAGCATTTCGAATCGCGTTTCTAGAATATTTCCGCAGAGAAGCGTAGGCCGTGTGAGTGATAGGACGCGTAGGTATTTCTTTCGTAAATGTGAGTTTTGATCGAGCGTGAGTTCTGAGGACTCTTGGTGGTGGTCGTTTAAAAAAATGTTTTAATTTCTTACCTCTTTTCCTTATCACTTTTGGGTCTAGACATCAATCGAGTTAATTAAACGTCGAAAGATGGAATCAGTAAATGCTACGCAGGACTCTTTCGCAGATATTATAAATAATTGGCTTCAAGCAGATGATAGAGAGCTAAGATGAAGACACTAAGTTGATAATACTACTGACTCTAATAAGGAGTTACATTCTGATAAAGATGACGCCGATTTTAATGTCACTGATCAAGACACCGAGTCCAAATGTGCCGAGAGTTAAGAAGTGAATAAAAATTAAAAAAAAAATTGCTTAAATGCGAACGCCAATCTGTGCAAAATATTGTTTTAATGATGTGCCCGTTTATATTGTACATCGTACATTCTTGAAGATAACACAACTTGCAAGGATTATTAAGCAAAGTTTCGGCTATTAACAAAACAAAAAATATGAAGAAATCTGATGAAGGGTATTTTCAAAACTTACAACAAAATATTTTAGTTTTTTTCTTCTCAAAACATATTTCAAAAGATATATATTAAATAAATATATATATAATTGGCCTACACCCTTTTTGGGTGTTTGGCCGAGCTTCTCCTTTTATTTGTGATGTGCGTCTTGACGTTGTTCAAGAAGTATATTTTATACTAAAACCTTAACAAAAATAAAAACCTTGCAAATAACCGCAGTGTGCATTTAAAAAAATTCTATACCAAAATTTTAGCCATTGAATATATTTCAAAATCATTAAAATTTTTCAGTTGTCTTCTAATTGTTCTCAAACCCAGCAATAAATCAACTAATATAATTTAGAAGAAAACATTTACAATACACATTTTTGTGAAATAAATGGAGTGAATTATTAAGTATTACTATTATTTTATGTATCTTTACCTTATTATCTTATTTATCCCTTAAAAGGCCAGTTTTCAACTTCATCATCTACTGCAAAAATTGAAATGCCGCGCATTACTTTTTGTAAGCAGATTCAGTGGCATAAATTAAGAGCAACTATATAAACATCTTATTCCACTGCGAGATTCTTGGCCGGAGCAGCGGCATGCCGCCAATTCGAATTGTAGATGTTAAATATTATCTTGCAAGGTGGATAATATTTAACATCTGTAATTTTCCAAAATACCTGACTAAGCCGCTAAATTGCCCAATTTCGGTAAACCTAATTGCTCAAAAAGTCTTTGTATTTTCGTGTTTTGGCGCCAAATTCATTTGTAGTACTTTTTTTGTGGCAACAAGCCAACAGGCCACTAAACACCCCGTACGCTGTGACCGCCTACGCACACGTACGCAACCGGCTGGTAAATATGTGGGCGTACAATTTAGTGGAATGTCACTAATGCTAGACCTCTACGCTGCTTATTACAATTCTCCACTGAATAGAAGTAACGTAAATATAGAAAAGTGCATTAGAGTCTGAGATCAATTCAGTTACTTGCATAATTAAAATGAAGAATTTTAAATGAAGACCCATAAAATAACCAGACAATTAAGCGACAAAAATGGAAGCCAAAATCCAAGCTCAACAATGAATATAATTTGTTGCAGGTTTCCTGCTTTATCCCAGGATTGGGAGTGTGTGTGGGATTGTGCTTTTGGCGAAATTTCTTCATCATAAATTTCATTGACGTAAATACTTTAACTAATCATATGTTGGAATTACATTTAAATTATGCCGAAAATATGTTGAGGTACCCACTCTTTTGGCAAACTAAATGCCAGAATTTCATAGAATTAAAGCACGCAAAGAGGGATACTCATACGCCATGTAGAGCAAAGAGAAATGTGTGCACAGTTAGCATTAAATTCCAGCTCAAAGGCAGTAAAGTGGTAAAATCGGCTATTGCAGCAAATATTTCTCTGTATATGCATATGTATGAGTGTATTTGTGTATGTAAAGTGTAATAGACCAAAAGGTAGAGGCAACGAATCAAGTTATATCCTTGCTCTGTTGTCGGTTGTCGGTAGAACTACATACTGTGTTTTGTGATGCCTTGTGTGTATTCTGTGGCACGTACATTTTCAGCCAATGGTTCTCATGATATCGTAATGAGTGTGCGTGTGTGCTGTGCTTGTTCCTGACAACCAGGCTGCTGTATTCACATGTATGCACTATTAAAGGTTTCGCAGCAAGTAAACGGTGAAGTCAATATCATGCTCCAAGACATACACACACGCACGGGTACGCATATTTGCCGGCGAAAGGGGCTATTTTGATCCTTGTCACTTAGCTGCAAACGTGTGCGGTCGTTTTGATATGCCACATCCGGTGGCTGAAAGCTTTAAAGGTTTTCATAGATTGCGTCCAATTTTGCTGCAACAAATTTAAGAGATTCTAAACAAAATTTAAGAAAGGTTATGTCCGAACAAGTTATGCAAACAATATTTGATTTCTAACTTTGTTTGCCGCTCAAACAGGTTTTTTCTTTCTTCTTCTTCTTGATTGGCATGATAATCGATTACAAGATTTTGGGAACATCAAGTGAATCCAAATTCTTTTTCACCTGAAGCCTCCCTCTTCCCCTGCAACCGCCAGCTGGTTCCGGATCGAATACTTTTAGAGCCGGAGCGTTTGTATTCTTTCTGACGACATAACCCAGCTAACGTAGCCGCTAGATCTTTATTCGCTGCGCTATATCTATGTCGTCATTCTATCGCCTGCGATACTCACCGTCACAAACGTGCAAAGGTCGAAAAATCTTGCGCAGGATCTTTTTCTCAAGCACTCTAACGGACGCCTCATGGGGTGTTGTCATCGTCCAAGCTTCCGCGCCATACAATAGGACGAGAATAATGGGAGCCTTGTAGAGTGTTAGTTTTGTTCGTCGAGAGAGGACTTTACTACTCAATTGTCTACTTAGTTCAAAGTAGCACTTGTTGGTAAGAGAAATTCTACGTTTTATTTCAAGGCTGACATTATTATCGGTGTTATTGCTGGTACCTCCTGTTTGGTGACAAGAGGTACTTCGGTTTGACCTCGTTCACCGCCAGACTCATTCGCTTTACTTATTTATCCAGTTTGGAAAAGGCAGAACTAACAGCGCAGTTGTTACCTACAATTGTAAAAAATTGTGCTGAGTGATTAAGTTCTGTAGCTCGCTCGAACTTTTCCAGCATCGGGTTAGGGAAGTCACACGACAGCGAGTCACCCTTTACTCCTGTTCGTACTGTCGAATGCAGCTTTGAAGTCAACGAAAAGATGGTGTGTTCCAATTCCCCTTCATGGCTCTTTTCCAAGACATGGCGTATTGTGAATATCTGGTTGAGGGTGGACTTTCCAGGTCTAAAAACAATAGTAAGGTCCAGTCAGTTGGTTGAGGATGGGCTTCAGCCTTTCACACAATACGCTTGCTACGACCTTATAGGCTTAAGTTAGAAAAGATTACCCTCTAAAATTTAAGTACACTCTGGATATCAGTCAGCAGTCGGCATCTTTGCTCTTACAGGAAAACGCTCCGGTCTTGAAACCTTTTGTAAGCCGCCGAGCTTTCTGATAGAATTTCGGGCGTTGTTTCTATTGGCCAGCACCTCAAGCTCTTCGCATCTCACGTATTTCGGCTTCTCGTTTCATTCTTATAATACGCCGCTCTTCCTTTCTCAGCTTTCAGTAACGATCCCACACGGCTCACGTTGCTCCCGATCGTAGCGTGACCCTATAGGCAGCATCCTTTCTTTCCGCGGCAGCATGACATTCCTCGCCGTACCAATTGTTTTTTCAGGCTCACGGAAATCCGATTTCTTCTTCGGCAGCGTAACGTAGAGAGGGTTGTGGGGTAGTACTCCGCGAGAGCAGGAGTGAAAGTCGAGTCGCTGTCTGTTGCGATTGCAGCGATGTACAAAGGCATGTGCGCAGTTTGGCTGTCAAGGGGTAGTGATCCGAGTCCTCGGATCATACGTACATCTAAAACACTAGAAGTGTGTATTCCATCTATGAAAACACGATCTATCTGGTTTCGTGTTTTTCGATGAGGAGAAAGCCTCGCAGACTGGTTTTTTTTATGCTGAAATCTGGTGCGGCAGACAACCATGTTTCGAGCACCGGGCAGAGGCACCTTCCCCATCAAGGGACTGGACATTCTAGATGCATGCCCTCAAATCATAGTACTGAGTTCGTTTGCAGTGATCGTCAGAATAAGCTGTTCTCATCCAAGGATTTGTTGGCGTTTTCATTATGGAAGGTTTTTTACGTGGCGGGATGCTATTGGCATGCTTCGCCTTCTTACATTAGCTCGCTCTCAAATGGATATTCGAGAGCTACCCAGAGAATACTTGGGCTACTACGCCCTTACTTTGATATTTCACCAAGCAAAATATGCATAGCTTAACAAGTAATAAAAGCTTTCCCCAATTTCAATTCATACAGGCTTACATATATTTATGTGCACATACACAGATTCATATAAATGTAAACACAGAAAGATGTCTTCAAGTTGTAACACGTTCTCAGCATCAGTTACACAAAATGATGAGGCAAAAAGTTCTAATGAAATTATCTCTTCTATTTGCTTACACAAACACATAAAATTAAACGTATAAAACGTCCTAAATAGACGCAGGGTCAAAATACTCGTATATGCGCATACTAATTACTGGACATTTTTGCCGCTTTTTCACATCGATTAGAATGCAAATAGTTACCTTCGCAAACTTGCACTTCGCACAGTTCCACTGAAGTATCTTTAAATTTAGTACAACTGTTTTCACGTCACGATCATATTGGAGGTATTAAAGTTCCTGAAGCTTCATTTGCAATTCTGCTTTTTCTAAAAGATTCTATCGTTTGCTACTTTGCTTTAAGTGCAAGCCAAAATTAAGGCTCTTTGTTTACCAGCGTATGACTAAGATACATTTTGTGTACGTAATGTGGCCACTGGAAACGACATGCTCCAGTTTAAGCCTAAGGCTTTAAAAAACTTAAACCAAACTTTGGTTGAAAAGTTAGATAAAGTTAGTTAAATGAGTGAATTTAAATGAAGTGATGCGATTTTTTCTACACAAACTAAATTTCGATGGTTCTCGTAATCGAAATTGATACGCAAACATCGTGTTTCAAAAAAAAGGAGCCCGAAGCTGCATTCAAAATCTTTTTTTCCACTATCTGTACCGCAGATGGTTCATTTTTACTCATTCCACTCCAGATATAAAATTACATTTAAAACCTCGTTGAAGATACTCTTTTCTAGAGGGGTTACTTTAATAATACCAATTTGTAAGTTCAAGAACTTAAATATGCACTGCTTCCACGTCTCTTTCCTTCCGTTACAGAAAAGTAATGAGTGATAACAGAGGTTCCCAAAGAGCCCGTTAAATCTAACATTCCCAAAAGCTCCGGGATATAAAGTGAAATATAGCCAGCTAGATGTGGATTTAAGTGACTGCTAACTCAGTGGATTCAAGGGATAACACTTGAGTTAATTAGGTGTAAGGTTAATAAAAAGTAAGCGCTTAGTATTTTGATAAAACAGAGATACATTTCAGTTTGATATATTTTTAACTTTAAATTTTTCTAACAGCCATTGCATTCTATGTAATGTCACATTTTTTTAATTTGTAAATTTAATTTCTTATATTTTTTTCAACATTTCAGTTAATTTTTTTATTTTTAAATTTTTCAATTTTTTTGATTTTTTACAATTTCATATTTTCGAATTTTTCCAAATTGCATATCTTTGCTTATAATTTCATTATTATTTTTTATTTCTAAACTTAATTTTGTACACCATTTGATTTTTCAGCTTTTAAAATTTCATTAAATATTTTTTAATTGAAAACTTTTTAATTTAAAATTTAATTTTTTATATTATTCTTTTCTCATTTTAATTTTCTTTATTTTTCACCTTTTCTAATTTAAATACATTTTTTTCTTATTTAAAGTTTTAAATTTATTTTATGATTAATAATTAATTAAAAAACAAAAATTTCTTTTTCAACTTCTCCAAATTTTACTCAAATTTGTGTTTGTTTTGTATTTGAATGTTTTTTTAATTTTGTTTCTGAATTGAATAGTTTTTTTAATTTTAAAAATTTTGTTTATTTTTTTCTGTTTTTTTTAATTTTTTTAAATTGAATAACTTTTTAATTTTAAATTTTTTTTATACTTTTCTGTTTTTTAAATTTTTCCGTTTTCAACCTTTCTAAATTAAATACAATTTTTTTAAATTGAACAATTTTTAAATTTATGTTTTTACATCTTATTTCATTTCTTATAATTTCACAATTATGTATATTAGTTTTTTAACCTCTTTTGCTTTTTAATTTTAATTTTTTTTTCTTTATATTTTATTTTAAAATTTTTCAAAATTTTATTTAACTTTTTTATTTTTAAATCTAATTTTGTATAATATTTTATTTTCCAACTTTTCTAAATTTCTTTTGCATTTTTAGTTTCATATTTTTTAATGTTCTTACGTTAAAGATTTGTGCAAGGCGCTATACTTTCAAAAGCTAACAGAATTAGGTTTTCTTCTATAGTTACAATTTAATTGGCTGCTAGGGTGAAATTTCTTGTGAGTCTAATCCACCAATTTGGCGTGACTTTCCTACGTATTTATGCTTTATTCTCCTCTAACTATTCTCACACTGAAGCTTCCAAGCTCCATAGCTACTGTACGTTATATGTCTAGAAGTCAATGATTAGAATAGCCGAATTTTATGAATGAAGTAATGAATTAACAGGTGGTTCTAAAATAGCTTCCATGAGCATTTTGTTTTTCTGTATTTGCTGTCTAAAAAACTGAAGATGTTGTCTCAGTGACTGAATATCAGCGCATGCGCCTAACTTAATATCCACAATTCATTCACACATAGACATGCAAACAAATTGCTTCATAGAAACAGTCTGTAGCATAACCAGTATCTCCGATGCTGTGCCACGGCGAAGGTAGCCGTTTTCAAGTGGGATGTCTATGCTACGAAAAATGTTTTAAAATGAAATGAAGCAACCGAAATAGGTAGGTCGATGTTTTCATAATTTTTATTGCTGTTTCTGCTGCTTGCATTTAATTGGCACTTCACTCATCAGATTGACGTTATCATAATTGCACTTAATAAAAAAAGCGAAATTGTCCACTCCCAAGGTTTCCTGAAGGCCTGCCATTTATTAAAATTGCGGTGGCAATCATGATTATTTTGAAAAATAAATTGGGTGTCCAAAAATAAAGTCATTCCAATGAAACATAAACCAGGTTTGCAATAAACACATATGCATGCATTTAAAAATATTAACCAAATGTGCATATGAGTTTATGTACGATAAATATATCGGAGCTCACAACTTTCGGCGTTCACCCAAGTATCTTCTGGGTAGCTTGCAAATACCCTTTTGTGAGCGGGCTACTTTGAGAAGTAGAAACAGCTCGGGAAACCTGGCGTAGCACTGGAGGGACTCGCCACGTAAAAAGAAGCTCCCAATAAAAACAAAAATAGCAGCTTGGATGAGAACTACCAGCTCTTACGATGACCACGACAAACGAATTAAAGGCTGTGGTTTGATCGATATCCTCGTATGAGAAAATACTGATATCAACACCGTTAAGATGCGATGGACGGGTCAAGAAGACCATTGGACCTTACGTCATCTACAAAACACAAATTCGTTGTAGGATTTGTGGTGGGGAAAAACTTTTTTGCCAAGTACTATCTATCACTCCGGGGGAGCAAGTCTGACAATAATACGCATCAAAGCGATATTTTTCAACATCTCACTCAATTGCGTCCATGCCCCGACGCAAGAAGAACACGATGCGGCTAGAGACTGCTGTAAAGTAATGAACATTTTGCATGCATCAGCTCCCATGCAAAATATGGTTGAATGAATCCATACCTTCCGATTGGAGTTTTATTGTGTTCTGCCTAATCCATTAGAAAGAGCAATGACAGCTAGTCTTCAAAATATCGCGTACCAGATTCGCGTATTGTGTGAAATGCTGAAGCCCATCATCAAACAACTGATTGGATCTTATCGGTGCGGCTTTAGACTCTGAAAATCCACAATTCACCATATAAAGGGTTTTTCAATAAGAGGTGTTATTTTGATATTCAAAGAAAAATGCTATTTTTTAATAAAAATGATCGAATGTTTATTTCATTATAAAGAGGAAGGTATGCCGTTAATATTGGAAAATAACATCAGGCAAATTACCACCACGACCACGCTTACGGAACAATATACTTTTCATAAAATTTTCCATAACCGAATTGCAAAGTGGCTGCCCTATGTCCTCGATAGCCTCCCGAATTCCATCTTTGAGGTCTTAAATCGACCTGCGCTGTTGGCATAGACCTTCTATTTCACGTGGCCCCAAAGAAAAAAGTCACAAGGTGTAGAATCACAAGATCTCGGTGGCCTATTGCGATCACCTCTTCGAGAGAAGAGGAAACTTTTCCCGTAAAAGATCAATGGTTTTGTTGTGTGTGGGGCACGTAGCGCCATCTTGTTAAAAATAAACGTTGTCTAGATCAATACCATCCAATTCCGGCCACAAAAAATCGTTAACCATCTCTCGATAACGCAATCCATTCACCTGTAACACCTGTTATTGTAAAATCCTTTAAAAATAAGCCATTCTTGGAGAAGACCCATTAAAGGAGAATCGTCGATTTTAAAGCCGCATTCGACAGCACGAAAAGGAGCTCGAAGACAGCACAAAAGGAGCAACCAGCACTAACACCGATAAATTTGCATGTCTTGAAAGCCATGAGAGAAATTCTCTTGCAAGTGCTACTTTCAACTAAGTAGACAATTGAGTACTGAAGTACCCTCTCGATGAACAATACTAACACTTTATGAGTCTCTCATAATTCCCAACCTATTATATCGCAGAAGCTTGGACGACGGCAATATCCGATGAGGCGTCCCTTGGAGAGCTTTTTTTTTTTGACGTGATAACGTCTTATAATTCGATTTAACAGGCTGCACGCACGAAAAAATGTGTCGTTACCTTGCTCATTAGTGTTACCTTGCTCATTAGTGTTACCTTACTCATTAGTGTTACCTTGCTCATATGTAGTTACCTTGCTCATTGCCGTTACCTTGCTCATTTGTAGTTACCTTGCTCATTGCATTGAATGAACTGCAAGCGAAAGCACGGAACGAACGACAAAGCAAACAAAGCAAACGAACGGCAACGTTCGACATCTTGCTCTCTCCTTCTTAAGTGAGCGTATATATGTATGTATATGCGCATATGCACATACATATATAAATTCACGTATTTGTATTTGCATATGCCTTCTTATTGATTATTATTAATTTGATTCACTTGAAGAATTTAAAATAAAACCAAGTTTGTTAATAATACCTGTTGTTTTAATGTTATTATTATTAATTTTTTTATTATATATGAAGGAAAAAATGTATGGTAATATTTACCATATACCTTATAAGATATGTTGTCTATACTAATACAGTGCACTCGCGGTAACTCGAATAGCCGCTAAGTCGAACGACGTGCTAACTCGAACACATTTTTTCCCCTATTGACTTCTTTGTAACTCGAACAATAAAAAAGCGCTATAACTCGAACAAAAAAACAAATTTATTTGTACACACATTCTTTTCAAACATGTACAATTTGGACATAGATACATATGTAATAGTATATGTATATAAATTATATGTATACTAGTGTATTGTCCATATGAATATTTCGGCGTTAATATCTCGTTAGTTTTCTGGGAACAACATCTTGCATTGACCAAATTGCTTTAAATTTGTCATTTGTAGTATATCAGTGCACGTGAGTAATGGATCGTAAAAGGTTGAAGTGTTTAACATTAAAAGAGAGGGCTGAAGTCCTTAACAAAATTAAACGTGGACGTAGTGTTACTTCTCTAGCGAAGGAATATGGGGTAGCCAAGTCCACCATAAGTCTTATAAAAAATAAAGATAAGGCAATTTATGGCTTGCACTAACGCTACCGGCAACCATAAGCTTAAACTTCTCGTTATTGACAAAGCAAGAAATCCTCGTGTTTTCAAAAATTTTAACTGTCCGGTGGAGTACAAAAATTCCAAATCAGCCTGGATGACTTCGGCGATTTTCAAAGACTGGTTTCATAATTCGTTCGTGCCGCAGGTAAATTCCAGATTCATTAAAACAAATTTTTTAACCAAGTTAAATGACTTTAATATTTAGGTAAGAAAATATTTGAAAGATGGGGGACTACCTGAGAAGGCTCTTCTTCTAATTGATAATGCCCCATCACATCCCAACGAAATCGAATTAAAGTCCGAGGATGGTTTAATTTTAACTATGTTTATGCCGCCGAATGTGACACCATTGATCCAGCCAATGGACCAAAATGTAATTCGTATAACGAAACTATACTACAGAAATTTTCTACTGGCTTCCATTTTCAATAATCGATCGAAAAATCGATATCGATGACTGTTTTTTTAACATAGCACACTCAATTGATAAGTCGAACAAATTCGATAAATCGAACAGCGCCTGTTTTAATTAGTTCGAGTTATCGCGAGTGCACTGTATTATAAAGAGGAAAACTTTGTTTGTTTGTAATGAAGAGGCTCAAAAACTACTGGACCGATTTTAAAAATTCTTTCACCATTCGAAAGCTACATCCTCCACGAGTAACATGGATTATATTTTATTTTGGAAATAGGGCTCGAGATATAGGTCAAAACGTGGACCCGGGTAACCTTCGGATGTGTATGTACAATATGGGTATCAAATGGAAGCTGTTGGTGAATGCTTTAGTCCAGAGTATTTTTCATGCCGCTCCGGGACTAGGGTCTCGAGATAGAGACCAAAACGTGGATCCTAGAATGTGTTTGTACAATATGGATATCAAATTGAAGCTGTTGGTGAATGCTTTAGTACAGAGTATTTTTCATGCCGCTCCGTTACTGGGGTCTCGAGATATAGGTCAAAACTTGGACCCGGGTAACCTTTGGCTGTGTATGTACAATATGGGTATCAAATGAAAGCTGTTAGTGAATGCTTTAGTACAGAGTATTTTTCATGCCGCTCCGTGACTGGGGTCTCGAGATATAGGTCAAAACGTGGACCCGGGTAACCTTTGGTTGTGTATGTACAATATGGGTATCAAATGAAAGCTGTTGATAAGAGCTTTAATACGGGGTAATTTTCATACCTATTGATGACTAGGGTCTGGAAATATATGCCAAAACGTGGACCCGCCGTATCTTTGCACCGAATTAAACCAAACTTACACACATTGTTAAGGAGGTATTGAAGATGATTTCCGTATAGTTTGGATACCTATTGGTAGACAGGGTCTCGAGATATAGGTCAAAACGTGGACCCGGGTAACCTTTGGTTGTGTATGTACAATATGGGTATCAAATGAAAGCTGTTAGTGAATGCTTTAGTACAGAGTATTTTTCATGCCGCTCCGTGACTGGGGTCTCGAGATATAGGTCAAAACGTGGACCCGGGTAACCTTTGGTTGTGTATGTACAATATGGGTATCAAATGAAAGCTGTTGATAAGTGCTTTAATACGGGGTAATTTTCATACCTATTGATGACTAGGGTCTGGAAATATATGCCAAAACGTGGACCCGCCGTATCTTTGCACCGAATTAAACCAAACTTACACACATTGTTAAGGAGGTATTGAAGATGGTTTCCGTATAGTTTGGATAACTATTGGTAGATAGGGTCTCGAGATATAGGTCAAAACGTGGACCCGGGTAACCTTCGGATGTGTATGTACAATATGGGTATCAAATGGAAGCTGTTGGTGAATGCTTTAGTTCAGAGTATTTCCATCCGCTCCGTGACTAGGGTCTCGAGATAGAGACCAAAACGTGGACCCTAGAATGTGTTTGTACAATATGGATATCAAATGAAAGCTGTTGATAAGTGCTTTAATACGGGGTAATTTTCATACCTATTGATGACTAGGGTCTCGAAATATATGCCAAAACGTGGACCCGCCGTGTCTTTGAACCGAATTAAACCAAACTTACACACATTGTTAAGTAGGTATTGAAGATGGTTTCCGTATAGTTTGAATACCTATTGGTAGATAGGGTCTGAAGATATAGGTCAAAACGTGGACCCGGGTAACCTTCGGACGTGTATGTACAATATGGGTATCAAATGAAAGCTGTTGGTGAATGCTTTAGTACAGAGTATTTTTCATGCCGCTCCGTGACTGGGGTCTCGAGATATAGGTCAAAACGTGGACCCGGGTAACCTTTGGTTGTGTATGTACAATATGGGTATCAAATGAAAGCTGTTGATAAGTGCTTTAATACGGGGTAATTTGTTATGTTATGTTATGTTATGTTATGTTATGTTATGTTATGTTATGTTATGTTATGTTATGTTATGTTATGTTATGTTATGTTATGTTATGTTATGTTATGTTATGTTATGTTATGTTATGTTATGTTATGTTATGTTATGTTATGTTATGTTATGTTATGTTATGTTATGTTATGTTATGTTATGTTATGTTATGTTATGTTATGTTATGTTATGTTATGTTATGTTATGTTATGTTATGTTATGTTATGTTATGTTATGTTATGTTATGTTATGTTATGTTATGTTATGTTATGTTATGTTATGTTATGTTATGTTATGTTATGTTAAAGTATATTATGTTATGTTAATGTTAACTCATTCTCTATATCCATACAAAATATCTATCAAACAAATAAAATTAAAATTTTCTTTTGAAAAATGCAACCATTCAATCAGTATTTTCTTATGACGTTATCACGTTAAACTATCGTCAGTAAACCGACTTTACAGACAACCTCTTTTTTTTCCATTTTTCTTTATTTATTGAATCTTTCTTGTATAAGAAACTAACAATAAGTTTACAAATCTTATATACTAGAGTAATATGTTTCCTTGCCAGTGCTAAGAAACGAATTATTTGCTCAAATGAACATATATTTACGTATATGATTAAATCGGTTGTGAATCTCCAATTCTTCATAGTTGGGAGCTGGAAAGGACGGGTTTCCAGTCTCCGATTCTTCGTAGCTGGGAGCCGGAAAGGCCTAGTTTCCAGTCTCCCTTAGAGCTTGCGTTGTCCCTCATGTCGATTGTGAAAATGATGTTGTTTTTTGTTTTTTTTTTTTTTTGAATGTGATAGAAGTTAACACGCTGCAGTCGCATTTACAGCAACGCTCCCACGGCTGCGCGCTACACGTGCCGCAGTGTCAGCATATTTTTATTTCATAATTACCTGCAATAGAACATTCCCACGATCGGTTGCAACACACGCATTGCATAAGTGACCAAGCCGGCATGCGGCAATCCGACACTCTTGCCAAGGCCATGGCGAATAGCGTACGCATTAGAATGAAGGTGTCAGCACTAATCATTTCACACGATTGTGAAATGATACTCATATTGTACCTGTGGGAAGTCAAGGCAAAGGTTGGTCTCAGACGTATCACACAACAACTGCATCGTCGCTGTTGTAATGATAGGTGTAAAGGAAGCGGCGGTCACCTCAAGCGGACAGTCGAGTTCGGGACGGGCTACTCATCATTACCTAATACTTAATTAAGAATATTATAAGCTAGTGAAATTAGAATTTTATTAAATTGTAATTTATAAAAAATCAAGTGTTTCCTTACTGGGCAGCTGGCCCATTATTTTTTTCAGTGCTACGGACAAGAAGTCCGTTTCTGGCGCCCGAGCAGGGACCCAGAGGTGAACAGTGTGAAAAAGGATTTTTCTAATAAATGAATTAAAAACTCTAACCAAAAATTGGAAAGTGAAATTGGAAAGAAAAAGCTATCAACTATTGTAGAATAAAACGTGATTAATTAAACAAAAAACATATATCGAAAATTGAATCGTAAAACAGTTACGGAAAATTTTAAAAAGCTATCAATTATTGTAGAATAAAACGCATACCGAAAATTCAGAAAACTACAAACGTGATTAGTGAAGAACCACGGCCACGAAAGGAAGAATAAGCAAAGAACCTGGAATATATGCTCTTAGCAGCCTTGTAAGCTTATAAAAACTTGTCTATTTTTTTTCTTCCTCCTCTTTTCCCACTCAGGTATGGAGTCCCTACAGACCACAGTAACAAACCTGACGGGAGCCGTCAATGCGCTCCTCGAACAAGTTGGGAGTATGGAGAGGCGGATCTCTTCCCTAGATTCTTTAAGATCCCGGCTCACTCTCCTGGAATCTGGAAGAAGTGAGAGTGGTGTTCGTGAACCAGAGGTGGAACCTCGAGCTCCGGCTACGGAGGCTGATCTAAGGGATATTTCTAGACTTCCAGACTCCGTAAAAGAATTGCAGGCATTCGACGGGAATCCTGTTCAATACGTCTCGTGGGTGCACTCTGTCGAGAGCATTCTTAATGATTTTAAGGTAGTAAGAAATAAGCCAATTATCGGGCCATACTTCAACATATTCGACAGAAAGTACGCGGGGAAGCCGATGCTGCCCTGATATCGTACAACATATTTGATACGAATTGGATTGCTATCAAGGAGTGCTTATCACTCCATTATGAGGATAAACGCGACATCCGCACTTTGGAGTATCAACTCCACCAATTGTCTCAGAAGGATTCACGGCTAGATGAATTTTATGCAGCCGTGAACCACCAATTCTCATTAATCATCAATAAAATAAAAACTGAATCTTACTCTGAGGAAACAACGAAAGTTTTAATTGACACATATAGGAACCGTGCCCTGGACGTATTTATACGTGGACTGATTGGAGAGCTTGCCAAAATGCTCCTTATTCAACGTCCTAAAACTCTGCCAGAGGCATATTCGGCATGTCTTGAAATCCAAAACACGAATTTCAGGAACTTTACACTTCACAGTGCACGTTCAAATAATCACATTGTTGCACCGGTGAATACCATTCCTAGCCGGTTGCATGGTTTTAAGGCCGACAGAACACCTCCTATTCCACCGAGGACAACTTGGCGTCCTCAAGATCGCCGAACACACTTCGACAAATATGATCGCCAAGTTACCCCAAAGAGGGATCAACCATCCACTTCACAGCCACCGGTTGAGAAGATGGACGTAGATCAATCCGTGCAAAGCAAACGAGTTAATTATATAAATAGACCAAATCCATTCAAACGCAGTGCTAAATCCGATAACTTTCCCCGAAAGCAACAGAGGCTCTACCATGCTACGACGGATGCTGTGGAGGAGGAAGATGATGACTGCGCTGCCGTCGAAGAAGAGGATTTTCTGTCCAGCGGCCATCTAGCGTACCATACTTAAAGTACAAACTTCTAGACGGCCGCGTTCTAGACTTTCTAATTGACACTGGGGCGAATAAAAACTTTATTAAACCACCGATAGCTAAGCATGAAAAACCAGTCCATAAAACCTTTAGTGTAAGATCAGCGGGTGGCTGTGTAGATATAAAGGGGAGGGTATTATTAAAATGTTTCAGTGACATTGGCCTTACTGCCGATGTGACATTTTTTGTCCTGCCTGGGTTGCAGACGTTGGACGGAATTATTGGGGACGATACGCTCAAGGGCATTGGTGCGGTTGTCGATAGGAAGAAGAACCTTCTAATGGTTGATAAATATAAAATACCTCTGCACGCTCGGGTATCCAGTGAGGTTAATTACGCAATTTCCAAAAACCTTGCACCGGAAACTGAAGAAAGAGTGAAGGGAATTATCAAAAAATTTAGCGAACTATTCTTACCTATAAATGGTAATGAATTGATAGATACCAGCGTCCGCGCAGAGATAAGGACATCGACAACCGACCCAATCTATAGCAAAAGCTATCCTTATCCTTCGTCTATGAGGGAGGAAGTGGATAGACAGGTAAATAAACTTCTCGAAGAAGGAGTTATCCGACCATCAAAAAGTCCCTATAACTCTCCAATTTGGGTGGTCCCGAAAAAGCCCAAGCCCGATGGGGAAAAACAATATCGCATGGTAATAGACTATAAAAGGTTGAATGCAGTCACTATCGCTGATACCTACCCTATTCCGGATATAAATGCAACACTTTGTAGTCTAGGCCAATCCAAGTATTTCACAACCATTGACTTAACGTCCGGTTTCCATCAGATACCCATGAAGGACTCTGATATTCCCAAGACCGCTTTCTCAACCATGAATGGTAAATACGAATTCCTGCGACTTCCATTTGGGTTAAAAAATGCCCCTGGAATTTTCCAACGAATGATCGACGATGTGCTCAAACAGTACATTGGCAAAATTTGCTATGTGTACATCGACGATATAATTGTATTCGGGAAAGACACCGATGATCACCTACAAAATGTGGAGAAAGTATTTTCAAGATTGCTTGAAGCCAACTTAAAGGTCAACTTGGAGAAGACGTGTTTCCTCGAAACTGAGGTTGAGTTCCTCGGCTATGTTATTACACCCGAAGGTGTGCGCCCTGACCCAAAAAAGGTTGAAACAATGAATTCAATCTTGCCTCCGGAAAATCTAAAGGACCTTAAAAGCTTTCTCGGTATGACGTCTTACTACCGCAAATTTATTCGGGACTACGCAAAGATAGCAAAGCCTCTGGCGAACCTTACGCGTGGAGAAAATGCACAAATCAGTGCAAATGCATCGAAAAAGGTAAAAATAAAACTTGATTGTGAAGCCTTACAGGCCTTTGCAGATTTAAAGGGACTACTGACATCAGCTGATGTCCTCGCTTTCCCTGATTTTGAAAAACCCTTCAATTTGACAACTGACGCTTCGAATTACGCAATCGGGGCAGTTCTGTCACAGGGGGATATAGGGAAGGACAAACCAATCGCGTATATATCCCGTTCACTTAACAAGGCCGAGGAAAATTATGCCACGAACGAAAAGGAAATGCTTGCCATAGTGTGGGCACTTGATAATTTGAGGTCTTATTTGTATGGCGCAAAAAAAATAAAGATATACACAGACCATCAACCGCTGACCTTTTCTATGAGCAATCGCAATTACAACGCGAAACTTAAGCCGTGGAAAGCTCGGATAGAGGAGTACAATTGCGAGTTGATTTATAAGCCAGGAAGGACGAATGTGGTCGCTGATGCACTCTCCCGTCTTAAGACGGAAGTGAACGCACTCACAGACTCAATCGTCGCTCAAGCGCCATATACCGTAGCTGGCGCACCATCCGATACAGATACTGCATCGGAAGTTACGATGCATTCCGCCGAACAAGATAGTTCAGACCTCATACCACGCGTTGAGATCCCAATAAACGTATTTAGAAACCAAATAATCTTCAGGCGGGGGGCGAGTTGCGAGTGCACAGAGGAGCCTCATGAAGGATACAGAAGATACTTTGTTTTATGCCACTGTTGAATGTGGAAGCTCTGTTACCTGCCCTCAGGAAATACCTCAACCCAAATGTCATAAATGGCATTAAAATTCCAGAGGATGATCTTCGTTACTTGCAAGCTGCATACGTTGATAATTTTAGTACGTACAAAGTAAGGATCACACAGCGCATGGTAGAAGACGTAACGATAGCAGACAGGATTTTCAATATAATAGAGCAGCAGCACAAGCGCGCGCATCGGAACGCTCGTGAGAATAGGGAACAAATTCTTGAAAAAATTTATTTCCCAGCTATGTCTAAACAGATTAGGGAATATGTTCGTCAGTGTGACACATGTAAGTTGAACAAGTACGATAGGCATCCTTCAAAACCATATATACAGCCAACTCCTATCCCGAATTATCCCTGTGAAATCCTTCATATTGACATCTTTGAAATAGAAAAGCAAAAGTACTTGAGTTGTATCGACAAGTTTACTAAATTTGCTAAACTTTTTCCGATCCAAAACAAATCTTCCATCCATTTGCGAATGAAACTAACTGTTGCGTTACATTACTTTACAGTGCCACGGGCTCTGGTCATGGACAACGAGCGCGGCTTCTTAACCCCGCTTGTGCTAAACTACATCAGGTCTCTAGGAATAGAAATATACCAAACGCCGACGCAGCGAAGTGAAGCCAACGGTCAGGTGGAGAGATTACACTCTACTTTGATTGAAATATATCGCTGCCTCCGCGTTGAGCTCCCTAGACTAACACCTGATGAGCGCGTTGCTATAACTGTAGACAGATATAATAATACAGTACATTCAGTGATAAAACGAAAGCCCGCTGATGTTTTTCTCAACAGGACTGCTAGGATAAATTATCAAGGGTTGGCAAATTTTAGGGAACGAACTAATGAGGACATAAAGGCTCTTTTACTGCACGAACAAGAAAGCAGGAATGCAAGAACTAATAAAACTCGCTCGCCCCCTCGCAATTTTGACAGCGGTGATGAATTGTTCATCGCCAACAAGCAAATAAAAAGCAAACAAAAGCCGCTTTACAAGAAAGAGGCTATAGCCGAAAACAGAAATGTTGCTATTGTCACAGAAAGTGGAAAAAAGTTCCACAAAATAGACATAAAAAATGTCTAACAAGTAAAGATATTGTTTAAAGAATATGAAATTAGCATTGGTCAAGAGGCAAAGAAAACTTATGCATAGCTCCCTAAGCCCCAGTGGTCTGGGTACAAATTAAATTTTGTATTCGATCTGTCGCATTGGTTCAACTCCAGTTTTCTCGGCGGTCGAGGCGATATCAATCGAAGTGGTTCAATTCCTCCTTGGGACTATTGGCTTTAATTGTCGTGAAGCTACTCGTGCCATGAGTAGGCCATTTGCAATTATAAACGCTTATGGCTAAAAGGGATTAACACGGGCCTTCCTTCAGCTGGGTTTACGCCTGTGTCACAATGCAAATCACGAAATAATGAAATAAAAGGTTAAATACCAAAACAAAAAATAAGAGAAAGTCTAATTCTCAACAGTACAAGCAAAATTCGCTTGTATATAAGCATAAACCTTTAAGGGTTCAATGAACCAAAATAAAATGGCAAAATTTTAGCCTCATTAGAAAAAAAAAACAAAAAAAAAGGAAAGAAACAAACAAACTTACTAATATTTTCTAACCAAATCAATTATAACTAAAAAACTAACTGTCAGTAAATTCCACTGTTAACACCACTTCTGGGTCCTCACGGATTTCCGATAACCCTTATCCCGGACTCCACTCACTAGTAATAGTATTAGAAATTTAAGCTCTTATTACTAACTTGAATTGTCATTGAATGGAAAACATATTTTTGAATTTAATAACTGTATAACTCCAGTAAATTTCAAGTAACTATAATTAAATTCAATATCAATTATTGTACATTTTGTTTAAGCGATATGTACATTTAAATTTCTCCTTGTCGTAATTTCAAAAAAAAACATGTAAAATTTATTTAAGGAAAATATTAGTGTTGTAGGCTATGCTCAATATATAAAACAGAAAACTGTGTACGATATCCTATTTAAGCTATTTTGGAAAAAAGATTAGAATTAAGATGATACTCTGTAATTCAATTTGTAGAATCTGCCTCTGTGCAACCGCACAAGCATATGTCGTATTCAACGTAGATTCACCTATTCTAACTGTCCGTGATGGATACGGCTGGATAATCAATGGACACTTCAAACTGGTCCACATCATCGACTTAATGCGCTACGAGAAAATTGAAAATCGGTTACAATACCAAACTGCCAGCATGAAAGGGACCAATTCAATCACAGAAGTCCTTAACTATCAGTTACAAAAAGTTCGAAATCAACTTGAAGACCTAAAGGGACCCGCAGCCAAAAGACCGAAGCGTTCAATTAACTGGATTGGGTTAGCTTGGAAGTGGATTGCTGGCTCACCTGATGCTTTAAACTGGGATGAAGTCCTGCGAAGCCAAAATTAATTAATAGTCAACAATAACCAGCAGTATAAGGTAAACTCTGAAATTTTCAAAAAAACTGAAGAGTTATTACAGGTTGTGAATGGTATTACAACGACTACGAATGACATCCTGGGACGTACCCGCCAGGCTGAGGTTTCACAGGAGATTCAGCACAAATTGATGATTCTCAAGGATGACGTCAGTGAACTCGTACGGGCATGTCAAATGGCCAAAGCAGGCGTAGTGAACAGCAACCTTTTGAACAAGGAGGAAATAAATAGTCTAATAAGCGAAATTGAAGTCCTTCCGTACAGTAACGGTGTTGAAGCCATCGAATATAGCGAACCATCAATCTACTCGAATGGAACTCTTCTCCTTTACGTGCTGTCAATGCCGAAGGTGGATCAAACGGGGTTTAATCACTTAATCACACGCTCTGTTTTGAAGGATGGTCATCGAGTTGATCTGAAGTACAAGACGATACTGATGAATAAGCAACTGACATACGGCATAAAAAATAGCTGTCTCCACCTAGCCACAGCCATGGTATGCAAACAGGAAGCCCTAGATTTGTTGGCCGAAGAGGAATGTCTACCACGTCTCCTAAAGGGTGGACAAACCAGTTGCCGCTACGAGATCGGTATGGAAACTACTATAGAGGTGCTCAAGGAGGACACTATATTCCTAGATAACTTCAACGGCAGTATATGGTCAGGTGGAATACCCAAACATCTATCTGGCTCTTATATCCTGCAGATGGAAAACGAGACTATTACGATAAACAACCAATCCTACTGGAGTACGAGCAGCTCAGGCGTACAAGTGCTTCCACCCGTGCTGTCCACCATAACGAATAAAAGCCTGGCGCTGAATCTCAATCTCGTCCATGAAATGACCTCCGGAAACATACGACTTTTGGGTCACTTGAAAGATAAGACTAACTGGTTTGCAATGTCTGAAGCCCTAGGCCTTGTTTTGTTGATGGTGTTCGTTTTGCTGATTTGGAGGAAGCTAACAGGAGGAGCAAAATTTCCCGAGGTTAAATTGTCTAAACTGCATCGGAATCCTCGTCATTCAAATGAGAAGGACGCCCCTGCAAATAAGGATCTGCGGGACGCAGACTTTTAGAGGGGGAAGAGTTAACACGCTGCAGTCGCATTTACAGCGACGCTCCCACGGCTGCGCGCTACACGTGCCGCAGTGTCAGCATATTTTTATTTCATAATTACCTGCAATGGAACATTCCCACGATCGGTTGCAACACATGCATTGCATAAGTGACCAAGCCGGCATGCGGCAATCCGACACTCTTGCCAAGGCCATGGCGAATAGCGTACGCATTAGAATGAAGGTGTCAGCACTAATCATTTCACACGATTGTGAAATGATACTCATATTGTACCTGTGGGAAGTCAAGGCAAAGGTTGGTCTCAGACGTATCACACAACAACTGCATCGTCGCTGTTGTAATGATAGGTGTAAAGGAAGCGGCGGTCACCTCAAGCGGACAGTCGAGTTCGGGACGGGCTACTCATCATTACCTAATACTTAATTAAGAATATTATAAGCTAGTGAAATTAGAATTTTATTAAATTGTAATTTATAAAAAATCAAGTGTTTCCTTACTGGGCAGCTGGCCCATTATTTTTTTCAGTGCTACGGACAAGAAGTCCGTTTCTTAGATGTGGTTGGAGGAAGTTGTGGACGGACTCTCGTGTGAGATGAGATCATTAAGATAGTGCAGACTTGAAGATATCTCTTTTTTTCAATCGTGTGTGACCTTCATCTAAAATTAGATTTCGCGCTAGTTTATTGGGATGGTCTTCTAGCTTTTGTAGGTACTTTTTGCTCAACCGTACTATTTCATCGGCTACACGAGGTATGCAAATATCTCTGTGAATGTTAGCGTTCTTTATATACCATGGAGCTCCCGTGATTATCCGCAAGGCTTTAGATTGCACTCTCTGAAGTTTTTCGATATTTGAGGGCGTAGCCGTTCCCCACATTTCTATACCATATGCCCATATTGGTTTTAGCATGGCTTTATATAGTAGCACTTTGTATTCTAGAGGTAATGCTGATTTCGAATTAAGCATCCAATATAGGCTTTTCATTTTAAGCTTGATATTCGACACTTTCTTTTCAATATGATTCCGCCATGTGAGTCTTCTATCTAAGTGAATTCCGAGATATTTTATTTCGTTTTGCTGTGGTATATTCTGACCATTTATTGTAACTGCAGGGCAAGTTTCTTTTCTTAGAGTAAAAGTAATATGCACGCATTTAGTTTCATTAACCTTTATTCTCCAGTTTTTAAGCCATACTTCTGTTTCAAGTATATGCCTTTGTAATATAGACGTTGCTAGAGTGCTTGAGAGAAATATTTTACTTTGCACTTTAGCGACGGCGGCTATCGCAGGCGATTAAACGATGAGCTATATGGGCTTAAGTACAGCGGATAAAGATGCAGCGGCTCCGCTTGTTAGGTCATGTCGTCCGAATGGATAGAAAGGATCCGGCTCTGAAAGTATTCGACTTTACTTGGTGTATCCAAACCGCGCCGGAGCAATTTATTAAACCCCGTGAAAATCGCTTAAGCCGTTATCACGCCAGTCAAGAAGAAGAATACATATGACGTACTCGTATATTTGGATTGCATGAAAAGCCACACTAATACTTGCATACAACTTATGAAATAGCAGATGCAGAAATAAGTAAAAGGAAATAAAAGTAGGCAAAAAGTAATACAAGTTTATTTGTGAGTAATTTTATATTGAAAGCATGCATATTCTGCGATAAACTTTTAATTTACTTTACTTAAATAGTATCGACTGGACTAAAATAAATTATTGACCTGGGAAATGCTTACATCCTTATTTTATTATCCAACGAAAATTATCAAAGCAGTTCATCTTAAATTTATTTGGAAAACGCAGCTGCATGTAGCACAGAAATAACAACAAACAGCTAAAGAGAGAAAAATGTGCAAACTGTGAGAAAGCAAAATACGATAAGCTGTAAGAAGCTATGAAAACAAGCAACTTTTTGCTCTTTTGCTATTCAAAGCCTTTGCAAACAATGCCAGCGCAAGAACTTTGACAATTTGCTGCCGAATAGTTGAGAAAAGAAATAGTTTTTCTTTATTTATTTCTTGCGAAATCTCAGACTTTTTAGTTGTTTTTAGAAACTCTACACTTTAAGCTCTGCGTACTCGCTCCAATACACTTTGGTTCTTTCCTTCTAACTATAAAACTAGCGAATGTAAAAAGTCTTCAGCTTCTTACTAATCAGTCGGCTCTGGAAGCAGACACTTTTATTTAAGTATTGCAATAAAAACTAATAACAGCTTATTTTGCTGGTGTACTTATATCAGAAAACAACAACTGCTCTATGAAATACTCAGTACTGCGAAGATACTACTTTTCTATGGGAGAAATGCTCAAAATTAATACTGCTCTGCTACAAAGGTTAGGGAAACTAGATCACAAAGTTGAATTAAACATGAAATCTGAATCACCCTAGTGCAACATTTCTGTGAAAAATAATAGCACAAACAGGCAATGGCACACTTGCTGGTGTATTTTCGGCATGACAAGCCTTTTCATGAAGAGTAAAAAAAGAAGAAAGTATAAAGTTTTCGAATTTTTATTTTGTGAAAAAGTTTAGGCAATCAGTTTTAGCCTTAGATTAGTTGAAATAATTGGCTTAAATTTTTACTTCTTTAAACTTATGTCCCAAGTTAAATTGTTTCCGCAAATTACGTGATTGTTCAATTCAATAATCACTTACTTGCTCCAACTTCACGATTCCATGACCAGAGCAACTCGTGGGAAAATTAGTGGTAACATTTTATTAATTAACTAGCAAACCCGGCCCCCTTCGCTGGGCACACTAAAATAGAATAGATATGGTTTAGAACAGAAAATATATGATTTTCATATTATTTATTTCTTTATTCTTTATTCAAGCGCTTTGGCATAAACAATATTTTTTGTTTTTGAGTAAATATAAAAAATATTATTTGAAAATCAGGAAAAAAGAAGATTGTTTTTAAATTTCAAATCAACGCATATGAATAAACAATCGTCTTTTTTCCTGATCATCCATGAATTTTTCGTTTCAATTTATATGTTTTATTAAGCTTTGGATCTTTTTTAACCATTATCCATTTATATTTTTCAAAAAAAAAGAAACGAAAAACAATTTTTTTTCCACGAACACATAATTTCATTCGGATTTCACATTAAATTCTCAAATTTCGTAAGAAATTATTCACTGTTCCAAAATCCACTCCAAAAAAATTCACAAACAATTTTTACATGTTGCACTTACGTTTTTTCCTTATGGCATCCAAATCAGAAAGAAATATTGACACATTGTAACTCACACTGTCAATTTGACAGTTCAGTTCCGCCCCAAGCGTTAAAAAAGTAAGCGACATTATGGCTGGTTCAAAAGAACGCTGTACCCGTTGCCAGTGCTCCGAATTACAACCAAACTTTACGAAACCCATTTTCAATACTTACTTAACAATGTGCGTAAGTTTGGTTTAATTCGGTTCAAAGACACGGCGGGTCCACGTTTTGGCATATATTTCCTGACCCTAGTCATCAATAGGTATGAAAATTACCCCGTATTAAAGCACTTATCAACAGCTTTCATTTGATACCCATATTGTACATACACAACCAAAGGTTACCCGGGTCCACGTTTTGACCTATATCTCGAGACCCCAGTCACGGAGCGGCATGAAAAATACTCTGTTATAAAGCATTCACTAACAGCTTTCATTCGATACCCATATTGTACATGCACGTCCGAAGGTTACCCGGGTCCACGTTTTGACCTATATCTCGAGACCCTATCTACCAATAGGTATTCAAACTATACGGAAATCATTTTCAATACCTACTTAACAATGTGTGTAAGTTTGGTTTAATTCGGTGCAAAGATACGGCGGGTCCACGTTTTGGCATATATTTCGAGACCCTAGTCATCAATAGGTATGAAAATTACCCCGTATTAAAGCACTTATCAACGGCTTTCATTTGATATCCATATTGTACAAACACATTCTAGGGTCCACGTTTTGGTCTCTATCTCGAGACCCTAGTCACAGAGCGGATGGAAATACTCTGAACTAAAGCATTCACCAACAGCTTTCATTTGATACCCATATTGTACATACACATCCGAAGGTTACCCGGGTCCACGTTTTGACCTATATCTCGAGACCCTATCTACCAATAGTTATCCAAACTATACGGAAACCATCTTCAATACCTCCTTAACAATGTGTGTAAGTTTGGTTTAATTCGGTGCAAAGACACGGCGGGTCCACGTTTTGGCATATATTTCCAGACCCTAGTCATCAATAGGTATGAAAATTACCCCGTATTAAAGCACTCATCAACAGCTTTCATTTGATACCCATATTGTACATACACAACCAAAGGTTAAACGGGTCCACGTTTTGACCTATATCTCGAGACCCCAGTCGCGGAGCGGCATAAAAAATACTCTGTACTAAAGCATTCACCAACAGCTTCTATTTTAACATCCATATTGTACAAACACATTCTAAGGTCCACGTTTTTGTCTCTATCTCGAGACCCTAGTCATGAAGCGGCATGAAAAATACTCTGGACTAAAGCATTCACCAACAGCTTCCATTTGATACCCATATTGTACATACACATCCGAAGGTTACCCGGGTCCACGTTTTGACCTATATCTCGAGCCCTATTTCCAAAATAAAATATAATCCATGTTACTCGTGGATGATGTAGCTTTCGAATGGTGAAAGAATTTTTAAAATCGGTCCAGTAGTTTTTGAGCCTATTCATTACAAACAAACAAACAAACAAAGTTTTCCTCTTTATAATATTAGTATAGATTTAAATTACTATTTCAAGCTCTATATATGTATTATTTTTAGCAACCAAAGCTTATTTTGGGGTTAGAGGGTGTTTTGGGAAATGCAAGCGAATTCTAATCCGATTTTTTTTGCGTTCTCTAGCTCTTAGGTTTAAAATATACACTAAGAGCTCACGAAAGTGAAATATATAAGCTTTTACGCGTACCCAACACAATCGCAACACTTGCACATATTATCGGCGGACAAATAATAATAATAATTTTCTAGAAATGTTATTTTGCAACGGAAAGTAAAATATAATAAGGTATATTATTTGAGCATCACAACACGTAGGTCGCTATGGCTTAGAAAGTCCTTTGTATACCGACATCCAAGTTAAGAGAAAAGCAATTTCAGGCACCAAAGAATAGTTAAAATCAACGAATTTGCACAAATTTTGTATAAACAAACCATTATAACAATTTTTCTTTTTTCTGCGGGCAGCGAAAGGCTATGAATTTTCAGAATGGCAGGCCTTATGAATACAAAATATGAACTACTAAATAATGTGAAAAAAATAAACAGAAACACATACGCACACATGTGTACTTTTTTTTTTTTGTGGGTAGGAGGTTAAAATCAAAATGTCAGAAACATCATCAAAGGCGCCGTCGCACCAGTGGTATGTGGGGCATGCTCCCACTATAACATTCCTCCTCCTCGGCTGATTTCCACCCTGGGACCGCTGTAAACATTTCATCAAGGTGGAGCCGCGTTTATGTCTATTGACACAACCAGGTACCTGCGTCCAGGCCCTTCTCTTGTGGACGTATGCAGATCTTACGTCAGCGATGGTATCCACTCCCCCCACTGTTTTCATACGTGGTTCTGGAGGAAATGGAACATCGGAAAATTTGCGATAGCGCAGTTTTTACGAACTATCATCTTGTCTTCTGTCTGATATTATTGTGAGTGATTCACTCAAGTGTCTGTGTTTGTCGTCATTCTGTCCGGAAACAGTTCATCTCCATTTCGTAATTGCAACTGTAATTGCTTTTGCTGGGTCTTGCGCTCCCATTCGATGAATTGGAGTCGTAGTATAATTTTTCCAGCAAACGCTCGAACCGCCACCCATTTAGCACTGGATGAGCACATGTCCTGTACGATGTCATTAGGACTAGCTGAGTGTCCCAAAACCCTTTCAAGTATTGCACGTTCTCGTGCGAAGCGATCACAATGAAAAGCCACGTGTTCCGCGCTTGCATTAGGACAGCTTGGGCAGAGTGGGCTTTCTGTCAGCTGAAAGCGGTGGAGATATTCCATAAAGTAGCCATGACCGGTGAGTATCTGCGTAAGGTAATAATCAGTTTCACCATGCTTTCCCATGCTACCACCCACTGCTCGAGATGTGGTATTAACTTGTACGTCCAGCGCCGTTTAAGTGACCCTTCCCATCTTCTTTGCCACTCATACATAGATCGCTCTCGTTCGATGGCTTTTTCTGTTGCCGTTGGTTTAGCTCCTTGCTCGCTATAGAGGCGGTGAAGCTCTCTTGCGTGAATATCAACTGGCAATTTCCCGGCTATAACACATATTGCATCGTCTGATACCGTTCTATATGCACATGAAACCCGTAATGCACTCCGCCTGTGTGTGCGCACCACTTCACGCATGTGAATGTTCTTTGCTTCTGCCCATACCGGTGCCGCGTAGAGTATGATTAAGTCCACGACTGTTGATAATAGTTTCCTTCTTTCCCCTTGTGGACCACCTATATTCGGTAGTATTTTTGTGAGAGCGCCCATTACCGCCGCTGCTTTGTTATTAACTGCTGCTAGATGTTGCTTAAAGCTCAATCTCGTGTCGATCATTACACCTAGGTATTTTATTGCCTCCTTTGAGAGTATCTCGTGCCCACCAACTGAGAGTTTCATGGTCGCCTTTTTCTCCCGAGCACTTATCAGCACTGCCTCCGTTTTTTGGGCTGCCAGCTCTAGACCTGCATTGCTGAGCCAACGCTGTACTCTCGTTGCCGCATCTGTAAAGCAATGGCACGACAGTCAGTGGTTGAACGCGAAGCTGAGCGGTTGAAAGTGATGGGCTCTCTTCCAATCGAATAATATACAAATAAATTCAAGATAATTACTTTGTGTAATAAAATATTACAATTAAAATAATAAAATGTTTCATTGTTAATATTAGTCGGTCGACTAACTTGACAAATCAGAAGTGGGATGAACGACTACGCCTACAAAAAGCAACGAAAAATAAAATCATCGTACAACGCACAGGCAAAGTTTGTGAGTGTGTGAGTAGATACATTTTAAAACACACAACGGAGGGGAAAAGACAAATTTACAAAGCGCAACGTGCAAAGAAAAGCAGCACGCCGTGGTAAATTCCAGAATTCTCTCGAACGTTCTACGCAATCGAAGAGGGGAGACACATACATACGAATTGTGTTTGTGAACTCAACGTTAACGAATTCAGCGAAAGTACAACGCAAAATCTGCATTGCAAAACGGCGTAGTACTCCGACGATATAGATACACACATATTGCGCATCAACGGAAAATAAATTTCAAATGCCAACGCGCAATTGCAAAACGGCGTAGTACTCCGACGATATAGACACACATACATATATTGCGCATCAACGGAAAATAAATTTCAAAGGCCAACGCGCAGTTGCAAAACGGCGTAGTACTCCGTCGATATAGACACACACATATTGCGCATCAACGGAAAATAAATTTCAAAGGTCAACGCGCAACGAAGGCAAACGCGCAACGAAGGCAAACGTGCAACGAAGGCAAACGCGCAACGAAGGTAAACGCGCAACGAAGGCAAACGCGCAACGAAGACAAACGTGCAACGAAGGCAAACGCGCAACGAAGGCTAACGCGCAACATTGCAGAACTGAGCAGTCAGCAGCGACAACAGCAACGAAGCAACGAAAATAAAGAGCTGCACAGTTTGAGGGGAGAAAAAGAAAAATCGAGGCAGAGCAAAGATTTTACAAGCAACGAAGAAGAAATACGGCAGTTGAATTTCACAACTAAACGCGTACGGATGGGAAAAAAATCTGGAGACAGCATCAAATAAATAAAATGATTAAATTATCAACATTAAGGGTTAGCCAGCTGAACCAGCTCCTACGAAACAACAACGCAACGGTGATAGGCACGAAAGCATGCAAGATAGCGAAGTTGCAGGAAATTTTGGACAGCGACGAAATTGATCCAGCAGAGTTGGAAGACGAAAATGATTTGCAAACACAAATCAATGGATTGAAGGAGGCGATGTCTACGTTAACTCTAACCATTAGCACAATAAATTCAACACGCACCATCGATACCACCATCCAAACGCAACAGAATAATGAAAACACACGACCAACGCAACCAGTATTGAATTGTAGTAATGCGCAAAGTTCAACGACACATGGGATAATGTCAATACAGGATATGGTAGGGATTATGCCTGATTTTGATCCCATAAAAGATCTTACATCAGCGCAACAATTCATTATCAGAATCGAGCAGTTACGTGGTGCATACAATTGGCGTGAGGATTTAGTTCTCGTAGCAATTCAACACAAATTAAAGGGTATAGCAAAGCGATGGTTGGATTCCCAAGTTGTATTTTATAGTTGGGAACAATTCGTTAGTGCGTTTGAAAGGGATTTCCCGGTCAAATGCAATGCAGCTGAAACGCACAAAGCACTAATAAAACGAAAGCGTAAAAATGGAGAGGACTACGTTGAATACTTTTACGCGATGCTAACAATGGGTCAGCAAGGTAGACTCGATGACAACTCCATCAACTCACACATTATAAGCGGTCTCAACGACGTGGCACTAACCAGAAGTTTGGCAGCGACGAATTTTTCGAAGCACTGAAGAATTTGACAGCTATTACTGGAACTACAGCGGCAGCTCCACTTTATAATAATCCACTGGCAAAAACGGAAGGTCAAAGTAGCAGCAAGGCAATGGGACCGAAGTGATTTAACTGCAACGAGTACGGGCACATTGCAAAGAAATGTCTACGACCACAACGCAAGCAGCGGTGCACGATCTGCTCCAAGGTGGGACATGAAGCAAAATTTTGTGCGAATAAGACCACTGTAGTAAAAATTGTGGAATCAAACGACAACGTTGAAGCACCTCCTATAACAAAAACAGTGGTATTGAATGGAAAGAATTTTGAGGCGTTTGTAGATACAGGCAGTGTTAGTTCATTGATTACGGCTAAGGCAGCAGAGGGTATGACAAGTTGCGAAGCAAGTAAACGATTCATCGGATTCGGAGGGTCAGAAGTTCAGGTTACGCGTAAGGTGAAAGTAAATGCTCTGATAGACGACAAGCCCGTTCCAATTACGCTATATATTGTTAACGACTGCATGTTACCCTCGGACATATTACTGGGTCGTGATGTTTTGCAGAACAGCGAGTATCGTATGGTATTTAATAGCGGCGTTTTGCACATAGACGAAGTCAGTAGCGAAGCTTTCAACATACCCAACAGTTTAAATAAGGAGGGACGCGAAAAGTTACTGAATCTTTTAGATACTTTCCGTTCAAGTTTTACTGAAGACATAGGTGAAATCGGGAAATGTAACAACGCTAAGATGAGTATTGAAGTGACGACTACGAAACCAATCATTGGTAAACGATATCAGGTACCATTTTCTCAACGACCGATATTATCAGAAATTTTAAAGAAATTACTAGATAACGACATTATCCGACCAAGTGAGTCCCCTCATGCGGCATCAGTGTTATTGGTCAAAAAGGCAAACATAGAGAATCGAATGTGCGTCGACTACCGCGCACTCAACGAGTTTACCATAAAGAAAAACTACATAATGCCTATAGTCGAGGAACAACTGTCGCGCTTGGCCGGAAATCGTTACTTTACAACGCTGGACATGTCGTCGGGGTATTACCAAATCCCGCTGGAGGAACAATCGAAACCGTACACTGCATTCCTCACGCATGAAGGTTTGTACGAGTATAACGTAATGCCATTTGGATTGGTGAATGCCCCAATGGTATTCCAAGAAACAATTGTCAATATAATTAAACGACTTCGAAACCGAAAAAAGATTATTAACTACGTAGACGAGGTTATCATCGCTACAAAAGAGGAGCTGGAAGGATGCGATGTACTTCAAGAGTTCCTGGAGGCCATAAAACAAGCAAATTTAACACTCCGACCATCAAAGTGTACATTTTTGTCGAAAGTCGTCAACTTTTTGGGGCATACTATTGATAGTGAAGGCATACGACCAGGACCAGAGAAAACGAAATGCATCACCGAGTTTCCAACATCTAATTCAACGACAATGGTTCGACAGTTCCTGGGTCTTACTGGATTCTTCCGGAAGTTTGTGCCCAAGTACAGTGAGATTGCTCTTCCTCTGTCAGCATTGTTAAAGAAGAACGCAACATTCGTATGGGAAACTCCACAGACATGGGCATTTCAGCGATTGAAGGAAATGGTAACCACAAAGCCAGTATTAACGTTGTTCGATCCTGGGAAGAATCAGGAAGTTCACACCGATGCAAGCTCAGTGGGTCTGGCTGGTGTGATGTTACAGGAAGAGCCAGATGGGTTAAAAGCAGTATTTTACTTTAGCTGAAAATGCAGCGAAGCCGAACAAAAATATGCGAGCCATGAATTGGAAGTGCTGGCAATCGTGGAGGCATTGCAAAGATTTCGTACTTATTTGTTGGGTCGAGCATTCAAGGTTGTCACCGACTGCAATGCTGTTGCAACAACGAAGGCTACAACACCTTTGCCACCACGTATCTCCCGATGGTGGTTGAAGCTGCAGGAGTTCGATTTTACAATTCATCATCGAGCAGGGACAAAGATGGCACATGTAGACGGAATGAGTCGAGCACCAGTACTTCACCCAGGTAAAGTTAATACAGTCGCAGATCTTGTCTTGCAGGTATTCGAAAAGGCGACGACTGGTTGGGTTCGATGCAGTGGCAAGATGCACGACGCAAAGAAATCATCTGCAGCTTACGTGATGAGGATAAGATGAAGCGCGACGAGTATAAAGACTACACGCTACAAAAAGGGCGATTGTACCGAGACGTAGATGGGCGGAAGCAGTTGGTGGTACCAAAGGCAGTAAGATGGCGCATAACCAAATCCTACCATGACGATGCAGGACACTTCGCGCTAGAAAAGACTATACAACAAATTCTAGAACATTTTTGGTTTCCACGCTTACGACACTATGTAAAATCTTACATCGATGCTTGCCCTGAGTGTTGCCTTAACAAAGTCAAAGGAGGCAAACCAGAGGGTCAACTACACGTATTAGACGAGGTGATGCCGATTCCATTCAGATCTTTGCATTTGGACCATCTAGGGCCATTCCCCAAAAGCAAAAAGGGAAATATGCATATACTTGTGGTTGTGTGTGCATTTAGCAAGTACTGCATCCTGAAAGCCGTACGAAACACGAAGACAACACCTGTGGTCAACGCACTCCGAGACATTTTCCGAACATATGGGCAACCAAGAAGAGTGACAACAGACAGAGGTACAGCTTTCACGTCTGCTGAGTTTACACGTTTCATTTCAGAAGAAGGCATTCAGCAGGTGAAAGTGGCGGTTCGAACTCCACGGACAAATGGGCAGACGGAACATATCAATAAAACCGTTCTTGCCTCACTGAAATGTACAACAACGAATGACCGCGAGTGGGACATAGCATTACCTTCTCTGCAGTGGAACATAAATTCGCAAAACAACGCAACCACCGGGTTCAGTCCAAATCAGTTGGTCTTCAACTTTAGTCCACGTGAGGTATCCACCAATAGATTGATCCAAGCCATCGAAGATGAGAACAGCAGTCCTAGTGATGTAGAGTACCGGCGACAAGAGGCGCATAAAGCGATGCAGAAAGCAAAGAAAGCATGGAAAGAGCGGTATGATAAGCGACACCAATCTCCAAGGCACTATGAAGTAGGCGATCTAGTGGTGACAGAATATGTACCAACGGCAACTGGAACGTCACATAAACTTGATCCGTTGTTCAAAGGACCTTACATTATAACCAAGGTGCTGCCACATGACAGATATTTGGTCGAAGACTTACCCGATGTACCTGAACCTCAACGACGTTATTGTGGTGTGTTGGCAAGCGATGGATTGAAACCATGGTGTGATCTTGGCCCAGAACAAGATGACAGCGATGACGAATCATCACCCGGTGACGATAAGTCAGGAGAGGCCGAGCTGTAAAGCAATGGCACGACAGTCAGTGGTTGAACGCGAAGCTGAGCGGTTGAAAGTGATGGGCTCTCTTCCAATCGAATAATATACAAATAAATTCAAGATAATTACTTTGTGTAATAAAATATTACTATTAAAATAATAAAATGTTTCATTGTTGATATTAATCGGTCGACTAACTTGACACATCATTGCATTTTGCTTCTAGATGATCCAGTCGCTTGTCAACTACAACTAGCGCAATGTCGTCCGCATAACCTACGATTGTTGTTTTTGCTGGAAGTTTTAATTTCAGAACCCCGTCATACATAATATTCCAAAGAGTTGGCCCCAAAACCGATCCTTGTGGAACTCCCCCTGTGACTTCATATGCTTTTGAGCCATCATCAGTGTCATACCGTAAAATTCGTTTGCTGAAATAGCTTCGAATAATGCTCAGTAGGTAGCTTGGTATCTTCAAATTTTCTAGAGACAGCAGTATGTTGGACCAATTTGCCGAGTTGAACGCGTTTTTTATATCCAGCGTTATGACTGCGCAGATCTTCATAGCAATGTGCCCTCCGCTAATAGCTTCCCGGGCTATGTTTGTTACGATTCGGATCGCATCTAATGTTGATCTTGCACGCCGGAAACCAAATTGGTTATCGGAGAGACCACCAGGGCTTTCTAAGTATTCCTGGAGCCGATCACATATGATACGTTCTAATATTTTCCCTGTTGTGTCCAACATGCATAAGGTCTGCGGCTGGGTGATCAGGTTGTTTTCCTGGCTTAAGTAGCAAAACTAAGCGCTGTAGCTTCCATTTGGTTGGAAAGGTTCCTTCTTCTAGGCATGTGGTATATAAGTCCGCAAATATTTGCGGGTTTGCCCGTATAGCTACCTTTAGTGCATTATTTGGGACGCCGTCGGGACCAGGGGCCTTGTCTTTTATGCGTTTCAGCTTTTGCAAAATAACGTCTGTTGATACTGGAACGTTTCTGCTTGTGTTGACAGCATATTCCTGATCACTACTTTGTGGGGGAAATAGTGCCACTACTATTTGCTCTAAAAGAATCGGACACGTTGGCTGTGGTGGTCTTGGCCCTCTGACGTTTCGCATCACAGTTTTATATGCCATGCCCCAGGGATCGTCGTCTGGCATTTCCTTAAAGCAATTGTTTTTGCTATTCCGAATTGTCTTCTTAAGGTGGAATTTTCGTGTACGATATTCTGCGTGCCGCTCGTTATAGTTTGGTCGATGGCGTGCTCTTTGTGCCTTTCTTCGTGCTTCGTTGCAGGCTTTCCGAAGGTCGGCTATTTCGGTAGTCCACCGTTTGTTGTTGTATCGATACATCGGCATCGACGCATCACACGCGAGTTCTATTTGTGCGGCCATTTGTTCCGCCATACTTTCTGCACCCTCGCAGGAAAGGGAGGCGTTCTCCCAAACTGATTTAAACGCTATGGGGTCGAGTGCCGTTCGTTTCCATTTTTGCTGCCACTTTGATTTCACAAATTGCTGCGTCTCCCCGCCTATTTCAATAACTATAGCTAGATGATCAGTATGAGTGTATATAGATTCGTCTACTCTCCATTTGATACTTCTCGCCGTTACACAGTGTCCGAGCGTCAGTACCTTTTTGGCGTCATCTGCGTAGTGTAAAATGTAGAGCGATTCTGTGCCCCCATGGGTGTTGCGCCTACTCTTAATTGAGCTTTCATCTGGCTTTTTCACTTGTGCCTGTTCTGCGATTGCGCTTAAAAGCTCTTCGTTCGTGGTCAGACCAGGGATAAGTCCTTTGCATTGAATTGTAATGGTGTGAGTTTTTAAATTCACGATAGCGACATCCTTTAGAGCATTTTCAAAAGCTGTGTGATAGCTTGCTGTTTCGACGTCCTTGCTTCTCTTGAGCTCAATAAGCAGTCCTCCTTTTTGGGTTGGTGGCATGGTTTTCACCTTTTCACCAAGATCCTTGAATTCTACGCTATTTTTTACCTTTCGTAGCATGTCCGCATATGTCACATCCTTTCACTTTTTCTCGATTACGATCGCATCTGACCTAGTTCGGATGGATTTGCCACCATTTCTTTTCCTTGAAGGTTTTTTCCGCACTTTTGTCCACCCTTTCTTTGACCCAATAGTTTCCGTATTTTGAGAAAGAAGATTATTGCTGTCATTCTTTCTCTTTTTCGCAGATGGGGACTTGGTTGTTGCCGGCGCTGCAGTGGCTTTCGGGCTAACCTTTTCTCTCAGCCTTTTTGCTGACAAAACCGCGCCTCTTAGGGCTACGCCGTTTCTGTACTGGGGCAGAAATTGTCAGAGCCTTGCGCTCTTCGGCTTCAAGCTTTGTGATCACGTCGGTATGGGTGCGCTTTATAATGCTGCACATCCTCCTAATGTCACCATGGACATTTTTGCGTGGATAGGAGGCCATCTATCTCATTGCCTAAGCGTTCGACAAGCTCATACAATGCATTTGGTTTGGGCGCTGTGGCAATGCCTTGCACTTCATTGTCCGTCTTCTGTTTTTCTTTCTGTTGTGGCTGTTCTGTAGAATCATTTTTGCCGAGATGTGATGTTGGCGTCCCGACCAAGACACCGATGATACTACTTGATTGCGCTGTTATTCTGTTTCCGCGACGCTGACTACCGGTGGGCATGGGTGATTCATTCTCCTTTGTATTTTCTATAGTTGCTGTTGCTTGTGGAGGAGACCGTCTAATCACAGAGCTCCTCTTAAATGCGTTTGCAGCTTCACCTGTCGGCGAGTGAACATTTCTGTTTACATCAGGTACATGCGTCCCATCATTGAGGGTTTTTGAGTTTTTGTTTGTAATAATAAATTTGTTCATGCTATATGGGGCCCCAACTCACATCCGCTATCTCCGCGCGTGTACGTAGTTACCGTAAGTCCCATAGTTATCTATGTAAACAGGGAGGCCATGCGAGGGTTGACTTTGGCCCTTATGGGGTCCAGAGTTCAGAGCCAGACTTCAAGCCGGAATTAATGGGGAGCCATCTCAACCCAACCTACGTGGTCACTGAAGACTACGCGCTTTGAGCGCTTTGTGAGACCTGCCATGTTTGAAAGGGGCGGAGGAGGCTATGAACCCTTCTGAAAGCCATTTTTGCAAGATTTCACTCCGCATACTCAGGTAACAGAGATTCGAAGCCCCAGCCGTTGTTCACGTTTAGCGATTAGGACAGCCGCTCCTTACGTGGAGAACAGACACTGACCAGAGAGCCGCTCAATATGAGTTAGACGCTTCTAGAATTTTTTGGGTTGCCTGTTTTGGTCCGCGAGTGGTATTTTATTTCCCACCTACCCTGCATATCTGCTGAGCGTTCCCCTATCCGCCACCTGGGGGCACGACACATATCTACTTATACTCACATGTATACATATAAATTTAAGCTCATTTAGTCCATTTGTTGTTGGTTTTTGTTATACCTCGTTATTTTCTCAGTAATAGTAGTCACCATTAATACTTATGAAATTAACTCAGTTGGAGCAAAAACATGAGTATGCATGCGACTGGCATAGTTGTGGGAGCTTTATGCTACAATATAATCATTCGTTTCGTTTCTAGTTCTCTCTCTTCCTCGACATGATGGAAAAGTTTACTGCATATAAATACAGTACCATTTGTTGTTGAGGGGCGCTAGAGAATGGTTGAGTACTCAATCGAGCTGTAAGACAATGTCAGAAAGTAAATATATACATATTTATTTTACATTTATATATATATATAATTGGCACTAATATTGGGTGTTTGGCCGAGCTCCTACTGCTATTTGTGGTTTGCGTCTTGATGCTATACCATGAATGGAGGAACTTGCAATTTTAAGTCGACTCCAAACGGCGAACATTTTTTATGAGGAGCTCTTTCATGGAAGAAATATACTCGGAGGTTTGCCATTTCCTGTTTAGCGGGGAACGATATTAGAGAAAAACTTGTTCTCTAATTGTGGGGTTTCATGCACGCAGATTCGAACCTACGCACTTCCAAATGGTAGTCACGTACCAATCCACTCGGCTACGGCGATCGCCAATGCATATATACTATATGTATATAAGTACATTTTAAGGTGGCCAAGAACAACAAAAGTTTTTCGTCTTTCTTCAATTTTTGAATGTAATACATATATATTTACTCGTGCCAGCAACGCTTAGAAAATTACAATGGGAACTCAATGCAAAAAGGCATTTTTTCGTAAATTTGGTATAAAATGTTTAAAGATCGATATTTTTTAATCTCCTCTTTTAATTTACACATTTAATTTAATTTTAATCTCTTCTTAATTCACAAATGTTAAAAAAATTTAATTTAGCTAGTTTTAGTTTAGCTATTTTAGCAGGCTCACTATCAAGACCATGAGGTCACTCCAAAATTTAGAAAAACTGTTAAAAATTAAAAAAAAATATATTACCTAGTCCTTTTTTAATGGTAGCAGTTTTTGGATATTTGTGTACGGAAATCAAAGAAGAAAGCTAAATAATATCGAGAATCCTTTAAATTAAAAATGAAGAAAAAAGTGCCAGCAAATAATTGTTTTAAATTATTCCAACTGACAACATATCAATGCTATAGTCTTACGTTCTACTAGTTATAAGTGCCCATTGTTTATATATAATTATCTTTTAAAATTAAGAAAATAAGCACTATCGATATCTAGACAAATTTTGCTTTGGGTCATCCTAATAGATATGCTTATATGTATATACTTTTTAAAATTCTCGCAGTTGTAAAGAAAAACGAACGAACGAACTTAGTGATACAAATTTATGACGGATATAACATTTTAATTGCATACTTGTAAATATGTATATCTCATGCAGCGCATCGCCATCGTTTAATTTGTTGAAGCTGAGAAATCTGGCAGCTGCCAATCCATCACTACTAATTACACCATATCAGACTCTTCGACCACGCAAATCAAAATATTGTGCATCGGTGTTACTTGTAAACAAATTTTCTTTTAATTCATCCCATTGACCTTTGTTTACGTGCTGTTTACATTGCATTAGGCCTCTTCTATTCGATTCTTCCACAAATGTGATTTTAGGCAACTCTATTCCAGCGCCACTAGCCAAGCGTTGGCTAGCCAAGCGTTGGCTAATCTCCTCTATATAAATTTATTGAGCCTTGTGACTCTGTGAATCGCTCATATTGGAAAGACTTATTTGCTGGAAAGGTTTGTTAGTTCAAACACTTGTGCTGTTTTTTTTTTGCCATTTTTTATTATTATTATTGTTTTTATTGCGTAAAATAAGCAATTAAGAAATTTGATATAAACGATAGTACGAGCATCTGAAACCATGTTATGTTAAATACAAAAAATTAAAATATGAGAAGAAAGAAACCTTAAAATGTAATATATGTACAAATAACACTGTATTGGATGTATTGCAAATTTCTCCTATACCATTTTTCTTAGTTTTTCTATAGCCACAAGTTGTGCTAGGTCTCCATAAAAGTATATTTAATTTTTTTTTTTTGTCACACAGTGTAATTGGTTTAATATGTTTTTGATTATGGCTATGAAGGTGTACAATATTTCAAATCACAAAATCTTATAATAGGACTATGAATAAGTTCGTGCGGTTTTTTTCGAAATTTGAAACTTTATTGCCGTAAAATGGTTACAAATTTAATATTCAAAATATTGTCCATCGCTTACTACTACTTTTTCCCATCTTTCTGGCAATTCACGGATTCCCTTTGTGAAAAATTCGGTCGGTTTTGCCGCAATCCACGAATCGATCCATTTTTTGACTTCATCGTAATTACGGAAGTGCTGGTCAGCCAGGCCATGTTGCATCGATCGGAAGAGATAGTAATCGGATGGCGCAAGGTCTGGACTATACGGCGGGTGGGGTAGGACATCCCATTTGAGCGTTTCTAAGTATGTTTTGACCACTTGTGCAACATGTGGCCGAGCATTGTCATGTTGCAAAATAACTTTGTCGTGTCTATCGGCGTATTGCGGCCGTTTTTCTCGCAGTGCTCGGCTCAAACGCATCAATTGTCGTCGGTAGACATCCCCCGTAATCGTTTCATTCGGTTTCAGTAGCTCATAATACACAACACCCAGCTGGTCCCACCAGATACACAGCATAACCTTCAGGCCATGAATATTCTGCGCCGACGTCGATGTTGAAGCATGGCCAGGGTATCCATACGTTGCCCGACGTTTTGGATTGTCGTAATGGACCCACTTTTCATCGCCAGTCACAATTCGATGCAAAAAACCCTTTCTTTTGTGCCGTTGAAGCAGTTGTTCGCATGCCATAAAACGGCGTTCAACGTCTCTTGGCTTCAATTCATACGGCACCCAATGGCCTACCTTTCGGATCATTCCCATGGCTTTTAAACGTTTGGAAATGGTTGATTGATCAACTCCCAAAGTTTTTGCAACCTCTTCTTGCGTTTGAGCCGGATCTTGATCGAGCAATTCCTCCAATTCGGTATCCATGAACTTTGGCGGCGCACCCTCGCGTTCTTCGTCTTCCAAGCCAAAATCACCACTTTTAAAGCGTACAAACCACTTCTGGCACGTTCGCTCAGATAGAGCATGCTCACCATAAACTTCCACCAAGATACGATGACTTTCGGCTGCTTTTTTCTTCATATTAAAATAATGAAGAAGAATTCCCCGCAAAAACACATTATTTGGCACGAAATTCGACATTTTCAAGTGTGGTAAAAATATTGTTGTTTACGCTTCAAATAAAAAACTTATACTGACGTTTGTGCCTTACGACAGTAGCTCTCCAATGAATGTTTGGAAATGTGGATCGATGGAATAATAATCAAGTTACGCCATCTGTTGTAAAACCGTAACGAACTTATTCATAGTCCTATTATCTATATCTAATCTATAATTAAATTAATTTTTTTATATTAGCAGGACACATAGCCCTGATATCAAAGCATATACATTTCGATCATTGTGAATTTATATTAATGAAGTAAACAAAATCTCTCCTAATTTTGTCATTAAAACTACTGAAAAAACGCGAAAGATCACACACAGTGTTACAAAAAAGCGCTCCATCCACCCCCCTGGAACAGAGTAGCTTTGTCTCCACGGGTGTGCTCTACATCAACAATCCAGCGGCTTGAGCCGATATACAAATAACAAATATGGCAGACGGACGCGCTGCTGGCTATGGGATTATAATAAAGTTTCTTATGCCCAACTGCACTAGTTTACCAAGGTATTAAGACTTTGTTAACATAACGTTTCGTTGTATCAGCATAACGAAACCAAGAGTGACATACACAGATGTCTTCCAAAATATGCCAAACTAGCCATATACGGCTCGCGTTGCTATGTTGAAAATTGTTTGCGTTTGAATAGCTCACAATTGTCTTTAGCATTAAAATTTTTCTCAGCTTCCAATGAAAGCAGGAACAGCGCAGGAGTTTAGTGGAAATGCAAAATGTCTACCTTTTTGTGAAAACAAGTACATACATCTATGAAAATAAATAAAGTTCATATAACGATGCGATACTGTCCTTTGTAAGGATAGAGATCAAACATAAATAGCATAGGAGCCAAGAAAAATTATACAGTGGTATCTGGTGTAGAATACGAAATTTGGAATAAAATTCAATTTGAAAGTTTTATTTTTGGGAGATATCAGCCTGAAAATATTATAGTTGTGGAGTACATAAATGATTTAATATTCCTGATGAGAGTGCGTACATTTTGACTGCCAATACACATATTTTACTGATAATGCAAATCAAATTCTCAATATTTTTACTGAGATTTCTGTCAGTAAACAGCAAAAAGCCTTTTTACTGCAAGTTTTTAGAGTAATCAGTAAAACAATAGTTTGATTGCAACTTTTTTTTGTAATCATTAAAAATATATTTTTTCTGGAAGTTTTTTTTCTAGTAATTTGCAAAAAAATACTTTTGCTACATTTTTACAGTAATCAGTAAAAAAATAATTTTCCTACAATCCAAATTAAATTTCAATGTCAGTAAAAATTAAATTTACTGCGTTTTTACTGTCACTGCAAAGTGTTCATCAAAAATCTCAAGGTAGCTACAAAAACAGTAATTTTTTGTTTGATTCTTAATAAAGCATAGGTTTTTATTTTTTGAACATTTGTAAATAGAAATTAAAAGAGATGACTTAATATATATCGAGCTGTAAACATTTTGTACCAAATTTACGGAAGTCTGCAGTTTTCTCATTACAATTCAATGGCCGTTGGCGGCACGCGTAAATATGAAATGCCAAAAAAAAAAAAATAGCTTTCTCATTTTTTCCGTTCATAGAGGAAATTTAGGTGGTAGCATAAAAAAACCAAAAACAATGTTTGACCCTCCTAATGTGTATCTTTAAATCCCTTTTACCAAACATTACGAAATTGAATACCCAAATTGCCCATTACTAACGTCTAATGAAGCATTTGTACTCAATTTTCATAAGACTCTGGAGATAATCTTTTAGGTATACCTATAATACACATATGACTTCGGCCGTTTGTTAAAAACGTGTGCCGGGTATAAAACTTCAATGGCACACGAATTTAAGCCCTCTTTGATTTGTTTTATTTTTGCTTTCGCCGCCACCGCCTATTGTATTTCAACAAGCACAAATATGAGCAGTCAATTTAGAGATTTGGTTGCAAATTATGAATTATCTATTCACTGGATAATAAATGATTACTGAAATTCAAATTAGCGGGAGAATATATTAAAGGAGCAAGTTATTTAATACAAGCGAAGAAAATAAAATCAGAGTGACGCTCGGATATTCACTCTTATAAGGAAATTTAAGATTTCTGGGAGAAAGCCGTATGCGTATGCCATTCCTTGGCTATTTTACCTAAATACAACCGAGCTGTTAAATTTATTTCGATATTTGCCGAAGTGGTCTCAGATAACTACGAATAATACAAAGTTATATATTATTGGAACTTCTTCTCCTAGCGCAAAGAATGCGATACGCTACTTCTTTCACATATTTTGATTCCTCATTTACCACTCGTCTAAAAATCTTCTTCCACTTGCATAGCTTAACAAATAAATGCGATGTATGAGATGCAATCTCTTGATAATACCTATCCGCGTAGCCTAAAATCCAATCAAAGTAACAAATAAAAAAATAAAAATCCAGCTACTTTTGGTCGTTAATTAAAACAATTACATTTAATGAAATCTTGACAAAAAGTGTATCTTTGAAGTTGAGTTTCGTAGCGTACAGCGCAGCCCTTGAAGGATGAAAATAAATGAAGATAATTAGCAGAAATTAAATGAGAGGCAAAGGGAAACAAGAAAATTAAGCTTGATGCTGAAATAAGTCTTAGTAAAAATACAAGCAGCAAATATTGGTGGTGCACCGTCGTGGCCGTAGCCAAAAGAGGTAAATTACTTAAATAAGACATGACTAGAATTACTAAAAATTCATTTGAATTATAACTTAACATTTAACTTTAAACAACTCAAGCATGAAACCACTATTCTCTAATATCTGAAAAATTTGTGTAACTTGTCGCATATGGGTAATATAACCACATTCCACTTCATTCTGGGTAATCAATCAACCTTTTTCGAAAATGTACATTTACATTTCCAAACTGTTTGCTGATAGCCAATATTAAACAGCTAAAAATTAAATTCCACCACAAAATTTGGTATTTATGTAATTTAATTTAATTCGCGAGAATTTATTTAAATTGGTTGAGGTTTTCGAAACCTTGCCTTCTCTCATAGTCAATAATTGTCATTTGATAGGTGTCTGAAATCCTCTAAGACTAGGATTTTTGAGGGGCGGTTGAGCCAAGAAATGTGAAACCCATACTTACTTATATATATACAGTGTACGGTGTATATTATACACACACCGACTTATGTACTACAAATGCACCGGATTTTTAAAAAACGTATGTTTATATGGTTTAGATTTTACACAAATTATATCTTTATAAACAAATTTCCCAAAATATATACAATAAAAAAATAAAACAGTTTGTGATGAAAAGCTTAAGAGGAAGATTGGAAAATTAATTCGATGAAAATAAGAAGATAATCGAATAATTACAAGGAATTGCAAGTATGGTACATGAAAACTCAATTAGTGCAATTTCACTTGAAGGTGATTTAAAATTGCCACTTCAGTAAAGCATATTTATTTATTCTTAATGCGCACGGACTTTAGTTGTTACAGCAGAATACTTGAACAATACTTATTTTCCACAAAAATATGAATATATTATACTACTAAAAATAAGGATATCTGGCTTTATTGTGGGGTCTCCAAAAAAAGGTTTCATTGTTGAGGAACTTTATGTGGGAATAGTTGGACCATTTCTTTTTTTAAATTGTGCAGCCAATAGGGAAGAAAAATCTTACCTTCCCTAGTTGCTATAGCTTAGTTTTCCTAGACATATAATTCTAAATTCCAAGTTACTATATAATAAACTGGATATTCTTTTCAAAGAATTATTTTGTTTAATTATATTATGTAATGAGGTACACTTGTTGAAATTTAATGATTTATCAATGAGATATTATTCAAGTGCTTAAGGATGCACAAATTTTGTTTAATCCATGTTTAACAAAAACGGATAAACTTTTTGGCTGTCCAACACGTGAATATACTGCATACAACTGACCATGTGAAAAACATGGATTTTCCAAATTCAATCCGCACTCTTGAAGTGCTTGACCTTGTGCCTTGTTGATGGGCATTGAAAACGCACATCATCGTGGTGATCTAATGGGGCGCAATAAAATAATTGGTACGTCGCTTTTGGGTGACAGTTAGTACGGCGGTACACCAGCAAGATCCAAGGAATTTAAGAAATTTTGAAAAATTTATTGCCCACGACTGAACAAAATATAATTGTATTATATTATATATTTTCAGTACTGACTTTTTGTTTGTTGTGCACTCTTTACCAATGCCCGATCATTTTTCGGCAATATCAAGACATTGATGTTAAATGGTTTCGAAGTCTTGCAATATTTAAAAATTGGTTTGTATGCGAAGAGCCTTGCCTTCTTTATCAGTACCGCTCACTTTCCATAATTATTCAGGCATTTATATGATACGCATCTGTGCCAAATCTTATTACACTGCCACGCCTTCTGTACCAATGCGTCCCACTTTTCTGAAAGGCTGAGGTATTAATATTTTATGTGCTTATATCAAGTTACAGGATTTAGGCACATTAATTTTACTATGTCAATATCCTTTCGGCAAATGCAAGCAATAATTAACAAAATTGCAATTAGATGATGGGTATGCCAACTTTTAAAATACGTACAAGGAAACAAATATAATTTCGTATATATATGTTAAATGAAGAATAAATTATTAATAAATAACTTTTTCCTTCAATACATACATATGGTTTCAGCAAGATGGTGGCACGAGCACACGGCCAGATCGACAATGGTGATACTGCGTGATTTCTTCCCTAACAAACTGATAAAGTCGCCCGATCGTACCCCTATCGACTTTTCTCTGTAGGGGAGCTTCGAAAGTAAATGCTATGAAACAAACCAAGCGACCATCTAAGCACTAAAAGAAAATATCATTCATTAGTTTGATGGCATTTCATTGATTGATTGATTGCGGAGACCTGTCATACATACAGTCAGCATTTAGAAGAAATCATTTTTAAAAATAAAATTTGCGCTTGACTTCTCTGTTATAGTTATGTAAATAAACTTTTATCACTAGTAATTTTTTTCAGCTTTTAATTCCTAATTCTGCCACTAGACAACCCGTATTTTAAGGTGCAATAGAAAAGAATTACACTTTCTACCAGAATTATAAAATTTATTATATTCTAAGACTTCTGTCAAAATTCTGGATCGATTTGAAAATGCATCTAAAAATGTTCTTCCAATGATGCCTTAGGTGTTTAAGTCTGTCAGATTTTCTTTAAATATATCTTCCAAAAAATATCAATATCTTCATACCATATATTTTATTTACCATATCATTCGCATATGTGTTTATGAAAATTATGGCGTTACTTACTTTACCGTACGAAGATAAATCGCCATAAATTTGTTTATGGTTTTTAGTTGACAAAATTCATTTGAGCGTGGACTTCCGTACTTCATAAATAAATAATGATGTCATATATCATCGAGAGGGGGAAAACAAGCTACTGGCAATAGTTCAGCAAAAAATAGCAAATGCATATGAAAAAACACACTTCTTGTTTAACACCAATAAATTAAAAACTCATATACTATACCTTTCATATTAGCCTCATTATTTTAGCCACAAAAAAGCACTCCGAAACTGTAAGCATGACACACAAGCGCTTTAAATATACTAAATGCCTTTGAATTAAACAAAGTAAAAAAACGAGCAATCTCAAAAGAAATAAGGCACATTGGTACATAGTTCGTGTATATTTGGTATATTTGGATATGCACGAACGCTGGCACACACAGTTCATTTCAAATAATGCGCGCCGGCATTTGCTGGAAGATATGCGATATTGAACCCGGATGAAGCATTGCAGGAATTTATGAACACTTTAGCCATCGTTATGTACATATGTATATGGTTTTGTTGTTTTGGTTTTTTATTTTATTTTTTAATTCAAAGTTAAGTATAATTCATTTACAATTTCAATTATTTCAGCAATAACGAAATTTAGTTTATTGCTAAAATTAATGTTACTATGCAGCCCTGGATAGAGTACAGCACAGATAAATTTTCCGTTTAGTCGCCTTTTCAAACAGCTCAGCCACACAATTCGTTGCGTCCACGTCCACGGCTAGAAATCAACTGCTGACAAGTTTTGCTCACTCTCTCTACTACTCCTCGTTTACACACTCGGCCATTCTGTACTACTCATCTGCCTCAGATGAGCTACCGTCTTCTGTTTCCCCATTCTCACTAAAGTCAGATAGTTCGCCTTCTTGCACACATGCTTTCATCTTATCCGCACTTGTTGTTGTTGAAACGGGTCCCTCTCCATCTCCCATCTTTTCAACTTTATAACGATCAAACCCCTTCGATGCTACTACTCTGTACGGACTCAAAAACTTCGGTTTTATTTTAAGGCCGACTCCGAACTGCGTGCGTTCGATCGCCACAAGATCATTTATTTTGTAAACCGTTGCCGCCTTACGTTTTCGATTGAATTGCTTTCGGTTTTCTTCTTGAATTTTACATATGGCCTTCTTTGCGCTCTCACGTGCTTCTTCTCTACCTTTGTTGAACCCATCAATCCAATCCTCCTCTACCAATTGCATAATTTTCTCTTCGTTTTTAGTTCTCATCTTAACTCCCACCAACAGTTCGAACGGCGTTGATTGAATAGCTCGGTGAAACGTGTTATTTAATACCCTTTGTAGAACAGGCACTTGTTGAAACCATTTATCTAATTTGTCTACGCAGAGCTTCGTTAGTACAGATATGATCGTTGAGTTCAGCCTCTCCACCTGACCGTTACCTCTGGGAACTCCTGCAGTAATGTGCACAAGCTTTACACCGTGATCCTCGCAGTAACATCTAAATACGTTTGAAATAAAAGCGCCGCCACGATCTGCGATTACTCGGTTGGGGTAACCAAACGTATCTGCCACTATTTCAAACTTTTTGACAACTTCCTCGACGTTGAGTGTTTTGGTTGGAAAAAGCCAACAAAATTTTGTAAAACTGTCTATCATTGCGAAAATATATCGATACCCCTTCGCTGTTGTAGATAAAGGACCTAAATGGTCAATGTGGAAAGTTTCTAGCACATATCTTTTCGTCTTTTAATTGCGCTTGACGTAACCGAATTGATATGCTGTCTGTTTGCGCGCAAAGGGCTACTGGATTTCGGCTGAGAGCGTCAGCATGTCTCATTCTGGTACCGGAGCGATGTTCAACCTCGTATTGATAATCTTCCAGTAAAAGGGCCCAACGTGCAATGCGAGTAACCAAGTCCTTTTTCTTTAAGGTAAGAGCAAAAGCTTTACAGTCAGTTACCAATTTGAAAAAGTGTCCTAGTAGATAAGTGCGAAATTTTTTAACCGCTTGAACCACTGCTAACACCTCTAATTCGTAGCTTGAATACTTCGCTTCAGCGTCGCTTGTTTTTCTGCTCATAAAATATACCGGATGTAACTCCTCGTCCTCGCAGCTCTTCTGCATCAACACTGCGCCGTATCCGTGCTGACTTGCATCTGTGTGTAGTTCGGTGTACTGACCGTATTCAAAAATCTTCAAAATTGGAGGATTCACTAATTTCATTTTAAGCTCATTAAAAGCGTAGGTTTCATTTTCCCCAAAATTAAATTTTATCCCGTTTCTTAAAAGTTGGCTTAATGTGCTATAACTGCGTAATCTGGGATAAATTTACGAAAATACCCCGTAAGTCCCAGAAAACTCTGCACCTGCTTTGTAGTTCGCGGCTGTGGAAAATTCATAACGGCCTTGATTTTGTATGGTGAAGGAGAAATCTCACCTGCCTTCACAAGGTGGCCCAAATACTCGACTTCAGCCGTTAAAAACTGACACTTTGACCATTTAATCGACATACCATTTTCCTCGGCGCATTTTAAAACCATCTTCAACCGCTGCAAACCTTCATCTCTTGTTTTAGCGGGTATAATTAAATCGTCGATGTAAACGATAACGATATTTTCATTTATTAATTTCCTGAAAACGTAGTTTATGTAACGTTGGAATACGCTGGGTGAATTACATAACCCAAAGGGCACGCGCTGAAATTCGTACTGCCCCTTTTGCGTAACGAAGGCAGTGTACTTTCTACTCGCCGGTTCTATCTCCACGTGAAAAAATCCATTCTCCAGATCGATCGTACTGAATACGAATGCTCCCTGCAGCTTGTCTAATTGGTCTTCAATAATGGGAAGCGGATAGTGGTCACGCCTGATTCTTTTATTTAGCTCGCGGAAATCTATACATAAACGATGCGAGCCGTCCTTCTTTTTTACGAGAACCACTGGACTAGCGTAATCGGATGAACTTTCCGTTATGATTTCTTTCTGCAGCCATTCTCGTACTTGCTCATCAATGATATTTTGCTCGTAGGGTGGAAATCTCCGTGGTCTTTGGAAAACCGGTACCTCGTCTAATGGGATGATTTTCATTTGAACAGGTAATTGCTTAGGTACTTCTGGTGAGTATTCTTTAACCATATTGCGAATCTCGTCTACCGCAGATTTGTCGCATGCAATAGAAAAATCAAGTTCGCTATCCACCGCTTCAAGTTCAATATCAGCTAATAGACATGATCTTATTTCATCAGGAGTGCATTCTTTAGATTCACCAACCTTTTTCACCATCGTCAACTTACCGGCCTCTATTTTTACAACCGCCTGTCGAATTATGTTTGCACCCAATAAAAGGTTATATTTCATACACCTATCATTCACGATGTGAGTTTCAACGTCAGTGTAGATCTCGCCATTTATTTCCATGTTGAGTTTGCAGACACCTTTAGTGTGCACCTTAGAGCCCAAACCAGCCACGGATATTGATTTAGTTCTGTCAAAAGACATCGGTTTAATTATTTTCATCACCGACTCTTTGATCACGCAAATGTCGCTTCCAGTGTCCAGCAAACTGTCGATGATGACCCTGTTGACCTTCACTGGAACACACATATTGTTGACCGAAACGACATTCACCAGAGATGACTTTGTTGCTTTTGGACAGTCGTTACGCTTATGACCGAAGTCATTACATCCGAAGCACTTTGGACCTTTCTCTTTTTGAGGACACATATGAAACTCATGTTCTCTCGAACCGCAATTAAAACAGTAACGTGATTTAATTCTTGATTGCATTGTTTTGTTTTTGTCCGCATAAGCAACCTGCGTTTTCTCTTTTGGTTGACTCTCACTCTTTTTTATTTTCTCATATATTATTAGTTTTTCTTTGAATTCCTGTATAGAATTTGAACCGTACAAAATCGCTTTACCGTTTGCCGAATCGTTTATACCCTGTATGACATAACTTATAATAGAAGGAACGTCCACTTCTGCTTGTGATGCTATGTCAATCATTTTGTACAAATATTCACGGCAGCTTTCGTCGTGACTCTTTCTTGTTGTTGCCATTTTACTATGTACGTCAGCTGCGTTAATTCTGGGCTTAAACTCCGCATATAGCGAAGCTTTTAACTGAGAATATGAACGAGATTTGGCTTCACATTCGATGTACAGTTTTGCGGTACCGCTAAGCGATATTTTACAAAATACGTAACGCTGTAAATCTGTCCAACGGAAAGTTTCGGCATAGCTCTCAAAATCTTGCAGCCATACCTGCACGCTCATAGTTTCGTCACCGGTGATTTTTTTAATTATTCCCTCGATATCATTAAAATTAATTTTTGCGGTACTTGTACTGCCTCCTGCTCCCTCTTCCAGACGCGTAGAATTCGGCATAGTTACTTCGAAGTCAGCTTCGCGGTTGCTGCTTTGCAACTGTCTTCTTCTGCGACCGCTCATTTACGTTACTTTGGCACTAACAAAAACTGGGCTTCCTTTTTTAACAGGAATATGTTCCCGGACGAGCCCCCACGATATGGTTTTGTTGTTTTGGTTTTTTATTTTATTTTTTAATTCAAAGTTAAGTATAATTCATTTACAATTTCAATTATTTCAGCAATAACGAAATTTAGTTTATTGTTAAAATTAATGTTACTATGCAGCCCTGGATAGAGTACAGCACAGATAAATTTTCCGTTTAGTCGCCTTTTCAAACAGCTCAGCCACACAATTCGTTGCGTCCACGTCCACGGCTAGAAATCAACTGCTGACAAGTTTTGCTCACTCTCTCTACTACTCCTCGTACTCCTCGTTCCCACATGTATATAAGCAAAGTCGCATTTAGTCAGTAAGTCAGAGTACCATACGAGTCGAAACAACAGCCAAAGTAAATTATAGTTGCTGTTTAGGATTTTTTTTTTTTTTGTCAAACACAAACATTCAATGCGAACGTGCCAGTCGTATGCTTTCCTTTAACTGCTTCTAGGAAGCTCAAGTCAAATATTCCTCTACGCGTACTAATGAGCAGTTAAATTTGAAAACTGATATGCTTCAGAAAAAATACCCAGCAATCAATCAGCGGTAGCTTATATTATATAAAATTTAACGATGACAGTGTCGAATTTGTGTTATTTCGACACACAAAGGGTTAGAAAAGTTCAGTTCAACAATTATAATATATTGCAGCGCAGATGGCAACGGCCAAGTTGTTGGTCCACCGAAAATGGTAGAAATGGTAAAAGTGGTCACTACAGATGCACTCCTCTTTCCTAACTTATACCTGATAATAAATGACGAGGTAATTTGTGCTCTGTGCACTTTTTATTTAATCTTAATTTGAGGGCTTGGGAAGTGTTGGGAGTTTTTGGCACGAATTAAAAAAAGCTCATTGATGTAATTGACTTATTGCTCTAGCTAAATATTATTTTTTGAAGCATAATACAACAGTTTAATTGCAGGCCATGCGGCAGGGCGTATGAGCAACATTTAAATGATCGCTAGCCGTCTTGCCATTCCTGAGCATAATTTGCAAATTTATTAGCTCGGGGATGATATAAAATGCTCCCCTCCAATTTAACGTTTTCAAAATCATAACTTGTACTTTTAAATATATCGGGTGTTTTTTTAAGAGCGTGAGAACTGAAAATAATAATACAAAAGAGAAATATTATTGGAATGAATGGCAGATAATTTAATGCCATTTATTTTTAATATCCGGCATATGTCTGCCACGGCTACGAGTTACATGGTCCGAGCGATGCGCCCTATTTTTGACTATTTTTTTTCAGCAAAATAATAAACCTAAATGAGACACATAACTCAAGATCCTTACGTAAAATTTTCCACGTAGCCGAAGAACAAAAGTCAAGAAGTTGGAAACGAAAACGAATCGACAATTCAACATATTCTTCAACACTTCACGAACAGATTTTTTTTTGTCAAATTAAATTTTCACAATTCGGATGTGCTGTTCTGGCGCTAAACGATCCATGATGACTCGCCAAACCTTACTGAACAAAAATCTCAACACATTTTGCCATTCCCAGCTGTCAAGTTGTTAAGAATTGGGTTTAGGAGACATAATCATTGTCAACCTCTTTAATTTAACGGTATAAAATAAAATGAAACAAGCTTGTGATATTAAAAAGGAGAGTATTTTTATTAATCTAAGGACCAAACAAAAAAAGATTATAAAAATACAAAAAAGGATAATTTCTGTCTACATATACTTCTATATACATATCTATGGTTATATATGTATATATTATATATACATTCCTGTCACAAGAATGTCGCTAGTTTTCGTTCAAAAACCTGAAGTGATGATCTGAAGTGAGTGTTCCAAATGAGAAATTCGCCGAAAATTCAGACTGAAGCGTATTTTTTATTGGTTGCCTGCAGGTATACATCATTTTCGCTAACTACTGGTGGCATAAGCGTCACCGCGCGTGCTGGTAAATAAAATTATTATTTTTATTTTCTGGTTTTTAAAGTATTCCATTTTTCATTATAATGCCCCATAAATATTCAGCAGGTAGCATGAGCGGTATCAAAACGCCACCCAAGAATTTTTAATTTCCCAATGGAACCAAGAATTTTACAGTTGAGCTTAAAAATATTTCAAAAGAGCGTAACACAGCAGCAGCTTGATTGAATTTGTTAATTTTTTAACATAAATTATTGAAATTAAAATGTAAGCTTCTTTCCTCTGTATGTTGCTGAATGGCGTCTATAAATAAGTGTTTGCACAAAACGAGCAATATTTCACTCCCACGTGGGGATCTGCTTGAAAGTAAGCATGCGCCCGTAAATCAAAAATAGATGTCTAGCATACATATGTAAATTTACAATATGTATGTGGAAAAAATATGTAATTAGTATTTTGGCAGCCTAACTCAAAACTCAAGTACATACAAATTTTAAATGGAAACAAAAACATCTCCATTCAAGAAATATAAGTAAGACAGCATGAGTTAATCCTGAGCTTCTGGATGATGAAAATAAGTGACCGCTGCAAGCCTTTTGCCTTATAAATAGTCGAACTCATGTTAATATCTGAAAATATACAAAACTAAACTCTTAAGTTGCTTATAAGTAGCTTTATTCTATTGACAAATTTAAGCGCACGGTGGCGTATGAGTAAACTTTCGAACAGCAACAGTTGAAGCAAAGCTGATCTAGCACACACCGTGCATCGTAAAGCGTTTGTGTTTTTTTAGAATAATTGTTATTGAACTTTCGGGAAGTTTTCGAGTTTCATGAAGCCAACTTTCAAATAGTTATACTCCATTTCAACAATATTTCCCTCAATTTTCGAAACAAAATTCTGAGCGGGTAATAGTAAATCTCGGGAAGCAAACCGGTACACATCATAACTCCCATCAGAACCATTTGTAACAAAAAAATAAGCATTCATTTGTTAGAAAAGATGTTTCTAAATGTATTTCTAGAAAGCCCAAAAACCACTTTTCAGTAAAGAAAAAAATCAGCCAGTTTTGTATAGATATATATATATATACATATAATTGGCGCTTGCACCCAGCAGGTATAGAAGAAGCCGACCTGCCACAATGTTCTCGAAACATTATGAATTCATTTAAAAAAATTATCAAAAAACGAGTTCAAAAATTTGCAGATATGTGGGAAAGGCGCAGTTAATAAGCCAGTGGTGCAGCATGCTTACACAGCTACTCAAATAATAACTATCTAACATCATCAAATTCCTTTTTTCAAAGCTTACATACAAATGCCCTATTTGCTCAAATGCAGACTGCCTTTTCTCTAAGTACTCCAAATTGAAGAGTCAAATGCAGATTTAAGCATTTTGCTCATATTCTTGTCTCTACAAATCGATTCGTCAATGTAATGATGTATGCAATACGCCAACTGGGAACTGGCAGTGCAATTGAAACACTAACAAGAGCATTGACTTGCTGTGCTAAAAAATCTAAAACGATAACGAACGTTGGCCAAATTTACATGCTGCTTCAACAGATTGCAGTCAATGTGGAACATCTCACAGGACAACAGTAATGAGAGTATGAGGAATATTTGTGTTACCAAGGAATACAAAATTAAGATTTTCAATTGTCGTCTCTCGGGAGATGGTGCCATTGAACGCCCTCTCAAATAAAAACATGCAGGTAGCATAAAATTGCAGTTGAAGTGAAAAGCCAAGGCTCTTACTAAAACTTACAGTACTGAAAGCCATAGCGGCTAGAATGCTTGATGTGGAGTTCTAGACTTACTTAGCAAGGGGTTTTAATGGATTTTTTTTTAGGCTAAAATCCGCCTTAGCGTGACCATCCGCAATATAATTTATAATGCATCAGCACAAAAGTGCGAACTATTAACTAAACAATACCAATTTTTTGACCACAGCTGTATGTGTTTCCATAGAGCTTCAAAAATATCTATTTATGTACATATATATGTGTTACAAAGCGCCAAGGTATGTTGCACAACACTCCCTGCAGATATGTATGTAGACATACAACACCAGCAGCAAATACTCGTTCAAGACTCTGCATCTGAGATTGGAGCTTAGCAAAATCCTCTGCTGCTGGCGAAAAAGACTAATGAAAATAACTTTTACCTGCGACATTTTGCTTCTTTATTGAAAGTTTCGTGCAACAGTGCAAAGCAAATACATTCGCTTTCCTTAGTGTTTAATTTTGAATTTTTTCAAAAGGAAATACAAACACCAAAATTCATAAATATTTTACAAATAAATACGAAGAAAAATCAAATAAAAGTTCATAACTGTCTATAAATTTCTGTTTTTGTTTGATTTTGAAAATATTAATCAATTTTAATGAAATTTTGTGCAATCTACATATGGAGTATAAATATATTTTCCCTGTGGAACATAGGGTCACAATTTATATATATAATTTTGTTCAAACACATTTGACACATTTTGCATCAGGATTTTGTTTGTCTCGATAAACTTCAAATTGAAGGCAATTAAGTGGTAATTTAAGTCTATTAACAGCAGTAAATAGTAAATATTTCGGAAATTTTAGTCATGAAAAGCATTTTTCCATAACAAAAGGAGCATCTGGTGCAACTCAATTTTCGGTGAGATAGTCAGCAATATGGTCAATTAACTAAAGTGTAAAGAATAAAATACTCACCGGAATATCAAGTGAGTCGTTGAAAAGTACACTTCAGATTTATCCATAATCCTCGTCCTGTAAACAGTACTTACAAGGTGCAGCAATTATGATCCGTGGATCCCAATCATAACTCAGGAACGGGCAAACTTACGGCATATTACACTTTCTCTCTTATTCATGGCGACTACGGTCTTCATATGATCTAAATATTGAAAATAGAGATCCGAATTAATTTGAGCGAATGTGAGCAGCGCATTGTAAATGATCCTCTGACAATGCCATCCTAGCTTACGATCCACTTTTCTTCACCAGGCACTATCCGCTTGGCATCAAAATTTTATGGAACGAAATCCACGATACCTAAATCGCGTTTAATTGAATTTCGCAATATCATATCACATTATCAGCTGCTGGCTTGAAATTGAAATTAAAATTTGAAAAAGGCGAGACAAAAAGAACCAAGAGAATGGTAACTCCTAAAACACACAGGCGAAGAAGCCCGTTGTATTCGATGCTCTGGAAAGTAAAAGTGTTGATAGTCAAGGAGGAAAGGAAAGAAGTGATAGAAAAAAAGATAAACGATAGAATAGAGACAGAGGCAGCGATAGATAGTTCTGTAAAAATATTCTAGACTCTTGGCAAATCTGAAAATATCCTCCATTTTGAGAGAAAGAATTTTACTAATTCTCTTGACATCGGAATCCAAAAGGCAGGACACTTACAGACAAAATGTTCAGTGCTATCCGGCTGCTCTAAGCAAGACAAGAAAATGGGGTCCTCCATGATTCCAATGGGGTCATATGCTGCCCCATGGGCTGTATCCTCTAATAACACCGACCATCAACAGAACGTCTTTTCTACCAAGTTTTAGAAGAAAGTTCGACAGCTGTTCGGGCTTGTCACAAAACACTTTGCAGTTCTGCAGCGTTCTACACCGGACCATCGCTCTTTATGTAATAAATAATCGTGGATCCAATTCTTGATTACTGTAGAACTGATGTCACTAAAGCCTGCCTATCACTAAAAACTTCAATCTGTTTCCCAGCTGCTGGTTTACTTTTTCGCCTTAAAAGACGAGAAACTGTGATATATGGCGTATTTTCCCTTCGGTTTGCTGCGCGCCGTATTGAGTCTCAGTTACACTGCTCTTCATTTCTTTCCAAAACAATATACCATCAATATTTCAAATTCATATATTTTCACATACATACGTACATACATATAAAAATAAACCTAAGCCTTACGGAAAGTTTTGCAATATAAAAGATGAATTTTGTTCACAAGAACTCAACCCATAAGTTTCACATTATAATTAATTAATTAGTTGGTTTTTTATCCAACTTTGTATCTGGAGTGCCACCAACTGGAACTCCGCACAACAAAGATATGATGCAGCGCTCTTATCTTGCATTAAAATACAGTTTGCGAAGACAATGAAAATGTTTGCGGATGAACAAGTAAAATACAATGGCTTAATAACGCTCCAAGCTATCCAAAGAGTATCTGAAATATATATATTATGTACTAGTATATAGACCCATATGTATATGTGTTTCAAAATAAAAACGAGGGTAATCTCGTTACATCAAAATTATTTATATCTACCATCGTTCTTCTACCCGCCAATTGAGCCATTTACTGCTGCACAACAATTTTTAAAGCAACAAAGAAGTGACATTTTCGATTGCACATCCCTACATATGTGCTTCTGCATGCGAATGTGCTTGTGTGCAAATCTTTTTCGGCGTAATAGGACAACTTCAATTTTCCACACATTATTTTGTACAAACACAAAAATAAAAAAGCAACTAGTAACAACACCAACTCGAATAATCTTTTTCATCTCACAGATGAAAGAAAAACAAGTGCAAAAACAAACACTAGGCTGTACAGCATCGAATTTACACGAATTTCGCAAACACAAAAAAGTTGCTATTCTGCTCTTTTTGAGTCAAACGACAATAAATGATTGTGTAGTTACAGGCGGTGAGTGCACAAAAGGGATTTGCTGGTTGATGTGTAAGGGTGCTAGATAATGTCCAGTGAAATAAAATGAAGCCGAAAGAAACAAAAAAAAAAATTATGGCGGAAATAAGAGTAATGTAATAAGTTTTGAATTTTTGTACAAAGCGAAAATTCAAGATGAGAAAGTATAAAATCTAATCAAAAACAAGTGCGTGGTTATAAAAAGGAGATTAAACAGGAATATAAGGCGCAATAGCGCTCGAGACCTAAGATCTCTATTTTGATACACATCAGTTAGTCGTTAAGTTAAGTTAGCCTTCGTTTTGAATACTAATCTAGTATTTTCGAGCCCATATATGTTAAAGCTTCTTTCAACGTTAGTGATTTCAAAGTTAAATTATATGTATAATTGGCGCTTACACCCTTTTTGGGTGTTTGGCCGAGGTCCTTCTCCTATTTGTGCACACAATAAAAAAATCACGTGAGAATTCAGCACTTACATTTCACTCCATATTCACCTATGAATTCACATCATATTTTATTGTTAAAAATCATGACCGAGCATCCTAGAACATTCTTATTTTCTGTGGTTCCAGCGAGGAGCAAGGGACCAAAAAAAATTCATTTTTTTCAGATCTGTTCTGCGCCAATCTCTTAGCTTCAATCCAGATTAATTATAAATTAACGGCGCCCGTTTATAAAATCAACAATCGTCTCTACGTGTTCGATGGCCTTCCTCGTCTACAGGTGCCAATAGAGGCTCTTGTTAAGTCAAGGAGTATTGGGATATGCTGAGTAGTTCTCCACAGATCAGCATTCGAGATTACGCTTGGCCATAAGACTTTCAGGATTTTGCAAAGGGCAACGATTAGTGAAAACGTGCAGTGCATTTGTATGGGCCGCTGTTGAATTCCACGATTCCCAGGCATGAAAAAAATATGATTTGACATTAGAATCAAAAATCCTCAGCTTTGTGGAAGCATGTGATGCTATCCAGACTGGATTCAGAGAGCCAAATGTTGCTGGAGTTTTCCTAATACGGTTTTTGATGTCTTTGCTCCAGCCACCTGACACCGAGATGATACCGCCCAGACGCATTACCCGGCATCCTGCCCCGGCGTAAAGTGCCTCAGCGAGGGAGATAAGTTTACGTAGGACCCCTTGCACTCAAGAGCGTTATAAATAGCACCGCGGTGCAATGTGTCGAAAGCTTTTTGATATCCTTGCCTGCTTGCATGCTTAGTATTCAGTACTGATTCATACCGAAGGAATCTTTAGACATAGAAACATAATTACTTACAATACATTTGGCGGTACTCACAAGCACCAAATTGCGGAAAGAGTGATGTAGTGACGAGATTTACTTAAAATTTTGTTTTATTTATTATTTATTATCACCATACAAACGTACACAGTGCATATGTATGTGCGCCTCTCTCGCTTACATTACTTACAAATAAAGAAAAATGTCGTAGATCGGAATGTATCCATTGCGTCTGAGCGACAACAGCTACTAACAAGTTATACTTGTACATTTGTATATACAACAATATATATGTATGAGTATGTATGAGTATGTGTGTATAATTGTGGTTCGGTTTGTATGTAAAGAATTATTATAGCCTTAAAAACTTGATGTTAAGCTCAATGGTAAATATTATCCTGTAAATTGTTTCTGTGGTTTCGTTTTTTCTTTTGTTGCTTTTTATGTACAGTTGAAGTGCGTGTGTACTACTTACAGTCGTGAGCATGTAGACATTTTTTATTTAATATAACATACGAAAATAGTAGTGGTAAATACCTACATACTTACGTATCGTCGTGTGGTGCTTATTTACAATAATAACATCCAACTATTCTAATACAGAGAGTTTTAGCTTCACACCTATCAGAACATGAACAGTTAGCTAAGTGGAAATTTACATATAATAGATATAAAAATAGGACAGAAGTTGTGTGGCGATTTGTAAATGTAGGGCAATAGTATAATTTTATTGAATTTTTTTTTAATTTTTTTAATATTTCTTTCTTTGTGTTATCATAAAATGTCTAAACTACATTCTACGTATAATTTAATTGGAATTTCTTGAAGTTTGTACATTAATAAGAGGATATATCGTGTGTGTAATTTCCATACATACATACATATACATTTATCCAGCAATAACATAAGTGTTTTCCTTTCATATTTACTACTTTGTGTCAACACACCGACACATAACAACATTATCACAAAACTTGTCGTACCTCTGCCTAAACAACTGTGGCTAAACCGTGTTGCAAGCACATTTCCGTATTCCCTCTTCCACCTGGCTTACTTGAATAATTACGCTAGCGCTTCATTTGTATGCGTTCCATTTCAGTCACGCTTTGTTATTCAATTTCTGTCCAAGTATAAGCGCAAGCACAATGACAATAATAATTTCCTACAGTAACATTCAATTTAAGCGCAATTATAAATGCCAGAGATCTCCATTAAACTATTTAATTCGCCCACACTTCTTCGCACAACCTATCTGAGCACGTGCCTATGCGTATCTTCATACATAGTGTATATGTGCGTGTATGTGTGCATTTTCAAATATTGTACAGTGCGGTCCGTGTTTAGAGAAATTCGTCAGCTTGCAGCATCAAGACCACCGTTTCTCACCTCTTGTCACTGCCGCTCCCACCACCGCCACCGCTGCCGGATCCATTCTTCTGTATGGCCACGCTATGATGTAGCTGCATAGATGTTTGCTGATGGAAACCAGCACCAGCACCGGCGTCATTGCCACCTCCCACACCACTACCACCACTGCCGTTGACTCCGCTTCGCCCTATTGTGTTGTTGCTATTGTTGTTAATATGAAGCGATGCGCGATTGTAGTTGCTAACAGTAGAACGTCGCATCGACATAATGCTGGTGTCCATGACACCCGTCGCTGTGGAATGTTGTCGGATGCGCGGCTGTCGCTTGCTGCAGAGGCAACACAAGTACCGATTAAAATGCTGCCGGAATACGCCAGAGACGCAATACAATGCGACGGGATTGACGCACGAATGTAGAAAGCTACAGTTGATAAGCATCCGTAGTAGAGTTGGGGGGTTAAAAAAACGAACGAAAGTTGAAGCATAACAAAGAGATTTAATTAGTTGCAATTTAATGGTTCATGGAATCGTGGTTTCATGCAACCCTATTGACAGTCACAAGAAAATCGAGGAACGAGCAAATCGTTTGAAATGGATTTTTAGAGCAATTTTTGTCGAAAATTCATAAAACAAATTTCATTTCAAAAATTATAATTATTATACACAGGGTGGCACAAAATTAATCACCCTATCGGGAGATTTATAATTTTTGCAAATGGCGTCGTACGCCAATCATATTTGCCACTTGTGAATAGGCATCTGCAGTATACAAATAAATAAGCAGTGGCGCGCGTAAAAGTCTAATGAAAGATTTCCATCAGTAAAAATCATGTTTATCTTCAACGTCTCGAAATGCTTGTACTCCATGATAAAAAATCTACGCTGAAACTTCTTCTATTAATCTGATTATATAAATGGGCGCTTACGTCTTGATATTGTCCCACAAATGGCGGTACCTACAGTTTTAAGTCGAATCCGAACGGCAGATATTTTTTAAGCATAGATTTTTCATGGCAGAAATAGAAACAGAGCCTGTTCGCAGTAGATTTGCATTCCTCGCACTTTTGTATCCAATATCGTAATGCATTAATAGATTGTCCTTGTCTTCTAAAGAAATTAAATTTTAATTAATTTTTGTACGCCAGTCATTCAACATCCTTTTATGCAAGGGTCGTTCTATTAACGAGAACGCTATCAGTATTAATTAGCGCTGCAAATCTTGATATCTCTCTACCGTCTGGAACAGTGTGTACCACAATATGTAATAACTTTTATTTGATAGTCAGCAAGGATTGATTGTGAATTTGACTATATTCGTTATTAAATAGACTTTCACCTAATTCACATTGTTTAAAAAGAGCAAATATGCCTATGATTTCACATTGTTAATTTGCCCCTCTGTGGCCCAAAATTGCTCACTATTTTTTTCAGACTAATCGCCCCATCTCCATTTGCCAACAACCCCTGCAACACGAGCACAAGGTTCAAGTATAATTAAATTCAATGGCTTCTCCAACAATTTTCCCATTAAATTTGAATTGAACAAAACTACAACAGCAACACTAGTTGAGGACTGCAGTCATTGTCATTGCAAATGCTTACGGGTACTCAACATAAAAAAGTCATAAGACTGTCGTGGCTAAGCGCCATAGTTGTTAGAGCAGTATCTCAGTGCACATCCTTGAAACGTCTCCATCTCTACACTCACCTCAATACATTGACCTGCTACATTATTGATGCGAATCTACACCCCATTGTGGCAATGCCAACAAGATCAACGAACAAAGAACTGACGCGGTCACGCAAAAACAAAAGTGGGAGTAAAATAATAAAATGGAAATGCAGGGAGTCTAACATGTAATCTAATTCCAGAAGTATTTTCTAATTACACGTTAGCAGATTCCATTGATATTAAGACAATGCTTGTTTTCAATCTGCTTTGATTTGCAAACTTCTGTGAACAATGAGCAATGAAATAAATGCAACACTGACATTTAATACAAAAGAAGTGCCAAAAACCCTGCTTGCGTCACCGATATGCTTTCAGTATTTTAATGAATAAATCAATTTTGTCACTTGACTGACATTCATACATACTTTTATTAGTTTTTTTCTTTTGAGCAAAGCCAGAGTAATATTACACCCAACGGAACAATTTTATTTTGCGCTGGACCAAGAAAGGTAGGAGTTTGTTAAGCATCGAGTTCCAAGAATGTTCAACTGCAGAAAAAATGTAATCAACCAAATAAAATTCTAAAGATATCAATCATTTGATGAATCAAGATAGGTCGTTATCTTGAAGGTAAAAAGCGTGTGCGATGTATTAAAAATGATCAAAGGAAAATTAAAATTTTGGCATTCGTTCTCGCAAAAAATAATGAATGACATAATCAAAGATGTCATTAAAGTATCTAAATCGTGCCTTACAGATTTTGCAGCACAGTGAGTGCTGAAGGTAAGGGCTCATAAGGCTAAGCGTCAGATATCCCTAATGAGCCGAAGTTAATCGGTCAGTACCCAAAATAACAGCTGCCTCTAACTCCTGATTTTAGTATTAGAAGTTCCAAAACATTACGTGTCAGATTTCAAATCGGAGAGTTTGCGAACAAGTCGTTTAACACTGAAAGACGCAGAAGAAGGGCGAGTTCGGCCACATTGCTCAGTTCGGGCCTTTCTGAAGCTAATCACCAATAAAGATCTACTCTGACGACAGAATGGATTTCTTATTACTGAATTATAACACCGTGCGACAGTAATTCTCAGTCATGCAAATTTTGATATGTGCGTGATAATATACATACTAAAGCTCAGTTTAAATAAGTCTAATGTTTCCAAATTTTTTTATAAAGACCTACAACTTTCACTTGAAACTTAAGATTCGCAAAATTATTTTAAATATAAATAATCTCGGCTGCCATAGTCTAGTCGGTTTGCGTGTGACTAATACTCCGTGGATCCGGTCTCGGCATCCTCTATGGACACAAAACATCACATTACTGAAAACCCATCTAAATGAACGGACCTCCACGTAAACGTCATCGAATCGTTTCTTTGGATACATTAACAATACGTTTGCTTAAAACTGCGTCAGCTTCACGCAGCCATAAGCTTGGCCTGTCTTAAACAAATCAAAAATCTTCAGATCTTGGTTTGAATAGGCCATAAGCCATAAGTTTGGCCTTGCTTAAACAAATCGAAAATCTTCAGATCTTGGTTTGAAAAGGTTTTTTTTTGGCCACGTGTGAGGAAGCCTTCAACGTTTTTAACTTCAGTATGCCATTGCACCCATTTATTTATAAACATCTTCGACTTCTTCAAATAATTTGCTACAAATGCGCGTGACATTTTTGGACCTTCAGGATATGTGCATAGGAATACTGCTTCAAATCGCTTTTTAAACGCGGCATTCATTTTGTAAAAACAATGTGCGCTTTCTAAATTTTTCAAAAACCTAACAAAATGCAAAACACCGTCGCCGAATTGGTTGGAGCGTGAATATCGGAGAGAACATTAGTTCGAATGTCCGTGAACCACCAAAATTAATAAACAGTTTTTTCTAATAGTGGTCGCCTCTCGGCAGGCAACGGAAAACCTCCGAGTCTATTTCTGCCATGAAAAATATCTGCAAAAAAAATATATGCCGTACGTACTTTCAAACCTTATTATTTGACTCTTTTGAAAAATTGCGCGTTTGCAGGTTTATACCCCATTGAATTTCGATATATTATACCAAGTTGAAGTTATAGCTACTAATCGCATCGATTTCGATAATTGGTTTTTTTTACTGATGATCCCGTGCATTTTCTTCATTTAACGAATTCTCGAAATTTTGTTTAGATGGAAGAAAATACCCCCCTACAGCAAAATTTGATCATGGGTCCAAACAAAGTTACAAAGAACTTAGTAAGGCTGCTACAAAAATAACAGCAAAGCTACGCACCCAACGGTCTACTGAATCAAATGACCTGAAAGACTCCTATGTGGCATAAGCTTGTCCTACACTACTGCACACGAGTGCACTCTACATAATCCACAGAAATGCAGCCTTCAGGTATACTTCCCACTACACAGCCTAAGTATAATATAAGTAATCTAAGCAGTATTAAATGAATTGCGAGTGTATAGGCCGAACCGCTCACCCAATTTTCGGCGTATGTATATTAGTAATGTTGTTCTAACAACAATGGAAATCTGTCATACTCTGTTTATGTGTTCAAAGCAATTTCGCTTCCTATTTGATTCCCATTGTGGCATCTCTCTATGTAATAATACTTACCTTGCACAGAATCCAATTATGCGAATGGCGTGCCAGAAGTCATCAAAGTCCTCTTTTGCTGTAGGATTTAAGTGAAACCACAACTCGAATAAATGATAAGGGAAGAAGCACACAAAGAATACTAAGGGAGAGGGGAAAAAAATATTTAATATTTTTAAATATTTTATATCTTATTTGGTGCTAATATTTTTATTATTTTTGTATTTTTAATTTCTTACTATGTACTAAGTATATAAGTGCGTGTGTGAAATTGTACATTTCACGTCTACTTTAGGTCATGCCGGCCAATGGGTAACACAATTGCCATTCATAATCAGAGCTTTTGCCTACATGTACGTAAATATATATTAATCAAAGATGTCATTAAAGTATGTGGGCAAAAAGTAAGGTGAATTTGGTTGTAAAATAAAAAAATCTTTATTTATTCTTATAAATCAATTTCATCCCCTTCAAAACAATCCCCTCTGGATGAAATACACTTATGCCAACGATTTTTCCAATCCCCGTATTTCCATTTCCGGTAAAACCATCAGCACCGTCTTCGATTCAGCTTTTATCTCCTCAATCGACTCGAAACGCGTTCCCCGGAGTGGTCTCTTGAGTTTTGGGAATAGCCAGAAGTCACACGGAGCCAAATCAGGCGAATACGGTGGTTTCGGAACGATATGTGTGGAATTTTTGGCGAAATGGTCACGAAGAACGAGTGCAGTGTGAGACGGTGCATTATCGTGATGCAAAAACCAAGAGTTGTTGGCCCATAATTCTGGTCTTTTTAGACGAATTGCTTCACGTCAACGACGCATAACGCTCAAATAATATTCCTTATTAACAGTTTGGCCAGGTGGAAGGAATTCATAGTGCACCACACCACGAAAATCGAAAAAAACTGTCATCATGACCTTTATTTTTGAACGACTTTGACGTGCTCTTTTCGGTCTGGCCTCGCCTTTAGCACGATATTCGCTTGATTGGTCGGTTATTTCAGGGTCGTAAACATAAATCCAAGTCTCATCTCCCGTAATGATGCATTTGAGCTTGTCCTGATAGTCTGAAAGCATTGTTTCACACACACAAACGCGACGACTTCTTTCCAAGAAATTGAGAGTTTTCGGTACCAAACGAGATTTAACTTTTCGTAAGCCCAAATGGACTTTCAAAATGGTTCTCACAGATCCCTTTGATATTCCGATCATATCAGTAAGGTCTTTAACAGTCAACCGACGATTTTTGAGCACTAACTCCTTCACTTTATGTTCACGTGTTGGTCATCTGCTGACGTCGATGGTCGTCCGGAGCGCTCCAAGTCATCAACACGTTCTCGACCTTCTTTGAAGTCTTTGTACCACTTATAAACATTTTTCTGCGACATGGTCGAATCACCAAATGCCTTCTGCGACATGCTGAACGTTTCCGCAGCCGAAATTTCATTCCGGAAACAAAATTTGATGACACTTCTCTGCTCAATCAAATCAGACATTGAAAAAATCGAAAAATGCACTCTTGGTCCTTTGGTAAACACAAGCGTAAATATATTACTGATAGTAACATTCACATGAAAGTTGGCCCAGATGTTATTAACAGAGCTGCCAACTCATGAAAAAAATAACTAGAGCGAAATTTTAATCCCGCGAAGTTTGACAAATAAACTCACCTTACTTTTTGCCCACAGTAGTATATACAGTGCACTTTCTTTTAAGCGGACACCTTAGGGACTAAAAAATTTGCCGCTTGTGGGAGGTGTCCGCTTAAGAGAGGTGTCCGCTAGGAGGGAGTACACTGTATATATATCCTATGATCAGAGAGTACCGAGAATGTTTAACTTAAACGAATCGCACACGTGGGAACCGGTCCATATATTTTTCTTCTGTTGGTAGGACTGTAAGACACATATCTGTCACTTTTTAGCGCGAACGGATCATTAGTGTCTACCTGGCCGGCCGGAAAATTGGGGAAACAATTCTTGGATTTTGCATGATGATAACGCGCCATCGCATCGAGCCCAAATTGTGCTGGATTATTTGACCAAACACCAAGTAAATACCATCGTGCAAGCACCGTATTCACCTCATATTACCCCAGGCGCCTTCTTTTTGTTTCCCAAGTTGAAGTTACCACTTCGTGGAAGGAGTTTTCAGTCGATAGAGGAGATCAAAGAGAATGCAATGAAGGATCTGAAGGCCATCCCTTCGTCGGCCTACCAAGGATGCATGGAGGACAGGTTTAAACGTGGGTACACATGTGGGTACACTTCAGACGGGTCATATTTTGAAGGAGATAAAATAAAATTGGCTTAAACTTAACTCTGTTTTGTTATATTTAAACATTCCCGGTACTTTCAGATCATAGGGTATATGTGTATACAGTTGCCGCTTACACCCTTTTTGGTGGGTGCGCAGTGATTCCACAAACGGAGAGACTGACAGCCTCTGAACGGCAGATGACCTTTTTCTGGTTACAAGGCGTTGTTCTTACAATACCAGCCAGATAAACCGTAATAATTCGATAGCGTGCAACAAGTGTCAGCGCCCCGTGCTTTAAATGTACCAACATTGTCATGTTTCTGATGCTGCGGAGGCATAATTTTTGCCTCATTATAAAATAAAAACCATTTTATATTATTCAAAAATAATCAAAAGCTTTCGTAATTCGTGCGATGGTATTGATTTTTTAACACTTTTTTATAAAAAACAAATTTTTTGGCAAACAACAAGTCAAAAATCTATTAGCGTAAAAGTTCACTTGTGACATGAACTAAAAAATGGTATAAACACCGCTATGAATTTTCTTCCACAAAAATTGTCCGCAGACGATCCACCCCATGGGGCATATCCTATTGAAAAATTACAATAATATAAAATATTTCCTCTCCAATTTTTTATAAGGTTCATGCAATAGAATGGTTGTGTATATTAGTCACTTAAACCGTAACGCAAAATAGCTGAACTTTTTTTTGTAAACATGCCTCTCTATATGTATAATGGCGCCTTTTTATACAATCTCCTCAATTTTCTAAACTAAACAAAACGCAGAGTGGTCCACAACTGCAGATAGTTCTCCACATCCCCTCTTTACTCAATCCTCTGTTCCACTCAACACATTGTTTGGCTATGATTTCATAATATTTGATTCAATTCGTGCGTCAACTTACCCACAACAAAAGCGACCACCATTCGCGCCACGTGACGACGCGCTCGCGCTTGTGACCGACTTTGCATGCCCAATGTTTCGCCAGGCATGTCGCGTGCACTTGTGTGCAAACGCTTGGCCATAAGGATGTAGAGCGCACCAATGATGGATAGTGGCAGCAGATAGTAGATGAAGGCTTTACTGATCACTGTATATCTGGAAAATAACAAAAGTGATAGATTGTTAAAGGTGAGAGTAAATGTTTGGAACGTGAATATTTCAAACGTCGGAGTTGAGGATGTCCTCGTGCATTTTTATGTATGCATGCACAAGATAAATAAAATGTAGATAAACATTTAGTTTTAATAAACATACAGTTTTAATAAGGTATATAAAAGGACGTATTTGTTGACGAAAGATTAGCATAAAAAAGGATACGTATTTATGTATGAGTGTGAGTTTTCCCATGCTAGTGAGTTGATATTTAAGCACTAGTAAGGAGAAGTAATAAAGAAATATAAGTAAATAAAGAATATAAGCCATTTTTAAACTAAGATTTTATGTTGAATGAGTACTGCATAAAGTAAAGGTGCCCTGGTGGGCATACGCTGCTTACTTTAGTAGACCCTTTACATGAGCTAGCCACCGCATTTCGTACGCTTATCAAAATAAAGTTCTTGTTGTTTAAGAGTAAAGGCAGACAAAATTAATCGTTTACCATGAAAATGGTATTAATAAAACCGTGTTTGAACGCCTGTAGTCCGAATTTGTACGTAAATAGAACAAACCTTCTCTTACATATGCTGAATTGCAGAAAAAAGGGGGGGAGGGAGGAGAAAAAGGCAGCTTGGAAAAAAACAATTTGAATACATGCATATTTGTATGTATCGATGTACTACCCTACACTCTCGCATGTATTTTATGTTATTTTTAGCTGAGTTTCTTCACGCCTACGCAGCCATAAAAACTCCAATAAAATTTAATGCGTTCAACAAGAATTGATGGCGGAGACGAGTTTCTAAATTCTATGTGTGGTTTTTTTTTTTTTTTTATATTAACAATGGTAGCGTTTTGTTTTCTAACAGTCAGTGGATTTATTACGCGTAAATTCTTGCATTATGAAAAATCGATACATCATCATTGGAAAATGAAAAAAGTTTTTAGGTTGAAGTGATTTGTAAATGGTAAATGATTTTTCCCCCAGAACCAAATCATCCGATTCTTATGTAAAACCTATTTCTGAGTTCAAAAATCGACATCAATTTTTCCGTTAAGTAGTTTTCATAATATGTTTTAACTTTGCAGCGTTTAATTTTAATGAAAATTCCAATTTGAGCCAAAGGTAGCAATATTAATTACCGTCAATTTGATGTTTGGCGGTCACCGTAGCCGAATGATTTGATGCGAGGCTACCATTCGGAGTGCGTAGTTTCGAAACTCCATGTATGAAATAGCAAAATAATAGAAATAGTTGTTTCTAGTAGGGTTCGCCGTTCGGTAGGTAATGGTAAGCCTCCGAGTATATTTGGCCATGGAAAATCTCCTCAAAAAAAACCTTTTGCCGTTAGGAGTCGACTTAACACTGTAGGCCTCTCCATTTGTGGATCAACATCAAGAGGCACGCCAGGAGAGGAGCTCGGCCGAACTCCTAATAGAAGTGTGCATATCAATTATTTATTTTTGTTTTTATTTTTAATTTGATGTATAATTTGTTTTGATTACTTAACAAAACCTAGTACTATACCCTTTCTTTAATCCCTTTTTTTAATCCAAAACTTTTATCTGGCAATATCTCGAGAACTACCTGACAGAAAAATTATTTAGGTTTTCGTACTCAGCGACCGATTTTGCATAAAAGTTGGATGTTCTGGTTCTTATGTTTGGCATCTGTGAAGTGTCTCAATCAAATAATACTAAATATTTACTTAATTGAACTTACCTGGAATATGACTCCAAAGTTGTGCGATTACGTCCAAATGGCGTGCAAACAATAATCGTCAGATTCTCATTGTGCCTGGTGGGCGGCAAATGTATCTCTTGTATGTCCGAGACAACAAATGATGGCGTCGCCAGCAGAATGGCCACCATCCAGATCATGGTGGCGGTGAAAACGGTCAGTGGTCTTGTCTGCAAGTCGAGTATGTAAATATACATGTATATATCACATTTTAATAATAAAAAAACGTATGACTGCAAACTATTTACACACACACTGGAACTCACCTGCAATTTGCGCAAAGGATTTACTATCGCACAATAGCGCTCGCCAGACAGGGCAGTCAATGTAAACACCGAAACGCCAATCGAAATGTCCTTAAAGCTTTCACTGATACGGCACATCTCGGCGCCGAAAGCCCAACTCTCCTGTGTATAGACGATGCAGGCCAATGGCACACAAATAATGATGACCAGCAGATCGGCCAAGGCCAGCGAGAGAATGTAGCTGCATCGAAAGTGATAGAATCGAATGATAAAGGTAAGATGATATTAAATATAAAAAATGTAGAAAGTAATAAAATATTTAACGCAATTTTGACACTATGCAAGTCGTAAAAGGACCGCAAAAATAAATAAATTGCACCTTGACAAATTTAAGCCCCTTATCTATGGAAATAGAAGTTTTCGGTCGACTGCCCACAAGTATTTTTCCACTTAATCATTTAAGCTATTGGATATTTCCTTTTTGAACAAATTACTCTTACAATATGTATAAAGGGTGATAAAGTTTCAAGGGCCGGTGTTGATTTTAAATAAAATACAATTTTTTTTAAATTAATGTCATTTCTCTTTATTATGATAATATTGGTATGACTCAATTAAGGCATAATTAAGGCATTAAGCTGAGGCATAATTGAGGTTGTATGCCGTTCATGGACCGAATTATCTCATTCTTTAGCTCTTGAATTGTTGCTGGCTTATCGACGTACACATTTTCTTTCAAATAACCCCAAAGAAAGAAGTCCAACGGTGTCGTTGACGTTTAGGTGTGGTTCACATTCAACATCGGCCCTTGAAATTTAACCACTCTTTATGTATGTGTATATGTCACGGCGTATGAGTGATGAAACAGCCAAATTGAAATACTCTTCCACAATTTATCACTCATAGAGAACAGAAAATTAACCTTTCGAAACAAAACCAAAAATCAACGGGTTGTACGCCCATGGAACACAAAGCACACACCGCAGCAATAGGAGTAACTATTCCCACGAAGGCAGAGCATACATTGAAGTTTTTTAAAGCAATAATGCAAATGTTGGTAGTGGCTTATCATCGCACGAAATGACACCACAGCCGTAATGCTCTGTTGTTCACGTAATTTCAGTAACAATACACAAAAGCAAGCAAAATTACGTGGCGTCAGGTATTGGAACAGCTGGAGCTGAGCGCCGCAAGGGGTAGTGCCAGACGTGAGTGAGAGAAGTACGACAAGCGACAGGCTCACGCAAACATAGACACACAAAAGTGACGACAAACTGGCAGAAATAACAAAATATAAACCCAGTAACGCACAAGAGCGGGCATAAAAAGAAATCGGCCGAAATGTTGCGCGTGCCAGGCACAAGCGTGAGTGACGCAAGCACGCGGAGATATGCAGCATTATAGCGTAAATGAGCAGTGTTTTCACGTAGCTGCAATGGCGGGTACGTTGCTTTCAAGTGATGTGTTGTGAATAGACTCACATGACACCCTAGGTCAGCCACACTGAATAACAGCTTCCATGCGAATGCATTAGAAGGTAATATTCGCATGCATAGAATAAACATAAATGAGCCACAAATGTCTAAGATTAGGACAATAATGTTCGTACTAACAAATATGTGGCAGATTAATAATAGCAATTTATCAGGCATGTACACACACACAATTTAATGCAAGCGAATAAGTGTCATGCCTAATAGAATGTCAATGAAAGTAACGACATTTTTCAGATAAATAAAAATATGTGAAAATTATGAACCCTTGCATCGCATGATATATCTAGTATTACCCGCTTTACGTCGTTACAATTATTCGCAGAAACGCCAACTCCAATCCTACCGTCCTTCTATTGGGCTGCCATCAGTTATACCATTATATTGCTGCAAAGATACTACAACATGCTTCACACAAGCACAGCCATATTTCCACAGCTCATTACTGCGATGATTTTATTCGAATAATTTCACTTATATTTTGCGTTTTTGGTCAATCAGTTTTGATTTGTTTGCATAGTTTTTGCCTTATCATATGAAATTGACAGGAGCGCATATCAAAGGCAGCAGCAATCATCCGTTGATTCAACCTAGAGCCTATTTGTATAATAATGAAGCTTTATGGAAAATTATGGTTTGTGTATTTGGATTTGACAAAGGATAGACAGCTCTCTGTGGCAATGTTCGCCGTGCTTCGCAAACTTTTAAACTGCTTTTTAGAGTGCAGATACACATCTCTATAAATATTAGGCGGGATTGAGGTCCTTCAGCGATTAATTAATGACGGTAGTTCCACTCAAAATAACGAGTATACGCACGAAATTCAATGGAAATACACAAGTTATTTGGAGGGGCTTTAACTGTGTCATATAAAGGCGTCAGCGATATCTACACGCTTTACTCATACATACCTATAAAGACTTATTTCTTTACAAATAAAGGAATACTTTTTGGTTATGTACCAAGCCACTAAGTTCTTCAAATTGCCTTCCCAATTAACCAAAAGCATCACTTTTTAGTAAAAAAACAACCTCTTTCTTATTACTACTTATCGCTGCGCTTGCAGAGCACAACACTATTGATCGAAAAGGCATTTGGGCAACACATAAATTGGCCATCTTATTGGCTTACGCATGGCCAAATGGTCCACATTTATGATCTCGAAATTTTTCACTCGAGGGTTTATTTACGACAAATTTTGCCCATTGGCTTTTGGCAACTTACGTGTTGGGAATGTTGCGCATAGAGCGATGCCGAAAGAATATTATCACCAAAGTGCCATTACCTAAAACACCAACAATAAATATGAGCGCAAATAGCACAGTAATAATATATGTCTCGGGTCGTTGTTCGGGTGGCACATAATCTGAGGCAGGATCGATGTCCGCATCACCATCAACATTACTGGCGTCACCATTACTGCTGCTACGGCCTGACAGCAGCAAAGTACTCTGCTCGCTTTTGTTGTGGATGATGCCGACGTAGGTGCTGGCTGCCGCTATATCGCTTACCGCAGCGGCCAAGACTTGGCCAGCAAGGTCGACGAAATATGTGCGCGACGTTGTGGATGAGGCAACAGCGGGTGTAAGAGGGTCAGTGTCAAGCTGTGCCGGTGCGCGGTGTGAGATAAGCATACTGAAGCAGTGTTCTGATTGGTGTAGTAACAGACTAGTGACAAATGTATGCGCGAGCTAAAGGAGGTGCGTGACTCTGCGCTTTTTTTTTTGTTTGGGGTTATTTAGTTACTTAGCGGTTAACGCCTTTGGCCTCTGCTACTACAGCCGCTGCTGCTGCTGTTTTGACGAATGACTTGCTGCTGAGTGATGAATGCTTACGTTCGCCGCGTTCTTCAAATGTTGAGTAGATTTTTTTATGCTCTTCTGCGACGAGTATCATCATACATTTTGAAGACGTTTTTCTTTCGCATATTTTTGCAGATATGTGTATACTTTTTGTTGTTATTGCTGTTAATATACAGCTTACATTGTGTGGAGTTTAGTCACTGCAAAAAAAAAAGATAAAACTTTTTATTACCGTTAGCTGGTAAGCAAAGAAAAGAAGCAGACATCTATTTTTATACTCGTACATTTCTTTCGGTTCTCTTTGGGCTGGTAATTGTTTAGTTGAGCTTAATTTAATGACGTTGTTCAATGGATAAATGAAGAAAGTGGATTACGACAACAGCTTTAGCTGCATAAGTACATAAGTATATACGTCAACATGGAATGTGTCTTTTAAATCACATTTTATAGCCTTTCATACAAAGTAATTCCTTACCCATATTGTCCTCGACCCAACTTACTTTTGTCAACAGTGCTGCGCATTATTAGTCATGTCAGTTAAGTGCAAGCCGTTGACGTTGGGCGTATTCCCTGGAAATATTAATCTACCTTTACATACAAACACACAAATATCAACAACGTACAGTAGGCGTAAGACAGCCATGAATGCTTCACCAATATTACTTTACTCGCCCGCGTTGAAGTAAATGAAGTTCAATGCCATGACCTGATGCTGTTATATGATTTTTTGGCTAAAGAGGAGTTAAAAATAATACAATTAGTCTTAAGCGCTTAAAGGACTACCGGTGGCAAAGTTCATTTATGTAAAGACCTCGCTGATTTTTAGTCCCTTTTACCTTTCTCATGATATTTATTTAACCTTCATAGGTTACATCAACCACAACATTTGTCAAGCTAGCAATGGAGGGAGGGAAATAAAAATGGCATTCCAGTAAGTGAAATAAAAATCTAGCAGAATTTTCAATTAACTTTTCCATCCAAGCATATCCAGCACACACATACTCATACACTTACATACATTAGTACTTTCACCAGACACATCTAAAAGTAGAAAAGAACAACTTTTACTTGGGGTTTGCCTGTCTAAAACCTGAATTGCGTTTTTCCTTTTTTCCTACCTTTAAAGTATATCTTTATAATTTTTAATATATTCCATTAATGTCGCCGCAGCGTCCATGCTCCCAGCACACACACCCACTTTTAAAGATAAATTCGAGAAAAGTATGTAAGTACTTAACTTTAATTGCCAATCCAGCCACTAAAATTTAATACCATAATTTTTGATTCCCTTTTTTATGCAATTCTTTGTCGGTTCTCTTCACCTTCATCTTTTTCACTTGGGCTTCATGCCAAAGGCCAATATTTTATGATAATAGCTGCTGTAATAACAACGACCCTAAGTGACAGTAATGGCGCATTTCCGTAAAATATCACTCATACGTCGTGTAAACCCAAGTAGCGATAGCCCTCGCTGCGACTGTCATGTCTGTTGTCATGTGTTGATGCAATTAAAATGGCACGTGAATGCCATACATATACACATAAAACCACACACATATGCATAGTAATTTACAGCTGCACAATAAGGCGTCTGGCCTTAAATTCTGCGCAATTGTTTCGCAACCAGTAGGTAAGGCATATTCTCATTAAACGCATACATATTTAAATGTATTATAAAGCAAGGTAAATTAGTTGTACCTACCATTTGTGTTAGGCACACAAACAGCTGATTGTGTGCTGTGTTCATTGCTGTGTTCATTGCATCATCTTATTCTAATACTCATATGTACATGCGTAAAATAAATTCGTTCATTCTCTTTTCTCATCTGTAAGCATAAACACACGACTTTTTATTCAGAGAAAAAGGCTACAATTTGTTTACTTTGTCTTTTATTATAGTTTTAGCTTTTCCTGCTACACTGCAGAATTAAGGCCTAATTGGGTTTGACTGCTACTATGGCCGCTAAGATTTTAAGTTTTACACTGAAAATCGGAAAACAACCAAAATATAAAGTTTATGAAGCTTGCCCAAATTCTTTTCGAAAGTGGTAAGCACTTAAAGGCCACTAGTATCGTTTAAGAGCAGGATATTAAAGAGAATTCGCTTAAAATAAATATTTTGACTTGTCCGAAATGTAAATTCATTGTCAGCAAAAGAATTTTCTGTACTGAGTTGGCTCTTTTGTCAGCTTGGCCGGTTATCACTTTTGGGAAAAAAATTATCAATTTGCCCTCTGACTGCTTTCCACAAAGAGTCTCTGAAAATGAAACGATCACATTTTTAGGCAAAAAATGGAAAATTATTAGTTTTTCCACAAATTCTCCTTTTAGCCTCACCCAAATCATACAAAGGTTTTCCAATTTGTTGCTGCCTCACAAATAATACGACTTTCATCAAGTATGCCTTTATTCTATCTTTATCATTTACTACTGAGCGGTTTCTACCTATAAGCAAACAGAAATTTGGAGAATACACTGCATTAGGAGGCAATTCGTAATCTAATTGATGCAACAATGTCTTGGTGGAAAATACTTATTCTGAATACTTCTTTCAATTTCTAAAATTATTGCATTTGTTATGAATGGTGGCCAAACGAAGTTCGCAAAAAGCTTAACAGATCAGCCAGAAAATGTTTGCACATTTGTTTGGGAAGCACGCCCTTACCGGCAATACAGCGTTCAAGGTTTGAGTTGGCAATACCATTTGCTCTAATATTCACGGAATCTCGTAGTAGAGTTACCAGTGCCTTCTTGGTCAGAAAAATAATAACTATTTATTCTGTGCAAAAAATTTCCAAAGATAGGCATATCACTCAGGCCGCTGAATTAATATTCCTCTTCAAGTTCAACTTTTTCGACGACCGTTTTAAAATTTCTCTTTACTGACTGTGTCGAAAAATTCTCTTGTGAGGGAAAGAGAAGCGAGAGGTCATCCAAAATGCAGTGCATCAGTGAGATTAAATTGGCGCCATTTAGAATTGCAAGCGCTCAGAGTGGTTCTCTTTATATCCATGTAAATTATAATCTCATAAGCCATAACTGTCAGATTTCAGAAGTTTCGGCATTAGTATTAGCACTTTATTGTTTTTCAAAATATTCTCCATGAAGGTCTATACACTTTTGCATGCGATTGGACCAATTGTCGAAGCACTTTTGCCACTCTGAATGAGGTACCTTCAAAACATGCATTCTGAATACCGCAACCGCTTCTTCAGGTGTCGAAAAACGTTGACCTCTCAGTTTGTTTTTTACGTACGGGAATAAAAAGAAGTTATTCGGTGCCAAGTCAGGACTATACGGCGGTTGGCCCATTAATTCGATGTTTTGGGTGCTCAAAAATGCAGTTGTTTGAGTCGATGTGTGATAGTCCCATTGTCCCTAGTGAAGAGTGATCCGTCTTTGGCGATTGGTTTTCCTAATTTCTTGGAAGACAACTGGCAAACAAATGGTTGTGTACCACTCAGAATTTACCGTTCTGCGTTGTTCTAGTGGTACGGTTGCGACATGTCCAGTTTTTCCGAAAAAACAGGCGACCATTTGCTTGGAAGTGCTTCGTGCGCGAACAACTTTTGTTGGATTTGGCTCATCTTGAAACACCCATACAGTCGACTGCTGTTTACTTTCGGGCTCATACGCGTAAATCCATGATTCATCACCTGTCACGATGTCATAGACGTGCTTCGAAGCCCCGCGATCGTATTTTTTGAGAATTTCCTTCGACCAATCGGCACGAGCCTTTTTTTGAGCGATTGACAAATTGTGTGGGATCCAACGCGAACAAATTTTTTTTGACAGTCAAATGTTTATGCAATATTGAATGTATGCTGGTCCCACTAATGCCTAAGATTGTCTCAATCTCACGATAGGTCACATGACGATCTTGCAATATCAGTTCGCGCACAGCATCAAGGGTTTTCGGAACAACAACTGATTTTGGACGACCTTCACGAAATTCGTCTTGGAGTGAACTACGACCACGATTGAATTCACCACACCATCGATAAACACTGGTCCTTGATGGAGCTTCATCGCCAAAAAATGAATTAAGTTCATCCATGCAATGTTGCTGAGTTAATCCACGTCGAAAGTTGTAAAAAATAATCGCACGAAAATGTTCACGATTTAATTCCATTTTTGGACCGAGATGAATCTTTTAAGTTACTGTAAACAACACAAATAGCGCTGGTATTTCAAAACGTTCTGAGTACGTAAAAGCCAAAAAATGTCAAACTTTGCGATAAAGCTCTCAGTTGCCAGATTGCAACACCAGGGTTGCCAAATCCCGAAATATAAAAGGCACCCCTTGTATAAGCTAAGGAAAATTAGTCTTTTAAATAATTTTATACATGAATGTGAGTATGTGCACATATTTGCTTCCAATGTATGAGTACCCACTTTGTTCAACAACATTCTTGTCAAACGTCTTTAGCTTATTATATGTGGGCTTGTAAACCTAAGTATTCCCACATCCACACAATCACACACATACATTTGAAGATCATATCTCTCCTCGAAATGTTAGCAAACAAGTTTCAAACCTCAATAGCATTCTGGCAAACACTTTTCAACAATCCACAAATCCATTCACACATATTGCGTGTTGCATTGTAAGCCATGCAAATGAGTTTTGGCAAGTCTGAAAAGTTATACCATAAAGCTGTCGGCTCTGACCTTTTTAAGGTAAATAGCACTATGCTAATCGATTATCTGCAGGAAAAGAGTTCAACTAAAAAGTGTTTGCTCAAATCGACTTTTAATCACAATAACTTTAAGAAAGTTTCTCTACACACTTACAAGTGTAAAAAATGTAAAAAATTAGATCTGAATATTTTTCACATAAGATATTTTTTGGCCCCAAGCCTCGTATTTCGCCTCATGTTTTTATTGCTGAAAAGTTTTACAATTTCTTATTCTGAATTATACCCTTACACACACACACACTTCACAATAAATTTATATTTTTTTTTTTATTTTTATGTTTAAAAATCACAACAATTTCTTTTACTGCCATTAAGCAGAAGTAAATGGCATTTGTTGAGGAGAAGTTTGCAATGCAGTGAGAAAAAAAATCAAATGAACTCGCAGCTGAATAAGTAAAAATTTTAATTTAAATACGATTCACTTTTCGCTGCATTGGGCTGTCTCGTAAGATCATGCCGCTGAGCCATTTAAATATTTGTTTGGGGAAAAAGAAATCCATTACTTTTGTGTAAAATTTTTGCGGAAATGGTTTAAAACAGTTTATGTTCGATCTTTAGCTCCTGGCCGATGATACATGCCGGTCAACTTCGATTATTTCTCTGATCTTATCGACATTTTCTTAAACTCAAAAATGCCCAAACGGAATCGATGAAACCAAAATTTCACGTAATTAGCTGTTATAGCATGGGCACCATAAACACCATTCACAATCTTAGCGACCTGGGTTGCATTTTTGCCTTTATCAAAAAAAACGGTAACTCACACCCATTGTTAACACCCTGTAACTCACAACTGAATGGAGAAAACAAAAAACCGCAAAAGAATTTTTTTCCCGTGAAATATCACCTTGGCAGCGATCAAATATCTATCACTACAGCAAAATATCTATCACTACAGCCATCTACCCAGCTACCCAGGAAATAATGAATTTATTTTTCCCAAACAATAAGAAAGATCCGTAGCTTCTAAAGAAGGAAAATCGATCGTATAACTTTCATCTATACCGAATTTAAAAATTTCAGCGAGTCCAATATATGTAATAAAAAGCTATTGCGTGCTAAGTGAAAATAAATTGATACGTCTTTCTTGTTTGAAGTCTACATTGGCAATGATCAAGCTTCGCTTTATTTACATAATTCATATTCTTAATGCTGCATACACACGTATGAGTGATGCTACTAAAGCAGGTATATTTGTTGCTATTAAATGATTACATGTTTGCTTATTCTATTTTAAATATATTTCAATAATATGTATCAGGTTGTAAGTTTCTAAGTTTTTTTTCTTTTTTAATTTTTGCATATACTCAAACTTCAAAAAAGTTGAAAGAACAATTCTTCCACAATAATCGGGTTATCTTATGTATTTTATTAAAAGTACTGTTACAAGGTGTAAGGATTTATATTGAAAGGGCCGGAGAAAATTTGTCAAATTCAGATATCTTTTGCAACTACTTCCCTTGTAAATGATAACCTACGTAAATTATGATTATCTTTAAAAAATATATGCTGTTTAGACTTATCGTTCCGACTTGGAGGTCGTGTACTGTTACAAGGTGTAAGGATTTATATTGAAAGGGCCGGAGAAAATTTGTCAAATTCAGATATCTTTTGCAACTACTTCCCTTCTAAATGATAACCTACGTAAATTATGATTATCTTTAAAAAATATATGCTGTTTAGACTTATCGTTCCGACTTACAGGTCGTGTACCTCAAAAACCGTAAAAATTTGAATCCCGTGATATTCCCAACCGTTTGCCATTCTCAAAAGCGGATTTATTTTAATTGTCATTTTAAAATGATTTCTGATTGGGAAATATTCGGCACATGTTTGTTACAAGACAATAACGGTTCATAGTGGGATAAATCTGGCATCACTGAAGGATATATAAGAATGATCGAAATGGTCGTGGAGAGAACATAGAAGGTCTGGCCAACATCACACCGTTAATCTGGTCTCGGCGACTTTGAAGGAATCAGCTGATTTGCTGACGTAACAGGAAATTTGTCGGCAAGAACTGAGATTGTATTGATGATATACGAAAAAATCGACGCAGACACTGCCCTTACTTTGTTGCCATCTGAAAAACTATAGTATAGCAAATATTTTTACACCAAAGCGCCCATTTCTCTTTTCTTATATCCAGTACGAGGGACCAGTTCAATTTAATTGGTAACATAATTATACGCATTCGACGTCCTCTCTATGGTTCTAGTTTGCTCACTCTAGTTTGCTCGCCTCCCCATTTCAGAGACTTTCTCCTTTAATAAAAATTAAATTGCGGAACAAATTCTTTTAATGAAGGGATATTTTACCCAAATCGACAATAAAATCTTCAGCAACATCCATTGTCTTCAAAGGCAATAGGTTTCGAACTTTCGAATGTATTGGACGTGTACGCACAATATTACTGAAACGCTGAGCACTAGCACGAATTTAAAAACAATAAAGTGAGAAAAGTAAATCTACGTTACAGAGTTTTTATTTAATTTAGCAAACAAATGCTGGTGTTCCTGCTTGATCGAGTTGCCATAGGAGGTGTGCGCAAAATATTGCTTTAGGCAGAACTTCATTTCTCTTCAAACGAGTCCCTCGACCTACACCAATCAAGAACCACCTGCATTTTATGTCTTGTTAACTTTAGTACTAAAACTGTCACGCCAATTCCTATGGGCTTATCGTCTTAAGCAAAAATCTTCGTGAACAAATATTTTTGCCGGATGACTCCTTTACCGGAAACCGCAATAAAATTTACATATCTATTTCCAAAAACACTTCTTTGACGCCTTACCCCACCTAGCCTTATCAAATCAGCATAAAGTGCTGAGCAAATTATTTTCATTGCACTTATTATTGGAGCATTGTGCCAGTTTGTAGTTAATTTAGTTGAAAAATGTTTATTAAAATGACAGCTTTTGGTGTATTATTCACTGAGTAAATTTAAAAAAAATTAAAATATGTATTTTCACATAATACCTACTTACGCATATACATATACGCGTAGCATAAACCACTTTGAAGTCACAGAAACCAATACCGGAAGTGAGCTCTATTTAAAATATTACTCGGTTATTCAACAAAGAGCGGCAACTGAACGAGACCAAAGCAAAATATATAAGCCTGGCTTAAATAACAAACCTCTACAGCTCATTCATACAGATAATAAGTAGTTATGCGTTTGACATATAATTTGCGCGCAAATTCCAAGCACATGTTACCCATAGAAAATTGCATAAAGTCAAGTGTTTTTCATTTCAATTATTGTAGAACATTTATGACTTTTACTATTTCTCACTGAATGTGCTTGTGTGTATAGATGTTTGTTTGCACGCATAAGTTGTGCAACATGAGTGCTGGCTCTATTGAGGTACAAATTCACACAAAAATACCACAAACGATGCATTGTAAACCTTTTGCTGTCATAAATGGGAAAGCAATGGGAAGCAGTTGCTTTTTAATTAGCAGAAATAGTTAATGAATGTACGTTGCTATGGTCGTGTGTGTGGGCTTTCTGCAGGCTGCACTTTATAGCGTGGTCAACATTTTCTCAGCACCTCTCACAGCGATCGAGCAATTTACCGAATAAAGCGTTTCATCAATGACGGAAAAAGATTTAATTGTGATAGCTAACGAATATTACAATTGATTTATAAAATTACTATTCAAAATAGCAAATACTCGGCAAATTGTCTCTAATTGCAGTGTTCGCTTACCGTAATCTTTCTTTTAACATTTGAAATTTAAAGCGAATCTTTAAGTAAAGTATTCTCATCATTGAGTTCACATTTTTTTGTTTTTTTTTTTTTTGCTTTTGATTGATCAAATTAACATATGTAGTTCTAATTGTCCTCTTGGAAATGGTTCTAAATGATTTTGTGACTCATCTTCAGTACCTAGAAAATGGAATAAAAACTCACATACCGTTTGCCATCCGAACTTTATATGAAAAATACACATTCCAGTTGAATATAATAGTGTATGTGGAATCAAATGAAAGGGGTTTGAGAAAGCTTTAAAAAAAAAACTTTTATAGAAAAATGTTAATTATTAACACAACCTAATTAGTGGTTAGGATATATGCAGATATCAAACAAAATGTATTCAAAAAAATGAACAAATATTTAATTAAAATTATTTGGGTACAGCGTTGCCACCTAAATCTTAAGATGCCAAGATATAAATAATACCACAGATGAGATTGAGAGCATTTTAATTAAAACGTATTTTTTTAGTCGGGTTGCCATATATTTTTTAGTTCAAAAAAGTATAAGAAATTGCCTTTTATAAAGAGCATACATTAAAATAAAAATCGATGTAAGCTGAAAACAGAAATTGTTTGCTTTTGCTATTAAAAAATTGTATGTTGTTAAGTGCTGCATAAGTGTTGAATATATCACCTACAGTGAAAATGCGATAACTCGAAAACCAAGCCACGACCAAAATTTTACGAGTTATCGGGATTTTCAACTTACGGAGCTTGCGAGTTACTGCAATTCCACTGTATTTCATTTATACCCAAGCAAAGCCACGGACAGCAGTCAGTGATTATATAATACAACAAAAATTGATCAGTACATAGTTTAAATATTTTAAGGCTTGGGGTATTAGCATCAATTTATTACTAAAAATTAGATTCCATTTTTTCCAGCAAACGTAAAAATTAACATTTATCAAAACTCCTTATATTTGCTGTGACACTAAAACTTATTAAAACATTAAAGGTATTGCATATTTGTTGTTTTTTCTTAAATTAAGCAATTCAACGAAAACAAGGTAAGTCAGAATATTTGCCGACTGACTCATACCCTATGGCACACTTAAAGCGAATAAGAACGGAAAATTTAAAAAACGAAAATAATTTTTATTATTATTATTTCCATCAAACCTAAACGAGTTGTTTTTACTTATGTGCGAAAAAATAGGAGAGTTTTCAAATAAACAATATATTTTTGAATTTTATTCCTCGACTTTGCTTTACTTTTGAATTTTATTTATTTAAATCACACAATCAACTGACCAAAAGCCATTTAAAAGAGATAAGTAAAAATTGAATTATTCAAGCGTGCAAACGAGTATTTGCATGATACTGTTAATGACGGAAACATGGCCGAACAAAGTTGTTGCTATTGCTATTCGACGAGTATACTAAATTTGTGTGCAAAACAAAGCTGTAAATTAAAGAGAAACATTTTCTATTTTATTTTTATTTGGTGGTGTGAAAAATTCTTCGTCGTAAAATGTTTAGAAAGCCATTTATCATTCAACCAATACTTACGTATTTGAGTGTATATAAGGGTGCACATATCCATACATACAAATATGTACTAATATGTATGTGGCAATGGTGTGAAAAACTTATATATGCAATGCGATTGTTTTCTGAAGATACCAGGAGTCGTTTTTAGTCAAATGTGGCATATCGTATTGCCGTTGTTACCAAGCGTAAAAATTCGAACTGAATTGGTATTTCTCTTTCCCAAGTACATAATTTCGGCGTAAATGGAAACTATTTCCGGAGAAAATTTTGTATTTTACTAAAACAAATTGTTGAAGCTCCACTTCTAGTAAATTGGCAAACAAATGACACATTTTTTTAAATTACAATGTAGAATTGAAAGCGAGAAACGATTGCTTAGAGCACTGAAAATTACACACAATCCGATAGAAAGGAGAAATAAAGCACCGCAAGCTCTTAACATAGCAACTAGCTAGTAGGCTTATATCTCGTATGTACGAGTATATGTACCATATATGTATATATGGATGAGTGAATTTATGTTCGTATTTACTTCAACTTCCACTCACTTCTTTTACCCATCATCCTCAGCATTTCAATAAATGTTATGCACATTTGGTTATGAATCCACCAACAGATGTGTTGCTTCCAGCATTTCTGGTATTTTTTCACTTTATACTTTCCTCGCTTATGGCTAACTCTGCTCTTCAATTGAGGCCTGCTCTGCTGTGGCACTTTACAGTCATTTCTTACTTATACTTGCTCTTATATGAAAACAAATTCACTGCTATCTAACCTCTATGCCTCATTCATCTATTCTGAGAAATGGATTTTTGAGGATTTGACTGACGGTATGATGAATTTGGAATGCGAAAGATGTGTGCTATTCATGCTGCTGGTCTAGGGAAGCTTTTAAGCACTGTTAGTAGAATCGCAGAATTACATTAGTCTCTCAAGATTGTATTATATTAAATACATAATTTTTGTATTGTATTATATATATATATTTTTCATCATTCATTTAAATCACTAAAGAAATATTTCTTTGCATACGATTTTTCAGCGGAAAAATATAAAATACCATAAACAATACCGCGGAATCTAGTTGACGCGCATTTATACTTTGCGAATAAAGACATGCCTACAGCGCAAATTCCGACAAATGTAGTGGGTTTCACTCTACTGCCAGCTGCTTAAAGATATTCGAAATTTCCTAGCATTGTAACATTTGAATTACTGTAGAGTTTCCTACAATATGTATGAGAATAAAAATATATATATGTATGTGGGTATTTCTTCACTTCCGTTTCACGATAGACACGAGTCTCAATTAGCTCCTATCAGATCCCTTGCATTCTTCACTTGCAGCACAACTCAAACTTGATCAACGTTTGTTGATTGCACAATGCCATGTCTTCGATTAATTGCGCTAACCCTGCATGCTTACTCTCTAAGATTCACATGGTTAAATGTACGATACCATTATCTTAACATTTCCCTGCGATGTACATAAAGCAAGGACAACTTTCATCAAAGTTTCTAAATCCAATATGTTGCTGGTGCATACCAGACCAGTGCAAAAAGGCTTCCATTGATTTGGGTGTATTCGCTGCAGCGGGGCGCATGAGCAACTTAACATTAGTTCCGGTCGGTTCTACGTTACCGGAACGACCCGGATTTATATTCGCCCAAGGACTGTCACTCCAGCGGCATTCCCCGTGCATGTATGGGGAGTGTTTATGCTGCTACAACAACAACAACAACAACAGCAGCAACTTAACATAACATTCCACTTGCTAATTTGTAAAGCGAAGCCGGAAATGCATGTAGATTAGGGGCCTGAATGTTTAGGGTTAGCAAAAGCCATAGCAAAAAATATGCAATGCAAAATACAATAAATACAAAAAACAACTTCCAAATACAATTATTAATACATGAATATAAAGTATTTACACAATTTTCTAATAAAATTCCTTAGAATGAATGAATGTTAGTATGCAAAAAATTAAAAACAAAACAGTGACCCCAATATTTGTTTCCATTGGGTGAACTAAATAAATAGGGAAATTTTGGAGTTTGCATAGAAAACTTTGTTGGGAGAATATGCAAGTTCAGAAGAAGTTCAGATTATGTTCATGAGTATCGCGCGGTTTTCAGGGTGTGGGTTTTTATTTATTTATTGTCTTTAAATGGATACATTCTTACAGACTATATTAAGCTAATGCACAATAGTTTAGTAGTTACTAAGAAAAGAACGATTTAAGATGATTGACTAAGATCCCATACGGCCACGTAAAATCAGCATCGGAAGAACTGAAAAACATATTTAAATCTGCACATGCCCTAGGAATCGGAGCATTCACCCCATAGTTGGTTCTCGAGAAGCCAATTTTAAAGATTTCGTACTGTCGGAGCCTCATATTGGGTATATTAAATTGAATTTTACTTAAAAGCGAAGGACAATCAATAGATCCAGAAATGATACGAATAATAAATGAGCACGATAGAATAGATCGTCTGCTATCAAGAGTTTTTAAGTCAATCAATAAACATCGAGAGCGGTACGATGGTACAGGTTCAGAAAAGTTTAAAGATCGGAGCGCAAAACGAAGAAATACTTTCTGAACTCTCTCAATCCGATTAGACAGACCCATTTGGTACGGTCTCCAAATAATAGCGGCATACTCTAATCTTGATCTAACAACAGCACAATACAATGTTTTGAGAGTGTATGGGTTAGTAAATGCAGAACAATTTCGGCGTGCGAATGCTAGCATCGCATATGATCGTCTTATGACGTGGTTAACATGGCTGGTGAAATTCAGCTTAGAGTCGAAAATAACGCCTAAGTCTTTAATTTCCTCAACGGATTGCAAAGGGAAGCCAGCAATACTATACGAAGTATGCAAAGTATTGTTTGATTTAGCATATTTTACGTGAAAGCATTTGCTAATATTTAGTGACAAACGGTTTAAATAGCACCAATTCCGAACATTGCGCAAGTCAGCTTGCAACTTTTCAGAGTCACTAAGACTGTTAATCACCGCAAATATTTTTAGATCATCAGCATACAACAAGTGTTCTGCAAACGAAAAGCAAGAACCAATATCATTAATAAAAAGTATGAAGAGAAGGGGTCCTAGAATACTTCGCTGTGGGACACCAGAGGACGCAATAAATGCACGGGATGTCGAATTATCAACGGCTACAACGCAGTGCTGTTGGACAAATATGATTTGATCCACGACAAAAACGTGGAGTGTATACCCAATGATGCAAGCTTCGACAAGAGTATTCGGTGCGATACTTTGTCAAACGCTTTAGAGAAGTCTGTAAAAATTTTATCAACTTGGGATCTGTTCTGGAAGACTGAAATGCAGTAACCATTGAAAATAGATAAATTAGTGACAGTGGAGCGACTTGCAACGAAACCATGCTGGTTGGTAGATATTAGGCCTTTGACAGCAAAATATAACTTATCATTTACTGTTATCTCAAAAAGTTTTGAGACAGACGAAAGCTTCGAAATCGGTATGTAATTGCTAACATCGTTTTTATTTCCACTCTTAAATATAGGCGTAACGGAAGTAAATTTCCAATCGTCAACAAAGATACCGGAGGATAACGATTTATTAAATATAATTGTAAGAGGCTCAGCGAGACACAAGCAGTTTTTCAGCAAAATGGGAATGTCTTTGGAGAAGAATTGCATAGAGTAATTATATAATATAAAAATCCCCAAAAGTAGTAGTGACTACATCGAACATGGTGGTTCACACTTTTTCGAAATAAAAAAAGAGATATAAAATTAAACTGAAGTCGCATTTAAGTACCTAAACGTCCTGTTATAAAAGTAGTTAGACTGTTAAAATTTTTTTTTTTAAATACAAAATAGATAACATCCTGAAGCAACTACCCAAATTAATGATTGCTACCTAGATTAATGATGATAGCCTAACTCCATCGAAAAGCGATCTTCTGGATAGAACTTACCAGCAGTTATTTGGTATTACATTTTGCGTGCTGTTGATTACACCACAACTGAGTGCGGGATTTACCAACATTATTAATTATAGCAGCAATTTTTCACATTTACCTCGTATACTACTTCCTCACTCCATCACTCATAAAACATTCTCAAATACCAGTAAAAGCCGCATAAAGGTATTAATGCTCATGCATATACATATACAGTCAGACTTCTATACTGACACTTCATATTTTGATTGACACCTTGGCCAAGTGATTGCAATTTGGAGATCATATTCGGTGTAAAGAACACTCAATGGACCTTCAGTTTTATTTTTACCGCTTTTGGGTGCACCGGGAAATGGTTGACGAACATTTACACCCTTAGTTTTTCATATTGAAAATCTTTTTTTCAAAAAGTTGTCCGGCCGTCCATGCTTTGGAACTTGCTTTATTCTTATAATCAACAGGTAATCACTTAATACCACGAGAGCATCAAGGTTTGTCACTTCTTCCAATCAAAAGAGTTTTAAACTTTTCTACAACCATCCATATTTTCTGCCACCATTAATGTACAATAGCTCGTTTGCTATTTTTACCCCATGACATTTTTCGTTCTTGAAAGTCTAGTAATTCTAGTATTTTAAGAACAAAGCTATTCTATCCGCGTTAAAAATATCGCATTCAAAGTGCTTTTCTAGAAAACACTGCAAGATTTCAGTTTTCTATTTCTCACAGTTCTCGTCAGGAACGTCGTTAAGTCAGGAACGTCGTTAAGTCCACTTTAAGTAAATAGTTCATCACCTCTTACTTAGTAACTCAGCTTCCATTTATTAAGCCAACCTGTGTTTGCCTTGAAGCTTTCGTCACCAAATCGCCTTGTAAGCTCCGTTGCTTTGCCCTCTAATATATAATAAACAGACTTTAGTCTAAGGAGAAGTTATTGAAACTGATTAACAAACATTACGTAAAGAAGAAACGTCAAAACGGAAAAAGGTGCTTACTTTACAAATAAATATGTAACCAAGTACTCCCCCAAAAATTACATAATTTGGGATTTCAACTAAATAATTCAACTTAAGGAAGTATGTGCCAAAATTCTCATTCGAGTTATGAAGAATTTCGATTCAGAGAAGTTTGAGTTATGCTACGCACACGATTTAGCTCGAGTTATAGAGAATACAGGTTATAAGAGCTCAACTGTACTTATATTCGAATATTTATGTGTATTTGTAGTGGCCTGCTGCTAAGCATCATTCATCAACTTCCAAAAAAACACATATAGGTATACATGATTTCTTTTTGGGTATGTGTAAAGCTAATTTTGTGTCATTTGCACATAGTTATTAGGGCAATCGACTAACAGAAAGGAATTAACAAGAATTAACAAATTGAATAGACCTGACCACAACCACACATATAAAATATGGCAAAGCGTTTATAGATATGTAATCACACTTTAGAGCAGATTGTTGTGAAAACCGCAGTTGCCATTTTAACGCTACCCATTTCCGAGCAACCTATTTCAAGTGACACAGATGCTGCAAATAGATATGAATTGTAAGATTTTTTGCACAGAAAACGAAAACAAAAAGTGTATGTGCAAGTGTGTGGGTGTATTTTGAGTAGCAGAGCAAAATATTTGGCGCCATTGATTGAGAACTGTGGCTGTCGAAACGGAAGTCATTATTATTGTTTTCGATGTATGTATGTCTATAAGTTTTAGCGAAAATTAGGATCCACAGCTCCACGCAGTTGGCTGTCCTTTGTTGATTTAGCAAGCCATGTTAGCCAAATCCATTTACATTTTCACGATATTTGTTGTCTGTTTTATATTTATCTTTTCTTATCCCATCACCAACACTGCATCAAATTATATACAGTTGACTTGAAGTGAAATAAATATATTGGGGCGAAAAGTTGAAGGCAAGAAAAATTAGTTGAAAGTTACGTTGGACGGATGGCAAAAGCCATTTAGTATTGTATTTGGATAGCACATCAACCAAACAAATAAATTTATGAACTTTAGAAAAGCAATAATATTTCGCTGTAACCGCAAAGTCCACAAAGTCCTGCCTATGAAAAAATGCTCTAGCGGTACGTCATTTTATAAACAACTGTTCTAAAATTGTTAAGAGATTCACAATTTTCAACAAATTTAAGCGCAGCTGTCGGCCATATTGCTTACACTCACAGCAATTTGTGTTCTGCTAGACAATAAGCCAGCACCACAACATCCGCTTCAATTTCCAGCTTTTGTTGGATTCAACTGAATTCTGTCAATTCATATCTAAATATCAAATACCATCCACCAAGTAATTGTCTATCATATTGTACTACAAGCATATTTCTATGGCAAATTTTTTCCGCGCTAATGCGGCTATTTTTGTTAATTAAAAGTTTCATGTTTCAAGCAAAAATATAAAAATTTTTAAATATAAAAACATAACACTAGCTTACAGCAAAGGAAACCCCTCCAAATAGACCACCCAGTTCTTCTTCTTCTTAATTCGCGCGATAACCGCTTACGCGATTTTGGCTGAGTTTAACAAACAGTGACGTGGGGCCGATACGCGAGTGCGCCGACTGTTTGTTTGATGACAGGAGGTACTTCGTTTTGTCCTCGTTCACCACCAGACCCATTCGCTTTGCCTCTTTATCTAGTTTGGAGAAGGCAGAACTAACAGCGCGGTTGTTAAGGCCAATGATGTCAATACCATCGGCATACGCCAACAATTGTACGCTCTTACAAAAAATTGTGCCTGAGCGATTAAGTTCTGCGGCTCCTACGATGCTCTCCAATATCAGGTTTAAGAAGTCACACGACAGCGAGCCACCCTGTCTGAAACCTCGTTTGGTATCAAACGGCTCGGAGAGGTCCTTCCTAATTCTGACGGCGCTGCTGGTGCTGAGCAACGTCATCTTGCATAGCCGTATTAGTTTTGCTGCTTTCTGTACTGTCGAATGCAGCTTTGAAGTCGACGAAAAGATGTTGTGTATCGATTCTCCTTTCATGAGTCTTTTCCAAGATTTGACGTATTGTGAAAATGTTTATGGTCTACCTTTTTGCCTGTAAAAGAGGTATTAGAAGATTTCTCGAAAACTATATCAGAGAAAAAAAGTTATGTGAATTTTCCGCTGTGCATGTCGCAGAGATTCACATTCTCCAATCGATGACGACGGAATTGTCGTTCCGACCATGACGAGGTGAGAATAGCGATAACGCGGCTAAAGAACAACAAAGCCGCGGGCGCCGACGGACTACCGGCTGAGCTATTCAAACATGGCGGCGAGGAGCTGGTAAGGTGCATGCATCAGCTTCTATGCAAAATATGGTCGGATGAAAGCATGCCTGCCGATTGGAATTTAAGTGTGCTCTGCCCAATCCATAAGAAGGGCGATCCTGCAATTTGTGCCAATTACCGCGGGATTAGTCTTCTAAATATCGCCTATAAGGTTCTAGGGAGCGTAATGTGTGAAAGGCTGAAGCCCACCGTCAACCAACTGATTGGACCTTATCAGTGTGGATTTAGACCTGGAAAGTCCAACATCGACCAAATATTCTCAATACGCCAAATCTTGGAAAAGACCCATGAAAGGAGAATCGACACACACCATCTTTTCGTCGACTTCAAAGCTGCATTCGACAGTACGGAAAGGAGTTACCTGTATGCCGCGATGTCTGAATTTGGTATCCCCGCAAAACTAATACGGCAATGTAAGATGACGTTGCTCAACACCAGCAGCGCCGTCAGAATTGGGAAGGACCTCTCCGAGCCGTTTGATACCAAACGAGGCTTCAGACAGGGTGACTCGCTGTCGTGTGACTTCTTTAACCTGATGTTGGAGAGCATCGTACGAGCCGCAGAACTTAATCGCTCAGGCACAATATTTTATAAGAGCGTACAATTGCTGGCGTATGCCGATGGTATTGACATCATTGGCCTTAACACCCGCGCTGTTAGTTCTGCCTTCTCCAAACTAGATAAAGAGGCAAAGCGAATGGGTCTGGTGGTGAACGAGGACAAAACGAAGTACCTCCTGTCTTCAAACAAACAGTCGGCGCACTCGCGTATCGGAACCCACGTCACTGTAGACAGTTATAATTTCGAGGTTGTAAAAGACTTCGTCTATTTAGGAACCAGCATTAACACCGATAACAATGTCAGCCTTGAAATCCAACGCAGAATCTCTCTTGCCAACAAGTGCTACTTTGGACTAAGTAGGCAACTGAGCAATAAAGTCCTCTCTCGACGAACAAAGCTAACATCATCATGCCCGTCCTAATGTATGGCGCAGAAGCTTGGACGATGACAACATCCGATGAAGCGACGCTTGGAGTGTTCGAGGGAAAGATTCTGCGTAAGATTTTTGGACCTTTGCACGTTGGCAACGGCGAATATCGCAGACGATGGAACGATGAGCTGTATGAGCTTTACGACGACATAGACATAGCGCAGCGAATAAAGATCCAGCGGCTACGTTGGCTGGGTCATGTCGTCCGAATGGATACAAACGCTCCGGCTTTGAAAGTATTCGATGCGGTACCAGCTGGTGGTAGCAGAGGAAGAGGGCGGCCTCCTCTGCGTTGGAAAGATCAGGTGGAGAAGGACTTGGCTTCACTTGGTGTGTCCAACTGGCGCCGGTTAGCACGAGAAAGAAACGACTGGCGCGCTTTGTTAAACTCGGCCAAAATCGCGTAAGCGGTTATAGCGCCAATTAAGAAGAAGAAGAAGAAGAAGAAGAAGAAGAACATACTATACTTAGAAAAATTTAAGACGTAATCAAAAAAAATCTTATAGAGTAAAAGTTCTTCGCATGAACATAAAAATACTCAACTTTGAATTAATTCAGCGAAGTTTAACTACCGCCAACACAGAATCGACATTTGTTTTCCAAGTGGCAAAATAAATTGGGATTAAGTTTGAGTTCTAAGGGATTTTCGTACTCAGGTTCTGGTTCTTGGTTAAAAACAAATATTAATTATTTGTAGACCAGTGTAATTTTTTGTATATGCTCTACATTTTCTTTCGAACTGAAAAACGAAAACACCTTGATAAATTTGTGAAGAAGGAGAAGGTGGTTTTAGGACGTGCGCCCCTCGGAAGGCAATGACAAATTTCCGAGAGTATGAAAGAGCTCCTCATAAAAAACCATGCACCGTTCGGAGTCGGCTTAAAACCATTTGAAAAACAACACCAAACACGCCAAAAATAGGAGAGGAGCTCGGTCAAATATATATATAAGGTTACGAGTATGACTCTTATAAGCCCTTATGACACTTATAAACATTGCCGATGAAATTTTTCTTTTCATTTCTAATGTTAGCAATACTAGCAAAAGGTATCTACTTTTATGTGGAGGCAAACTATAAGGCCAACCAAGAGGATGAATGGAACATCTAGTGAAACGTTTCTGAACCTTCTCAATTCTCAATTCTTAAATATAAGCCCATGTATAATGAATTCCAGATAGTGCTGCAATATTCGAGGTTTGATCTAACAAACAATTTCTTCAGTGTTGAAATATCCTTAAACTCCTTTGAATTCGTTACTACACTACAAAGCCGAGCATAAATCTAGGATTGGCAAACATAAAGTGTATATGTTTAGAAAACGACATTTTCAATGTTAATATGACTCCCAATAGAGGGTAGACGATACTCTCACTTAAAGACATATTTTTCCATTGTGAATATACAGGAGCACTTACATCAGTTTAACTGAGATTCCTATAGTAAATGAAGATACCTTTATATAATATTAAAGCACTCTTATGGTAACAATCAAACAAACAAATTTCTGGTAACGCTACCCTTTGGCAATATTTCCTGCTCTTTTGGTTATATTCCTTGTATTGCTTATTTCTGCCCTTTTATACCCCCCAAGCACTATAGTATTTGACTGAATTAAAAGTTACTGATCTAAGCACACGAATTGGGCATTTTACATCTGGTATTTTTGAAGTTAGAGAAGAACTGCAGCGCTAAACATCAATATAAAAATTTCAATTCACCTCCTCTTCATTTCACCGTTGGAGCATTCATGCAATAATAGTGGTCAGGGATGGCACCTAAACACCTTTCTTCAGTGTTAATAGAACGTTTGTTTTCTTCCTTTTTAACGTTGACCACAAGTCCTTCAAGCCTCACAATCATAACGTTCGATTACACTTGCACTTATTTTGAACGTCGAATAAATGATTATCCGAGTTATTACTAATCGCTTTGTTGGTCATTACATTGCCCGCAATACCAGCAGAGACTGGCGCGAGGGTAGCTCAATGATCGGATTTTGCTGCTGGGGTACAGGCTAGCTGCTGGTAAAGACAGTGACGCCTTAAATGCGATTCCTTGTAGTTGGTCAATTGTCTTCTCTCCAGAATATATCCGCTTAGTAGACGAGCCACTTTTTCCCAAAGAGTGCAACTGCCTAGTGCCCAGTTACCCAGTTTCATTAAGTCAAAAAGCGCAGAATATGGCAATACTGCTTGTGAGCCTTACAAATACAGATCGTCCCCTTAGTATTAAAATAGCCTATAAATTTTTTGATGTTTTGAGAAAATGAATTTCAAACTTTTTGTCGAAAGTAGCTCTCACTCAAATCTCGTTATGTCTGTAAATATTTATTATTTTTCGACTGACGTTTTGACCCACTTTGTGGAACTAGAATTTGAGAAAATTTTGACCACATATAAAATCGACGATGGAGAATCCAAAAATTCAATAATGTGCTCATAGGCTATTGTTATACTAAGGGGACGAGATATAAATTCATTTACGCAAACCGATCATCCATATGCTTTCTACTTGAAACGTCACCATTTATTGGCTAATTTGAATTGGAGTAAATGTAAATCGATTTTATTTACAATTCATTTTGCCCAAGTTTTTGGATGAGAGCATTTTATGTCACCCATTCAATAAAATGTTCGTTTCTTTTTTCACTTTCGTAAATTTCTACCAAAATTGGCGCAACTAGCGTCATTGCCTCCTTCCTTCTCATTATTAAAATGATTTTAGGTTTGGTTTGTTTTTGCAAATAAAAAAATTCCATTTACAAAATGTTTGTTGTCAGCACCCGCATTCTGCTCTGGAAGTGACACTTAAAAAGATAGCACAGCTGGCGGACCATTAGATTTATTCTTTTGGTTGTCATTTAAATAAGCAATGTCAATTCTTGTTGAAAATGGAATGAAAGTGAAATCCATGGCAAATGTCAGCGTTATGCTGATATGGCGGGCAAGTGGCAGCATTTGGACTGATGGGCGGTAGGCATTGCTTACATATAATGGGGGATAATCCTACTCATATTTCCATTATGGGAGATGACTTTGAAATGTAAATCTTTTCATTGACACGGTCAGCAGCCATGTCGAGAATGAAAAAGATAAATCATTTAAATTGAGGTGGCTGAATAAATTTGAACTGTATTGCAAGAAAAGATTTGGTTGATGGTACTTTGTGAGCACTCATTAACCACGCAAGCATCCTACTTCGTCTTTTCAATGTCAAGTGCAAAATTTATATTTCTTTTTTATTATTTTACACAGCTAAAAGTTAAACGCCTCACTTTTTGATTTTTAATTAAGTCTCTCTTGATTGAAAAACTTGGAGGGTGACAGGTACTCCAGTTGATCAATTTTGTTGCCAACAATAGCGGAAAACCAAAGCTTATTATTCTGACGGCGCACAGTGGGGCAAAAAAAGTGCCCGTGGACAAATGAGGATAGAGGTCACAATTTTTCTTCTTTTTTAACTTTTTTTTTTTAACTTAAAGCTGATAAAATTGCGCATAACGCCACCGTTTTTGTTTTTTGAAAAAAAATTTTTTTAAATAATTTAATTAATGTTCAGATTGAAAAAAAAATGTTTTTCCACTTTATACAAGTATATTTTCTTGTAAAATAAAATTATTGTCTTAAGGAAGCTTAAAATATTTAAAACAATTATTCACAAATAAATTTTGATATTGGTTGCATTGTTAAAAAATTTATTAAATTTGTTATAAACAAATAAGTCGACAAAAGCTGTTTTGCTCGAATTATGAATATTTAATTATTGAATTCAGTTGGATTCTCAATTTTTTTAGTCTAACAGTGATTATGAATGAAACTAATTATTATAAACAAACAAATGTAATGTTATTAACAATTTTTATAAACATTATATTTGTCGAAGTTGTTTATCGCACAAAATTCCTAAAATTTTATCAACCATACACATAGTTATTGCTCAAGATTGACTATATTTATTTTATTTAATAAATTTTTATGCATAGCATTGTTTAAACAAACCTTAATTAACAAATGCCTAGTATTGTTGTTTTTAGTCGCATTAACTTTGTTTTTTTTTTAATTTTTGCTTATTTGTAAAATATTTTTTTAATCATTTATATAATTTGTCAACTAATAACATTTAGTATTGTTATTAACAATTTAATAAACAATTTTTAAGCATAAACAATTTTAGTTTAAATCAGGTAATTTTTTCAGCTTTAACTAATGACGTCAAGTGGAAAATGAAGCTACTTAAAAAATTTTCCTTATTAGTTAAAAATTAGACATTTGTTTATATCTTGCCTAATTAACAAACGGATACTCTTAAAATTTGTAGTCTTACAGTCTTCTTCTTTTTTAATTCAGTTCCTAATATTGATAATATTTTTCAAAACTCATTTCATTTCACAATGAGTAATGATACTAATGATTGCCATTACACAAAATTTTATTTATTGATAAGTAAAGCAATTGCTTCTGGCAGCAAGGGTTTTTGTACTTTAGGATACTCTTTTCTTAAGTTTGATATGTACATGTCTACTGAAATCAAAAGGTAATGAATTAAATCGGTATTAGTTTCAATACGACTGCTTTTTCGGGTATTATCTTGTCTGCATCTTTTGAAATCTTTATTTTTAGCTTCTTGAGCTTCTTCAGATAATTGGCCGATTGGTACAACAAGAGAATCGATAATTTTCGAACCATGAACTAACATTTTGTGCATGGACGCAGGCATAAAGTACCAATCATACCTTTGTATGTATAATTTTGCGGTTTGTATTGCAAAGTTATGATAAGCTTTTGTGCAAATAGGTTTTCCTGATGCTAAAGTTTGCAGGAGTACATACAAATTTTTTATAAGAGCTTTATCAAAACCAGTGATTTTTAAAATTGTTTCATAATTTTCAAAGAATCTTCGTGCCGTGTTGCCATCATTAGAATACCCAGTACCTTGTTTTGGTGTGTCTACTATTAAGCCAAGTTGCTTTTTAATTTCACCTTTAATCTGTAATTTCCTTTTGTCACGATTAGATTTTTCTTCTGCAGTCTTACACGACCAGTTTTTAATTTGTATCCTGTAACTGATGTTCAGCACACATTCCATTAGACGAATCCACAAGTGTAAGACTTGTAATCCAAACGAAAATGATTCTATCTTTTCTTCTCTCTTTTTTTAAGTAGCTTCATTTTCCACTTGACGTCATTAGTTAAAGCTGAAAAAATTACCTGATTTAAACTAAAATTGTTTATGCTTAAAAATTGTTTATTAAATTGTTAATAACAATACTAAATGTTATTAGTTGACAAATTATATAAATGATTAAAAAAATATTTTACAAATAAGCAAAAATTAAAAAAAAAACAAAGTTAATGCGACTAAAAACAACAATACTAGGCATTTGTTAATTAAGGTTTGTTTAAACAATGCTATGCATAAAAATTTATTAAATAAAATAAATATAGTCAATCTTGAGCAATAACTATGTGTATGGTTGATAAAATTTTAGGAATTTTGTGCGATAAACAACTTCGACAAATATAATGTTTATAAAAATTGTTAATAACATTACATTTGTTTCTTTATAATAATTAGTTCCATTCATAATCACTGTTAGACTAAAAAAATTGAAAATCCAACTGAATTCAATAATTAAATATTCATAATTCGAGCAAAACAGCTTTTGTCGACTTATTTGTTTATAACAAATGTAATAAATTTTTTAACAATGCAACCAATATCAAAATTTATTTGTGAATAATTGTTTTAAATATTTTAAGCTTCCTTAAGACAATAATTTTATTTTACAAGAAAATATACTTGTATAAAGTGGAAAAAATTTTTTTTTTCAATTTGAACACTAATTAAATTATTTAAAAAATTTTTTTTTCAAAAAACAAAAACGGTGGCGTTATGCGCAATTTTATCAGCTTTAAGTTAAAAAAAAAAAGTTAAAAAAGAAGAAAAATTGTGACCTCTATCCTCATTTGTCCACGGGCACTTTTTTTGCCCCACTGTGCAGCGGAGCACAATTGGCATTTCCTAGGACATCACCGCATAAAATTCACCAATTACTTTTATGCGAATTCTCTACTAGATACTCTATTGAAAGTGAAAATGTGAACCAAATAAATACTTGTAACAATAACAACAACATATAATTAGCTCTTTGCCCATTCGTTTGAATTTCTGGTATTCAATTAGCAACAAAATCAGGCAAAAAGGTAGTTTATTGACATATATAGGCAAAATCAGGCAAAAAGGTAGTTTATTGACATACAGACAAATATGCCATGTGCTAAACAGAAATGAAAAACAAGTTCTTTGTGCATTGATTTTCAAAGGAAATTGTAAATACGCAGCTGCTAATGCTTTTTTGTGGGAAATAAAATTTAAAAGAAAATAATCTTTTGATATGAAGCAAATCGTTTGATGTGAACCGCGGTGATTAAAATATTTCCTGAATGATTTTGTTTTTGTAAGCATTTTTTAAAAACCTTAAATATGAAGCTAGTTATGCAAAGCTATTAAAATAGGTTAATTTGATCAACAACCTAATTAAAAATTTCAAACTTTTAGAAAAATTAACACTTTTTAAGCAAATAAAAAAGGGGTAAAATAAACAGTTAGTAATTAAAAATATGTATTGTATATATATGTACAAGCAACGTTTGAATGATGAATGAGTGTTTGAAACTTAGTTTATTTACTTATTTTATTTATTTATTAAAAATAAGGCTGGATTTGTAAGACTTTTTGGTCTTTTACAATACATCAATTGGTCAAGTTGCAAAACTCAAAACCAAATATTTTAGTGATGTGGTTGTAATTAAACATTCATTAAATAGAATTGAAGTAATCGTATATTACCCCTTTGTAGTTACTCCTACCCATCGTAGTCTTGACGATTCAGCAATTGAATTCCAGAGCCTCACAGCAATAATGACGACCACCCTTGATGAAAAGAAGTAGGCATTTTTCGGGACAATCAGAGTTTAATGCCTATTAGATATCATTCCTCTTAATTTCATCTAATCAATTTTTTATTTTTCACAATTTAAAAGAATCGCATAAGCAATTGTTGAAACGTCGGCTGTTTATTTTAATTTTTTGCGCTACGCCTGCGAAAATCTACAATTTTATTCAGAAAAAATAGTTTACAATTCATTTACATTTGCAATTCATACAGATATATGCATATATTATATATATATGTATATACTTACATTTGTGCTTCAGCGCACTCGTCTGCACACGACTATGGCTCCAAAGTAAAAGAACGAGCTTTCTTCTTTCGCTTTACTTTGAACCGAACCCGTGAAGTGCAGGGCAAGTATGCATTTTTTAGCACCAAATAAAAGTAGTTATTGATTACAACGCAACTACACTGCGTTGTAACATTCCCCCCTCGTAAACTTGATACCTGGCGTCAAAGTTAGATAAGTCCAATTTTGCTAACTTAACAACAGGTCGGGTGATCAATCCTTGTATGGTTTTCACGATAGCGCTCCGGGCTTGGCCATCCTTTGCTCGCAAAACTTCAACTACAATTCCTTTAATCCAGGTGTTGCGTTTCCTTGTTTCATCGACGATGATTACCACGTCACCGTTGTCGACAGGTTCAGGAGGAGGTTGATACCATTTTGCGCGAAGAGTGAGGTTAGGCAGATATTCCCTCACCCACCGTCTCCAAAACTCACCGTCTTCAATGCTTCGTTCTCGTAGTCCGCTTGACCCACCAAGCAAAAAATGATTCGGAGTGAGTGCCTCGTCATTTGCTCTATCCAGAGGAATGTATGTCAGTGGTCTGGAATTTAAGACGTTTTCGACATCTGCTAGTGCTGCTCGAAGTATGTACTCGTGTATAATGTTCGCGCGAAGTATGTCCGATAAAATAGATTTGACGAAGCGGATCATTCTCTCCCATGCTCCGCCCATATGCGGTGCGGTCGGGGGTATAAAACGCCACTCCACCTCCGGGTACTTTTGCTGTAGCTCATCAGACGAAATTCTCTCTATCTCGGCTTGTAGAATACGACTTGCGCCTCTAAAATGTGTGGCATTGTCTGAAATAATTCGCCTAGGCCCACCACGACGACAGATAAATTGCTTCAGAATAAGTAAAAATGCATCTGTGGATAGAGAGTGGGTAATTTCAATATGCACTGCGCGAATAGTGAGGCAAGTGAATAATACACCCCAACGTTTCTCATGATGTCTACCAACAACGACGTCTATCGGTCCGAAGAAATCTACCCCAGTGTATGTAAATGGGCGCATATTCAACGCGAGTCGTTCAGGTCGCAGAGAACCCATTTGAGGAGGCTGTAGTATTGCCTTACGGATTCGGGAAACTTCACACTTTCTTCCGACGCTACCTACCAACGCTCTTAATACCCTCCCCCAGTATTTTTGACGGATTTCATTGACTACGACTTCGTTGTGATGATAGTGATATTTACGAAGTTGCTTTTGCAGCAGTGCAGTGCGTGTTGATTGGATGACCTGTCCACGTTGTAATGCTAGATCTATTACGAGATGGTGCCACCATTCCGTAAACAGAAGTCAGATTGGACTGCGATCGTCCATGGTTTCCACTAGCACGAGGTAAACAATTTTATTCAGAAAAAATAGTTTACAATTCATTTACATCTACAATTCATACAGATATATGCATATATATATATATGTAATATATATACTTCCATTTGTGCTTCAGCGCACTCGTCTGCACACGGCGATGGCTCCAAAGTAAAAGAACGAGCTTTCTTCATTCGCTTTTTTTTGAACCGAACTCGTGAAGTGCAGAGCAAGTATGTATTTTTTAGCACCAAACAAAAGTAGTTATTGATTACAACGAAATTATATTGCGTTGTAACAGCAGTATTAATATAAGCATGCAGGGGGACGCCGCCAGGTGGTGTCCTTTCACCATTGACTAAGTTTAATAAGAGTAGGGTTGAGGTAGTAGCATACGCTGATGGCGTGGTCCTAATGGTATCGCAACCGTTTCCCTAAATCATGTCTGAGATCTTGGAAAATTGGCAGTACTCAGTCGCTGGGCTCCTTCAGAGTCATCTCCGATAAAACGGAGCTGATGCGATTCACCAGAAAATATAAACCTTCACAATTTAAACTTCCCAGATTAAATAACCATGTTCTCCCGCTTTCATCACAGTTATGTATCTTGGAGTGATACTTGACTCCAAACTCCATTGGAAGCTACACATTGAAAATTTGGTAAAGAAAGCGAGCATAGCTTTCTACTCTTACAAATATATGTTCGGTAAAAAATGGGGACTCAAGGATTGTACAACGGAGTGGTTCCGTCAATTTTAACGTACGGATGCCTAGTTTTGTGGGAAGCTCTTCGGAAGGGATATAATGCCACTAAACTGGGGAGGGGGCAAATGACTGCTTGTATTGGTGTCAACGCAGTGGTCTCCTACCCGCTAATCGCCATCCTCCTGGTTGTTGTTAAAGGGAAATTATATACATATATATATATAATTGGCGCGTTCACCTCTTTGGTTGTTTGGCCGAGCTCCTCCTCCTATTTGTGGTGTGCGTCTTGATGTTGTTCTACAAATAGAGGGACGGCAGATATTTTTATGAGAAGCTTTTTCATGGTAGAATGCAATAGTCTCGTTTATAGAACGAATGCTAACTGGGCGAACGATAAACGCAAATTTGGGTGACACATTTGTTAAAAAATTTCCGATCAGGGGTACACCCCAAGGTGGGGTAATTTCTCCACTTCTGTAGAACCTAACTGTCAACAATCTTCTACAAGAACTGGAAAAAATTGGAGGTAAAATAATATCATATGCCGATGATATTGTAATAGCAATCTCGGGGAAACACCTTCCAACATTATGTGACCTCCAACAAAGATCTCTCAACAGACTATCACTTTGGTGTAAAAGTCGAGGACTAGAGGTAAATCCGGAAAAAACGGATCTGATACTTTTTAGTAGGAAACACAAAACACCTACTCTTCAACAAATATTCCTAGGAGGGAAACCACTTAGAGTAATGGAAAATATCTAGGACTTATACTAGATAGGAAGCTAAATTGGGGGCTCACAGTCGCAGACAGAGCACGAAAAGCAATGACCGCAATGTACTCCTGCGGAAGGCTTATTGGGAAGAAATGGGGATTGGAACCCAGAATGATACATTGGCTCTACACAGCAGGGGTTAGGCCAATTCTCTACTACGGTATAGTAATATGGTGGGATGCCCTTCAGAAGGGTGTGAACATCAAGAAACTTGACAAGGTGCAAAGACTAGCATCTGTTCTGATAACCGGTGCCATGTCAACCACACCATCGAAAGCATTATATGCGGCACTAAACCTCCTTCCGGTAGATCTGCAGGCAATATATAACGCACGCAGTGCGGCAATAAGGTTGAACACTCTAAACAAGTGGTCAAACACGGATTATGGCCACGGTAAAATCCTGGCTGGCACTCTGGGGCTTCCCGAACTGGTGGACTATGCACTCCCGCCTATACTTGCCATTACAGCGTTTACGACCTTCCTACCCTCAAGGGAAGAGTGGGAACGGGACGGCGTGAGACAGGGCGAGTCCATCCATGTTTACACAGATGGCTCAAAGCTCGAGGGCAATGTGGGCGTAGGTGTATATTCTGAACATCTGGGGATCTCCTTCAGTTTTCGGCTCCCCGACTACTGTAGTGTCTTTCAGGCTGAACTAATGGCAATAATAAAAGCCGCGACACTGCTACAGTGTGATGCGATATCCGGAAATGATATCTACATTTTCACTGATAGCCAAGCGGCGATAAAATCCCTCACAAAACAGTCGACAACCTCCAAGGTAGCCATGAAATGCCGCACATCTCTTAACGAGATGGCTGAGTCATTTCACTTAAAGGTAACATGGGTTCCTGGCCATCGCGACATTGAGGGTAACTGTAGAGCCGATGAACTAGCAAGACTCGGCACTAAACTGTCTGACGAGCACATAGATAATGACATAGGGATACCCTTACAAACATGTAAGCTACACATCCTTGAAGAAATTGTAAAGAAAGCAAACGAAAGATGGCGAAATGAAGCAACCTGCAAAATCGCCCGTCAACTTTGGCCAACTCTAAATGCTAAACGCACAGAATCTCTGCTAAGCCAAAATAAACACAGTCTTAGCACATTGATCTCAATCATAACGGGGCACTGCCTAATAGGCAGACACGCCCAAAGGATGGGTGTGCAAACACATGACTTCTGTAGAAGTTGTCTAGATGAGGACGAGGAAGAGACAATCTCGCACCTACTATGCCACTGCCCTGCTCTATCCAGACGCAGGTTTACTATTCTGGGTAGACAATTTTTTAATGAGCTAGAAGACCTCAGTACTATAGAAATCAGAGATATTTTAAAACTTTTGAAAAACACACACTGGTTTTAGGAGAGATAGGGACAAGCTCCCCACGCGGTATTACAATGGGCTATGAGCCTGAGTGTGTCCCACAGGACAACCGCTTCAAACTAACCTAACCACGCACCAACCCATTCGGCTACGGCGGCCGCTCGAATTTGCACAACTTATTTCTCGGGAATAGATATTTTTCTCTGGTTGGCTGTAGATATGTGCCCGTTGGAGGTCTCAAAATGGTATCACACCGGCGCTTTAGTGCTACTTGTTGAGTGCCAGACTGATACTTCAACCATTTCACCTTCCTACCCCTAAACAATATTTGGTTTAAGAGCATAGCGCCACCAACCTTGCATTCGATCTTTTGCGTATACTCATAGTCTTCAAAAATTGATAATAGTCAAAATAATTTTCTTCACAAATTAGTAAATTTGGTAGTCTAGGATGGCGTACCACAGACGTCGTCATAGTAAACATTTACCAAAAATAATTTTTCAACATCGTTGTGATGATACTAACACACCCTTTATAAATGTGCTTGATTCCGTAATGTGATCTGATGCAAGACAATAAGAAAATTATTGCGCCTTTTAACAAAATAGAATTTATTGCAACACTCTCTGCAAATTACACAGGTTTCGCTTGAAAACAATTCAATATACCAACTTTAAGAGCAATTTTATGGCCTTATTAAATGTAATCCATCAATAATACCACCGCAGATGCTTATACTCCTACTTACGAGAATATACTTTTGAGATTGGTACAAATTATACTCTATTTTCATGTCTTCCCACATACTTGACAAACCAGTGCATATCGCAGCACTCAAATTCATTTGAAAATCTGCGCATATGTATGTTAGTATTTGTATGTGAGTATGTGATGGATATGCAGAAACTTGTAGTATTCGCTTTCAATTGTAGCGCAATATGAGTATGTAATACATTTTGTAAAAGTGTGAGTAAAAACATACGCAGCCAGACTCAGTTCTGCATAATGGATAGTTATCCACTTTCAGCTATGAGTACTAAAAAAATTTATTTACCTGCGGGTTATGTGAGCCATAACTATATATACTTATTTCAGCAAATACTTTTTTATTGTAAAACGTGAAACATCAGTCATGAAGTTTTTGTTCATTTTTTTGCATAGAGTTTATCAAACTTTTTGGCATATACTTAAATGTGTATTAATTTATTTTTGCCCTCACCATTTTATAATTCTATAAAACTTTTAGGGAAGTTAGTTAAATAAATATTCAAATAAATATGTTCGTTGGCAAACAGCTACCACCTACATTTTATTTTCTATGAGTATGTCCACTCTCGATGTCAATCCCGGTACCACGGGATCCCGGCCGCATGCAAAAGTTAACGTGAAAGAAAAACTGCACAGGGATTTCAGTATAAATCAAGGCATCCCGAAAATTTACATCTCTAATTACCCCTCACCACAATTGCTGCTGTAGCTTAGAGAGCAAAACATCGACTTAAAACCAAACAGAGAAAATTGGTTGTTTCACTGTGGCTACATCTTGATGCCTATGAGAGCTTAAATTATTTAAAAGAAGTATACATAAAAATGCAACAAAGGATTCAAGTATTGGTAACGTTTTCTTTAGTATTGATGTTTAATGTCCATAATACATAGATAAACATATCAAGAAAGGTCAAGTCAGATGGCTTGCTTTTTGATCATAACCTCATTTCGTGGCCACAGGGACTCTTTGTGGTAATAATTCTCAAAAATGCAGATGTTGTCTAAGGCAGTAAATGCAAAATTCATGTGGGCATTGCTACAAAATTCAATTGTTGACTTAATCCATACTAAAGCGGGTATCAACGGCCAGCAGACAACATCCGAGCAACAACATTTCGTTGGGCATAATTTATTTATCTTTCTTCCACCCCACTGAGGAGCAAAAGTTAGCTGTGAAAATCGCACACCAAAGCAGTTAGAAATATTTTTCACACTAAATTTTAAACTTTCGTCTCTTCGGCTTTCAGTATGTAATGAAAGCAATTCATTTAAAAATGTATTAGCTTGCTCATTTAATAGTTTGCTATTTCATACGGTAAAAATGCATTCATTGTTAAGCATCAGGAAATGCGTTTTGTTCACAATTTCATTATTTTCTGTTGGGTTAAAATTTTACCTCGATTTCCTCACTTTATTACCTATTATATTTGCTATAAGCAGCCTTAAGTCATGAATTTTATTGGCAAGTCTTTAGTCCTCTTACTTACTGTAAACATTTTGCGGCTTAAAATTTATTCAGCAGAAAATTTGTAACAGGCAATGAAGGCAGATCCCAAAGGCTTATAGGTATTCAATGGCATTACTTTTCATTGTATCAAGCAGAAAATTTGTAACAGGCAATGAAGGCAGATCGCAAAGGCTTATATATATTCAATGTCATTACTTTTCATTGTATCAAGCACAGTGTCAAATTAACCTGCATGCTCGTAAGATGTATTTTATTAATTCATGAAGTACACTACTATTTATGTGCACAGTAACCGCCTGGGTTGCTCTTAGAGCGTTTACTCGAAGACCGAAGAGGCCCATTAAGATGCTCAACAAGCATTTTCTCAATCATATATTTACATATCCTTTACTGTAATGATCATTTGAAGCGCCTATTGAGTTTCTTCAGAGAGGTTCTACCTAATCTTCCCTGCTAGAAGTGGTTCCGCAGGAACCTGAAGTAGTATGGCATTCAAATAGGAAATGCTCTACTACTTCGCATAGTTAGTAGCATAATCTTTTTCGGGTTTTCATCTCAAAAGTTGTTTGTATGACGCCACTTTTCTTTTCTTTTCTGAAATAGAAAACTCCAAAAGACGCCTGGTTAGAATTAACTAACTGGTTGAATTAACTCTTAAAAGGAATCAACTGATTGCATCATACTTATTCATATCAGTGATTTTATTTTGCCTGGCAGGAAAATGTTTAATCCAAAGTTTAGGTCGGATCACACAATTTCGAAGGCTAGTTGAAGTTGGTGAAAGCCTAAATTAAAATGGTATGAAAAATGTTTCCCGTTATTTCAGTTATTAGACAAGCTATAGATATCTAGTGCTGCTGTGTACTGTTTATACTCCAACTTAGAGTGTTGTGAATGAGTTTTATCTCTCAGTAAATCCAGATATATCGGTACCAGTTTTTCTAAAAACTGAGTCCACTGCCCATGTTTCTGAGCTCAAGCTCAAATGCTTTCATAAAAACACACTTCTGAAAATTTAAACGAAACTTTTGTAAGGAAAACTCTGCATAGCTCGGAAATTAAAAAAAAATTTGCTTTTATTCATTTTTCCTCCCTGGCAATGTGTTTCAACTGAAAAGTTTTGTTTTACTTTGACAACACTGGCCGTATGTAGTGGGTCTATGCCTTCGGCAGCAACCTTCAAGTCGGTTTCCAATTTTTGTGATTTTAAAAGCAAATGTGATTAAAGAAATGTAATGTAAACATCATCCATCTACAGTGTGTAGGTTTATACTTTATTTGCTCCAATTTTTTTTTTTTTTTGTGTTCTTTTGAAAATGGTACCGCTTGCGCAATGCATTCATTACTGGAGTCTGTGTCACATTCATTACTGGAGTGCCGTTGTCAAGTAAGTGTAGAAATTTCTATTGAAGATAATTGACAGAGAAACTATACACCAACTATTTAGTCATATGCAAATTATATTATTTGAAAACCATTTTTTTCTGTTTATGCATTGCAGAGGTTTTTATTTAAGATATTTAACTCCAAATCAAAGTTTCGTTCGTTTTATTTATTTATTTTTTTTTTTTGTGCTTTACTTCAAATTTTAATTTTCAGTATAGAAGTTTTTGCACTCGTTTTCAACTTTAAACGCAAATTCAATTTTTTTTTTTGTATTTTATGATGTTAAACTTAGGTATACATTTTGAATTCAATCTTTTTTACTTTTTTGCAAAATTTAACATAAACTAAAATATTTCTTTTTTAATTCAAACGTAGGGTTCTTAAATTGAAGCTTTTCACTTATTTGTAATATTTAACATGACATTAAATTCAATTGTTAAAAATGGAATTAACTTGAACATACTTCTTCTGAATTGAAGGATTTTCACTTGTCTGTAAAATTTAACTTAAAAAATAAAAAAAATGTTTTCTATAAAATCAAATTTAAGTTTTTTGAATTGATTTTTTTTTTGCTTTTTGTAGTTCATTTGCTTTTGAATCAAATGTGATTTAGTTTAAATAAAATAGGCAATCTCTTTCATATTAATTTTTTTGTTTCAATTCAAAAATAATTCTTCACACTTCATATAAATTATTCCATATTTCAACTTTATTGTCTACGAAACTATATTTTTGAATTAAAAATGAAATAAAAAACAAATCAAGCCATTCGTCGCATAAAGTTTTTTTTTGTACCCATTAAACAATTTTGGAAGATATTATTTCAAAATTTTATAAAACCCCCAATGCCGAAGAAACGCAATTTAAAGCTTTTCTGATGATGATACATATACACATATGCATTTAACATTTTTTGTATTTGGTAGATCTAAATTTTATTTAACTCTTTTACCACAAGTTCGTTAGAGTTTTTAATCACTGCTTCAATAGGGCAAATATTTTAATGCGAATCCCGTTTTTAATCCAAAAATATTTTCACAAACTCTTATCAAAAATAATTTTCCTTTTCTGCTATCAATCACTCTGATTTGGCGTGGAAGGATTTAAAAGCACGTCTGTTTGCCGCGAAACCGTGCGAAGGACTAAAATTGTGCGGCACCAAGTTTGCGACAAAAGCAGTAGCCACATGCGTCGAACGCGCCATACAAAGCCAAAAGTAACAACGTTGTAAAAAAATCGCATGTAAACAAACCATAAAATGTAGACAGCAGGCGATGAACTGTGGATCGAAACGCATAGCTAGCGGCGTATGTGGAATATGATTATTAGTGCTGTGCACGTAGTAGACCACAGCGGTCATAAAGGAGTGAGCATCGTAAGTATATACGTATGTGCGGCCAACTACCAGGCTGTTGCTTATCATTCACAAGTTTGATTCAAAATAAACAGAATTTGGAAGTTAAAAAAAATTGTTCGATAGCAAAAATCAGCTTTTTCCATATCAGTAATTTCCATTAGATGAATCTGTATGGCATCGTTGGTGGATATTGTAGCGAAGTATCGTAATAAGTTTTTTGTGTTTCAAAGGTATTTGGAGAATCAACAAGCGAAAAGCGGTAAAGGCATCCTTAAGAGTTCAGCAGAGAACTCGCCAATTTCTTTTTTTCTGATGTCAAATTTAAGTTTTTTTTTTTTTGCTCTAAGCTTTTTATTTGTTTGTGCATTTCTCGCATTGCTTCTATGTGCGTATTTGACATTTATTCTTAAAAGAGTGTTTTCATGTGATTGCGTCTGCACATACAAATGGCCGCTCATGATGGGTTCACATTTGATATATGCAAATGTTGCGCAGCCATCCAAAATCTTAACTTTTTATATTTTTGCCAGTCAGTAGTCAGTCTATTTGTTTTTTTATTTATTTTTGTTTGCTTTATTTTTAATGTTGAAGATGTTTGATAATATTCTGGCTCCGTTGACATTCATAGGATTTTTTACGTTTCACTGCTAAGCTTTCGTTCCATGTAATTTGGCAGATATCATTAACTTTTGTCACTTTTTCACCAAATTTCATTGTACGTGGAATGATTATTGTAATGGTAATAAAACCAAGTCCCAAGCCATTCATTACTCGTAATTCAACTAGTCGATTTTAATTAGTGCATATTACAACAAAAAAATTCCCGTTAAATACATGAAGATAAAACGTTTCACTAAACTATCAAAAAAATAATATCACTCAGGCGCAAAAATTGCATAAAAGCAGAAGCAAATACAAACGCAGATAATTGTATATTTTTATATAGGGGTTTTCATTAAGAGCGCTCGAGCCTTGATATTATTGTTTTATTAGATTTGCTCGCTAAAAATCACTCAAGGAACTCAAGCAATGAGAAATTTGATCGAGGTTGAGATCGTGCAGAATTTGCCTCAGCGTCGGGAACGTTTAAGTAGATGTAGGAATAGAATTGGGCAATCCTTTTCTGGGCATTTAATCAAATCTATCCTAACTATTCGATTCAAAAATTAAGTTATTGGTGATTACGTTGAATCAATGGAAATTCAAGCCGTTGACCTTAATCCTTCATATGGCTTTAACAAACAACAGATCAACAATTCCAACTCATTTATATTGCCATTTTCTTATTGCTGATTCGAAAATAGTGTCATTTGTGATATACAATATCGACCGCCGTAGCCGAATGATTGGTGCGTGACTACCATTCGGGACTGCGTAGGTTCAACTCTGCGTCCATAAACAGCAAAACGATAGAAAAAGTTGTTTGTAATAGTGGTCGTCATTCGGCAGGTAATGGCAAACCTCCGCGTGTACAATATTCGGCAAAGAAAACCCTCCTCTTAAAAAATATCTGCCGTTCGGAGTCGGCTTAAAACTGTAGATCCCTCCATTTGGGAAACAACATCAAGACGCACACCACAGATAGGAGGAGGGGCTTGGCCAAAGACCTAACAGATTTTTGTTTTAGTTATATTCATGGCCTCTGCTCGACTACCCATCGCACGTCTTTGTGGTGGGTAACTTTCAACGTTAAAGTTGCTTCTAGTTGCTGCTATAACGGAAACTCCTTCGGAGTTAGTGTATTTTTAGGAATGAAAAATACAAACATTCATAATGTTTAAACATAAAAATGTTTAAATATTTTATCAACGGAATCAAAATACTTTCAAATCAGTCCAGCTCACTTAAATTTTAGTATTTTTTCAAATATAGTAATAATTTTGGAGTATGTCTTAGAAAGTAATGAATCGTATATTTAACTCCGTTAAAAAACAGCAAAGCTAGGTTCGTGTGGTGAATGATGCGCATAAGTATATCCAAATGATTATGAATAAGCAGAGAAAGTAATTTACCTCGTCATTTCTTGGCAGCTTTGATCGAAACTAAAAAAGGTAAAATCTTACTGTATATCGATCAAAAAAGAGGTTTAATAAATACAAGTTTTTGAGAAATATAAATTCATGAATATTTTGCAACCTCGAAACAATATGCGAAAAATCAAAACTATCAGAATTTGAAATTTCTTCGAACTTTTACATTTCCACTACCTTTCATAAAAACACGCAAACTGACAGGAATATAGTATAATTTTTTTTTTTAATTTCCACAAATCTGCCATAAGTGTGAGTATTTAACAGTGTTTTGCTCAATACTAATTTTATTCACCCTTCACATGTCTGCAACTCTGAACCGGCTTAGGAAATTATTGATAGGAAGTATCCGCTACACGCAACTGAAAACGATATTTTTACAACCAATAGCAACTTAAGTATAATTTTATAATTTTCTAGAATAAGTTTACTGTCTTATTTATACATTTCTCTACTTAGGATCAACTCAATGGCTTTAATTTTATATAGTATGTCCAAACTGGCCAGATGTGTATTTTAACTCCTTTCGCACTAAGCCATAAAAAATAAGATTTGAGAGCGTTAGAAGATTCGAAAGTTTTGCTACATGGTCAAGTATTTTCATATTAAGTTGAAGTCATTGCGCGTCCAAAAATGGCTGTTAAAGTGTATTATCGTCAGGCTGAAAAAGCGCAAAATTCATCACGAAATGATGATTACGACGTCCTATCTTAAGAGGTAGACTTATCTCCAGCAGCTGAAATAGATATCGTTTGGAATCTCAGCACTGAGTGAATAAGCGCTCGAATTAAAAGATAGGTATAAACTCATCACTTCAACTCCCGAAAACCGATCCGCACTCTCCTAAACTATTCCCTGAGCATATTTCTGATCTCAACACAAAGCAATATAGCAATAAATTCGACCTAAATGTATTCAATTCGCTTGCGCTGTAACCCTACTACTTTAATGTAGTGTATGACCGGTATGAATATATTTACATATGTATACAAATCTACGTTCAAATGTACATATATTTAGCACTTACACTTGCATATTAACGCAAACAGAACCTCTTCCACAACCTCTTCCACAACCTTTACATATGTACATGGGTGCATAATTCCCCCAACAGCCGATAGGAACTGCTAAAAGCTTTAATTTCATCGCTTCTTTCTGAATCCAGATGTGACATATGTTTCGTTGTTTTGGCCGACAGCCAGTGCTCAGTATTATTACCAAAGTTCCGTTGTTGCTCCTTCACCCGCTCGTTTTCCTTGCGTTTTGTTTTTAGTTTTTTGAGCCGTCGTTTATGAATAATGGATTTCCATTCTTTTTTGTTTGCATGTCTTATTTTATCTGAGCGAGGAGTAAGCTGTGCACATAAGATAAGATTGTTTCTACTGTGTGCATGCACGTGTGTGAGACCTATGTAGTTATGTGTGCACACGTTTACGCTTTTCTCCTCCTGCCGTGCAGGGATCGGCAGTGAGCACACGCCGCACAGTGCGGCCGATTCCCGAAAAGCTGGCTTAAACTCAAAAAATTAAGTAATTGATTCAAAATTTCTTACTCGGGGGTTGTCGGGGTCGCTGATTACGAATTTTATCTTAAAATTTTGAAAATCCACCCCCTTCCACCCCTATTGGCCACCCCCTCACGTGAAATAGCGTATATTCTAGAACATAATCAAGATGCATGTTAATTTATGTTTTCAGGGTCGCTGATTACGAATTTGATCTTAAAATTTTGAAACTCCACCCCCTTCAACCCCTATTGGCCACCCCATCACGTGAAATAGCGTATATTCAAGAACATAATCAAGATGCATGTAAATTTATATGTTTTCGGGGTCGCAAGGTAGCAAGTGGTAGCAGCTGAATCTTGTTTTATTCAGTAACCATTACTTTTTTGAGTAACCTTTAATAGGTTTCAAAGCAGCATATGACGGCGTTGTATTACTATACAGTTTGAAAACTCAAATTTTATAAAAAAAAATTGCAAAAAATGTATCTACGTATTGCTGCAGCTAAAAATTTTGTGTCGAGGTATTGATATGTACTAAAGATTTCTCGTATTTTACTAACCTTCCGACGATGATTCCATTTGGTTTTGTTCAATTTACTCCATTACAAAATCTTTCAAATGTGTACAACTTTCACTATTCATCGACAGTAATACGATGCTCAAACGAAGGCCACGTTGCGACTGAAAATACAGAGGATACTTAGGGTACAGGACGTTGCTATGAACGGTTTTCACTACTCAAGGCATTACTGTAGCCAACCCAAAGACAAAAAAACTCTATCTAGAAACTTTTTTTTTCGACTTTTGGCCAGCTTTTTGGGAATCGGCCGCACTGTGCGCCGGACGAATAATACTTTACAGCGCTGTAGCCAAATGTCGATAATTGGAGTAAACGGATTTAAGAAAGGAGAATTCACCATTAGGCTTAACAGGTGGTGTCCATTCAAAGTTTTTAAAGTTTCATACTTACCGGGTGAGGAGGTTTATTCCAAACACAATTCCACACAAAAAAATATATATTTCTAAATTTAGACAGAGAATTAAATCCAAGGCATCTAACGTTTGTAATTTGAGCTAACCATTTTTTTACTTTACCAGCTGAAATGACATTCGTGAAGTGTAGCTCATGGTTGTACATTTACAAAATGTCGTCTTTATCAGAAACAAAGTATACCCAATGGGCTGAAGAGCGCTTGGCATAAGATGAGCATTTTTGCCGAGAATCATATTTTTGTGAGAGATATTATTATTTGGGTTGTGAGAGATATTATTATTTGGGTTGAGAGATATTATAGCGGGCTAGAAATTGCAGGGCGTTACTATGTCATATTAATGGATTTTTTATTTACCAAAATAGAAGAAAATGTAACAGGTAATATTTGATTTCAACAGGATGGCGGTATCAGCCCTACATTCTATCGTTTGCGTATTCTTTTCGAAAATTGAATAATCAACCGAAACACTGACGCCAACGAACCGCCTATAAGATGCAATTTGACCCAATTAGACTAGTTTTTTAAAGTAATACCTACCGAATTGATTCAACAGTTTAAACATGCACTCAAAGTTGCTAGTAATGAAAAATTGGCTTGCAGAAAGGCCTACAGTAAAGCCGGCCGTGGAATGAATTGAATGAAATTGTGTTCCGTGTTTAATAGCAAGGTTTACCCTTTCCAATAAAAATAATCATTGCAATACGTAGAAATACGACCGAGAAATAATACCGAATTAAATTCCTAATGCTAGATATACCTGTGTGGTACAGTTTGTTCGGTATTTCATCTTAGGTTTACCCCTGCCAGATATGGCACGGGAAGTGCAGTATGAAATTAGGCGTCGCCTTGCTGGACCTTCCAGACCATATTCAGACCCTATTGGACACAAAAAATCGTTAATCAAAGCTCCCTCCGACCCTTATCTTCTATTATTTATGGTCTAATGCTTTTTCCAGAGTATTTATTCAATAGGTAATTAGTAGGTAATCAAATCCCGGTATCCCGGGATCCATGAACACTGCAATTAATTGATTTCAGTTCTGGGATCCCGGGATATCGAATTGAAAGAAGTAAAAACTTGTTTTTTACAGAATTTGCAATTCCCAGAAACTTGTTTTAATTTACTTATAAAATATTAAAAAATCGATAAATCACAAATAAATTTACTTAGTCGAGCTATTTTTGGAGGTTTTGATTTTACATATATTTTTTTTTATAAATTTGAAGACTATCTTGTATTTGCACTGTTATTTGTGTGCATGATTTCTTGAGGCATGGTTTCTTAAATACAGTTTAAAAATGTATTACTTTAAAAGTTGCCTATATTAATAAATATGTCGTGTCTAAAATAAGTTTATTCCAAATTTTAAATAGTTTTGTTTCATGGTAAGTGTATATATATATATATTATATATACAGGGTGAACGATATGAAGTGTTACCTATTCAAAACACCATAACTTTTTTGTGTGAAATTAGTTTTTATTGATTTCAAAGACAAAATTGTTCAAAAATGATTACACTTCTAACATATATTCACTTTAGCTCGATATGACCACCTTTTACCTCAACTATAGGCTTCAAACCGTCAAAACATGAGTTGCATGCTGGACGAATGTGATTTTGAGGTATTTTGGCCCATTCTCGTATAATCGCTTTTTTCAGCGCATCCATACTGGCACATTTTTTAGTACTCACGTTGCTCTCCAAAATGGACCAAATGGAATAGTCCATCGGATTTGCGTCTGGCGAATTCGAAAGCCATTGCGTGGACGAAATGAAGTGTGGAACATGATTTTTTAACCATTCTTGGTTCACACGAGCTTTATGAGACGGTGCCGAGACTTGTTGGAACGTCCATGGTCTATGACCGAAATGTTTGCGTGTCCACGGCTCTAAAGCACCTTCTAAAACATTTTCCCGATAATAAGTCGCATTCACTTTGCCGATGGGCGACCGCTATTAGAAAAATCGATTTCCTCATTTTAATGTTTCACAAAGATTTGATCCTCCATTAGTGGTGTGTCGCCTGAAGACTAACGAGACCCACTGACCATAATTTGATGCTAAAACAGTGGATTGACTTCCAGACATTACCCCCATTATTGTGTTGCACGAATTTAATTTTGTAAATTCATGCAACACTTCGCTTCACTGACTTTAAAACATGTGTTAAGAGCCAGGCAGCTTCAAATGTTCAGCTCCGGAAATGGGTGAGACCTAAACACCCCCGCATAGTAATTTCTAGTTGTCGAAAGGCTTAAATGCTCTTTTGTTTTGTCTTCGCAAGCAAACAGCCGAGAGGGATGAAGTGCATTAGCGCAGGACAATGGATAAACTTTTAATGGCACTCTTCCTGCCGCGTGTTGCACTGCAATGTAATGCTCTACAATGTGTGCGTGTGTGTATGTATAAAGAATATTACAGAAAGTGCAATCTCAAAATGCGCAAATTCGCGGAAACTTTCAAAACTTGTACAACCAATAATTGTGCAATTAAGTCATTTGCCACAATTTCATTGATTAGCCAACCCATGCGCAAAACCACGAACGCATGTAGCCAACTGTAGAAATTTCCAGGAATTTTTTAATATAAAGTACGAATTTCCAATACAAAATGAAATCATTTGAAACCAGTAGTTGTAGCTCATAATTCAATTTCCAAATTTTTAATCAAAATTTGATTGGTACTCATATAAAACCTGTGTGAGAATATTCGATATGAACTTCAAATTTATGTCACGTTCATTTCCACTGCATGATTATTATTTTTATGTGCCGAAGCTTTGTCTTGGTTCGATGGGCTTTTGGCCACTGAACACGTGCCGAAAACATGCTGTCAATATTGGTGCTTGGGTGAACCTCATCATTTTGGCCATTGGCGTTTTCACCGAAATCCATGCTGGCTGCACCGTTTTGAAGGCGGACTTGGAATTGGCGTTGGACACACTTTGCCCGGCAGGCACCTCGGCTGTGACACTACTGAAAATGGCGTTGATATTTTACTATCACAAGGACTTAGCATGGGTACTAAAGCGTATGCAGAGCTTTATGTATGAGCCGGATGGTGAGACTATATTTATAGTATTGACGCTTTAATGGCGTTATTGTTTCTGTCGTACGAAATTACGAAAGAATGCTCAGCAGCTATGGTGCAGCACCCCTCTGTAACTCAACACTCCTTAACGAAAAATTAAATATCTGAAGAATTATTAAAGTATCCGTAACTTTTTTTTCTTGGTCATGTCATGATATTTTTGTCTTATTCTTACCCACCTTTTTCCCCCCTTTTCAGAGTAGTTTTACTGTATTTGAAGTCACATATCGGCCCAATTGCTTATTTTCTTCTAGTGCAAACAAATCCCGTTAAGAAGCATATTATACGCGTCCACGCCATTATGGCAGCACGCCTCAATTTTATACCGTTTGTTATGGGTTTCATTACTTGCACCTCGTACAATTTGAAGCCGTTGCTAGTGACTCTAATACGCTATTTTCAAGGACAACAGCAGATGTGGAAATTGCCCTTCAATATGACGTGAGTAAATTTGTTTGTCTCATTTTGCAGCACCAACACATATACATATAGATGTGCACATAGCTTGGAAACGCGTATCAAGTACTAAATTGAAATATACCGTAATTTTTTATTTGGTTTGTTTTTACAGCATGCCAGCTTTTCTACTGCGGTCACCGTACTTTCCTTTCACTTATTTGTTCACCGCCTATACAGGCTATATTACAATTTTCATGTACGGCGGCTGCGATGCGTTTTACTTTGAATTTTGCTCCAATACTGCAGCGCTGCTTAAACTACTGCAGGAAGATTTGAAATTCATTATCGGCTTTGGAGAAGGTGAGTCGAAATTGCATAGCCCTTTGGCAGACGAACCTTGGTGAATGAGCAAAAATGTTGGTATCAGCAGAGTATCTCGTTTTTGCCTTTTTTACAATTTCAGAGAGAAGTCTCATTCTTAGTAAAATTCCTCTTCATTTCAGACAAACTTAGCTTAACAGCAGAGGAGATCACACTAATGGAAAGGCGTTTGGTGCACTTCATAAAACGTCACAATGGCATTATCGAACTGACACGTTACTTCGGCAAACGTTACACCGTCATCACATTGGCACACTTTGTTTCGGCTGGTCTAGTGATTGGCGCAAGCATTTTTGATCTCATGACGGTATGAAAGAGAGTGGTGAATAGACGCTAACTTCTAGTCTTGATTCGTTATTCTATTCTAGTTTTCCGGTTTCGGCATTGTCATCTACATTGGCTACACAATTGCCGTTTTGGGCCAGCTTTTCATTTACTGCTATGGTGGCAGCCTGGTGTCAGAGAGTGTATGTAACTACACAAATACTCCTCTTTTCTTATTTCCCAATTTTGAACTGTTGAGCGAAGTTTTCACACCATCGTTGCTCCGTGATATTTTGCAGCAACGAACAAAGCCGCTTTGTTTCATTAAAACAATGTCACTTTTGCTTTTTATTGATGAATTTCCATATTTCCTTTACAGAGTGTGGAGCTGGCCACAGTAGCATTTGGCTGCGATTGGTATGCCTGTAATCCGAAATTGCGTCGCTACCTACTGATGATCATTATCCGCTCGCAGCGTGCCATCAGTATGTCAGTGCCGTTTTTTTCACCCTCGCTAGTCACATTTACTTCGGTAAACTGCAAACTCTATATTAGTTAGCTTACATTGCCAGAGCATTATTAGACTTATCCACTCCACAGATACTACAAACATCCGGTTCGATAATAGCTTTGGCCTCCTCATTCAAATAACTTTTTTTAGCAACAGCAAAAACTTAATGCCTCATTAAAACTAATAAATGCATGCATACCCACGTAATTTGTATTAAATCGCTTGGCACTGAGTATATAACTATTGTTACCTGATTATCCTATTAACTTTAAATCTTGTCGCACTGCAGCAGAAAAGCGTTACGTATACGCCATGGCATTCAACACGAACGGCAACGGTGAGCACTTCAGCAAACAGAGCAAATACTTAAATAAATGAATGTAGGGGCAAGCATATGAGTATTAATTATTGCGCACAGATTAAATATTTGTATTAAAAATATACGCAGTGGAGTCGTCATTCAACTATTAAGCAGTTGCGTATGGAATATTTTGTGATTAAAAAATTAAATAGGTAAAAAATACAGTTTTTGTGGGCGTTTTCAGCTATTAAATTGCATATAAGATGATAGTGGGAATTACAATTAAGCTTGTATTTATTGCATTATGCAGAATTTTGGTTTATGTTTGGGATTTTTTGTACTTTCGTTATTACAACTAGCAAATTTTCTCTCATTAATGTGGATGTGTGATTTTTTATTAAATGTAATGTGATTTTGTATGAACGTAGTTTTTATATGCAGCTTCATATTGCTTCCACATTTTTTTTTATTTAATTTTTTTGTTTGTTTGCAGAGTTTTGAGTTCAACCACAACATTTTACACAGAAACGCAAATTCGTGTTTAATAAAATTCCTCTTAATACACGTATTTATTACCACAAATATAATTTTGCCATAGGAGAATAAGTATATATATATATATATGTATATATATATATATGGCGCGTACACCCTTTTTGGGTGTTTGGCCGAGCTCCTCCTCCTATTTGTGGTGTGCGTCTTGATGTTGTTACACAACTGGTGGGACCTACAGTTTAAGCCGACTCCGAACGGCAGATATTTTTTATGAGGAGCTTTTTTCATGGCAGAAATACACTCGGAGGTATGTCATTGCCTGTGCCGAGGGGCGACCGCTATTAGAAAAAAAAGTAGATATATACCCCTAGGCTAAATAAAACAAAAGGACTAATTCTAATTCTTCCGTCTTTTAAAAACCACAATGTCTCGAAAACTATTATTAAAACTTATAAAACCCCAAACATCGTTGAAAAGGTAATTAAAATAGTTTTCTTTTGAGTTATAACAGTAAAAAGTGGAATGAATAAAATTTTTATAAAAAATTCGAAAATTTTACAAAAACAACTTATTTTCGAATATTGGGATAACTAACATAGTGCTGATATAATTTAATTAAAAAGTATATTATTTAATTATCTTTCATATAAAATATTGAATGTTAACTTTTAAATTTGCTTTCGACCGCACATCAAAGAAATAACATTCAACAGGCCAACTCCAGCTACGAGTGGTAACTTCCTTGATATATTCCTGTCGTTTAGAGCAACTGGCGGACAACGAAGCTTCAGTATAGTAGAAGTATTTCTTCAAAGCAGTTGTAAGCAAAGAGCAAAAGCAAAAAGAATGATAAATAAAGCTCAGTCAGTTATTATTGTTATAACAGGATAATAATGAGAAATGTTGCTGAAGTTACAGTCATTAACCGTATATCCGGAACTTTCCACTTTACACCGACCTGAGTATCACCGAATACTAAAAGCCGCCTTGCACGACAATCACACCCTTTACTATCGCCTAGTTCCAGATAAACTCCAGTTAGAGTAATACCTGTTGGTGAACAGAAAAGCATACAAAATCATTTTCCAGCGAGAATAATTGAAAAAAATTAGCGACGTTGACCACCATGAGCTCTTTTGAAAATGGTCAAAAGATGGTCGAGATTTGCATGAATCGCTCTTTGTACGAATCGCTCTCAGAAGTAAATAAAGATTTATGATTTTTCTCCCTGATAATTTCTGTGAAATTAAATCATTTTAACATCTACTGAATATTTTTCATTTTTCTCACATTTAAACAACAACAATAAATAAAACTGCTAGTAATTACCAAATAAATTTTAAGGGTAAATTATATCCAAGCAACTATGGGTATTACGAAATTGAGTATAATCTTCTATAAAAAATGTCATTTAAATGAAAAACTTTCGAGTGTATTTCTGCCATGAAAAAGTTTCTCTGCCGTTCAAAAGTCCCTCCATCTGTAGGTCCCTCTATTTCAAGAAAATATCAAAACGCCACAGATAGGACGAAGAGCTTAGCAAAACAGCCAATAGTGGGAGGTTTGCTGGCTCTCTAAAGCAAGCCACGTGGTTCAGGTAACGCAGTGACAATTTCAAAACAAAACCTTAAAAAAACCATTTGAGTATTTTAACCGTGTTTAACTCGTTACTCAAGGCCGGGCTTCCATACCTGTTCGACTATCAAATTTATTTTTATAGTTCGTGTACACCATTACTCAAAACACACTGGCCCAGTAATTTTGAAATTTCGCACAGGACTTCTTTGAATAGTACGACAGGAATTTCTTTGAGCTTTGCTAGCCGAAATCAGTTTTCGGCTTCCAAGTGCTACGAAAAATTTAAAAATTAAAAAGAAAAATGGAGATCGTTTCACCCGAGATGTTTTCTTTATGTTCTATGTTTTTTTTTTGTTTCAGATGATTCCGTTGCGGGTTAAGATTTTTCAACCTCAACCTCAGTGTTGGACCTAAAGATTTAATTAGAACATATGCGTAAAGAGAAAAGAAAAAGTAGTGTATGTGAATACTATTAGTCTTCGGATTTCATAACTAGCAGAATTTCCAAAAACCGAACGCTGAAGTCATTTTCCAATACAATTTTCTACATCGATTAAATAAACTAACATTATCTGTATCGTCAAACAAAATATTCTTAAACCGTAAGGTTTTAAATTAAACTAAGGCTTTAAGGAAATAAACAATTTAGAAAAATTTCAAATATTATCTCCAAAACAACACTCTTAGAAATATTTGAGAGTCTCCTTTAACCCTTTAATTGTGATATTAGGGAATTGTTCGTTTTATTTATTTCATTTATTTGTATATATCTTTTCCGTTTTTATGGCGAATCTGCTTTCATGGTGATCCATCACTCAAAGCAAAAAAACTAACGAAGGAGCCTAAAAATTCAAAACAAAAGAAAACAATTTGCCTAATACGACACGAATTACAGCATCAACATCAAATTTGTGTAAGAATTTTGTTGTTATTTGTGTGTTCCTTTTTCGAGACTCAAATGTCAAATTGCAACATGGCAGTTCAGATAAAATGAGAGGGTGTTAAGCTGTCAGCACATGTTGAAGTTGGCATATCCAGCGTTCAGGCCGAAAAACAGCACAACAAAGTTAAATAATACTTTCAGGCCTAAAAATTGTATGTAAAATTTTACAATTTTCTCCTTCGCTATTTTTCACAAAGGCATATTTTTAGTTAACTGCTTGTGGCATATACGCGTTTACAAGATTTCACATGCATAATATTTATTGGTATACCTAATAGCTGAAATGTCAAGATGAATTACTTACACGCATTGTGTAAACATTGTTGTATTTATAATTTATTAATCTTTCTTAGACAAAGAAACTCCACGGCTGAATAGCTCAGGGCCGCTCGTGTCGAAATTAATTTATATGTGAGTGCATGCGAATGTGCGTATGTAGCTAGGTAAATTTTTATGCTGCGCGTGCAATAGACATTTGTATGAATGAAGCTTATGGCGTGCGCATGGCGACGACGGCGTTAAAGACCTAACACTTAGCTGAATAGAATCATAATTGGCATCAAAGTATAAAAGCGAGGTATAGACTATGAGCGAAAGAAATGGGGAAAATACCTATTATGTATCGTTTTAAGCAGTATACCCAAAAGCTTATTAATGTATTGCGAAAGTATAAAATGATTTTAGAAACTTGCACCCGCAATCCTCAGATCCTTAATTTGGTACGAGAAGGACGTGTACGAATATTAAAAACTAAATAACGGGTGTGTGTGCTGTAAATGACACAAGCATGCCCGTGAGATGTGGCTCTTACCACCACTGGTACTGTTTGCGTTTATGCGTTTAAATAAATGTGTGTGGCAGGGTTATGTGCCTTTAGATAGAACATTTCCACTTGCCGCCCGCTCGTTATTACTTTTTACTACATTCGCCCCAAGGCTGCGGTGGCAGTTATGCTTTATACTCTCTTCACTTGTGTGCCTTTAAAGCGTGTATTAGTATTCGCAAGTGTGTGTGTCGATCTCTACATTAACGCCATTAAAATGTAAATTGTTTAAAGTTAATAAATTCGATGTATGCTTTCATCTTATACTTTTTCATATGTATGCATGTATGTATGTATATGTAATTATTTATGGATGTATGTATCTACTTTCACGCTTTCTGTTTTATCGGGCAGCGAAAATATCCAAAATAGAGACAACTAACATCACACTCTCTTCTCTTTCGTGCAAACAGCTAGTAGATTTTACATCACAAATAAATTTATTTCACGCCAACTTTGCCATTCTGGGCTATTGAATTGACTGAAATTCAGGCTCAATCTAAAAACACAAAAAAAGCGATTATGGATCTGTGCAGTGATTAAATGATTAAATATCTGTTATTTAAGTAAACTAAAATATTTTATGAAAAACGTAAATATTTCGCCATCTTCAAGAAATTTAACGGAATTAAATAAAATAAGGGTCGGAGGTCATTATTATTTGCTTAGGAGCAAGAGTCATCCAATGGGAAATATCTGTATCTTTTTCTCTATCATTCAGTGTTCAAATACTATTCCGACCATTGGTTGCAAGAATATACAATCCAAAAAGGTGAGCAACCTCTCATTATTAACCTTTAGCCAGATTTAACCGTTATCTCACAAGGTGATTTATCTGTGACTTACTCTTTCACTAAAAGTCTGCTTAATGGGTAACTTTCAAAAAGTATGTGGATAACCCATAGTCACTTTCTCGAGCCCTCATCCACAGCGTAATACTTCTGACTATAAGCCCATGCAACGCTGGTAGCTTATTAGGTGACCAGCCCATTTAACCATTACCTAACTCAATTGCTACCTTCTCTGGGGCACTATTCGTTAAAAGATATCAAACAGGAGGTGTGTGGTTAAAGTAAATGTTAAAATATGTTATCGCTGTGCCAATGTTTGGCTAGAAGCTGTCTTGGATTTAATTAAAGCATATGCGTAAAGGGCGGCCGCCGTAGCCGAATGGCTTGGTGCGTGACTACAATTCGGAATTCAGAGAGAGAACGTAGGTTCGAATCTCGGCGAAACAGTCTCGGCAGGCAATGGCAAATCTCCGAGTGAATTTCTGCCATAAAAAAGCTCCTCATAAAAATATCTGCCGTTCGGAATCGGCTTGAAACTGTAGGTCCCTCCATTTGTGGAACACCATTAAGACGCACACCACAAATAGGAGGAGGAGCTCGGCCAAACATCCAAAAAGGGTTCACGCGCCAATTATATATATATATAAATTAAAGAACTGTGTTGATTTTTAATTTTTAAATTACAATTTATTAACGCGAGCACTTGCTCTCGTGCTGAGTTCAATTACTAAACTAAAACTTATAAACTACTTAATGCTAAAATCTAACCTACAGCCGCCACCGTCGCAGTCACTGACTGGCTAGTCATGATGTTCTTGGAATTAGCAGATGTGCATTATTTGAATAAGTTTATTCCCACGATTCGTGGGAGTTGGCACGTTTGTCAAACTTTAATGCGAAACCATCGTGCAGCTGCATGTTGGTGTCGTATTGCAGATTCGCCGTAATCAGCTAATGTGGGCAGGCCGCTAATAACATTGATCGCCAGCTTAAAGATAGATTCGGCTACTGCAAATGGTACAGCTACCCTTGGGCTGCAGGTGTTAACTCCTCCCCTTCTAAATGGAGGCCGTCCTCGGTCTTTTTAAGATTTTCAATGATCTCCTGAATAACATGACTTTGACTCCTTCTGTTTTTCCTCTGCCGCAGTTTGAATAAAAAGTAGCAGCCAACCAGAATGGCGATAAAAGTTAGGCCAGATAGTATTGGCCACATTATGGTTCTTCTCTCTATTCTTGCAATGTACCCTAGATTTTGCATATTCATTCTTTTTAGGTACGGTAAACTCAATATTTCTAGATGGTCAGTAATATTGACAAGTGTTGTTGTCGCAGAACCTGGTAATTTTGTCAGTATACCGTTTTTGTTCTTAAAGTAAGAACTATTGATTTGAACCTCGTCTTCAAAGGTTAGAAGGTAAGTACCAGTAACAGTTTTCTCAGAACCATCGTTTGATTTGATCACAGCGGTAGGCTATACTTCCCGAATGTAGTTGTTGTGCGCATGTTGTATTTTTGAGCTTTTTGCAAAATGTGGACATAAATGCTGTAATACAACTGCCAATAGCCAAAATCTGATTGTTACAGTCAGCGACGTTGTCGTTGTTACCAAAGTGTAGGACAGTTTCGTTGTGTTGAACGGGAAACAAAATGACTCTCTTACATACTAATATAGGTTTTGGATACTTAATTAAAAAATATAAAAAGTTAGTGTCTAACAGCACCTTAATGCTAGATACTTCCATTAAGTCTGTTATAGTTGTGTTTGTAGAGTGCATATTAATTAATTGTTTTACATCGTCAAAATTTAATATGGAGGGACTAATGATGCCGATCCTTGCAAGGGCAATCGCTGAAATCAAGATTTCAATTTCGGAAATTAAAACTCTATTTCTAGCGAGCAATGTTTCGTATAAATAACTTGTGTCAATCTGCTTAGTTTTTACATTGTTTGTTATTAGGTTCACTGTATCTGTTAGCTCATTTATCTTTTCTTGCACTGCTGTGTTTATTTCTATTTGCCTATTTTCTGAATTAATTAGCTCTTGTTGTCGAAATTTTAAATTTTCAAAATCGTCGAAGTCTGGTGTTCCTGCTATAACTTTCAAAGCTGTCCCTAAAATGTTTATGCTTCGTGCCTGTCTGTGGTGAATGTTTAAGAAAGTCAACGTTCTGCCAAAGAGTTACAATCCCGTTCTGAATCGGTATGTAACTAGAGTGCGAGTAGTCAGTCAGTTTTGCTGTTGCTGACCCAATTAGAAGTATCACCGAAAGAATCCTGAAAAATATGAGAGTTAGTCTATCTTGGTTACCCTAATAAAAATTAAAATTATTTTATGTTGTCCTTGTGGACTACCCTCCCTTTAATTAAGACTGTGGTCCCCAAGTCAGCTTCTACCTTTTCTTCTACATAGAGAGGTGTTAACTTATTCCCTAATCTTTTATTGGTTTTTACCAATACACGCTCCCCCACGTCAAACACTCTATTTTGTCTGGAAGGGTTATTCCTCTCCAGCAGAGTTTGTTGGGCTTTCTCTATTTTGTCCATTATTTCATTTTGCATATCCTGGGGTGTGGCGTGAATTATGTCAATGGATTTCTTTCTGGTCACAGAATGAATAGTTCGATTATATTCGAATGTGGCCAGTAATATAAGTTCGATTGTTTCATCAAAATTTTTTTCCAATTTCAGGCATCTCGCAATCTCTACAAGTGTGCTGTGGAAACGCTCGACCTGACCATTTGAGGTACTGTGAAGCGGAGGTGCATTCACAATATTAATATTAAACTGATTTTTTAACAGAGACCTTATCGTTTCGGAATCAAGCGATGCCTCATTGTCACAATATATAGTCTTTACCCCTGGAAATATATTCATTAACTGAAAAATAGGGTATTTTATGTCTAAGATGGTATTGGCGAGATGGTATTGGCTGTACCACCGCAAATTTTGAGAACTTGTCGAGACAAGTAAGAAAGTACTTCTTGTATGTTGAAAATATGTCAACGTGCAATATTTCTCCAGCATAGGATGGGACTGGTGTTACGCCATGTTCCTGTTTTCGTGGATGCCTATCATATTTTGCTTTACTGCAGATTTTACAATTCGCAACCACTTCGTTTGCCAGTTTGGTCATTTTTGGGAAATAATAGTCACAGAGAATTTGTCTAACGTTCTCTTGAGCAGCTCTATGAGCTCGATTATGTTCAATAACAACAATCTCCCGCTGTTCGTCTTTATTTACAATGTCGGCCACCATGCTTTTACAGTACCAGAACTTTGTTGCCGGAAAGCACCTTATAAGTTCGTGTTGTACACTGGCCAATATTGGCAAATTGCAGTGTATGGCATTTACCACCTTTGGGTTCACAGTTAATTTAACCTCTTCCATGAGATGTTCCTTATTTGTGAATTGGATAACATTGCGAGTTTTTTCGCCGAAATATATAAAATTCCGTCTTAGGTTCATGTCGGCTTCCTCCAAAACGATTTGGTTTCGGAAGCAATTTAGTGGCTTCTCAGTTGCTTCTATCGTATAAGATAGCGATGTTTCACTATGTATTGTAGCTAAATCTGATTGGTTTTCTTCTTCTAAGGTATGAATGTTCTGTCTTGACAGAGCGTCGGCCACATAGTTTTCTTTGCCAGGTTTGTAAAAGAATTGAGCGTTGTGCTCGTCGATAAACGCTTTCCATCGATTAATCTTAGCATTTGAAGATATTCAAATTCTTTACACCATAGAGATAATTTCTAAGGCTTTTTAAAGCCCAAACTATGGCAAGTAGCTCACGTTCGTTGGTTGCGAAATTTGTTTCCCGATCCTTGAGGGTTCTAGAAATCATAGTTATAGGTTTTCCACCCTGAGACAACACGGCTCCTATACCCATTGATGAAGCGTCCGTCGTTAGATCGAAAGGCTTCAGACGCTAAAACCTCTTTTAACTTGTTGAAAGCTTGTAACTGTTCCTCATCTAAGTCTATTTTTACTCTTTTCGATTGTGTAGACTTCACTTTACCGTTTTCACCCTTGAGAATATCCGTCAAAGGCCTTGCTATTGACGCAAAATCCTTGATAAAACATCTATAATAACTTGCCAGCCCCAGGAACGACCTGACATTGAACAAAGTTGAGGGCTTCTCGTAATCGCGGATTGCTTTGATCTTACTAGGACTCGTTTTTATACCATCTTTAGATACCACAAAGCCCAAGTACTCCACACTTTGTTTAAAGAAGTGCGATTTTTCCCGGGATATCCTCATATTAGCTTCGCATAGTCTTCCTAAAACCCACTCAATATGGTCAACGTGTTTTTCCTCGTCTTCGGAAAAAATTGTTACGTCGTCGACGTAGACATAACAACACTTCCCTATCTGTTCTCGAAGCACGTCGTCGATGGCCCTCTGAAAAATGCTGGGTGCATTCTTCAATCCAAAAGGGAGTCTACAGAACTCGTACTTTCCATGGCCCACCGAAAACGCGGTCTTAAGGTCAAGCGTCGTAAAATACTTGGCCTTTCCCAGATTTGACAATATACCTGTAATATTAGGAATAGGATATTTGTCGTCGATGGTTTTCTGATTTAACTTTCTAAAATCAATAACCAGACGCTTTTTGGTGTTACTTTGTTCATCCTTACCCTTCTTGTCCACAACCCAGATTGGATTGTTGTATGGTGATCGAGATGGCCTGGTTATGCCATTTCTTAATAAGTCACGAATTTCCGCATTCACGAAGTCTGATACACCCATAGGATATGGGTATAACTTGGAATATACCGGGTCGTCACTTTCGGTGCGAATAGTGGCGACAATGTTTGTATTGTAAGGGAGTGCTTCATTCGGGTCCGAGAATACCCCCTTTGAGATTTGTTTCTCACCACTTGCGGCACTTCTATGTCTTCCACTTGTGTGAAATTCACATTACAACACTTCAAGAATTTAAGTTCTTCGGAGCCAGAACTGGTTTTTATTATTTTGTTTTTAAAATCTAACGTAGCATTTGTCTTCGTAAGCAGGTCAAGCCCAACTATTCCGTCGAAAGTTGAAAGCATGGGGAGCAAAAAAAAGGGACTGTTTGTACCAAACAAGTTAACTAAACATTTTTTCTTAACATCGTTAAAGCCATCGACTTTACCAAAAACCGATTTTCGACCGGTACTATATTCTTAGGTTCTTTTAGAGGCTTAATATAATTTTTTGATGCCCCTGTTTCGATTAATAATTTAATTTTTCTCCCTGCAATTGTCCTTTCGATGAAAGGTAGCAGGGAGTTTGCGTTAAAAAATTGATTTGATCAGAATCGGACAGTTCATCGTCCACTGCTGCAGCCTCCGAATTAGCCACATCTCGATATTCTTCGCACTCTTGACCTGCGGATAAGTGGTCGATTCTTTGTTGTTTCGGCCCTGTAAATCGAGCGGAGCCATAATTCGGTTAGGTAGGTGGGTCTTTTGTCACTGTAAGTAAAATCAAGGCGACTGATTATAGCCTTGAAATTCAGCACCGTATTGAATGATGCCAACACCATATCTGCTGGTCCCTTCACCCCTTTACTACTACCTTCATGTTTTTCGAAAATCTTATATGCCGTCTGGGCTGCCTGTCGCCATGAAACATAGCACTCCTGCTAGCCATCGAAGTCAGGTAAGGACTTCACAATGTCAAGGGGTTCGTCACACTGTCTACCGGGCAATACCTCTATTCCCCTATACGCCTCTACCTCTGGCACAGTAATCTTAACATCATTTATACGCTGACTAATGGTAGTCAGTCGTTCTTCAAAGTTTTCCCTCTGTACAGCGAGTGCAGAGGAAACAGCACTCTCTATTAGCGCTTTCAGCTGGATGGCTTCCAAAGACATATTTACACTTGAATGCCAAGCTGCCTGATCATAAACACCACCGATCCTTCTTCTATCGATTGCTATACTGTTTAGCCTATTTAACAATTCATCTAATTCACAATCACTCATGAACCTGGCAAATCACTTGCCCACAAAGCATTCAGCAAAAAAAAACGGTAAGACTTTCCGTGCAAGGATCGACGATTCACAATTCGTTTTGTATTTTTTTCAACATGTTACTATTATTATTCTTTTATCTCCTGCCTTTTTTGCAGAGATTTCAGCAAAATACAATTAACAGTTTTTTGACTTGGCAATTGATTTTTCATACAAATGTAATTAAAGTTTCATAATTTTTTCGTAATTGGTTTTTTTTTTGTTATACTTTTTTCCCTTAAAACATTAATTTACACATTATTTATTAATTTGCCTGCCTTTTTTGCAGAGATTTCAGAAAAATACAATTAAAAAATTTTTTGACTTGGCAATTGATTTTTTTATTTTTCATACAAATGTAATTAAAGTTTCATAATTTCTTCGTAATTTGTGTTTTTTTGTTGTACTTTTTTTTCTTAAAACATTAATTTACACATTATTTATTATTTTTCTCTTTGCACTCTACTTACATTTCTTAAAAATAAATTTTGCAGCAAAGTCTGGAAAATTTTGTTGTCTTTAGGTATATCCTGATGTCCTCTTTCTAGATAGATCTGGATGTCCTTATGTCCTGACACGTTTAGTCCCACGTTTAGGGCGACAATTAAAGAACTGTGTTGATTTTTAATTTTTAAATTACAATTTATTAACGCGAGTACTTGCTCTCGTGCTGAGTTCAATTACTAAACTAAAACTTATAAACTACTTAATGCTAAAATCTAACCTACAGCCGCCACCGTCGCAGTCACTGACTGGGTAGTCATGATGTTCTTGGAATTAGCAGATGTGCATTATTTGAATAAGTTTATTCCCACGATTCGTGGGAGTTGGCACGTTTGTCAAACTTTAATGCGAAACCATCGTGCAGCGGCTTGTTGGTGTCGTATTGCAGATTCGCCGTAATCAGCTAATGTGGGCAGGCCGCTAGTAACATTGATCGCCAGCTTAAAGATAGACTCGGCTACTGCAAATGTTACAGCTACCCTTGGGCTGCAGGTGTCAACTTATATATAAGTGACATTATGTCTCTACAACAATTCCCCAAAACATTGTTATTCTCTCTAACTGTATATAGTATAATTTCAATTACTACTTTAGAGTAAATTCTTCCTCATGCACTCTTGTTTCTTATTTCAAACCACTTACACGTGTGTGAACACCATTCTGAATAAAATTATAATATTATAATAAACCTTTAAATTGTGGTTTATGTTAGTGGCGCAGTCGTGGAGTCAAAGAAAATGATTCTTTAAACGAACCTTCACAAAAACTTCCTTTTGATAATAATTAAAATTATGCAAAAATTGTGAAAACTTAACAAGCTAATACACAAGCTCAAGTGAGCAGCGTTTGGACTATTATTATTATTATTATTATTATTTATTGTTCGACTTTTTTAAAATAAACATTACATTTCATTTTTAATCATTAACATTAGAACGTACGACAGTGACACTAGGTCGTTTGTCGAAAGAAAAAAGAAACCTGCTTGAAATTCTGTTATAATATTTTTATTTTCTACCCAGCTTGTGAGTCGCTCATTTAAAATGCCCATCATTATCTTTGCAACACAATTCATGAATGAGATACCTCTATAATTAGAGGGAAATTTCCTATCGCCTTTTTTAAAGAGCGGATATATCAGACTTGTTTCGAAACATTCAGATACTTGGCCCATATTATATAGCCTATTAAAAACGTTTGCCAACTCAACAAGAAACCGGTCATCGGCATTTTTAAAAAACTCATATGGAACCTTGTCTGAGCCTGGAGCTTTTCCACATTTCGTTTTTAGTAACATAAATCTGATTTCATCTTTTGAGATTGGTCTGTCTAGACAATCATCCCTTACTAAATTTGCCACATATTGTATAAATGGTGCACAGCGAGTTGGATTTAATAATGTTTCAAAATAGTGCATGAATATTGCTGGCGATACCTCTGGACAAGATTCTGTAACTGAACACCGAAGGACGTTGACCATCTTCCACCAATCCTTACTGTTATTAACCTCATTTATTCTGAGTTCAAGATTGAGATAGTAATTATTCTTGCTCTCTTCACATAGTTTCTTGTATTTTCTATTTGCCTGAATATATTTCTTTTTATCACTTCCACTCAAAGTTTTGTTATAAATTCTCAGTCGTTTCAATGGCATCTTTCTAGCTGACTGACATTTCCAGGTAAGCCATTCCGATTTTTTTCTTAATCTTTCTTTATTTGGCCTCTGTGAAGTTGATATTCTAATTATTTCAGTTAAATCTTCAAGATCTAGCTCTTTTTTTACATATTTCTTTTTCTGTAGGTTGCTAATAAGTTTCTTGTTATACAATTCTGCTCGTCCCAAACAATTTTTGATAACAAGTTCGTCTTGCATATTGAAGCTGATTTTCTTGCAGGCAATTGCATTTTTAAAATAATAGGCATGTGATCAGATTGTCCACTATAAAATCAGACGCATGTTTCAATATGTCCCGAGATATTGCACATATATCATTCACAGATTCACCTATATTACTAACATAAGTAAATTTTCCCTCAACATCACTACTTAACATGCCATTCAACACTATTAGACCATTATTTATACAGAACTCTATGAACTGCCTTCCACCTCTATTGATTTTTTTGTCTCTTGAATTCCTATCTGCTTTTCCTCCTACAATATCATTTAGTAAGATTTCGTCCATATTTGCTTGTAAGTCTCCAATTCGTACATTAAGGTCACCGATTACAACACCATTTACAAAATCATTTTGAACAAAACTTTCTTTTACAATTTCAAAATCATGTATCCAGTTATTAGCCTTCAAATATAATGGAATCAAGTTTACAGTTTTTCCGGCCACACAAAATTCGATTACGTCTAAACAGTCTAAACACTTAAACAAATATCTGACATCAACATTTTCTAGGTCTTTTTTAATGCCATAAAGGAGTCCACCACTTGCCCGTCCATAATGACTACGTCGTACTGCTGATCTCCAAAACAGAGTAAGCCCCTTGAAGAATTTAAAATATTTTTCAAAATTTTCCGTTTCAACATGCGTTTCTAACAAGATGAAAACATCAAACGAACAAATGTAATCAAAAAAATCTTTATATAACGTTTTGTTTGCTAAGCCGTTACTGTTATACGACACAATTTTAATATTAGTTAATTGATTACGATTTTCTAAAAGTTCATCACTGCTGGTTATTACATTTAATTTTGCGGTTACTTTAGTACAATTCTTTAGTTTTTTGAATTTATTTTCTCTAACAAAGAGTAATAGGTAATATCAATTTTTGACACGTTTATACCAAAGTAGTGAATAAGAATTTTCTCTGCCGGCTGCCCCTCACACATAAGTAATTTATTATTATTGTATGACATCCATTTGCCGTCAATATTCATGCTATCATTCCTTACGAATATCTTATGTGTTCCACTTAAGGTCAAGAGCTTTTATTTTAACTGCAATTTTCTATTTTGTTACCTTTCAGAGCTAAGGTTCTTTTCTTTCTATATATCCGAACCTCGCAACATTCTAGCGTTTTTAAGGATATCTCCTGCCTTTTCCACAGTTTCAAACTCTGCTATTATATTGCACTTATTATCTTTATCGTATAATGAACGTGCCTCTCTTATTTTAATGTGATGCAGACTAAGCTTATCTTCGCATAATTTTTGAACAGCTGGTGTTGGTTTTTCATCTTTTGTAACGCCTTTAAAAAATAACCTATTTCGCTTACTTTGGTCAACAAGGCGTACTATTTCTTTTTGTTCCAATTCCCTGTCTTTTTTAATTTTTGTACTTCTAGTTTAAGGATTCGTTTTCAGGCTTTAGCTTTTCAATTTCCAATCCCATTCACTCTTTTAAATCTCTTATGTCTTGTTTAGAAGCTAATCGCTCTAATTGCTTATTAAGGTTGGTTTCAATTCCACGTATGGCTGACATTACTACATCTTGCAGAGAAAGATCCGGAGATAATTCGATAACTCTTCTCTTAGCCGCATTACTTGAAGTAGAAGTTCGTTGCATTTTGTCAACTTGCAAGTATTAACAATTATAAAATAATTATTATTTAGTAACTACTACTAGGTGGCAATGCCTTTGATACGTTAAACCTTTAACCTCTGTAACTACTCATATACAAATTCGTTATGCTACCCGCCAGTAGGTGGCGCTACGCTAGTACCTAAATTCTATTTGTTGTTATGTTATGTATAGAGCTAATAATTTGAGGTTATGTTGATTGAACGCGCCAAAATGTAAATCGCAGACAATTTCACCTTCGCTGTTCCGCTCAATAAAAGACAGGAGATACACCGATCTTGATGAAGTTCCCAAGTCTCACTGAACAATCAAAGGCTCGTAAACTTACGTCAGTAACGCATTTATTCACCTCGCAGAGTCTCGGAGCAACTTGTTATTACGACAAATGTATTGTCCCCCCTCAATAGAATGGGTGTTACGGTCTGTAGGATGATAATTCACCTCACTTAGCTTATACACTAACCTATTATAACAGTACTCCTTCCTGCCACTAGATGTCGCTTTGATTTCAGTTTTCAGTTAATTTCTCCGCGCGAATAATGATCAAAAAGGACACTCAGAAAGGCCACCACCAGGCGAATCTTTTTAATTTAATTATTTGCGCCAACTCCCTCGTCCAGCAGTTTTGCCACACCACAACAGCAATCACCAACACTTCAACATCCGCTTCCAATGTTGAAACTTTTTATTTCTTCGAATGTCCTTGGTAAAATTAAGAATTTTATAGGAGCGCTCTAATTACACGACTAATCACAAAGACCTTCTTCTTCTCGCTTTTCTTGGCGACAGCGTTTGGACTATTTGCGATAATAATCATTTAAAAACAGGAAGACTTGAAGCTAAGTAATACGATATTTATATAATTAAAGTTTAAATTGAATAAGAACATTTTGGTGAAAATAACTGTTCATACTCAAGCGGTTGTGGAAAATTTTTTAAAACAACCACAAATAAATTGTAAGACTGCAAGCAAAGTCAAATAGCAGTCGAAGAGCGGAGAAAGAACAATAAAAATAACAATGTTAATGAGCGCAATGCAAATAGACGTTCGGTTTTAGGCACAACAACAATAAACATATCGTATGCAAGACTAACAGCTTCACGAAATTTGCACACAAATCGGCTCACTGAATATAAGTACCTGCAAAAGAATAACCATGGAAGAAATCAGAGAAAGAAGAGATCGCGTCGTGCAAAGCATTAAGTTAGTCTCCCCTTTCGATGGAGACAGAAATTACCTATCGCTCTTCATTGGCAGTATTGACAACATCATTCCGCCATTCACTTCTCTTACAAATGAAGAGAAGCCCTTCTACTTCCAGTGTATAGTAAGCACACTACGTGGAGCAGCTTTGGATGTAATAAAGAGAGAACAACCATCTGATTGGCTTACACTACGCGAGTTATTAATTAGTGAATTTTCTGAGCATACACCCGTAACTACTCTAATATTGTCAATTGATAATATTAAGCTTAGCAAGAGTGTAAAACAATTATGTGATGATATTAATCAAGAAGTATGTAAAATAAGAGATCGTATTAAATTAGGTAATTTAAGTATTTCTCAGGAAAATTTTTTGAAAACGAAATTACAACAAATAAGTTTAAAAACATTGAAAAGAGAGTTACCAAATAATCTTACTGCTTTGATTAATATTAATTCACCAGCTGACTTAAGAGCTGCTATTCGAATTTTGAAAGAAAATGGTGAATACAATGAAAATAAGCAAATCGTAAATCTTAGTAAGCAAAATACTGCTGAGCAAAATATGCATAAAGACAATAATTTCCAAAATTATGTACCAAATTTTCCTATTTTCAATCCCTATCCACTTTCTTCTGCAGTAGATACTAGTTTTTATCCATACCAACCCCCTTTTCCCAGTAGCAGAGTGCAAAATATGCCGCACTACAGCCAGCAAAGTGCCCAACACCGCGTTCCTTATATGCCAGTACCTGATTCAAATCAGTTTCGTTTTAATCAGCGTAGCGTTCAAGCTGGTACTCGAACAAATCGAGCTAACTCTAATCAGTCTCGCATTAGACGATTCGGTGCTCCAGTACCTATGGAACAAGATGAGCAAAATTTTCATTTACAGGCCTCGGGAAATAACCAAGAATTCAGTTGAATATTCAAAACAAACTGTGCGTGTTTTTGATTGATACTGGCTCTTCAGTAAGCTTAATCAAGCCAAACATTATAAATAGTGAAATAATTTCTTCCGACCCTATAACTTTAAAAACCGTTACCGGATCAATAAATATAAATTACAAGCAGGAATTAGTTGACGATAAAAGAAATAAAATAATATTTTACGTATATGACTTTTCTATATTAATAGTTTCGATTGATTGTTAGGAAGGAATGCACTCAACCAATTATGCGCAAATATAGAGAGAACTTTAGGCAATCACGTTCACTTTTAATTGCATTTACTTTGAAAATTATTTTAATTTAGAAATAATCAGCCGCATATGATAATCTCTAAACTATAAATATTAATCTGGCCAAAAGTTTTTAAGTTCTTCAAGTTTTTTTATTTAATTTTTTTTTTTTTATGAAAGCGGTTTGGAAAAAGTACATGTTTTCCCTTTCATTTCTTCAAGAGCAGCATCTGAAATAGCTACAGCGGCAGGAACATTATATATTTATATACGTACCATTTTCCTTTAAGCTAGTGGAGCATAGGGCATCAGCAACTCGAGAACGCCATCGGATACGGCTTTGCGCTATGACTCTCCTTTCGCTCCATGATATGCTGAGAGTTGTTCGCCAGTCGCCAGGTTATACATGGTCTTCCAACTGCATACCTAATTTGCTGGAACGGATTCGGCCGTAGCATATGTTTGGCCACGTTGTCGTCATCCTTTCACTTCATGGAAAAAATTAAGTTTAAATTAAATCATTGTACATTTTTTTTTTCATTTAAATATATGAAATGGTATTATATGGTAAAATAATATTTTTTGTAATAAATATCAAATAATTCAAATTTGCTCATTGAGAATTAATTAAAGTCCGCATGACTATAGAAGAGTGTCATCCAGCTTTCCATTGCAATTCAATTTCGCAAAGCACTCAAATTACATAAAACCCTATTAATGGTTTGCCTTTAATAGGCAACAACCTTTAGCTGCATCCGACAGTAAGCCAAACCATTTCGAAAATTATTCACATGCACTTTATATCCGTTTCTAACACTCTTTTATTAGCTCGGGTTGTATGTATGTATGTATGTATGTAACGGAATCTTTGAGCTTAATTTTTACTGGCTTCTAAAAATCTGATTGACTTGAAATTTTGCACACTTATCAAGGGCCGATGACAATACAATAATTTGATAAAAGTTTTCCATTATCCTTATTAGGATTGCCAGGATTAATATTTTCTTTTTTTACCTGTGGGCAAAAAGTAAGGTGAATTTGGTTGTAAATTGAAAAATCTTTATTTATTCTTGTAAATCTGTTTCTCAGGCTCCCTCCACGAAATAAGTTCTTCATCCCGATTACTTCTTTATCACGGCCGATAACTGCATAGCATTAGACTCACAGTCGATAAGAAAGGAATTAAATATAACACGAATATATCGAATCATTTATTCACTGACTGCAATGATATCAATAATTTTCATTCATAATAAAAAATAGTTAAAAAAAAAACTAAAAAACACGCTTTTTTGCTAATCGAACTAAAAAGTAGAAAATAAAAAATAGTTTAAAAAAACTAAAAAACACGCTTTTATTGAAAATAAATTTTAATGATAAAGAGACCTATAATGGAGTAATAGCAAATCGAACGATCAGTCACTTCACTTTCATAACCCTCTGTACATAGGTAGTTGCCAATAGAATGATTGTAATATTTACTATATCAAGCATCCCACGCTTTTAACTCTAATTTAAATTACTCTATTTGTATCTTAATTTTTGTTATAATTCTGTTCTGAGGTAGTTAACTATGACTGATCGTTCGACTTGTCATTATAGGTCCCTTTGTCATTAAAATTTATTTTCTACTTTTTGGTTCGATTAGCAATAAAAGCGTGTTTTTTAATTTTTTTAAACTATTTTTTTTACACATACATAAATAGTTGAAACTAAACTAAACGCGCTGCAAACTGTTGTCAGCAGGACATTTCTCGCTCGTTTGCTTGCTTGTTTACCACGAGCTCACTTAACATAAACAACAAGTAATTATCCACATGCAAATAAGACTAAATAAATAAACACACATGATGCCCCTCACCAATTTACTCGCACACTCTCTTCACCATAAATCTCATTGCATCGCCTTGCTGCATCATCAGCTAGCGCAAGCCAACGCAAACACTCTGTTTATATCGTGCGTAATATTATATAATTTTATTTGTTTTTGGTAACCAACCTTAAACATTTGGTGCTACAACAACTCTGAACACTCATTAATGTAACTTAAATACCAATTTGCTGTGGATATATTTTGCACTGCACACTTTAAATTCTTCTCCCTTAAATTACATGCGAGTCGTGTTTATAGTTTTTGGTTTGTATGTTTCGTGGCCTGTCAACACTAATAACTGTGTCTGATGTTTTCATTTCTGTCCAGTTTACATATGAACATACAATGGCTTTTATTGTGTACTTGTCATGACAGCTGGGTTACACTGGATGCTTTAATTGCATGTAATGGTTACTCATACGCCATGTTGTGCTGCTGCACATATTCATTTATGAGCTTAATGCTTAAAACTTTCAGAAAATTTGTTACAAAAGACGGAGGCAACTTTGAAATTTTTGATTTTATGGAATACTAAACCTAATATGAAACTAAGTGGTCAGAAATTTAAAAGTATAATGCGATAGGTAGGTATCATACATTATTTTAAGGTACACTAGCAACCCGCCCAGCTTCGCACGGGTATAAAATATATACCCTATGTCACTCACTGAAAAAATGATTAAAATCGATCCAGTAGTTTTGGCTTATTCATTATTGCCCGTGGCCCGCACGCGTTAAATTTGGAGTAAAACAATTCTCCTTTCTTTATAGCATGAAGATTTCCTGCTATCTTTGGGATATCTAAATTCATACCCTACATTTTTGCATATTAACTTTTTGCATTTTTACATATGTATTTATTTTATTTTTACAACAATTACTATGTTACAGAATGTCTTTATATACAACGTTCATAGCCTTCTTGTCATTAGACAATACAAACATGTTTTCTCTATAGGTTACTCTTGAAAGAGCGACATACAGTTGGCCATGTGAAAAACAGTCAACACTCAAATCTAAGCCTGCAACGTTGAAGGTTTGACCCTGAGATTTATTAATGGTCATTGCAAAAGATGTCTTTACCGGAAATTGTAAGCGTTTAAATTGGAATGGTAGATCCGATGGTATCAGAGGGATTCGGGGAATCAATACATCTTCTCCGGTACCACATCCTGTGAGTATTGTGCACTCTATTATGAAAGTTTTCAGTGATTTTACCATCAAACGCGTGCCATTGCAAAGTTTAGGTGGACTTAGGTTTCTTAATAAAATAACAGGACAACCTATTTTCAGCTCCATTTTGTGAGGAGGGAGTCCAGACGGTTTCAAAGAGTTTAGAAATTCTGTAGGAAATTGAACAGCTTCTTCCAAATCGAGAACAGTATCGACCGAGTAGTATATTTTCGTCGGCGCATCAATCTTTGAAATAATCAAGTTATTTACTTTATCTACTTGTTCGTTAGTTGGTGACAGAATAGCTCTTTCTTTAAACCAAGATATTGTCTTATAACTTATGTTATCAATGTCTGGATAGACATTGTTGACTAACTCTTGGATGTTGTCTATCAAAACACAAAGGTTTTCTAGGTTAATCCTTCCCTCACTTTGTGTTAATTCTCCATTGCCAACTTTTAGCAGCATCTCTGGAAATCGCCTGTTCTCACGTGAAGATGACGAAATCCTCATATTAGTTTTAAGCTCTAATTTATTGACATACGACTAAAAGTGGGATCTTTTTAGCGAAGCATTTATTTCGTCAGCACGTGTTCCTCGAGTCACAACTGGTAGGATTTGACGGAAATCTCCTGAGAACAGAATTGTACATCCACCCATAGGTGCATTTTTGTTGCGCAAATCCCGCATTGTCCTATCCAGTGCTTCCACAGACGTCTTGTTTGACATGGTAGCTTCGTCCCAGACTATTAATGAGCAGTCACGCATCAATTTTCCTGTATTGCTCTGTCTAGAAACACTACAGACGCTGTTATCATCATCGGTGGCGATTTTCAGCGGGTGCTTCATTGTAGAGTGTGTGGTTCGGCCTCTTTCCAAAAGACTCTTTCCAAAAGAGTAGCGGCAATGACGGATGACGCAACAGCTAACGCAATTTTTCCGGTAGATCTCAATTACTAATTACTGTTGTAATATCTTGAAAAATATTGTTTTTAATTATATGCTGTAAAGAGCCATATACATAGATCTATATGAAAACAACAATGTATTTAAGGTATTTAATTGGATAAGGATTAATGTTGTACCCATTTGTTGAAATCGCTTCGAAAATAAGCTATTAGTTGTCGTAAAAAGTAAATGACAAAAAATGTTATTGTATGGAATTGATAGCAAACTAAACGCGCTCCGAATCAATAAAAACTATTCAAAAACTGTATTTTAATTATGTGCGATTTACTAATATAGAACCTGAAAATAGCGTTTTATTTCGCTGTAAAATTGTATGTACATATAATTACATGGAATTCAGTACACACATAGATACATACTATGTACATATGTCCGAAATGAAATAATGCGAGCGATTCGTAAATACATACATACATACGTCACCATACGATGTAATTCAACATTAATGAGGTGTGGTGAGATTATCGCTTAACGCCTGTTGCTTCATTCGGTTGACAGCGAACATACACACAAACAGCTTTTTTGGAAAAAGAGCTGCTTTTGTTTAAACAATTTTGGTTAAATAACAAATAAATCAATTATTTCTTTTGATGCAGAACGAAAGTAAATATTTCAAAGTTAAACTTCAAGAAAGTTTCATTTTAATTGGTTGATTCGTTTATGATTTATGGCCGTGAAAACAAAAAAATTATGTTTTTTTGCCACATTTTGACCGATTGCCACGCCCCCTTTATATATTTCTTCACATTATATGGATATAAACCTTCCTCTTCAATCAATCTATCTTTGAAAAAAAACCGCATCAAAATCCGTTGCGTAGTTTTAAAGATTTAAGCGTATAAGGGGACATAGGGACAGAAAAAGCGACTTTGTTTTATAATATGTAGTGATGACCATACAACGTACAGATATAATTGTTGTCTCCAATATTCCTTTATATCTCTGTTTTAATATGAAATTGATCCAATGAAGTGCCTTGCGAACCGGAATGATAAACTAGGACGATAAATCTAAATCGCTTTTGTATAATTCAAAAATTATTAGAGAGTATTAGCAGAGAATGTTAATGCAATGAGAAGGTGCAAATGTTACTGTGAGCTTTTTTTAGTACAATTGAGATTTGAAAGATTTGTAATAAGGTCATTTAGCACACCGAGTTTATAGACACCTCACTGACTTTTGCCCACACAAAAATTAGAAACACCACATATCTTTCACCTCAACACACAACACATTTCTCACCTCGACATTAAACCAATTAAATTTGTACTATTTTCGTATTTTTGAAATAATAAGCGAATACGTAAAATTTATTACATAATTTTTTTTTTTCAATTACATTAAAAAAAGAAAAACGATTTTAAAAAATAAAATTTATAAAAAAAAGTTTGCACCGGGAATTGAACTCGAGTCTAACATGTGGCGAGGAAAAATAGGCGGTGCGTTTATTTCTTCGACTGCTTATTTTTTGACCATTTTGTTACTTTTGAAATGATAAGCGGATACATAAAATTTATTACAAATTTTTTTACGATTACATTAAAAAAAAACGATTTAAAAAAAAAAAAATTTATAAAAAAAGTTTGAGCTGGGAATTGAACTCGAGTCTAACATGTGGCGAGGAAAAACAGGCGGTGCGTTTATTTCTTCGACTGCTTATTATTTTACCATTTTGTTACTTTTGAAATGATAAGCGGATACATAAAATTTATTAGAAATTTTTTTACGATTACATTAAAAAAATAAAAATTAAAAACGCAAAAAAAAAAAAATTTCCACCGAGAATTGATGGCGAGTCACGTGGGGAGGATAAATACGCAGAGCGTTTATTTCTGCGCCTGCGTTGTGAACAAAAGGTTTTGTGCATGCGCGCGACGCGAATAAATTTTAATAAAGTTCTGAAAGTAATTCATGAAGTTTTTCATTACATACATTCAAAAATGAACGTATACTTTATATGTAAATAAATGATGGTATATGAAATACATATGTACATGCATGTATGCCGAAATAACCTTGACCTACATACATATGTATTTGCACATATCACTCACTTCATACAAAAACGAAATACATTCGTAGACGCAGTCGCAGCGGCCATGATTCTTTTAGTCGCGACGGTGCTGAACAATTTAGAATATTATATCGTACAAAAACAAAAAACTTCATTCATAAGTTCGAGCTCATATTTCAATTTCATTCATAAAACGAGCCGCCCATATGCCAATTTTCGCGACCATCCGAAAATAGTCAATATTGGAATATTTCGCGTCGAATTGAAATTATTTGCCAATATTTTGTAAGTCTTGAATTTTTGTGATGTTGAGTGGCGGCGGCTCCGTATATATGTATGCACGCTTCTATGTATGTAAATATGTGTTCCAACTGCTCGACAGCCGCAGCTGCTGTGAGTCAAGTGTTCGCAAAAGCTACAGTAATAGGCACAAAAAAACGACAAGTAGTATATGAAAAAGTTCTGGCCAGGACATTTCGATACTAAGGAAAATTTCTAAACCATTATTTTTAGTTCTCGCGTGGTATATAAATATAAAGTTAACATATTCCTTTACGTATGTGGTTCTCCGATTGATAAAAAGTGCACAAAAGCATATGCATATTAGCAGCAAAGAAATAAACTGACTGTAAAATAAGAGTGCGGTTTTTTTGTAGGCTACTGTGCAGACATTCAGCCTTCCCATGAAGCACAAAGTGCCAAACATTTAATATTGAAGAAATCACTGAAGCTTCTGCGAGTTGTGTTGATGTGCAGTATTGTTCATAACAAAAGAGACCGATGTCTCAAAATTTGTAACCAAAATTTTTCAATCAATATGTACTTTTTATTTCAAAGCTGTAACACTTAACACTCGACATTAATATAAGTATTCATATACCAAATAATAAATTACTCTTCATAAAAAAGGTCTAAAAAGATATCTAAGTATATTATGGGGCAGTTTTGTTTTCGCTTCATAATTCATAATTTTCGGCACAATGCTGTGCCTTTGAATGCGCGCGGATTCCTTTTTAGCGAATCGTGTGTGAACAACCGCATATGTATTGTAGATATACCGTATTTTCCTGAAGGGTAAGGAGTAGGCGGTCACAGCGAATGGTTGTTGTTCTTTACATGCCCTGTGTCAAATGTGCGCAGAAGCTTGTGTTCTGGGTTTGTTAGAATGGTGGTAGTTTGTACATATATTTATACACATATGTGAGTATGCGCGTTAGGCTTCCTGGATGGATATTAGAATATTTTCTCATCAATATGTGTATGTAAGTAGTTCAGATTTGACTGAAAAGATTAAATATAGGAATGCATATTCATATGATTGCCTTTATGGCTGTTTTACATATAAATTAATTCAAATGAAGTATGAATAATGTTATATAGAAAATAAATTTCTAAATAACAGGTATTAGAAAAACCTGAATACACTATTTTAAATCAATTCTAATTAAACCAAATATAAAAAATGAAATAAAAATATCGAACAAAAAACTGTGTACAGGGTTTGAACCTGAGTCAAATATGAGACGATGTACTGCATACACGACACGTCTTTCACGATTGCGCTAATCTACAATTATTAATAATGTTTTCTAAATCATTCATTTATTCGATTCGCAGTTTTTATATGCACATATTCTGCGTTAGTTGAAAGTTTGTATGCGTAATTATATGAATATGCATGTGTGTATGCGCGTTTGGCTTTCTGGACGGATATTAGAATGATATTTTCTCATCAATATAATTTGGATTTGATGAAATAGATTATAGATATATGTACATATTTTCTGTTTTGATTGATTTATATAAAAGTCAGGTCATATCCAGTATGAACTATTTTATACCGAAAAGAAATTTCCATTTATAAAATACAAAAAAAAACAGTATTTTAAAGAAATTTTAATTAAAATAAACTCAAAAATTTTACCAAACTTTCCTGGTTTGAATTGTAAAAAAAAAAATGTGCAAGAAAAAAAATATGACTTCAGGACTTGAACCTGAATTATATACGTGCCAAAAAACAAAACGAATAATTCCGCCGACTTTAGCTTCTGCAACAAAAACTAACTACCGCGCGGTCTTCTTAATCGCAAATTTATTCGCTTCGATTTCCTTAGTAGTGTGCCGAAAAATCTTATGAACTTCCTCAGTAGTTTGGTAAACGCAGAAAAAATCTGAATTGCTGTCCTAGCGTGGTAAGTAAATATAGAAACCCTCCACTCACGTCACTCGCGTGGTAAATATCTGCAATTCGCCACTCGTGAGGAAAGTTGAATTTGAAATGACCTTATTATGAATCTACAAATTAGAACTCGAAAAAAGCTCTTTTAACATTTGCTCCTTCTCATTAATCACGAATTAGTAACTGTACCTAACGGTTCATTTAGCTTGTAAAAATTTACAATAAGTTATTCAACTTCCACGATTATGATTTGGTGAATAACGACACAGCAACCTTTTAAAACAATTCCTTTTTCTTTTCCAACATTTCCGGACTTCGTTTAAAATTCGAAAATGGAATGAGTTGAATACCTTAAAGATATAATTTTTTTATATTTTAGAGCTTAATCTATAGCACCTCATTTTTGAGATAAAACAGGTTTAAGCCTACAGAAACATAATATAGTTTTTGGTTGTTTTTAAAAATTTTTGCTGAGCCCATGTGTTTCAAATAAAAGGCGTTGAAGAATACTGAAATCATAATTTTTTGTAATTCTCGAAAACTTGTAGAGCAGAGTCCATCACAATACTGTTGTGAAGTAAAAAGATATGAAACCCCAGAATAATTATTCATTTTTGAAAGTTTTAGGGCTAACAACGTTTCGTTTTCTTTTTTTGACGTAATAACGTCTTATAATTCGATTTAGCCGGCTGCACGCACGAAAAAATGTGTCGTTATCTTGCTCAATGGTCGTTATCTTGCTCAATCGTCGTTATCTTACTCATTCGTCGTTACCTTGCTCATGGTCGTTACCTTGCTTGAACTGCAAGCGAAAGCGCGGAACGAACGACAAAGAGCACAATCGGCCCCCGCATTCGGCAACATGCGTAATTTCGCGCAATTTTCAAACAAAAAGAACAAATCTATACTACTGTGGGCAAAAAGTAAGGTGAATTTATTTGTCAAAATTCGCGGGATTAAAATTTCGCTCTAGTTATTTTTTTCATGAGTTGGCAGCACTGTTAATAACATCTCGGCCAACTTTCATGTGAATGTTATTATCAGTAATATATTTACGCTTGTGTTTACCAAACGACCAAGAGTGCATTTTTCGATTTTTATAATGTCTGATTTGATTGAGCAGAGAAGTGCCATCAAATTTTGTTTGCGGAATGAAATTTCGGCTGCGGAAACGTTTAGCATGTTGTAGAAGGCATTTGGTGATTCGACCATGTCACAGAAAAATGTTTATAAGTGGTACAAAGACTTCAAAGAAGGTCGAGAACGTGTTGATGACTTGGAGCGCTCGGGACGACCATCGACGTCAGCAGATGACCAACACGTCAATAAAGTGAAGGAGTTAGTGCTCAAAAATCGTTGGTTGACTGTTGAAGACCTTACTGATATGATCGGAATATCAGAAGGATCTGTGAAAACCATTTTGAAAGACCATTTGGGCCTACGAAAAGTCAGATCTCGTTTGGTACCGAAAATTCTCAATTTCTTGGAAAAAAGTCGTCGCGTTGATGTGTGTGAAACAATGCTTTCAGACTATCAGGACAAGCTCAAATGCATCATTACGGGAGATGAGATTTGGATTTATGCTTACGATCCTGAAACAACCGACCAATCAAGCGAATATCGTGCTAAAGGCAAGGCCAGACCAAAAAGAGCACGTCAAAGTCGTTCAAAAATAAAGGTCATGATGACAGTTTTTTTCGATTTTCGTGGTGTGGTGCACTATGAATTCCTTCTACCTGGCCAAACTGTTAATAAGGAATATTATTTGAGCGTTATGCGTCGTTTACATGAAGCAATTCGTCTAAAAAGACCAGATTTATGGGCCACGCATATCATTCCCCAACCACCATATTCGCCTGATTGGGGTCCGTGTGACTTCTGGCTATTCCCAAAACTCAAGAGACCACTCCGGGGAACGCGTTTCGAGTCAATTGAGGAGATAAAAGCTGAATCGAAGAAGGTGCTGATGGCTATACCGAAATGGACTATTTGGCATGTTTCGGGGATTGGAAAAATCGTTGGCATAAGTGTACTTCATCGAGAGGGGATTATTTTGAAGGGGATGAAATTGATTTACAAGAATAAATAAAGATTTTTCGTTTTACAACCAAATTCACCTTACTTTTTGCCCACAGGTAAAAAAAGAAAATATTAATTCTGGCAATCCTAATAAGGATAATGGAAAACTTTTATCAAATTATTGTATTGTCATCGGTCCTTGATAGGTGCGCAAAATTCCAAGTCGATCAGATTTTTAGAAGCCAGTGAAAATTAAGATTCCGTTACATACATACAACCCGAGCTAATAAAAGCGTGTTAAAAATAGTTCCACTTTGCCTCCCTCCATCAATGCAATAACTGCAACAACCGATTCGGCTATGACGGCGCTTACTACAAATACTCTATTATAAATTATGTTCCACCATTCTCTGCAACTAACAAATACTAACCAAACATAAATGGCGCCCCAACAAATTCGGCCTGGAACATAAAACGAGCTATAGCTTTCATTTACTTGGCACGTATTCAAATTTTAAACCCAAAAATTACTGCTAATTCTTTAGTAATCACTTCAAGGCCCATTAAAAAGTAAAAGAATGTAGACTACTACGCATTTATCGAAGTTTGCACTTTACCAGCTCGTACATTTCAATTAACTTTATGCCGAGCTTTGGCAGTCTCATCCCCAACTGCCTAGCCACGGGAGCCGCAAGGCGACCTAATTTATCACGTATAGCCCTAACGGAATGCTATTTTCAAAATTTCCGCTTTCATGAGACTCAATCGGCAGACTGTGTGGGCTGCCTAGTCGGCACTACTGTCTCAGACTGTCTAATGCCCACTCGCTTCCTTTATATCCAACACTTAAAAATATTTGCTAACCTGCTCATCTGATTGATTGGACAGCACGTTTTACTATGCCGACATTACTTCCTTTCCCTGCTCGTCACGTCTCCTTTTCCTTTACTAGCTTGGCCTACTCTAGGATTTACATATTGTTTGCACCCACACCATCTACTACACAAACCCAGAAAGTCGTAATAGAGAAGGGGAGAGCCATGAAGATAAGGAGCCATGTGACACCTACATACATGTGTATGCATTGTACATATATAATACATACACCATATGTGTATGAGAGTACATGAGTGCTTAGGATGAAAGCTGGCGTAGTTTTACTTCCGACATGAATGTAAATCCAATTTATAACAAATGTGTGTAATGTTGTAAGGTACTTAACAATGGCCATGCAGTCTTTTTCATTCAGATCCTCAAGTGCGACTAAATCCAATTTTATGCCTTGCTTTATGACAGTTTAAGCTTAATTTCGTTAGATGCAGAGAGTTTTCGAAAAGGGGCAGGGATTTTAGAGAAAGCAAAATGTAGTCGTTTGTGATTTTAATTTATGTATTTATATAAATTATTCCAATTACAAAAAAGTGTGTTCTTTTCTCATCACAAATAGCTAGAAGTATTTTACTCACTTCCTCAGCTTTAATTTGCATCTCATACGTCATTTGCTCTTCTATCATATACGTTTTTATTTTCTAATAATTCTATCTTTTCTATATCGCACGCAGCAGCTGTTCATAAATTGGTTTGTTTGTTGATTTTTGTTTTTGTTTGTTAGTGTATTGCTGGTGGTACTCAATTGCCTCATACGGCCGAAGGCAAGTGGCGAACAAGAAAAACAGAAGTACAAACAACAACAGTCACAATAATTGAAAAAGTTTTTACAAATGACGTACGTGCAGAGCTTGCTGAAGTGGTAAATGTTGACAGTTTGAGTTCATTATTTTATCAACAATTCTCTTCAAATATGTTTCGGCAAACCCAAATAAAAGAAAATCATATCACTAAGATAAGCAAACATTTTCAAAGAGTCATGTGAACAGACATTCAACAGTTAATTAGAGTTCAGAGCTTCAACTCTTTAATAGACAGTCACGCTGGCACTATAGCAATTGAATTATTTACAAACATAATTATCAAATTCCTTGATGATAGATCGTCAGGGCTCAGTTGTGAACTGCCCTTAATTGGAAAATGGTCGATGTGGTGCTTAATTTTGTGCATGAGTAAACTTAAAAGCTAATACAATTTTCCAAATTTGATAACATTAGTTTTCTTTTGTTTTTATATAGTAACTATTTCGGCATATAACCTACAAAAACTAAGTCAGGCCAATGTTATGAAAGACTTCTGCATATAATTTATGCGCAAAGTAAATTCCGATCTACCCTTTTCAAATCCCTGCTAGCCTTTCGCAATCATTATAAATATTTCAGCACAAGTACAACACTAAGTAAATGTTACGCATGCCTTATGTCGCACAACCCAAACTACGCAGCTAACAGATATTTGTTTTGACACAATTTTAATTCACTTTGAATTGTTATTTAAATAAATATTTGCATAACACAAGTCACCGCACAAAAATAACTTAAAATAGAACAACTAGTTCGCAGCCAAGCAGACGCTTGAAATGCAGAGCTTGAACGCGTCGTAGTATAAATTTTAATTAAAGAACGGAAATAAAGAATGGAAAAGTATTGACAGCCACCGATACCAGTTCCTACGACTTTTTGTTGTTGTTTTTTTTAAGACAGCAGCCTTCCTCCCGCTATCCCATTGATACTGTCACCAGATGCCTTCAGAGCAGTAACAACATCTCAGTAAGGCTCTGCGTTGTGTGCGCTGCCGATGCCTGTTTATGTACCAGCTGTCGCTATAGTGTCATATTGTTGTTTACTCATAACATGTATTATTCCTTTTTATTTGCCGCACTATGCAACAGACTGTAACAGACTTTTTACGTGTCGTTGGAGATGTCAAAAACTTTTATGGCATATTCTTAACCAACGTTGAGCCGGTGGGTTTGAAAGAGGAAGCGAAAATCAGGTTGAAGTTTTAATGAAAACTTAGAAATCGCATAATTAGAGTGCGGCAAAGCAATTCATTAAGAACAAATAAAAATGAATAAGATTTGAAACAAAAAATTATCCAATAAAATTTTTGGGGAAAGTCAGATTACAAATTTTTCGTGAAAAGCCAGGGGGGGTGTTGAGACTCTAAAGTGATTATAACGATTCTAGAAATCATAAAAATATTCAATACAATTCATTTTTTTCTATAAATTTCCATCCATTTATTGTATAAATGCATATACATATGTATAATAAATAATTTTCAAGCACCCGCTGAGAAAGCCCACAAATACTCAATAATTCAAAAAAAAAAAAATACGCTTAACTGCCAGTTAGATCGAATCAGATAACCAGTTCTTCAATATTGTCACCCTTTTTTCGACTTGAAAAGGCGACTTGAAAAGTGTTCCCGACCATCTTGAAAACGCTTAAGCCACGTACTCACTCAAACACACGTGCACGTTACATACATTCATTTGAGTAATCGTTATTGAAAGAAAATGCATAACACAATCAATAAAAAATTAAAAAAACAGCCGGATTTTTGATTGACTAAACCAAAATTCAATGCGCTATAAAAGTGTGTACCCAGATTTTATATATCATAGTCTTGACAAAAAGTTTGATATATTGCTGACATTTTTTTGAGCTTTTCAAATTTTGTACAAAGTCTAAAACTTTGAGATACATGGTTTTTGCCTTAATTGAGTTACGTTTTTATAACAAAATACAAAAAATTAAATAAAAAATAAATAAATAGTTAAAACTTTGCAAAATACTGCGCAGCTATTATTGTGAGTGTCTCTGTACTTCCTTCAATAGATTATGAGTATTCCTAGGGGTTCTTCCAGGTTTCAAGTGAAATATCATAACAGTTCGTTGATCTGATATGCTAAATAGAAACAAGAGATATTGCGTTAGAAAGAGTAGACCTCACACTAAGCAGCGATGGCTGATGTTATTATGGAACGAAGGCAGATTCTTTCCCAAACTTATTACATGAAATAGTAAAACGGAGAATTATTCGTTTCACAGTCCGAATTGTTACAAAGTAAGCTAAGCATAACCAAGTTGTATTCTAAATGCGTTAAAAGCATTAATCCTTACATTGAGCTTATTCGTCAGTTTTACTTTACCCCCGCATCTCGCCTAACTATATTATTCTTATAATAACTGCCCCCCAGCTTATCTTTACGTTCGTCTTTCTTTACTTCACACTTTTTTGTGGCTACAATATTTCTGAGAAATATATAAATTGCTTTTGATTAACTTTCAACCAACGAGCTATTGATTTCCGAGCCATAATTCAAATGTGTATTATGCCCCCTCATGAAAGGTAGGGAATTTAATAAATAAAAGGAATGCTTGGCTGTATTTTGCATCTGTTAGCATGTAATTAATCTTGTTTCAATAGCGAAGCAAGCTATGGGACACCCCCTAACTGATAATACGTGGCTTGGCTATAAAATCAGTACTCTTTAATTAAAGCTCACCTATATAATATTACAGTCTAAGAAGCAGCTGTTGCAACTGTCGCACGTGGAACGCTTGATTTAATGCATGCCGTTTGCGCTCAAAGTAGGTACATATTTACGAGTATTAGTTGAGGATAATTGCAAAAGCATTCTGCAAATAAAGCCGATGGGCAAAAGAAGAAGTGTCAGCTGAACCTACTAAACTCACACACACATACATCTAGTGTATTGCCCGCCATGTCATTTTTATAAGCGATTGCCTACATTGCGCCCTTATGCGGAAAATATTCAAATTTCACTATAAAAACATTAAGAGAAAAAAATACAAATCAAAATAGAAGAGAAGCCGGTTCAGCCTGAGACTTGCAGGCCACCTACGAGCGGCGCTTCGATGTCCGCGCCTTTAACGCCAATTTAGCCGCATCTGATATCACTCATCATTTTCCCAGAATGAAGTGAACGTCGAGGCAAGTTTCAATATGTATGTATTTTGTTGTTCTTGTCAGCATGGAAACTATTTCTTCGCTTTACTTTGTTATTATGCCATCAAGTGAAACTGGATGCTTGCCTATAAATAACAGAAACAAAATAAAAAGAAAACATTTATAACTTAACGAGGCACAGGAATTTCAAACTTCAGTATAATGATTTTTTGTTTGTTTTGTTTTGTTAAATAAATAAAGACAATTTCCCGAGCAATGGCTGTAATCTTTAAACGACTTTGGAAAAAGACCAAATGTATACAAACTATACTATAGTCCATTGCAAAATTATAAAATATGAAAAATGTTACCTGCACACCCAAGAGATTTGATCTCCTCCTTACAGGAGTTGACCAGTTTGGGTCTGCACATGGGATCACCCTCACTCTCACGGTCCCTAAGTATATTGTGCATGCCTGTAGGATCGCAAAGGCTTCGGCCTAAAACACACGAGCAGTATTCGGCAGTTTTAAGGAAATAGATAAATTGACCGATTTAGAGAAAACCCCTGCTCCGACTCCCGATTCCCTCTTGGAGCCATCAGTGAAGACAGAGATACCATCATGGGTACATATTTTTCCCTCGTTCCAATCGTGCCTACTTGGAAAGATTGCCCTGGCACAACCCTCCCACAAACTTCGGTTTGGCGTGAGGAAAGCGCATCTGAAGTTATTCCGTTCTGCAAATCCGGAGGATGAGCAGGACGAGGTTGACGACGCTAATGAGTTGCTCATGGGCATGCAACTGGAAGAAGCCGGGTCCACCCAAAACAATGGCGCTAATGAGCAGCATACGGGCATGCAGCTTGACGCCCCCAAAAACGACCAGTAAGTATGGGTCTCAAGGTTGTCCAGATCAATCTGCAGCACTCCAGGACTGCAACGGACAACCTAGCCGTTCTCCTATCGGAGGAGGACGTAGACATCGCACTGATACAGGAACCCAGAGTGCGGAGTACTGAGGTAAGCGGATTCTCTCTCAAAAACTACAACTTGTACTATAAGCGGACCCAGGGTAACCCCAGGGCATGTATTGTAGCAAAAAAACATCTAAATATATTTTTAATCCCATCCTACAGCTCATCGGATGTGACGGTCATCGAAATGGAGGCTACTGACGGCGTCAGGATCAAAATTGCCTCCATCTACATGGCACACGACCAACCAGCACCACCTGACGAGGCTCGTAGGCTTGTGCTTGACTGCAAAAACAGTATCCTGCTACTAGGATGCGACGCCAATGCGAGGCATCCCCTATGGGGGAGTACCGAAACGAATGATCGAGGTGAGTCCCTATATGAATTTATCATCAATACTAACCTAACAGTATGTAACAGGTATTACCCGACTTTCACCTTTCCAAGCACGGAAAGCTTTAGAGGATGGGCGGAAGTAATAGATGTTACATTACTGTCTGAAAATACTTCAGTGAGGGTAGAAAATTGGAGAGTCTCAAGCAAAAAGTCCTTTTCGGACCACAGCTGGATCCTCTACCACCTGGATCTTGAGGTAGATCCACCCTTACCATATCGAAACCCACTTAGAACAAATTGGAAACGGTTCAAAAATGTAGTAGGGAATAGGATAGGAAGGATTCCGATCCATCAAATCACTCTCGCAGAAAACATTGAGAGTAGGGTCACAACATTGGAAAAGACATTCAGTAGGGCCTACAAAACGTCATGTCCAATTAAATATAGCAAAAAATCCTATCCTCCTTGGTGGAGCAATGAGCTCTCAAAATTAAGGGAAGAAGCCAGATCAAATTTCAATCTCAGCTACTCAACAGGTAATTGGCAGTTGTATAGAGAAAGTCGGAGACAATACAAGAAGGCAATCAGGGCCGCCAAGAAAGAGAGCTGGAGAGATTTCTGTTCTTCTATCGAATCTACCAGAGATTCTGCGAGACTTAGCCGTATTCTGTCCAAGGACCATTCAATGGCTTCTTGGGTCAAGAGGCCGGATGGCACTTGGACTTCTACGGCGGAAGAGTCTCTAGAACTTCTTTTAGATACACATTTTCCGGGATGTAGCACCCATGAAAGTGATGCTGGGAGAATCCGGCGGAGTCGATATGACCCACAGCATCTTGTCGATGTAATAGTTACGAAAGAGAAGGTTGCATGGGCAATCAAATCATTCTCACCTTTCAAATCTCCAGGCCCTGATGGGATCTTTCCTAAGATGTTACAGGAAACTCTTGATAGTATTCTATCATGGCTAATGGAAATTTTCAAAGCGTGTCTAAATCTAGGTTATATTCCAAACAGCTGGAAACTTGTTAGGGTCGTCTTCATACCAAAGGCAGGCAGAAGAGGACATGAATCAGCGAAGGACTTTAGGCCGATCAGTTTGTCGTCCTTCCTTGTTAAAACTTTGGAACGGCTTTTAGATATGCACATTAGAAGTTCGCTGGAGAGCTTTAGTATATCAACTGCACAACATGCTTACCTCAAAGGCAAATTGACGGAGACAGCGCTTCACGAGGTAATCCGAACAATAGAGGGGTCTCTAGTAAACAAACAGTATACGATGGCAGCTTTTCTTGACATAGAGGGCGCATTTAATAACGTTAGCACGAATGCTATCCAACGGGCGTTAATAGACTTAGGGGTGGAAAATTGTATCACCAATTGGATCATCTCTATGCTAGAAACCAGGATCATTAGAGCTAATATGGGTAACATCAACATAACTAAGAGAGTCCACAGGGGTACTCCACAGGGGGGAGTACTATCTCCACTTCTTTGGTTATGTGTGATTAGCAAAATCCTAATAAAACTTAATAGAGGAGGGGTAAAAGCGGTGGCGTACGCTGATGATGTGGTGCTAATGGCGTCAGGACTGTGTCCTAATACGATCAGTGGGATCATTCAAAGGGCGTTAGGCGAGCTTAATTCTTGGGCAACAGGCTGTGGCTTAAGTTTAAACCCGCGTAAAACAGAACTCATGCTCTTTACCACCAGATACAAGGTGCCAAGCTTTACCCTACCAAATATTAATGGACAAACCCTCTCACTTTCACCCAGTGCAAAGTACTTAGGGGTAATTTTGGACTCCAAACTTAGCTGGAAATTAAACGTCGAAGAACGGGTAAGGAAAGCTGAAATTGCTCTATATGCCTGTAAACGTATGCTTGGAAGAAGATGGGGTCTTCAACCTAAGCATACATTATGGTTGTACAAGGCGGTTATACGACCAATTTTATCGTATGGTTCGGTAGTTTGGTGGAAAGCTCTAGGGAGAGATTACAACATCAAATTACTCGGCAGAATACAAAGATCAGCCTGTGCAATAACGGTCGGCGCAATCAGATCATGTCCTAGGGAGGCTCTGAACGCACTGACACACGTTATTCCAATAGACCTACATATTAAGAAGACGGCAACCATGAGTGCGTTTAGGTTAAACGAAGCGGGCCGCTGGAAAGAAAACACTTATGGTCATGCCAGTCTACTATTGCGGCAAACTCAGTTAACCTCGGTGAGGACTGACTACATCGTCCCGACGGTGACATTCAATAGGAATTTTGCCACTCTCTTTCCATCTAAGGAAGAGTGGAATAAGGGATTCTCATTAAACAACTTCGACACTACAGTCTATACAGATGGTTCTAAGATGGATTGTGGTGTTGGAGCTGGTATATATTCTCATAGACTTAAAATTGAAAAATCTGTGCGCCTCCCCAATACCTGCAGTGTCTTCCAGGCGGAAGTACTGGCAATTGGGGAAGCTTGTAGGCTACTAATCACAGACTTCTCTTTTAAGAGCAATATCGCTATTCTCTCGGATAGCCAAGCTGCAATCCAGGCACTGGATTCAGCGACTACAGCCTCAATGGTGGTGGAGCGAAGCAGGAATGGCCTTTCCACCTTGAGCGAGAAACATAATGTTACCTTAATCTGGGTCCCAGGACATCGGAATATTGAAGGTAACGAAAAAGCAGATGAACTGGCAAGAGGGGGATCTGCCATGAATAATGCTCTTGCAGAGCCGGTATTCACACCATTAGGCGCAGTCAAGAGTGCAATTTCCCTAAAATACCTCCGAATGGCGGAGTGTAGATGGAGGGGCCAGACGAAATGCAAAATCAGCAGAACGTTATGGCCCACCTACAACCTTAAACAATCATCAATATTGTTAAACATGAAACGACGGGATGCCTGGAGACTAACGGCAGTCATAACTGGCTTTTGGTCTGTCGGAGAACAGGCAGCCAAAATGGGCATCCCTCACAACACATACTGTTACAGTTGCAAACAACCGGAGAAAAAGGAAACAATCTTCCATTTCCTCTGTGAATGCCCTGCCCTATGGAAGGACAGAATGTTAACCCTGGGCAAACCGCTGTTCGAGGAGCTCGAACAACTGTCTGGCTTAGATGTCAACAACCTAATAAGGTTCCTGAACCGCACAGACTGGGTATAGTCATGCCGTAAATAACAAGTAGGTAAAGAGGATGTGGCAACAAAATGGTGCGGAAGCGCTAGTTGGATTCAGGATGAATCACCACTCTAACCAACCAACCAACCCTCCGTCTGCGGTTGGAGTGACAATTCTGGGACACTCTCTTTATGCAGTCCTTTGCAACCTCTCCACTTTAGAGATGTTATAGGCCTTCCCAAGAGCTTCCCACCAAACCAAGCATCCATACGTTTAAATTGACAGAACCACTGCGTTTTACATCCAAAGAACGACCTGGGGCTTAAGCCCCCATTCTTTGCTGAACATGCATTTGCATGAGTACAAAGCTGTACGCCTTCTTTACCCGATTTTCAATGTGCAGCTTCCAATGGAGTTTTGAGTCAAATATCACTCTAAGATACCGAACTTCCGATGAAAGCGGGAGAACGTGATCTGGAAAGTCTAAAGTGTGGAAGTTTATATTTTCTGGTAAATAGCACTTTCAACTTCAATCTAAATCTGATTTCTTGCTAAAACTGTGTAAAAAAAATTTTTAAATTTTTACTTAGTATGAGTGCTAATTGTCTGTGCAAATTACTAAAATTCAATTCTCTTCATCATCCAAAAACATCCAGAAATACAGGAATCTATTTGTTATAAAAAAAATTGTTTAAGTTACAATAAAAATACCCTCCAATCCCTTTTTTATGTGACCAACAAGGAATTGCACGCTCTCTTGAAGTCGAGTAGGTACTTTCGTTGAGATCAAAATGTGATTCAGAGTAGTGTATATCTAAGCATAATATGTAATTCAGGATATGCTAACAACATGAGGATATAATTCGAGCCCAAAAAGCAAACGTGACTACAAAAGGCCTTCAAAATCTGTATGATGAAGTAGATAGGCAATTCTTATATATGTACATATATATGTATATACTACTGTGGGCAAAAAGTAAGGTGAATTTGGTTGTAAAATGAAAAATCTTTATTTATTCTTGTAAATCAATTTCATCCCCTTCAAAATAATCCCCTCTCGATGAAATACACTTATGCCAACGATTTTTCCAATCCCCGAAACATGCCAAATAGTCCATTTCCGGAATAGCCATCAGCACCTTCTTCCATTCAGCTTTTATCTCCTCAATCGACTCGAAACGCGTTCCCCGGAGTGGTCTCTTGAGTTTTGGGAATAGCCAGAAGTCACATGGAGCCAAATCAGGCGAATACGTTGGTTGCGGAACGATATGCGTGGAATTTTTGGCGAAATGGTCACGAAGAACGAGTGCAGTGTGAGACGGTGCAGTATCGTGATGCAAAAACCAAGAGTTGTTGGCCCATAATTCTGGTCTTTTTAGACGAATTGCTTCACGTAAACGACGCATAACGCTCAAATAATATTCCTTATTAACAGTTTGGCCAAGTGGAAGGAATTCATAGTGCACCACACCACGAAAATCGAAAAAAACTGACATCATGACCTTTATTTTTGAACGACTTTGACGTGCTCTTTTCGGTCTGGCCTCGCCTTTAGCACGATATTCGCTTGATTGGTCGGTTGTTTCAGGGTCGTAAACATAAATCCAAGTCTCATCTCTCGTAATGATGCATTTGAGCTTGTCCTGATAGTCTGAAAGCATTGTTTCACACACATCAACGCGACGACTTTTTTCCAAGAAATTGAGAATTTTCGGTACCAAACGAGATTTGACTTTTCGTAGGCCCAAATGGTCTTTCAAAATAGTTTTCACAGATCCTTCTGATATTCCGATCATATCAGTAAGGTCTTTAACAGTCAACCGACGATTTTTGAGCACTAACTCCTTCACTTTATTGACGTGTTGGTCATCTGTTGACGTCGATGGTCGTCCGGAGCGCTCCAAGCCATCAACACGTTCTCGAGCCTCTTTGAAGTCTTTGTACCACTTATCAAAATTTTTCTGCGACATGGTCGAATCACCAAATGCCTTCTGCATGCTAAACGTTTCCGCAGCCGAAATTTCATTCCGCAAAAAAAATTTGATGGCACTTCTCTGCTCAATCAAATCAGACATTGTAAAAATCGAAAAATGCACTCTTGGTCGTTTGGTAAACACAAGCGTAAATATATTACTGATAATGACATTCACATGAAAGTTGGCCCAGATGTTATTAACAGTGCTGCCAACTCATGAAAAAATAACTAGAGCGAAATTTTAATCCCGCGAACTTTGACAAATAAATTCACCTTACTTTTTGCCCACAGTAGTATATGTATAATAGGATGTTTGGCCTAGCTCCTCATCCTATTTGTGGTGTGCGTCTTGGTGATGCGTCTTCCACAAATGGAGACAATTTTTAGACTACCGAAATAAGAAGCGAAAATCAAGGAAAAAATCATTTAGAAAAGATAAACGAACAAAGCTTAACAATCTCGCAGAAGCCGCAGACGGTGCGGCTGCGCTTGGTAATACATAACAGCTCTAAGACATCACAGGAACATTAGCCGATGAGCTCTTTAATAGTAATATAACACACTATAAGATTATTAAATAATCTAATTAATTTAGATAATCTAACGTACTGACGTAATTATTATTTAATTTTTGTTAATATTCGCCCTCCATCAAAAACAGAAGTCATGGCGGGAAATCAAAATTGGAAAGTTTCTCGGAAATGATAATGATGCTTTCCATTTCAATTCAACCGGGCTATTCGGGTCATGTTCTTCGATTTCGATGTAACTGAAATATGTTGCTCTCTGATCAAAATAATGAGACACGTATTTTTTTGTTCGCCCGAAAAAATTTTTTTTCAAGAGTTATCGGCAATTTTGTTTTTCGGCTCAAACTCGATTTTTTTTAATTATATAAGAAAAAAATTTTTTTAAATGCTCATAACTTAGTCAAAAATGAACCGATTTTAATAATTCTGGGTTCAAAATGATCGTAATTACTTACACGAGCGACTTCATGTAGAAACAATTGCAAAAAAGTAGTTGAACATTTTTTATTTTGCAAAAAAACAAAAAGTGCGAAACAGGTTTTTTACTCAAAAATTCATTACTCAAAAACAACTCATTTTAGCTACTAGGCATTCAGCTCAATTAAAGTTTGAGATGTTCTTTTGATTTGGAAAAAGTTATAAAAAAAAAAAATACCCTTTTTGAAATATTGAATTTCGAAAAAATTTCAATTTTTTTTCTTTTTTGCTAAATAAAAAATTTTCAACTACTTTTTTGCAATTGTTTCTACATGAAGTCGCTCGTGTAAGTAATTACGATCATTTTGAACCCAGAATTATTAAAATCGATTCATTTTTAACTAAGTTATGAGCATTTAAAAAAAAAAATTTCTTATATAATTAAAAAAAATCGAGTTTGAGCCGAAAAACAAAATTGCCGATAACTTTTGAAAAAAATTTTTTTCGGGCGAACAAAAAAATACGTGTCTCATTATTTTGACCAGAGAGCAGCATATTTAAGTTATATCGAAATCGAAGAACATGACCCGAATAGCGCGGTTGAATTGAAATGGAAAGCATCTAATACAATATTAGTTTGGGGAAAAATAAATCCTTTATTTTTATATAATAACCATATAACTTGACTTTAAGAAAGCATTCGACAACTTTGACAGCAACTGCGTATGGAGAACTCTTCTACGAAGCGCTACATGCCTAGAAATAAATACAAGAAAAACGAAACTAATATGCAGTTGCTACTGCTCCACGTCATCAACAACGCTCTCTTTAGGTGATGAACACATTGTATATTTGGGTAGTGTTATAATAGCCAAAAGCGGTGCTGACGAAGACGTAGATGCAAGGATTAACAAAGCAAATTCGGTATTTAGCATGCTGGCGAACGTATGGAAATCAGACCAGATATCACGCAAAGGAAATCCCTGTATCTTTGAATCCAATGGAAACGAAACATGGAAAGGCTCCTCCCGCACCAAATCGAAAATTCATACATTTATTATCAATGCTTGCGAATAATACTTGGTATATATAAGAGAGCCGGAAAAAATTAGTAACGAGGATTTATGGCACTGTACCGATTGGGATTGGCAGGTGTAAGTGGCACTGCATTGGTGAACGCAGGCGCTAAGATGGAATGTCCAGGGTCCCAGACGACTTGGTGCTCCAACGAACACTTTGCACAGGACTATCAATAGGGAACTCGACGCCACAAATCACATCTGGAATAACAGTTGGCGTGCAGCACCTACTATTGTAGAATACGATTTAGATCTATTGTATCGGCCCTAGGCTTCACGAGGAGATCAGGACAGCAGGAGGTAAGTATGTAATGTGCATAGAGTTATTAGTTCTTCAAAGACGAGCTTTTAAAAATATGCGTTTAAAAATTATGTATTTATACACTGAAGCTCTTCATTTAAGCTAGTATGCCTTGTTTTATGATAATTAAGGGAGTGGATAGCAGCCTGCATACGTCATTTGTGCCAACTGAAACAACACATGCGGCAACTTTTCTCTGTTTGTTAGTAGGGGCGTAAATAATGAGAAAATATCTCATTGACAATTTCAAAACTGCGATTTCTGAGTTATTTACAACTAATAAAACTTGTTCTATGAATTATAATCCTCTTGTATAACTACTGCAAAAGTAAAACATCACTGACACAAAACAAATCCAACCTCATCGGCTTATTGTAACGTTCGCATAGGATTAAACAAAGTGAGTCGCGAGTGCCGTAAAGCGTCCTCCTTTTCTTCTTCCGCTTGGTGCTTCCTCTTTTAGTGCTTATGCCGAGCTTCATTCGATTTAATTGGAACGCTTTCTTCTCGAATTAGTGGATTTAGTTGAATACAAATATTTGCGTGAGCCATTTATCTACTACTCGTAGTTGTCAACACTTTATGCTTTCTTAACTTGCATGAAAGAAAACAATTTTGAGGGCAAGCTAGCAAGAGCATGCCAGGACTCATTGCCTCGTTCAGTGCACAGAATTGCTTATATAAACAGCATTGCTATGTATATACATTTGCTCAGCATTAACTGTTAATACTAATTGCGGCGGACACGTGGTAAATAGTGGCAAAATCTCGCATCACAGTTCAAATTTAAATCACTTGCTCAGCATAATTCTAGGCACATCACTTCCCCTTTTATGCGCGTCCATTAGGGATATGCAAATTGTTTGCCAAGCACACTAAATTTGCATAAGCGATGTCACTTCGAAGACCCAAGCGCTGACGTGCGTCGAAACGGTTGGGATGTGGTGTAATAAAACCTGTGGGACACGTAGTCAAGGACTCGTTAAATGTCACTCATGCTAGCAGACAGTTGCGCTCATAAGTATGCAAAGCGGTGTGGGAATGTCGAATACACAGCGCGTGACACAACTTCTGCGTGCACGGAGGTTCATGGCGTGCCGACTAAGCGTTAAGAATAAAGAAGGAGTTATGAATTTCAAAAATGGAAAAATTCCTCATGTAATGCATCAAAGTAATTAAAATAAATAATTACCGAAACCTTAGCCAACCATAAAAAGGTGAGACAAACCTGGCTTACAGTCTAATTTGTATTTAGGCAACGCAGCGCACAACTGCAAATACTCCTCCAGTTTACCTGGCACTTCTTTGCGTTGAATTCCATTCATCTCCATTGACACCGATATGAGCTTCTGGGAGCGTCACAAGCATAACATCTATAAATACGGTCACATCTATGCAACCCTCTACGGCCTGATGGTAATCAATTACATACCACAAAGTCCGACCTACACACTCTCGCATCGAATTGCCGTTATTTATGGTCACGTGCTCAGTGTGTTTCTTATTGTTGTACTACCCATCTACTTTGCGCACAACATCTCCGCGCTCACCGAAACGCACGATCAACGCGGACAACTGCTGCTGCTTGTCAACTTCGCCAATACGCTGCTCAAGTATGTAACTGTTGTTGTGACATATGTCGCGAATTTCGCGCACTACACAGCCATACGTGCAGTCACCAGAAAACGACAACAGCTCGAAGATGACTTCAATAGCAGCCTTCAGATGCTGCCTGTATACGACGAAGGACCGCGCCGTCAATTCGAAGCGATGTTACTCTTCAAGTTCGGCCTCATTAACGCCATGATGGCAGTGCAAGTGGCAAATATACTCTACCAGCACTTCACCGGCGCCCATCCGGTGCTTGTATATATCGCTGTATACACATTTGTGCTTTGGAACTATACCGAGAATATGGCTGACTATTTTTACTTCATCAACAGCAGCGCTTTAAAATTCTACCAACAACTTAACCAACAGCTTCGTCAGGTGGTGCGCGAAACTAAGCTGTTGCATTACTTTCGGCTGTGCGGCCAACGGCGTGGCACTATACCGCATCTGTGCGGTTTACTGTGCGAGCGGCTGGATACGTTGGCTCAGCGCTACCAACAAATAAATCTACTTTACCAAGACAGCCTGACAATGCATCAATTCCAGATACTCGGTCTTGTCTTCATTACGCTCATCAGCAATCTCACCAACTCGTTCATCCTCTTCAATCTGTTTGTGAAGCATTCACAGGCGCGCGTCTCGCCAGCCATCGTACTTAACGCGCTGCATGCCATCATCTTCTACGTGGACACTTACATTGTGGCGTTGGTAAGTGAGAACATCAGTCTGGAACTGCGAAACATTAATCAAACGTTGCGTCAGTTTAACCAGGTGGGCGATCTGGATGTACGCCTCCAGCAGACGGTGAGTGTGTGTGGGTGTACGATATAACTCTTAGTGGGTGCAATTCGCTTCACTGAATATTTATGTGGCTGTACATAATTATTTAAATATTTATTACTTGCATTTGTTTTCGCTATTTTTTCGCAATGCAGATCGAATGCTTCACACTTTTCCTGATGAATAATCGAGTGGAGGTTCGCATTTGCGGCCTCTTTGTGCTGGACAGGCGGTTGACGTATTTGACGGCAGCCACTGGATTCTCATATTTCATAACACTGGTGCAATTCGATTTGAATTTGACAGGAACAAAGTAGAGAAAAAATAATTAAATGTGAATCTTGTTTTTGCTTTTAGCCTACATTTTTAGCCTGAGTGTGGTTTCGGCGGCAGACACTCCAACTAAATCTTTCAAATATCGAATTTTTCGCATAGAGTAAAAAAACTGTTCAAAAGTGAGCTTTGGAGTATTCTCGAAGAGTTTTTTAAATAGTACCATACTGATTTTCCTCATTCTTGTCGCGTTGCACTAAATTAAGAATATTTAATTCCAACGTCATATCGGTTTTACTATACGGATGCAAATCATATTTCATATTCTGAACGGCTAGTTCAACGTATGCAATCTTTTACAAATCGGTGCATTAGGCGTATACTAAGGATAAGGTGGCCAAAAACTATATACAATGACAAGCTGGAGGAATTGACTAACAATACGCTCATCAAAAGAAATATTCTGAAAAGAAAATGAAATTGGATCGGACATACGCTTGGAAAACCTGCACAAGGTGCAGGCAAGCCATCGAATGAAACCCATTGGGATCTCGCAGAAGGGGGCGTCTAGTGCACACGTGGAGAAGACAACTAATATTAAGTGAACTAGATAAGAATAGATCTAAGAGATTTAAATTATATCTGTACCGTAATAACTTTAAAAAGTTATTCATATTAAAATATCCTTTCTTAAGATACACTTAAGAATTAAAAAAAATTTTTTTTTATATATTTTTTTATTTCCCTTGAATTTGAATTTGAAGAGGTCGAGCCAAGGAGCACCAGGAGATTTGGTGGCTCCTAAAACACTCAGGCTAAAAAGCCCATTGTATTTAAAGCTCTGGAAAGGGGGTAGATAGTCAAGGAGGGAGGGAGAAAAGTATCAGAGAAAGAGATAGGAAAGAGTAGAGACAGAGATAGAGATAGTTAGTCCTGTGAGAATTTTCCAGATTCTTTGGCAAATCTGTAAATATCCTCCAGTTTTAGAGAACGGATATTACTCATTCCCATGACATCGGAACCCAATACTCGTAGTCGCGCTCTAGCAAAGGCAGGACACTCACAGAGAAAGTGTTCAGTGCTATCCGCCTCCTCCAAGCATGATAGGCATACCGGGTCCTCGATGATTCCAATGGTGGTCATATGCTGACCCCATGGGTTGTGTCCTGTAATGATGCCGACCATCAACCGAATGTCTTTCCTTCTAAGTTTTAGTAGAAAGTTTGACAGTTTTCTGTTCGGACTTGTCACAAAACTCTTTGCAGTTCTGCAGCGTTCTAGATCGGACCATCGTTCTTTATGTAGATTGCCTACATAATCGTTGATCCAATTCTTGATTCCTGCGGGACTGATTCCGATTATTGGCTGTGGCCCTTGTGGGGGCACCGCTGATCCACGGTTGGCAAATTCGTCGGCAATTTCGTTTCCTTGAACACCGGAGTGTCCCGGAACCCATATAAGTACAAGCCTGTTTTGTCTTGCGACAGAATTAAGCTTCTTCTTACATTCTTGAACAATCTTTAAGGCTTGCTTCGCGTTCTCCAGGGCCTTCAATGCAGCCTGACTGTCACTGAAGACTCCAATCTGTTTCCCGCTCCATCTCCTCTCGATTATCCATTCGGCTACTTTTAGGATGGCAAAAACTTCTGTTTGGAAAACAGTTGCCATTCCCCCATAGCATAGTGATACTTATTACTATCGTTTAAGTACCATCCGGCTCCAGACCCTATTTCAGTCTTGGACCCATCGGTAAAGAAAATATCCGTCAAACCTCCCTGCATGCATTCTGGATTGCTCCATTGCTCACGCAATGGAAATCTGACATCAAATTTCCTTCCGAATGAAACTGTGGGTATCAGGTCATCTTTAGGTGCCAAAAACAGTGGATACTGCTCCGACAGCAACTTAAAAATTTCTCTGTGTCCCGAAGTTCCTTCTTCGTGCCAGAAACCATATTTATGAAGTCTACACATTGCTTTTATTGCTTCCTGTTGTATCTTAAGATCCAGGAGGAGCAAATCAAGCATAGCATTTAGGGCATCACCAGAGGTTGTACTCATGGCACCCGTGATGCATATATATACACTTCTTTGCAGCCTGTGTAGTTCCCGGATTGTGGACTTAACCATGCTCCGTCGCCACCAGACCACAGAAGCGTAAGTGATGATTGGTCTGATAAGTGCCGTGTATATCCATAGGACCACAGCAGGTTTCAGACCCCAAGTTTTGCCAAAGGCTCTACGGCATTGCTGAAAAATCTTCAATGCACGATTCACCTTCAGTAAAACGTGTGTCTCCCAGGTCAGCTTCTTATCCAAGATTACTCCTAGATATTTAACTTCGTTGGAAAGACCAAGTGTCACACCTTTCAGTGTTGGAAGACTGAGTCCATCCAATTTGTTGTTCGGATTAACGGAAAGACCTTGTCTCATGCACCAATCATCGATTTTGTCAAGAATCCTCTGCACTTTCGTGCAAAGCCTCCTTAAGGATTTATCCGATGTTAGCGCACAGACGTCGTCCGCATATGCTTGGACGTGAAAGCCGAGTTCCTGCATCTCCGCTAATAGGGAGTCTACGACGAAGCACCACAGCAGCGGAGAAAGAACACCCCCTTGGGGACATCCTTACTTGGCCCTGACTGTGATTTGCTCGTCATCGCTCCCACCAGCGGTTAACAGCCTCTCAGAGAGCATGGAGTATATCCATTTTATAATGGCTTGATTAACTCCGTGTCGTTCGGCAGAAGAACATATCGAGCCGAAAGTGGCATTATCAAAAGCCCCCTCAATGTCCACGAACACGCCCATTGTGTATTCGTCAGCTTCCAGCCCGGCTTCAATCTTGCTAACAAGATCGTGCAAGGCTGATTCACATGATTTTCCACTCTGGTAAGCGTGTTGATTTCTACTAAGTGGACTTCTCGGCAATACCCCCACTCGAATATGTTTCTCCACCACTCGTTCCAGACTTTTCAACATGAACGATGTCAAACTGATTGGTCTAAAACTTTTTGCTAGGGAATAGTCATCTTTTCCTGGTTTCGGAATAAATACTACTCTTACGCGTCGCCATTGGGATGGTATATAACCAAATGCAAGACAGGCTGTGAAGATCCTTTTCAGGGCCTCAATCAGCCTGTCTCCTCCTTTTTTAAGCATTGCTGGATATATTCCGTCAGATCCAGGGGACTTAAAGTTCTCAAAGGAAGATAAGGAAAACCTTATCGATTCCCTTGTCACTATCCGACTAGCAATATACCAGCTGTACCTAGAGGTTCCGCCGTTGCCACCGTCATTGTTCATGCCACTCTCAGCTTCAGAGAGAGTTCTACTATCCGGAAAATGGGTTTGGAGTAGAGCATTAAACGTTTCCGATTTGGAAATGGTGTATGAACCATCAGGTTTTCGAATGGAATCCAGCCTTACTGAGCGGTCTAAATGAAGGACCTTACAAAGTCTCGCTGTTTCCCTCATTTCTTCGACGTTACTGCAGAAATTTCTATAGGATTCAAGTTTGGCTTGCCGTACTTTTTTCTTATATTCTCTCTGTGTAAGTCGATGATTGGCCCAGTCCTCTTCTGTTTTCGTCTTCAAGGCCTTATTAAGAAGTTTCCTGGACCGTACACGAAGCTTCGACAGTTCAGGGTTCCACCAAGGAACCGCTTTCCCCTGTCTGATTTGCCTGAGTGGACACAGTTCCTCAAAGCAATTGATTAAAGTACCGTCTAATTTCTTAGTAGCATCTGCAGTCATTTCTGCTGATTTGAGTTTTTTCAGGTTTGGTAATCGCTCTGTTACAAGCTAACCACATTTCGAGGATTCCTACCGGAAGGTATTGATATTGTGTCAATTCCCAGTCGGAATTCGATAAGACGATGATCAGTAAGAGAGTCCTCTTCCAAAACTCGCCATCGGTTGATTTGATTTCCAACTGACCTATTGGTAAGTGTTAAATCAATCACCTCTTGTCTCCTTCTGGTCACAAAAGTTGGTTTGTTACCAGTGTTTTGGATGACCAAATCGGATGACAGGATAAAATCCAGTAACTTGAGACCTCTGGGGTTGCATTTGCTGCTTCCCCACACAATGTTCTGTGAATTTGCGTCACAGCCCACTATTAGCCCCAGATTATTGGATTCTGCGTATTTGACCACTTCTCTTAGCCCCCTCGAAGGAGGTGGCTGTAAAGAGTCGTAGGGTAGGTAGGCCGAAACTATGATAGCTTCGACACTGTTCCCACTTTTCAAGTACTTTATTTTTGCAGCAACGATATCTCCGGAGCATAGCTCTTTTAACATCGTGTGTTCGATCAACCTCGGCATGATAATACATGCTCGCGGTCTCACATTCCCTTCACAATGAAGTATTTGTCCCCACGCCATAGCACTTAGACCACAGATACGCTTGTGACATACCCATGGTTCTTGTATAAGTATTTCCCTTACATATCAACAAAATATTAAATTAAAAATTAAAAACGTGATTCTAATTATTTTGTTAAATTATGATTTATTATAATACTTTAGAAAAAAAAAACACTATTACTAAAAGAGCACTTTAGAATTAAAAAAAATATGATCATCAATTTTATTAAATTAATATTTATTATTTTATTTTCCTTAGATATTTTTTTTAGTGCACTACAATATAGAATCAAGAATATATTTTAATTAGTTTACTAAATTATTTGAAATAAACAAAAACTAAATAAAAAATAATTTTATAAAATATTTTGATGGAATCAATCTATTTAAAGTCCAAAAATTGACTTCCTAAATTATTTTAAATTTTTAGGAAATTTGAATTCGAAATCTAAAAATCAACGAAAAAGAAATTTAAAATGGTTATCTTTAATATATAAGTATAGTTTTTGCAAATATTTGAAAAATTTCATACTTTTCATACTGACAGATTTCAAACTTTCCCAATTTTTTTATATTTGATATCCCCACTTTATCAATTTTTCATTTTAGACCTCCCAAACTAGAGATTAACAAACTTTATAATATAATAAAAAATCAATTAAAATTTTTTTTTTTTTGCTCTCGAAGACAGCGATATTCTTAAAAGTAAGACCCCAAGCTTGTTTTGTCCTTTCATAATACCGTACCTAACACTTCCGTTACGGGCAAAAGCAACATTGGCTCACATAGAATCCGCCAAATAACCGATTCATAGATGCTTAATTGTTGAGAACATCGATATATCGATGTAGAAAGTTGTTCAGCAACACTTTGCGCTACAGTAACAATATTCTCAGCACAACGTTCAATTTCTGGTTTGCCAGTCCTTTTTCTATCCTCGTTCTATACACTTTCTTGAAATTTTTTCGCCAACCTTTGAATTGTTGACTCATTCGACAATTAGTTTCACCAAAGAAATCGCGAATTTTGAAATATATTGTTCGACTATTCTAGATCGACTATTTTCATAATAAATTGCAATAATTTTAACGCGTTGTTCCATCGTGTAAAATTGTACTCTGTCTACGGGACAAATACTAGGCATCACTTTTAAGGGGGTAGTATGGTTAATTCGGTGTAAAACAAGCATATTTTTCGAAATTTTGTTTGTCGACACAGTTGATTTATTCAAAATTTTAAAATTACTTCATTATAAAGTCATATTTAAAGAATATTGTGTGAAATTTTCATTGATTTTTATGAAGAAATGAGTTGGTGGCAGCGAATCTTCGCGGACGTCTCATAAAAAAGTTTTATTGCGGTGTCCCTCAGAACTCATTACTGGATCAACTAAAATCAAAAAACCAAATTGATTTCATCAGCTAATAAAGTTTCGCAGGTAACAACGTTGAATTTTTTTTTTTTTTTTTTTTTTTTTTTAATTTTTTAAAGCGCTTTGAAGTCAAAACACCGATTTTTCATAAAAAAAACTTGAACACTTTGTTGTTTTAAAATATTACAAAATTTAAAAAAAAAAAAACTCGACGTTGTTACCTGCGAAACTTTATTAGCTGATGAAATCAATTTGGTTTTTTGATTTTAGTTGATCCAGTAATGAGTTCTGAGGGACACCGCAATAAAACTTTTTTATGAGACGTCCGCGAAGATTCGCTGCCACCAACTCATTTCTTCATAAAAATCAATGAAAATTTCACACAATATTCTTTAAATATGACTTTATAATGAAGTAATTTTAAAATTTTGAATAAATCAACTGTGTCGACAAAAAAAATTTCGAAAAATATGCTTGTTTTACACTGAATTAACCATACTACCCCCTTAATAGACCCTTTATAATGAAACTATTTTTTAGTATAAATAGATTATTCTTGCTTAGTACGTAGGTAGTTGAATACAATTTCTTTTGAATAAAATAATTAGTAATAATAGAATAAAGTACAATAATATTTTGATAGAATTTTTTCACTGGATTCGCTAAGTAAGTTATTTAAATTTGTGTATATTTTTTTTTGTACGTTTGTAGTTTAGTGAGTGAAGCCAATGCATTAAACACACAAAAAACCGAACCCAAAGTAGCCTAAAATAGAAACAGAATAATGTTGGCTTAATAACAAAGAAATTGGCTAAAAATAAAACGAATTGCTTTTTCTAGATATAAAAACATCTCCTAATATTTATTTAAAGACCTCGTCAGCTTTACTTGCACAACTTTTTAGCCAAAAATAAACAAAGCGGATTTAGCTCTCCTTCAAAGTACGTTTAACGATGTTTGTGCCTTAACTCACATGCCACACTTTTGTTGTTGCAATGAAATCAAATTTGTTTAACCTCTGTTCTTCTATCAATGCTGGTTTAACGTTACAAATTTAACAGCAGAAGAAATACTTCCTCCCACATCTACTTTTAAGTTTACCAACCGATAAAATGTAAATGCTCGATTAAAAAGTTCGTAAACTTTGCACTACCTCACCCCAACAGTAACCAATTGAAATTAATTTTCTACCCTAGAATAAAAGCTGTCGTAGGTGGTATAATAGGAAAATGGAAATTGAACGAATGCCAAAATACAACTAGCGTTTAGCAATTTTTCTCCGCTGCAATGAAATAGTAGGTGATAGACTGGAAGCGTATATAGACTATACCGCGTATTTCTAATTGAACGTATGAAGTTTTGAACGCTGTGCTCAGTGCTTTCGTCGTTGATTGGTTTTCATCAAATCGTTGTTACAATCAGCAGCTTTAAACAGATTTTTGTGTTTTTCAGAGTTATCGACCTACGACTGAAAGAATTCAGCCTGGGTAGCGTACTAGTGAGACTTTAGGCTCATTTCACCGATTTTTTTTAACCGATATTAATGTAATGAACGAGCAGAGTTTTGCTGAAAGATGTCTGCTTCTAGAATCTCGATATATACGGCAGAATTCACTCAAACTCCTTGAGTAAAGAAGTGTGGTGGCATGGGTGTTGTTGCTCCTAAAACCGTAACAGTGATTGGAAACTTTGTGTGCATGACAACAGAATCTCTGGCATTTCTGCGGTTGGTCTTTTTTTGGTATTCGTCAACGTTTTTTTTCGTCAAACACATGTTAAATTATTTTAGGCGCTTCAGAGTATTTAATTTTGTTTAGAGGCATTTTGACCAGATAATTCGCTGTTCCCGTGTTTGCTCCAACATAAACTGCCTTCAACGGATAAGGCTTTCAGAAACATTAAACTCCCTCGTGTCTTTTGCGTTTTGCATTAGATTCTGCATCGCCCCTGATGCTTTCAACTCACGGCGAACCTTATGAACGAATGAATAAGAAAATTAGAGATTTCTATATCAGTGTCATGTGCACTTATAGTAGAGTGACGAGAACTGCATGTCTCTTCATTTCTTGAGTCAAGTTGTATGGTAGTCCTCCATGTCTTATCCGGAAAAAGGAAAAAGAAAAATAATGGTTTCCATAAACTCCAGCCACGCATATGCATGTCCTCTAATACTGTATGTACCCTATATAGAAACATGAAAATTTGACAAAATGGCAGAGCTTTGCAGGCAAGCTGCCGATTTTTTGCATGCCATAAGGTTTATTACATGAAGCCACAAAACTAAAAAACGACTGTCGGAAATTTTAAAATTATCGTTTAGAGAAAAATACATACGTGCTGTTCTCTTTTTATAAATCAAGATAAATTTATTATAAATCATTATCGAAATTTTCAAAAATAGAAAAAAATCGATTTTTCAAAAGTGTCACTCCAGTTGAGTTCCTTACGCGAAAGAGAAGCTGGGCGATGTGTACAGTTGCAGTTCGTAGGATCCCTCTGTTGTGTAAAACGCGGACCTAATAAACACTTGCCGTGAATTACGGTAGTATTTATCACTTAACGCAATACCAAAGTGCAGTGTCCATTACTACAAGCTTAGAAAATCGTTTTTGAATTCCTTTGAGAAAATCAACTTAAACTTTCACTTGGTCCCTCCTGCTGTGTACAGTCCTCGTATTTCTGAACTATTTGTTTTATAAATACCTGCAAATAGTGAAGCTCACTATTTAAATTAATAGGATTACTGAAAAAGCAGTCCTTCGAGTCATTCTAGTTCATAGGACTGACTATTATGTAGACAATCTCAGTTGTACTCTCAATGACTGTTGGTTATGATTTTATTTTTATTTTATTCCAATGACTTATCAAAAACCAACAATCACTAGCTAATTTCAATTTGTTTTAAGCGAATCCCTGTCATATCCACACCCCCAGTCAAATGAGCTAATGGAGCACATCCAAACAGTCATCAGCATAAGGTACACCGACAGCTGATTAGCGGATGTTTGTAGCTTTACTATTTTATTATTTACATTTTACTTTACTACATTCTACTCACCCCTTCCTATTCCCCTTTACCATGACACAATCTTATCGCTGAACTGTTCAAAGCATCTGCTCGGTCGATCAGTTAAGCTCAACACGTTTCTAATTTATTAAATTGCAAACCCAAGAGTAAAAGAAAACAAACAAACAAATACTTTTGCTCCAGCGAATTCACGCAACAATCAGTAGGGATCACGCGGGCCTGCAACACGCACACGCAATCCACCCAACTAGACTTGAATTGATGCCATCAACAACACATAAGTTCACAGTGCGTCGATGGCAGTTGTACACTTACTATTGCTCGCTCGCCATTGGCGCGGCAGCGATTCGTTTCGATTTCGACCAGCGCCGCTTCCGTCGTTCACCGCTAGCGCAAATCTACGCTTGCAGTTTAAATGCACTGGTTGTCTGCATTATGCCTCTAACCTACACATACTCTTTAACGTACTTACAATACCTCACCGAAAATCGTTTGATGGACATCGTAAAAGTCGTCAATATCACACAGCTACTGGCGTTAACAGCGCTGACTATACTTTTCCGATGGAAGCGGGAACGTGCTCTTATCGAAATGCTGAGGCAAATGCTGAACTTGGAGAGCGCGTATTTTGATATGTGTGTGCCTGCGACGGTAAAGCAACGCTGCGCGCGATTATATGGCAAGCATTTGCTATGGACAAAATACCTCAACGTCATCATCCAGACCTGCTCGACCTTATATTTGACTACATTATATTCATCGGAGCTCAACCTGATCTCAGTGCTATTTACCGCGCATATGACCTGCATAAATAGTGTACTCCTGCACACAATACTCCATTACTTTCTGGCGATGTGGTACGTGTGGGAACGTTTTTGCTGGTTGAACGCGCAACTGCAGCGTATTTTCAATCTCCTTCAATTGCTGCAATTTAGAAAGTATTGTACGCACCGCTTGCGCAAGCGCATGCATCAACGCCTAGCGGAGGAATTAATGGAAATTGCGCGAGTGCATCACCGTCTTACTGAATTGGCAGAGCGTTTTACCGATTGCTACCGACTACAGATTGTGACGACGCTAATTAGTAAAATTATCCACAACATTGCAATTGGCTACATGGGTTTTAAGGTTGGCAATAATACGTTTTTTAAAGAACTCAGCCCGGTTGACCATGTGTTTAATTTCATTGCGTTTTTTGCTATTATTTCGGACTAATTTCTTTTGGACACACTCTGTGAGCGGGTGGTTGGGGCAGCGCGTGAAACAGCAGTTGTGATGAAATTATTTGAGGAGCTAAGCGAAGTGGATAGTTCTGTGGAGTGTTCGGTGCGTATTATTTAGAAACAAAAATTATAGAAAATATAACCTTAAATTTTTTGCAGTGCGACTTACTCTCACAGCAATTGCGACAACACAAACTGCGAATTAGAATTCTTGGCATGATTGATTTGAATAAACGACTTTCTTTCCTGATTTTTGGTGCTCTGGTAAAAAATGTTTTGCTTCTGTTACAGTGGGATTTGGGGAAGCAGTTCGATGAATAATAAGAATTGAAGTATTATCAAGATAAAATTAATAATTCCATTAAAAAATATAGCCAAATAGAAATCAATCAATAACTCACACTTTTCAAAGCAAGTACGAGGGCTACCTACTCAAGTTACTTTAAGCAAATGAGATAGACAAGAAAAAATAAACATTTATATTTGAAAATAGATTTATTATTTTTCAGAATATTTTCCATGGAAATCAAATAAATTTTGCATGCATTTTAACCAATTTTCGAAATACCTTTTTTACTCCGATTGAGGTAAACTACCGAAGCATTCGATCTCACAGCATTCGAGCACCAGGAAATGTTGTTTTGCATTTTACTTCGAGTTCTTGGATTAAAAGGTGCCAAATTAGGACTGACCTAACAATTCAATATTTTAAATGTTCAAAAATCACTTGTGAGAACCTCCATTGCCGTGGTGGAGAATGATTCGTCTTTTATGATTATACATAACATATAATAGTTTGGGGCAAAAAAAACAATACCAGTCTAACGGTTAGACGCGATAGAAGTGAAACCTTCCGTAAAACAAACTGAGAGAGAATGAGACGAAAGCAGCATTAGGAGCGGGATAATTATAGGTTCATTATAATATTGCTATAAAGTTCATATTTTATTTTCTTCATTTTATTATTATTCATCCTCAATGTTTTCAATTTCAACAAATGATACGAGTGGCTTATGATAGCTAAAATATGATACAAATGCTTTGGATTCGATGTTGCCAACATATCTTTGAAATACCGCGTCAATTGTGGTTTTTGATCGTGTTGTCGATTCAGTGCGATTGTTACACATTTTTAAATTGAATGTTGTATTGAGAAAGTCAATTAAAGGAACCGCTGTGTCCAATGCAAAATTTACGTTAAAATCGCCTCTTAAAATCATTGGAACTTTATCGTAATCTTTTCTAAGTATCCGCGATACTTCTGGTGTATACTTTATTAAACTTTCGTGAATGAATTCCGTGATGCTATTTATTGATTGATTCGGTGAAATATAAATTGCCACAATTAAAACTGTTTTTCTATTGCTCAATCTGGTTTCGCATGCACATATTTCTCCCACTTTAGAGAGCTGAACAGACAGTGATTCTAGTTGCTGTGCATTCAGATCTATCTGGGGAGTTACAATACGAGCACCGTCATTTTGATTGAGATATATTGCAACACCGCCGCGATTGCGATAAATATTTAAAAATGAAAATATTTACGAATATAAAAATACGGACGCAATACAGCACATGCGGTTGCTATTATGAGCGTCGTAGCGCGTATATTACACAGACGTACTAACATACACACAAACATTCGTAGGACGCTTGGTCTAAGCAAGTATTAGATAGTGTAGTATAGGTATACATAATGCCTTCTCGGTCACCGTGGCTCCGTAATACACAGGCGCGCACACATACGTACTAGCATACATACAAACATACATACGTATGACGCTTTAACTAAACACCAAAGCAAGTAATAGGCAGTGCAGTATACATACTACAATACTCACTATACTAGCGTGGCTCAGCAGTTAGCAGCCACACACATATACGTATATCAACATATAACGCTTCGTAGTGTCGCTTTTTCGTTTCATCGAGTCTCAAATCAGTCCCAACGATTCTAAAGAAGTTTTCACTTCTAAAACATTATTTTTTGGGTAGATGGCTGTAGTGATCGATATCTCGTAAAGTGTAGACAAAAAATTTAAAGATTATGCTCGTTGCCAATGTGATATTTTACACTAAAAAATTCTCTTGCGGTTTTTTGTTTGCATTAAAGATGCATCTCGCACAAGCAGCCCGTCGTCGAAAATGTCGATAAAGTCACACAAATAATCGAAATTGGCCGGCATGTTATTAGTCGTAGCATCGCCCAGGAGTTAAAGATCGACTATAAAACAGTTTTAAACCATTTGCGCAAAATAACAATTAAAATAATGGATTTATTTTTTTGTTTCGAAGGTTTGCGTTTAGTTTCCGCTATTCTTTTAAAAGCTTCTGACTAACAAATAGGAGATAATTTCTTTAAAGGCACATGATGGAATGTCCTATTATTCAAAAGAAACTCACGACCATTTGCTTCGAAAACCACATAGAGTTCTTTAATTTGAAATTCTTATGCATAGATACATGATTTGTCGCTGGTCACGATGTTTTAAATGTCTTTTGCCGAACCGCGATTGAGTTTTACCAACATTTCTTTGCCCACAAGCCCTTTTTGGACAATTGCCAATTTATGAGATATCCAACGCGCACCAACAGTTTTTATGCAGTATGTATGCGAATGGAGCTAATGCCCAAGCATATCTCAATCTCACGACATGTCTTATGATGATTTTGTCATATCAACCCACACAAAGCATCGATTTTTTCTGACTCAAAAACCAAACTTGGTCGACCTTCGAGAAAATCGTCCTGTAAAGTGCGACCACGATTGAATTTGCCATTGCGGCTCGAGATGCTATTTCATCACCAATATTCGAAGCAAGTTGAAGAGCACGATTGTTGGTTTATTGACTTATTCATATTATTAATTATATATTTTTTTTTTACCTAGATAAACAATACAAACTTCATTCGTATAGAAAAAAATTCCAGGACGATTATCATTTAAAAGGTCAAACTTTACGACAGCAATGTCAGAATTGACTTATTCACGTTAGTGTTGGCACACCTCAAAACTTAATAGGAAACCCTCGTATTTAATTTGTTCCCATGGCAGATTATCACACTACAATATCAGCAGCGCAGGGTATCGACCAGTGTAGTTGCTCATTACGTAAACTACGGAATTACATACATGCATCCTTATGCTAATCTTTTTATGAAATGCACTGGCTTACTATTCTAGTCGTTGTTTAGCTCGTGTCGAAAATGTATCGCATCACATATTGGCTCCTCTATTCTCACCATTATTACGCGCTCGCTGTGGGCTTTTTGCGTTTCCGTTATAACTTCGCCACTGACCAAACGCTCACGACAACTTTCATTACCTTCTATAGTGCCGCTACCAACATGTTGACCTTGCTCTGTCTGCCTTGGATTTATCATTATTCTTTACGCCTATTGTTGCAGCACGAGCATGCGGAATTGTTACTTATCTACCTTTTCATAACCACGAAAATAGTAAGAGTATTAGCCGTAGTTCTAGCGATTATCTATAATTGGAAAAAGCGCGCTGAAATTTTAGCTGTCATACGCGATTTCAACGACTTGCGATGGCATTACTTTTCACGTTTTCCAACACCGCTGGAATTTCAGAGGACTTACCAAATCAGAATTATACGAAATATACTGGCAGGTATTGTTATTGAGGCTTCAGGTTTGATTACGCTATTGAGCAACTACAAACATACCGCCACAGCTTCGTTCATTGTCAGCACCTTAGTGTTGACTGTCATATCAAATTTTTTGTGTTTGGTTATGAATCAATACTATTTCGCCATACAAACCGTTATACTATTTGGCCGTATGCTGAATCGGCAATTGATCGGTATTTTAAAAACAGCAAACAGCATCGCACGAATGTTTCGCCATCAACGCTCCCAAACACATTTAATAGCACGCTGTCGAAAATTGTCCATTGATCTCGATGAGTTGGCGAAGGCGCACAGCCAGCTACAGGCACTGGCAGTACGCATTAATGCCATGTTCAAATTACAAGGCTTGGGTGTATTAATCAATATGTTTATTTTCAATATCTGCTTAATATATTCCGCTTATTCGGTGATTAGAACGGGTGAATTCACAGCTAGTCAGAATGGCTGGATTTCTGTGTTGATGGTAGCCTCGTGCACTGTCTACTTGGCGGACTTGAAGGACTTTCTGAGCGCAATCGTCGAGCATGTCGATGTATTTCGCATAACTTGCGTACATTTGGAGCAGCTTACTCCCTTGCAACTGTTGACTAATGAGTTCGAACGAAGTGTGAGTAAAAAATGTGATAATAGTTCTAAGAGAAAAGATTTTTTTGTTTGTTCTTTTTTTTCATAATTTCAGTTGGAAACATTTCGTTTGCAATTGTATCTCGATGAATTTCACTTGAAGTTATTAGGACTATTTAGCTTCAACACCCAATGGATCTTCTCGATGTTCGCCTCAGTGTTAATGAATTCGATTCTAATAATGCAGTTTGATTATCAATATTTTCAATAAATATTAATTAATTACATTTTTAAATATCGCTTTGAATATTATTTTCGTAAAAATCCTTATAATTTCCGAGTCATCCATTGCTCTCCTAAATTGAGTACTTGAGTGCATTACACAGTATCAACAACATTTTTTAAATTAGAAATGTCAAGGGAAAGAGAATAGAAGAATGGAATGAATGGGAAACAGATAAAATTAGTTCATAGAGTGAGTATAAATATGTATATAAAACTATTTTTTTAGCTCTCCGAAACATGGAAGCTCTTTAGAAAAATTAATTAATGAGAAAATGAAAAACAGCAAATGCAACATTACTATGTACGAGTACAAGTACAATCTTTAGTTTCACGTGTATATAAAATTTTTCTCGCTTGGTGTTATTTCTAGCTATTTTGACACTCTCTATCACAAACCTCGACTAGAATTAGGTCACGGGAAGTTAAGCTAATTTTTTCACTTCGAACTGCGCAATCTTGTATTCTGCATTTCATTATAGTCCTTAATCCCAATTTATATACCTATACATAATTATTAGGGATATTCAGAGCAAACTTTGTAAAGCTACAATTCTGTATTGGGAAATTCTTTGCACGTACTGGGATTTTATAAATTTTCCCGAACACCAAATTACCGGTGTGGCAAGCCTATTGCGGTGTTGCATAAGCTATTTCATGGGGCATTCGTCAGAAAAATTAGCTTAAATAGACATATTCAGTGATAAAAATGCATCGGATAGCTAACGCAAAATCAAATTGGCAGTACAAGGAGTAGACAACATGTAAAAGGAATGCCTCTTTGCCTTGAAACCATTAATCGAGTGAAGAAGAGCCTCCACTGAGCATACGTCACAAATGATGATCCAATGATTTCAGTTTCTGAAGCAATTAACACAAGATGACGATATTTTCGAACCGTCTTTGCGAAATTCTCACAATTTCGATAGTGAATTTTCACAAGCGGTTTTATTAAATATTATATGTTTTATTAAATATGTAAAGCAATTTCAAAACATTTCACTTATTTTTGAAAAAAAATAGAACATTTTTTTTTACTACTGCACCAACTCTACAAAAATGAATTATGCCAATAGCTGATGGAACCTACAATTGCATGATTCGATCGAAAATTTACCTTTCATTAATAGCTTTTTCGGTAAAGTTAGGAACGCCCCCACGTCTTTGAATCTATAGACGGTATGCCTCCCACAAACGATGGACATATTATATGCAAATATCTCTGTACATCCACAAACATACATACGAGTACATATATACTTACACATAGACAGCTCTGGAGTTTGCGCTGCGCCTACATATGAAAACCAATTTGCTGCTATGAAATAGTGTAGACAAAACACTATCACTCTATGTCTATATGTTTTGTTGTTTGTTCTTTTTTTTATTCCAAATATCAAATACCTCCACTGCACACAATCGGGTGCGCACTACTGCATAGCTGCCACATCCTTTTCTACCTGTTTTACTTTATTTAATTTTCTGCATGTATACATGTCATTGATGAATCTTTCGCGCGCACCATTTGTATATTTGGAGGAAAAAAATACGGTCTGTTCGTGACATCCTTTGCTCGGCGCACAGTTTGCCAACCATTATCAGCAACATATTGTCTACGATGCGAAGTTGTTGGCAGCAGTTCGTAAATGCTGAGGCCTTCGGTTAGGGCGCATTCCTCAATGTGTATTTAAAAACTATCGGGTATTGATGTGTAAATTGAAAAAGTCTTAAATTTTTGTAAATGAAAAACTGAACTTTAAGATAAATGAAAAACTTAGTATGATACGAAGTGTAGTGAAGGAATGTTCATCATCATAGTTCCTCAAGCTCCGTTACGAAGAATAGGCGAAGCAAAATTTTTCCACCCGGTTGTGTTCCGTGCTTTTTCTTTTACTTGCTGCCACGTCAAGTTTTTGTTCACAGCTTTTAATTAACTTTCAATACAACGGTGTCATGAGCCCGTATATCGTCTCAATTCCGCTGACCCTGGGAATTCCAGTGTATTGTCTAGCCACCAAATAGAAGGTCAGACTTCAAATTTGAATTAAAACTTCGAGGTTTAGTATGCACGCCGATTTGTTTGAACAGCCACACTGGTTGGATACTAGCCATAATCACTTTTGCATCCCCCATTTGCCGTGAATTGGCTTCCAAGATATTGAAAGCAGCTCACTTTGTCAATGCTGTTCTCTCCAATATTGATGGACGTGTCATTCGCATTTATCGCCAAATATAATATTTTGTTTTCTTTACATTGGCTTTGAGTCCAGATGCGTTAGAGTGTCTTACAGGGTCGTTGAGTTTGCTGTACATGTCTGATCTGCGTTAAGAAAGCAGTACTATATCGTCGGCAAAATCTAAATCTTCAAGATATTCCATTGAAATAGGGGGTCACAACAATTTCCTTCTTTCTACAATATCAATTGAGTAGCTAGAATTTCATGGGACGACTGGGAAAAGAAGCGGTGATAAGATGCAACCCTGTCTCACACCGTCATGCAAAATTTGGCATTCAAAATCCTCGTATTGCGTCTTGATTAGGGCACACCATATATTATTGTGTTTTAGTCGATCACATGCTTTCTCAATAAGTATATATTTTTATAGAGAAATAAAAAGTCGCCCCTCTCAAGTAGTCCTCGTACATACGTCAGTAAAGGTCATAAAATTGCTCATCTAACTATGTTCATAATGCCTTCCACAATAATTATTAATAAGTTAAACTAATTTGGATGCCAACAACTCCTTCTTGGACATCCTAAAAAAAGTCTCTTTATTCCCTTTGTTGGAAAATATCCAAGGCATTTAAAAAAAAGTATGATTTAATTTGTGTTTCAATTTGCGTACCTTCATTCAAAGCATTTGTGAAATTATGAAAAATTTGATTATTGTTGACAATGGGTTGAGTGAAACGAAGGGCAGGAAGTTGCGACAATAAGCGATGCATTGAGTTAAGAAATTTACTTACCGTATATTGTTGGTAGTGTTTCTTGCGAAGCCTGAACCTCCATTTTTATTTCATTATTTATTTCTTTCTTTACTCACAATCCTCTTTAATAACAACTAAAGAAATGTTTTTATGAGTATCTATTATTCTAACGAGCTCCTACCTAACACAAGTGCCCTCAGTGGTTATGGCTTGAAGTACCATTCTAAGTTGACCCTCGAAAACATTTATTTTACCCCATTCAAAGTAATTGTTTATGAAGGTGTAAATGATAAGTAAACAACCAACAAACCAACGCTCAACATGAGTACCTACATACCTACTCGTACTTAAGAATCCTGATGAGTGGTTAGAAGTAAAGCGGAAATTTCCACAAATAAAACAAAATGAGCGGTTTGGTAGTTTAACAAGAAAGAACATACATACATATATGTATATAGATACGTATTCATGTGTATTAGGGTGCATCACTTTCCATATAAAAAAACATCGGTACTCGTTTTCCATCTCAATTTTAAAATGTCTTAAATTTTCTTATATTTGTAAAAATATTAGGACTTACGTGAAGTGGACCTCCGAAAATATATATTTATATATTATAAATAGAATTCGTTTTTAAAACATGTATTTTCTGTTGATGTATTCTGTTGATAAATTTTCAACATTTTTATGCAGCCTTAGCTCAGCTTAAACTTCTCTCTCATCCGGGACTATTTTTTCGAAGAAAAAAAATGTTTAAAAACTAATTTTATTTATAAACTCGATTTTTAAAAGTATTTTTAAATCAATCCAGCTCACGTAAATCTTAATATGTTTCCGAAAAACTTTGGCCGACATCTTAAAATATTATTATTAATTTACGTACTTATTTATTTATTTACTTATTCATTTATTTATTTGTTTATTTTATTATTTATTTATTAATTTGCCGTCCTAATGTGTATACACTGAAATGAACATTAGAGTTAATTTCAAATGTTAATTTCTGAAAAGTACGAAGGAGAATTTTTTCATAACATCTGAAAACAAATTCTAAAACCGTTTCGTTTATAACTGAAGAGTTCAGACAATGCTTGGAATCGGTATATATGCTCATATGTATTTACTTATGTATGTATAGATTGGTAGAAAACATTTTTTCTTTTGCACATATTTTACATAAATTGAAGGGCAGAAATAAAATCAAAGATGTATCAAGTGGCTGCTGAATTCTGGTGAAAATCGAAACCGACTAGGGGGTCGCCATGATACTTTACCTTTAGAAAAACCAGTACGAGTATTAGTGCTCCACCACATGTAAATATTAAAACTATCTAAGTTTCAAAATCCTGCATCCCCAAAACTTAAGCCGAGCGCCCATCATCAGGCTCATTGAAACCAAAATCCCTTAAGTAATGACCATAAAGACAATAATTGCTGACGAAAACAATAAAAACAAATCCAAATTAAGCTGTCTAGCCAAGACCAGCTAAAGCCTTTAGAGAAGAATATACAATACACAGACGCATACCCACATCAACATACTTGTATATGCATGCGTTAAACAGTGGAAAGGTGGGAACGCAATGAACACAGAGAGATTTTGGCAAGAGTTGTTAAGCCTGCTTAGAAATGTGCCTACATAAGAAAATACTAATGTCAACACACAATCATACATGCACATTCATAATTGCATAGTTATTACATAGTAAGGCAATCACTTGAGGGGCGAATTTTGGGGTTTTTTTCACCAAATAGGTTTGAGAGAATACAGAATGAATACAGTAAAATTTACAGAATCCGCTGTTGAGCTGACGTAACTGTAGAGTTTTGTTTAAATTGTTTTTTATTCATTTATGTTTATAAAATCCTACTATTTTGACTATATCTTCTCAGTTCTCTCACACACCGCATCTGCAGTTACGTCACCGCAAAGTTTTAATAGGTTCACACATAACTATATCATCTACCTTTTCGAGTTTAACTCCCAATCCGTAATTAAAATGCGAGATTAACCGTACAAAATGTCTCTCCCGGAATCCAAGATTGAAAAATAATATCAAATTATAAATATACTTTTCGCTGTACAACCCTGTGTTTTCTGTTTTACCGATAATTATTATTACAAATGTAAGGAGAAACGTAAAAATAAAAACTAAATAAAATGTATGCCGGCAAAGAAAAGAGGTTTGTAGACATAGATGTTTGTAGACACTATTATTGTGCCGGACTATGCATTAAAACAACAAATATCAACTATGCGTGAAATGCCTAATACTGTTTAGATATATTTTGCGTTTCCAGCCGAAAGCCTTTGATGCTAGCGCTGAACTACTTTTAGTTTGTATAATAATTTTATTGTTATGTAAACCTTTATAAAATAAAAAAAAATAAAAAATAAAAATTTTGCGTTCAAGAAATATCTACAGGTATGTAGAGTTATTGTGTATATAAAATAGTGAAAACCCTGAAAATAATACTTTTAAATTTTAGCAAACACTTGGGCTCGAGAAGTAAAAAAATTCTTAGTAACTTTAACCGTTACTCACTTCAATTTAGATTCCTTTCACTTACTTTGTAGTACCACGGGGCGCTTCGTAAATGGAGAGAGCCAAGTAACGATACCTCGATATTCGTAACTTTTTATATTTTTCTTGTATAGATATTCGTTTGTCAAACCACCATTTCCAGGTCTTCTTTTAACTTTAGCGTGTTATCCTGACATTTTTGGTTTTATAAATTAAATAAATATGGACCGGACGGAATCTCAAATATCGTTACCAAGTCAAACGACTAAGGTGTTCCCTTGAAAAAATGTTTTTCTTACGTCACTGTCGTACGTTTCACACATCCATCAGATACTTATTCATAGTATACACATTTATATGCACATTATGGAAGTGAACGAACTCAAATAACTGTGAATATGAACAAAAAGTAAAAAAACTTGTTAAACAGAAGTAAATAAACGGCTTACATACATGCAAGCATATACTAGCCATTGAAGACTACCCGTATTGGCTAAGTTTACTAGTTGTAAAAGTACTTTTCAAGATTGTCTTCTGTTTCATACATACCTACATATGTAGGCTAATCCTTACGGATGTATGTCTATCACAACACTTCCATTATAGTGTGAACACTTACAACACTTTCAGTACAATGTTTACAGTGTTTGATATTAGTGTTAGTTAAGTATCGAAAAAATGAGGACAATAAAAAATGTAGAAGTGTGCGTAAAGTAAGGATGGATCTACTTCGTGTTCATTTCATGTTGTTTCCTACTGTAATGTTTGCTTCATTCCTATTATGGCCACTCATTAATTTACTTTTATTTGTATGCCTAGCTACTTAAGCACTTATCTTCTAATTACTTGTATGTAGTCATAATTAACCGTTAAAAAAGATTTAATTCACCACACAGCCCTGTATAAAGCCTGAAAATATTTGTACTTTTTCCGTAGTTCGACAAAATGTTTATTCAAGTGTGGAAGCAAAACGCGAAAGGTAATAAATTGAAGCAACGTCCCAAATTGAAACAACCGCAACATTTCCATCCGCAAATTTTAAATCCCAACTATCGACAAGATGTTATGCAGAGACTGCGACTAGCCATAGTGGACACGTTTTGGGAATACACGCAAACCACCAAAGTTAGTGGGATATGGCTGCTGCGACGGAATAGAACGCATGGTATTTCTAGGTATTTATTTGTGGTACAATTTTTAAAAAATTAAGCAGACAAAGTCTTCCAATTTTCGAATGTCAATCTGATCTCAGAAATATATTATTACTGAAAAAAACCCCAGAACATGTCGTACAATTGTTTCAGTCAATTGGAAATGGTAAAATCCAACAAGTATGTAGATGGTAGCTAGAGAGGCTACGACCTCGTTACTAATGGGACCCAAGAAGCTAGAGTGAAGAGATAAGGCTAAGAGCTGTTAGCTGGCACCAAATTATGGGGCTACGTCAGACGAAGTCCTTACTGAGGGGTTATAATCAGCTCATAACCCTCTCTAAGAATAAACTCAGAATGCTCACGGGCATTCTCACAGGTCAATGCAGATCATCAACGCAGGAATGCGTTATAGCCCAGCGACTCCTGTCGTTTCTGCGACCAGTCCTCGGAGACTCCAATACATCTTCTTATTGACGCTATAGCGCGGAGAAGGTTAAGACATCTCGACCAGATGCAGCCAGAAGCAAGGCATATTCGCTCAGCCCAACCCAGCTCTACCTAAGTTTAAAAAAGAAAAGTGAGTTTAGATGAGGTACTGTGATGAATAGAGGGCACAGAACACCATGGGGTCGAAGTGCCAACCTCAAATCTTATTCACTCATTCATTCAATCATGTGGAGAGTGTCCCCTTCGTTCGCCATTAGATTTGAAAAGCCTGAAAACGAAAAGCGTTTGTTCGAAGCATTTATTTAATGGTTCTTTGATTGGGTGTCTGCAGAACGTTGTTGTAGCAGCATGAACATTCCCCATACATGGACGGGGAATGCTGCTGGAGTGACAGTCCTTGACCGGATATAATTCCTGGTCGTTCCGGTAGAGTAGAACCGAAAGTCATGGAAACGATGCTTATGGCGTCGAAATCCTCGCTTAAAAAAAATTCTGAAACTGACGTCAAAACTAAATGTCTGATGTGGGTTTTGGCATGCAGTGTTAATGACTAATTTCTCAGAAACTCGTGTGAAGGATACAGCAAAACTCCATTGTTAGTGTTGTGTTTTCATATAATTTTCATAGTAAAAAATTTAAGTGTTCCAGGAAATCGTGCTAATATTGTTGTTTTTGTTTTAACAGCATAGGTAGCCCTGTCAGTGTAGGCACATCATCGTTCGTCTTCGTCTAGCTCATCTAGGGGTAGGCCCAGGAAACATGCTGTTTCGACAGGTTGGGTCCAGAGGGAGAGGGGGGTTAGATGAGTCGGTTTAAGGGGGCATGTGAAGAGGTGGTTAGTGTCGTGCGGGGTACCTTCACATGCCGGACATGTGTTTGGTATGTCGGGGTCGATTCTGGATATGTAGGAGTTTAACCTGCTACAGTATCCAGAACGTAGTTGTGCCAGTGTTACACGAGTCTCAAGGGGGAGCTGGAGCTGTTCATCTGCAATAGGTGGTGGTTGGACTCCGATTACGGCATTCACAGGACGGGAGCTCATGAAGGTGGTAACGGTCTCCCGGTGAATGTCGTTTATTGACTGTCTAAATACTGTCCGGTCCAGTAGGTTGCGGTCAGTTTTGTCCTGGATTTCGTCAGCGTAGTCTAGGAGATGTCTCCTGACGTGCCTGGGAGGCGGCTCAGGCTCAATCAAGTGTCTGCAGGGGTGAAACCTACGGTAGCATCCAAGCAGAAACTGCTTGCTGAGTAGTTTGTTATGCTCCACTACTGGGAGCATTTGTGCCTCGTCATGTAGGTGTTGGATGGGTGACATCAGGAGGCACCCGGTCGCTGTCCGAATGGCGGTATTTTGACAAGTCTGTAGCTTTGTCCACTGCGAATCACTAGTTCCAGGCGACCAGACAGGCGCAGCATAGTTTAGAACCGGCCGGCCAATTGCCTTAAATGCCGAAAGCAACAGTTCTTTGTCTTTGCCCCAAGTGCTGCCGGCCAGCGATTTGAGGACCTTGTTGCGATTTTGGACTTTAGTGGCAATTGCGGTTGTGTGCGCAGAGAAGGAGAGCAAGCTGCCAAAGGTTACACCCAAAATTTTGGGGTTATTTACCGTCGGAATTGGTGTATCATCGACTTTTACCTTAGCTTGACCTCCTTTGTCCAGGTGGTAAAGAGGGTCGCCGTGGACTTGGTGGGGGAGAGTTGGAGATTCCTCGCAGTGAAAAAGCGAGAAAGGTCGGTGAGTTAATTGTTCACTTTGGAACACAGGCCATCGATGTCATTGCCCGACGCCATTATCGTGCAGTCGTCAGCGTATGAGATCAGGGAAACTCCCGCTGGTGGTTGGGGGAGCTTCGAGATGTAGAAATTGAACAGCAAGTGAGAAAGGACACCACCCTGCGGTACACCTTGCTTAATCTTTCTCTGCTTTGACGTTTGATCTCGAAATATCACTGACGAGTGTCGACCGCTCAGATAGTTCGCGGACCACCTCTTCAGCCCTGGCGGGAGTGTCGACTGATAAATATCATCTAGTAGCGTGGAGTGGCTTACTGTATCGAAAACCTCCTTCAACTCCAACGCTACTAGGACAGTCCTCTCGCAGGGGCGGTTTTGGTTAAGCCCGCGATTTATCTGGGCGTTTATGGCGGTGAGTGCAGTGGTGGTGCTGTGCACTCGTCGGAAACCGTGCTGATGTGGGGCTGGGGCCAGGTGTTTCGTGTAGAGTGGGAGTAGGAGGGCTTCAAGTGTCTTCACTACTGGGGAAAGGAGAGTTATCGGCCGATAAGACTCCCCTTGGTTGGCGGGTTTCCCAGGTTTCAGTAGTGGGGCCACTCTCCCTGCTTTCCACTTGTCAGGGATGATGAGAGTGGCCATAGACAGATTGAAAACCCTTGTGAGGAATCCTACTCCCATGGGTCCCAGTTGCTTCAGCATCAGCGCGTTTAAACCGTCAGGGCCAATGGCTTTCGATGATTTCGACTTGTTGATGCCCCCTGAACCTCATCACCGGAGAAAGTAATTGGCGCACTGTCGTTCGTCAGTTTGTGCAGCCTTCTGGTAGCACGACGTTTGGTTCTGTCGCCCGGAGGATGCAGTATGAAAAGCCGGCTAAAATAGCTCGCGCATCTCTTCGGGCCCGACGAAGTACAACCGTTGAAGGTGATAACCACCTTGTCGTTGTGCTTCGTCGGGTTTGACAGGGATCTAACGGTGGACCAGAGCTTACTCACCCCAGAGGTGAGGTTGCAGGTCTTCAGGTGCTCAACCCATTTAGTCCGCTTATGCTGATTTACCAGTTGCCGGATCTCCAAATTGAGATCCCTTATGCGGGGATCCCCGGGATCGGCCTGGCGTAGGTGGTCACGCTCATTTGCTAAACTGGCTGCTTCTGCTGGGAAATGAGGACGGATGTCCTTATAGCTTCCAGCTGGAATGAAGCGAGCCGCAGCAGCTGTGAGCACCTTGCGGAATGCGCGTTCGCCTACGCGCACATCAGTGGGGATGGGAAGAGCGGCGAAGGTGTCCTCGGTGAATTCCGTGAAGCCGGCCCAATTAGCTTTTTTAAAGTTAAAGTAGGACCGGTGATTCGCGGAAACAAAGTCGGCAGGTCTCTCAATCGAGACAATAATGGGCAAATGGTCTGATGCAAGCCATAGCATAGGTCGCCACGTTATGCTATTTATCAGACCCGCGCTAGCTATTGTTAGGTCAGGCGAGCTGCTGCAATTGCCCACTACCCTGGTGGGGGCGTCGTCGTTCACTGTGCTGAATGTCGAATCGTCTATCTGCTCTGCCAGTTGCTGTTCCCTACGATCATTTGGCAGGCTTGAATGCCAAAGATCGTGATGCGCATTGAAGTCACCTACAACCAATAGGTGTTCACCTCTGATGAGCGCACCTATATCAGGGTGATATCCTGCCGGGCAGCAAGTGACAGGGGGTATATATATGTATGTTAAATATTTCGAGCTCGGAATCGCCTGACCGGACAGCTATGCCTTGACATTCTAAGGTGTTGTCCCTGTGGTCGATTCCTTCATCGATAAGACGATAATGTACAGTGTGGTGGACTATAAACGCTAAGCCACCACCGTTGTCTCGCTCGCGATCGTGTCTGTGCACGTTATAGCCATCCCTGGTGATCAGAGATGACCTAGCGTGCAGTTTTGTTTCTTGGACCGCAGCTATTTTAATACTGTGCCGGCTCATAAAGTCAACTATCTCGTCGACCTTACTCGTAAGTCCGTTGCAGCTGAATTGGAGAAGCTTGAAGCTGTTGGTGGTGGGCGGCCGCGCCTCCGGGGGCGGTAGTGGGTGCAGAGCTCTGCAGCAGGGGCAACGTAGGCAGTTGTCCACTCACGGGTGGTGCGCAGGCCGGAACATCTCCGAAAATGGCACCAGCCATTGCAAGAATTGCATTGGACTGATACCAGATTCGGAGGTATTACGGCCTGGCACACGGAACAGACTGTGCGGGGGACCAGGAGCTGCTGGTTTGTCCCCGCACTGGGGTTAGAGCAGGAAGGAAGGGGAGGGGTTGAAGGGGAGTTGTGTTGCTCCGATAGGCTCCTCACCGTAGAGGTGTGGGTGTTGGTGGCGGTTGGTAGTGCCGGCCTATCAGGGGGTGTAGTAGCCGTGGAGGCATCAGACGCCTGCTGGTGGGAGAAACACGTGGCCACATTCCGTGTCGACCACTCCCTATGTGACTTAAGACCCGAGCAGGTCTTAAGGTGGCTCCACCCGTTGCACTTGTTACACCTTACCAAGGTGGAGTTCGGGTGAAGCCGTTTGTGGCAGACGCAGCAGTAGAATACTTCTGGCCAAGGGTTGGATTCGATTCCAGCCCTGAGGAGAAGCATTTGGAGCAGGATTGCTGCAAGAGTTTGCTCCTGTGACGTAAGGGGTGGGATGATGTGTGTTTCACTAGATAGGCTAGTATACTGGGGCGGCAGCCCTTGGTCGAGAAAAACCCGGGTCATTCCGGTACGTAGAACCGGCTGCCATGGGAATGGAGACTTCACTTAATAGAGCATTTCTGTGGTCAGATTCAGATCGAAAATGCCTGATATCCATTTTAGCAGGTCCAATGGATTGGTGTTTGTCTACGTTATTTATTACCTCTTACATACACAAGCATATGAATACTACACATCCATATACAAACACAGGTGGATTTGGTCAACTGTGCTCCTCAGCCTGCTGCTGCTGGGCGTTTACTTATCCCTGCAATTGTGGTTGAAGTTCTACTCATACCCAATTTTGAATACAATTTCAAGTGATCTGGCTATAACCGATGTGGCATTTCCGGGTATTACTATATGCAGTCCCAAAGTGGTCAACCGTGAGCGAGTGCAGCGTTATATAAAAACATTGTAAGTCCCGCGTCCCCTAGCGGGCTTAACAAACTCCTGCCGAAATCCCTGCATACACATTTATAGCTTTTTAATTATACTTTGTATTACCTATATACAGAAATATTCCCGATAATATCGATCTACAAAAGGTCGCTGTCGGTTTCGAGTATATAAATGCCTTCACCGATCAAAACTGGAAAACTCCGGGGAAAAATAGCTTCAAATATGCCGACGAGGTGCTTCGTCTCAACAATAAAACTATTTACGAGGCGGCCAAAGCAGTCAGTGGTAACTGTAATGACTTTGTTAAACGTTGTTATTGGGGCATCACTGAGTTTCCATGTCGTCAGCGCCACGAATATCTTTCATTTATATCAACAACATCTTTTCTAGGGCCATGTTGCTCGTTCAATTATAATCCGAAAAACCTCTCATATGTTCCATTTTCGGCAAACATTTTCGGGATAGATGGAGGCTTAACTATTGTGGGCGCAGAGGGATCCGAACGCAATCTCTCAACTGGTTTAATCGTGCTGGTACACCACCCTATGGACTATGTTACAGAAGTCACATCCTCAGTAACCATTACATCGAACTCGGAAAGTTTTGTGGAAATTTCACCAACTGTACAAAGCTCCTCACCTGAGGTATTGGAATTATCGCAAGGAAAACGTGATTGCTTAATTTCAGACGATCTCGAGCTACATAATTATCGTCAGGCGGCATGCTTGCTCGCTTGCCGAACAGAAGCTTTAATGAAGTTGTGCAACTGTGTACCCTATCACATGCCCAATTCACTGGTCGATTTTCGCGAATGCAAATTAAACGACAGCGCTTGTTATTCGCAAAATTATGGTATAATCAAATTTTAAATATATATATAAATAAATTTCGACTCGTATTCACCGTTAGATGCTTTAATTTAGATTCATTTAAAAGCGTGAAATGCGAAAGTTGCCTACCAAACTGCTATGACGTCACATATTCAAGTTCAGCCTACAAAGCTGATTTAAAACTGCACAACTGCTCGGTGAGCACACATTAGTAAGTAAAGTAGAATGCCAATAATTATGAATTAAATAACATTCCTGCATACATTCAAATATGTACATACGTACGAGTATATTCACAGCTCGACCATTGACGCATACGACACATTCATCGTTCGCGCCTACCTGACCAAACAGACCGTCCCAGCCATACGCAAAGTGGTCGTCATGTCGTGGATCGGTTTATTATGTATGCAAATATTTATACATAATTCATACAAAACAGACATACATAAATTTGAGAATATATTTTTTTCTAGCGGATTTAGGCGGGGTATTCAATTTGTGCCTGGGGATTAGTATGGTATCCCTAATAGAATTTACTTACTATTGTACACATCGTTTATACGTGAATTACAAAGCCCATTGCATACTCCTTCAATCACTTAATCATTCGCAGAGCAAAAAATAATATGTGACTTTATGTGGAATAGAAGGAAAGGGAGAAACTTTATTTAGGTACTGTTTTGAAATGTCGTCTGTTTCTTTTAATTTAATCTTCATATATGCACATTTTAATGGATGTCATTACAAATTTAATGAAATTAAAACTTAAATAAAAATATGAATTGAGTTTTGTAAGGAAAAAAATTGGATTTTAAGGTTAAGGCTGTATTCAATATGTTTTGTAAAATTTTGGTTTACCGCTGATATTCTTTTGAAAAGGCGTATAGATTTTATTTCTTATTTTCAACCAATCATATATTAAACATACATACATACATATTAAGCCTATGTACAAAAAACATGCTCTTCATTTTTTCTTCTTTTTATTTTTACCAACTTGATTATCAACCTTTCGCTTGGAGCCGATTTTCTCGTTTCTTTTTGTTTCTTCGGCCGATTCAGTTTCCCCTTCACTATGATCATCATTTTCATTATCACTAGTAAAAGATTTTAATCGAGTTATTGTTCTGAATCTCCATATAATAAAAAGAAATTTACTCACCACACTGTTTGCATATTTTCAAACATGTCCTCATACTCTTTATCCTCTGGCTCAGGACGTCTTGCTTTTTTAGAAAACATTTTTGAGCTTTTACTCTCATTTACGTCTTCTTCCGTCGCTTCAGTTGCACCAGAGTTTGGATTATCAGTCGATTCACGTATTAATACACGAGTAGCTTTTGACCTTACATAGCATTGATAGAGAAGAACAGTGGAGTCCACGTGATGTACACGAACGTAACGATCCAAGGACGCAGAAGCCAAATATTTGCCAGTACTGTCTAATGAGACATCACTGATAGCACCAGTAAAGCCTTTATAAGTATGTAGAAAGCTCTTCATGAATCTTATATCAAATGCCTGTAATGATGGGTTTCAGGTAAATGATATAATATTTATTATTGATTTTTCTCTTATTATTATTTACCTTCATGGCTCCCATTGTTGTGCCTGTATATATGAAATTTCCATGCGCCGCTAGTGTGGCAAAGCTCAACTGATCCTCAGTGGCGAAACGCTGCACAGGACGGCGTTGTTTACGAGTATCATACACTCGCACGTAACCATAACGCGAACAAGTAGCAAGTGTATATGGGGAATCTATAAAGCACACGTCACTATCCCAAACTGGTACTTCGAGCTGAAGGAAATCATTGGGCAAATTTTTCGAACTGAATAATTGTTTACCATCAACAGCCATGTCGAAAATCTTTAAATTGTTTTGACGTCCTTTACCACCAGTAGCCACAAGATTTCGATTTATCGGGCATTGACGTAGATGTGACATATCATCTCCGCTACTAACCAAAAGCTCTGATTCTGAACTATTCTCGAGGGAAATTCGCTGCACTTTACCATTGGAGAAGCCAGCTGCTAAATATTCGTCAAAACGTGCAAAACCCATGATTGGTGTAAATTTAAGATCGAAAGTGCGCTCTAGTTTGTCGGTACACAGCGAATGAAGCTGAGCATTCTGTTTAGCGCGGCCAATTAAAATTTCAGATGTATCACTCCCAAAAGCTAACGCTGTAACACGATCATGTTTTTCAAGCTGGCTTATATCACAAAGATTTCGCTGTGCGAAAGGATTCTCCTCAAAAGCAGGCACAAACCCTGCAAATAAAATATATGAAAATTTGAAGCAAAAGTAAATACCATGAATATAAATTCGTAAGTTAAATTTCAGGACGAATTTCTTGAATTCAAGGTGGAGTCTATAGACAATGCTTACTTTTGAAAGAGCCGGTACTTGTGCCAACGTAGAGTTCATGGTTTTCCGTATAGTTAGGATTTTTAAAATTCGCTGTGGTCCACTTCATTTCTCAACAAATTACCTTAACCGAATCCAGGAAGTAATTATTGAATTGTTTTTTTCTAAACTTAAACCTGAAAATTACAATCCAAACAAACCGAACTAACAGCACGTGCATAAACAGAAAAACAAATTTATATTTGACAGCTCTCGTTAGAACCGTCAAAGGAAATAAACATGGTCGCATGACGAAACCTGCTAATAGATTTGTAAGTTTGTGAATTCATCAAAAAGTTAGTATTGAATTTTTTTTTGAAACAAATCTGTTGAAAACTTATTAATATAATATTATTATTTTTTTTTAATTTATAGTATCTTGTAACAAAACTAAACTCAGTTTAAAAATTTGCGAAATTAAACCATGTTTTTTTCAGTAATGTTTCTGAGTTCTAACTAAAACCAAGGCAATTTAAGTACTCTATCATTTTTGAACTAAAGAAAAATACTGCAGATTCACAAACATCCATCAAGTGACTTTCCGTTAAATTACACAACATTATCAATAAATTACTTAAAAACTATTAGCCTTCGAGGGCGCAGTTTTCAATTTTAAGATGGGATACCCTCTATTTCCCCTTTACATCGTTCTTTTTCAAAGAGTGCAGATTATACTGATTATTTTCTTAATACCGACATATCCCCTCTTATGGTGCTCACACTCACCAACGTACACCCTTATCAGCTGACACGATGAAACTACGGAACGGAGCGGTGGTGAGAATTCATTTACATGGGGCTCTCATTAGTTCCATCGTGTCAGCTGTTACGCGCGTACGTTTACCATATGTTGGTGAGTGTGAGCACCGTTAGCCTTGATTTGATGCTACTCAATAGTAAATTAAATTGTTTTGTTTGAACTGTTGAGTTTTAAGTTGTTGCTGTTTGACGTCGTTCACAAAAATTGGAATACATTTAAAATGCTTTGCAAATCAAAAAAACTGGTATGAATTGTGTTGTAAATGAATTTTCTTAAAATTATACAACGTTGTAGGAATGTCATTTACACACTTCTAAAAAATAACGTCCAGAAGGGCAAATTCGAAGAGTCAAAAACAAAAGAATACAAAAAAAAATGTTATGAATTTTCAGTATTAAGAATTTATTTGAGGCTTTATAATTTAAGTACTAAAGTACAAAAGTACCAAAGAGTCCAACACCGTTTCACCACCAGCACGATCAGCTGATAAAGTTACCTAAATCTAAATTATTAAATGTGAATTTTTAAATAAAAATGTCGTTGACCAAAGTTTACGACGCACCAACAGTTTTTAGACACCTAAATGGGATCTTGAACATATATAAACCAGGTGGGATGAAAGTTAAGCATGTAAAAAATGCGGTACTTCATAACATAACCAAAGGTAATTCAAATAGGAAATTCTCTTTTATTATTTAAGGCATATATTTCAGGGGTCTGCTTTCATGTTTTACTTAGATTTAAATAGTATGCAAGTTCGCGAACCTCGTAAATTGGAAACGCCGCTTTTGGAACCCGGAGGTGCTGCAAATCCATTATTGCGAAAAATAGAATCGATTGATTTACCTGATCATGTCTTGGCCACAGGGCCGAGATATCAAATATCCGACATACGTTGTGCACTTGTAGCCGGTTTAGGAATTCACACTAGTGGTGTATTGCGTAAGCTTTCGTGTTATTTAATGAAATTTTTTTTTTAACAAAATGTCCAATTTTCAGTATTTGGTATTAATAAGGGCATACGACAGTCGCAAAATATACAACGGAATCGTCCGCTGCGTGCCTATCATGTATCTGGCCGCTTAGGCATCGCTACAGAAACACATTTTTCTGATGCACGCATAACCGTACGGGCTTGTTGCCAGCATGTACATCCAGAACGTGTGAGCGCATTGGCCGCTTCCATGCAAGCTTCACATCAACGTAAAATGTTCGAACTCTGTGGTGTCGACCTGCAATCCCAAGCGGCCTACGAAATCGCCTGCAAAGGTCTAGTACGACCAGCTGATACTTCACAGCCCGTAATTTATGGCATCAAACTGATTGACTTTCAACGTCCTGATTTTACATTGGAGGTGCATGCGATTAACGAATGTGAAGATTACTTAGCATCCTTGGTAAACGAAATGGGTATTGAGTTGCGAACGGTAGCGCATTGCACGTCTATACGCTGCATACGACACGGGCACTTCAGCGTTGAGAACGCTCTGCTGCGTCATGGTTGGACCGTAAGAGGAGTTATGAAAAACATGCGACAACAGTGGCAAGTTCTGAAGGAACATCCACATCTTTTGGAGCAAGATAAAATTGAACTTAGAAGTGATTAGGAAAATTGGTTTACAACTTTTGTTAGGAAATTAAATTATAAATTAAAGTATTGACAAATATACATACCAATAAATGTTTTTTTTTTTCGTTATTAAAAAACAAATTACATCAGTTTGTAAGTATTCTCATGCAATTGTAATCCCTTATAGTACTATTTCCAGTGTATAATTTCCTTATTTACTACTGCTGCCCAATAGCCTCTTGTCGAATATCATAATAAAAGAGCTGTGATATTTTAAGAGTATAGGTATAATACGTACATGTCTCTTGCCTCACCTATAGAGCCTTCCATTCTGTATGCACTCAAATATCAACTAAAGATCTCATCACTGTCTCCGAAAACTTTAAAGTTTAACGCTCGTCGTCAGTCGAGGAGGATCAGCAGCCGAGTACACACATATGCTATTAACAGACTAGCCATCAAGTAGCAACAACATCCAAATTTTTTGTTGCAAGCATGTATTAATTATAAAAAATATTTTCAATGAAAATTCTTAGTGTTTGGGCTAACAGATCACAGAATTGCATGGAAAGTGTCAGAGTGCGGAAATAGTATTCTTGATCTAAAAATAAAACACCAACATACAAATACATACATACGTATGTATACTCTAAGTAGATATACCAATTTAATGAGTTAATCGAAAATTATACAAGCAGCGTACAGTGTGAAATTGAATAAAACAAAATAATTTTTCGTAAAAATTTGGATTATCAATTAAGAAAAAATTAATATACACGAACATGTCCACCTCACCGCCAGAATCGGCATCACCCACCACCTGTACCGTATGTCAAACACCAGCAAAGCTTTACTGTTCAGCATGCAAGCTGGTGAAATACTGTGGCCCCGAGCACCAAAGGCAGCACTGGAAGCAGCACAAAACCGAATGTCGACCATTTCGTATAGCCAAAGATAAGGTTTTAGGACGTTACTTGAGAGCCACGCGCCCAATTAAAGCAGGCAGTGCGATTTTCGTTGAAATGCCAATTATTGTCGGTCCAAAATGGTATCTAAATGAGCGCGAGGAACAAGTGCCAGTTATGCCGTGTGTAGGATGCTTCACACCTTGCCGCATGGGCATCCATCAATGTCCCAAGTAAGTTATTACACAAATACTGCATGCCCCGTTAATTCGAACTATTATAAGTAACCAAATAAATTAAGTAAATAAGACCCTAAAGCTCTTGTTATCAGAGCTCCGGCTGTAAGTATATTTACGTATGTATGTATATATCCAACGATAACCACAAATTATGACCAAAAGTGGTGATCTATCCACATATTTCAGATGCCATTGGCCAACATGCTCCGCAAACTGTGGAGGTTTGGATAATCCGAATCTTCATGGCCTGGAATGTACGATACTTATGCTAGGGCCCGGTCCAGCGTCTTCAGATCCTCGCTCACTTATAGACTACTATCGCTCGGATGCTTTAGTTGTGCTTAAGTGTCTGTTATTGCAACGTCAAAATCCAAAAAAATGGGCTGAACTAATGGATATGCAAAGTCATGAGGAGGAGCGTGTTGGTTCTGAGTTACACGAGTAAGCAATTATTTATATTTTTAGGTTTATATCACGATACGAATATTCTCCATACAATTTTTGTATACGTAGTGATGCCGAAAAGAGGATTGTCTCTTATCTAGAACGGAACTTCCTGCACCGCCTAAAAAGCGTTGAGCAAAAGCAAAAGCAAAAATATCTGCACGAGTATGACACACCGGTTCTGCATCGCATTTGTGGCATCATTGAGACGAATTATATGTGCATTAATTTGCCATCTGGCATTGAGTTGAGCGGCGTTTTCTACACGGCCTGTATGATGGAGCACGCCTGCCAACCAAATTGCTACTTTCAATTCGACCAGCGTAACGGCTTCAAAATCTCTGTTATAGCCGGTAGAGATATTGAGAGAGATGAACACCTAATCATCATGTACTCAAACATGTTATGGGGCACACAGATGCGCCAGGAGCACTTGACCATGACGAAGCATTTTCTCTGCAAATGTGAACGCTGCCGCGATCCCACAGAATATGGTACTCATTTCAGTTCAATGCTATGTATGGGCGATGAAGGAGAATCATGTGAAGGTATCCAATTGCCAAAGGATCCCCTCGATATTAAAAGCGACTGGGCATGCAACAAGTGCCCGATCACGATCAGTGGGGAGGAGGTGAGTAATAACACGTTCGTTACGACAGTTCTGGATTTTTTCATACATATTTATATGTATAGGTTCGTTATCTTCTGACGCAAATGGCCGATGAAGTTGAAAATCTCTTGGCTCGCAAACCTACAGTTAAACAATTGGAAGCACTTATCGAAAAACTATCGAAATTTCTGCATCCTCACCACTATCATTTGTTCAATTTGAAGCACACCCTTATACAATTATACGGCACGGAATCTGGTAATTTACTGAAAAATGTGGGTGAGGGACTTTTAACCAAGAAATTACAATTATGTGAGGAACTTTACGGTATCTGTCAAAAACTGGATCCATACACCATACGCTTGTCAATTTATGTTGGTATTATACTGTACGAAATGCAAACGGTTCTGGTTGAGCGCGGTAAACCTGTACTAGCAAGTAGCAACAAGAACGAAGATAACACAGCGAAGGCATTTGATGCCTTTAATTTAGCTCGCAAGAAGCTGCTTAAAGCGGCCAAGGTCTTGGAAAAGGAGTTGGATAATGTGGCAGGCAGCAAGCTGAGCGATGCTGTACTAAAGTCGCTTAACGAATTGGATACGTTAATCAAGAATAATAGCTAACTTAGCAGTTTATTAAGTAGCACCTAAGTGCCATCCTTATTTGCCTTCCAATGAATAAATATACATTTGTTTATTCTATTTGTATATTTTTGAATAGTTATGCTTTTTCACGAGTCTCTCGTCCCAAAGTTACTGTTTTATTGCATTTGATTTCAATTGCATTAAATATTTTCAGCTTTTTCTGAAGATTATTAATTTGTGAAAGTTAACTATACATAGAATAATAGAATTTCTAATTCCGCCTTATATTGCAACGGAAAATTATTATAAATATGAATATTTTGAATTTTTTTAATTAATTTAATTATTTGTTTACATTTCCTGTTGAATAAGAGTAAGCTCTTAAATTAATTGTAGTACAGTGGGTAAAGATTTTCATTCAGCATTAGTTAAAAATGTCAACTGGTTCTTGAGGGGCATCCAAGTCCCTGTACTGTGTTAATTGACGATACTTATTAGCGGGTCTGTAAGCATATAAGCATAAATACAATTTATTTTTATTTAAACTCTTTTAATTTTCTTTATGGATTATTTAAAATTACTTAATTCATTAAACTAAAAAACCAAATTAAGAAAAGTTAAAATTAACATTAGCATCAAGTGGTAGTAATGTATTGCATAAAACTTGAAGTGTTTTGAAAAGTTTCCGTCACGAAAATGATTATATACAGAAAACAACTTTAAACTAAGCACAACCGCTAGGACATTTTAACTGTTTATGTTGAAGTCATAAATTGTACATGGTTATTAATTCGCTGAACTTAATTTCTTGTTTTTTGTTTGGTAGTTTTCCTTTTGCCTCTTTCAGACTCTACATAGTATGTGTAGGTGTTTAATTTTATTCTGAAATGTGGCGTGTAACTATAGCAGTTGTAAGTTGTTGTAGTAGTACTCCTACGAATCAAGACAATTTATTCGAACATATCGAAATTAGCAGGCGCATCCAGGTCATGATAACCAATTATACGACGTTGCTGTTCCATTGGTTCTCTGTAAAAAGGTTGTACACAACAAATTTCACAATACGTTCGAAAAATATACAGATGGTAAAGAAATAAAAGGTGGGCAAGCAAAACATACAAGAACCGATACAAACTACAATGAATAATATTTGTAATATTACGAATGATGTCAATTATATATATCAAGTTATATTCGTTCACTATAAACTACCTGCGGCCAGGGCCAAATCCGCGTCCTCCTCGACCAGGCATCATCATCGGCGGTGCATAAGCAGCATATGGAGGCATAAATGCAGGTGGATATACTGGCGGTCGATAGCTACTAAAACCAAATGAATGTCATTAGATACAAATAAAAAAAACAATATTATTATACTTACCCTAAGCCACCAGATTCTGGGACTGTACGCTTAGTGGAACTAGCATGTTCTGGAAGCTGTGGGCGTTTGGGGTCCCGCAAATAGTTATTGAAGAACTCTACCTCCTTGCGTACTTCATCTACCTTTTCGGTATGCTTATTGAATATGTGTTTTCGTATAAATTCAGGACCTTTGAATTTCTTGCCCGATAACGGACATAACCACTTGTCCTTTGCTAATTCCTGTGTGTTCGCCTGCACGAACTTCTCTACTTCAACCTCGGCATCTTTGCATCCCAAATTCTTAAGCTCTTCTTCTTCAACAGTTGTCGTCTTCGCTAAGAATGTTTGCATCTTATTTTCAAAGTTTTTTATATAATCCTGTATATCATTTTGAGACACTTTCGATGGCGGCGGTCCTCGGGCGTGTATTATGCCACAACGATTTGGCATTTCATCTTCATAGGGATACTCGCAGTGATTATAAAAATCGACTGAGTGAACGATGCGAAGATATAAAATCAGGCTATCAAGCACGGAAATAAGCTGTGCATCTCTTTCAATTATCTCCCCTTCAGACTCTTTATTTTCCCCAGATATACCAAGTAGTTCTTCTTCCTCTGCTGATGCTTCCTCGATTAGGTAATCCGTAATATTTTGTAAAACTGGATTATTCGACTTAAAACCATAGGACGCACTGATATCACCATTGTCCTTGGAGTTCTCTGCATTTTGCTTAATATCACTATCGGACCCCTTATCCTAATAAAAGTGAACATAATTTTTATTTTAATTAGCCAAATAAATATTTGTAAATATTTACCCATAATTTGAATTTTTCGTCCAAGTTCAAAGCAATCTTCGCACATAATTTGATGTCAGCTCGTACAATAGATTTATGTGCAGTCATTCCATTTACTGGGCGTACTCGTCGGCTTAAGTCACGATTCACAATTGCACCCATCTCGCAATCACGCAGTCGTGTATTGTTTAAATTCCAACATATCTCTTTGATGTTGACATCTCGTTTGAATGTTACCCAACCGCGACGGTACCATCGCCGATCGACCAAAGGATCAGCTATTGCCACACGCAAATAACCATCAAAACGTTGGCATAACGTTTCAATTTCTGCCTTGGTTATAGAAGGCGCAAGATTCCGCAAAAATATCGAAGATGTTCGATGAAGCGCGCGAGGTTGTGGACCATCCTTGACTTTGTCCAAGTCGATAGTCTCAGGTTGAACATCATCCGGGTTTTCCTTTTCTTCAGTTTCAATTTCTTTTTTAGCTTCATCAACTACTGAATCATCTTTATCTTCCACCTCTTCCTGATCTTTAGCATCATCACTGTTTAAACTTGTATCTTTCTTACTCTCATCATCTAGATTTTTTTCAACAACTTTATCAGTATCAATTTTCTCCGCATGTTCTTCCTCATTATTATTTCCCTCATTATCTTCTGTCCTTTTCTCCTCAACAGAACCATTTTGAGTAACTTCAGGTTCTTTTTCATCCTCGCCCTTTAATTTACTCTCAACCGGAGGCGCTTCCGATTCTTCCTCAACAGCTTTATCCGTGTCATTTTTGTCTTTAACATCCTTATCTGCTTCTTCTTCCTTTTCTTCTTTTACACTATCCAAGTCATATTTGTCTTTTACTTTATCATCATCATCTTCATCACTGGAGCTGGAACTACTGGAATCAGAATCCGAAGACGACGAAGAAGATGATTCTGAACTGGCTCGTTTACGTTTTAAGGACTTTTTATCCTTAGCCTTCTCGTCGTCTTCACTTTTATCTTCGTCATCAGACATATCTCTCTTATCCCCACTTTTGCTAGCAATATTCTTACTGTCGTCACCATCATCATCGTCCCAGTTCTCCTCATCATCTGAAACTTGAGCGCGACGTATCGGGCGTGGCGATACAACTTTCGGTTCATCATCGTCTTCGTTTCGTTTTTTGCCCACCGAAGTTATAATCACATCGTCGTCATGCTCCGGCTTTTTCTCGAAAGTTCTTTCTGGGAAGGTATACTCTCTAGGTTTCTCATCGAGTATTTTCAGATCATCATCCGTCCCACCTTCCAGTTTAATAACCACTGTATCAAGCAAACGAAGCAAGGGATCCGTTTGTGACGTATCAACTGATACAGTCTTTACTTGGCCATTTTCCAAGACTTCATTGAAAACATCAACTCGTCTCTAAAATAGTAAAACATAACCCGTTAAGTTTTTTCAAACCTTATTTAATAATATATAAGCATAATACCTTTAAGAAACCGAGTTGTTCCTCCTTCCGCTTAACACTATCTACGGGATGATATTTGTTTTTAAACCTAACAAATGAAAATAAAAGAAGATATGAATCAAACAAATAAACCGAAATTTCCACACACTTTAATTAAACTTTTAGATATCATAATGAAATTAAAGGTTGTTTTTAATGAAACTGGAATACTTTTCGTTTCCCATTGTTAGCTGTAGATGTTAAATTTTTCGAAGATACAAGTTCCCTTAAAAACATTTAATTAATCGTTAAGGTAAAAATTTTGGAGCTTTCCTTTGGTGCAGTAGAAGTAGTTGAAAAGTATAAACTTTCTTCCATATCAATTAAATTTAACTATGAATTAAATACCCAAATCTTACCTCTGGACAAAATTTTTTCATATCTTATTTGTATGTGTATTCGTTTGAATTTAAAAGCGGATAAAATTAAAACGCGATCAAATTAACACACTAGAGCATTGCTCGCCCAGTGCAAAATTTACAAAAATTCGAAAATCTCGATATATATTTCTGAATATATACGAGCAACGCGAGAACGAGAAGGTGATAGTAGTAGTAGTGGTAGTTGGGAACATTTTGTAGTAGCTACGAGCGTGTGCATGTGTAGCCTTTCGCTAAAATTGAGCTGCTGCTGCAACCAGCTGCACAAAATTTGCACATACATAAGTTCAACAGCAAATCTCAAGTAACGTATAGCACCCCATACGCAAATGGCTGTAGAGAAAAACTTCATTATACAAAACTTTACAACAATTTTAAATTGTAATTCATATCAATCAGTTTCAACAGGTGATTAAAGCAAATGTATTAAAGTAAAAGAAAGTTAACAAAAACTTTAAATTTCCAGTTGCATAGTTTTTTATGTAGAAGTGGGTATATAGCAGCATCAAACAATGGCATGGCTACTTATCCGTAAGCAATCTGGTTTAACGTTTGTTAATTTTCTCTTACACTTATTTCATGTCTTACCATTCCTCGTCTTTGTGTGCAACGAAAAATTCATTTAACTGCTGCCGCTTAAATTCAATTTTGTACTCGCTGTACTTTCTCAAAACTTCTGAGTCTGAAATTCCATCGTCCTGAGTATCTAAGAATTGTTTTAACGTAAGCATAGCCGGTTGTGTCTGCATATCATTGGTACTTGGTGGTTCGCGTGCTGTATGCGGGACATGTCCATGGGTACCATAACCGCTGTGATAGCTATGAGCCGCGTAATGTTCGTTCCAAGCATGCATTAGATAAGGATCGTAACCTTAATAAATGTAATAAAGCTCCCGTTACATTTTACATCATTTGACATAACCTAATCATTTCAAATCAATTTTTAGCATACCATAACGAGGATTGCCACGCAAATCATCACCCCAATCTGGACGCATACGTTTTGCCGGCGGCATTTCACGTCCAGGTGAGCCATAACGCTCGCGCCCCCCACCACGATAATCCCGATAGTCAGGCCTCGGTCTTCCACTCCCACCACTTCCACCGCCACCGCGAAAGGGATTTCTGTAACGTCAGTATTAGTGTAAGAATTGATCTTTAAAATACTTTTCATTTTTCTGAATATATTTACCGATCTGTCCAGTCATCGCGACTACTTCCCCCTGCACCACCGCCACTCCGACGATCATCGCGTCGCTCTGAACGGTAACTATCTCCAGAGCTTCGTTCACCACGGAACTTATCGCGACGTTTGCGATCGTATTCGTCATCTGAATCAGCCATTCTCTACAATTAAGATACTTTAAAATATTTTGTAACACAATTTAGAATAAAGCAAATTAACATAAAATGAAGCCATCATACAAGTGAAAGCGCCGTACATAACCTCACTCTTAAATAATGTTGAAATAATTTTCCTCAACGCCTTAAATTTTGAAAATCATCACCCAGAGTAGTTTTCCAACTTGTTTAAAATCCTTTGCGATATTAGTTAATAATTATTTTATTAACAGAAAGCAAAAACATACATACAAAACGTACACACTTATCTACATAAATCAACAAATTCATGAAAAGTAATGACTTTTATGCACTTAAGGAATTTCTGTACACATAAAATATCACATAGTTTCACTAACTTACCAAATATTAACCGACAACCTTTAGTTAAATTAACTTATTCTTGCTGCAAATGACAATTAAATAATTGACTTATGCTGCCAACTAACCAAATATCGCATTGTACCCTTATGCCAACGCTAGGTATTCAGCGCTTGAAGTTAATGTGATCGGCCAGCAGATGGCGTTACAAGGCACAGGGTACTTCAAGGGAGTAGATGTTAATTAAAGCTAATAACGCGAATCTACATTACTAGAATGATATTAGCTTTTGAACAGATCTGAAACTATAAAATAAATTGTAATATTTGTATCATGTGCCCATAAGAATTGTTTTCGCTTGCTATTATATTTAGTATCCAAACATTTAAGTGCACAAAAGTACACACAAATTTTCAGAATATGTGTGTTCTTAATAGTGCGTTTGTAACTTCGGCTTTCCTCTAAAGCAGTGGTCGCCAACCCGTCGATCGCGAGCTACCGGTAGCTCGCAAAGGCAATTCTGGTAGCTCGCGCTGCTCACGTTGCAAAAAATCCAAAAGTCTGAAAATCATACCAGATGCTTTCCATTTCAATTCAACCGGGCTATTCGGGTCATGTTCTTCGATTTCGATGTAACTCAAATATGTTGCTGTCTGGTCAAAATAATGAGACACGTATTTTTTTGTTCGCCCGAAAAAAATTTTTTTCAAGCTTTATCGGCAATTTTGTTTTTCGGCTCGAAATCGATTTTTTTTTAATAAAATAGGAACATTTTTTTTAAATGCTCATAACTTAGTCAAAAATGAACCGATTTTAATAATTTTGGGTTCAAAATGATCGTCATTCCTTACACGAGCGATTTCATGTAGAAACAATTGCAAAAAAGTAGTAGAACATTTTTTATTTTGCAAAAAACAAAAAGTGCGAAACAGGTTTTTTACTCAAAAATTCATTACTCAAAAACAACTCATTTTAGCTACTAGGCATTCAGCTTAATTGAAGTTTGAGGTGTCCTCTTGATTTGGAAAAAGTTATAAAACAAGAAAAAATACACTTTTTGAAATATTGAATTTCGAAAAGATTTCAATTTTTTTTCTTTTTTGCTAAATAAAAAATTTTCAACTACTTTTTTGCAATTGTTTCTACATGAAGTCGCTCGTGTAAGTAATATAATTAAAAAAAATCGAGTTTGAGCCGAAAAACAAAATTGCCGATAACTCTTGAAAAAATTTTTTTTCGGGCGGACAAAAAAATACGTGTCTCATTATTTTGACCAGAGAGCAACATATTTAAGTTTCATCGAAATCGAAGAACATGACCCGAATAGCCCGGTTGAATTGAAATGGAAAGCATCACCAGTATTAGCAAATTTCAGAAACTTTCATAATAAATAGATAAACAGCGGCAACACTGCGGTAAGCGATTTCGCGCCGACAAACACGACGCGAAGTCGCGTCTCCGATCTAGGATCGGCTGGAACCGATTAGCGTGTTCGAGAATTTTTTGGCTTTATATATACGCATGGAGAATAAAAGTGAACGAAATAAAAAGTAAACATGTCACATTTTCGCTTAGAAGAGGAGACTGTCCCTCGGTTACCCTTAACAACGTATGCATACCACAGTTTGATCACGTCACATACCTTGGCGTTCACCTAGATAGGCGTTTAACATGGAGACGCCACATCGAGGCAAAGCGGCTTAATATGAGAATCAAAGCTTCAAACCTTCACTGGCTAATTAATGAGCAATCAAGATTGAGCCTTGACTGTAAAGTCCTCTTGTACAAGGCAATTTTGAAACCAATTTGGACTTATGGAATCCAATTGTGGGGAACGGCCAGCAGTTCCAGTATCGATCTTATACAGAGAGCACAGTCGAAAATTTTAAGAACCATAACTGGAGCGCCGTGGTATATAAAAAACGACAACATCAATAGGGACCTAGATGTACCGATGGTGAAGGAAGTATTCAAAAAAGTTCGTGAAAACTATCAGTTGAAATTGCAAGATCACCCGAACCCGTTCGCACGTCAACTTCTGAGTACGCAACATACGACCAGGCTTCGAAGAAATGACCTACCACCCCGATGAGTAGAGGGCCATTTGATAATTACACGGTGTGACAAAAAAAAAAAAATTAAATATACTTTTATGGAGACCTAGCACAACTTGTAGGTATAGTAAAACTAAGAAACATGGTATAGGAGAAATTTCCAATACACCCCCAAAATCTCATTTTATGGCCATAAAACCGTTTTTCAGTAGGTTGATGTGAACAATCACTCCTAACTTCGCCAATTTCCATCCGATTTCGAATTTGTTTTTTTAGTTCGAAAGAACAAAAACAAGCCTTTTTGACAGTGTGTTGACATTTTTTCTGAAATGACAACTGACGAGACTGTAGACGGAAGTATTTGAAATTTTTTTATTTTTTCTCTATTTTTCCAACTTTGACATAATTTTTCCGATATTATCCGATATTGAGGATTTTTTTTAGTACACTGCTGTTATAGTAAATTTAATTTTGCGTCGAATGAGCTATATTTGACTGTAATTGAATTAAAATTAATAGAGTTGTGTGGGTTTTAAGATTTTTTCTTTTTTTTTAGTACAAGATTTGGTATGCGTTTCGAAGCATGAAAATGATAACAAGTGTCATTATAAACACATAATATTTATTGGAGTATTGTGCAGTGCAGCACTGTACGGTATGGTACGGTACGGTACGGTGCAGTACACAACGGAACTGGTTCCAAACTTAAAAATGCATTGGAAACGGCCCTTTGGAGTTTAGTATGGTACGGTACATTTGTCATTCTCTTCATCAGTTTTGAATACTTTTCTGTAAGAAATTCGATCATCATCATTCATCTGAAGTCGTCATCAACTAAATTCCATTGTTTAAATCGAGAAGCGAGCGTTTCAGATTGTCTTCCCGATAGAAGTAAATCACGAGAAAGATCCTGAAAATCTGAATTTGATACAATGTGTCGTTCTGAAGACTTAGAACCAGACGGAAAGTACTTTTCATCATCAGGTTTATTGTTATCAGTGTGATCATCATCAGCAATGAGTTGAACTTCCTTCAGTTCATGACCTGCAGTTGAGTCAATCATATCGTCCAAGCCTACCGGGTTCTTAACAGTTGCAACATCAGCATACTTTATGAGTTTTATAATGATGACCGTTTATGTCCGTTTTACAAAAATAACAATCATCTGGTTTATGATAAGGCTGATGATGCCACACCATCGGAGAATATTGAGAAATTCGAGTTTTCTGACAACGTTTTGATTTATATCTCTTGAATTTCAATGAAACAAACAATAAAACTTTGACATTTTAATAAGGTTAAATTATAATAACAAACTTCTTTTCTTAATCAATGTACAGTGTGAACTTTGGTACACTTGGGAGCTTTTTCATATTTCTTTTGAAAAAAAAAAGTGCTATAATATGTCAGATATTTTCGTAAGTTCTAACCAGTTCTGTTGTATGCAGTACAGTGTACTCTTATGTACATATACACTCCAATAAATATTACGTATCTATAATAACGCATCAAAACACGTCCTTATTCCCATTTAGCGTAAGCTATACCTACATACCAAATTATTAAAAAAAAAAGAAAAAAATCTTAAAACCCACACAACTCTATTGATTTTAATTCAATTACAGTCAAATATAGCTCATTCGACGCAAAATTAAATTTACTATAACAGCAGTGTACTAAAAAAAATCCTCAATATCGGATAATATCGGAAAAATTATGTCAAAGTTGAAAAAATAGAGAAAAAATAAAAAAATTCCCAATAATTCCGTCTACAGTCTCGTCAGTTGTCATTTCAGAAAAATTGTCAACACACTGTCAAAAAGGCTTGTTTTTGTTCTTTCGAACTAAAAAAACAAATTCGAAATCGAATGGATATTGGCGAAGTTAGGAGTGATTGTTCACATCAACCTACTGAAAAACGGTTTTATGGCCATAAAATAAGATTTTGGGGGTGTATTGGAAATTTCTCCTATACCATGTTTCTTAGTTTTACTATACCTACAAGTTGTACTAGGTCTCTATAAAAGTATATTTTCACTGTCGCACAGTGTTATTTATTGTAGAAAATGAGATAAAATAAAATTTTTCTTTTTAGTTCTAAGATTTGAATACTTATTGTGAGGCCTTTGAAAAGTGAATCTACCTTTCAAATAAAAAGTTAAAAAAAAATATATACGCAATGCACGTCGACAGTTTAATACTGAACGGCATTATCAACGTTCTGCGTGCAGCGGTTGGGTTAGAGTTCGAAACATTATGGCAAGCATTAGTAAGAAGGCGAAGACATACCATTTCCATTCGGAATGGGAAGAACAATACTTCTTCACAGAAGTTAAAGGCAAAAGTGTTTGTTTGTTATGTAATACATCCGTGTCAGTTCCTAAAAAAGGAAATATTGAGAGGCATCATAAAACTGTACATTCGAATTTTGAGAAGGCATTCCCGTTAAATTCTGCCACCAGAAAAGAAAAACTGAAACATTTAAAAATCCAGTTAATTGGACAACAGTCAATATTTTTGAAAACAATCGACAAAAATAAGGCTGCAACTGAAGCATCTTATCGTGTTTCCCAGATAATTGCACAAAAGAAAAAACCTTATGAAGACGGGGAAATCATAAAACAAGCATTTTTGGAAGCTGCGGTTCTTTATTCGCCAACTTTAGAAATAAAGACGAAATAGTGTCTGCTATAAAATCTATGCAACTTTCTGCTAATACAGTGAAGAGGCGAGTAGAAGTAATGAGCAATGATATTTTTTTTACAGTTAAGAAGTGACTTAGATAACTGTATTTATTTTTCACTGCAACTGTATGAATCAACAGATGTACTTGACACCTCACAGATGGCCATATTTGTCAGGATGGCTTTTAGTTTAGTTTAGTTTAAAAAATCTTATCTCTTCTGAGAAAATTCCAATATCAAAAATGGTAGGCCTGACAACTGACGGTGCTCCAGCTATGCTGGGTTGTGATAAGGGGCTCGTGGCGCTATGTCATAAGGATGAAAGTTTTCCACAATTTCTTATTTACCACTGTATTATACATCAGCAAGCATTATGTGGAAATTTTCTAAACTTGAACAATGTTATGAAACTGGTGGTGAAAATTGTGAACAAGATTAGAGCTCAAGCGTTACAAAGAAGATTATTTAAAACCTTGGCTGATGAAATTTACTGTCAGTACGGAGAACTTCTTCTTCACTCTGAAGTGCGATGGTTAAGCAGAGGACGAGTGCACAAACGTTTCAATGATGTCCTGCCTGCTATACTCCAATTTTTCAAAGAGCGCGATGAACCGAACCCTAACTGGAAAATTCGACTTGGCTCAGAGATTTTGGTTTTCTTGTGGACATTACAGAGAAATTAAATGAGCTTAACCTGCAGCTTCAAGGCAGGGATAAAGAATTAGCGGAAATGATTTCTGATATAAATGCATTTATTACAAAACTTGAATTTTGGGAACAAAACCTAAAAAACCGCGATACTAAGCATTTTCCTATTCTTTCCGAAAAGATATCCAAAAATCTATTAGAGCCCTATATCAGTAAATATCATATGGAAATAGTTTCTAACTTGAAGGAAAACTTCAAAAATCGTTTCAAGGATTTCAGCAAAATTGCTTTAGTGACGCAATTTGTTGTTTTACCCTTCATGGACATTGATATACAATAGCTTGCGACTTGTGTTATGAACAACTTTGGCGAATGCATTGCTGTGACAGAAATGGAACTGATTGCTTTTCAAAGTGACTTGACTTTAAAATCTTTAGGTTCAAATCCAAACTGTATATAGTTATATTATAATGTTACATACTATACTTAGTTACATGATCACCCTATTCCTATATTATACCTACTCTTAATTCTAACTTAATCTTACTCTTATATTTAATTACTTATGCTAACTGTTATTTAAACTAACATACTTTCTCACACTCTTCACCCACACGCTTACTCACGCACTCAACATACACTCAACATACTTTCTCCCATTCTCATAAATGTTAAATATTAGTTAAGCTTTAGGTTAAGAAGAGTTTTTGTTAAACTGGGAGTTGAAATAAAGTTCTTGGAAGAAGAAGACGTGTTTCACTTCGTTATTATATGGACTTTAGTAAGTAAAGATAAGTATTCAGTTTTATGTCGTGTTGCGTTGAAAGTGAAAGCGTTATTCAGTTCAACTTATTTGTGTGAATCTTCTTTTTCCAATATGAAATTTATTAAAAATAAATACCGCAATCGGCTTACAGATAAACATTTGGATAACTGTATTCGAATGACTGTATCAAATTATACTGCAAATATTAAAAAAATTATCGATGAGCCAGAATGTCAACCTTCTCATTAAATATGCTCTTTTTATCTGCTCATATTTTATTTATATAATAATGTACTATTACTGTTTTGTTGTTTTTTTACGTCGCTTGTGATTTGCCATTAAGACTGCAAAAAATTTTATTACGATTGATAGGTGTGAACATGGATGTAGTTATGCATAAGTATAAGCACTATAAGTTATAAGTTTATTATATATAGAACGTATATTAGTAAAATAAATACATGTATTGTATGTCGAATATAACTGTGTATTATTTAATTTATGTTGGCTTGTGCAAGTAGCTCGCTGTTTATTTCAAAATCTTGAAAGTAGCTCAACACATTGAAAAGGTTGGCGACCACTGCTCTAAAGTAACTTTTTCTATTCTAATCAATCTGTATCTAATCAAACTGTTCGGCGGCCGCAGTAGCCGAATTGTTGGTGCGTGATTACCATTCGGAATTCACAGAGAGAACGCAGGTTCAAATCTCAAATTAAGAAAAACATTTTTCTCGGCAGGCAATGACAATCCTCTGAGTGTATTTCTGCCATGAAAAAGCTCCTCATAAAAATATCTGCCGTTCGGAGTCGGCTTGAAACTGTAGGTCCCTCCATTTGTGCAACAACATCAAGACGCACACCACAAATAGGGGGAGGAGCTCGGCCAAACACCCAAAAAGGATGTACGCGCCAATTTATATATATATATTCAACCTGTATGTGGCATCAGACCTGTTCCTCTTATTTAGCTTTCGTATTGAAGCTTCACGCAACAGTAATCAATTTTGTCATATAATAAATATTTAGCATTGAGTGGACTACTTTGTTAGAGTAATGAGTACTTTTTGTACTCGGGTCTTTATGCAAGTACTGAGATGGGTATCGAATACGCGGTTAAGGTATTTACTTACTTTTTGTTTGAAAATACATGAATCATATATTAGAGATTTAGCACTACTTGTATATATTGGACCTAGAAAAATAATTCGACCGACTAGATTTCCATAATACTTTTTCAATTCGGAACCCCAGATTCAGACATATTCACTTCAGAGGCCTCGTTGCTTATTTTAAAACTGTATAAAATAGCAGATAGCTTGTTAAGAGAATATTGGGATGACTTATGATTTTTGAGAGCATTACCAAGGTCTCGGGTAAAAAAAAATTAAAACTATCAAATTAAAAATATCACGATCGAGATCTCATTTGAGATCTGCCATAAGAATGGTGTGATTTTAAAGGCACATTTTCAACCGTTTACATAAAGTGTATGTATATGAGCGATGATAAATAACTTTTCGATTTGTACGTTTTGACCATTGTAAAGCAGCATTTTAGGTACAACTCAATGACAAACGTACAATCCCAAACGTTTAAAAAACCTGTATAATAATGAGAAAAACTGATTTAATTCCTCAAAAAAAGCTTATATTAATTATTAAACCGTACGCCAGAAATTGTCGAAGTAAACTCGTAAAACTTTCCCCTCTCTCATTAAAAACCCTATTTCAGATCGTCTGAAAAGACGAGAACGTGAGTATCATTAACTGAATTCCATATAATGTACCAAATATCGATAGAATGGAAAAAGGAAACACCATAACTTATAGAAAGCAATTTATTGCTTACTATGAGTGTTTAATTAAGATCAAATGGTAACCGAGGGGACCTGTAATTATTAATGCGCGAACGCCACATTTGAAAAGTGTTGAAATATTGTTAAACATGATATAAGCTATATCTTATATTGAAGATACGCAATACACTCTTTTTATCTTATATCTAAGCTCGCACACATACATAAATAAAAATACAGGTGCATTCATACTCATACAAATAGATACAGGAAGATAAAATATACATAGATATGTACACAGAAAAAGTAAAAATTTGAGTGTCGAATAAACAAAACAAACTATTCAATATTCATTCTTTGTTAAGGAAAACAATTGCAAGTCTAAATAATTTATTTTAATTTATGCTACGCAAATACATACATATCTACATACGGGCTTATTTATGTATATATGTATATGTATGGGGACTTTTTTCAGCCACCTTCAATGATTATAGTTTGTATTTTTGGAATATTTTACAATATCTTTAACGTTAACAAGATTTCACTATTTAAGCAGTTACTCTTGGCTTTCCTTCACCGCCAATTATTTTTATGTAATATCATAACTTATTCCTCAGCCCCCGCAAATTCATTATTATTATTATTTTTTGTTTTTTTGCTCCAGCAATGTTATCGAATGAAAATCAAGTCCAAAATATGAAATTAAATTCCAAATATGCATACATATTTATGTATGTATGTACATATGAGGCTTACAAACAAACGGGAATAAGAGTTGCACGGTGTACGAACATATACACGTATGTAGATATGCTTACTACAGGTATGGTACAAATTTAAGTATATTTTTTAATATACTATTTTTGATAATTTGTCACATTTTCTGCTTTTTCCCGCACAACGTTTTTACTTATAGCCAAGGTCCATACCTACGCTGAATTAAATGAGACAATTTATCCTTGAACAACATTGGGAAATTCCGCAAGCTCATTGTCACAGTTATTCTATGCTGCACAAACTGGGAAAATAAATTTTTAGGGAAACGTGCTTTCTTCTCCGCGTGCCATTTGTTTTCTTCTAGGCGAGTTTATCGCATGCTTCCAAGGCTGTGAAATACTGTTATAGATAGTCTAGGCGTTGTTAATTCGCCGCATCTGAACTGTGAGGATTGCTAGGTGAAGCAACCACATAAATAAAATTGTATTCTATAAATAATTTTAATGTTTGTGATTTCCAATAAAACCCTAATTAAAAAAATGCTTCTTTCATATTCTTTAATTTTTTAAAAAGATAAATACATGTATTTGGGCCACCCTATATGTATTCGTATAATACATATAATATATGTATATGTATTTATATTAACTGTGGGCTTTTGAGTTTTGGCAATAACGAATTTAGCACGCACCACCTGACAAGTCCAAAATTTCTGGATTCAAATTCCATATTTAAATTATTAATTTATTAAAAACAAATGGTTTTTGAATGGTCAATTTTTATTGATACAAACAAGAAACCTGCTTAATCCATTACTTTTTCAACATCGCGGATGCATGTATGTATATTGTACACACGAATTTGAGTTTTAAAACCTAAATCGTCAGAATTATTCGAAGTTGTTGGCACATGGCGGGCGGGTGGCAATGACCCAGATAAGTAGCAATTAAAATTTAACGCAAAAACTAATTATGAAAACACTAATGAACATTTGTATACAAATGATGTAAAAATTCAAAAATAAACGGTTACAAATGCACGGGTAGAATGACACTTGTTAGCCGGTTAACTGGAGAATCTTTCAGCACACAAACCCAAACGAAACATACAAAATTGTATTAAAACGAAATAGATATTTATTTAAAATTTAATACCTGTGCTTACCATACATATACTTGTTTGTATATACATGTATGTATTTATGTAATTGCTCGTTTCTAAATGAATTCGATGTATCGAGAATTTTAATTGCATACACACATATATATATATATATATATACATATATATATAATATACATAAATACATATATACTATATAGTATATATTATGTGTATGCACCTGAGATGGAACTCACGTTGTGATAGGACTGTTGTGGATTCAAGGCAGCAAACTTAAAACAGACAAATATTGTACAAAGGCTAAATGTCTACAAGTATGCATTAGGTGCATACGCCCATAGGCAACTGGTTGTAAAGAGCAAGAAAATGTGATGGTTCTTTGCCACAGAAATTCATTTATACATAATATATGCAGAGAGTTCATTAAAAACTCTGGTTTGTCTATGACTTCTAAATTGTCAGAATCGTATACTTTTTAGTAATTGTTTAAACCTTGCTTACCTTTTTATAAGGGTGCAGGAAATCAACTATTTGAGATAGTCAAGTGTTACTCTCTCTGCTCAAAAAGACATCTACAAATTTTAATATCCGTTAAATACTCACCACTCCTCCGCCAGCAACACAGGATTCACATATCCAAATTTTTTATGACTTTATGGCATAGTTCGGGCTGTAGGTATATCATTTATAGCCCGTATGATTTCATTGAGCTCTGGAATCGTCACGAGCTTATTGGCATATACCATATTTTTCACGGAACCCCAAATTAAGAAGTCCAATGGTTTCAAGTCCCAAGACCTCGGCATCCATTCGACCTCATTGTAGTGTCAGATAATTCGTAATGGGAACTTCGTTCGCAGTAAGGCCATTGTTTCATTCGCCATGTGGCAAGTGGCACCATCCTGTTCAAGATATTGTTCAAGTCCATGGCATCTATTTCAGGCTGTATAAAGTTTGTTATCCTCTCATTATAATGTTAACCGTAACTGCGCTAGCAGTGTCATTTTCGAAGAAGTACGGTCCGATGATTCCGGCATTCTGAATACATGTTTTTTTTTAATGGCATGTGGCTTTCAGTCCCCAAATGCTACAGTTTTGCTTGTTAACAGATCCGTTTAGGAAAAATGAGTCCCATCGTTCAATACGAAATGCACTTCTTGTAGAACATCCATTTCCGTTTGGATTACTTTCCCGCGTTATTCCATGACTAAGCTTGCCAAAGTCTGTCCATGTTCTGAAAGAAAATTACTATATGATTTGTAAACGCGATCAATGGCTACTGGGTGAGAATCGGTGAAAATAGGCATGTTTTTATTTTCCTTTATTTAATGTCATTTCACTGACTTGAGCAAGCTTTAAAGCAGTACAGGTAAGAAACCCGGCCTGGAGCAGCAGATGCTCCAATAATCGTAACTTTATCATTCTTGGCACAATATTCTTGAGATACTATGTATTAACAAAAATAAAAAATGCAAACAAAATGTTAAAATACCTTAAGGCAGTATTTTAATAAGGGTTCAAGAGAATTCATCTAAGCAAACATCAGTAGTCTACGACACCTCATCACTCATTTAGTTAGTTTTTGGCTTTCTTCTTTTATTTAGTTTCACTTTTTATAGCCGTGCAAAATTTTATTTAGTAACTAAAAACACGTAAAATACAACAACAACGCAGGCACATGAGTCTTCCAAGATGTGTTGTCATCTGAGAGCTGTTGAATGTGTGTTAAGGTCAGGGTGAAGCCGTGCGAAGATACAGCGTCACTTAACACACATACACACACAAAAACAAGCATGTAAAGTAAAAAAACATACTCCGCATCCAAATAGGTGGGACGAGTAGATACATATACCTAAACACATAAATATATGGATATGTGCAAGATTGTATAACACAGAGATTATTAAAAGATATTGCAATTTAAAGAAGAAAAAACCAACTACGCATCGTTGTTAAAAAGGGAAAAGTGGCAATAGGTCAGCATGGTTATGGCCAGATTTTGTATGTATTTGTACATAGGTATGTTTGCCCATAAATAATTACGAAACTGCATTTTCCAGTTTATAAGCATGTTTCTTGTTGAGCGCTCTTTCTTTCAGCAGTCCAGCAGCCAATTTGTTCATTAATACATTATTTGATGCACTTTTTTCTATTTTTGAGTATCATCTCCTCGTTTTCGTACAAGTTTGCGGAGAGCATTACGCATTTTTATGGTAATATTAAATTTTGAAATTATTACCGACTAAGTGCTACTAAGAGTTTGAGTTTAAATTTTTGATTAGCACGTAAAAGCTGGTGTACTTCGGCGCTTAAATAACCACAAGCAGCAGAAGCAACGTCAACGTCATCATAGTCGTCGGTCGCCAGTCATCTCGATTTGGAGCGACCACAAAATAAAAAATACAAAAAACTGGCGGAGCGTCATTTGAACCACGCTTCTAGTAATCTGCGGTTGTTTATTTTGAAACTGGTTCAAAACTTAATAGTTTTTAGTAATATACATATTTATATTAAATATAATCATATTCAAATTCATGCTTGAAGCCAACTCTTAGTGGCTTTGTTGGTTTGGCTGGGCAAGTTTTATTAAGAATAAGTTTATCTCAACAACTCAAATCTATCTGGAAATGCTGTAAATGAGTTTGTATGTATATTTATGTATTGTTTAGGTACATATGTAAATACAGGGTGTTCCATTTATACTTGACACCTTATGACTATGAAAAATGCATCAATCAGACACTAACAGTTTACACCTTTCGCTTAAAATCCGGTTCCCTCCTTGGAGATCAGCCGTCGAGGGAATATTGTCCTGAGTAAGTACATCGACTGCCACATGGTGTGACATGTTGCGCCATCTTCCTGAAATCAACTGCCCCCCTACTGGTTTTCTTCGAAGAATGGCCGCAAGAAATCGGTCACCATTGGCAGTTATGGTACGGTCTTCTTCATCTTCGAAAGATGGCAGCCCGGTAATGTTCGTAGCTACAAAAATGACGACATTCTCAAAATTTTGATCCCCTCTATTTCCCCAAAAAAAAAATTTGTTTCATCTCCTCTACGTAACCCTCTTGTTCGATATGGAACCCGTACAGAAAATTTAGCTAAATCAGAAATGTGTAGCTAATTTTTTGTACGGCTCGTGAAAGAATCCATATACACACATACATATGTATAGTTGAATTCATATACATCCGTACACACACTTACATACATACACTGAAGAGCAAAACTGTAACAAAATGTAATACTTTCTATTTCAATACATTTTTTTTTAGACATGTTTTAACAAATCAAATATTTTTTTTGCATAACTTTATTGGCATGTATGTACTCTCTCTCTCAAACCGGTTTGGTGTCAATGCAACAACAACAACACTAGTAGCAAGCAATAATGCAAATAAAGACAAATGTTACAGTTTTGCACTCACTCTTAATTTTCAAATTTTCCGTTATTTTTCTCGTAATTATATATTTGGCGGATTTTTAATTATTATAAACGTGACCGTGAATAAGACAAAATGTTAAATCGGGAAGTACAGCGCCAAATAATTGATTTGCTGAAGAAGGGCGAGTCTATAAGAAAAATAGCTAAAAAATTCATAGTGAGCCACATGGCTGTGCAAAGGCTGCGGAAAAATGTACCAGACGCTGTTCCCAGTAACAAAGGAGGCCGGCCAAGGAAGATAAGCGACCGCGATGCCCGCCATCTGGCAAATTTGGTAACAAGCAGCAAGGCGGTCACTCCCAAAGAAGCACTAAAGATGCTGGATATTGATGCCAGTCAGTGGACAGCCAGGCGCAGCCTGTCAAAACTGGGGCTAAAGGCAGCGGAGAAGAAAACCAAGCCAATGCTGACAAAAAGACATGTGCGGTTGAGGCGGGATTTTGTTGCGGCTCACCAAAGCTGGACAGTTGAAGATTGGGATCAGGTACGTCTTTATAAATGGATTATAAAAGACCTTTTTTCATAAAATTTCAAAACGATTGCAGGTTATTTGGTCTGATGAAACCAAAATCAATCGATTTCAGTCAGATGGTCGGGCCTGGTATTGGGTTAAAGACCCAAATGCAGTCCAGCCACATCACATCAAGCAGACAGTAAAACATGGTGGTGCCTCCATTATGGTGTTGGGCTGCATTTCCAAAAATGGTGTGGGTCCTTTGGTACGAATAGACGGTATAATGCGGAAAGAGGAATACCTGGCCATATTGCAACAAAATCTGCCGGGTGTAGTGGAAAGTATGGGTCTTGCTGCTGAAAAAGTAATTTTTCAGCAAGACAATGACCCTAAGCACACCGCACATGTTGTACGAAATTGGATGCAACGCCAAAAATTTCGTAACTTGAAGTGGCCTCCACAATCACCGGACATGAACCCAATCGAAAATTTATGGAGTCATGTAAAATCGAAGCTTGCCGAATATTCAAGTCCGCCCAGTGGAGTTAATGAGCTGTGGGAGCGAACACGCGATGTATGGGATGCTATTCCGACTGACTTTGTCTTGAGGTATACACGAAGTATGCCCAATCGTATCCACGAGCTGAAAAAATCCAAAGGATATTGGACATCTTATTAATATTTATTTTATTTATTGTAAAAAATAAAAAATGGGTTGAGTGCAAACTGTAACATTTGTCTTTATTTGCATTATTGCTTGCTACTAGTGTTGTTGTTGTTGCATTGACACCAAACCGGTTTGAGAGAGAGAGTACATACATGCCAATAAAGTTATGCAAAAAAATATTTGATTTGTTAAAACATGTCTAAAAAAAATGTGTTGAAATAGAAAGTATTACATTTTGTTACAGTTTTGCTCTTCAGTGTATGTAGGACCATACTTAAAATGTCATTTCCAAATTTTGCGTCTATTCATTGCTTGCAAATTTAAAAATTTAGCTGTGGAAAATTATTTAAAAAGCCATTACCATTCAAATACGTAGGTACATAAACATTTACATATGTATTTCTTTGTGGATAAATCATTCACAAGTTAGACGTGTCCGTGCTAACACATGTATACATATTACGTTATGTTTATATGTTTTGACGTCAACACGAAGCTTATTTCTAAATGAGAACCAAGATTAATCACTTGGCACTGGAGTTGCCTGAGGATTATCGATTATTTTTGTTTGATTTCAAGTGAGAAATTGAATGGAAATGTTAAAGAGCTGAATAAGCTGGTCACACAAATGTAATCCGCTTTGCAAATTATATTATACATATGCAGAAGTATGTTGTATGTATGTACATATGTATATATACCTTCTGCTGAAATATGAACGAGACGTTATCAATAAAACGGTCCGCGGATGACATATGGCAAAAATAAATTTTTTGTTGGATGGTAGGACTGTTATAAGCTTACATGGCAAATTTCAGCGTGATATGTCACATAGTTTGTTTTCTGTGCTACTGTAAACAAGTCAAGCTCGAGTGTGTTCTTCGAATTCTCTTTTATGACTTCAATTGTCTCAAAATGTTTTCCACGGAGCGGCAACTTGAGCTTGGGAAAGAGGAAAAAGTCACATGGAGCCATATCAGGCGAATACGGTGCTTGCGGAACGCGATTTTGGCCGAGATTAACAAAGCGCGCCAGTCGTTTCTTTCTCGTGCTAACCGGCGCCAATTGGACACACCAAGTGAAGCCAAGTCCTTCTCCACCTGATCTTTCCAACGCAGAGGAGGCCTTCCTCTTCCTCTGCTACCACCAGCTGGTATCGCATCGAATACTTTCAAAGCCGAAGCGTTTGTATCCATTCGGACATGACCCAGCCAACGAAGCCGCTGGATCTTTATTCGCTTCGCTATGTCTATGTCGTCGTAAAGCTCATCGTTCCATCGTCTGTGATATTCGCCGTTGCCAACGTGCAAAGGTCCAAAAATCTTACGCAGAATCTTTCTCTCGAACACTCCAAGCGTCGCTTCATCGTATGTTGTCATTGTCCAAGCTTCTGCGCCATACGTTAGGACGGGCATGATGAGAGTCTTGTAGAGTGTTAGTTTTGTTCGTCGAGAGAGGACTTTACTGCTCAGTTGCCTACTTAGTCCAAAGTAGCACTTGTTGGCAAGAGAGATTCTACGTTGGATTTCAAGGCTGACATTGTTATCGGTGTTAATGCTGGTTCCTAAATAGACGAAGTCTTTTACAACCTCGAAATTATAACTGTCTACAGTGAAGTGGGTGCCGATACGCGAGTGTGCCGACTGTTTGTTTGAAGACAGGAGGTACTTCGTTTTGTCCTCGTTCACCACCAAACCCATTCGCTTTGCCTCTTTATCCAGTTTGGAGAAGGCAGAACTAACAGCGCGGTTGTTAAGGCCGATGATATCGATATCATCGGCATACGCCAACAATTGTACGCTCTTATAAAATATTGTGCCTGAGCGATTAAGTTCTGCGGCTCGTACGATGCTCTCCAACATCAGGTTAAAGAAGTCACACGACAGCGAGCCACCCTGTCTGAAACCTCGTTTGGTATCAAACGGCTCGGAGAGGTCCTTCCCAATTCTGACGGCGCTGCTGGTGTTGAGCAACGTCATCTTACATAGCCGTATTAGTTTTGCGGGGATACCAAATTCAGACATCGCGGCATACAGGTAACTCCTTTCCGTACTGTCGAATGCAGCTTTGAAGTCGACGAAAAGATGGTGTGTGTCGATTCTCCTTTCATGGGTCTTTTCCAAGATTTGGCGTATTGTGAATATTTGGTTGATGGTAGACTTCCCAGGTCTGAAGCCACACTGATAAGGTCCAATCAGTTGGTTGACGGTGGGCTTCAGCCTTTCACACAATACGCGCGCTAGAACCTTATAGGCGATATTTAGAAGACTAATCCCGCGGTAATTGGCGCAAATTGCAGGATCGCCCTTCTTATGGATTGGGCAGAGCACACTTAAATTCCAATCGGCAGGCATGCTTTCATCCGACCATATTTTGCATAGGAGCTGATGCATGCACCTTACCAGCTCCTCGCCGCCATGTTTGAATAGCTCAGCCAGTAGTCCGTCGGCGCCCGCGGCTTTGTTGTTCTTTAGCCGTGATATTGCTATTCTCACCTCGTCATGGTCGGGTAACGGAACGACAATTCCGTCGTCAACGATTGGGGTATCGGGATCTTCACATTCTCTATGACATGCGCAGCTGTCACCGTTTAACAGGTTCGAGAAGTGTTCCCTCCATAATTTAAGATTGCTCTGTACGTCAGTCACCAGATCGCAGTCTTTGTTCTTACAGGAAAACGCCCCGGTCTTAAAACCTTCTGTTAGCCGCCGAACTTTCTGGTAGAATTTTCGGGCGTTGTTCCTATTGGCCAGCATCTCAAGCTCCTCGCACTCACGTATTTCGGCCTCTCGTTTCTTCTGTCGGATAATACGTATCTCTTCCTTTTTCAGCTCTCTGTAGCGATCCCACATGGCTCGCATTGCGCCCGATCGCAGCGTGGCTCTATAGGCAGCATCCTTTCTTTCTGCGGCAGCATGACATTCCTCGTCGTACCAATTGTTTTTTCGGGAATCCGATTTCTTCTTCGGCGGCGGTACGTAGGGAACGAGAAATGTTGCTCCATTGCTCGCGCATGCCGGTTTGTTGGACAGTGCTCTCCGAGAGCCGGAGTGAGAGTCGAGTGGCGAATCTTCTGGCTGTCTGTTGTGATTGCAGCTTTTCGATGTCGAACATTCTTTGCCTAGGTAGATGTACGTTTTTTGCTGCACAGAGGTGGGTGCGCAGTTTGGCTGCAACAAGGTAATGATCCGAGTCGATGTTGGGTCCTCGGATCGTACGTACATCTAATATACTAGAAGCGTGTCTTCCATCTATCACACCATGATCGATCTGGTTTCGCGTTTTTCGATCAGGAGACAGCCAGGTAGCTTGGTGTATCTTTTTATGCTGGAATCTGGTGCTGCAGACTACCATGTTTCGGGCCCCGGCGAAGTCGATCAGCCTCTATCCGTTACCGGATGTTTCGTTGTGTAGGCTGAATTTTCCGACTGTGGGACCAAAAACTCCCTCCTTGCCCACCCTGGCGTTGAAGTCGCCAAGCACGATTTTTATGTCGTGGCGGGGGCAGCGCTCATAGGAACGTTCCAAGCGCTTATAGAAGGAATCTTTGGTCGCATCGTCCTTCTCTTCCGTCGGGGCGTGAGCACAAATTAGCGAGATGTTAAAAAATCGCGCTTTGATGCGGATTATTGTGAGACGCTCGTCCACCGGAGTGAACGACAGTACTTGGCGACGAAGTCTCTCTCCCACAACAAATCCGACACCGAATTTGCGCTAGTTTACATGGCAGCTGTAATAGACGTCGCAAGGTCCTATGGTTTTCTTACCTTGCCCCGTCCATCGCATCTCTTGGATGGCAGTGATGTCAGCCTTTACTCTCACGAGGACATCAACCAGCTGGGCAGAGGCACCTTCCCCATTAAGGGACCGGACATTCCAGGTGCATGCCCTCAAATCATATTCCTTATTTCGTTTGCAGGGGTCGTCATCAGTAAAGGCAGTTCTCATCCGAGACTTTGCAGTTCTTTTCATTGGGGGGGGGATTTTTATGTGGCGGGTCCCAAACCCAGCGCACAACCAGCTATCCTGGAATGCTTCGCCTTCTCACGTTAGCTCACTCCCGAACGGGTGTTCGGAAGCTACCCAGAGGATACGTGGGCTAATCCCGACCGTTGTGAGCTGCTTGAACCATATGTAGAAGAATCGTCCTGGCCACTCCCAAGTGAATGGCGATCAGTAACTTTCCCCACTTGCGTGGACTTCTACACATGGAACCATCCTTAAGCTTATAACAGTCCTACGGACCGTTTTATTGATAACGTCTCGTTCATATTTGAGCAGAAGGTACATATATCATATTTTGGATTGAAAACCAATAGCTCAGAGCATAAACTGCCAGATGAAAGCATTGAGTTTTATTGACTTTCAAGCTGGTAATGCGGCTCGAGGCATTTAATTCATACATACATGCATATGAGTATACAGCGAAATGGGTCCGTATGTACTCGTATGTATGTATATTGTTGATCGGTTCACCCATTATCCCCCGACTGCTATAATTATTTGTAATTAATGTTCATGTAATTTTGCACACGATTTCTTCCTAAAGCATGCACCAATATTTAAGAAATTTTCAAAATATTTTTTATTCTTCGGTTAATCCTCGAATTTCTTTATTAACGTATTATACATATATACATACAAACGAATACGAACCTACTCGATTGCGAAAATCCCACACAACTTCGTGTTGAAAATACATTTCTAATGCAATAATTTGCAATGAAATTTGAATGCATATTTCAGCATTTTCAGATCCACAGCGCCAGCAGCTTAATAAAATACGAAAGTGTTTACTATTTAAATAAATTATTTCAAATCCAATTTTTGATTTAATTTTTATTGAATTAACACACGCGAATGGCGAATGGTAAACGGCTTAAGGTTTTACAATAAATTCGCAAAGAAAGCAGAGAAGCAAAGACAAACAAAAAAAAGAAAATAGAATTAAATAAAATAAAATTGGGCGCGAAATGAAAACAATTGACAATATCTCAGACAAACCCGGATATTAGCGCGTTTGTATACATAAATTCGATTGCAGTTAAACAATAGATAAAAATTCACAAATGTTGATTAATAAACTACAATGAGAGGGCAGATGCTGCACGATTGTCAGTTCGCGAATTAGCAACAAAAGCCAAGTCGCATTAAAAAACGCCTAAGATTTATACATACATACGCACATATGTATGTATTAGATTGTGATTTTCTAATTATAAGTCACACGTTGCTGGTAGTCGTGGCGAGATATGTATGTTTAGGCTCTGGGTCTGCCTATTCAAAATGGAAGATAGCCGTTTCAAGTCGGGCTCTAAAAGTTAGAAATATTTTTATTTTAATTTAATTTGAGTAGTAAACTTCCCAGTTATTAATTACATCTATAAGTACACGACAATCCTTACCTATTACTGAGTCAGTCATTATGCACAGATAAAAAATAAAGTGATTGCATTCATGCATGCATATGAGAAGCATATGTACGGGTATACTGTGTGTGTATGTGTGCTCATATCGGTCCATACTGCTTATAATTATTGTAAAATTGGCTTGTAGAAATGGTCAATAGCACATTTTAATTAAAATTTTCTGTGTCCGAAAGCTAGTTGCTTAAAATTACTTAAACTACTAATTCAAATAAAATAAAAATATGTATGCACTAGATAACACATTCATAAACTATTCATAAATTGGTCATCTACTTACTGATAGCATTACTTCCCAGACTCACTCGTCGTATTGATTTCATTAACGTGAAAAATTCATGGTAGGAGCAAGAGTCGAAAAAATATAAGTATGCACTAGATAAAAAGGAAAAAGGACCATTCAAATGCGAACAAGAGCACTATTTGTAACGCGAGTGCCGCCAACTCCGCCAGAAACAATCTGAATCAAACAAATGACCAAAAGCAGGCGAAAAATGAATGCTGTCCTCATACCACACAAGCGTGACGATATTCGTTTTTGTAAATAAAGTTCGTCTTCTTGGACTTCTTAATTTTGACGTGATAACGTCTTATTATTCGATTTAACAGGCTGCACGCACGAAAAAATGTGTCGTTACCTTGCTCATTAGTGTTACCTTGCTCATTTGTCGTTACCTTGCTCATTGCCGTTACCTTGCTCATTTGTCGTTACCTTGCTTATTGTCGTTACCTTGAATGAACTGCAAGCGAAAGCGCGGAACGAACGACAAAGCAAACGAAAGGCAACGTTCGACATCTTGCTCTCTCCTATTTAAGTGAGCGTATATATGTATGTATATGCGCATATGTACATATATAAATTCACGTATTTGTATTTGCATATGCCTTCTTATTGATTATTATTAATTTGATTTACTTGAAGAATTTAAAATAAAACCAAGTTTGTTAATAATACCTGTTGTTTTAATGTTATTATTATTAATTTTTTTATTATATATGAAGGAAAAAATGTATGGTAATATTTACCACATACCTGTTGTATACTAATATATGTATATAAACATGCATATACATATACAATTTCGCGCAATTTTCAAAAAGAATAAATCTATATGTAAAGATGCATACAAATCATATGGACATATCAAATATACGAATCTATTCCGTACGCAAGCAAATGTAAGCTAATGTGCTTGAACTGCAAGCGAGAGCGCGGAACGAACGACAAAGAGCACAATCGGTCCCCGCGTTCGGCAACGTTCGACATCTGGCTCTGTCCTACTTGAGTGAGCATATATATGTATGTATATGTATGCATATGCGCATTTGTATATAAATTCACATACTTGTATTTGCATATGCTTTCTTCCTGTGTTCATGGTAATGAACCAATTCTCTGTTGAGAATAAACGATGATACGAAAATAGGAAATGAAAGGGAGTGTTTCAAGTGTAATGTGTCTTGAGAAAGTCAAATCGATGATGATGGCTCTAAGTGTTGTTGACTTATTAACGTCTGATGCACAATCGAAATTGAAGATATCTTTCATGAATTTGATAAATATTTCGTCATTTTTCACGTTTGTGTAAATGTAACTTGACCTATTCCATTGCAATTCCATTTACCTCCTCCTCTATATCCATACAAAATATCTATCAAACAAATAAAATTAAAATTTTGTTTTGAAAATTGCAACCATTCCATCAATATTTTCTTATGACGTTGTCACGTTAAACTATCGTCAGTAAACCGACTTTACAGACAACCTCTTTTTTTATTTCTCTGAACTTGTGGCAAAACAAATTATTTGAATTTATTAGTATTTGATTTTTAATCAATGATACTTCATAGAAAAATTAAATATAATAAATTTTTATTAAAATAGTTTCCAAAACTTTGGTATTAGTATTTTATTAGAAGGAGTAGAAAAGGTTAGTGTTTTTGTTAAAATCAGGCACAGACTTCCCTTTTTTTTAAAAACTGGAGGAGAAATGGAACACAAATTTAACTTTGTGAAACATTTTGTATAATTACACCATGTAACAAAATCTCTGGTTATCACCGGGAAGGGATTAGTTGCAAACGTTTGAGGCGCGTTTCCCCATAACCTCCAAAATCTTCCATAGTGCCAAAGTTTAGAAAAAATGTGGCTCAATTTGATGAAGTAATGCTTTTAAGTCAGAAATGAGAATGTATATTACTATAAACGAAGCAAAGTTTACAAGTTTTAGCCACTATGGCTTACTAAAATAGTTGAGAAAAAAGGCTTCTAAGTTCTAAATTTTGTATGCCTTCCTATGGAAAAATAAAGGCATATTTTTCTTTAAATTGTGATGTGGTATACAATTTTTGAAATTGGACTCCAATTTGCGATCACAAAATCTGCCGAATCCAATTAACTTCTTTTTGCCGAAAAAATCAATATTGGATTATGCTCTTCTGTTGCTACTTCTAGTGCCGTTATAAAAGTCTCTCAAATACATACAAACATTTTTCTGCTTTTATAATTAATTTTCTTGTTTTCGATGAAATCAAAAGTAAACCCACGGCGACCCCCACAATTTACAGAAGACTGAAACACTCATTCATACGTGTTCGGACTTGCAGACTTTAATCGAGCTAATTTATACAAAATGTCTTAGCTGCTGCTAATTTTATACGGGTAAGCATATAAATGTATAAATGTGTGTGTATACATTTAAGTTTTGAAAACTTAACCTGTTCGAAATTAACATTAACCAATAAAATTCAGCACCAACGTGAAATTCCACAAAGATCTGGTTCCATTCAAGAGAGGTGAAGAGACGTAAACTAAGCTAAGTAAATAGATATCTACATATATAAGTATATGTATATATATGCATACCTATTTAAAAACCAAATCGGCCAGTCTTGCGAAAAAGCGCTAAGACACTCCCTAATACTGATACCACAATCAAATTTCTTAAGTGTACTTGCTTTTGTATAAAGAACACTGCCATTAGAATTCTTTTGAAAGTGAGTTTTAATCTGTTAGGGCTCCACTTCTCTGTGAGGAACCGATATTAAGACCTCTCACAATTCCAACAATTTGAAGGAGAGCAAACTTTTAATTTGTTATTGTTAAATTTTGTTCACACACATGTACATACATAAAAGCATAACTTCATAAGTTTCACAAGAATTACTGAACTTATTTATCGTTATCGAAGAAATATTAAATTTAAACGCAGTCTGTATTATAATTTATATTTTTTCTCACTTATTTTAAAACATTAAATGCATTTTGTAAACAATTTTAAAATTTCATTCGTTACATAGCAAAAATTACTTTTTAATATATTTTCACTTATGTATTGTACATACATTTTGTTATAAAAAAAAGCTTGAATGTGGCTAGTTTCATAATTAAAAAAAATCAAATTAAGACCTTAATAGTGACTTTTAGAGGTAAAGAGTAACGGAGAATTCAGAATCTGGAACTGTGTGAAATCCATATTGACGTGACGTCAATTAGCACTTGAACGGATTATCTGATGCATAACGGTTTTAATAACATAAGATGAAAAATTATATTTTAAATGCATATTTTCAGCTTTGAGCTTTGTTTGTAATATGTACACATACACTTGTGTTCATGTGCACATATACTATATACATATATCTTTCCCATGTCTGCGAGTAGCTCCACAGCATCTTTAATGGACTGCCTTGTTAATTGCGCTCTTTCATAGCTGATTACTTATGTAATAACGTAATAGGGATAATTACGATGACGCTGTTGCTGGTAACGTTACAATGATTAACATTTATTTGCTCTTGTGTTATATTTGACTAATGATTTTACTTTCTGGTACAAAAGTCAGGTTGACCTATTTTTTATAGGAAAATTTATAGTTGTAATATATTTTCACATAACAAATATGTATGACAAAAATTAAATGGGAATTCTCAAAATAAATAAAATCAAAAGCGCTACCTGCAAGTTACATAATAAATTACACTGCCTAAAAACATTTTTCGAACAGAAAAGCTACTATACTTATAATGCTGAAATTCATCAAATATTTAGTAGGCCAATTACAATGGTTCACAAATAATGCATACCTGCTAAGGATTCTCCAGAGATACCTGAGTGAGCGTGAACTGCTCTACGACACACCAGATGGTCAGAAAACAAAAGTGATAACGTCTGGCGCAGCTCAAGGATCTATTCTCGGCCCCGATCTCTGGAATCTGAGCTACGATGAGATATTGAACATAGAAATGCCAGGAGATACATATCTAGTGGGATACGCGGACGATATAGCGGCTGTCATACCAGCTCGGGACACTGAGAACGCTAGAAGGAAGCTGAACCAAGTCATGATAAGGACGCAAATATGGCTTGAGGACCACGACCTGGAACTCGCCAAATATGAAACTGAAGTCATCCTTATGACACGAGGTCACATCCCACTCGAGGTCAGCATACAAATAGGCGACATTTCCTTAGTGACCCAAAAAGTAATGAAATACTTAGGTATTCAACTGGACTCAGGCTTACTTTCTGGGCCCAGATACGGTATGCGGCTACCAAAGCAGCAAAGGTCACGGATATGCTCAGTAGATTAATGGCAAACATCGGCGGGCCAACACAAAGCAAAAGAAAGCTAATTATGGCGCCCACAAGCTCAATTCTTCTGTACGGCAACGAAGTATGGGGAATTGTTCTAAACTGCAAAGCCAAGCGCAAAGCACCGGAGGCCGTGCAACGAACAGTGGCACTCAGAGTTGCCTCATCCTACCGCACTGTATCAGGCGCAGCAATTTTCGTGATCAGCGGGCAGATACCCGTCGACTTCATGGGTCGGGAACGAATTGATGCGTGGGACTCCAAGAAGAAACCCGTCATCACTAGCGTCTCAGAACGGAGATGCCAAGACATGCTGCGGTGGCAAAGTCGATGGTACACTGAGCCGAGTGGCAGATGGACGGCGAAACTTATTCCATCAATTGACAAATTGGTCCAAAGGAACTTCGGGGAAGTGAACTACTTCTTAACTCAGTTCCTCTCGGGCCACGGATACTTCCGGAGATACCTATACCACATGGGCAAGGTAACCGATTCCAAGTGCATATACTGCGAAGCGCTGAGCGATGACGCTGAACACACGTTTTTTAGTTGTAACAGATGACTCACGGAAAGAAATGCTCTGAGGGAGCAGATTAGCGACATCGCACCGAGCAACATAATCAGCAAAATGCTCGAACGCGAGGACAGCTGGAACGCGGTAAAGAAATACATCGAGAACGTACTACGAAAAAAAAGATTGACCTCGACACAGTGCAACAAAACGAAGCCTCGCAGATAAAGACACAAGAAGACGAGCCTATAGCATGAAAGCTGGCTACAAATATGGTGGATGCAGATGGATGCCGTTCTGGGCCCTCCCGAAGTAATATAGAAAGCAATTTAAAGTGTTCTACGAAAACTATCCGCGTCAATAGAACATTGACTAGCAGGAAAGGACTTACAACACTCTTTACACGTAAAATAACGCTTTCTATGACCTTCGACCTTCCTTATGGAAGCTTCGACTATAAAAAACATTTAGGCTCATGATGTACTTTCAAGACTATATGAACGCTTATCTTTTTCAAAAAAACTATAAATATAAGAAATATACAATTCCAAAAGTTTTAATATGTGGCTTTGTAGCACTGCAAAAAACTTTTTGAAAAAAATGCCGGCTTTGACGATGATGACTCGTACAATTTAATCTCGTCTTTCTTATGATTTGTATAAATTTGTACGTATGTACATACATACATATGTGTGTGTCAGTAAATCTTTAGTAAAATGTAGCTTAATGAAGTATGTACTCCATACCCGTCACTTAATTCCAGTTTGAATGCAATTCTTCATAGATATGCGCCAGTCTCGCCGCATTCAGCACGATCGTGTGTTTGAGTATGCAGTTACATATGTATGTGTTGAGATTTGTGCACAATAATTATAATAGCAAAAAATCATAGTCGAGACTTAAAATAACAACAATAAATTTTATAGCTTTCAGAGATTTTTTTCCAATGCATACATTTCCTAAAACTCACATGCCAGCAAAAAAAAGCTACGAGTAAATAAAAGTTTGATGAATATATCACAATAACTCCCGCAATGATATAAATAGTTGTGAATGTATGTCTGTATGTTAGATAGTAAAAACGTCGTGTTGAAAATATACAATGAATGCGCTGAGCAACCAATAATAAAAACGCCCAAACATTTGAATGTTCATTTGTGTGATCAAACGATCAGCTTACCATGCGATCGATTATATTCGATGCAAAAGTATGTGTTCATGTGTATGTATGCATGTATGTAAACTGTGTAACTTTGAAGCGCCTGCGCAGCTCCCTTTTGGCACCTCACGATCGCTTAAAATCCAGATGAGAAAAAATAAACGAAAAGCAAAAATCGAGATTCACAATTAAACGAGTAAATTTCGCGATTTGATGCTGCAGTCAAGACGCTAACGATAGTTCGACAATCACCCGCTGCTGCTGTTGCCGTCATCAGCTTTAGCGACCTGTTATATTAGGTGTTGTGGTGCTTTAAATGCTGGAAGCTCTGCTTCAAGCTGTGGTAGCGGACTGTTGCAAGACAAACTCAAGAAACGCGCGTTTATTAAAACTGTAGAACTCGTGCGGTGCGGACGTATTGTTTGACGTTTCGCGTACATTGCAACAAATTCCACGGAGAAAGAATTGGTACCCAAGTAGAGAGTAACATATGCAAATTTACATACATAAATACTTATATGACTAAATTGTGTAATTCCCGCGTCTACTTAATGCGACGAATATTCGCGACTCCAAATAAAGATAGTGTTTACAGTTTGATTGTCATCTACGCTGAATTGGCCAATTGTCGGTGGGCCGTCCGCCGCAAATCCAAACGACACAATTCTGTGAATTTGAATTTTTAATTTTACCACGAATTTACGATTATTGTCACTCTGCAAATTGCAGCCGGGGGAATATCTATTCGAAGTTCACCCCATTATAGACTCAGCAAGCGAGGAATACTCGCACGTTTCGTTATACATGCATACCTACATACTTTGGAAAAGTTATTCCACTTGAATAGCTGGAAAATAATGGATAAAGATGATGTGTTAGTCTTCGCACGAATTTAAACGACTATTAATAAATATCGGCGTTATATCACTACGAATGACGGTTAAAACCTCAGAATAAATTCAAAATATTTACATGAAAATTTGCTTGATAAATAGGAGAAAAATAAGTGCGAAATAATCGAACACATTTATCAACAAAACTACAAACAATAAAAAGCTACTTGAAAATTTGGATATACCAAATTCATATATAAAAATATTTGTATGCCTAAAATTCGTGACCGTTAACTTATAGTTGAGCAATTTACAAACGAAAAAAATCGGTACTGTTTTTCCATCATTATAATACAATCTTTTGAAATTTCTGAAAAAATATTAAGAAAAGTATTATGACTAAAGTGAGCTGGGCCGACTTGAATGTACCTCAAAAATCCTTATCCTTTTAATTGCGTTGATAAAATTTTTTAACATTTTTATGCCGAGCTTTTAAACTTAAACTCTTCTATCAACCGAAAACAAAAAAATTACGAACTAATTTTATTTATGAAAACATCGATTTTCGGATGTATTTCCAAACGGTTCAGCTCTCGTAAATCTTATTATTTTCCCGAAATATTTTGGTGGTGATAAAGTATATAATTCCCATGGAAAAATCGCAATCTCTTGAATATATTTTGACTAGTTTAAAAAAAGGATTTATTATTATATTATCCTGTTGCGATGCCGATTCCATTTTTTTTAGTTTGATTTAACCATTTCAACAATTTAAGACTCTGCATGGACGAAGTGTCAAAAAAATTTAATATTAAATTAATAATTGAATATAAAATGAACTACTACTACTACCATATTACAAATAAAAAAAAAAGTTATCGATGTATACCTATGAAACCGGAATTTCTAAATAAAAAATACCCGTTGGTTACAAGAAATAATTGTCATTGCTAGATACAATCTTCCCCATTACTCAGGAAATTCATAGACGACTCACCACAAGCATTACACTCTACAACAACAAAAAAATCAAAGCTGACCCGGTTTTTTGCCAAGAGAACCGAGAAGTAACGTCTGTTATAACGAATTTTGGAGTTTAGGTCTGAATTCCTTTTTATAATTTGCCTCTTTTTTGGATGAAATGACATACGAAATCACATTTGAAAAAGGAATTATAATATACATAACACCGTGCATTACTATTGGGAAATATTAACCCCAGATCCCCTTCACATATGTCTCATTTTTGTACCTTTGCAGGCAATATAGGGGAAAACACATATAATATACGACTTAAAATATAGTAAAAAATGTGAATGTTCCACTAAACACTAAAGAAACTCATATGTAAAGAAGAAAGAGAGTTAATATGTATTTGCCAAAGGAGTTATATCCACAGTATACCACACAAAATTGCAAAAATGTTGAAAATATTTCATACCTCAGATATAAGGATCCCCAGATTTCATATGCAGTTTCATTCGAAAGAGGAGAAATTTTGACTATATTGAATATTATTATTTAAAAAGAAATGTAATTTTGCTACAGTTGTATTGGTCTTTTAAGTCTAATAAATGATCGAGCCTTTTTTTCACATTTTTGTAGGGAATCAAATATTAAAAGTTAGTCAGTCCGCTGAATAAGTATCGAGGGGCGGAGCCATCTAGTTAACTGCCTCTGTACGAAGCTTTCTTCTGTGCGACAATGCATTACACTGTGCGACAGTGATATTATACTTTTATGGAGACCTAGTACAACTTGTAGGTATAGTAAAACTAAGAAAAATGGTATAGGAGAATTTTCCAATACACCCCCAAAATCTCATTTTATGGCCATAAAACCGTTTTTCAGTACGTTGATGTGAACAACTTCGCCAATTTCCATCCGATTTCGAATTTGCTTTTTTAGTTCGAAAGAACAAAAACAAGCCTTTTTGACGGTGTGTTGACAATTTTTCTGAAATGACAACTGACGAGACTGTAGACGGAAGTATTAGGATTTTTTTTTATTTTTTCTCTATTTTTTCAACTTTGACATAATTTTTACAATATTATCCGATATTGAGGATTTTTTTAGTACGCTACTGTTTTAGTAAATTTAATTTTGCGTCGAATGAGCTATATTTGACTGTAATTTAATTAAAATGAATAGAGTTGTGTGGGTTTTAAGATTTTTTTTTTTTTACTAATTTGGTATGTAGGTATAACTTACGCTAAATGGGAATAAGGGCGCGTTTCGAAGCATGAAAATGATAACAAGTGTCATTATAAACACATAATATTTATTGGAGTATTGTGCAGTCCAGCACTGTACGGTATGGTACGGAGCGGAACGGTGCAGTACACAACGAAACTGGTTCCAAACTTAAAAATGCATTGGAAACGGCCCTTTGAAGTTTAGTATGGTACGGTACATTTGTTATTCTCTGCATCAGTTTTGAATACTTCTCTGTAAGAAATTCGATCATCATCATTCATCTGAAGTCGTCATCAACTAAATTCCATTGTTTAAATCGAGAAGCGAGCGTTTCAGATTGTCTTCCCAATAGAAGTAAATCACGACAAAGATCCTAAAAATCTGAATTTGATACAATGTGTCGTTCTGAAGACTTAGAACCCGACGGAAAGTACTCTTGTCATCACGTTCATTATTATCAGTTTGATCATCATCAGCTATGAGTTGAACTTCCTTCAGTTCATGACCTGCAGTTGAGTCAGTCATATCGTCCAAGACTACGGGGTTCTTAACAGTTGCAACATCAGCATACTTTATGTGCTTCCGAGTTTTATAATGATGACCGTTTACGTCCGTTTTACAAAAATAACAATCATCTGGTTTATGATAAGGCGGATGATGCCACATCATCGGAGAATATAAAGAAATTCGACTTTTCTGGCAACGTTTTGATTTATATCTCTTGAATTTCAATGAACACTCAGTTCAAGCAAATTCCGATTCATACCAGCGATCCGAAGTATTATATGTAAGCTTAAAGAAATCGTTGTAGCCATCAACCAGAGCTTTATTACTTGTATACTCCAACAAATATTACGTATCTATAATAACGCATCAAAACACGTCCTTATTCCCATTTAGCGTAAGTTATACCTACATACCAAATTAGTAAAAAAAAAAAAAATCTTAAAACTCACACAACTCTATTAATTTGAATTCAATTACAGTCAAATATAGCTCATTCGACGCAAAATTAAATTTACTACAACAGTAGTGTACTAAAAAAATCCTCAATAACGGATAATATCGTAAAAGTTATGTAAAAATTGAAAAAATAGAGAAAAAACAAAAAAAATTCCAAATACTTCCGTCCACAGTCTTGTCAATTGTCATTTCAGAAAAATTGTCAACACACTGTCAAATAGGTTTGTTTTTGTTCTTTCGAACAAATTCGAAATCGGATGGAAATTGGCGAAGTTAGGAGTGATTGTTCACATCAACCTACTGAAAAACGGTTTCATTGCCATAAAATGAGATTTTGGGGGTGTATTGGAAATTTCTCCTATACCATTTTTTTTAGTTTTTCTATACCCACAAGTTGTGCTAGGTCTCCATAAAAGTATATTAAATTTTTTTTTTGTCACACAGTGTTATCATCGAGAAAAATCACTTTGTGTTGCCTATCTTGACATTTTGAAATATTTTTTGTAGCAAAACACGACTTAAAGCGATCAGTTGTTGTTAACAACGTTGAGTAACAATATCTCCTGGTTTTAGAAACTCCTACCAGATTACATAATAACAAAAACCAGTGTTGCCCACATATCGTTGTTTGAAGAAATCATTCCTGCATTTGTAGCTGGCGCCACCCAGCTAAAATATTTGAATTCCGATTTCATAAGTATTATATAACCCTATGGTCAACGATTTTATTACTTAAAAAAATATCAACCATCTAAATTCAACAGGTTTCCAAAGGGAAGTGCACTTAATGGTTCAGTAAAAAATTTATATTCTCCTTTCACTGCTAAAATAGAGAAGTGCCGAAAAAGTGCAAAACAAAAATCAAAACTAATAAAAAGAAGAAATTCATCGTAAAGTATAAAATTATGCGATCATCTCCGCGAATCCCTTACCGGGGATTAAACACATTGTGGCTATTTGCCGTTTGTACTATTACCGTTACTTTATTGAGTGGATCATTTGTGACGACAGCTTTTGGAGCGCCAGCCAAACTTGGTATTTCAAGCACTTATGTCGTGCCATTTTTGCTATCTCACCTTTTATTTTGATATACCTATTTATAATAATATATAATAATACATATCTGCCTTACATTTGCATATACGAGTACTTGTACTTACTTTTGGTGTTGTGGAATTTCAATACTAATACAGCTATTTGTAAATAATTTGGTAACTGCTTAAATAAAATACATACATATAATACATATAAATATTAGTAACAAAGCTTAACTAACAGCTTTCAAAAAAGAAGAAAAACTAAAAAATGATCAAACTTGGTGTTTTAATTACATAATTACGAAAACTACTTTTCTTTGCGTTATATTTAGACGAGCTATACATATATATGTATATTATTATTACTAACCGAACTATTTACAAACTGCATACATTTTAGTTTCACATCAGTGCTAATTTTATCATTTACCCAATTTACTCCAATCACACTAAGCAGCCATTTCAGTTTATGAACATAGGTATGTATGTATGTGTTTCTTAGTATGTAATCCCTATGCTCATGTACCAGAAGTTTAATTATGCATTTAAGCAGCTTAGACCTGAAAGCGAACTTATGCATCTACATACAAATCGAGTCATTTAGATATCCGCACTCCAAATTACCAAAGCCATTAGTGTCATCAAAATACTAGCAAAGAAAAAACACGTCCATCTCTTCACACATACCGATGTATGTACACATCTATATACGTATATATTGTATTTAGGTGGATATATGTTTACCAATTGTACACAGCATACAAAATATATATTTTTTTGCAATTTGAGCATTTCTATGTTGATTTTCTTTCCGCGAAAGCCCACAAAAATTGCTCCTTAAAAAAAATAGATCCGAAAAAAGATCATATTTGGCCGTCAGGTCGAATGATCTTCAAAAAGTAGTGAAAAAAGTGTCCTTGAACTAAAATAAGTGAATTAAATTTTTTTTAATGTCCAACCCAGTACAATAAATTGGTAATTTAAAATGTTTACGCCATTACCAGCTAATTAAACACAACATGGAAGCCCCAGTATTTCTTAACCCTCTAATGCACAAATTTGATACTCTGAAGCTTTGAGCCCATAATTATGACTATGTGTCTAATTTGGTTCCAGGCAGTGGTTGAAGGACTCTCGTGGCAGATTGTGCGCAACCAAGTTTGACGTGGGCGACCTGTGCGTCGACTTCCTTGCGGATTCCATTGAAAAGCCTATTTAGCAACATTATCGTTTTCTCTGCGGAGAGTATGTCCAATCCAATTCCATTTCCGCCCTTTTATTTCGGAATTAATTGGGCAGCTTTTAGTAAGCAGAAGAAGGTCCATATTATGTGGTCAGACACAAACCAGGTTTCAGAGCCATATAGGAGGACCGATTTAACACTGGTATTGGAGATTTTAAGTTTAAGATCGCCCCTGTCTGCTAAGCTTATGGAACACAGTCCTAGCTTTACAAATACGAGCTGCCATATCTGCAACTTCGCCACCATCTTTTGTGATTTGTAAGTTTGTTGTTTGTATTCTCATATATTTTTTTTTTTTGTGAAGTTTATTTTAAGACCACCTGCGCGTGCATTCTTTTCTAGTTGGCGAAGTTTTGCAGTGGCGTCAGCATAATCCAGGTCGCTAAGTTTCTGGTTCAACCTCCATTGCAGTCTTTCTGGAACTTCTGAATTTGTAAGTTTTAAGACACCATCCAGAATTGTTATGAATAAACGCGGCGATAAGAGGCAGTCCTGGCGAATGCCGTTGTTTATGGTAAATTTGCCGCTGCGTTTTCCTTTGAAGCATACTCTTAGCATTGCATTACTATACAAGGCTTTGATAATGCCAATGATTTTATCAGGAACGTCGCCGCTCCGAGAGATGGTGTTATAATTCTGTGATTATAATTATTATTTTTATTCTTTTTTTCTTTTAATAATAATAATAATAATAATAATACAGGATAATCAAATTGAGACTTTTGAAAGAAAATCAATTTCGAAAATTGTGGTTAGACAGGGTGAATCAGTTTTCTGTCCTTTGAATGCATCCAACACTCTAAGAGCCAGATCTCCGGACTGTACGTTTTTTGAACTGTCTTTTTTGTAGTCGACAAAGAACTTCAGCAAAGGAGGCAATTTAGCTTCAGCTCAAAATATCAATCCTCTTTATTCCGCGGTGTACATTTAGCGCACTACCAAAGCACAAAAAAATATTTATTCAATGGCCGATTAAATCAGCCTCTTCGATGGTGGACAGAGATCTTTTTTCTCTTAAGGATAATTTCAGCATCAAAGTCCCAATCATAGGCCATTCCTCTTATATGACTTCAAATCAGTGTTTTAAAGTTTTGACGTGATATTTATTTGTTAATAAGAGGGTTTCCCACGCAAATAAAGTGCCCAAATCGAAGGTTTGCTATTGTCTGCCGAGGATTAATCGAAATTAGAAGTGAATTTCTCTACAATTTTAAATATTTTCAATGTTTTAAAGTAGCGATTGAACCCACAACTTGAGGACTAATAGTAGCCGATATGCCACGCACGAGCGACGTGATGATTCTTAGAAAATACATACGTATGTACTTACAAACATACAAAATTAATTGTTTTGTAATTAAATACATGTGTATCCGGGTAACTGCTTTGCTAAACAGTTATAAATAGTAACGACCTTTAAAAGGATGACTGGAAATACTAGTTTAGCGAAAAAATAGAATTTTTTTTTTTTGGTTTCATTTTGAGAATTCGAATATTTGCATTACTCATGTGTAGAACTGGCATTGTTGTGGTAATATTTTATTCTTCGTTCTATAAATTATGTTCACTTTGGTTCGGCATGCCAGTCACATAGCCATAAAAATTTACTTTGCATATACAGTGCTACATATTCGTTTAAACGCATTGCATTTTTTTCGTTTACTTTAGAACTGTTTTAAGATTACAACAATAACAACAACAAATATTCTTCCAAACTATTCGTTTAGGTAACAGTAAACCATCGTTGCATTTGTTTCTTATCTATTGCTTTTTGTTGTAACATAACGGGTCTCTATTTAAAATTATACTTAAAAATGCTACATATTCGTATAAACGCATAGTTTGTTAAAGACTGCAGTAGTTAAGTTAAAAGTGATTAACTTGTGAATATTGTTTGTAACTGAATATTTTGGTAAATTCTTACAATGTTTTTACACATTCATTCAAATTTCTTAGTTAAATTAAATTTTTTAACCTAATTTTTTCAGATTTTCTAAAATGCCTAAGGCAAAATACTTAAATGATGAGGAACGGGTATTGGTCAGTGTTTACCACGAGGAGGGCTATTCCAATCGTGAAATTGGACGAAAAATTGGAAGATCGGAAGGAGTTGTGCGTGCTTTCTTAAAGAATTGCTCCTTAAGCCAATTTCGAGACTCTCTTGGCACATGGATGGAAGCGTTGTCTTGCTGAAAAATGCTGTCTTCGTCCATTTTTTCATCTAAAAATGTGATGAGGGCATCTTCTAACATATCGGTGTACGTTTTTGAGTTCATTTTTGACGGCACAAAACACAGTTGAGCCTTGCCAGCTGACGAAAATGCTGCCCACACCACAACACTGCCACCACCAAAGTCACAGTTCGACATGCGTACATTATTTTTTTGTAGATCATACCAATAACATGAGTGTGAGTCAGGGCCATCTAAATTGAACTTCTTCTCGTCCGAAAACACAACTTTCATCCATTCCGTAGTCCAATGAATGTGTTTACGGGCAAATTCCAAACGAGCTTTTTTTGATGTTCCTTTAACATTGGCTTAGACTTTGGTTTTTTCCATTTTATATTTGCATCACTTCGTAAAATGTGTAAAGTGTGTTTTGCCGTTACAGGAAGACCCAATTTATTTTTTATTTGTGTGCAATTCAAAAAATTTTTCGTAGCCTCATACTTTATTTTGTTTTTGTCACGCTGTGACAATTTTGTGTTGCCTCTTGTTGCTTTCTTTATTCCATAATTGCCTGCTTTCTTTAAGAAAGCACGCACAACTCCTTCCGATCTTCCAATTTTTCGTCCAATTTCACGATTGGAATAGCCCTCCTCGTGGTAAACACTGACCAATACCCGTTCCTCATCATTTAAGTATTTTGCCTTAGGCATTTTAGAAAATCTGAAAAAATTAGGTTAAAAAATTTAATTTAACTAAGAAATTTGAATGAATGTGTAAAAACATTGTAAGAATTTACCAAAATATTCAGTTACAAACAATATTCACAAGTTAATCACTTTTAACTTAACTACTGCAGTCTTTAACAAACTATGCGTTTATACGAATATGTAGCATTTTTAAGTATAATTTTAAATAGAGACCCGTTATGTTACAACAAAAAGCAATAGATAAGAAACAAATGCAACGATGGTTTACTGTTACCTAAACGAATAGTTTGGAAGAATATTTGTTGTTGTTATTGTTGTAATCTTAAAACAGTTCTAAAGTAAACGAAAAAAATGCAATGCGTTTAAACGAATATGTAGCACTGTACATAAGTGCATATGTATGTATTATTTTTATGTAAATCTCACTAAATTCTTACGTTTTGAAAATTATTGCAAATCTTAAGTTGAACTTAATTAAATTCATAAAAACTCATCGTCAATAAAAAAAAGAAAAGAAAGAAAGAATAATCCAAAATCACTTTTTTCTAAATTAACCAAATATGAACTCAACTCATTTTGCTTAGTTTGCGACATTTCATATTATGAGATGGTCATTAAGGTAATGTTTATAAATTTAATTTTTCTTGTTGAATTAAATATTTTACTGCTTGTGAAGGAAAAAATTAGTTGTTTTTCAGACTTAAGTTGACATTTGTTTCGTAAATCGCGGAATGAAATAAAAAAACACTTTTTTTTTTTGCGAATTCCAGTTTTAAATTAATCTTTTTATTTTTAAGCAAGCGTGGGATTTTCTACAATGCTCTGAAACAAATGATTAAGCCAAATTTATGGCGTTTTGGTGTAGTCGTTCTAGTAAAATGTCATTACTTGACTGGAACAATAAATTACAGTTGTTAAATTAATTGTTGAGTATTTCTCATTCAAATAAAACAGAATTTTTTCTTTATACTGAATTTTGTACATAACTGTATATGTACAATATATGTAGGTATGTACACGCACTTGTGCACCAATGAATATTTTAAAAAATATTTATAAATTATTTAAAAAAATCGAAAGCATGACGCATTCAAAATAATATTCCACTAATTTTATTGCAGCCTGTACATATTCGAAAACAAATTTTAAACTCTACACTTCTATAATTTTTTACATACATACCTAAGTACATATGTGTGTTTTTGTACTCCTATAATATATTTATGAAAGTAAAGCTTGAATGTAAAAAGTATATAGAAATACAAATTTGTTGTAATGCGTCACAATTTCTGACGAGATACTCGTAAGGTTGTACAAATGCGATTTTCAGTCAGAAGTCTTTAAAAATATGTTCTTTAAACATACTTATGACAGTTCCGGGTACTTATCACTTGTATGTATGTGTGAATGTATGTATGTAGGCAAGAACAATGCAAAGCGCAAATCTTAATGCGTAGCCAACCATCAATTAGGTTAGGTTAGGTTAAATGGCTGCCCTAGCTAAAGGGCTCACTTGGACAAATGTTAGTAAATTCGTCCGCTGTGATGCCATACATGGGAGAGGAGGAGGGCGATGGGAAGGAATAAGGAGCCTTGGGATTAGAAACGATGATGACCATACATTTTTACGACGGCGCCGACGGGGGCTGATTTGCGTTCGTAGTTAGCCGTAACAAGCTACTAATGAACTTCACCAAATTTATGATATCTACACCGGCTATATCCGCAGGCGTAGCGAAAAAAATGAGAGCCCAGATATCTAAGTCTTTGCCAGACGAGAGCAGGGCAGCTGAGAAGAAGGTGTTGAGATGATTCCACCTCGTCCTCCAGACAGTTTCTGCAGAACGGACTTGAGGCACTCCCAAGTCTTACGGCGTGAACACCTAACGGACAGTGTCCGGTAAGGATGCCCACCAAATTTGAGAGTTGGGGTTTTGTTAGCCTTAGGAGTTCCCTTGAGCGTCCCCGATCTACCCGTGGCCAGAAGGATCTCGCGACCTTGCACGTTTGCGCAGTAGCCCAGCGCTCGCTGAGTTGACTCGAGGCCCATCTTTCCAGGAGCAGACCACAGGTTCTCAGGGGAACCCCAATTCTCTCATTTCGCGACGAAACCGTCTCCAAAGTTCCCTGTCTAGCCAGCTCATCAGCCCAGCAGTTTCCCTCTATGCCGCTGTGCCCGGGAACCCAAATGAGCCTGATGATGAAGTATTCGGATGCAATCGAGAGAGAAGCCAGACATTCCCCGACCAATCTCGAGCGCACAAACAGCGAGCCCAAGGCCCTAATTGCCGATTGGCTATCGGAGTAGATATTTACTTCCATAACGGTAATTACCGAATTGAGCAACCAGTCCACCGCTTCCTTAATTGCGGATACCATCAATTAATTTGTCATACAAATTTGTTAATAAACGCACATCCATGCACATAAACATATGTGGCACTCCCCGTGTACTTCACATCTCAAAACGAATTATCGAAATGCCAAACAATTTACTTTTAAAATATAATTTTTGCTTGCTTCCGCGCTTTGTATTAAAGCAAGCACAAATGTATGTAAGCATTTGTTTACATACCTACCTATGTATATCTTGAATTGTACATCCATACATACATAAGTAACCGTACATGTAGCACAAATTAATTAAATCGGCATGTTTCCTAATGTTTTTTGCATATTTCTACTAATCGTACAATAGTTTTGATCACCACGAATTTTAAAATCAATTTATTTTAACTTCCCACCCAATAATATGATTAATTATTTCTTTGATAAACAAAATTTGCAGACTTTTAATTATACACACGTATTAATATTAAAGACTAAACAACATTTTTAGTTGTTTTGGCGCTTACGTACACTTCTGAAAAGAAATATTGGCACGTAGATAAAGTCAGCTTTGACATCAAAAATCACTTTCAACGAAATAAACATTATATTTTCATGTGCATTATATTTTACGTGTATTTAAATACGTCTAATTTATTGGCGGCCGCCGTAGCCGAATGGGTTGGTTCGCGATTACCATTCGGAATTCACAGAGAGAACGCAGCTTCGAATCTCGGTGAAACACCAAAATTAAGAAAAACATTTTTCTCCGAGTGTATTTCTGCCATGAAAAAGCTCCTCATAAAAATATCTGCCGTTCGGAGTCGGCTTAAAACGGTAGGTCACTCCATTTGTGGAACAGCATCAGGACGCACACCACAAATAGGAGGCGGAGCTCGGCCAAACACCCAAAAAAAGTGTATGCGCCAATTAATAATAATAATAACTTATTGAATAGTTAAAGCACATTCATGGAATTAAAAAAGTCCCATTTGCACGTGGAAAAAAGTATTGGTACACTTATTTTCATGTAATAAAATAAAAATTTAATGCATTGTTGACATATCATTTCATTTTATAATACAGGGTGGCTGATGAATTTTGCTACATTAAGAAACTCAAATAACTTTTTTTTAGTGTATGGAATTCATTTATTTTTTTTTCAAGTTGAAGGTCATTAAATTTTATTAAATGTAGCTTAACTAGTTTTAAAAATAATTGAATTTAAATGCCCCCCATGCTCGTTGACACAAGTGCGGCATCTTAGTAAAAAGTTGTTCATTGCTGCTTTGAGAGTTGCGACAGGAATGCCGCAATTGTTGCCCGAATGGATTGTTTTAGTTCATCCAAATTTGTTGGCTTTGTTTTATAAACTTCTTGTTTACATAAACCCCACAAGAAAAAGTCAGGTGCAGTAAGGTCAGGCGACCTGGGGGGCCAACGAAATTCGGAGTTTCTTGAAATCAGTTTATTGGGAAATTTTCGTCGCAACTCTGTCATAACAGTCTGGGCTATGTGAGACGTTGCCCCATCTTGTTGAAACCACTCAGAGTTGAAAGGAATTCTCTTTCGGCGTAGTTCTGGATAGAAAAATTCTTTCAGCATTTTCAAATAACGGTCTCCAGTAACCGTAACGGTGTGACCATTTTCTTCAAAAAAATAAGGTCCGACAATACAGCGTGAAGAAACCGCACACCACACTGTCACGCGAAGAGGATGCAATTCCGTCTCGTGGAGTATCTGTGGGTTAGAAGTACTCCATATTCGACAATTTTGTTTGTTCACATTGCCGTTTAAATCGAAATGGGCCTCATCAGACATGAAAAGGCAGTTTAACATGTTTTGGTCTTCTTCCACCATTTGCAGGATCTTCTGGCAAAATTCCAAGCGAATCGGCAAGTCTGCTGCATTCAGTTTGTTAACCATTTGAATTTTGTAGGGAAATAAATCTTTGTGCATTATTGTTTGCAAAGACTGCCGACTGACACCAAGTTGAGCAGATAAACTTCTTGTTGAAACCCTTGGATTGCTTTGTATAGCTGCAGCTACAGCAGCGATCGTTTCCTCCGTCCGAACTGGTGGGTTTCGATGATAAGGCCTTCTTGCGACTATCCAAATTCTTGTTTGCGTGTCCCAGTTATCCATTTTAATAAATTTTAAAGATCAATCTGCAAATTAAAACAAAAATGGAACAGATAACTTAAAAAGAAAAAAAGTTATTCAATTTTTTTTTAGTAGCGGCTTTCATCAGCCACCCTGTAGCATTCAACCGATTTGGCATCGAATGTATCAGCTTTTCGGTAGCCACATTCGTACATCGTGAGCCGTTTGTTAAGTGAAGGTGCACGCTGTACGCAAGTTCAGCTTTTCAACTGTTTTTGAGGTCCTTTGTTGATGTAAAGTTGTTTATCCATTATGCCTTCAATGAAAACTAACTCACACACACCAAAAACGGCCGTGCAACCCCACACCATTACCCGTCCATCACTGTGATCTACGGCGAAAACAAGATTTTTTGGGTCTAATGTCATATTAAATTTTCGCAGTAGCCCTATTCTTCGAGCGAAAGCTATTAAGTTTGCTTTCATTTTAAAACATAATAGTGCACGGTTGTCTTTATAGTATTTTGCATAGGCCTTTCTCTTCATTGATTGGTTGATAAGAGATACGTGTGGTATACGTCTAGCAACTCGTGAATTGAATCCAGCCTCGTGCAAAACATTTCTTACGTTTTTTGGGATGAATTTCATCTTACCCTCTATCCCTATTTGAGTTGATGTGATTTGAGATTGTCAAGTTTAATTTTGCGCTGAGATTGCTTTAATTCACTTTGTTTTCGATTAATCTTAGAAAAATTTAGCTATTCAAAATAGAAAAACTCATTTAGCTGCGCAAAATAAATTATCAATAAATTCTTGCAAAAGAAGAAGGGCACCAAAACTTTTTGAATACGACGTGAAAAAGGAATTTTTTTAATTCCATAAATTAATGTACTTGAATTGTTCAATAAATTATTGTGATGTTTTTTAGATGTATTTTTGTACATGTATTATTTGAAAAAATATGAAATACTAGAATTTGCATCATCAATCAGCTTAATAATATATCTTCAATAATACGAAAAGAAAAGGGCCTGAGATGCTACTTCGGGAAAAATTTTACCTTGGATTATCACAGAGGAGAAATGAAGTTGTCAGATATTATTAGCAACGGGTGAACAATTGCAGAAAATTAAAAAAAAGACGATGCGCCATCAATATCTGTTTGTGATTAAGATCTAAGTGCAAGTATCAGCTTTGAAAAATTAGCTGCAGAAAGGCTTAATGAGCCAAAACTAAGCAATGAACTTACATCGGATGAAAAATCTGCAGGAGAGTCCAACGCTGCGGAAATTTGATTTGAAAAATTCAGCAAACAAACTCGCAGCAGTATTAGGATTGCAGGCAAATTTATAGTTTTGGAAAACAGCAGAAGGAATATTCGAGCATGCCATTCTCGCTTTAACAAAATTCCAAAAACCTTTAAGGTTAGATATAATACTCAACTCCGTATTGCGTATATAATTATGTATGTATATATGCCCATTGAGTTTCTTAATCAAATCAATGTGTAATTGAAATTATATCTCTTTGAAAAAAGAAAGAATTTTTAAACCACGAGACCTCTGTATCTACACGAAACCAAGAACGTCGCATACTCTTACATATATGTGCAAAAGCTTATAAAACAATAGCTGCTGCAAACACAAGTTTACACTTAAATATGTATATATTTAAATATTATTCAGGAATTCCAAGAAATTCTTAACGACGCATTAGTGACTTTTTCCTTGTCTTAAAAACAACTATTGGCTACATTTAAAATGTATTTATTTGGCGTGAGGCAAGTTATTGAATAAATATTTGTGGATGAATCAATAACTAGTTTTATGAAGAAAAAAATTAAAAATAAAATGTAAACTCTCATGCAATATAACACAAATAGATTTAAGGAAGTATTAATGAAAGGAGAATACAAATACAAAAAAGGGACCGAAGCTGACGAGGTACAGCAGGGCAGCAAAAATATATGGGAATATCTCCATTATTATTACTTTGACATTTTCTTTCCTGGGCATTACGAAATCATCGCCACAGGTACAAATTCTCACCCACAGTGGTGAATTGCTAATTCGACTGTTGTAAAATACGTAAACAAGCTGTGAAGGCAGTATGTTAGTTAATAAGGCCATTACCCGAACGTAATCGCTAATTTAAATGTTATCTTAAAATCTAAAAAGCGGAGAAGGAAATGTTAAAAAGATGAATATAAAATGATAATTAAGTTAATTAAACAACATGGCCTAATGGCAAGCCGTACAAGAAGTAATTCAAATCGAGTATGTTGTAGAAATTATTTATTGTATTTATATTTGTATATATGAGTGTATGTATGTACCTTAGGGTGCATCACTCTTCATACAGAAAAACGATCGGTACTGTTTTTCAGTCGGAGCTACCAAATATATTATATATTAACAATTCGACCAAGATGTTTTTGAAAATATAAAGACTTACGTTAGCTGGACCGATTTAAAAGTACCTCCTAAAATCAATTAAAAAAAAAAAAACAAAAATGGTAATATTTGCCAAAGAAAATTTGAGCCGTGGGTAACAACGCTCTAGCGCACCACCTTGAATGAATTCGCCAAAAAAAGTCAAATATCTCATTTTTTCAAAGTCGTTGATACAATTTTTAAATATTTTTATGCACACCTTTTAAGCTTATAATTATATATTCTATCATCTAATGTAATTTTTCAAGAAAAATATTATGGCCAAATTTTTAAAATAAAATAAATGTAATAGGTCTGATGGAAAAACCGCAACTTTTTTTAGTGAGGCACCCTAATGTATGTACATATATATGTGCGTTATATCAACATAAGCGCATAATTATTTGCAAATGTACGTATGTACTTGTCACATGCCGGCATTTGTTGATTCATAATTACTTAAAAGTGCTGACGCTGTAAGCAACTCTTAATTGCAACTTGTGATTCTAATAAGGCGATAAAATAATTCGTCCTCCTCTTCAAATGCTGTTTACAAGAAAATCTAAGAAATGGCTATGGAATGGTATATATGAAAATGGTTATTTATTTGGTTGTTGTTATATTCATTACGAAATAATGGCCATTGACATTGAACCTTATAAAAACTACATGAAAAACGAAATGAATTCGCAAAAATTAAAAGAACATTATTTTTATGTCGAACTTCCTGAATGTATTTCCTGTTACCAAATGAAATGGAATAATTGGTTATGTTAATCGGAGGGAGGCGGCCACCATAGCCCAATAGATTTGTTCGTGATTACCATTCGGAGTTCACAGAGAAAACGTCGGTTCGAATCTCGGTGAAACACCAAAATTAAGAAAAACGTTTTTCTAATAGCTGTCTCCCCTCGGCAAGCAATGGCAAACCTCCGATTGTATTTCTGCCATGACAAAGCTCCTCATAAAAATATCTGCCGTTCGGAGTCGGCTTGAAACTGTAGGTCCCTCCATTTGTGGAATAACATCAAGACGCACACCACAAATAGGGGGAGGAGCTCGGTCAAACACCCAAAAAGGGTGTACGCGCCAATTATTTATATATATATATATAATCGGAGGGAGTTATTTTGGTTATTTTCAATATTCATTCAATATTTTTTTTCTTTAAATTTTAATAACGCTTGAAATTTCAAAAGTATAACCATAAAGCTTTCTCGCTCTAAAATCTACGCAAGTGACTAAAATGCGGTGTATTCAAATACAAATAGGAATGCAAAAGAGACCCACACTGAGTTGTCAATCCCAACTTATTTATTAAATCTTGCGCCCAACGCTCAAAAAATTGTTATAAAAGAAGAAAAGTGAAAATCACAAAAATTTTACCTCAACAAGCGAAATAGCACAACTGAGAAACTTAAGAGATATTGGCTTGAAAAATTATGTAAATAAATAAATTTATACGCTTTCAAGTTTCCCTTCCCAAACAGACAGACATGCATGTATGAGGGTCGTTTGAAAAGTCCGTACAAAAATAAGAACTTTAATTCCAAATAATAAGATGTTTCTTAATCTGAAAAATAGTCATAACGTTTCGCCTTCGTTAAACGCCGGTAATGACTTCTCTATGACTTTGCACCGACTAAGAAGCACACACACACTTTCACACAATTATTTATATGTACATTTATACACTTTGGTGTAAGCACTTTTGACTTTAGTTTTGTAACAATTGCTTTTGCGCCTAAAAATATGTATAACAATTTTCATCATTTAGAAATACCTAAAATTGTTTGATTTTATTTTGCATTCACATATTCACTAAGCAGCTTCAGGAGCTAGCGGCTTAACATTTCCAAAAGTGGCACATTTTTGTATGCTAGTGTGACTAAAGAGCTTACATCTATTTTTTAGTATACACTCTAATGCATCTTAAACCATGAAAGTACTTCTCTATATCCTTTCAATTTCAAATAAATGTATGGTCTTATAGTCAAGCATCGGATAAAAAAAGGAAAAAGTAGAATTCGATTAATTAATGCATGAAAAATATGTAATTGTATCTGTTGGGGAATACACTCAACTTCGACTCAAACACAAACACAAACAAACACACACACACACAAACAACTCTATCTACTATGTCGTATATAAATAATATTTCCGATATATGTATATACATAACTATGTATACTCGTTCAACACACATTCAAAACTAAATACGAAATGCAATACAACAAAAGAACAACAAAACAAAACAAAAACTTCCTTTTCAGATGGCATTGCACCACCACCACAATCGCCATTTCCTTTAGAAGCGCAACCGGCAGTATTCACCGACTCAGTTGCTGCTGCTCTCAATAGCGATAACGGTGGCGGTGCTGGTGGTTTCATCAAAAGCCAACCTTCGGCCGTTGATAGTTATGGTAATCCGATTGAGGCGCTCAAACCCATCGATACACCTGATGGCCGGAAGGTAATCAGTGCGCAGGGTTTACAATTTGAAATACCCAACTATGCCTCGGGCATAACCGAGATAAAGAAGCCAGCCGATGACCTACTGCCACCATTCATTGGTGAGTTTAATAATAACACTAGTACAAAAAATAAAAATTTTATTGCACCAAACAATACTACCAATTTAAATACGAACAATCAACAAAACAAGAGCTGTGAACTTGAATATAGTCAACAAGAGCAGGCCGAAGATGTTGAGGTAAACGAGGACAGAGTAATCAACTTTATTAGCAACGATGATTATGTCTTAGATGTTTTGAAAAATCGACATAAAATTGCCGAGGTCATTAACCTTGACAACAACTCCAAACCCAGTAATGAAGCCGAGCACATTGAGTCTAAATTGTTCGATTCGATTCGATACCAACAAGTACTGAACGAAATCGGTGAAAGCCACTTAGTCTATTTTAAAAATGAATCAGTGCACACATACAACAACAAAAATTCTCGAAAATGGAACTTTATTGAAAATGGTAGCGATTTAATCGGCACTAATGCACACAAAAACATAAAATCACTAAAAACTGATAACTCAAAACAAATCGAGCACTGGAATAATAAGGACCGCACGCTTGCCGGCACTAGCACTACTGATAGCACCACAAATACATTCAAAGCAAACACTGTTGACACAACCGACACTACCACAAGCGCACCAACTTTGTTGGCTTCTTCGCCTCCGCCTTCGCATACACAATCATATTTTAATCAATTAGCTAAATTTAATTTTATTAAGCATTCCTTACTTGATTTAACGGATAAACTTACACCAGACTTAGAATATAATTCAATATCTCCATTAACAACCTCATCAATTCTACTAAAAGCGCCAATTGCCCAAACTAACCCCAAATCATCGCATTATCCTCCACTTGAAAGCGAACATCAAGTTTTCATTGCTAACGATACTAATAAAAACTTCACCCAGCGAGTTAAAAGAAGTCCCACTACCATCCCTCACAGCAAAGCCCCTTCTCCCTTGAGTAATGGTAATTTTAATTATCCACACGTTCCTACTGATCTAGCCATTATTAATCGCATTGCTGCTAAATACCAAACTCCCCTTCCCTCCTTAGATCCCATTGCCGTTGGTGTGCCGAGCGACTCGATTGATGGTACAACCGGTACGGGATCATTTCCCGAGGCTGCTGCTACAGTAGATGTGGAAAATGCTCAACTAGTCGAAATGAAGTCGGAGCAGTCAAGTCCAGTCTCACCAAAGCAAACCGGTCACGAAAGAAATAGCGCTCTTAACTCATTACCGTCATATATACTTGAACTTAACGACCCTGACATTGGTGGCCCGGTTGAATATGTGCCCGCCGATGATACGTCATCCTTGAAGGTCATAGCATGGGATTTACTGCCACCATTAGAGCAAGAATCCATAATAAGTACCTCTCTAACCGCGGCACAGACTTTAAATTCGCAAGGCGGTCTAAATGCCGTCTCTAGTAAAGAAAGTGTTTCCATAGTACCGCTTACTGATTCAAAACGGAGTGGCGTTTATTTCACGAGTTCAACTACTACCATACCCAGGTCAACTACTGGGCGCACAACAAGGCCGACGACAACGAGGACTACAACGACAACCCAGCGACCAACAACGACAACTCATCGTCCAACTACGACAACCCATCGTTCAACCACAACAACACGTCGCGCCGCAACCACATTCCGCACCACTACAACAACAACCACACCCGCGCCACTTAACCCCAACGACTTCTTCCAATTGGAAGGTGGGGACTCTTACACCATACCATCTTGGTTGGCCGATATTGATGACCCTGAGTTGGATGCCGCTGTAACATTTATCACTCCGGAAAATATTCAAGAATACAATGACACAATTTCACGTGATATCCTCCCTCCACTTGAACCATATACCGATCTTAATAACATCGATTTGCCGGGACCAACAGGTCAATTTACAACTACCAGTACCACGAGCCGTCCACGTACCACAGTAACAACTTCTAGTACTCGTCAAGCATTTACCACTACTACCCGACGTCCCACCGTTTCAACACCCCGACCACATTGGGTGCGCGCTTATCCCACGACCGCCCGAACTACCTCTACCACAACCACCCAAAGACCAAATACTTTCGATGATCGTTTCTCTTCTAATCATATTGCACAATCGCACGATTCAATACTCGCCTCATCTACCACATTTCCCAGTTCGAAAGTGAGCACATCATTCCTTAGTAAAAGCGCAACCAGCACCACAACGACGACACAAAGACCGCGTTTGACAACACCTACGCACCTACAACACAATGATTTCAATAGGTTTAATCAAAATCTTCCTACTACTAACACAGATCATATAACGAATACCGAAGTGGAGAATAGTCAAGGAGCCGGAAAATCAAAATTCTCAAATTCAAATCCCTTCTTACCAACACGCAGCAATGATGCACCTTCGTTGGGATCGTTGAATACAAACAAATTTTCCACTACAACCACAACAACCACATCGACGACGATTACAACTCCAGCAACACCAATAGAGGAGAATCCATTCGATTCCGCCACCATACCGTCATGGTTAGCTGATTTCGATTATCCCGACTTAGCCCCAGGTGTGCCGTTCATATACAATACAGGTGACTCGAAGTCAGAGGTCTCCAATGATTTATTACCACCTTCACAACAGAACATACTGGCGACAGATGCAACAAAACCTGTTTTCATAACATCCTCCCCTCCATCCTTTAATTCCTTCCAAATTTCACCCAGTTTAGCTAATCGGCACGACTCCATTTCTGCTTCCGCCTCTACTTCTACTACACGTACTTTCGCTTTTAATAATTTCCCATCAAAAGTCACCACAACTGTCAAACCATCCAGCATCCATAATCCATTCGCGATAGTGCCTAACAACAAAAACAACAATCAAGAAGAGACGGCTGCTTTGCCACCAGTCCTTTTCATACCACCTACTGCAGAAACCGAAAGTAACGTCAACGCTGCTGCCGTAAATGAGGTCAACAAGGAAAATCCACAAACAAACAATCTAAACGCTAATAATTACAGCCAACAACAACAAACTCAACTGCAACCAGCAGCAACAGCTGGACAAGCATTTAACCAGAAACCATCCTCATCAAGTTTTAATAAAAATTTTCCAGCTCCATTCGAATCAACAACGGCGCCTGGAAGCGCGGATGCAGCGTCATCAGGCGATCAAGATCTTGGCAGTTCGACAAAGACCACTTTTACGAAGAGTAACGAAGGCAAAGTGATAACCAACAACATATTCGGTTTTACCAGTGATGCTACAATACCATCAAAGCAATTTGGATTTACTACGAGTACCACCGCTGGACAAACAACTCTTCAAAAAGGTAATTTTTTAATAACAAACATATGTACGCACTTCCATGATTTAAATATCATAGTTGCATAGTTTGCCTGCCCTGGTTTGAAGTCCACTATGGGCATGAAACATCCAATGTCAAACCTCAGAGTATATTTCTGCCGTGAAAAACTACTCATAAATCCATCTGCTACGGAGGCGAGATAGGCATAAAGCTGTAGTCCCTCCATTTGTAGAACAACATTAAGGCGCACACCACAAATCGGAGGATGAGCTCGACTATGGTAAACACACCTAATCCACCTTGCTTAAGTCTCCACTCGGTTGATTTTCAAAACTGCACAACTTTGCGCAGGTTATACAGGACCTTTCAAGTTCGAGTTTCATTTTTAAACTAAACACATCTTTTTCGAAATGCTTCCAAAAATTTCCAGCATGCTTCACCTGTTCCCACTTCTAACGCTTGGCGAAAAGAGGTGGCCGTCCTGTGAATGCCGTAATCGGAGTCCAACCACCACCTATAGCAGATGAAGAGCTCCAGCTTTCCCGTGAGACCCGCGTAACACTGGCACAATTACGTTCTGGATATTGTAGCAGGTTAAACTCCTACTTATCCAGAAGTTACCCCGACATACCAAACATATGTCCGGCATGTGCAGGTACCCCGCACGACACATGCCATTTAAAACCACCCCTCTCCCTCTTGACCCAACCCGTCGAAACAGCATGTTTCCTGGGCCTACCTTTAGATGAGCCAGACGAAGATGACCGGTGATATACCCTACACTGACGGGGCTTCTATTACTGTTAAAACAACAACAACAACAACAAAAGGTGGCCTAATATTTTGATGCATGTTTATTTTTGAGCAAAGTACAGTCTTCTTTTGAATTATCAGAACCCCTTGTGTTACTCGATCAAATACGGCTGCTTTAATAACCATTTTCTTCCATACATTTTTATTTATTGTCTCTAATCAAGTGAAACGGACTGTACATAGAAGTTATTGAAAATTGGGTCGAGGAAGCTAGCACCGCCACAACGTCAAAATCAAAAACTTTTTGTGCCCAATTTATGGGCTATTTATGGGCTAATTTTGGGCCGCAACAAAAATTTTTGGGCTCTTCTCAATCTAGAATCATTGACACTTCAAAGTGGCGGTGCCAGCTGTAAAATAGCCAGCACCGCCACAATGATAACTCGAGAACGGTTGGTCGTAGAAAAATCTCAAGCATATCAAAATTTTGGGCTATTTATGGGCTTTCAAATGCATACAAAAAAAAACAAAAAAAAACCACCCTTTCTGTGTACACTAACACCCCCCTCCTCAACTTGCGTGAATAAAAATGACAAAAAAATATAAAAAATTTTTTTTTGCAACTGAATAGTGTTGAGTAGCAAGTAACTTTGATAATAGTGCTGTGAAAAAATTTCAGTTTGTCGTTTTCATTATTATTTACAGGACATATGCATGTGGGGGTGTCAGTTTATGCAGAGAGGGTGACTTTTTAAAAATTTGTTTATATGGATTTGAAAGCCCATAAATAGCCCAAAATTCTGATATCCTTGAGATTTTTCTACGACCAACCGTTCTCGGGTTATCATTGTGGCGGTGCTGGCTATTTTACAGCTGGCACCGCCACTTTGAAGTGTCAATGATTCTAGATTGAGAAGAGCCCAAAAATTTTTGTCGCGGCCCAAAATTAGCCCATAAATAGCCCATAAATTGGGCACAAAAAGTTTTTGATTTTGACGTTGTGGCGGTGCTAGCTTCCTCGACCCTTGAAAATTCCATTTAAATATTATGTACTTATTTCTATTATAAATTTTATAATGTATCTGAATTTGAATCTTAGTCTGTGAGGATGTAATAATCCACAGACTTGAAAAATTAAATAAATAAAATAAAGAAGCTCTACTACACCCCAGTACTTACAGTTTGTTAGATTGCTTACTAGGCCCTGAACATTTTTTATGAGAAATGTGTCATCTTACAGAAGTTCTGTGGTCTAACTGTGCGGGTGCGACCTGAGTTAACTAAATGCTTTCTAAAATATCTGTGGGTTTCTGGCAAAACAACTTATGTCACGTTAACAGATGATGCTTTAAGGGTCAATAAATTCTGAACTACCATAGAAAAATTTTGTATTTCATTCAACTTTCATTAACATGATTACTCAAACAACCGCTATGAGTGATTAATTGATTAATTATTTCGAGAAAAGCAAGCAATTTAATACGTTACAGAAAAAAGTGCTAATCTGAATTAAGTTGTTTTATCAAAAGTACGCAGATATATTGACACATGTGTGTATTGGCTAGGCCTTTCTGGATTGCTAATAAAACTTTTTTTTCCTACCAACAGATTTCCAGCACAGTACATCAGATCGTTTCTCAAGTAGTAGCAGTAGCTTTAGTGGAAGTTCGCAAACCTTTAATAAAGCTGCAACACCTACCGTTTTCTCTAGTTTTACCAGCACACAGCAAAGCATGAATTTCGGCGGCTTTAATAGCAACGGTGCCATTGTTCCAGCAACTAGTATTGGCGTTGGTAAATACACTGGTGGTTTTGGTGGAGCACCAGGTGTGTTGGGCAGCGGAAAACTGGGTTATGCAGTGCAAGCAGATGGATCTACCCGGCCTTCATCCAGTGGGGCATTCGGCCAGGCAACAGTAGGTCTACCTACAACCGCACCAAAGCTGCCCACAAACCCAAGTTTTGCAAACCGCATCGGCATTGCGACACCAGCCGGTGTCACGCCCGACACCGGTGTGGGTGTTAATAAATACCAGGGCACTTTTGGCGGTCCACCCGGGGTGTTGGTCCCTTTTGACATTGCCAAAAGCGGATAATTTCACTATAAGTAAACATCACTAAGAGCCTATCGGAGTGTCAAAGATTATTTATTTATAACACACGTTTGTTTATACTATATGGTATGTCAGAGAGTATTCTAATTTATGTAAAGAGTTTGCGTTTATTCTGTAACGGGACAAAACTAAGCCAACGATTGAATAAACTATGTAAAATTGTATGTAATAAAATTATAAAAAAATCTAATTTTTTATGTACCTTTGTATAATTCAGTATCTGTCTTATTAAAACCCCAAAGATAGTAAAATTTCTTTAAAAATTTATTTTTAGGAGTATGAATATGTATGAAGTAGTTGAACTACCAAATTATATACATAAGTATGGTGGAATGAAAAATAATATTTTTTAAACTAATATTTTTGTTATGCTACAAAAGGTAAGTTGAACTATGAAGTTAAACGCTAACGTAGGGTTATGGTGAGAAAGCCAAAGATAAGAATCAATCAGCAGCGCTATTGCTATTGGCAGATGCAGTGCTTCCTATGGGAACCGAGGGATTGATCGGATTTAAAGTGATCACCTTTGGCGAGGTTTGAATAGACGTTGATGTACTAGTGACTCCACTATTAATGGAATCCTGTGATACAGCGGTGGTTTGCGCTACTATTGTTACACCAGGTGAAGTTGAGGAAGCACCGACTGCCTTTGTGGCCGGTACAATATTCACCAACTTGCGTACCGTCAAGTTGCGATTGAGTAGCTGCGTCTTCAATTGAGGTGGGATTTGCTTCAAGCCACCAGGTTTTACAACAATATTTCGAATATGGGGTCGATCTGCTAGTACACCGCTGCCACCACTTATTACTGTCGAAGGGCCCGTATTAGTATTATTGCCCACAGTTGGCGTAATAGCCGCTCCACCGGCAGTTGTGCTAATAATTTGCACTTGTGGTAGAGACTTTGTAGAAACGTTCAATATGCCTGATGTCTGACGAGCACCAATGCTCACTGGAGACTTTAGTGCCTGCAAATTTACTTGTTTTACCGAAGAAACAATTGGTGTATTAACGCTGCTACCACTGGACGTAGCTGATGATAGGTGCGTTGCTGGACGTGGCACAAGTGTTGTTGCAGATGTTTTCGGATTGGTAACAACAACTTTGGTATATTTCGGCAATTGTTGTGCAACATTTGATCGAGATATGATATTCGGGCATGGTTTCATTGTATTGCGATTGATGAAAACTACTTTATTTTGTTTATTTGCGGTTTGATTTGTATGTTGTAAAACTGGGCTACCGGTAGTCTTATTGATTATGTATGTACCACCCCCAGTCTTGGGAGATGTAGACATAATACCGGTGGTATTAGATGCAGAAGCATTGGCCTCTTTCATAATTTTTTGACTTATAATCAGTTGGCCAACACCGGAGGTATTAGCTGAAAAAAGTTTAGTAGCCGATATAAATAAAGTTAAGAAAATGTTTATACGAAGCGTACCTGGTTTGGTAGTTACAGCTGATACAGCTACAGAATCAGAGAGATTGCCATCATTATCAGCGAACACAATTGGCATATCTATGATATTTGATAAGTCCACATTTGAAGTCGATACGCCTGAGACGCTCGTCGTAGCCGTTGTCTTTACACCGGCCAGTTGAAGTGTGGTGCCACCACTTGTATTTTTCACAACCGTGTATTTTTGTTGGCCTTGTCCAGGGGGTGCGGCTGTTACAAACTGAGTCGTTTGACCATTCGGAGACTTAAGAGTAAAGATCTGCTGTTGATGCTGTCCTGCAGTGTTGCAGTTTGGCGATGTTGAAACAATGCTCCCTATAGATGTACTTCCGGAAGCGGTGTTCTGCTGCATTGACGCGGTCTTAATTGTATAGATTTTCGATTGTGATTGCAGCGGCGGTTTGAGTTGTACAAATTGATTTGATGGTATCATCTTTATTTTAGCACCAGCTGGGAGCACCTGCTTTTGCAGAGGGTTTAATAATGCTGTTTTTATTGGAGTCGACTTTGATGGTGCAACAATTTCATAGTTCGTCACAAGTTTCTGTGCTCGTTGGGAAGATTCTGTACTAGAATTAAGTATCGAACCATCCTCTTCATTTGAATCGCCCAATATCGATTGTATGGCCATGTTGAGATCATCGTTAGTGATAGAAGAGCTAGGTGATATCTGCGACTTCTTTTGTTGTTGTTGAGTTGCCTTTGTAGAGCCAACCTTCAATGTCGCCTGCGTAACCTTGGCTGGCGCAGAGCTCGGCACATTCAAGGGTCGTGTGCGCGGACGACCCACTATAAAACAATAATTAAAAGAAAATGTAGGTGTATTAGGGATGAACTCCTTTATACTTAAACCAGGCATTAAATTAATGATATGAACATGAGTTTTTACCCTTCCGCTTCACTTGCAACGGGTCGGGGATTTTTACTTTTCTTGGTTTGTCTTGGATAAGGATGGGATTTGAAAGTATACGGTAATTTCGAGTTAATTTCACATTTTGATGTTGATTAGTACATGAAAAATTTAATTTATTAATAAGTATTAAAATTGCCTTGAATAACTTAAGATCTTCTAACTACGATTAAAAAATAGGAGAGTCCCCAAAAACATAAAATGGGAGATATGAGATTTATGAAATATGTGCATTCAAATAACATACTTGATTGAACACATTTGCTTTTCGTCGGCGTCTGATCTTGGTCAGAGCTCAAAGCGTCATTCTTACGCTTGCGTTGTATAACTCCAACCTTGGTGTTCCCTTCAGCACTACTTCCACTGGAGATATTACCCATTGCATTTCGTCCCTGCTTAGTGTGTACTAAACTTGTAATTGTGGTAGGCACACGTGGTCCAGGCGGATTTGTTAGCATTTTTTTAATAAACTCATAAAGTTCATCCTGAATTACGAATTTATTTTCCTTATAAATTTTAAAATAAATGAATAACTAAGGATACGTACCACAACCATAGCGTCCACCATAGACTGCGTAACATTATCTAATTTGCGACGACTTTTAGGAACACGTAAAACGTCGTCAGCGCTCCCCACCACCACCAAAGAAGTTTCCGACTGCATTTTTTCACGTAGTGACTCAATTTCTTCCGTGCTATAATTAAAAATTCATTTGTAATGTTTGGATTACACCTCAAATATTGACTAAAAACAATTATTTCACACCTGGTTTTCGCCGAGTTTTGACCAATCACAAAAAGAATTGGAATTTTTATGTCCAATATTCGGTCATCTGGAGTACCACGCACTCCGTTAAATGTATTGTATGCGAATCCCATACACACCACGCATGCTACATTTTCTGATACAGCCACTTGCAAAGCTAGACCAGCACCTGCATTAAAACCTATCAATATGATGCTACGTTGGGAGTTCTCATTCCGAAGCTCCTGTATTTTTACCCTTGTAAGTGAGACTATTTGTTCGGCAACTTGCTCTAATGGCTGCCGAGTTATATGGCTTACTGTATATTTATAAAAATAAATTAACAACTCATATGAGTACATATACATATAAGTCAATAAATGAGGGCGTGGGCTTACCATTTGAAGGAAGTGTTACTTGTACAATCTGCGTTATGCTTGCCAATTGATGATACCATTTTTGAAGCCTATTTGGTATTGGACCACTGGTAGGTACAGAGGGCAAAGCAACAATAACTGCATTCTGTGTTAGTTTGCGCACTTTCGTATTAACAATGGGCTCCCATTTATTCTTCATTACCGGGGCCAAGAGCTCCTGGCTCACATTTAGTGGCCGTCCAAATAGCATTTTATCCATCAGGTTTGGTAGTTTTGATTTTAAAGTTTGTAAAATATCTAAATATGAGGCCATGTAAGTCGATGGCAAAGAATCCATTAGCAGACAATGCAACCATTGTGTGAGACGTGAGTCCCAAGCGACATATGCTAGAGCCCTACGCATACGACTAGCTGACTTATCGACTACAACACGACGTTGCATTGGCTCGTTTTGTCGGTTGACATTCGCCAGACGTCCTAACTGATCATTGTCCAAAATATTTGCAACTTTACTAAAAAGGGTCTTTTGCATGTTACTCCATCCAATTCTAGAATATTTATATAAACATATTTATAGAGATGTTAAATTTATAATTTTTTAGAATATTGCTTATGATACATACTGATTAACATGTAATTCCCAGTCATCATCGTCAGGATTATTGTTCTTAACGTATTTGGCAATACGAGAGCACTCATTCATGGCTTCTTTAGCTCCGATTTCATTGTACGAAGGCACATTTGCCTGATTGCAGTCATCAAAATCATGCTCTTCAAGTGGATGGGTATGGCAGGAAGGGCACTGTGGAGTACGTCGAACTAGAATTTTCCTAGCCGGTGACAAACCGGTGCTAACGCTTCCTATAGCCCGAGTGTTGTCTCGCGTATAACTATGCTCCATTTTATTGTCGCCACCACCACCGCTACTGATAGCATTAATAGTTCCACTAATTGACTCAGGATTGGTATTCGGTTGCTGAAAATAATTAAATATGGAAGTGGGAATAAAAGAAAACGATATTGATTCTTTTTTTCATTAATGTCTAACACATCATTAGGTAATATTTATTTTAACTGACAACATTTTCATGGGAGTTTCAATATTTTTTAAACCAGTAAAGTATTAAGTCCAGAATTTACGCTCGGCAATTAAAATCTATGTTTCACTAAAGAATTATGTGAGTAAAAATATTAATTTACTCTTTTCATTGCCGGCGCTGCTGCCAGTGCTAGAACTGATCCTCTCGGCCGGACCGGCACACCTTTTGCAATGTAGTTTGCCACTATTGCTTATGCCTGTAACTTTTCGACGATTTAATTTTACACTATATATTCTTCATGTATTTTAGCATTTGTACTCTAGTATTTCCTTTTTTATTTTTTGTCATCATTATATTCTAGGGATAATTTTACACAAAACCAATCTCCTAGTGATTAACCATGTACTCCAAAATTATTATACACAATTATATACTATAAATTTTAAACATTTTAAACTTCTCACTTTTACGACAGTCTTATTGATAAATTTTAATTTCTTTTCCCTCTCCTTTTTTTGCAACATGGCGTCGGTAGTAAAGCTGCCATATATTTACGTTTTGAAAAATTAAAAAATTTGAATTAAGACATATTTTCCAAACCACAATCAAACCTTAGTACAATCGCAACAGTTATGCAATAGGTAACGTGTTGCGCCCTAGATTATTTCCAATGATTTCATTTTCTTTAGTAGTTGAGCTCAAGCTCATATTTGAATAGAACATTGATTTTTCCTTTAACTATATAGTAGGCACATCAAGGTCAATTGAATACTGAAGGTGGCGTCTTCCCAAAACAGTTATTTTATTTTTCGCGATTTTGACAGGTCTCACGTTAGGCTATTTTCCAATACAAAACAAACAAGGAAACATTTCAATTCAGTTTTTTCCGATATGAGAAGTCGCCATTCGCACTTAATCTAAATTTAATTGCTCTTAACTAACATAAAACTGATAAGTAATTAAAGGTAGTTTGTATATTTTGTACATATTAAAATTATCTATGAACTTTTTCATTTTACGATTATATATGGTAACACTGTTATTAATTTTTTTCTTTTTCTGGTTTGTAATAGATTACAGGTAATTTCACCACTACTTTGTAGTGATTCCATAAACAAAATATACATTTAATGAATCCAAAAGAATAATTTTATTTATGTAGCAATCTTTTATGTTATTTGTAATAGAACTTTTTAAGCATTAAACAATTTCAATCATTGTTTACCTCTACATCTTCGTCTTCAGACGCAGCAAGTGCTGTGCGACTGCCATCACATTCTTTGCGCTGCAAAAAGTCTTCAAACAATTTCATATATGAAGCCATCACCAGCAATAGCTTTTCAGCTTTGCAGTCCTTACACCGCTTTGACAATTAGCACAATATTATAATAAACTATATTGATAAACACTGCAAAACGTTTGCAATTTGCCTGCTGTCGCCAACGTTTGCTGATCGGCCACAAATAATTTTGACAACTAATACAACTCAACACGCAATGTCGTAGAACTCAAAGAAACCAGTACTTGCAAAAATATTGCATATTTCTAACTGCCTTTACATGCAGTCTTAGATATTGGTTTCGATACCGTTCCAATGCATGAACTTAAATCAACAATAAAAATAATTTGTATTTGCTCAATTTACTAACATAGTTCCAGAACACTTGCCGCTCTACGAATTATTCCACCATTAACTGATGTTGATTATGCATGGTGAATTTTCACGTGATGCCATATCTAGAAAAAAAAATTTATTGGCTATAGTACGTTCACATATGCATTAATTACCAATTAATCTACTCGTTCACATATGGCAAATTACCTGCAAAATTGACAATCAGCTGTCAATACTGTTGTAAAAGGTTTTTCTTCATAGAAATTATTTTGGTGGAGTAGTTCGGTGTTTGGTTTTGGATTGTTTAATTACACAGGCCTGCAAAATCTCGCTTTTTTACAGCTTCTAAAACGGCTATGGGTGTTTCTTGAAGGTTTTTTTATGCTGAAAACGAATATGACCTTGAAAATGCTCCAGCACGTCAGGATTTTTGGCAATTTGAGGTTAAATAGTCAAAAAATGCAGATTTTGGCCATATTTACAATTTTTTTTGAGCAAGGTAAAGTTTTTTTTTAATTTTCCACAACGGCATCACAAAGTACTACACTACCAAGAAAACTGTACCTCGCAGGACTGTAAAATATATCCGATACATTTTGGTAGATAAACGTTATTTTTACTTAATTGTAAAATGTGAAAAATTGATGGGTGATATAACTTTTTAATAATTTTTTTCGTAATCAGGACACCAAATTACAAAGTAATTAGTTAAAATTATCGAACAAGTTTTTTGGTTGTTGGCCTGTGTTATTATTAACGATATGAAGAAACAATATGGAGAAGGAATAGCTAACTTAATTGCGCAATTGGCTGCTAATAATAAACAGCTGGGTGAAATCCGTAAACGACGTTTACGCATACAACAAAGGAACAAAAATTAATGTACCAAAAGAAAAATGGATGAATGATGAAATTCTGAACTTGATGAATGAGAGAAGGAAATAGCGGAACATAAACATTGACGAATATAAACGTAGAAACAAGGAAATCAGAGACAAAATAAGAAACGCAAGAAACCAATGGATGGGCAGACAATGTGAGGATATAGAGCGATCAGAAAAGTTACCTGATAGTTTTAATTTACACAGAAAACTAAAGGAAATATGCAACCTGAGAAGATACAATGCAATTAATAAACCAATGGATGGGCAGACAATGTGAGGATATAGAGCGATCGGAAAAGTTACCTGATAGTTTTAATTTACACAGAAAACTAAAGGAAATATGCAACCTGAGAAGATACAATGCAATTAATACATTATACGATACAAACGACAAAGTTATAAACGACGAAAACGAAAAACGCAATATTTGGGTACAATATGTCCATGAATTATTCAAAGACGATTCAAGAGATGTAAATATCAGCACAAACGACTCAACAGATGATCCACTACTTAGAATAACTATGTCTGAAATAAAATATGCGATAAAATTATCAAAACCAAAAAAAGCAACAGGCTGTGACGAAATCCCAGCTGATATTCTCAAATTTATAAATGACAGTGGAATGCCAACCCTAATGAAAGTGCAGAGAACGTTAATGTATCATTAATGTATCATTAACGTTCTCTGGAAAGTGTTTAACCATATATAAATATACAGTGGCACAGTAAAGTCTACATACCCCATTGAAAAGCGAGGTTTGGAGATTTCTGTGAACATTGTAGCATTAGAATATATTCCAAACAAATCCAATCTAACAACAAACAATAAATTTTAACAAAAAAATTTTTATCCAAAAATATTGATTAACAAAAACAAACAAAATTCATTTTCCAAACACAGAAAAGTCTGCATACGGCTTTGTAGTGGAGTACACAAAATGCAGTTCTGTACTCAAACAGTGCTACCAATCACTTCAGGCGTTTTTACTAGATACCGTTAGTTAGAAAGAAGTTTAGTTCTTCGATATTAATATTGTAGCTGTGTTAATTTAACCAAAATGGGTAAAGAAATCTGTGTTAAAGTACGTGAGCTAATTGTGAAATATTATAAGGAAAAAAATCTTTAAGAGAGATTGGAGAACTGGTCGGACATCCAAAATCAAGCATTCAAACAATTATTCGGAAATATAATCACACTAATAGTGTAGAAAACAAACCAAGAAGTGGTCGCCCACCTAAACTGACTCCTCGTGCTAAGCGAAAAATTTTGTTAGACGTGCAAGAAAATCCAAGAATAACAGCAATAGAAATTGCAAAAACCCTGAAAAATCAAGATATTGCTTCAGTGCATCCAGAAACGGTGAGATATTTATTGAGAAGCAATGGAATCCACAACCGTGTGCCTCGAAAGAAGCCATTCATCAGCAAAATAAATATGGAGAAACGAGTAGAATTTGCTAAGGAATATATTGATGCATACGAAGATTTTTGGGCTAATGTTTTATTTAGTGACGAAAGCAAGTTCAACTTGTTTGGCTATGATGGCAAACAAAAAGTATGGCGTCGAAATAATGAAGTATTATTGCCCAAAAACTTGCTTCCTACGGTGAAGCACGGTGGAGGCTCCATAATGGTTTGGGGCTGCATGTCAGCGGCTGGAGTGGGTAATTTAACATTTATTGATATTAATATGGATCGCATGGTATATTTGGACATTCTCAAAGATAATTTGAAGCAATCCGCGAGTAAACTGGGTCTTACGGCGGGTTGGTACTTTCAGCAAGATAACGACCCAAAACATACCGCTGGTGTTGTCAAAGAATGGCTACTATATAATGTGCCCCATCAACTTCATTCCCCACCCCAGTCACCGGATTTGAACCCCATAGAGAATTTATGGGATGAATTGGATCATCGCATTAGGAAAAGGACAATTAAAAATAAACAGGACCTCAAAAATGCTTTACTTGAAGAGTGGAATTTAATTTGGAATAATTACACAAAAGTATTGGTAAATTCCATTCAAAATAGATTAAATGCTGTTCTAGAAAGTCGTGGCGGACCCACCAAGTATTAATTCTGTTGTCTTTTTATTTCCTTTTAAGTGAAACACATTCTTTTTACAAAGTATGCAGACTTTTCTGTGTTTGGAAAATGAATTTTGTTTGTTTTTGTTAATAAATATTTTTGGATTAAAATTTTTTTGTTAAAATTTATTTTTTGTTGTTAGATTGGATTTGTTAGGAATATATTCTAATGCTACAATGTTCACAGAAATCTCCAAACCTCGCTTTTCAATGGGGTATGTAGACTTTACTGTGCCACTGTATATATATATATATATATATATATATATATGATTGGCGCATACACCCTTTTTGGGTGTTTGGCCGAGCTCCTCCCCCTATTTGTGGTGTGCGTCTTGATGTTATTCCACAAATGGAAGGACCTACAGTTTCAAGCCGACTCCGAACGGCAGATATTTTTATGACGAGCTTTTTCATGGCAGAAATACACTCGGAGGTTTGCCATTGCCTGCCGAGAGGCGGCCGCTATTAGAAAAATGTTTTTTATTAATTTTGGTTTCACCGAGATTCGAACCAACGTTCTCTCTGTGAATTCCGAATGGTAATCACGCACCAACTCATTTGGCTACGGCGGCCGCATATATGAAACTGCTAATTATCCAAGCTCATGGTTAAAATCCACGTTTATTGTGATACCAAAAAAGACCAGTGCAAAACAATGCGAGGATTATCGGCTAATAAGTCTAATGAACGCTAAAATTTTTTCTTAAAATCATTCACAACAGAATTTATCAGGAATGCGAGGCCGCTATAGGAACAACACAATTTGGCTTTAAGAAAGGGTTTGGGACCAGAGAAGCAATATTTAGTCTTCAAATGCTTACACAAAAATCACAGGACGCCAATCAAGATACATACATATGTATATGCAAGTCGAGAGAAAGCCTTTGACAAAATACAACATAACAAGCTATTTGAAGTAATGAAAGATTTGGACATAAACAAATATGACGTCAAATGTATACAAAACTTATATTGGAATCAGACTGCAGAAATCAGATTCGGAGACAGCACCACAAGAGAGACAAAAATCTACAGAGGAGTGAGACAAGGTTGCATTCTATCGCCACTATTATTTAATGTGTACGCAGAAAAAATATTTGAAGAAGCAATAAATTACGCAGAATTAAGTATTAAAGTTAATGGGATATATATAAATAACATTCGCTATGCAGACGATACAACGTTAGTAACAAACAATTTCCAGGATCTCCAAACTATTGTAAACAAAGTTGAAAAACACAGCAAAGACTTCGGGCTAAACATAAATATTGACAACGCCAAATTTATTATTGTAAATAAAAGCAGCAGATACTATTTCTATGCGAGACTAACCATAGGTGGCAAAACAATAGAAAGAGTAAACATTTCAGGTATTTGGGTATATGGCTGAATGACCAATGGGACCATGATCAGGAGATAAGAGGCAGAATAGAAATGGCTAGAGCGGCCTTCATAAAGATCAAAAAGATACTGACACGCCGGGACATACCAATCGGGTTAAAGACAAGATTTTTAAAATGTTATGTATGGTCAACACTCTTATATGGATGCGAGGCCTGGACATTGAAAACCGTAAGCATACACCGACTAGAATCTTTCGAAATGTGGTGTTACAGAAAAATGTTGAAAATAAGCTGGAATGACAAAATATGAAATGACGTAGTGCTAAATAGAATGCAAACCGCTAGGAACATGCTTAAGGACATAGAAAGGAGGAAATTCGCTTATTTCGGACACATAACAAGAGGTGACAAGTATGCTGATCCAAGGAAAAATTGAAGGACAAAGAGGAATTGGTAGGAAGAAAATGACATGGCTAGACAACATCAAAGAGTAGACAGGCCTCAAAACAATCGGCGAACCAACAGCAGCAGTGAAAAACAGACAAAAATATAATGACATTATTAATAATATGACCTGACAACCGTACGACTAAGATCACAATGACGTTTGTATGTAATCGCGAACATCCAGCATGGATACGCCGATTAAGAAGAAGAAGTGTATATCCGAACAAACTTAAAACTACAAATATGAATATATATCTGCAAGCAAAGCAAGAAAGATAGAATACAGCACGTTGTACAGAATATAGATAGTGGCACCTTCCGGAAACCACTCATTTATGTTTCGCGTTGTTTTGAACACCTATGATGTCAGTACAGCGAATAAACAGATCTGTATTCGTGAATATTCCGTCTATGACTTAATGATAATTAAGATTTTAAGATTTGCTATTTTTAAATTAAACAGAGGAATAAAAATGAAATGCCGCGTGTTAAATTGTGAAAGCAAAAATTATAACAATACGTCCAAATGCTAAAAGAACAAATACTTTCTTTTGTCCATGACGCCATGGCAAAAAAATTGTGTATACAAAAATGATTGTAAAATCTAAAGCAGCCAAAGTGCAGAACATGAACAGAGAAAGTTTCTTTAATCTTCACCTTCACCTTTTATTATTTTGCCATGCAACATCAACACATCACCATTGTGAACACCCATATATTTGAAATTTTCTCTAAGTGGCAGCTCAAAATTTTGACAAAACAACTGATGAAAACAAGTGCAAGAAGCTCAAATTATTTGTATAATTTTGTGTTTTTCAAAGAACGGACGCGATGGCGCTAGGGTCACACCACGTGTTAGGCTTTTCGCCCGATGCCAAGTTATTTGCATTTATCAATGATCAAGGAATTCTTCGTATATGGGACACAGATACAAACGAACTAAAGCAGGAGTATACACCAAATCTGCAACTGTCTGGACCATGCACTGCATGCACGTGGTTCATTGCTGGTTCTGTATCCGGGGAACCAACCGAAAAAAAGGTAATATACTTTATATCATAACTATGGCTTTGTCTTATATAAATACGTTGTTGTTTTGTTATTGTCACAACAGTTTAAGAAAGCTCGGAAGTTGCATGCCGGTTCTACTAAAGATAAAGGAGCAATTTACCTTGCATTAGGTACTAGTAACGGAAATATTTCTCTCTATTCCTACGCTTTGGGCAAGGTAATAAGCCATCTCTAGTATAACAGTGTTAAAAAGAATATACTTTTACAGATTGAAAGATCTTTAAAAGGCGAAGGGCATAGTGGAAAAGTAACTTGTCTGACTCAAGATGGTAAAGGTCACCTATATAGTAGTGGCGAAGATTGCCAGATAATAGTTTGGTCAGTCGCTGATGAAAAGCAGCTATTATCGTGGTCAGTGGGGACAGAAAAACCATATAGCATTGTATATTCGAAAATATCAAAAAATTTGGTGGTTGGAGGACGTCAAATTAAAGTTTTCTCAACAGCTTCGCAAGAACTGGTGCAAACATTTACAGGACATACGTCTGATATAAATTTGATGAGTTCTTTGGAATTAGATGAGAGTATCGAATATGTTCTCAGTACATCACGGATGGAACGTATAATATGTCTATGGAAGATTGGCAAAAAAGGTCGAAATAAAAGTGCAACGTGCACATTGCTTATGGAAGACGTCGCACACTGCCTCACTTCTCATGTGGATAATGACCGTAATTTGAGAGTAGCGAGTGTAACTCGCAGTGGTGTAATACATGTGTACCTAATTGCTGTAGAAAAGTGAGTTGTTCACCATAATTTTGATAGTTCCTTATTTACATTTGTTTCTCATTTTAGCATAAAAGCAGAAAAACCTATAAAGCCAAAACTAACTATAGAAATCGCATCGGACAGTGCCACCGTAATTGCCCCTATACCAGCCTTTTCAGTATCCTTACGGCATAGCGCCCATCCCCAAGAACTTATTTTTGGATATGGAAACTCAAGCTTTTTAGTTTTTGAACGTTTAAAACCGAATTTCGCTGAAAAGCTGCAAGTCCTAATACGTGCCGATCCAAAATTACTATACTTAACACAAGGAAAGTTATCCAGAAAAGATGGCAAATCTGGGGGAGCACTAAAGACACTCACTCCAATTGTCAACGAAGCCAAAGTAGACTACAAGTCTGCTGTAACAGTTTCAAAGAAAAAGATGAAGGCAGTAGAAATGCCTATGGAGTCACGATTACAAAATTTGAACTTAAATGCACTTCCCGGTGGAGTAGCGCCCCAAGCACAGAGCAAAGTACAGCTATTGGTGCAGGCTCTGCACAGCAAAGACAATACGTAAGTATGAAAATATTATTTGAAAGTATCTCAACATCGAACAATCATCCAACAGTTATTAAATATTTATCAATAATCTGTTCAGTCTTTTACGCTCTGTGTTGCACACTCATGACACTAAAACAATACAGTTAACCCTTCATAAACTACCGGTGCCATACGTGGGCCCATTAGTCAATGAGTTGACGCAGTTCATGCAGCAAAAACGTATGAAGTAAGTAATCGCTCACATTACTCAAGAGTTATTCTATCATAGCGAATTCGTATAATAAATATTTTCAGTGTCGAATATGCAGTTGATTGGCTTAAAATTTTAGTACAAACACACTCTAGCCAGCTAATGGCTTTAGGATCTGAAGATCTGCTAAACAAATTCGGTCCATGTATCGGAATAATAGAGCATCGTGTGAACTGCCTTAAAGAATTATCAAAGTTTGTTTGATTTTTTAAATCTAAATTGTAGAAGGTTTAACTAATAGAAATGTTCACTTCACAGAGTTGCTGGGCGACTGGATTTGTTGATTAATCAAATAAAACGCAACACTGACGAAGACAACTTAAACAGTGCAAATGTTTTAGTGTACGAAGATAATGGTATAGAAAAAATAGTAACCATTACTTTATTTTCTTTGTAATAAACAATTGATTTATAGATTCATCTGACCCCGAACTGGAAGATGAAGGGGAAAAGAGCTCACCTGACGATGAATGGGACGAAGATATTGAAGACACTGTCGAAAATATGGAACAAGATGGTGAAGATAACGATGAAAGTGAGAATGAAAATGATGATGACAGTGATGCTGACGAGGGAGAAGAAATGGATACATAAAACTTATATCCATTCACATTTCTTAGCAATTTAGCAGATGTTAACTGATAAGTAAAAACAAAAAAACGTGTTACCACAATCCAATGTAATAGTTCTTTATATTATATATATATGTGGAAATATCATATTTAATATTTATGTTTATATTTATATATCCCCTGGCGGCATATGGGGTGCAGGAGATTGTTGGTAAGAACCTCCGAGCGGAAGATGGGTTTTATTCGGAACTTTTTTCGTGGAAGAAATTTACTATGTGGTTTGCCATTTCCAGACGAGAGATGGTTGCTACTACAATTCTGCAATTTTACATTTCATATCCATAGTAAATTTGGAAACCGGACCCATAAAATAATACTCATGTGGTTCTAGGCAATTTAGACAATACCACTTGGATGACTCAATGATATTTTACCTGGTTTTTTATTGGGTAATGCAAATGTTTATTCAAATTACCACCCAAAATAAATACAATTATTCTACCATCTAACATCAAATTTAATTTTTGTTTTGTAATATAGCGTACAACAATTACTAAATAATTTTATCAGGAAACTCTGAGTGAACCCTGTATGTTTTTCTGATAATCTCTCAATCAGTAGATATTAATAACAAAACTTTGATTTAACTTCAATAAGAGGCAGCCAGCTGACTTTGTGTCTTCAACATTTTTAATTTTCTCACTAAATTGGTTCCAAATTGGCCTTCAATAAAGTTGAAAACTATTCTAAATTCAATTTGTATCACAATCTAATAAATAAAGATTGCAGTTTGAATGTTTTTTATAGTGACTAAACAAATTGCTGGAAATTATATCTAAAACTTACGCTCCAGCGACATTCCTACTTCATACTTGTGTCTAGATTTTCTTGTAATTTTTTTCTATTTTGTGCTTTTTAAAATGCTTTCTGTTGTCTTATTTTGCCGTGGCGCGCTGGAGTACGTTCAAATGGAAATTTTATATAGCGATTAAATTAAGTTTACCAATTCGCTTTCAAGAAGCTAATAAGCCCATTAGTGGATGAGTCGTGTGTGGTTACTTCACTCGGTGTAGCTAATTCGGGTTCAATTGCCTTGGCCAATTGTTTACCCAATTCAACACCCCATTGATCAAAGGAGTTAATATCCCAGATTATGCCCTGTGTGAAGATTTTATGTTCGTATAAAGCTGTAAAACAAAAAAAAAAAATAGTCGCATTTCATTGTTGTATTAGCAATTATTAATTTTTATATTAGTTACCAATAAGTACGCCCAACGTGAATGGTGTAACTTTCTTCACTACAATTGAGTTGGTGGGCCTGTTACCAACAAATGTCTTATGTGGCAGCAGCTCTTCCAATTTCTCACCGGACAAACCAGTCTTCTCGAGTTCCACACGCGCCTGGGCTGTAGTTTTTCCTTGCATCAACGCCTCCGTCTGGGCCAAGAAATTAGCCAAAAGAATTTTATGATGTACTCCTCCAGATATTGGATTATGTGACTGTGCTGCTGCAATGAAATCGCAAGGGATCAACCTAGTGCCTTGATGAATCAGTTGATAGAAAGCATGTTGACCATTGGTGCCTGGCTCTCCCCAAACGATTGGGCCAGTTTTGTAAGTGACTACCTTGGAATCCGTCTTGGTTACAAATTTACCATTACTTTCCATATCACCCTGCTGGAAATAGGCCGCGAAGCGATGCAAATATTGATCGTAAGGAAGTAGAGCATGTGTCTCAGCATTGTGCAAGTTTGAATACCAAATACCCAAAAGCGCTAGTATAACAGGTGCCTTAAAAATATTTTTTATTTACAGTCACTATCAAAAATTATACTAACACTTCTAAACTTACATTTTGTTCCAATGGCGCAGTTCTAAAATGGTTATCTAGAAAATAGCCTCCTTCAAGCAGTTGCTCAAAGTTTTCAAAGCCTATTGACAGACAGATAGACAAGCCAATAGCTGACCAAAGTGAGTAACGCCCACCAACCCAATCCCAGAATCCAAACATATTCTTACTGTCGATTCCAAAGGCAGTAACTTTCTCCTTGTTCGTAGACAACGCTACAAAATGTTTAGCAACGGCGGCGGGCTAACATGAAGAATGAAGAAATAAAAGTTAGCGAATATATAATATTTTTTACAGAAGGAAACTTTACCTCTTTCACTTGCTCGAGCAGCCAGTTCTTTGCGGAGGTAGCATTAGTTATCGTCTCTTGAGTTGTGAATGTTTTCGAGGCAACAATAAACAGTGTTGTCTCATAATTAACACGTTTCAGAACTTCCGCCAAGTGTGTTCCATCAATATTCGAAACGAAATGTGAGCGCAGACCCTTGCAGTAAGGTTTGAGGGCTTCGGTTACCATTAATGGTCCCAAATCGGAGCCACCAATACCAATGTTAACAACATCGGTTATTTGCTTTCCGGTACAGCCACGCCATACACCTGAGAGGACCTGATTGGTGAATTCCTTCATATGAGACAATTCCGCTCGCACTAACGGCATAACGTCATTGCAATCGACAAGAATCGCTTCATTTCCGCGATTGCGAAGTGCAACATGGAGTACAGCACGACCTTCCGTAATGTTGATGGGTTGTCCAGAGAACATGGCATCGCGCGCTTCAGCCACTTTACGTACTTTTGCTAAGTCAAATAACAGAGACATCACATCCTCTGTAATGCGGTTCTTTGAATAGTCAATCAATATCTCGCCATCGTTGGGAGTTTTCAAGCGAAGGCTAAATACGAAAAAATACGAAATCATAGTACGAAATAGAAATGGTGTAAACTCTTATATCTAATATTATAATTTATATATTATTATGGAACACTCAACGACCTTCTTGGTTTATTTTTATTTTTGTACATACATATATAGGTGCTAACTTTGAAGTGAAAATTAACACTTTTTCGTTGATAAATTAACAGCCTATAACTGTCACTCCGAATACCCCAGGTATACAAGTTATCTTACGCTTTTACTCATGGTACATAAAAATGTGAATAGTCTCGAATTTATCTACACTATATTTCTAATTTGTTACGAAAATTCAAATTTAATTCAATATGAATATATTTAAGGATACCTTTCAGCTCGTTACAAATTCAAGTTATATACATATGAATACATATATTTGTGTATATATGTATGATGCCGTAGATATGGTGAACTACTTTCACATCATTCAAATCGCTTTTTACCATGGTGTGTACATATGTATGTATGCACATTTAACCAATGTATTGAGTTGTGAAAAATTTGAAACTATATACTAACTGAGTTGAGTAAGCCGCTACAAGCCACAGTTTGAGCACGTGAAACTTTAACTCACCGGGGTACCAGTCTCCCATTAAATTAATATTTCATGCATATATAAATTTGCTCACGTACATATTTACGCTAAATATTTAGTGATAGGCAATCCAATCTAAGATTCAAAAGTTAATTGATAGAAATAACCTGCCAGCATATATAGTTATATGTATGTATATAACTTACCCTGTGTAGGTCAATAGCAAGGTCTGCGATACATTCATTCAGTCGTTCATTAGAAATTAAGCTGTTAAAATATTCTTATGGATTTGAATACCCGTACATACATTCACTGCCATACAAAAGTATGTGTATGGTCAAATGTTATAAATGTATGTATATGAATGTGCTTTTTCACAGCTTTGCAAATATTTATATGACCTGATACATATACAGTAATATGTATATACAGTGGAAAGCAAAACTGTCCGGATGTTTTGCATTAAGAAAGAAAGGTAATGAAAACAATACAAATATCGGTATATTATTAATTATATGTATTTTTTTCATTTAATTGAATATTATTTTAAATTATAAAGTACAAAAATGCATATATTTGCTTCAAGAAAAATAGAAAAAATTAAAAAAACAACAATTCCATTACTCGGACACTTTTGCACCGATTTGTGTTATACACATTATCACGATATTGCTTTGTTAAAATGTAACGGTATTTGTCCCGTTATTTTTTTTGCTTGTTGCTAGCTCGTTGTCAATCTTTTACTCCTGTATTTTTGCATTGTTGTTTGACCTGTGAAGTGATTAACTTGATTTTAAATTCAATAAAACAAAAAAACTTTAAAAATGAGGAAAACGCCAAAAGACATTGAAAACAATGTGATAAATTTGTTGAAAAATAATAATTCATGCCGTAAAATTGCTGAAAGGTTAAATTTAAGTAAATCTACGGTAAATGACATAAAAAAACGATGTAATGTAGCTTGCAATAATAACCAAGGTGGTCGACCAAGACTGCTTTCTGATGGTGATGCCCGGCAGATTGAGCGTTTGCTACATGATAAGGCCATCAAGACACCAAAAAATGCTGCAAAAAGTATTGGCAAGGATGTCAGTTCCTGGACGGCCAGACGCGCATTAAAGAGAATTGGTTTAGTAGCCAGTGTGAAAAAGAAGAAGCCAGCCCTTTCCGATAGAAATGTGAAAAGACGCCTTCATTTCTGCAATTCCCACAAAAATTGGACGGTAGATGACTGGAAACGGGTTATTTGGAGCGACGAAACGAAAGTTAACAGATACCAGTCTGATGGAAAAGAATACTATTGGCATAGGCCGCATGACCGCATCCAAAAGCACCATGTGAAGGAAACGATGAAACATGGTGGGGGCAGTATTATGGTGTGGGGATGTTTTACCTGGTGGAACATTGGACCTTTGGTGAGAATCCAAGGTATAATGAAGAAGGAGGATTATTTGAATATTCTCCACACAAGTTTACCAGATTTTGTTGATGAGAGTGCTTATCCGGCCGAAGAAGTTTTTTTTCAACAAGACGGGGATCCGAAGCACACGGCTAAAATAGTTTCCACCTGGCTACAAAACCAATCTTTTAAGACAATGGAATGGCCTGCACAAAGTCCAGACCTGAATCCCATAGAAAACTTATGGGCTATTGTTAAGAGAAAGCTGGGAGTATATGAAAACCCTCCGAGAAATGTTGACGAGCTTTGGAGAGAATACAGCATGAATGGCGAGCTCTTGACCATGATATCATCCAAAAGTTGGTAGAGAGTATGCCAAAACGTATTGAAAGCGTAATTAAAAATAAAGGCCTTTGGACGAAATATTGAATTGGCAATATTAATTGATTTTAAGCAAATCCCGCAATCAGTGCAAAAGTGTCCGAGTAATGGAATTGTTGTTTTTTTAATTTTTTCTATTTTTCTTGAAGCAAATATATGAATTTTTGTGCTTTATGATTTAAAATAATATTCAATTAAATGAAAAAAATACATATATTTAATAATATACCTATATTTGTATTGTTTTCATTACCTTTCTTTCTTAATGCAAAACATCCGGACATTTTGCTTTCCACTGTATGTAATATCATGCACACATGTGCACACAATATTTCCTATCCAATATATGTATTATTGGAGATTTTAGTGCAGATAGCTTTTTTGGGAATCATTCAGTTGATGCAATAACGGTTGAAACTGATAAGTATATATTGTAATCACCTTGTTCAGAGAAAATTTCTTAAGTACAGATACGCTTAATTTATTTATAAGACCACGATTGCACATTTTTAAACATAAATGACTTTGATTTGTTATTGAAATTGTGTAGTTGACGTTGGAGTATGTACATATGCATCATTCAAACTTTATGTCTAAACTTTCCATTACTACTACAATGATTGATCGGGGACTTTTTACCTCGGGCCCGAACTCGAGAGTAATTCGATTGATATGAATTAGATATAATTGGAAAGGGCCCGCATTTGCAATTTCCCCCTGCATTTGAAAATCCTAACCTCATATGTTCTCTATAGAAACGCCAGGAAAAGCGTAAAATTATGAATTTATAAAAATAATCTTATACATATATATAATGCGCTCTCGTCAAAAGATTTTTGGTTGAATGGGGTTTTTTTTTTTGGTTAGCTTTATTCATTTCTCACTACAATCCCTTTTGGCAATTAGTCCCTCACATTTATTTTGAATGGTATTACAAACGTTTAGAACAATTGCAATAATAGAATTTTAATAAAATATGAGGGGCGTGTTCCACAAATGTTTCCATCAAGATGCACGCAAAAAAGCTGCAAGCGCCAAATATATATGTATACTTATATACATACATATAACAAAATATGTAAGGTATTTCTTAAAACGCTTTAAATCAAATATCAAACAAAAAGAATGTATGAATGAATATTGTCCTTTTTAGTGTTTGTATTTAAGTAAAATAAGCGCGGGTAATAGGGAATTTTTTTAAACTTATACACAACTAAGCATTTTGAATGCTAAATATTCATATTTATTCTTAATGCCTATTTATACAAAAATAATGTAAATCAAAAGGCCCATATATTTCTTTCATTTGTATGCAATAATTCTTAAATTATGTCTACGCACTTAAATATTATAAACAAAACTTTCGTGAGAGTAATGGAAAGCCAACCCTTCATGAGATACACGTATGTATGATAACCTATATATGTATGTAATATATAAATATGAGATATACGTATGATAACATATATATTTATATACATACAAATGTGGATATACACATCCAAAAATTGTGTTCTTATACAAACTTTTTACTACCCAATTTTTTACACAGCCAAATTACAACCTACATGTACATCCCAAGACGACTCACCTATACTTTTTAAAGCGATTCGGATCCTGAGCGAAGAGTTCCGTCATATTAATATTTTGGCCAGTAGACATATAAAATCGCTCCAAATTTTTATATGCCGGTTCATCTAAAAGGAATGGAAGTGGTCCTGCCATTTTTCTAATATTAATGTAACTATTTGAGACTAAACTTTTGCAAAACCGCCGATTTTTCCGTGCAAGTACTAAACGTAATTTATGCAGCAAATAGTACAACTGACTACGATGACAATTTATTTATTTAATAAAACAAACTAAGTGATAATGCTGAATTATTGCAACTTAACAACTCTCGCACGGATGACCAGAAAAATTTATAACGACTAAACCAATAGGCGAAACAAATTCAATTTCTCTTTACGCAGGTTTGTCAATGTCGAATGAAAAACTAAAGTCTTGAACACAAATCTTGCATAAGTGTTTAAGTTTTGTTCACTTAAAGCGACTAAGCATAGTGTCACAATATAAGGCGTGCCAGACTGTTTGATGCACATTGAAGCTTCCTTATCTTCATTTTGATTTTAACCCATTATAGCTTTAGATCCTGAATTGTTATAGTTACTTTCAATATATGTATGGAGCCCAAACATATGCATGTTTAGAAAGCAGTTTTGAAAATGTTGTATCTTGTAATAATTTTAACGTAAGTTATTTTGTTTAATTGCTTCGTTCAATATTTAATTCTGACGTTTTAATTAATTTTTATTTATTCAAATTAAAATAAAATGTTGGCTAGGTGGTTTCAATGCTTTTTTTTAAATAAAACAGAATGGCAAAAAATTACTGTATAACTGTTAGCCATAGCCGAATGAGTGGGTGCGTAACTACCATTCGGAATTCAGAGAGAACGTAGGTACGAATCTCGGTAAAAGATCAAAATGAAGAAAAAGTTTTTTTCTAATAGCGGTCGCCCCTGGGCAGGCGATGGCAAACCTCCGAGTATTTTTCTGCCATGAAAAATCTCCCCATAAAAAATATCTGCCGTTCGGAATCGGCTTGAAACTGTAGGTCCCTCCATTTGTGGATCAATATCAAGACGCACACCACAAATAGGAGGAGGAGCTCGGCCAAACACCCAAAAAGGGTATACGCGCCAATTATATATACAGTAGGTTCTGTTTTTATGCGGTTTTGAAATAGTGCGGTTTTTTTTTAATTAAAAAATGCATGTCGACCTATCGGGAATTGTACATATAAACAAGATTCTAAACCAGCTAAGCAAAAACTCATTACAGATTACATCAGAAATGCTAACCCTACAAGTATGGAACCGCCTGCATAACCATCTAGATCAGACGTGTACATTTCCTCAAGTGACGAAAGTGATTTTACGCCAAATCCTAAACGAATGCGCAACATGTGGGTATTGTCTGATTCTATTTCTGACGTAAATTTATTTTTCGATTCTGACGTTTCTTAAATAAAGATATAATTTTCAAAAATACAATATTTTGTTTATGCGATTTTATTTAATTATTTCAGATTCATGCGGTCTATGGAACGTATCTATAGTAATAATATGGGACTAGTGCCCTTTTTTATACGATTTTATTACATTATTTCCGATTTATGCGGTTCTTAGCACTTTTGAAACGTATCTATAGTTTTACTATAGAACTGGTAGCTTTTTTTATAGTGTTTTTTTATGCTGTTTCTTGCGGAACGTATCTACCGCATAAAAACAGAATCTACTGTATATATAATTGTTGCTGTATAGCTGAAAACAAATGGCATTGCTATCTGGCATATTTTATACAATTATACCATGCGATTAAGGTCATAGAATAGTTGTTAACAATCAATTAATTTAATTAAATCTTTTACCATATACATTCTTACCTGACTAGCGAACTCGTAAACTTTTTACTTTTGCTTATACTTTTATTTGTTAAACAAGTTCAACAAGTGTATTGTGTTTCAGGGTTAAAGTTATAAAATTTACTTAAACTTGTGTCAAAAGAACATATAACAGCGACACCTGTAAGTCCGTTTTGTAAGCAATATTAACAGTTTTTGACAAGGTGATTTCATTAAAGTACTAGCAATAATATTAAAGTAGAAAGTAAAAAGAAAAAAGAAAAGGACGAACTACGTTGAACAGCCGACATGAAATGGGAGCACGAAGCATACCTATGCGCGTTGAGTACTGAACAAGGTGGATTTAATAAGGTGACAGCATTCACCCAGCTGAATTTTTCGCCGTAGGTATGGCTTACGTCAAAATGATATGCTTTGTTTGTATGTATTGGTATGTTTACATTCGTATGTTTACATTTGCTTGCTGATTTTGACATGATGCTTGCACCAAACGCAACAACAAATACATGTAGGGTTTTACTTATATGTGTTTGCTGTCACCTGTAATAAATTCGCCTTGGTACTGAAGGTGGCGCCATTGAAAAACAGTTACTTTACTCTGACGTCAGATTTCGTCGCAGTACAAAACAAACGAACAAGACAAACAAAAGTAGGAGAAATGACATGTTTGTGAACATTCAGTGAATAACTTTGTGGTTTTGTGATTTGTGAGATTTAAACTAAACAAACTAATGCAAACGAAATGTATTTCGCTCCAAATGTATACTCCCATGAAAAAGCGCACCTCATAAAAAATATCTGCCGTTCGGAGTCGGCTGAAAACTGTAGGTTCTGCCATTTGGGGAACTACATCAAGATGCACGCCACAAATTGGAGGAGGAGCTCGAGCAAGCCAAAGAGTGTAAGGGTCAATTATATATATTTTATATATGTATATTAGGGCGGGTTGATTTAAAAATCGCTCATTGCTCTGTGAAAATCGTATTCTAGGGATCAAAATAAGGAACTTTGCCGAAGGAACCATGCCTCTAAAACGAATTCTGATGTTCTCCAATTTGGGTCGAACGAAAAATCCCACTGTGACCCATTTAGAGTGCTCCAATCGAGTCCAAATGTATGACCGACCCCGACTAACTTTGGACGGCCGATCCACCCATGCCAGTGGCACACCCCCTGGAACTCCCCTGGGGGGTTCCCCATACAATCATTTCAAAATATCACCATTTTTGGCCTTTACATGAGAAACGAAACTAAAAAGTTCGACCCAAATTGGGGGACATCAGAATTCGTTTTAGAGGTATGGTTCCTTCGGCAAAGTTTCTTATTTTGATCCCTAGAATATGATTTTCACAGAGTAATGGGCGATTTTTTTTGCCTCCCCACAAAATACACTAAAAGCTCGACCCAAATTGGGGGACATCAGAATTCGTTTTAGAGGTATTGTTCCTTCGGCAAAGTTTCTTATTTTGATCCCTAGAATATGATTTTCACAGAGCAATGGGCTATTTTTTTGCCTCCCCACAAATCGACCCGGCCTAATGTATAAGGACTGTCACTCCAGCAGCCTTCCCCCTATGGAAGTATGGGGAATGTTTATGCTACTACAACAACAACAACAACCATTCAATTTGAAAAATGCAAAAGAGCGGGGAGAGGAAATTATGAGGAAAATAAATTTTCCTCCTTGAAGTACGGCTCTCGAATGAAAAAGTAAGCATACATTTCATTACGTACATATATAATTTATCGCAAACTGTTGTTTCCATTGTATTTTTTCTTTCAAGATATAAATTGACTTGACAAACCGGTGCAAGAAAAGGATTGGCGAAAATATACGGAGCCTTACTCCGCTTTCGGAAAATGACATATACAATCTTGTTTTTATTTCAAGATCATCAGCTCTGAGCGGCAAAATTTTGGATATTCCTATGTCGGTGACCTCAATCATGTCAAGGCATTTCTCGATTGTGGAAATGCAGCTTTTGTTTGTTTTTGAATCTCTGACCCGTGATCAATTCAGCCCATCCTCATTCCCCCAGAAAAATTTGCAGGGGCATCAATGCTGCAGATAGATGCAAAACTATTTATGTATTTTTTGAAGTGAAAACTTCTTTAGGATCGTTGGGAGTGATTTGAGACTCGATGAAACGAAAAAGCGACACTCTTGGCTACGAAGCGTTATATGTTGATATACATACGTATATGTGTGTGGCTGCGTACAGATGAGCCACGCTAGTATAGTGAGTATTGTAGTGTGTATACTACACTGCCCATTACTTGCTTTGGTGGTTAGTTCAAGCGTCATACGTATGTATGTTTGTATGTATGCTAGTACGTATGTGTGTATGTATGCTAATACTTGCTTAGACCAAGCGTCCTACGAATGCTTGTGTGTATGTTAGTACGTCTGTGTAATATACGCGTTACGACGCTCATAATAGCAACCGCGTGTGCTGTATTGCGTCCGTATTTTTATATTCGTGAATATTTTCATTTTTAAATATAATATTTACTGCAATTGCAGGCGGTGTTGCAATATACCACAATCAAAATGACGGTGCTCGTATTGTAACTCCACAGATAGATCTGAATGCACAGCAACTAGAATCACTGTCTGTTCAGCTCTCTAAAGTGGGAGAAATATGTACATGCGAAACCAGATTGAGCAATGGAAAAACAGTTTTAATTGTGGCAATTTATATTTCACCGAATCAATCAATAAATAGCATCACGGAATTCATTCACGAAAGTTTAATAAAGTATACACCAGAAGTATCGCGGATACTTAGAAAAGATTACGATAAAGTTCCAATGATGTTAAGTGGCGATTTTAACGTAAATTTTGCATTGGACACAGCGGTTCCTTTAGTTGACTTTCTCAAAACAACATTCAATTTAAAAATGTGTAACAATCGCACTGAATCGACAACACGATCAAAAACAACAATTGACGCGGTATTTCAAAGATATGTTGACAACATCGAATCCAAAGCATTTGTATCATATTTTAGCTATCATAAGCCACTCGTATCATTTGTTGAAATTGAAAACATTGAGGATGAATAATAATAAAATGAAGAAAATAAAATATGAACTTTGCATCAATATTATAATGAACCCCGCTCCTAATGCTGCTTTCGTCTCATTCTCTCTCAGTTTGTTTTACGGAAGGTTTCACTTCTATCGCGTCTAACCGTTAGACTGGTATTTTTTTTCTAACTTTCCTTAGTAATACCTTGATTTTTCTTTTGACGTGATAACGTCTTATAATTCGATTTAACAGGCTGCACGCACGAAAAAATGTGTCGTTACCTTGCTCATATGTAGTTACCTTGCTCATTAGTGTTACCTTGCTCATATTAGTGTTACCTTGCTCATTAGTGTTACCTTGCTCATATTAGTGTTACCTTGCTCATTGCCGTTACCTTGCTCATTGCATTGAATGAACTGCAAGCGAAAGGGCGGAACGAACGACAAAGCAAACAAAGCAAACGAACGGCAACGCTCGACATCTTGCTCTCTCCTACTTAGGTGAGCGTATATATGTATGTATGTATATGCGCAAATGTACATATATAAATTCACGTATTTGTATTTGCATATGCCTTCTTATTGATTATTATTAATTTGATTCACTTGAAGAATTTAAAATAAAACCAAGTTTGTTAATAATACCTGTTGTTTTAATGTTATTATTATTATTTTTTTATTATATATGAAGGAAAAAATGTATGGTAATATTTACCATATCTATACTAATATTATAAAGAGGAAAACTTTGTTTGTTTGGTTGTAATGAATAGGCTCAAAAACTACTGGACCGATTTTAAAAATTCTTTCACCATTCGAAAGCTACATGACGAGTAACATGGATTATATTATATTTTGGAAATAGGGCTCGAGATATAGGTCAAATCGTGGACCCGGGTAACCTTCGGATGTGTATGTACAATATGGGTATCAAATGAAAGCTGTGGATAAGTGCTTTAATACGGGGTAATTTTCATGCTGCTCCGTGACTAGGGTCTCGAGATAGAGACCAAAACGTGGACCATAGAATGTGTTTGTACAATATGGATATCAAATTGAAGCTGTTGGTGAATGCTTTAGTTCAGAGTATTTTTTATGCCGCTCCGTGACTGGGGTCTCGAGATATAGGTCAAAACGTGGACCCGGGTAACCTTTGGTTGTGTATGTACAATATGGGTATCAAATGAAAGCTGTTGATAAGTGCTTTAATACGGGGTAATTTGTTATGTTATGTTATGTTATGTTATGTAATGTAATGTAATGTAATGTAATGTTATGTTATGTTATGTTATGTTATGTTATGTTATGTTATGTTATGTTATGTTATGTTATGTTATGTTATGTTATGTTATGTTATGTTATGTTATGTTATGTTATGTTATGTTATGTTATGTTTTGTTATGTTTTCTTATGTTTTCTTATGTTATGTTATGTTATGTTATGTTATGTTATGTTATGTTAAAGTATATTATGTTATGTTAATGTTAACTCATTCTCTATATCCATACAAAATATCTATCAAACAAATAAAATTAAAATTTTCTTTTGAAAATGCAACCATTCAATCAGTATTTTCTTATGACGTTATCACGTTAAACTATCGTCAGTAAACCGACTTTACAGACAACCTCTTTTTTATTAGATTTAAGACTGAAATAATATATGTTTTATTAACATTGTGAATTGAGGGGTGAATTATTATTTTGCCATTTTTTTATTATTTTTTAAGATTTAAGACTGAAAACATATTTTTTGAATTTTTATAAATATTTTATTATAAAACGTTCACACATAAGTAGATGATCTAATTTTTCGAGCTTAACTAAAAATTCATAATTAAAAAGCGTAATTTCCCATACAAAATTTCTCTCCCAAAATATGGGATTATAAAATAATCCTAGATAAAACCATACTTTTTGACATGCAACCCTGTGTTTTCTGTGTAATAGATCATTATTTTTACGAGTGTAAAGCCGTCAAAGAAAACAGATTTGTAGATATAATTCTAATAAAAAATTGTTTAGGTATTATGCGTACTATGCGTTCATATAACAGAAAAATAGCGTGTGTCCTTAAACGTGTGTCCTCTTATTACTTATTATAAAATGCGTATTGCTGTCATAATTTTTTGAAACCTCAGTAAACGTCGTTTACGGATTTTCTCCAACTGCTTTTAATAGCAGGCAATTGCGCAATTAAATTAGCTATTCCTTCTCCTTGTATTTTCTTTATATCGTCAAGAATAATTAAACAAACCAAAAACACCGAACTGTTCCACCAAAAGAGTCATTCCCATGGCAGCCGGTTCTATGTTAACGGAATGACTCGGGTTTTTCCCGACCAAGGGCTGCCGCCCCAGTAAACTAGCCCTGTCTAGTAAACAGTATATCACCCCACCCCTTACGTCACAAGAGCAACTCCTCGCAGCAACCTTGCTCCAAATACTTCTTCTCAGAGCTGGAATTGAATCCAACCCTGGGCCAGAAGTATTCTATTGCTCCGTCTACCAAAAACGGCTCCACCCGAACTCCACCTCGGTTAGGTGCAACAAGTGCAACGGGTGGAGCCATCTTAAGACCTGTTCAGGCCTTAAGACACATATGCAGTGGACCACACGGTATGTGGCCTCGTTTTGCTCCCGCCAGCAGGCCTCTAATGCCTCCACGGCTACTACCCCCCCTGATAGACCGGCACTACCAACCGCCACCACTACCCACACCTCCACGGTGAGGAACCTATCGGAGCAACACAACTCCCCTTCAACCCCTCCCCTTCCTTCCTGCTCCAACCCCAGTGCGGGGACAAACCAGCAGCTCCTGGTCCCCCGCACAGTCTGTTCCGTTTGTCAGGCCGTAATACCTCGGAATCTGGCATCAGTCAATTACAATTCTTGCTATGGGTGGTGCCATTTTCGGAGATGTTCCGGCCTGCGCACCACCCGTGAGTGGACAACAGGCTACGTTGACCCCTGCTATAGAGCCCTGCACCCGCAACCGCCACCCATGGCGCGGCCGCCCACCATCATCAGGCCGCAACAACAACAACGGATTACACAGCAGGCCCAACGTAGGCAACCCCATGCGTCCCTCATCCCCCGAGTTACAACGACATCACCCAGAAACTTTAAGCTTCTTCAATTTAACTGTAACGGACTCACGAGCAAGGTCGACGAGATAGTTGACTTTATGAGCCGGCACAGTATCAAGATAGCTGCGGCCCAGGAAACCAGGCTGCACGCTAGGTCCTCTCTGATCACCAGGGATGGCTATAACGTACACAGACATGATCGCGAGCGAGACAATGGTGGTGGCCTAGCGTTTATAGTCTACCACACAGTGCAGTATCGTCTCATTGATGAAGGAATCGACCGCAGGGACAACACCTTAGAATGTCAAGGCATAGCTGTCGGGACAGGTGATTCAGAGCTCGAATTTTTAGCATTTATATACCCCCTGTCACCTGCTGCCCGGCAGGATATCACCCTGATATAGGTGCGCTCATCAGAGGTGAAAACCGATTGGTTGTAGGTGACTTTAATGCGCATCACGATCTTTGGCATTCAAGCCTGCCAAATGATCGTAGGGGACAGCAATTGGCACAGCAAATAGACGATTCGACATTAAGCACTGTGAACGACGAGGCCCCCACCAGAGTAGTGGGCAATTGTAGCAGCTCGCCTGACCTAACAATAGCTAGCGCGGATCTGATGAATAGCATAACGTGGCGACCTATGCTATCGCTTGCATCAGATCACTTGCCCATTATCGTCTCGATTGAAAGACCTACCGACTTTGTTTCCGCGAATCACCGGCCCTATTTTAACTTTAAAAAAGCTAATTGGGCCGGCTTCACGGAATTCACTGAGGACACCTTCGCCGCTCTTCCCATCCCCACCGATGTGCGCGCATTTGAATACGCATTCCGCAAGGTGCTCACAGCTGCTGCGGCTCGCTTCATTCCAGCTGGAAGCTTTAAGGACATCCGTCCTCATTTCCCAGCCGAAGCAGCCAGCTTGGCAAACGAGCGTGACCACCTACGCCAGGCCGATACCGGGGATCCCCGCATAAGGGATCTAAATTTGGAGATCCGGCAACTGGTAGACACAAGCGGACTAAATGGGTTGAGCACCTGAAGACCTGTAACCTCACCTCTGGGGTGAGTAAGCTCTGGTCCACCGTTAGGTCCCTGTCGAGCCCGACGAAGCACAACGACAAAGTGGCCATCACCTTCAACGGTTGTACTTCGTCGGACCCGAAGAGATGCGCGAGCAATTTTAGCCGGCTTTTTATACTGCATCCTCTGGCCGACAGATCCAAACGTCGTGGTACCAGAAGGCTGCACAAACTGACGAACGACAGTGCGCCACTTACTTTCTCCGGTGATGAGGTTCAGGGGGCCATCAACAAATCGAAAACATCTAAAGCCAATTGCCCTGACGGACTAAACGCGCTGATACTGAAGCACCTGGGACCTTTGGGAGTAGGATTTCTCACAAGGGTCTTCAATCTGACCCTGGCCACTCTCATCATACCTGACAAGTGGAAAGCAGGGAGAACGGTCCCACTACTGAAACCTGGGAAACCCGCCAACCAAGGGGAATCTTATCGTCCGATAACTCTCCTTTCCTCAGTAGTGAAGACACTTGAAGCCCTCCTACTCCTACTCCCACTCTTCACGAAACACCTGGCCCCAGCCCCACATAAGCACGGCTTCCGACGAGTGCATAGCACCACCACTGCACTCACCGCCATAAACGCCCAAAATAAATCGCGGGCTTAACCAAAACTGCCCTGCGAGAGGACTGTCCTAGTAGCGTTGGACCTAAAGAAGGCTTTCGACATAGTCAGCCATTCCACGCTACTAGATGATATTTATCAGTCGACACTCCCGCCAGGGCTGAAGCTGTGGTCCGCAAACTATCTGAGCGGTCGTCACTCGTCAGTGACTTTTCCAGATCAAACATCAAAGCAGGGGAAGATAAAGCAAGGTGTACCGCAGGGTGGTGTAATTTCTCCCTTGCTGTTCAACTTCTATATCTCGAAGCTCCCCCAACCACCAGCGGGAGTTTCCCTGATCTCATACGCTGACGACTGTACGATAATGGCGTCCAGCAATGACATCGATGGCCTGTGTTCCAAAGCGAACAACTACCTCACCGACCTTTCTCGCTTTTTCACTGCGAGGAATCTCCAACTTTCCCCCACTAAATCCACGGCGACCCTCTTCACCACCTGGATAAAGGAGGCCAAAATGTCCCTGAAGGTAAAAGTCGATGACACACCAATACCGACAGTAAACAACCCCAAAATTTTGGGTGTAACCTTTGCCAGTTTGCTCTCCTTCTCAGCGCACACAACCGCAATTACCACTAAGGTCCAAAACCGCAACAAGGTCCTCAAATCGCTTGCCGGCAGCACTTGGGGCAAAGACAAAGAACTGTTGCTATCGACATTTAAGGCAATTGGTCGGCCGGTTCTAAGCAATGCAGCGCCCCTCTGGTCGCCTGAAACTAGTGACACGCAGTGGACAAAGCTTCAGACATGCCAAAATACCGCCATTCGGACAGCGACCGGTTGCCTCCTGATGTCCCCGGTTCAACACCTACATAACGAGGCACAAATGCTCCAAGTAATGGAGCATAACAAACTGCTCAGCAAGCTGTTCCTGCTAGGATGTTACCGCAGGTTTCATCCCTGCAGACACCTGTTTGAGCCTGAGCCGCCTCCCAGGCACGTCAGGAGACATCTCCTAGACTACGCTGACGAAATCCAGGACAAAACTGACCGCAACCTACTGGACCGGACAGTATTTAGACAGTCAATAAACGACATTCACCGGGAGACCGTTACCACCTTCATGAGCTCCCGTCCTGTGAATGCCGTAATCGGAGTCCAACCACCACCTATTGCAGATGAACAGCTCCAGCTCCCCCTTGAGACTCGTGTAACACTGGCACAACTACGTTCTGGATACTGTAGCAGGTTAAACTCCTACCTATCCAGAATCGACCCCGACATACCAAACACATGTCCGGCATGTGAAGGCACCCCGCACGACACTAACCACCTTTTCACATGCCCCCTAAAGCCGACTCATCTAACACCCCTCTCCCTCTGGACCCATCCCGTCGAAACAGCATGTTTCCTGGGCCTACCCCTAGATTAGCTAGACGAAGACGATAGGTGATATACCCGACACTGGCGGGGCTACTATTACTGTTAACAAACAAACAAACCAAAAGAGTTTCTATAAAGAAAAACCTTTCACAACAGTACTGACAGCTGATTGTCAATTTTGCAGGTAATCTGCCATATGTGAACGGGTAGATTAATTTTGTGGATTTTTTTTTAATTAATACATATGTGAACACACTTTTAGATGTAAGACGTAAATGAATTTTACATGTTGACGTACCTGAAGCATATTTTATAATAAACTGCGTTTATATCTAACTAGCTTATAACTCTGCTATTCACATCGTTTTTCAAAATGCATTAAAATATCATCCGGCAATATCATTCCAGCCGGGTCTCAGTAATAGATGTATGGCAAGGCGAAGACGAAGACGAACGGCAGAGTTATACTATGCTCCCACGGCACGTAATTCGCTATCTACGCAATTCGCTAATTAGAATTCGTAATTTACTTTGTCAGCTCTGCTTCTTGTTTTGCTCTTTGCGTTTTATTATTACTCGAATTATACATCAGCTCGCTGGCAGTTAGTCTCCCAAAGTAGTTGTAAAAAGACATTTTATAAGAATATTCACCAGTTAATATTAACTTTTCAAAGGACTCACCTTCTTCCAGTTCAAGCTTTCAGAGACAAGAATTCCACAGTATTTAGAAAGAGCTGGAACAGTTCAGTAGAGGAAATTTGTTTTCCTCCACCTTTCTTAATATATTCAGGATCCTTCTCGACATAATACTGTTGTTCATATTTTATTTATTTTCTTCTATTATTACAAAGTACTTTTTTATGGTTATTATTCAATATTTGTTCACTTCGTTTAGGTTTCAAAGGATAATTGGGAAGTTAATCATAAATTAGAGATCGAATTACGTTTTGTGGGAACATAGCATTATAAGGTTGCAAGCAGAGACGTTAACGCTGCGGACAATTGTGCAACCTATCGTTCGAAATAATACTTAGGCTGTTCTGGTTTTTCTTGCCACAATGTCATTATTTGTTTAAATGTTATGATTTATATAACAAAACATATATGTATATTCAAGAAGTGTTAGACACGACAACAATAGCTATAAGAAAATATGTAGTATACAGGTATCCCTCGTATAACGCGATAGTTACGTTCCAGAAGAATTGCGCGTTATGTAATTCCGCGTTATCTAAAACATAGTTTTCATATAAATTTGGGGGTTATGTTCCAATAGGTTTTTTTTTAAATAAAAATAACAGATGCGCATATATTTCAACTCAATACTAAAGTTCAGACTTTCTTATACAATTAAAAACACAAAACAAAAAATTTAAAAACAAACTAAAACAAATTAAAGGTTTATTAAAAACTTTATTGTTATTCTTCAAACTTCATATGGTAATTAATCTGTTTCACTGTCTTCAAAGATCTTTGCACGTGGGCGTTTTGGGGGAGCAATAACTTCATCAGAAGATATTTCTTCAACATAGTTTTCGCTATTGGATAAGAAACTAGTTGTGGGACCTTGTGGTTCTTCTACTGGTTTTATAGTGGCAAAATCTGTTATCAGTTTTTGGTGGGTGGTTTTTTTAAGCTCCTTTTCAATTTCGTAATAAGGTGCTAGATTAATATCTATTCTATCTATCTAAGGCAAAAAAGGGTAATTTCCGGTTTACATTAAAAATACATTACATATTATAAATATGTGGTACGCAAATTAGTGTTACCAGATTTTATAATTATGTTTTCCCCTTCGCATTATATAAGCCTAAATTTCGCGTTGTACTGAAACCTAATTTTTCCAAATCGTGTTATATCGAAACCGCGTTGTATAAGACCGCGTTATACAAGGGATAGCTGTATTTAGATGTAGCTTGCCCTTTAAATATAACACACAAAGTGGCAGCACAAATTTGGTAACTGGTTGATCGGTTCGTTCTGCCGTCATATTGGTTGCACTGCAAGATGGTGTGTATTAGTGTGTGTAATTAAGAAGTCAATTTCCAATAAAAAAGCAAAACTGAGTAGTACATAATAATTAGAAAAAATGTTTTTGTCGCAGTAAGTGAACATTAGGTTGTATTAAAAATGCCATTTAATGTTTTAATAAATGAATGAAAGAGCTATACGTGAGGAAAAATGCACAGCAGACAGAATAAAGTGAAGAAAGCGGACTCGATCTCGCGAGAAAACGAAAGAAACAAGAAAGTGTCACTGGTCTATTGCTATTGCTAAAAAGCAGAAAGGGGAAAAAGATAGGAAAAAGGTAAATATGCACTTTGGGTTAAAAAGTGCTAACTGGTCACAATCGCAGTTGAAAATATGAGGATATTTAAGGATATTTATCTCTTTAATGATGTATCAAAGTAACAGAGTACTCTGTTGTCGCCGCGTGTGCGTATTCTATGCGATAGAGAACTGACGCCTCCACTATTAAGTTAACAGCGGCATCCACATAAAACCTGTGCGTGGTTTTGGTGTTGCTGTTGAAATGCATACGTAACCTTGCAAATGCGTAGCACAGTAGTTTCTTTTGTCCAATGGGATGGTGCAACTGTTTCATGAGCCAGTTTGAGCATAGTTGATTAAAAGAAAATTCCTAAAATAAATATATGTGATGTTAATAATTGTTCAAATTTTATAAGACAAACACAAAAATTGTTATTAAATTACCAGTTTCGAAGTAATATATTAAATAAAAAAAAACATTTGATCGCGTCACTATTAAACACACATTTACATATGAACCATCATATGTAACACTAGTAATTTTTTTAATATTTTGCAGATCGGAGTTTTCATCGGAGTATATCAATTTGTAAGAGTAAAGGGAAAGTTCTGATAACGTGTTGTCGATCGTTCGCAAAATGTCTAATTCATCATCTATTAAAGTAGATCCGAACGCTGTCAGTAGTAATACCACAACGACGTCAACAAACAATAATCACAATTGCAATAGCGGCAGCAATAACAATGTCGAGCAGCCACAAACAAAACGGCAAAAAATTGAAAAAATTAAAACAAATATAAACAAACCTGCTAAAGTTGTTAAATCGGCTTCGTCAAGAGGAGTGGCCACAGCAACAGCTTCACCGCCACCCGACATCATTGATACCGCAGGAGTTAGCCTTCTACAATCAAGTGTCAATGGCAAATTAGTGAATAACAGTAATCAGCAACAGTTACGTTGCTCTTCGCTTTCGTCTTCCGCTAATTCAATATCGACACCAAGTTCAACAAACAATTCTCCAACTTCCACTCCTGGTGGCTCACGTGCCACATCATTGTCTCATTTATTAAATGACCAGGGAACAGCTGCGCACATTCTACCAGGAATTGAAGGCGTCACAAACAGCACAAGTTCCAGTAATAAACTTATAAAGCCCGAAATAGTACCGCAAAATGGTGGTATTGCAAAAATTAGGGGCACTGGTACAACAGGCAGCAGCTCCGACGAAGTCGATCGCATAACACTGATTCCAGATTTGCTATCCAACATGGTAAACGCAACCAACACAAAATTGTTGACAGAACAAACAATACATCAAAAGGAAACTCCGACATTGACAGCAGCCCATTCTCAGGATATGCGTGAATTCGAAACCTCGCTAAACAAGCAATGCCTTTGTGGTGTATCCGAACGCACATTACGAAAACCTTTCCAATCACATTATTCGATCGACTCGAATGGACAAAAGCGAATTGCGAATCTTTCGGAATGGCCGACGGAAAAACTTTTACAATTTCTCTCAAATTTGCAACTACTTTTTGACATTTATCTTAAGCAAAATTCGAAAGGTTTTATCTGTGCACGCATTATGGACGTGTGCGATGTACTAATACGCAATGATCATAACCTTATTGATGAAATTATCGTTTTGGCTGCCTACAGCAATGAGTATGTACAATTTTTAGCTGCAAGGGTATTGGCCTCATTTCTGGTGATCGCAAAACAAGAGCTAAATGATAATTGGCTTAAGAACTTGGTTGATAATTTATTTAATTTTGATCGACTCGACGGTACTGCGGTGCAGAAAATACATTTCAGTTTGGAGATAATCAAAAGAATAGTTGAGTGGAAAGATATTGATTTGCACCCTCTTGAGGATGAAATTGTCGACATTCAAGGAGGTAGTGGGTCTACTGGGTCTGATCGATGTAGAAATATAGCATATAGCAATACGAGTGGTAGTGCGGAAAGTGATGGGTTAAATCCCGAGAGGTTTTTTCATTTTCAGCCGCATCAACCATCATTAGAAACAAACTACTTCGCATTACAATTTCGTGGCACACTTGGTGATGGAGCTGATCACGAAGAGGATGATGAAGACGATGAGGAAGAAATTGAAGATGATGATGAGGATGATTTGGATGACGATGTATTGGAAGAAAGTATGGTTCAGGCGCACGCGCGGAGGAATCATCATCATCACGTATCACAAATATCGATGCAGCATCACCATCGTCAACATTTTCCTCACGTAACTACCATCCAAAGCAATACGAACTATCTTCCTACAATTCCATATGAGCCAGTAATTTCGGCATCGCATTACGTAAGTGCTCATACCCACCCCTATAATCATCAACAAATGCACCAAAACAGCTTAGGTGATCACCACTCGCATACACCGTCATTTGATACACTTGCGACACACTTTTCGAACACTTCCAATACAGCAGAGTTAAATGTGGACATCAACGACACGCAACCAATTACATCGAACCCCGTTGCCAATTCGCTTTTATCGTCAGGTTGTCATATAATAACGCTTACCGATTCGGAGAGTTTCGATACCTCACATCTTAAAGGGGTCACTATTAAAATACTCGAAAATAAATGGCCTGCTCTGGTGAAGAATATGTCGGCCCTGATAGTAAACCATTTGCATATAGATCATGCAGAGCATTGTATCCTGAATTTTCTACAGTTATGGGAAAATATCATATCAGTGAAGGCGAATCTTTCAGTGGTCGAAACTCGCCCTTTCTACGCGCAACTAGATAAATTCGAATTACTTTTACAACAGCAGCAGTTGTCATGCACCGTCTATAAGCAGCTACTGTGCTTATTTAACGAAGCACTTTGTTACGGATCTACGCTGGCATTGCAGGATATGTTGCCGGTGGAAACGTGCCGTCTAGCTCAAAGAATTGTACGACATGTGAAAGAAGCACGCATTTTAGACTCACTTCCGAGGCGTCAGCCTGAGAACATGGTTAGTTTCTTGGGCTTCAAGCGCGCAGCGGTTATATATACAGAGGATGGTCCACAGACGGGGATGTCGGAACGATGCATGACACAAATGCATACGTCTTCGCCGCAGCCTCATGGCGGCAATTGTTCATCTGCTGCTACAGTCTCTACTCCAACGAATCAGCAGCTGTCTAACTACGACCAGTCCCTCCACTCTACCGTAATTATATCGAGTGGTCCTATAGAACCAGATGCCAATGTCATCGAAATGGATAAAACGATTCTACAAAAAATGGTGCTTCTTGTGCTCAAATCTGTCGCTGTAACAGTGAAGGAGATACGCAGCGATTCCTCCGACTCTTCCATTGATTCACATGACTGTGACGCCTATCAAGATATGGTACTTATTGAGCGGTCCATTCGTGATGTACTGCGGAAATTGGAGTCATTTATAAAACACAAACTAGAATTTCACCCCGAATGTCATTTTAGCAAAATACTCATACATCTTTTCGATGATCAGGATGACCATTTAATCGAAGCAATGGTCTGTACGTTGGACGTAACAGCTGGAATATCCTTTCGCAATAATGCTTTCCCTGAACTCGTGTCTATGTTGAATCCCGTATACACATTTTTAGAATTTCTCAAAATGATTTCAAACAGCTCAGACCTATTGCTTGATCTACTTGTGAGTAATGAGACATGTTTTCTACTTTATCTCCTGCGCTTTTTAAAATATATAAGAGCTAATTGGGATATGTTCTTACGAAGCTGTCATGATTTCGGAATGGGTACACCTACTTTGGACGAAGCAATGAGTGTTCTGATAAGACTGCGCCTGCACATCTCACGATTAGTAGCTCGCCAGCTATATCCCTACGACATTTCGCCGGTGCTTCGGCTACTGGAAAGCTGCGAAAGTCTCTATGAGGGCAACGATCGCAGCCTAACGTGAAATGTTCCTTACAGCGTTCTTAAAAAATCGACAATAGCTTAAAATTACACTATCAGAGAAGTTATTTATTTTTTATTTAATTTATTTTCTTATTGCGGTGACAAATATTGTTCTTGTGCTATCAAAAACCTTTAATATAAATTGAAAATGAAATAAAAACTATCAAACGTAATATTAAATTAAAAGACTTGAATATCTATAGCACAAAGAAATTTTCTTTTAAACAATAGTTACATTTATTTTAATTTAAATGTATCCTTAAAATTTAAATAACTTAATGTAGAACCATAAATTAGTATAATTTAATTTGCCAATTAGTGACTTAAATATATAATAAAGTTAAGTAACTTTAAAGTTGACGTACACAAAATACATATATTAAAATTGTATTTGTATTGTATTTGTGTAACCTAAAACAATTTTTAAAATGATTATTCAACAGTTTTAAGAGTTCTTTTAATCTTGCCTTAGTTTAAGATGTATTTCTTAAAATTTAAAACAATAACACAATACTTAACCATTAAAAACCCAACAGCTACAATACACTTTAAATGTGTGCCCAGTTTGATTATATATGTATATGTATGATTAAAGTAATATTTAATAGCTATAATTTTATAATAAAAATGTCAATGGATGTAAATACGATCTTCCAATTTTGCATATGAAAGAAATATGACTTGAATGTAAAAAACAAATGCCACACTTTCTTTACAATATGTCCCTTAATATCTTACGATCATCACAATTTAACTAAAAGTTCAAAACCTTAAATTCAGTAGTGCATCTTGAGAAATGTTTTAATGTCAATGGCTTAGCGTTTGATCGAAGGGTTGCAAAGGGTGTGTTTAATTTTTTATAGTCAAGCTAATTTTCAACCCCAATAAAGTGCCGAAATAGTTGTGAGAAATTCCACCATTACTGTTGTGTACATATATACAATATATACAATATTTGTAATATTTTATAAGCTTTTACGTAATAAAGAAACATTTTATAAAGTATTGTAGAGTATACAAATTCTATGGAATTATATAATTTCTAATTTTGGATCGTACAATAGCGCACGAATAGTGTGAGAGTGCTGAAAAATAGTGAAGCATACCATATTTTGAAACTGCGTTTCGGTCAGTTATATAAAAACATCTTCACACTATATGTGTGTATATATACATATGATGTATATAAACATTTCTTATTACACTCACATTTTTAATAAACTATAGCAAATATTTTAGAAAACATTTAAAAACATTAAATCGATGTTTCCTTTAGTATCTTTAAATACAGATTTATTAATATGGACTTTTTGTACTTGACATATATTACATATGCACATATGTATACGATACTCAATTCATAGTTATAGCCTATAAAGTTATCTTAAAATTAAATTGTTTTGGGGTTTTATATGTTTGGTTTATGTTTATACATATGTAAGTAAAGTTCATGATGAAATGAATGAATTTTACTAAAAAGAGATTCCCCATAAACTTTGTGAATGATCCTGGCTGATGGTTCTTGGTTAGATATCATTTGAAGTTATTCTGGCAGATCCGACAGTGGTGAGAAGGATCTTTTCTGTTTTGTTCAATCGCCTAACAGCTTAGTGTCGATTTATCATACGCACACGGCGTTTGACTTCGAGGAAGGGCGAATCCTGTCCGCGATCAGCAAATTGTAATCCGCCTAGGAAAGCCTCTGTTCCAAAATGAACGCCTGAGAAAGAAGTTCGGCGGGCCATACTCGAGGCAGGAACTAATGTCATAGTCGATAGTTTTTGACGTTGAAAATTTAGTGAAATTGGTACTGAGCAACGTCGGTTAGATACTTTTGGATACATAGTTTCTAAACATTGTAAAAGAAGAACCCCTTATCTTTAATTTTTTTTTTGGTTTGGTAAATTTTCCTTTTTTTAATTGATAACAATATTATAAACTTACCTTTACGATTGAGAGAAATTGCCCCACTACTCTGGGCCTCCCATGTTGTTAGATGTGGAAAACGAAAGGCACCGTATTCAATATTTTCTAGCCGATTATGATCATCAAACGATGTGTATTTCCGTAGGTTGGCTAGTATTTCAGATTTTTTCGCAGCGTTATCATTGAAGCGATCTACGGACATCGATCGCATTTCCAGTATTAATTCTCTGTTTGATTTTTTCTTCGGAGACCCTAAAGTAGAATTTGTTAATGTTATTATATTATTCATTTTTACTACCCTTCATTTAGGTCGTTGACGTCTTATTTGAGGCTTTAAAGCAGAATCCTTTCACTTATTTCAATTTGAGTTTAAATCTTTTATATGTGTATATGAACTGCCTATATACTTACTATGTATTTATTTAAAAAACAAAAACAAAACTTTATGATCAAATTCAGAAAGTGAACAAATTTAAATTTATAGTGCTTGAAAGCCTAAGACGTCGGTAAATAAAACAGCAAACATTTTCAATTACAGGTATAGAGAGTTAAATTTTTATTGATCTATTAAGCATAATTAAATGTAAATTTCTTTCTTAATTACAATTAAAATTGACATTCATTCGAGGTTTTGCACAACTTTACAGAACTTTTATATATTTTCCAAAGCATTGTAAACTAGTCATAGACCAATTTATGAATAAATACATTCACAGCAAACCATTCTACATTCATACACTTATCTATGGTAATGCATGCATATACATATGTACATACATATATGCTTTAAACGAAGTATATCACACAGTTCATAGATCATATTATTACAATAGCGATAGAGACATATCTAGATGATCAATTTCCAATGAAATTTTAAAACAAAAAACAGAGAGTTTAAAAGATTTTTTGGACCATGGAGTTGCAAGGATGTGCTGTTCGTGTTCATACAATACACATATATCTAGATACTTAGACATTTAATGCGATACCATAAAGAGTGCTAGGGTCGTTCAGTAGGTACGAGTACAAATACGATGAAGACCTGGAATTGAAAAAAGTGTAACGTAAGGAAGACGGAAGAAATTCGAAGGAAGAGAATGTGTATATATACAGAGAAAGGCATACATAGTTATAGAGAATATAACTATATAACTACTATTTAGAATATAAACCGTTGCAAAATTAATCGATAAATACACCAAAATGCATAAATAAATACATAAATATATAAAACAAAATCACATACGTACATTTAATGGAAATTGCCGTAAATTAATTTAATAAATTATTTTATATGCGTGTGATCTCATTTACACTCCCATAAATATGTATATATGCATTTGTGCGTGCGGTAAAATGTATATATTTGTGAATATTTAGTTTTCAAAACCAGTAGTAAACTACAATAGTACACATATTTTCTATACAGATTCTTAAACTGCAGTTGTGAGTACTTTATTTATATTTTATATGTCAGAGGAATGTAAGTATTATTTAGAGTGTTTGCAATTTTTTTGATTAAGTTTGGAATTCATAAACTTTCTTTAGCTTTATATATAGCTTCCTTTTCAACATAATATTCATTGCTTCCTCAGTAAATAAAGCTTTTTTTATTAATTTTAAAAGTTAACTTTCATTTTTTCCCCAATTTAGTTTTAATTAATAATAATAGTTTAACTCTTCTGAATTAACATATTCTTACAATTTATTGTATGCTATACCTTTGGAAGCACGACGATCTTGTTTGTGAGTCTGAGCATAAGACTGCAAAGAGCAACGTCTTAGCCGTTTGCCTCCCTTATTTTGCTGCAAATAAAAAAGTTTAATAATATCCAATTAATAATTTACCCCTTTTTTGGTCTATATATCTTATATTCATAAATACAGATGTGTATATGAACATATGTACGTGTGAACTCACTGATTTGTAGTGTTGATTTATGTCCGAGGCGGCTTTCAATAGTAAATAAATAAATACCAACGCGAATAGATAAATGATAGGTTCTGCCGTATTCGTTTTCTTGGCTATTGGCTGATCTTTTTTATTGTTGGGATTGTTGCCAATGCTATGGTTATTTTTATTATTTTCGCTCTTAACCTTTTTCTTTTTCAATGCAACTGCTCCATGTGGCCAGTTTTGTCCATTCCGGCGTACTGATTTGCTATCCTCTTTAGCTAATTGAGAATCTTCAGGTTCTACTCCAACCTCTTCAATATTGGAACTACCTTGTTCCTCTTCACCGTCAGTACCACTACCACTGTTCATATCTAGAAAACCTTTAGCCGATTGTTCCCATTCATTTTCAAATTCCTTTAACGGATCTAATTTGTCATAAATTTCGTTTGTCCAACGCAGATCTTTCGTAAACACCTCTAGCTCAGTACAAAGATCTTTGTATTCCAAAAGCTTTTCGAGTATTCTTACACGTTTAGCCGCTTCCAGTGCTTGTAGTTCTTGACTTTGCAATATAGTATCGTCGTCTTTGCATCTAAGACCTTCCTGTTCTCTATTCACATAGTTGCATTGTAAGGTAGCAGTTGTTAAATACAAAGTAAACAACACAATCAAAACGCCTACAGGTACCACATGCCGTATGTTGTTGTTCTTGTTGTTTCTTAGATGAGCTAGCGATGCTGATCCTTTCATGCCCGCCTTATACAATTTTACTCGTTCGGATACGTGAGTTCCGAACTCTTCCGAGAGTTCTTCGTTTGCCTTTCGTTCGTCTTCAGCATCCTCTACAAACTCAATTACATCTTTGCTATTCGCAGAATTCGCCATAATTTACAAGTTTGCTAAACAGGAAAAAAATAAAATGTAAAATTTGCAAAACAAAAGGAGATACAGGCATTTCAAACTTCATCAAATAAAACGGAGCATTTAATGTGTCTATATTGGGAGCTTTGGAACATATACATCGAAACAATAAAAATGTGAACAAATAGTGCTCGCTTTTTTAGGCGTTACTGTGGAAAAATCAATAAGAATGGTTAATGCATTGATTTAATATAACTTTGTGTGAAAAATCCATTAAGCACTTGAATAGTTTTAAACTGTTTCTTTATTTTAATACTTTATATTGAAATGGCCGGCACATGCTAAAATATATAAAAAAGAAATATATCTACGCACATGTGTACTTTAGTGCATATAAATGTTTGGGCTTAACTTCGGTTTATTGTCCTGCAGAACTTATTCGAATGTAGTTTTAAAGTTTTGCTTTGCATTTAATTATTACTTCACATTTTAAGTAATTTCACACTAAAACAATGTGAAATATATAATTTTTAAATTGTAGGATGTGATTTAAAACCAATTACTTATGGCAACTTTTTTAATGCAAGATTTGGCAAATGTCTTTAAACGCTTGAGCTTTGACACTGCTTCGTTAGTAGGTATCTATCAGCTTGCTGCGAACACTAATCACCGTAATTGCACTTCCGGACATCAAATCGTATTATCGTGTGGAGAGAGGCATGCACATATCCATATGCACTGTCAATTGCCCATAATCATGTATACAATGTGTGCCGCTTGTGTATGTAGACGGAATGTACACCAATATTTTTTTAAGCCATCTGTTGCAGCATCCTAATAATGCATTCAAATCCCTAATAACTCCCAGCTGTGTCGAAGACAACTGAGAAAAAACGGTACGAGTAATGCTTTTTGAAGTGAAACTTCTTTAGGCGCGTCGGGGGCCCCAAGGCAGATTGAAAATAGGCGGGTGAAACGATAAGTTCGGAGCGTTACCGAAATCCGTCAAATGGGCAGGGCCAAGGAGCAGCTGCTCCTTCCCACTCTCGCCTATTCGCTCTCTCTGAAATGTATATAGCACACAAGTAAGCATTGAAGTAGACTGGCGACATGCAGGCAACCGACAATCGACAACCGACAACGGGTATTATAGATGCTGTGTGTGAGTATCAGATAAAGCGCCGATTGAATGTGTGTAAGCGGGAAAGCAATAAGAAACTGCTGTGAAGTAAATAGATGGTAGGTATGGAGGAGACGAAGCGATACAATGAGTGCGTTTGCCAAACGAGTGACGATAGTTGAAGTAGAAGGTTGTAAAATGACATTTCAACCGTTTCGGTGATCAAAGCAAATTGATTAACGCGCCAAAAGTAGGCAAAAAATACCATTGGAAGTGCAAAGAAATGTCAGCGTCAAGTGCAACACTGCACCCAAGTGTCAAATTTGAAGCTAAGAAGGACAAAAATAAATAGTACAAATTTATGGGGAGTGATATAGAAAAAAAAATATGAAAACCTGAATTTAACACGAGAGAGGGGGGAGAGATCTAAACCGGGGCTCCCATGCATGGAACAACCAACTTAGAAGTTTCACTTCTACCGTGCGTGAGTCTGACAGACCCTAGTTTTTTTATTTACTTTTATCCATGGCCAAACATTTGAATTTGTGTTTACGCATTTTTATACATACATACATCCTTTTTGAAGAGTGAGCGTGTTTCCTAAAACACTGCAGTTTATTTTACCTTTGTAAACTTAAGGAGAACATAATAACTTTTACAATTTTTACCACATTAAAAAAAAAAAAAATAAATAATATTATTATTTCATAAAAACAAAGATTATAACTGTCTTTCTTGGAATAATAAAATTGATGTACATATGTCTTTCAGAAATATATGAATACTGAATCATTTTGGACATGCTTAATTGGTTAAATTTTCAGCTTTTGGCAATTACTTTCCACTCATGAATTAAAGTACGCTTTTAATTGAGAAATATTGGCATAATTCTGATCAGCAATGCGGAGATATAAAAGTTAGGTATACAAATTCTGCCACATTGTTATACTTAAAATTATAGAATCTTATGGACGAGCGCGTAACCTTGGGTTTACACTAATTGAAAATACGTATTAGCTAACGAAATAGAGAAAATTTGTTTGTGTAACTTAGGCGCCTAGACAGTTCACTTTTAAGCAAAAGTCGTTAGCGTCGTTTTGTACAAATTGTCTACACTTACTCGATTAGATTATAAAAATATTTCAATAACACTTACCAAACTCTCCAAATTGAAATAGATTTCTCCGAATGGTGCGCTCTTATGCGGTTTTATTTTTTTTTTTTCGAGAGTTACAGCGATACGTCGCCAAATTGGTCAGTTACGTCAAATCATTTGACAAATTTGCTTTTCGAAAAAGCATGGACAGTGACGAAGGCAATTAAAGAAGTGTGAATGTATTAGTAAAAAAATGTGAATATAGTGTTATTGTGTTTGCAGAACTATCGCGTGTGAGCGTCAAGTAATGTCAATGAAAATCAGATTTTAAGCAAATCCACAGCAAATTTATTTAATCCACAGAAAACATATTAAAATTTAACTGCTATTAAATGTTTTTCTTAACTCACATCTCCTCAGGCAAACGTTTATTTAATGATACTTATGTCAGACAATACTTGCCAATTATATTAGTGTAAATATCTTGAACTGTCAGTTTGGTAGTTCAGCAACCAATTTGTCATTGCCATGAAATGTTCATTGCGGCAACATTTTTAAAATTTTAAGTGCTTTAATGCAACGAATATATCTAGTTGACACCATCTCACAAATATTTATATTAAGATATCAAAAGCCAACTCATAATAATTTGTGATGTATATGGACATTTCTGACAAGCACAATTACAGCTGATCCGCAATAATTGATTGCCTGCGGAGTTTCGTTGTTAGTAAAAGTCTAAAAACGGTGAGCAAACAA